>NW_028246241.1:0-1201563 GCF_964263255.1 Lissotriton vulgaris | reverse complement strand
CATTTGGAGGCATTTAATGTTCGAGCAAAAACGGCTGATTTTCGACAAAAGAGATAACACCCCCCCATTACGTCATGCTTCAGAAATGTGGAAAATGGTCCGTTTTCAAATGTTTTATTTTTGAACGTCAGTTCACATTTGTAGGTGGATCATCAGTGTTAGAGCTAAAATTAGCATGTTTAAAGTGATTTTCATGCTTCCAGGGGCCCAAAACACAAGATTTATGGAATGGTTAAAAGTGCATGAAAATGTCCAATTTACTCACTCTGAGTTCTCAAAAAGGGTTTCTTCACCCCGGGAAGTTAATTAAATACCATTTGGAGGCATTTAATGTTCGAGCAAAAACGGCTGATTTTCGACAAAAGAGATAACACCCCCCCATTACGTCATGCTTCAGAAATGTGGAAAATGGTCCGTTTTCAAATGTTTTATTTTTGAACGTCAGTTCACATTTGTAGGTGGATCATCAGTGTTAGAGCTAAAATTAGCATGTTTAAAGTGATTTTCATGCTTCCAGGGGCTCGGGAAGTGAAATAAATACCATTTGGAGGCATTTAATGTTCGAGCAAAAACGGCTGATTTTCGACAAAAGAGATAACACCCCCCCATTACGTCATGCTTCAGAAATGTGGAAAATGGTCCGTTTTCAAATGTTTTATTTTTGAACGTCAGTTCACATTTGTAGGTGGATCATCAGTGTTAGAGCTAAAATTAGCATGTTTAAAGTGATTTTCATGCTTCCAGGGGTCCAAAACACAAGATTTATGGAATGGTTAAAAGTGCATGAAAATGGCCAATTTACTCACTCTGAGTTCTCAAAAAGGGTTTCTTCACCCCGGGAAGTTAATTAAATACCATTTGGAGGCATTTAATGTTCGAGCAAAAATGGCTGATTTTCGACAAAAGAGATAACACCCCCCATTACGTCATGCTTCAGAAATGTGGAAAATGGTCCGTTTTCAAATGTTTTATTTTTGAACGTCAGTTCACATTTGTAGGTGGATCATCAGTGTTAGAGCTAAAATTAGCATGTTTAAAGTGATTTTCATGCTTCCAGGGGCCCAAAACACAAGATTTATGGAATGGTTAAAAGTGCATGAAAATGGCCAATTTACTCACTCTGAGTTCTCAAAAAGGGTTTCTTCACCCCGGGAAGTTAATTAAATACCATTTGGAGGCATTTAATGTTCGAGCAAAAACGGCTGATTTTCGACAAAAGAGATAACACCCCCCATTACGTCATGCTTCAGAAATGTGGAAAATGGTCCGTTTTCAAATGTTTTATTTTTGAACGTCAGTTCACATTTGTAGGTGGATCATCAGTGTTAGAGCTAAAATTAGCATGTTTAAAGTGATTTTCATGCTTCCAGGGGCCCAAAACACAAGATTTATGGAATGGTTAAAAGTGCATGAAAATGGCCAATTTACTCACTCTGAGTTCTCAAAAAGGGTTTCTTCACCCCGGGAAGTTAATTAAATACCATTTGGAGGCATTTAATGTTCGAGCAAAAACGGCTGATTTTCGACAAAAGAGATAACACCCCCCCATTACGTCATGCTTCAGAAATGTGGAAAATGGTCCGTTTTCAAATGTTTTATTTTTGAACGTCAGTTCACATTTGTAGGTGGATCATCAGTGTTAGAGCTAAAATTAGCATGTTTAAAGTGATTTTCATGCTTCCAGGGGCTCGGGAAGTGAAATAAATACCATTTGGAGGCATTTAATGTTCGAGCAAAAACGGCTGATTTTCGACAAAAGAGATAACACCCCCCCATTACGTCATGCTTCAGAAATGTGGAAAATGGTCCGTTTTCAAATGTTTTATTTTTGAACGTCAGTTCACATTTGTAGGTGGATCATCAGTGTTAGAGCTAAAATTAGCATGTTTAAAGTGATTTTCATGCTTCCAGGGGCCCAAAACACAAGATTTATGGAATGGTTAAAAGTGCATGAAAATGGCCAATTTACTCACTCTGAGTTCTCAAAAAGGGTTTCTTCACCCCGGGAAGTTAATTAAATACCATTTGGAGGCATTTAATGTTCGAGCAAAAACGGCTGATTTTCGACAAAAGAGATAACACCCCCCATTACGTCATGCTTCAGAAATGTGGAAAATGGTCTGTTTTCAAATGTTTTATTTTTGAACGTCAGTTCACATTTGTAGGTGGATCATCAGTGTTAGAGCTAAAATTAGCATGTTTAAAGTGATTTTCATGCTTCCAGGGGCCCTAAACACAAGATTTATGGAATGGTTAAAAGTGCATGAAAATGGCCAATTTACTCACTCTGAGTTCTCAAAAAGGGTTTCTTCACCCCGGGAAGTTAATTAAATACCATTTGGAGGCATTTAATGTTCGAGCAAAAACGGCTGATTTTCGACAAAAGAGATAACACCCCCCCATTACGTCATGCTTCAGAAATGTGGAAAATGGTCCGTTTTCAAATGTTTTATTTTTGAACGTCAGTTCACATTTGTAGGTGGATCATCAGTGTTAGAGCTAAAATTAGCATGTTTAAAGTGATTTTAATGCTTCCAGGGGCTCGGGAAGTGAAATAAATACCATTTGGAGGCATTTATTGTTCGAGCAAAAACGGCTGATTTTCGACAAAAGAGATAACACCCCCCCATTACGTCATGCTTCAGAAATGTGGAAAATGGTCCGTTTTCAAATGTTTTATTTTTGAACGTCAGTTCACATTTGTAGGTGGATCATCAGTGTTAGAGCTAAAATTAGCATGTTTAAAGTGATTTTCATGCTTCCAGGGGCTCGGGAAGTTAATTAAATACCATTTGGAGGCATTTAATGTTCGAGCAAAAACGGCTGATTTTCGACATAAGAGATAACACCCCCCCATTACGTCATGCTTCAGAAATGTGGAAAATGGTCCGTTTTCAAATGTTTTATTTTTGAACGTCAGTTCACATTTGTAGGTGGATCATCAGTGTTAGAGCTAAAATTAGCAGGTTTAAAGTGATTTTCATGCTTCCAGGGGCTCGGGAAGTTAATTAAATACCATTTGGAGGCATTTAATGTTCGAGCAAAAACGGCTGATTTTCGACAAAAGAGATAACACCCCCCCATTACGTCATGCTTCAGAAATGTGGAAAATGGTCCGTTTTCAAATGTTTTATTTTTGAACGTCAGTTCACATTTGTAGGTGGATCATCAGTGTTAGAGCTAAAATTAGCATGTTTAAAGTGATTTTCATGCTTCCAGGGGCTCGGGAAGTTAATTAAATACCATTTGGAGGCATTTAATGTTCGAGCAAAAACGGCTGATTTTCGACAAAAGAGATAACACCCCCCCATTACGTCATGCTTCAGAAATGTGGAAAATTGTCCGTTTTCAAATGTTTTATTTTTGAACGTCAGTTCACATTTGTAGGTGGATCATCAGTGTTAGAGCTAAAATTAGCATGTTTAAAGTGATTTTCATGCTTCCAGGGGCTCGGGAAGTGAAATAAATACCATTTGGAGGCATTTAATGTTCGAGCAAAAACAGCTGATTTTCGACAAAAGAGATAACACCCCCCCCATTACGTCATGCTTCAGAAATGTGGAAAATAGTCCGTTTTCAAATGTTTTATTTTTGAACGTCAGTTCACATTTGTAGGTGGATCATCAGTGTTAGAGCTAAAATTAGCATGTTTAAAGTGATTTTCATGCTTCCAGGGGCCCTAAACATAAGATTTATGGAATGGTTAAAAGTGCATGAAAATGGCCAATTTACTCACTCTGAGTTCTCAAAAAGGGTTTCTTCACCCCGGGAAGTTAATTAAATACCATTTGGAGCCATTTAATGTTCCAGCAAAAACGGCTGATTTTCGACAAAAGAGATAACACCCCCCCATTACGTCATGCTTCAGAAACGTGGAAAATGGTCCGTTTTCAAATGTTTTATTTTTGAACGTCAGTTCACATTTGTAGGTGGATCATCAGTGTTAGAGCTAAAATTAGCATGTTTAAAGTGATTTTCATGCTTCCAGGGGCCCTAAACACAAGATTTATGGAATGGTTAAAAGTGCATGAAAATGGCCAATTTACTCACTCTGAGTTCTCAAAAAGGGTTTCTTCACCCCGGGAAGTTAATTAAATACCATTTGGAGGCATTTAATGTTCGAGCAAAAACGGCTGATTTTCGACAAAAGAGATAACACCCCCCATTACGTCATGCTTCAGAAATGTGGAAAATGGTCCGTTTTCAAATGTTTTATTTTTGAACGTCAGTTCACATTTGTAGGTGGATCATCAGTGTTAGAGCTAAAATTAGCATGTTTAAAGTGATTTTCATGCTTCCAGGGGCTCGGGAAGTTAATTAAATACCATTTGGAGGCATTTAATGTTCGAGCAAAAACGGCTGATTTTCGACAAAAGAGATAACACCCCCCCATTACGTCATGCTTCAGAAATGTGGAAAATGGTCCGTTTTCAAATGTTTTATTTTTGAACGTCAGTTCACATTTGGAGGTGGATCATCAGTGTTAGAGCTAAAATTAGCATGTTTAAAGTGATTTTCATGCTTCCAGGGGCCCTAAACACAAGATTTATGGAATGGTTAAAAGTGCATGAAAATGGCCAATTTACTCACTCTGAGTTCTCAAAAAGGGTTTCTTCACCCCGGGAAGTTAATTAAATACCATTTGGAGGCATTTAATGTTCGAGCAAAAACGGCTGATTTTCGACAAAAGAGATAACACCCCCCCATTACGTCATGCTTCAGAAATGTGGAAAATGGTCCGTTTTCAAATGTTTTATTTTTGAACGTCAGTTCACATTTGTAGGTGGATCATCAGTGTTAGAGCTAAAATTAGCATGTTTAAAGTGATTTTCATGCTTCCAGGGGCTCGGGAAGTTAATTAAATACCATTTGGAGGCATTTAATGTTCGAGCAAAAACGGCTGATTTTCGACAAAAGAGATAACACCCCCCATTACGTCATGCTTCAGAAATGTGGAAAATGGTCCGTTTTCAAATGTTTTATTTTTGAACGTCAGTTCACATTTGTAGGTGGATCATCAGTGTTAGAGCTAAAATTAGCATGTTTAAAGTGATTTTCATGCTTCCAGGGGCTCGGGAAGTGAAATAAATACCATTTGGAGGCATTTAATGTTCGAGCACAAAAAGGCTGATTTTCGACAAAAGAGATAACACCCCCCCATTACGTCATGCTTCAGAAATGTGGAAAATGGTCCGTTTTCAAATGTTTTATTTTTGAACGTCAGTTCACATTTGTAGGTGGATCATCAGTGTTAGAGCTAAAATTAGCATGTTTAAAGTGATTTTCATGCTTCCAGGGGCCCTAAACACAAGATTTATGGAATGGTTAAAAGTGCATGAAAATGGCCAATTTACTCACTCTGAGTTCTCAAAAAGGGTTTCTTCACCCCGGGAAGTTAATTAAATACCATTTGGAGGCATTTAATGTTCGAGCAAAAACGGCTGATTTTCGACAAAAGAGATAACACCCCCCCATTACGTCATGCTTCAGAAATGTGGAAAATGGTCCGTTTTCAAATGTTTTATTTTTGAACGTCAGTTCACATTTATAGGTGGATCATCAGTGTTAGAGCTAAAATTAGCATGTTTAAAGTGATTTTCATGCTTCCAGGGGCTCGGGAAGTTAATTAAATACCATTTGGAGGCATTTAATGTTCGAGCAAAAACGGCTGATTTTCGACAAAAGAGATAACACCCCCCATTACGTCATGCTTCAGAAATGTGGAAAATGGTCCGTTTTCAAATGTTTTATTTTTGAACGTCAGTTCACATTTGTATGTGGATCATCAGTGTTAGAGCTAAAATTAGCATGTTTAAAGTGATTTTCATGCTTCCAGGGGCCCAAAACACAAGATTTATGGAATGGTTAAAAGTGCATGAAAATGGCCAATTTACTCACTCTGAGTTCTCAAAAATGGTTTCTTCACCCCGGGAAGTTAATTAAATACCATTTGGAGGCATTTAATGTTCGAGCAAAAACGGCAGATTTTCGACAAAAGAGATAACACCCCCCCATTACGTCATGCTTCAGAAATGTGGAAAATGGTCCGTTTTCAAATGTTTTATTTTTGAACGTCAGTTCACATTTGTAGGTGGATCATCAGTGTTAGAGCTAAAATTAGCATGTTTAAAGTGATTTTCATGCTTCCAGGGGCTCGGGAAGTTAATTAAATACCATTTGGAGGCATTTAATGTTCGAGCAAAAACGGCTGATTTTCGACAAAAGAGATAACACCCCCCCATTACGTCATGCTTCAGAAATGTGGAAAATGGTCCGTTTTCAAATGTTTTATTTTTGAACGTCAGTTCACATTTGTAGGTGGATCATCAGTGTTAGAGCTAAAATTAGCATGTTTAAAGTGATTTTCATGCTTCCAGGGGCCCAAAACACAAGATTTATGGAATGGTTAAAAGTGCATGAAAATGTCCAATTTACTCACTCTGAGTTCTCAAAAAGGGTTTCTTCACCCCGGGAAGTTAATTAAATACCATTTGGAGGCATTTAATGTTCGAG
The DNA here is from genome assembly GCF_964263255.1 of Lissotriton vulgaris. Taxonomy (NCBI): domain Eukaryota; kingdom Metazoa; phylum Chordata; class Amphibia; order Caudata; family Salamandridae; genus Lissotriton; species Lissotriton vulgaris. Next base: position 1,195,050 of record NW_028246241.1, on the reverse strand, counting down.
CAAAAACGGCTGATTTTCGACAAAAGAGATAACACCCCCCCATTACGTCATGCTTCAGAAATGTGGAAAATGGTCCGTTTTCAAATGTTTTATTTTTGAACGTCAGTTCACATTTGTAGGTGGATCATCAGTGTTAGAGCTAAAATTAGCATGTTTAAAGTGATTTTCATGCTTCCAGGGGCTCGGGAAGTGAAATAAATACCATTTGGAGGCATTTAATGTTCGAGCAAAAACGGCTGATTTTCGACAAAAGAGATAACACCCCCCCATTACGTCATGCTTCAGAAATGTGGAAAATGGTCCGTTTTCAAATGTTTTATTTTTGAACGTCAGTTCACATTTGTAGGTGGATCATCAGTGTTAGAGCTAAAATTAGCATGTTTAAAGTGATTTTCATGCTTCCAGGGGCCCAAAACACAAGATTTATGGAATGGTTAAAAGTGCATGAAAATGGCCAATTTACTCACTCTGAGTTCTCAAAAAGGGTTTCTTCACCCCGGGAAGTTAATTAAATACCATTTGGAGGCATTTAATGTTCGAGCAAAAACGGCTGATTTTCGACAAAAGAGATAACACCCCCCATTACGTCATGCTTCAGAAATGTGGAAAATGGTCCGTTTTCAAATGTTTTATTTTTGAACGTCAGTTCACATTTGTAGGTGGATCATCAGTGTTAGAGCTAAAATTAGCATGTTTAAAGTGATTTTCATGCTTCCAGGGGCCCAAAACACAAGATTTATGGAATGGTTAAAAGTGCATGAAAATGGCCAATTTACTCACTCTGAGTTCTCAAAAAGGGTTTCTTCACCCTGGGAAGTTAATTAAATACCATTTGGAGGCATTTAATGTTCGAGCAAAAACGGCTGATTTTCGACAAAAGAGATAACACCCCCCATTACGTCATGCTTCAGAAATGTGGAAAATGGTCCGTTTTCAAATGTTTTATTTTTGAACGTCAGTTCACATTTGTAGGTGGATCATCAGTGTTAGAGCTAAAACTAGCATGTTTAAAGTGATGTTCATGCTTCCAGGGGCCCAAAACACAAGATTTATGGAATGGTTAAAAGTGCATGAAAATGGCCAATTTACTCACTCTGAGTTCTCAAAAAGGGTTTCTTCACCCCGGGAAGTTAATTAAATACCATTTGGAGGCATTTAATGTTCGAGCAAAAACGGCTGATTTTCGACAAAAGAGATAACACCCCCCCATTACGTCATGCTTCAGAAATGTGGAAAATGGTCAGTTTTCAAATGTTTTATTTTTGAACGTCAGTTCACATTTGTAGGTGGATCATCAGTGTTAGAGCTAAAATTAGCATGTTTAAAGTGATTTTCATGCTTCCAGGGGCTCGGGAAGTGAAATAAATACCATTTGGAGGCATTTAATGTTCGAGCAGAAACGGCTGATTTTCGACAAAAGAGATAACACCCCCCCATTACGTCATGCTTCAGAAATGTGGAAAATGGTCCGTTTTCAACTGTTTTATTTTTGAACGTCAGTTCACATTTGTAGGTGGATCATCAGTGTTAGAGCTAAAATTAGCATGTTTAAAGTGATTTTCATGCTTCCAGGGGCCCAAAACACAAGATTTATGGAATGGTTAAAAGTGCATGAAAATGGCCAATTTACTCACTCTGAGTTCTCAAAAAGGGTTTCTTCACCCCGGGAAGTTAATTAAATACCATTTGGAGGCATTTAATGTTCGAGCAAAAACGGCTGATTTTCGACAAAAGAGATAACACCCCCCATTACGTCATGCTTCAGAAATGTGGAAAATGGTCCGTTTTCAAATGTTTTATTTTTGAACGTCAGTTCACATTTGTAGGTGGATCATCAGTGTTAGAGCTAAAATTAGCATGTTTAAAGTGATTTTCATGCTTCCAGGGGCCCTAAACACAAGATTTATGGAATGGTTAAAAGTGCATGAAAATGGCCAATTTACTCACTCTGAGTTCTCAAAAAGGGTTTCTTCACCCCGGGAAGTTAATTAAATACCATTTGGAGGCATTTAATGTTCGAGCAAAAACGGCTGATTTTCGACAAAAGAGATAACACCCCCCCATTACGTCATGCTTCAGAAATGTGGAAAATGGTCCGTTTTCAAATGTTTTATTTTTGAACGTCAGTTCACATTTGTAGGTGGATCATCAGTGTTAGAGCTAAAATTAGCATGTTTAAAGTGATTTTCATGCTTCCAGGGGCTCGGGAAGTGAAATAAATACCATTTGGAGGCATTTATTGTTCGAGCAAAAACGGCTGATTTTCGACAAAAGAGATAACACCCCCCCATTACGTCATGCTTCAGAAATGTGGAAAATGGTCCGTTTTCAAATGTTTTATTTTTGAACGTCAGTTCACATTTGTAGGTGGATCATCAGTGTTAGAGCTAAAATTAGCATGTTTAAAGTGATTGTCATGCTTCCAGGGGCTCGGGAAGTTAATTAAATACCATTTGGAGGCATTTAATGTTCGAGCAAAAACGGCTGATTTTCGACAAAAGAGATAACACCCCCCCATTACGTCATGCTTCAGAAATGTGGAAAATGGTCCGTTTTCAAATGTTTTATTTTTGAACGTCAGTTCACATTTGTAGGTGGATCATCAGTGTTAGAGCTAAAATTAGCATGTTTAAAGTGATTTTCATGCTTCCAGGGGCTCGGGAAGTTAATTAAATACCATTTGGAGGCATTTAATGTTCGAGCAAAAACAGCTGATTTTCGACAAAAGAGATAACACCCCCCCATTACGTCATGCTTCAGAAATGTGGAAAATGGTCCGTTTTCAAATGTTTTATTTTTGAACGTCAGTTCACATTTGTAGGTGGATCATCAGTGTTAGAGCTAAAATTAGCATGTTTAAAGTGATTTTCATGCTTCCAGGGGCTCGGGAAGTTAATTAAATACCATTTGGAGGCATTTAATGTTCGAGCAAAAACGGCTGATTTTCGACAAAAGAGATAACACCCCCCCATTACGTCATGCTTCAGAAATGTGGAAAATGGTCCGTTTTCAAATGTTTTATTTTTGAACGTCAGTTCACATTTGTAGGTGGATCATCAGTGTTAGAGCTAAAATTAGCATGTTTAAAGTGATTTTCATGCTTCCAGGGGCTCGGGAAGTGAAATAAATACCATTTGGAGGCATTTAATGTTCGAGCAAAAACGGCTGATTTTCGACAAAAGAGATAACACCCCCCCATTACGTCATGCTTCAGAAATGTGGAAAATGGTCCGTTTTCAAATGTTTTATTTTTGAACGTCAGTTCACATTTGTAGGTGGATCATCAGTGTTAGAGCTAAAATTAGCATGTTTAAAGTGATTTTCATGCTTCCAGGGGCTCGGGAAGTTAATTAAATACCATTTGGAGGCATTTAATGTTCGAGCAAAAACGGCTGATTTTCGACATAAGAGATAACACCCCCCCATTACGTCATGCTTCAGAAATGTGGAAAATGGTCCGTTTTCAAATGTTTTATTTTTGAACGTCAGTTCACATTTGTAGGTGGATCATCAGTGTTAGAGCTAAAATTAGCATGTTTAAAGTGATTTTCATGCTTCCAGGGGCTCGGGAAGTTAATTAAATACCATTTGGAGGCATTTAATGTTCGAGCAAAAACGGCTGATTTTCGACAAAAGAGATAACACCCCCCCATTACGTCATGCTTCAGAAATGTGGAAAATGGTCCGTTTTCAAATGTTTTATTTTTGAACGTCAGTTCACATTTGTAGGTGGATCATCAGTGTTAGAGCTAAAATTAGCATGTTTAAAGTGATTTTCATGCTTCCAGGGGCTCGGGAAGTTAATTAAATACCATTTGGAGGCATTTAATGTTCGAGCAAAAACGGCTGATTTTCGACAAAAGAGATAACACCCCCCATTACGTCATGCTTCAGAAATGTGGAAAATGGTCCGTTTTCAAATGTTTTATTTTTGAACGTCAGTTCACATTTGTAGGTGGATCATCAGTGTTAGAGCTAAAATTAGCATGTTTAAAGTGATTTTCATGCTTCCAGGGGCTCGGGAAGTTAATTAAATACCATTTGGAGGCATTTAATGTTCGAGCAAAAACGGCTGATTTTCGACAAAAGAGATAACACCCCCCCATTACGTCATGCTTCAGAAATGTGGAAAATGGTCCGTTTTCGAATGTTTTATTTTTGAACGTCAGTTCACATTTGTAGGTGGATCATCAGTGTTAGAGCTAACATTAGCATGTTTAAAGTGATTTTCATGCTTCCAGGGGCTCGGGAAGTTAATTAAATACCATTTGGAGGCATTTAATGTTCGAGCAAAAACGGCTGATTTTCGACAAAAGAGATAACACCCCCCCATTACGTCATGCTTCAGAAATGTGGAAAATGGTCCGTTTTCAAATGTTTTATTTTTGAACGTCAGTTCACATTTGTAGGTGGATCATCAGTGTTAGAGCTAAAATTAGCATGTTTAAAGTGATTTTCATGCTTCCAGGGGCTCGGGAAGTGAAATAAATACCATTTGGAGGCATTTAATGTTCGAGCAAAAACAGCTGATTTTCGACAAAAGAGATAACACCCCCCCCCATTACGTCATGCTTCAGAAATGTGGAAAATAGTCCGTTTTCAAATGTTTTATTTTTGAACGTCAGTTCACATTTGTAGGTGGATCATCAGTGTTAGAGCTAAAATTAGCATGTTTAAAGTGATTTTCATGCTTCCAGGGGCCCTAAACACAAGATTTATGGAATGGTTAAAAGTGCATGAAAATGGCCAATTTACTCACTCTGAGTTCTCAAAAAGGGTTTCTTCACCCCGGGAAGTTAATTAAATACCATTTGGAGCCATTTAATGTTCCAGCAAAAACGGCTGATTTTCGACAAAAGAGATAACACCCCCCCATTACGTCATGCTTCAGAAATGTGGAAAATGGTCCGTTTTCAAATGTTTTATTTTTGAACGTCAGTTCACATTTGTAGGTGGATCATCAGTGTTAGAGCTAAAATTAGCATGTTTAAAGTGATGTTCATGCTTCCATGGGCCCAAAACACAAGATTTATGGAATGGTTAAAAGTGCATGAAAATGGCCAATTTACTCACTCTGAGTTCTCAAAAAGGGTTTCTTCACCCCGGGAAGTTAATTAAATACCATTTGGAGGCATTTAATGTTCGAGCAAAAACGGCTGATTTTCGACAAAAGAGATAACACCCCCCCATTACGTCATGCTTCAGAAATGTGGAAAATGGTCCGTTTTCAAATGTTTTATTTTTGAACGTCAGTTCACATTTGTAGGTGGATCATCAGTGTTAGAGCTAAAATTAGCATGTTTAAAGTGATTTTCATGCTTCCAGGGGCTCGGGAAGTGAAATAAATACCATTTGGAGGCATTTAATGTTCGAGCAAAAACGGCTGATTTTCGACAAAAGAGATAACACCCCCCCATTACGTCATGCTTCAGAAATGTGGAAAATGGTCCGTTTTCAAATGTTTTATTTTTGAACGTCAGTTCACATTTGTAGGTGGATCATCAGTGTTAGAGCTAAAATTAGCATGTTTAAAGTGATTTTCATGCTTCCAGGGGCCCAAAACTTAAGATTTATGGAATGGTTAAAAGTGCATGAAAATGGCCAATTTACTCACTCTGAGTTCTCAAAAAGGGTTTCTTCACCCCGGGAAGTTAATTAAATACCATTTGGAGGCATTTAATGTTCGAGCAAAAACGGCTGATTTTCGACAAAAGATATAACACCCCCCCATTACGTCATGCTTCAGAAATGTGGAAAATGGTCCGTTTTCAAATGTTTTATTTTTGAACGTCAGTTCACATTTGTAGGTGGATCATCAGTGTTAGAGCTAAAATTAGCATGTTTAAAGTGATTTTCATGCTTCCAGGGGCCCTAAACACAAGATTTATGGAATGGTTAAAAGTGCATGAAAATGGCCAATTTACTCACTCTGAGTTCTCAAAAAGGGTTTCTTCACCCCGGGAAGTTAATTAAATACCATTTGGAGGCATTTAATGTTCGAGCAAAAACGGCTGATTTTCGACAAAAGAGATAACACCCCCCCATTACGTCATGCTTCAGAAATGTGGAAAATGGTCCGTTTTCAAATGTTTTATTTTTGAACGTCAGTTCACATTTGTAGGTGGATCATCAGTGTTAGAGCTAAAATTAGCATGTTTAAAGTGATTTTCATGCTTCCAGGGGCTCGGGAAGTGAAATAAATACCATTTGGAGGCATTTATTGTTCGAGCAAAAACGGCTGATTTTCGACAAAAGAGATAACACCCCCCCATTACGTCATGCTTCAGAAATGTGGAAAATGGTCCGTTTTCAAATGTTTTATTTTTGAACGTCAGTTCACATTTGTAGGTGGATCATCAGTGTTAGAGCTAAAATTAGCATGTTTAAAGTGATTGTCATGCTTCCAGGGGCTCGGGAAGTTAATTAAATACCATTTGGAGGCATTTAATGTTCGAGCAAAAACGGCTGATTTTCGACAAAAGAGATAACACCCCCCCATTACGTCATGCTTCAGAAATGTGGAAAATGGTCCGTTTTCAAATGTTTTATTTTTGAACGTCAGTTCACATTTGTAGGTGGATCATCAGTGTTAGAGCTAAAATTAGCATGTTTAAAGTGATTTTCATGCTTCCAGGGGCTCGGGAAGTTAATTAAATACCATTTGGAGGCATTTAATGTTCGAGCAAAAACAGCTGATTTTCGACAAAAGAGATAACACCCCCCCATTACGTCATGCTTCAGAAATGTGGAAAATGGTCCGTTTTCAAATGTTTTATTTTTGAACGTCAGTTCACATTTGTAGGTGGATCATCAGTGTTAGAGCTAAAATTAGCATGTTTAAAGTGATTTTCATGCTTCCAGGGGCTCGGGAAGTTAATTAAATACCATTTGGAGGCATTTAATGTTCGAGCAAAAACGGCTGATTTTCGACAAAAGAGATAACACCCCCCCATTACGTCATGCTTCAGAAATGTGGAAAATGGTCCGTTTTCAAATGTTTTATTTTTGAACGTCAGTTCACATTTGTAGGTGGATCATCAGTGTTAGAGCTAAAATTAGCATGTTTAAAGTGATTTTCATGCTTCCAGGGGCTCGGGAAGTGAAATAAATACCATTTGGAGGCATTTAATGTTCGAGCAAAAACGGCTGATTTTCGACAAAAGAGATAACACCCCCCCATTACGTCATGCTTCAGAAATGTGGAAAATGGTCCGTTTTCAAATGTTTTATTTTTGAACGTCAGTTCACATTTGTAGGTGGATCATCAGTGTTAGAGCTAAAATTAGCATGTTTAAAGTGATTTTCATGCTTCCAGGGGCTCGGGAAGTTAATTAAATACCATTTGGAGGCATTTAATGTTCGAGCAAAAACGGCTGATTTTCGACATAAGAGATAACACCCCCCCATTACGTCATGCTTCAGAAATGTGGAAAATGGTCCGTTTTCAAATGTTTTATTTTTGAACGTCAGTTCACATTTGTAGGTGGATCATCAGTGTTAGAGCTAAAATTAGCATGTTTAAAGTGATTTTCATGCTTCCAGGGGCTCGGGAAGTTAATTAAATACCATTTGGAGGCATTTAATGTTCGAGCAAAAACGGCTGATTTTCGACAAAAGAGATAACACCCCCCCATTACGTCATGCTTCAGAAATGTGGAAAATGGTCCGTTTTCAAATGTTTTATTTTTGAACGTCAGTTCACATTTGTAGGTGGATCATCAGTGTTAGAGCTAAAATTAGCATGTTTAAAGTGATTTTCATGCTTCCAGGGGCTCGGGAAGTTAATTAAATACCATTTGGAGGCATTTAATGTTCGAGCAAAAACGGCTGATTTTCGACAAAAGAGATAACACCCCCCATTACGTCATGCTTCAGAAATGTGGAAAATGGTCCGTTTTCAAATGTTTTATTTTTGAACGTCAGTTCACATTTGTAGGTGGATCATCAGTGTTAGAGCTAAAATTAGCATGTTTAAAGTGATTTTCATGCTTCCAGGGGCCCAAAACACAAGATTTATGGAATGGTTAAAAGTGCATGAAAATGGCCAATTTACTCACTCTGAGTTCTCAAAAAGGGTTTCTTCACCCCGGGAAGTTAATTAAATACCATTTGGAGGCATTTAATGTTCGAGCAAAAACGGCTGATTTTCGACAAAAGAGATAACACCCCCCCATTACGTCATGCTTCAGAAATGTGGAAAATGGTCCGTTTTCAAATGTTTTATTTTTGAACGTCAGTTCACATTTGTAGGTGGATCATCAGTGTTAGAGCTAAAATTAGCATGTTTAAAATGATTTTCATGCTTCCAGGGGCTCGGGAAGTTAATTAAATACCATTTGGAGGCATTTAATGTTCGAGCAAAAACGGCTGATTTTCGACAAAAGAGATAACACCCCCCCATTACGTCATGCTTCAGAAATGTGGAAAATGGTCCGTTTTCAAATGTTTTATTTTTGAACGTCAGTTCACATTTGTAGGTGGATCATCAGTGTTAGAGCTAAAATTAGCATGTTTAAAGTGATTTTCATGCTTCCAGGGGCTCGGGAAGTGAAATAAATACCATTTGGAGGCATTTAATGTTCGAGCAAAAACGGCTGATTTTCGACAAAAGAGATAACACCCCCCCATTACGTCATGCTTCAGAAATGTGGAAAATGGTCCGTTTTCAAATGTTTTATTTTTGAACGTCAGTTCACATTTGTAGGTGGATCATCAGTGTTAGAGCTAAAATTAGCATGTTTAAAGTGATTTTCATGCTTCCAGGGGCTCGGGAAGTTAATTAAATACCATTTGGAGGCATTTAATGTTCGAGCAAAAACGGCTGATTTTCGACATAAGAGATAACACCCCCCCATTACGTCATGCTTCAGAAATGTGGAAAATGGTCCGTTTTCAAATGTTTTATTTTTGAACGTCAGTTCACATTTGTAGGTGGATCATCAGTGTTAGAGCTAAAATTAGCATGTTTAAAGTGATTTTCATGCTTCCAGGGGCTCGGGAAGTTAATTAAATACCATTTGGAGGCATTTAATGTTCGAGCAAAAACGGCTGATTTTCGACAAAAGAGATAACACCCCCCCATTACGTCATGCTTCAGAAATGTGGAAAATGGTCCGTTTTCAAATGTTTTATTTTTGAACGTCAGTTCACATTTGTAGGTGGATCATCAGTGTTAGAGCTAAAATTAGCATGTTTAAAGTGATTTTCATGCTTCCAGGGGCCCTAAACACAAGATTTATGGAATGGTTAAAAGTGCATGAAAATGGCCAATTTACTCACTCTGAGTTCTCAAAAAGGGTTTCTTCACCCCGGGAAGTTAATTAAATACCATTTGGAGCCATTTAATGTTCCAGCAAAAACGGCTGATTTTCGACAAAAGAGATAACACCCCCCCATTACGTCATGCTTCAGAAATGTGGAAAATGGTCCGTTTTCAAATGTTTTATTTTTGAACGTCAGTTCACATTTGTAGGTGGATCATCAGTGTTAGAGCTAAAATTAGCATGTTTAAAGTGATGTTCATGCTTCCATGGGCCCAAAACACAAGATTTATGGAATGGTTAAAAGTGCATGAAAATGGCCAATTTACTCACTCTGAGTTCTCAAAAAGGGTTTCTTCACCCCGGGAAGTTAATTAAATACCATTTGGAGGCATTTAATGTTCGAGCAAAAACGGCTGATTTTCGACAAAAGAGATAACACCCCCCCATTACGTCATGCTTCAGAAATGTGGAAAATGGTCCGTTTTCAAATGTTTTATTTTTGAACGTCAGTTCACATTTGTAGGTGGATCATCAGTGTTAGAGCTAAAATTAGCATGTTTAAAGTGATTTTCATGCTTCCAGGGGCTCGGGAAGTGAAATAAATACCATTTGGAGGCATTTAATGTTCGAGCAAAAACGGCTGATTTTCGACAAAAGAGATAACACCCCCCCATTACGTCATGCTTCAGAAATGTGGAAAATGGTCCGTTTTCAAATGTTTTATTTTTGAACGTCAGTTCACATTTGTAGGTGGATCATCAGTGTTAGAGCTAAAATTAGCATGTTTAAAGTGATTTTCATGCTTCCAGGGGCCCAAAACTTAAGATTTATGGAATGGTTAAAAGTGCATGAAAATGGCCAATTTACTCACTCTGAGTTCTCAAAAAGGGTTTCTTCACCCCGGGAAGTTAATTAAATACCATTTGGAGGCATTTAATGTTCGAGCAAAAACGGCTGATTTTCGACAAAAGATATAACACCCCCCCATTACGTCATGCTTCAGAAATGTGGAAAATGGTCCGTTTTCAAATGTTTTATTTTTGAACGTCAGTTCACATTTGTAGGTGGATCATCAGTGTTAGAGCTAAAATTAGCATGTTTAAAGTGATTTTCATGCTTCCAGGGGCCCTAAACACAAGATTTATGGAATGGTTAAAAGTGCATGAAAATGGCCAATTTACTCACTCTGAGTTCTCAAAAAGGGTTTCTTCACCCCGGGAAGTTAATTAAATACCATTTGGAGGCATTTAATGTTCGAGCAAAAACGGCTGATTTTCGACAAAAGAGATAACACCCCCCCATTACGTCATGCTTCAGAAATGTGGAAAATGGTCCGTTTTCAAATGTTTTATTTTTGAACGTCAGTTCACATTTGTAGGTGGATCATCAGTGTTAGAGCTAAAATTAGCATGTTTAAAGTGATTTTCATGCTTCCAGGGGCTCGGGAAGTGAAATAAATACCATTTGGAGGCATTTATTGTTCGAGCAAAAACGGCTGATTTTCGACAAAAGAGATAACACCCCCCCATTACGTCATGCTTCAGAAATGTGGAAAATGGTCCGTTTTCAAATGTTTTATTTTTGAACGTCAGTTCACATTTGTAGGTGGATCATCAGTGTTAGAGCTAAAATTAGCATGTTTAAAGTGATTGTCATGCTTCCAGGGGCTCGGGAAGTTAATTAAATACCATTTGGAGGCATTTAATGTTCGAGCAAAAACGGCTGATTTTCGACAAAAGAGATAACACCCCCCCATTACGTCATGCTTCAGAAATGTGGAAAATGGTCCGTTTTCAAATGTTTTATTTTTGAACGTCAGTTCACATTTGTAGGTGGATCATCAGTGTTAGAGCTAAAATTAGCATGTTTAAAGTGATTTTCATGCTTCCAGGGGCTCGGGAAGTTAATTAAATACCATTTGGAGGCATTTAATGTTCGAGCAAAAACAGCTGATTTTCGACAAAAGAGATAACACCCCCCCATTACGTCATGCTTCAGAAATGTGGAAAATGGTCCGTTTTCAAATGTTTTATTTTTGAACGTCAGTTCACATTTGTAGGTGGATCATCAGTGTTAGAGCTAAAATTAGCATGTTTAAAGTGATTTTCATGCTTCCAGGGGCTCGGGAAGTTAATTAAATACCATTTGGAGGCATTTAATGTTCGAGCAAAAACGGCTGATTTTCGACAAAAGAGATAACACCCCCCCATTACGTCATGCTTCAGAAATGTGGAAAATGGTCCGTTTTCAAATGTTTTATTTTTGAACGTCAGTTCACATTTGTAGGTGGATCATCAGTGTTAGAGCTAAAATTAGCATGTTTAAAGTGATTTTCATGCTTCCAGGGGCTCGGGAAGTGAAATAAATACCATTTGGAGGCATTTAATGTTCGAGCAAAAACGGCTGATTTTCGACAAAAGAGATAACACCCCCCCATTACGTCATGCTTCAGAAATGTGGAAAATGGTCCGTTTTCAAATGTTTTATTTTTGAACGTCAGTTCACATTTGTAGGTGGATCATCAGTGTTAGAGCTAAAATTAGCATGTTTAAAGTGATTTTCATGCTTCCAGGGGCTCGGGAAGTTAATTAAATACCATTTGGAGGCATTTAATGTTCGAGCAAAAACGGCTGATTTTCGACATAAGAGATAACACCCCCCCATTACGTCATGCTTCAGAAATGTGGAAAATGGTCCGTTTTCAAATGTTTTATTTTTGAACGTCAGTTCACATTTGTAGGTGGATCATCAGTGTTAGAGCTAAAATTAGCATGTTTAAAGTGATTTTCATGCTTCCAGGGGCTCGGGAAGTTAATTAAATACCATTTGGAGGCATTTAATGTTCGAGCAAAAACGGCTGATTTTCGACAAAAGAGATAACACCCCCCCATTACGTCATGCTTCAGAAATGTGGAAAATGGTCCGTTTTCAAATGTTTTATTTTTGAACGTCAGTTCACATTTGTAGGTGGATCATCAGTGTTAGAGCTAAAATTAGCATGTTTAAAGTGATTTTCATGCTTCCAGGGGCTCGGGAAGTTAATTAAATACCATTTGGAGGCATTTAATGTTCGAGCAAAAACGGCTGATTTTCGACAAAAGAGATAACACCCCCCATTACGTCATGCTTCAGAAATGTGGAAAATGGTCCGTTTTCAAATGTTTTATTTTTGAACGTCAGTTCACATTTGTAGGTGGATCATCAGTGTTAGAGCTAAAATTAGCATGTTTAAAGTGATTTTCATGCTTCCAGGGGCCCAAAACACAAGATTTATGGAATGGTTAAAAGTGCATGAAAATGGCCAATTTACTCACTCTGAGTTCTCAAAAAGGGTTTCTTCACCCCGGGAAGTTAATTAAATACCATTTGGAGGCATTTAATGTTCGAGCAAAAACGGCTGATTTTCGACAAAAGAGATAACACCCCCCCATTACGTCATGCTTCAGAAATGTGGAAAATGGTCCGTTTTCAAATGTTTTATTTTTGAACGTCAGTTCACATTTGTAGGTGGATCATCAGTGTTAGAGCTAAAATTAGCATGTTTAAAATGATTTTCATGCTTCCAGGGGCTCGGGAAGTTAATTAAATACCATTTGGAGGCATTTAATGTTCGAGCAAAAACGGCTGATTTTCGACAAAAGAGATAACACCCCCCCATTACGTCATGCTTCAGAAATGTGGAAAATGGTCCGTTTTCAAATGTTTTATTTTTGAACGTCAGTTCACATTTGTAGGTGGATCATCAGTGTTAGAGCTAAAATTAGCATGTTTAAAGTGATTTTCATGCTTCCAGGGGCTCGGGAAGTGAAATAAATACCATTTGGAGGCATTTAATGTTCGAGCAAAAACGGCTGATTTTCGACAAAAGAGATAACACCCCCCCATTACGTCATGCTTCAGAAATGTGGAAAATGGTCCGTTTTCAAATGTTTTATTTTTGAACGTCAGTTCACATTTGTAGGTGGATCATCAGTGTTAGAGCTAAAATTAGCATGTTTAAAGTGATTTTCATGCTTCCAGGGGCTCGGGAAGTTAATTAAATACCATTTGGAGGCATTTAATGTTCGAGCAAAAACGGCTGATTTTCGACATAAGAGATAACACCCCCCCATTACGTCATGCTTCAGAAATGTGGAAAATGGTCCGTTTTCAAATGTTTTATTTTTGAACGTCAGTTCACATTTGTAGGTGGATCATCAGTGTTAGAGCTAAAATTAGCATGTTTAAAGTGATTTTCATGCTTCCAGGGGCTCGGGAAGTTAATTAAATACCATTTGGAGGCATTTAATGTTCGAGCAAAAACGGCTGATTTTCGACAAAAGAGATAACACCCCCCCATTACGTCATGCTTCAGAAATGTGGAAAATGGTCCGTTTTCAAATGTTTTATTTTTGAACGTCAGTTCACATTTGTAGGTGGATCATCAGTGTTAGAGCTAAAATTAGCATGTTTAAAGTGATTTTCATGCTTCCAGGGGCTCGGGAAGTTAATTAAATACCATTTGGAGGCATTTAATGTTCGAGCAAAAACGGCTGATTTTCGACAAAAGAGATAACACCCCCCATTACGTCATGCTTCAGAAATGTGGAAAATGGTCCGTTTTCAAATGTTTTATTTTTGAACGTCAGTTCACATTTGTAGGTGGATCATCAGTGTTAGAGCTAAAATTAGCATGTTTAAAGTGATTTTCATGCTTCCAGGGGCTCGGGAAGTTAATTAAATACCATTTGGAGGCATTTAATGTTCGAGCAAAAACGGCTGATTTTCGACAAAAGAGATAACACCCCCCCATTACGTCATGCTTCAGAAATGTGGAAAATGGTCCGTTTTCAAATGTTTTATTTTTGAACGTCAGTTCACATTTGTAGGTGGATCATCAGTGTTAGAGCTAACATTAGCATGTTTAAAGTGATTTTCATGCTTCCAGGGGCTCGGGAAGTTAATTAAATACCATTTGGAGGCATTTAATGTTCGAGCAAAAACGGCTGATTTTCGACAAAAGAGATAACACCCCCCCATTACGTCATGCTTCAGAAATGTGGAAAATGGTCCGTTTTCAAATGTTTTATTTTTGAACGTCAGTTCACATTTGTAGGTGGATCATCAGTGTTAGAGCTAAAATTAGCATGTTTAAAGTGATTTTCATGCTTCCAGGGGCTCGGGAAGTGAAATAAATACCATTTGGAGGCATTTAATGTTCGAGCAAAAACAGCTGATTTTCGACAAAAGAGATAACACCCCCCCCCATTACGTCATGCTTCAGAAATGTGGAAAATAGTCCGTTTTCAAATGTTTTATTTTTGAACGTCAGTTCACATTTGTAGGTGGATCATCAGTGTTAGAGCTAAAATTAGCATGTTTAAAGTGATTTTCATGCTTCCAGGGGCCCTAAACACAAGATTTATGGAATGGTTAAAAGTGCATGAAAATGGCCAATTTACTCACTCTGAGTTCTCAAAAAGGGTTTCTTCACCCCGGGAAGTTAATTAAATACCATTTGGAGCCATTTAATGTTCCAGCAAAAACGGCTGATTTTCGACAAAAGAGATAACACCCCCCCATTACGTCATGCTTCAGAAATGTGGAAAATGGTCCGTTTTCAAATGTTTTATTTTTGAACGTCAGTTCACATTTGTAGGTGGATCATCAGTGTTAGAGCTAAAATTAGCATGTTTAAAGTGATTTTCATGCTTCCAGGGGCTCGGGAAGTTAATTAAATACCATTTGGAGGCATTTAATGTTCGAGCAAAAACGGCTGATTTTCGACATAAGAGATAACACCCCCCCATTACGTCATGCTTCAGAAATGTGGAAAATGGTCCGTTTTCAAATGTTTTATTTTTGAACGTCAGTTCACATTTGTAGGTGGATCATCAGTGTTAGAGCTAAAATTAGCATGTTTAAAGTGATTTTCATGCTTCCAGGGGCTCGGGAAGTTAATTAAATACCATTTGGAGGCATTTAATGTTCGAGCAAAAACGGCTGATTTTCGACAAAAGAGATAACACCCCCCCATTACGTCATGCTTCAGAAATGTGGAAAATGGTCCGTTTTCAAATGTTTTATTTTTGAACGTCAGTTCACATTTGTAGGTGGATCATCAGTGTTAGAGCTAAAATTAGCATGTTTAAAGTGATTTTCATGCTTCCAGGGGCCCTAAACACAAGATTTATGGAATGGTTAAAAGTGCATGAAAATGGCCAATTTACTCACTCTGAGTTCTCAAAAAGGGTTTCTTCACCCCGGGAAGTTAATTAAATACCATTTGGAGCCATTTAATGTTCCAGCAAAAACGGCTGATTTTCGACAAAAGAGATAACACCCCCCCATTACGTCATGCTTCAGAAATGTGGAAAATGGTCCGTTTTCAAATGTTTTATTTTTGAACGTCAGTTCACATTTGTAGGTGGATCATCAGTGTTAGAGCTAAAATTAGCATGTTTAAAGTGATGTTCATGCTTCCATGGGCCCAAAACACAAGATTTATGGAATGGTTAAAAGTGCATGAAAATGGCCAATTTACTCACTCTGAGTTCTCAAAAAGGGTTTCTTCACCCCGGGAAGTTAATTAAATACCATTTGGAGGCATTTAATGTTCGAGCAAAAACGGCTGATTTTCGACAAAAGAGATAACACCCCCCCATTACGTCATGCTTCAGAAATGTGGAAAATGGTCCGTTTTCAAATGTTTTATTTTTGAACGTCAGTTCACATTTGTAGGTGGATCATCAGTGTTAGAGCTAAAATTAGCATGTTTAAAGTGATTTTCATGCTTCCAGGGGCCCAAAACTTAAGATTTATGGAATGGTTAAAAGTGCATGAAAATGGCCAATTTACTCACTCTGAGTTCTCAAAAAGGGTTTCTTCACCCCGGGAAGTTAATTAAATACCATTTGGAGGCATTTAATGTTCGAGCAAAAACGGCTGATTTTCGACAAAAGATATAACACCCCCCCATTACGTCATGCTTCAGAAATGTGGAAAATGGTCCGTTTTCAAATGTTTTATTTTTGAACGTCAGTTCACATTTGTAGGTGGATCATCAGTGTTAGAGCTAAAATTAGCATGTTTAAAGTGATTTTCATGCTTCCAGGGGCCCTAAACACAAGATTTATGGAATGGTTAAAAGTGCATGAAAATGGCCAATTTACTCACTCTGAGTTCTCAAAAAGGGTTTCTTCACCCCGGGAAGTTAATTAAATACCATTTGGAGGCATTTAATGTTCGAGCAAAAACGGCTGATTTTCGACAAAAGAGATAACACCCCCCCATTACGTCATGCTTCAGAAATGTGGAAAATGGTCCGTTTTCAAATGTTTTATTTTTGAACGTCAGTTCACATTTGTAGGTGGATCATCAGTGTTAGAGCTAAAATTAGCATGTTTAAAGTGATTTTCATGCTTCCAGGGGCTCGGGAAGTGAAATAAATACCATTTGGAGGCATTTATTGTTCGAGCAAAAACGGCTGATTTTCGACAAAAGAGATAACACCCCCCCATTACGTCATGCTTCAGAAATGTGGAAAATGGTCCGTTTTCAAATGTTTTATTTTTGAACGTCAGTTCACATTTGTAGGTGGATCATCAGTGTTAGAGCTAAAATTAGCATGTTTAAAGTGATTGTCATGCTTCCAGGGGCTCGGGAAGTTAATTAAATACCATTTGGAGGCATTTAATGTTCGAGCAAAAACGGCTGATTTTCGACAAAAGAGATAACACCCCCCCATTACGTCATGCTTCAGAAATGTGGAAAATGGTCCGTTTTCAAATGTTTTATTTTTGAACGTCAGTTCACATTTGTAGGTGGATCATCAGTGTTAGAGCTAAAATTAGCATGTTTAAAGTGATTTTCATGCTTCCAGGGGCTCGGGAAGTTAATTAAATACCATTTGGAGGCATTTAATGTTCGAGCAAAAACAGCTGATTTTCGACAAAAGAGATAACACCCCCCCATTACGTCATGCTTCAGAAATGTGGAAAATGGTCCGTTTTCAAATGTTTTATTTTTGAACGTCAGTTCACATTTGTAGGTGGATCATCAGTGTTAGAGCTAAAATTAGCATGTTTAAAGTGATTTTCATGCTTCCAGGGGCTCGGGAAGTTAATTAAATACCATTTGGAGGCATTTAATGTTCGAGCAAAAACGGCTGATTTTCGACAAAAGAGATAACACCCCCCCATTACGTCATGCTTCAGAAATGTGGAAAATGGTCCGTTTTCAAATGTTTTATTTTTGAACGTCAGTTCACATTTGTAGGTGGATCATCAGTGTTAGAGCTAAAATTAGCATGTTTAAAGTGATTTTCATGCTTCCAGGGGCTCGGGAAGTGAAATAAATACCATTTGGAGGCATTTAATGTTCGAGCAAAAACGGCTGATTTTCGACAAAAGAGATAACACCCCCCCATTACGTCATGCTTCAGAAATGTGGAAAATGGTCCGTTTTCAAATGTTTTATTTTTGAACGTCAGTTCACATTTGTAGGTGGATCATCAGTGTTAGAGCTAAAATTAGCATGTTTAAAGTGATTTTCATGCTTCCAGGGGCTCGGGAAGTTAATTAAATACCATTTGGAGGCATTTAATGTTCGAGCAAAAACGGCTGATTTTCGACATAAGAGATAACACCCCCCCATTACGTCATGCTTCAGAAATGTGGAAAATGGTCCGTTTTCAAATGTTTTATTTTTGAACGTCAGTTCACATTTGTAGGTGGATCATCAGTGTTAGAGCTAAAATTAGCATGTTTAAAGTGATTTTCATGCTTCCAGGGGCTCGGGAAGTTAATTAAATACCATTTGGAGGCATTTAATGTTCGAGCAAAAACGGCTGATTTTCGACAAAAGAGATAACACCCCCCCATTACGTCATGCTTCAGAAATGTGGAAAATGGTCCGTTTTCAAATGTTTTATTTTTGAACGTCAGTTCACATTTGTAGGTGGATCATCAGTGTTAGAGCTAAAATTAGCATGTTTAAAGTGATTTTCATGCTTCCAGGGGCTCGGGAAGTTAATTAAATACCATTTGGAGGCATTTAATGTTCGAGCAAAAACGGCTGATTTTCGACAAAAGAGATAACACCCCCCATTACGTCATGCTTCAGAAATGTGGAAAATGGTCCGTTTTCAAATGTTTTATTTTTGAACGTCAGTTCACATTTGTAGGTGGATCATCAGTGTTAGAGCTAAAATTAGCATGTTTAAAGTGATTTTCATGCTTCCAGGGGCCCAAAACACAAGATTTATGGAATGGTTAAAAGTGCATGAAAATGGCCAATTTACTCACTCTGAGTTCTCAAAAAGGGTTTCTTCACCCCGGGAAGTTAATTAAATACCATTTGGAGGCATTTAATGTTCGAGCAAAAACGGCTGATTTTCGACAAAAGAGATAACACCCCCCCATTACGTCATGCTTCAGAAATGTGGAAAATGGTCCGTTTTCAAATGTTTTATTTTTGAACGTCAGTTCACATTTGTAGGTGGATCATCAGTGTTAGAGCTAAAATTAGCATGTTTAAAATGATTTTCATGCTTCCAGGGGCTCGGGAAGTTAATTAAATACCATTTGGAGGCATTTAATGTTCGAGCAAAAACGGCTGATTTTCGACAAAAGAGATAACACCCCCCCATTACGTCATGCTTCAGAAATGTGGAAAATGGTCCGTTTTCAAATGTTTTATTTTTGAACGTCAGTTCACATTTGTAGGTGGATCATCAGTGTTAGAGCTAAAATTAGCATGTTTAAAGTGATTTTCATGCTTCCAGGGGCTCGGGAAGTGAAATAAATACCATTTGGAGGCATTTAATGTTCGAGCAAAAACGGCTGATTTTCGACAAAAGAGATAACACCCCCCCATTACGTCATGCTTCAGAAATGTGGAAAATGGTCCGTTTTCAAATGTTTTATTTTTGAACGTCAGTTCACATTTGTAGGTGGATCATCAGTGTTAGAGCTAAAATTAGCATGTTTAAAGTGATTTTCATGCTTCCAGGGGCTCGGGAAGTTAATTAAATACCATTTGGAGGCATTTAATGTTCGAGCAAAAACGGCTGATTTTCGACATAAGAGATAACACCCCCCCATTACGTCATGCTTCAGAAATGTGGAAAATGGTCCGTTTTCAAATGTTTTATTTTTGAACGTCAGTTCACATTTGTAGGTGGATCATCAGTGTTAGAGCTAAAATTAGCATGTTTAAAGTGATTTTCATGCTTCCAGGGGCTCGGGAAGTTAATTAAATACCATTTGGAGGCATTTAATGTTCGAGCAAAAACGGCTGATTTTCGACAAAAGAGATAACACCCCCCCATTACGTCATGCTTCAGAAATGTGGAAAATGGTCCGTTTTCAAATGTTTTATTTTTGAACGTCAGTTCACATTTGTAGGTGGATCATCAGTGTTAGAGCTAAAATTAGCATGTTTAAAGTGATTTTCATGCTTCCAGGGGCTCGGGAAGTTAATTAAATACCATTTGGAGGCATTTAATGTTCGAGCAAAAACGGCTGATTTTCGACAAAAGAGATAACACCCCCCATTACGTCATGCTTCAGAAATGTGGAAAATGGTCCGTTTTCAAATGTTTTATTTTTGAACGTCAGTTCACATTTGTAGGTGGATCATCAGTGTTAGAGCTAAAATTAGCATGTTTAAAGTGATTTTCATGCTTCCAGGGGCTCGGGAAGTTAATTAAATACCATTTGGAGGCATTTAATGTTCGAGCAAAAACGGCTGATTTTCGACAAAAGAGATAACACCCCCCCATTACGTCATGCTTCAGAAATGTGGAAAATGGTCCGTTTTCAAATGTTTTATTTTTGAACGTCAGTTCACATTTGTAGGTGGATCATCAGTGTTAGAGCTAACATTAGCATGTTTAAAGTGATTTTCATGCTTCCAGGGGCTCGGGAAGTTAATTAAATACCATTTGGAGGCATTTAATGTTCGAGCAAAAACGGCTGATTTTCGACAAAAGAGATAACACCCCCCCATTACGTCATGCTTCAGAAATGTGGAAAATGGTCCGTTTTCAAATGTTTTATTTTTGAACGTCAGTTCACATTTGTAGGTGGATCATCAGTGTTAGAGCTAAAATTAGCATGTTTAAAGTGATTTTCATGCTTCCAGGGGCTCGGGAAGTGAAATAAATACCATTTGGAGGCATTTAATGTTCGAGCAAAAACAGCTGATTTTCGACAAAAGAGATAACACCCCCCCCCATTACGTCATGCTTCAGAAATGTGGAAAATAGTCCGTTTTCAAATGTTTTATTTTTGAACGTCAGTTCACATTTGTAGGTGGATCATCAGTGTTAGAGCTAAAATTAGCATGTTTAAAGTGATTTTCATGCTTCCAGGGGCCCTAAACACAAGATTTATGGAATGGTTAAAAGTGCATGAAAATGGCCAATTTACTCACTCTGAGTTCTCAAAAAGGGTTTCTTCACCCCGGGAAGTTAATTAAATACCATTTGGAGCCATTTAATGTTCCAGCAAAAACGGCTGATTTTCGACAAAAGAGATAACACCCCCCCATTACGTCATGCTTCAGAAATGTGGAAAATGGTCCGTTTTCAAATGTTTTATTTTTGAACGTCAGTTCACATTTGTAGGTGGATCATCAGTGTTAGAGCTAAAATTAGCATGTTTAAAGTGATTTTCATGCTTCCAGGGGCCCTAAACACAAGATTTATGGAATGGTTAAAAGTGCATGAAAATGGCCAATTTACTCACTCTGAGTTCCCAAAAAGGGTTTCTTCACCCCGGGAAGTTAATTAAATACCATTTGGAGGCATTTAATGTTCGAGCAAAAACGGCTGATTTTCGACAAAAGAGATAACACCCCCCATTACGTCATGCTTCAGAAATGTGGAAAATGGTCCGTTTTCAAATGTTTTATTTTTGAACATCAGTTCACATTTGTAGGTGGATCATCAGTGTTAGAGCTAAAATTAGCATGTTTAAAGTGATTTTCATGCTTCCAGGGGCTCGGGAAGTTAATTAAATACCATTTGGAGGCATTTAATGTTCGAGCAAAAACGGCTGATTTTCGACAAAAGAGATAACACCCCCCCATTACGTCATGCTTCAGAAATGTGGAAAATGGTCCGTTTTCAAATGTTTTATTTTTGAACGTCAGTTCACATTTGTAGGTGGATCATCAGTGTTAGAGCTAAAATTAGCATGTTTAAAGTGATTTTCATGCTTCCAGGGGCCCTAAACACAAGATTTATGGAATGGTTAAAAGTGCATGAAAATGGCCAATTTACTCACTCTGAGTTCTCAAAAAGGGTTTCTTCACCCCGGGAAGGTAATTAAATACCATTTGGAGGCATTTAATGTTCGAGCAAAAACGGCTGATTTTCGACAAAAGAGATAACACCCCCCCATTACGTCATGCTTCAGAAATGTGGAAAATGGTCCGTTTTCAAATGTTTTATTTTTGAACGTCAGTTCACATTTGTAGGTGGATCATCAGTGTTAGAGCTAAAATTAGCATGTTTAAAGTGATTTTCATGCTTCCAGGGGCTCGGGAAGTGAAATAAATACCATTTGGAGGCATTTAATGTTCGAGCACAAAAAGGCTGATTTTCGACAAAAGAGATAACACCCCCCCATTACGTCATACTTCAGAAATGTGGAAAATGGTCCGTTTTCAAATGTTTTATTTTTGAACGTCAGTTCACATTTGTAGGTGGATCATCAGTGTTAGAGCTAAAATTAGCATGTTTAAAGTGATTTTCATGCTTCCAGGGGCCCTAAACACAAGATTTATGGAATGGTTAAAAGTGCATGAAAATGGCCAATTTACTCACTCTGAGTTCCCAAAAAGGGTTTCTTCACCCCGGGAAGTTAATTAAATACCATTTGGAGGCATTTAATGTTCGAGCAAAAACGGCTGATTTTCGACAAAAGAGATAACACCCCCCCATTACGTCATGCTTCAGAAATGTGGAAAATGGTCCGTTTTCAAATGTTTTATTTTTGAACGTCAGTTCACATTTGTAGGTGGATCATCAGTGTTAGAGCTAACATTAGCATGTTTAAAGTGATTTTCATGCTTCCAGGGGCTCGGGAAGTTGATTAAATACCATTTGGAGGCATTTAATGTTCGAGCAAAAACGGCTGATTTTCGACAAAAGAGATAACACCCCCCCATTACGTCATGCTTCAGAAATGTGGAAAATGGTCCGTTTTCAAATGTTTTATTTTTGAACGTCAGTTCACATTTGTAGGTGGATCATCAGTGTTAGAGCTAAAATTAGCATGTTTAAAGTGATTTTCATGCTTCCAGGGGCTCGGGAAGTGAAATAAATACCATTTGGAGGCATTTAATGTTCGAGCAAAAACGGCTGATTTTCGACAAAAGAGATAACACCCCCCCATTACGTCATGCTTCAGAAATGTGGAAAATGGTCCGTTTTCAAATGTTTTATTTTTGAACGTCAGTTCACATTTGTAGGTGGATCATCAGTGTTAGAGCTAAAATTAGCATGTTTAAAGTGATTTTCATGCTTCCAGGGGCTCGGGAAGTTAATTAAATACCATTTGGAGGCATTTAATGTTCGAGCAAAAACGGCTGATTTTCGACATAAGAGATAACACCCCCCCATTACGTCATGCTTCAGAAATGTGGAAAATGGTCCGTTTTCAAATGTTTTATTTTTGAACGTCAGTTCACATTTGTAGGTGGATCATCAGTGTTAGAGCTAAAATTAGCATGTTTAAAGTGATTTTCATGCTTCCAGGGGCTCGGGAAGTTAATTAAATACCATTTGGAGGCATTTAATGTTCGAGCAAAAACGGCTGATTTTCGACAAAAGAGATAACACCCCCCCATTACGTCATGCTTCAGAAATGTGGAAAATGGTCCGTTTTCAAATGTTTTATTTTTGAACGTCAGTTCACATTTGTAGGTGGATCATCAGTGTTAGAGCTAAAATTAGCATGTTTAAAGTGATTTTCATGCTTCCAGGGGCTCGGGAAGTTAATTAAATACCATTTGGAGGCATTTAATGTTCGAGCAAAAACGGCTGATTTTCGACAAAAGAGATAACACCCCCCATTACGTCATGCTTCAGAAATGTGGAAAATGGTCCGTTTTCAAATGTTTTATTTTTGAACGTCAGTTCACATTTGTAGGTGGATCATCAGTGTTAGAGCTAAAATTAGCATGTTTAAAGTGATTTTCATGCTTCCAGGGGCTCGGGAAGTGAAATAAATACCATTTGGAGGCATTTATTGTTCGAGCAAAAACGGCTGATTTTCGACAAAAGAGATAACACCCCCCCATTACGTCATGCTTCAGAAATGTGGAAAATGGTCCGTTTTCAAATGTTTTATTTTTGAACGTCAGTTCACATTTGTAGGTGGATCATCAGTGTTAGAGCTAAAATTAGCATGTTTAAAGTGATTGTCATGCTTCCAGGGGCTCGGGAAGTTAATTAAATACCATTTGGAGGCATTTAATGTTCGAGCAAAAACGGCTGATTTTCGACAAAAGAGATAACACCCCCCCATTACGTCATGCTTCAGAAATGTGGAAAATGGTCCGTTTTCAAATGTTTTATTTTTGAACGTCAGTTCACATTTGTAGGTGGATCATCAGTGTTAGAGCTAAAATTAGCATGTTTAAAGTGATTTTCATGCTTCCAGGGGCTCGGGAAGTTAATTAAATACCATTTGGAGGCATTTAATGTTCGAGCAAAAACAGCTGATTTTCGACAAAAGAGATAACACCCCCCCATTACGTCATGCTTCAGAAATGTGGAAAATGGTCCGTTTTCAAATGTTTTATTTTTGAACGTCAGTTCACATTTGTAGGTGGATCATCAGTGTTAGAGCTAAAATTAGCATGTTTAAAGTGATTTTCATGCTTCCAGGGGCTCGGGAAGTTAATTAAATACCATTTGGAGGCATTTAATGTTCGAGCAAAAACGGCTGATTTTCGACAAAAGAGATAACACCCCCCCATTACGTCATGCTTCAGAAATGTGGAAAATGGTCCGTTTTCAAATGTTTTATTTTTGAACGTCAGTTCACATTTGTAGGTGGATCATCAGTGTTAGAGCTAAAATTAGCATGTTTAAAGTGATTTTCATGCTTCCAGGGGCTCGGGAAGTGAAATAAATACCATTTGGAGGCATTTAATGTTCGAGCAAAAACGGCTGATTTTCGACAAAAGAGATAACACCCCCCCATTACGTCATGCTTCAGAAATGTGGAAAATGGTCCGTTTTCAAATGTTTTATTTTTGAACGTCAGTTCACATTTGTAGGTGGATCATCAGTGTTAGAGCTAAAATTAGCATGTTTAAAGTGATTTTCATGCTTCCAGGGGCTCGGGAAGTTAATTAAATACCATTTGGAGGCATTTAATGTTCGAGCAAAAACGGCTGATTTTCGACATAAGAGATAACACCCCCCCATTACGTCATGCTTCAGAAATGTGGAAAATGGTCCGTTTTCAAATGTTTTATTTTTGAACGTCAGTTCACATTTGTAGGTGGATCATCAGTGTTAGAGCTAAAATTAGCATGTTTAAAGTGATTTTCATGCTTCCAGGGGCTCGGGAAGTTAATTAAATACCATTTGGAGGCATTTAATGTTCGAGCAAAAACGGCTGATTTTCGACAAAAGAGATAACACCCCCCCATTACGTCATGCTTCAGAAATGTGGAAAATGGTCCGTTTTCAAATGTTTTATTTTTGAACGTCAGTTCACATTTGTAGGTGGATCATCAGTGTTAGAGCTAAAATTAGCATGTTTAAAGTGATTTTCATGCTTCCAGGGGCTCGGGAAGTTAATTAAATACCATTTGGAGGCATTTAATGTTCGAGCAAAAACGGCTGATTTTCGACAAAAGAGATAACACCCCCCATTACGTCATGCTTCAGAAATGTGGAAAATGGTCCGTTTTCAAATGTTTTATTTTTGAACGTCAGTTCACATTTGTAGGTGGATCATCAGTGTTAGAGCTAAAATTAGCATGTTTAAAGTGATTTTCATGCTTCCAGGGGCCCAAAACACAAGATTTATGGAATGGTTAAAAGTGCATGAAAATGGCCAATTTACTCACTCTGAGTTCTCAAAAAGGGTTTCTTCACCCCGGGAAGTTAATTAAATACCATTTGGAGGCATTTAATGTTCGAGCAAAAACGGCTGATTTTCGACAAAAGAGATAACACCCCCCCATTACGTCATGCTTCAGAAATGTGGAAAATGGTCCGTTTTCAAATGTTTTATTTTTGAACGTCAGTTCACATTTGTAGGTGGATCATCAGTGTTAGAGCTAAAATTAGCATGTTTAAAATGATTTTCATGCTTCCAGGGGCTCGGGAAGTTAATTAAATACCATTTGGAGGCATTTAATGTTCGAGCAAAAACGGCTGATTTTCGACAAAAGAGATAACACCCCCCCATTACGTCATGCTTCAGAAATGTGGAAAATGGTCCGTTTTCAAATGTTTTATTTTTGAACGTCAGTTCACATTTGTAGGTGGATCATCAGTGTTAGAGCTAAAATTAGCATGTTTAAAGTGATTTTCATGCTTCCAGGGGCTCGGGAAGTGAAATAAATACCATTTGGAGGCATTTAATGTTCGAGCAAAAACGGCTGATTTTCGACAAAAGAGATAACACCCCCCCATTACGTCATGCTTCAGAAATGTGGAAAATGGTCCGTTTTCAAATGTTTTATTTTTGAACGTCAGTTCACATTTGTAGGTGGATCATCAGTGTTAGAGCTAAAATTAGCATGTTTAAAGTGATTTTCATGCTTCCAGGGGCTCGGGAAGTTAATTAAATACCATTTGGAGGCATTTAATGTTCGAGCAAAAACGGCTGATTTTCGACATAAGAGATAACACCCCCCCATTACGTCATGCTTCAGAAATGTGGAAAATGGTCCGTTTTCAAATGTTTTATTTTTGAACGTCAGTTCACATTTGTAGGTGGATCATCAGTGTTAGAGCTAAAATTAGCATGTTTAAAGTGATTTTCATGCTTCCAGGGGCTCGGGAAGTTAATTAAATACCATTTGGAGGCATTTAATGTTCGAGCAAAAACGGCTGATTTTCGACAAAAGAGATAACACCCCCCCATTACGTCATGCTTCAGAAATGTGGAAAATGGTCCGTTTTCAAATGTTTTATTTTTGAACGTCAGTTCACATTTGTAGGTGGATCATCAGTGTTAGAGCTAAAATTAGCATGTTTAAAGTGATTTTCATGCTTCCAGGGGCTCGGGAAGTTAATTAAATACCATTTGGAGGCATTTAATGTTCGAGCAAAAACGGCTGATTTTCGACAAAAGAGATAACACCCCCCATTACGTCATGCTTCAGAAATGTGGAAAATGGTCCGTTTTCAAATGTTTTATTTTTGAACGTCAGTTCACATTTGTAGGTGGATCATCAGTGTTAGAGCTAAAATTAGCATGTTTAAAGTGATTTTCATGCTTCCAGGGGCTCGGGAAGTTAATTAAATACCATTTGGAGGCATTTAATGTTCGAGCAAAAACGGCTGATTTTCGACAAAAGAGATAACACCCCCCCATTACGTCATGCTTCAGAAATGTGGAAAATGGTCCGTTTTCAAATGTTTTATTTTTGAACGTCAGTTCACATTTGTAGGTGGATCATCAGTGTTAGAGCTAACATTAGCATGTTTAAAGTGATTTTCATGCTTCCAGGGGCTCGGGAAGTTAATTAAATACCATTTGGAGGCATTTAATGTTCGAGCAAAAACGGCTGATTTTCGACAAAAGAGATAACACCCCCCCATTACGTCATGCTTCAGAAATGTGGAAAATGGTCCGTTTTCAAATGTTTTATTTTTGAACGTCAGTTCACATTTGTAGGTGGATCATCAGTGTTAGAGCTAAAATTAGCATGTTTAAAGTGATTTTCATGCTTCCAGGGGCTCGGGAAGTGAAATAAATACCATTTGGAGGCATTTAATGTTCGAGCAAAAACAGCTGATTTTCGACAAAAGAGATAACACCCCCCCCCATTACGTCATGCTTCAGAAATGTGGAAAATAGTCCGTTTTCAAATGTTTTATTTTTGAACGTCAGTTCACATTTGTAGGTGGATCATCAGTGTTAGAGCTAAAATTAGCATGTTTAAAGTGATTTTCATGCTTCCAGGGGCCCTAAACACAAGATTTATGGAATGGTTAAAAGTGCATGAAAATGGCCAATTTACTCACTCTGAGTTCTCAAAAAGGGTTTCTTCACCCCGGGAAGTTAATTAAATACCATTTGGAGCCATTTAATGTTCCAGCAAAAACGGCTGATTTTCGACAAAAGAGATAACACCCCCCCATTACGTCATGCTTCAGAAATGTGGAAAATGGTCCGTTTTCAAATGTTTTATTTTTGAACGTCAGTTCACATTTGTAGGTGGATCATCAGTGTTAGAGCTAAAATTAGCATGTTTAAAGTGATTTTCATGCTTCCAGGGGCCCTAAACACAAGATTTATGGAATGGTTAAAAGTGCATGAAAATGGCCAATTTACTCACTCTGAGTTCCCAAAAAGGGTTTCTTCACCCCGGGAAGTTAATTAAATACCATTTGGAGGCATTTAATGTTCGAGCAAAAACGGCTGATTTTCGACAAAAGAGATAACACCCCCCATTACGTCATGCTTCAGAAATGTGGAAAATGGTCCGTTTTCAAATGTTTTATTTTTGAACATCAGTTCACATTTGTAGGTGGATCATCAGTGTTAGAGCTAAAATTAGCATGTTTAAAGTGATTTTCATGCTTCCAGGGGCTCGGGAAGTTAATTAAATACCATTTGGAGGCATTTAATGTTCGAGCAAAAACGGCTGATTTTCGACAAAAGAGATAACACCCCCCCATTACGTCATGCTTCAGAAATGTGGAAAATGGTCCGTTTTCAAATGTTTTATTTTTGAACGTCAGTTCACATTTGTAGGTGGATCATCAGTGTTAGAGCTAAAATTAGCATGTTTAAAGTGATTTTCATGCTTCCAGGGGCCCTAAACACAAGATTTATGGAATGGTTAAAAGTGCATGAAAATGGCCAATTTACTCACTCTGAGTTCTCAAAAAGGGTTTCTTCACCCCGGGAAGGTAATTAAATACCATTTGGAGGCATTTAATGTTCGAGCAAAAACGGCTGATTTTCGACAAAAGAGATAACACCCCCCCATTACGTCATGCTTCAGAAATGTGGAAAATGGTCCGTTTTCAAATGTTTTATTTTTGAACGTCAGTTCACATTTGTAGGTGGATCATCAGTGTTAGAGCTAAAATTAGCATGTTTAAAGTGATTTTCATGCTTCCAGGGGCTCGGGAAGTGAAATAAATACCATTTGGAGGCATTTAATGTTCGAGCACAAAAAGGCTGATTTTCGACAAAAGAGATAACACCCCCCCATTACGTCATACTTCAGAAATGTGGAAAATGGTCCGTTTTCAAATGTTTTATTTTTGAACGTCAGTTCACATTTGTAGGTGGATCATCAGTGTTAGAGCTA
The DNA here is from genome assembly GCF_964263255.1 of Lissotriton vulgaris. Classification (NCBI taxonomy): domain Eukaryota; kingdom Metazoa; phylum Chordata; class Amphibia; order Caudata; family Salamandridae; genus Lissotriton; species Lissotriton vulgaris. The sequence goes on along the minus strand of NW_028246241.1, from coordinate 1,166,284 downwards.
AAATTAGCATGTTTAAAGTGATTTTCATGCTTCCAGGGGCCCTAAACACAAGATTTATGGAATGGTTAAAAGTGCATGAAAATGGCCAATTTACTCACTCTGAGTTCCCAAAAAGGGTTTCTTCACCCCGGGAAGTTAATTAAATACCATTTGGAGGCATTTAATGTTCGAGCAAAAACGGCTGATTTTCGACAAAAGAGATAACACCCCCCCATTACGTCATGCTTCAGAAATGTGGAAAATGGTCCGTTTTCAAATGTTTTATTTTTGAACGTCAGTTCACATTTGTAGGTGGATCATCAGTGTTAGAGCTAACATTAGCATGTTTAAAGTGATTTTCATGCTTCCAGGGGCTCGGGAAGTTGATTAAATACCATTTGGAGGCATTTAATGTTCGAGCAAAAACGGCTGATTTTCGACAAAAGAGATAACACCCCCCCATTACGTCATGCTTCAGAAATGTGGAAAATGGTCCGTTTTCAAATGTTTTATTTTTGAACGTCAGTTCACATTTGTAGGTGGATCATCAGTGTTAGAGCTAAAATTAGCATGTTTAAAGTGATTTTCATGCTTCCAGGGGCTCGGGAAGTGAAATAAATACCATTTGGAGGCATTTAATGTTCGAGCAAAAACAGCTGATTTTCGACAAAAGAGATAACACCCCCCCCCATTACGTCATGCTTCAGAAATGTGGAAAATAGTCCGTTTTCAAATGTTTTATTTTTGAACGTCAGTTCACATTTGTAGGTGGATCATCAGTGTTAGAGCTAAAATTAGCATGTTTAAAGTGATTTTCATGCTTCCAGGGGCTCGGGAAGTTAATTAAATACCATTTGGAGGCATTTAATGTTCGAGCAAAAACGGCTGATTTTCGACAAAAGAGATAACACCCCCCCATTACGTCATGCTTCAGAAATGTGGAAAATGGTCCGTTTTCAAATGTTTTATTTTTGAACGTCAGTTCACATTTGTAGGTGGATCATCAGTGTTAGAGCTAAAATTAGCATGTTTAAAGTGATTTTCATGCTTCCAGGGGCCCTAAACACAAGATTTATGGAATGGTTAAAAGTGCATGAAAATGGCCAATTTACTCACTCTGAGTTCTCAAAAAGGGTTTCTTCACCCCGGGAAGGTAATTAAATACCATTTGGAGGCATTTAATGTTCGAGCAAAAACGGCTGATTTTCGACAAAAGAGATAACACCCCCCCATTACGTCATGCTTCAGAAATGTGGAAAATGGTCCGTTTTCAAATGTTTTATTTTTGAACGTCAGTTCACATTTGTAGGTGGATCATCAGTGTTAGAGCTAAAATTAGCATGTTTAAAGTGATTTTCATGCTTCCAGGGGCTCGGGAAGTGAAATAAATACCATTTGGAGGCATTTAATGTTCGAGCACAAAAAGGCTGATTTTCGACAAAAGAGATAACACCCCCCCATTACGTCATACTTCAGAAATGTGGAAAATGGTCCGTTTTCAAATGTTTTATTTTTGAACGTCAGTTCACATTTGTAGGTGGATCATCAGTGTTAGAGCTAAAATTAGCATGTTTAAAGTGATTTTCATGCTTCCAGGGGCCCTAAACACAAGATTTATGGAATGGTTAAAAGTGCATGAAAATGGCCAATTTACTCACTCTGAGTTCTCAAAAAGGGTTTCTTCACCCCGGGAAGTTAATTAAATACCATTTGGAGCCATTTAATGTTCCAGCAAAAACGGCTGATTTTCGACAAAAGAGATAACACCCCCCCATTACGTCATGCTTCAGAAATGTGGAAAATGGTCCGTTTTCAAATGTTTTATTTTTGAACGTCAGTTCACATTTGTAGGTGGATCATCAGTGTTAGAGCTAAAATTAGCATGTTTAAAGTGATGTTCATGCTTCCAGGGGCCCAAAACACAAGATTTATGGAATGGTTAAAAGTGCATGAAAATGGCCAATTTACTCACTCTGAGTTCTCAAAAAGGGTTTCTTCACCCCGGGAAGTTAATTAAATACCATTTGGAGGCATTTAATGTTCGAGCAAAAACGGCTGATTTTCGACAAAAGAGATAACACCCCCCCATTACGTCATGCTTCAGAAATGTGGAAAATGGTCCGTTTTCAAATGTTTTATTTTTGAACGTCAGTTCACATTTGTAGGTGGATCATCAGTGTTAGAGCTAAAATTAGCATGTTTAAAGTGATTTTCATGCTTCCAGGGGCTCGGGAAGTGAAATAAATACCATTTGGAGGCATTTAATGTTCGAGCAAAAACGGCTGATTTTCGACAAAAGAGATAACACCCCCCCATTACGTCATGCTTCAGAAATGTGGAAAATGGTCCGTTTTCAAATGTTTTATTTTTGAACGTCAGTTCACATTTGTAGGTGGATCATCAGTGTTAGAGCTAAAATTAGCATGTTTAAAGTGATTTTCATGCTTCCAGGGGCCCAAAACACAAGATTTATGGAATGGTTAAAAGTGCATGAAAATGGCCAATTTACTCACTCTGAGTTCTCAAAAAGGGTTTCTTCACCCCGGGAAGTTAATTAAATACCATTTGGAGGCATTTAATGTTCGAGCAAAAACGGCTGATTTTCGACAAAAGAGATAACACCCCCCATTACGTCATGCTTCAGAAATGTGGAAAATGGTCCGTTTTCAAATGTTTTATTTTTGAACGTCAGTTCACATTTGTAGGTGGATCATCAGTGTTAGAGCTAAAATTAGCATGTTTAAAGTGATTTTCATGCTTCCAGGGGCCCTAAACACAAGATTTATGGAATGGTTAAAAGTGCATGAAAATGGCCAATTTACTCACTCTGAGTTCTCAAAAAGGGTTTCTTCACCCCGGGAAGTTAATTAAATACCATTTGGAGGCATTTAATGTTCGAGCAAAAACGGCTGATTTTCGACAAAAGAGATAACACCCCCCCATTACGTCATGCTTCAGAAATGTGGAAAATGGTCCGTTTTCAAATGTTTTATTTTTGAACGTCAGTTCACATTTGTAGGTGGATCATCAGTGTTAGAGCTAAAATTAGCATGTTTAAAGTGATTTTCATGCTTCCAGGGGCTCGGGAAGTGAAATAAATACCATTTGGAGGCATTTATTGTTCGAGCAAAAACGGCTGATTTTCGACAAAAGAGATAACACCCCCCCATTACGTCATGCTTCAGAAATGTGGAAAATGGTCCGTTTTCAAATGTTTTATTTTTGAACGTCAGTTCACATTTGTAGGTGGATCATCAGTGTTAGAGCTAAAATTAGCATGTTTAAAGTGATTGTCATGCTTCCAGGGGCTCGGGAAGTTAATTAAATACCATTTGGAGGCATTTAATGTTCGAGCAAAAACGGCTGATTTTCGACAAAAGAGATAACACCCCCCCATTACGTCATGCTTCAGAAATGTGGAAAATGGTCCGTTTTCAAATGTTTTATTTTTGAACGTCAGTTCACATTTGTAGGTGGATCATCAGTGTTAGAGCTAAAATTAGCATGTTTAAAGTGATTTTCATGCTTCCAGGGGCTCGGGAAGTTAATTAAATACCATTTGGAGGCATTTAATGTTCGAGCAAAAACAGCTGATTTTCGAAAAAAGAGATAACACCCCCCCATTACGTCATGCTTCAGAAATGTGGAAAATGGTCCGTTTTCAAATGTTTTATTTTTGAACGTCAGTTCACATTTGTAGGTGGATCATCAGTGTTAGAGCTAAAATTAGCATGTTTAAAGTGATTTTCATGCTTCCAGGGGCTCGGGAAGTTAATTAAATACCATTTGGAGGCATTTAATGTTCGAGCAAAAACGGCTGATTTTCGACAAAAGAGATAACACCCCCCCATTACGTCATGCTTCAGAAATGTGGAAAATGGTCCGTTTTCAAATGTTTTATTTTTGAACGTCAGTTCACATTTGTAGGTGGATCATCAGTGTTAGAGCTAAAATTAGCATGTTTAAAGTGATTTTCATGCTTCCAGGGGCTCGGGAAGTGAAATAAATACCATTTGGAGGCATTTAATGTTCGAGCAAAAACGGCTGATTTTCGACAAAAGAGATAACACCCCCCCATTACGTCATGCTTCAGAAATGTGGAAAATGGTCCGTTTTCAAATGTTTTATTTTTGAACGTCAGTTCACATTTGTAGGTGGATCATCAGTGTTAGAGCTAAAATTAGCATGTTTAAAGTGATTTTCATGCTTCCAGGGGCTCGGGAAGTTAATTAAATACCATTTGGAGGCATTTAATGTTCGAGCAAAAACGGCTGATTTTCGACATAAGAGATAACACCCCCCCATTACGTCATGCTTCAGAAATGTGGAAAATGGTCCGTTTTCAAATGTTTTATTTTTGAACGTCAGTTCACATTTGTAGGTGGATCATCAGTGTTAGAGCTAAAATTAGCATGTTTAAAGTGATTTTCATGCTTCCAGGGGCTCGGGAAGTTAATTAAATACCATTTGGAGGCATTTAATGTTTGAGCAAAAACGGCTGATTTTCGACAAAAGAGATAACACCCCCCCATTACGTCATGCTTCAGAAATGTGGAAAATGGTCCGTTTTCAAATGTTTTATTTTTGAACGTCAGTTCACATTTGTAGGTGGATCATCAGTGTTAGAGCTAAAATTAGCATGTTTAAAGTGATTTTCATGCTTCCAGGGGCTCGGGAAGTTAATTAAATACCATTTGGAGGCATTTAATGTTCGAGCAAAAACGGCTGATTTTCGACAAAAGAGATAACACCCCCCATTACGTCATGCTTCAGAAATGTGGAAAATGGTCCGTTTTCAAATGTTTTATTTTTGAACGTCAGTTCACATTTGTAGGTGGATCATCAGTGTTAGAGCTAAAATTAGCATGTTTAAAGTGATTTTCATGCTTCCAGGGGCTCGGGAAGTTAATTAAATACCATTTGGAGGCATTTAATGTTCGAGCAAAAACGGCTGATTTTCGACAAAAGAGATAACACCCCCCCATTACGTCATGCTTCAGAAATGTGGAAAATGGTCCGTTTTCAAATGTTTTATTTTTGAACGTCAGTTCACATTTGTAGGTGGATCATCAGTGTTAGAGCTAACATTAGCATGTTTAAAGTGATTTTCATGCTTCCAGGGGCTCGGGAAGTTAATTAAATACCATTTGGAGGCATTTAATGTTCGAGCAAAAACGGCTGATTTTCGACAAAAGAGATAACACCCCCCCATTACGTCATGCTTCAGAAATGTGGAAAATGGTCCGTTTTCAAATGTTTTATTTTTGAACGTCAGTTCACATTTGTAGGTGGATCATCAGTGTTAGAGCTAAAATTAGCATGTTTAAAGTGATTTTCATGCTTCCAGGGGCTCGGGAAGTGAAATAAATACCATTTGGAGGCATTTAATGTTCGAGCAAAAACAGCTGATTTTCGACAAAAGAGATAACACCCCCCCCCATTACGTCATGCTTCAGAAATGTGGAAAATAGTCCGTTTTCAAATGTTTTATTTTTGAACGTCAGTTCACATTTGTAGGTGGATCATCAGTGTTAGAGCTAAAATTAGCATGTTTAAAGTGATTTTCATGCTTCCAGGGGCCCTAAACACAAGATTTATGGAATGGTTAAAAGTGCATGAAAATGGCCAATTTACTCACTCTGAGTTCTCAAAAAGGGTTTCTTCACCCCGGGAAGTTAATTAAATACCATTTGGAGCCATTTAATGTTCCAGCAAAAACGGCTGATTTTCGACAAAAGAGATAACACCCCCCCATTACGTCATGCTTCAGAAATGTGGAAAATGGTCCGTTTTCAAATGTTTTATTTTTGAACGTCAGTTCACATTTGTAGGTGGATCATCAGTGTTAGAGCTAAAATTAGCATGTTTAAAGTGATTTTCATGCTTCCAGGGGCCCTAAACACAAGATTTATGGAATGGTTAAAAGTGCATGAAAATGGCCAATTTACTCACTCTGAGTTCCCAAAAAGGGTTTCTTCACCCCGGGAAGTTAATTAAATACCATTTGGAGGCATTTAATGTTCGAGCAAAAACGGCTGATTTTCGACAAAAGAGATAACACCCCCCATTACGTCATGCTTCAGAAATGTGGAAAATGGTCCGTTTTCAAATGTTTTATTTTTGAACATCAGTTCACATTTGTAGGTGGATCATCAGTGTTAGAGCTAAAATTAGCATGTTTAAAGTGATTTTCATGCTTCCAGGGGCTCGGGAAGTTAATTAAATACCATTTGGAGGCATTTAATGTTCGAGCAAAAACGGCTGATTTTCGACAAAAGAGATAACACCCCCCCATTACGTCATGCTTCAGAAATGTGGAAAATGGTCCGTTTTCAAATGTTTTATTTTTGAACGTCAGTTCACATTTGTAGGTGGATCATCAGTGTTAGAGCTAAAATTAGCATGTTTAAAGTGATTTTCATGCTTCCAGGGGCCCTAAACACAAGATTTATGGAATGGTTAAAAGTGCATGAAAATGGCCAATTTACTCACTCTGAGTTCTCAAAAAGGGTTTCTTCACCCCGGGAAGGTAATTAAATACCATTTGGAGGCATTTAATGTTCGAGCAAAAACGGCTGATTTTCGACAAAAGAGATAACACCCCCCCATTACGTCATGCTTCAGAAATGTGGAAAATGGTCCGTTTTCAAATGTTTTATTTTTGAACGTCAGTTCACATTTGTAGGTGGATCATCAGTGTTAGAGCTAAAATTAGCATGTTTAAAGTGATTTTCATGCTTCCAGGGGCTCGGGAAGTGAAATAAATACCATTTGGAGGCATTTAATGTTCGAGCACAAAAAGGCTGATTTTCGACAAAAGAGATAACACCCCCCCATTACGTCATACTTCAGAAATGTGGAAAATGGTCCGTTTTCAAATGTTTTATTTTTGAACGTCAGTTCACATTTGTAGGTGGATCATCAGTGTTAGAGCTAAAATTAGCATGTTTAAAGTGATTTTCATGCTTCCAGGGGCCCTAAACACAAGATTTATGGAATGGTTAAAAGTGCATGAAAATGGCCAATTTACTCACTCTGAGTTCTCAAAAAGGGTTTCTTCACCCCGGGAAGTTAATTAAATACCATTTGGAGGCATTTAATGTTCGAGCAAAAACAGCTGATTTTCGACAAAAGAGATAACACCCCCCCATTACGTCATGCTTCAGAAATGTGGAAAATGGTCCGTTTTCAAATGTTTTATTTTTGAACGTCAGTTCACATTTGTAGGTGGATCATCAGTGTTAGAGCTAAAATTAGCATGTTTAAAGTGATTTTCATGCTTCCAGGGGCTCGGGAAGTTAATTAAATACCATTTGGAGGCATTTAATGTTCGAGCAAAAACGGCTGATTTTCGACAAAAGAGATAACACCCCCCATTACGTCATGCTTCAGAAATGTGGAAAATGGTCCGTTTTCAAATGTTTTATTTTTGAACGTCAGTTCACATTTGTATGTGGATCATCAGTGTTAGAGCTAAAATTAGCATGTTTAAAGTGATTTTCATGCTTCCAGGGGCCCAAAACACAAGATTTATGGAATGGTTAAAAGTGCATGAAAATGGCCAATTTACTCACTCTGAGTTCTCAAAAAGGGTTTCTTCACCCCGGGAAGTTAATTAAATACCATTTGGAGGCATTTAATGTTCGAGCAAAAACGGCTGATTTTCGACAAAAGAGATAACACCCCCCCATTACGTCATGCTTCAGAAATGTGGAAAATGGTCCGTTTTCAAATGTTTTATTTTTGAACGTCAGTTCACATTTGTAGGTGGATCATCAGTGTTAGAGCTAAAATTAGCATGTTTAAAGTGATTTTCATGCTTCCAGGGGCTCGGGAAGTTAATTAAATACCATTTGGAGGCATTTAATGTTCGAGCAAAAACGGCTGATTTTCGACAAAAGAGATAACACCCCCCCATTACGTCATGCTTCAGAAATGTGGAAAATGGTCCGTTTTCAAATGTTTTATTTTTGAACGTCAGTTCACATTTGTAGGTGGATCATCAGTGTTAGAGCTAAAATTAGCATGTTTAAAGTGATTTTCATGCTTCCAGGGGCTCGGGAAGTGAAATAAATACCATTTGGAGGCATTTAATGTTCGAGCAAAAACGGCTGATTTTCGACAAAAGAGATAACACCCCCCCATTACGTCATGCTTCAGAAATGTGGAAAATGGTCCGTTTTCAAATGTTTTATTTTTGAACGTCAGTTCACATTTGTAGGTGGATCATCAGTGTTAGAGCTAAAATTAGCATGTTTAAAGTGATTTTCATGCTTCCAGGGGCTCGGGAAGTTAATTAAATACCATTTGGAGGCATTTAATGTTCGAGCAAAAACGGCTGATTTTCGACATAAGAGATAACACCCCCCCATTACGTCATGCTTCAGAAATGTGGAAAATGGTCCGTTTTCAAATGTTTTATTTTTGAACGTCAGTTCACATTTGTAGGTGGATCATCAGTGTTAGAGCTAAAATTAGCATGTTTAAAGTGATTTTCATGCTTCCAGGGGCTCGGGAAGTTAATTAAATACCATTTGGAGGCATTTAATGTTCGAGCAAAAACGGCTGATTTTCGACAAAAGAGATAACACCCCCCCATTACGTCATGCTTCAGAAATGTGGAAAATGGTCCGTTTTCAAATGTTTTATTTTTGAACGTCAGTTCACATTTGTAGGTGGATCATCAGTGTTAGAGCTAAAATTAGCATGTTTAAAGTGATTTTCATGCTTCCAGGGGCTCGGGAAGTTAATTAAATACCATTTGGAGGCATTTAATGTTCGAGCAAAAACGGCTGATTTTCGACAAAAGAGATAACACCCCCCATTACGTCATGCTTCAGAAATGTGGAAAATGGTCCGTTTTCAAATGTTTTATTTTTGAACGTCAGTTCACATTTGTAGGTGGATCATCAGTGTTAGAGCTAAAATTAGCATGTTTAAAGTGATTTTCATGCTTCCAGGGGCTCGGGAAGTTAATTAAATACCATTTGGAGGCATTTAATGTTCGAGCAAAAACGGCTGATTTTCGACAAAAGAGATAACACCCCCCCATTACGTCATGCTTCAGAAATGTGGAAAATGGTCCGTTTTCAAATGTTTTATTTTTGAACGTCAGTTCACATTTGTAGGTGGATCATCAGTGTTAGAGCTAACATTAGCATGTTTAAAGTGATTTTCATGCTTCCAGGGGCTCGGGAAGTTAATTAAATACCATTTGGAGGCATTTAATGTTCGAGCAAAAACGGCTGATTTTCGACAAAAGAGATAACACCCCCCCATTACGTCATGCTTCAGAAATGTGGAAAATGGTCCGTTTTCAAATGTTTTATTTTTGAACGTCAGTTCACATTTGTAGGTGGATCATCAGTGTTAGAGCTAAAATTAGCATGTTTAAAGTGATTTTCATGCTTCCAGGGGCTCGGGAAGTGAAATAAATACCATTTGGAGGCATTTAATGTTCGAGCAAAAACAGCTGATTTTCGACAAAAGAGATAACACCCCCCCCCATTACGTCATGCTTCAGAAATGTGGAAAATAGTCCGTTTTCAAATGTTTTATTTTTGAACGTCAGTTCACATTTGTAGGTGGATCATCAGTGTTAGAGCTAAAATTAGCATGTTTAAAGTGATTTTCATGCTTCCAGGGGCCCTAAACACAAGATTTATGGAATGGTTAAAAGTGCATGAAAATGGCCAATTTACTCACTCTGAGTTCTCAAAAAGGGTTTCTTCACCCCGGGAAGTTAATTAAATACCATTTGGAGCCATTTAATGTTCCAGCAAAAACGGCTGATTTTCGACAAAAGAGATAACACCCCCCCATTACGTCATGCTTCAGAAATGTGGAAAATGGTCCGTTTTCAAATGTTTTATTTTTGAACGTCAGTTCACATTTGTAGGTGGATCATCAGTGTTAGAGCTAAAATTAGCATGTTTAAAGTGATGTTCATGCTTCCAGGGGCCCTAAACACAAGATTTATGGAATGGTTAAAAGTGCATGAAAATGGCCAATTTACTCACTCTGAGTTCCCAAAAAGGGTTTCTTCACCCCGGGAAGTTAATTAAATACCATTTGGAGGCATTTAATGTTCGAGCAAAAACGGCTGATTTTCGACAAAAGAGATAACACCCCCCATTACGTCATGCTTCAGAAATGTGGAAAATGGTCCGTTTTCAAATGTTTTATTTTTGAACATCAGTTCACATTTGTAGGTGGATCATCAGTGTTAGAGCTAAAATTAGCATGTTTAAAGTGATTTTCATGCTTCCAGGGGCTCGGGAAGTTAATTAAATACCATTTGGAGGCATTTAATGTTCGAGCAAAAACGGCTGATTTTCGACAAAAGAGATAACACCCCCCCATTACGTCATGCTTCAGAAATGTGGAAAATGGTCCGTTTTCAAATGTTTTATTTTTGAACGTCAGTTCACATTTGTAGGTGGATCATCAGTGTTAGAGCTAAAATTAGCATGTTTAAAGTGATTTTCATGCTTCCAGGGGCCCTAAACACAAGATTTATGGAATGGTTAAAAGTGCATGAAAATGGCCAATTTACTCACTCTGAGTTCTCAAAAAGGGTTTCTTCACCCCGGGAAGGTAATTAAATACCATTTGGAGGCATTTAATGTTCGAGCAAAAACGGCTGATTTTCGACAAAAGAGATAACACCCCCCCATTACGTCATGCTTCAGAAATGTGGAAAATGGTCCGTTTTCAAATGTTTTATTTTTGAACGTCAGTTCACATTTGTAGGTGGATCATCAGTGTTAGAGCTAAAATTAGCATGTTTAAAGTGATTTTCATGCTTCCAGGGGCTCGGGAAGTGAAATAAATACCATTTGGAGGCATTTAATGTTCGAGCACAAAAAGGCTGATTTTCGACAAAAGAGATAACACCCTCCCATTACGTCATACTTCAGAAATGTGGAAAATGGTCCGTTTTCAAATGTTTTATTTTTGAACGTCAGTTCACATTTGTAGGTGGATCATCAGTGTTAGAGCTAAAATTAGCATGTTTAAAGTGATTTTCATGCTTCCAGGGGCCCTAAACACAAGATTTATGGAATGGTTAAAAGTGCATGAAAATGGCCAATTTACTCACTCTGAGTTCTCAAAAAGGGTTTCTTCACCCCGGGAAGTTAATTAAATACCATTTGGAGCCATTTAATGTTCCAGCAAAAACGGCTGATTTTCGACAAAAGAGATAACACCCCCCCATTACGTCATGCTTCAGAAATGTGGAAAATGGTCCGTTTTCAAATGTTTTATTTTTGAACGTCAGTTCACATTTGTAGGTGGATCATCAGTGTTAGAGCTAAAATTAGCATGTTTAAAGTGATGTTCATGCTTCCAGGGGCCCAAAACACAAGATTTATGGAATGGTTAAAAGTGCATGAAAATGGCCAATTTACTCACTCTGAGTTCTCAAAAAGGGTTTCTTCACCCCGGGAAGTTAATTAAATACCATTTGGAGGCATTTAATGTTCGAGCAAAAACGGCTGATTTTCGACAAAAGAGATAACACCCCCCCATTACGTCATGCTTCAGAAATGTGGAAAATGGTCCGTTTTCAAATGTTTTATTTTTGAACGTCAGTTCACATTTGTAGGTGGATCATCAGTGTTAGAGCTAAAATTAGCATGTTTAAAGTGATTTTCATGCTTCCAGGGGCTCGGGAAGTGAAATAAATACCATTTGGAGGCATTTAATGTTCGAGCAAAAACGGCTGATTTTCGACAAAAGAGATAACACCCCCCCATTACGTCATGCTTCAGAAATGTGGAAAATGGTCCGTTTTCAAATGTTTTATTTTTGAACGTCAGTTCACATTTGTAGGTGGATCATCAGTGTTAGAGCTAAAATTAGCATGTTTAAAGTGATTTTCATGCTTCCAGGGGCCCAAAACACAAGATTTATGGAATGGTTAAAAGTGCATGAAAATGGCCAATTTACTCACTCTGAGTTCTCAAAAAGGGTTTCTTCACCCCGGGAAGTTAATTAAATACCATTTGGAGGCATTTAATGTTCGAGCAAAAACGGCTGATTTTCGACAAAAGAGATAACACCCCCCATTACGTCATGCTTCAGAAATGTGGAAAATGGTCCGTTTTCAAATGTTTTATTTTTGAACGTCAGTTCACATTTGTAGGTGGATCATCAGTGTTAGAGCTAAAATTAGCATGTTTAAAGTGATTTTCATGCTTCCAGGGGCCCTAAACACAAGATTTATGGAATGGTTAAAAGTGCATGAAAATGGCCAATTTACTCACTCTGAGTTCTCAAAAAGGGTTTCTTCACCCCGGGAAGTTAATTAAATACCATTTGGAGGCATTTAATGTTCGAGCAAAAACGGCTGATTTTCGACAAAAGAGATAACACCCCCCCATTACGTCATGCTTCAGAAATGTGGAAAATGGTCCGTTTTCAAATGTTTTATTTTTGAACGTCAGTTCACATTTGTAGGTGGATCATCAGTGTTAGAGCTAAAATTAGCATGTTTAAAGTGATTTTCATGCTTCCAGGGGCTCGGGAAGTGAAATAAATACCATTTGGAGGCATTTATTGTTCGAGCAAAAACGGCTGATTTTCGACAAAAGAGATAACACCCCCCCATTACGTCATGCTTCAGAAATGTGGAAAATGGTCCGTTTTCAAATGTTTTATTTTTGAACGTCAGTTCACATTTGTAGGTGGATCATCAGTGTTAGAGCTAAAATTAGCATGTTTAAAGTGATTGTCATGCTTCCAGGGGCTCGGGAAGTTAATTAAATACCATTTGGAGGCATTTAATGTTCGAGCAAAAACGGCTGATTTTCGACAAAAGAGATAACACCCCCCCATTACGTCATGCTTCAGAAATGTGGAAAATGGTCCGTTTTCAAATGTTTTATTTTTGAACGTCAGTTCACATTTGTAGGTGGATCATCAGTGTTAGAGCTAAAATTAGCATGTTTAAAGTGATTTTCATGCTTCCAGGGGCTCGGGAAGTTAATTAAATACCATTTGGAGGCATTTAATGTTCGAGCAAAAACAGCTGATTTTCGACAAAAGAGATAACACCCCCCCATTACGTCATGCTTCAGAAATGTGGAAAATGGTCCGTTTTCAAATGTTTTATTTTTGAACGTCAGTTCACATTTGTAGGTGGATCATCAGTGTTAGAGCTAAAATTAGCATGTTTAAAGAGATTTTCATGCTTCCAGGGGCTCGGGAAGTTAATTAAATACCATTTGGTGGCATTTAATGTTCGAGCAAAAACGGCTGATTTTCGACAAAAGAGATAACACCCCCCCATTACGTCATGCTTCAGAAATGTGGAAAATGGTCCGTTTTCAAATGTTTTATTTTTGAACGTCAGTTCACATTTGTAGGTGGATCATCAGTGTTAGAGCTAAAATTAGCATGTTTAAAGTGATTTTCATGCTTCCAGGGGCTCGGGAAGTGAAATAAATACCATTTGGAGGCATTTAATGTTCGAGCAAAAACGGCTGATTTTCGACAAAAGAGATAACACCCCCCCATTACGTCATGCTTCAGAAATGTGGAAAATGGTCCGTTTTCAAATGTTTTATTTTTGAACGTCAGTTCACATTTGTAGGTGGATCATCAGTGTTAGAGCTAAAATTAGCATGTTTAAAGTGATTTTCATGCTTCCAGGGGCTCGGGAAGTTAATTAAATACCATTTGGAGGCATTTAATGTTCGAGCAAAAACGGCTGATTTTCGACATAAGAGATAACACCCCCCCATTACGTCATGCTTCAGAAATGTGGAAAATGGTCCGTTTTCAAATGTTTTATTTTTGAACGTCAGTTCACATTTGTAGGTGGATCATCAGTGTTAGAGCTAAAATTAGCATGTTTAAAGTGATTTTCATGCTTCCAGGGGCTCGGGAAGTTAATTAAATACCATTTGGAGGCATTTAATGTTCGAGCAAAAACGGCTGATTTTCGACAAAAGAGATAACACCCCCCCATTACGTCATGCTTCAGAAATGTGGAAAATGGTCCGTTTTCAAATGTTTTATTTTTGAACGTCAGTTCACATTTGTAGGTGGATCATCAGTGTTAGAGCTAAAATTAGCATGTTTAAAGTGATTTTCATGCTTCCAGGGGCTCGGGAAGTTAATTAAATACCATTTGGAGGCATTTAATGTTCGAGCAAAAACGGCTGATTTTCGACAAAAGAGATAACACCCCCCATTACGTCATGCTTCAGAAATGTGGAAAATGGTCCGTTTTCAAATGTTTTATTTTTGAACGTCAGTTCACATTTGTAGGTGGATCATCAGTGTTAGAGCTAAAATTAGCATGTTTAAAGTGATTTTCATGCTTCCAGGGGCTCGGGAAGTTAATTAAATACCATTTGGAGGCATTTAATGTTCGAGCAAAAACGGCTGATTTTCGACAAAAGAGATAACACCCCCCCATTACGTCATGCTTCAGAAATGTGGAAAATGGTCCGTTTTCAAATGTTTTATTTTTGAACGTCAGTTCACATTTGTAGGTGGATCATCAGTGTTAGAGCTAACATTAGCATGTTTAAAGTGATTTTCATGCTTCCAGGGGCTCGGGAAGTTAATTAAATACCATTTGGAGGCATTTAATGTTCGAGCAAAAACGGCTGATTTTCGACAAAAGAGATAACACCCCCCCATTACGTCATGCTTCAGAAATGTGGAAAATGGTCCGTTTTCAAATGTTTTATTTTTGAACGTCAGTTCACATTTGTAGGTGGATCATCAGTGTTAGAGCTAAAATTAGCATGTTTAAAGTGATTTTCATGCTTCCAGGGGCTCGGGAAGTGAAATAAATACCATTTGGAGGCATTTAATGTTCGAGCAAAAACAGCTGATTTTCGACAAAAGAGATAACACCCCCCCCCATTACGTCATGCTTCAGAAATGTGGAAAATAGTCCGTTTTCAAATGTTTTATTTTTGAACGTCAGTTCACATTTGTAGGTGGATCATCAGTGTTAGAGCTAAAATTAGCATGTTTAAAGTGATTTTCATGCTTCCAGGGGCCCTAAACACAAGATTTATGGAATGGTTAAAAGTGCATGAAAATGGCCAATTTACTCACTCTGAGTTCTCAAAAAGGGTTTCTTCACCCCGGGAAGTTAATTAAATACCATTTGGAGCCATTTAATGTTCCAGCAAAAACGGCTGATTTTCGACAAAAGAGATAACACCCCCCCATTACGTCATGCTTCAGAAATGTGGAAAATGGTCCGTTTTCAAATGTTTTATTTTTGAACGTCAGTTCACATTTGTAGGTGGATCATCAGTGTTAGAGCTAAAATTAGCATGTTTAAAGTGATTTTCATGCTTCCAGGGGCCCTAAACACAAGATTTATGGAATGGTTAAAAGTGCATGAAAATGGCCAATTTACTCACTCTGAGTTCCCAAAAAGGGTTTCTTCACCCCGGGAAGTTAATTAAATACCATTTGGAGGCATTTAATGTTCGAGCAAAAACGGCTGATTTTCGACAAAAGAGATAACAACCCCCATTACGTCATGCTTCAGAAATGTGGAAAATGGTCCGTTTTCAAATGTTTTATTTTTGAACATCAGTTCACATTTGTAGGTGGATCATCAGTGTTAGAGCTAAAATTAGCATGTTTAAAGTGATTTTCATGCTTCCAGGGGCTCGGGAAGTTAATTAAATACCATTTGGAGGCATTTAATGTTCGAGCAAAAACGGCTGATTTTCGACAAAAGAGATAACACCCCCCCATTACGTCATGCTTCAGAAATGTGGAAAATGGTCCGTTTTCAAATGTTTTATTTTTGAACGTCAGTTCACATTTGTAGGTGGATCATCAGTGTTAGAGCTAAAATTAGCATGTTTAAAGTGATTTTCATGCTTCCAGGGGCCCTAAACACAAGATTTATGGAATGGTTAAAAGTGCATGAAAATGGCCAATTTACTCACTCTGAGTTCTCAAAAAGGGTTTCTTCACCCCGGGAAGGTAATTAAATACCATTTGGAGGCATTTAATTTTCGAGCAAAAACGGCTGATTTTCGACAAAAGAGATAACACCCCCCCATTACGTCATGCTTCAGAAATGTGGAAAATGGTCCGTTTTCAAATGTTTTATTTTTGAACGTCAGTTCACATTTGTAGGTGGATCATCAGTGTTAGAGCTAAAATTAGCATGTTTAAAGTGATTTTCATGCTTCCAGGGGCTCGGGAAGTGAAATAAATACCATTTGGAGGCATTTAATGTTCGAGCACAAAAAGGCTGATTTTCGACAAAAGAGATAACACCCCCCCATTACGTCATACTTCAGAAATGTGGAAAATGGTCCGTTTTCAAATGTTTTATTTTTGAACGTCAGTTCACATTTGTAGGTGGATCATCAGTGTTAGAGCTAAAATTAGCATGTTTAAAGTGATTTTCATGCTTCCAGGGGCCCTAAACACAAGATTTATGGAATGGTTAAAAGTGCATGAAAATGGCCAATTTACTCACTCTGAGTTCTCAAAAAGGGTTTCTTCACCCCGGGAAGTTAATTAAATACCATTTGGAGGCATTTAATGTTCGAGCAAAAACAGCTGATTTTCGACAAAAGAGATAACACCCCCCCATTACGTCATGCTTCAGAAATGTGGAAAATGGTCCGTTTTCAAATGTTTTATTTTTGAACGTCAGTTCACATTTGTAGGTGGATCATCAGTGTTAGAGCTAAAATTAGCATGTTTAAAGTGATTTTCATGCTTCCAGGGGCTCGGGAAGTTAATTAAATACCATTTGGAGGCATTTAATGTTCGAGCAAAAACGGCTGATTTTCGACAAAAGAGATAACACCCCCCATTACGTCATGCTTCAGAAATGTGGAAAATGGTCCGTTTTCAAATGTTTTATTTTTGAACGTCAGTTCACATTTGTATGTGGATCATCAGTGTTAGAGCTAAAATTAGCATGTTTAAAGTGATTTTCATGCTTCCAGGGGCCCAAAACACAAGATTTATGGAATGGTTAAAAGTGCATGAAAATGGCCAATTTACTCACTCTGAGTTCTCAAAAAGGGTTTCTTCACCCCGGGAAGTTAATTAAATACCATTTGGAGGCATTTAATGTTCGAGCAAAAACGGCTGATTTTCGACAAAAGAGATAACACCCCCCCATTACGTCATGCTTCAGAAATGTGGAAAATGGTCCGTTTTCAAATGTTTTATTTTTGAACGTCAGTTCACATTTGTAGGTGGATCATCAGTGTTAGAGCTAAAATTAGCACGTTTAAAGTGATTTTCATGCTTCCAGGGGCTCGGGAAGTTAATTAAATACCATTTGGAGGCATTTAATGTTCGAGCAAAAACGGCTGATTTTCGACAAAAGAGATAACACCCCCCCATTACGTCATGCTTCAGAAATGTGGAAAATGGTCCGTTTTCAAATGTTTTATTTTTGAACGTCAGTTCACATTTGTAGGTGGATCATCAGTGTTAGAGCTAAAATTAGCATGTTTAAAGTGATTTTCATGCTTCCAGGGGCTCGGGAAGTGAAATAAATACCATTTGGAGGCATTTAATGTTCGAGCAAAAACGGCTGATTTTCGACAAAAGAGATAACACCCCCCCATTACGTCATGCTTCAGAAATGTGGAAAATGGTCCGTTTTCAAATGTTTTATTTTTGAACGTCAGTTCACATTTGTAGGTGGATCATCAGTGTTAGAGCTAAAATTAGCATGTTTAAAGTGATTTTCATGCTTCCAGGGGCTCGGGAAGTTAATTAAATACCATTTGGAGGCATTTAATGTTCGAGCAAAAACGGCTGATTTTCGACATAAGAGATAACACCCCCCCATTACGTCATGCTTCAGAAATGTGGAAAATGGTCCGTTTTCAAATGTTTTATTTTTGAACGTCAGTTCACATTTGTAGGTGGATCATCAGTGTTAGAGCTAAAATTAGCATGTTTAAAGTGATTTTCATGCTTCCAGGGGCTCGGGAAGTTAATTAAATACCATTTGGAGGCATTTAATGTTCGAGCAAAAACGGCTGATTTTCGACAAAAGAGATAACACCCCCCCATTACGTCATGCTTCAGAAATGTGGAAAATGGTCCGTTTTCAAATGTTTTATTTTTGAACGTCAGTTCACATTTGTAGGTGGATCATCAGTGTTAGAGCTAAAATTAGCATGTTTAAAGTGATTTTCATGCTTCCAGGGGCTCGGGAAGTTAATTAAATACCATTTGGAGGCATTTAATGTTCGAGCAAAAACGGCTGATTTTCGACAAAAGAGATAACACCCCCCATTACGTCATGCTTCAGAAATGTGGAAAATGGTCCGTTTTCAAATGTTTTATTTTTGAACGTCAGTTCACATTTGTAGGTGGATCATCAGTGTTAGAGCTAAAATTAGCATGTTTAAAGTGATTTTCATGCTTCCAGGGGCTCGGGAAGTTAATTAAATACCATTTGGAGGCATTTAATGTTCGAGCAAAAACGGCTGATTTTCGACAAAAGAGATAACACCCCCCCATTACGTCATGCTTCAGAAATGTGGAAAATGGTCCGTTTTCAAATGTTTTATTTTTGAACGTCAGTTCACATTTGTAGGTGGATCATCAGTGTTAGAGCTAACATTAGCATGTTTAAAGTGATTTTCATGCTTCCAGGGGCACGGGAAGTTAATTAAATACCATTTGGAGGCATTTAATGTTCGAGCAAAAACGGCTGATTTTCGACAAAAGAGATAACACCCCCCCATTACGTCATGCTTCAGAAATGTGGAAAATGGTCCGTTTTCAAATGTTTTATTTTTGAACGTCAGTTCACATTTGTAGGTGGATCATCAGTGTTAGAGCTAAAATTAGCATGTTTAAAGTGATTTTCATGCTTCCAGGGGCTCGGGAAGTGAAATAAATACCATTTGGAGGCATTTAATGTTCGAGCAAAAACAGCTGATTTTCGACAAAAGAGATAACACCCCCCCCCCATTACGTCATGCTTCAGAAATGTGGAAAATAGTCCGTTTTCAAATGTTTTATTTTTGAACGTCAGTTCACATTTGTAGGTGGATCATCAGTGTTAGAGCTAAAATTAGCATGTTTAAAGTGATTTTCATGCTTCCAGGGGCCCTAAACACAAGATTTATGGAATGGTTAAAAGTGCATGAAAATGGCCAATTTACTCACTCTGAGTTCTCAAAAAGGGTTTCTTCACCCCGGGAAGTTAATTAAATACCATTTGGAGCCATTTAATGTTCCAGCAAAAACGGCTGATTTTCGACAAAAGAGATAACACCCCCCCATTACGTCATGCTTCAGAAATGTGGAAAATGGTCCGTTTTCAAATGTTTTATTTTTGAACGTCAGTTCACATTTGTAGGTGGATCATCAGTGTTAGAGCTAAAATTAGCATGTTTAAAGTGATTTTCATGCTTCCAGGGGCCCTAAACACAAGATTTATGGAATGGTTAAAAGTGCATGAAAATGGCCAATTTACTCACTCTGAGTTCCCAAAAAGGGTTTCTTCACCCCGGGAAGTTAATTAAATACCATTTGGAGGCATTTAATGTTCGAGCAAAAACGGCTGATTTTCGACAAAAGAGATAACACCCCCCATTACGTCATGCTTCAGAAATGTGGAAAATGGTCCGTTTTCAAATGTTTTATTTTTGAACATCAGTTCACATTTGTAGGTGGATCATCAGTGTTAGAGCTAAAATTAGCATGTTTAAAGTGATTTTCATGCTTCCAGGGGCTCGGGAAGTTAATTAAATACCATTTGGAGGCATTTAATGTTCGAGCAAAAACGGCTGATTTTCGACAAAAGAGATAACACCCCCCCATTACGTCATGCTTCAGAAATGTGGAAAATGGTCCGTTTTCAAATGTTTTATTTTTGAACGTCAGTTCACATTTGTAGGTGGATCATCAGTGTTAGAGCTAAAATTAGCATGTTTAAAGTGATTTTCATGCTTCCAGGGGCCCTAAACACAAGATTTATGGAATGGTTAAAAGTGCATGAAAATGGCCAATTTACTCACTCTGAGTTCTCAAAAAGGGTTTCTTCACCCCGGGAAGGTAATTAAATACCATTTGGAGGCATTTAATGTTCGAGCAAAAACGGCTGATTTTCGACAAAAGAGATAACACCCCCCCATTACGTCATGCTTCAGAAATGTGGAAAATGGTCCGTTTTCAAATGTTTTATTTTTGAACGTCAGTTCACATTTGTAGGTGGATCATCAGTGTTAGAGCTAAAATTAGCATGTTTAAAGTGATTTTCATGCTTCCAGGGGCTCGGGAAGTGAAATAAATACCATTTGGAGGCATTTAATGTTCGAGCACAAAAAGGCTGATTTTCGACAAAAGAGATAACACCCCCCCATTACGTCATACTTCAGAAATGTGGAAAATGGTCCGTTTTCAAATGTTTTATTTTTGAACGTCAGTTCACATTTGTATGTGGATCATCAGTGTTAGAGCTAAAATTAGCATGTTTAAAGTGATTTTCATGCTTCCAGGGGCCCAAAACACAAGATTTATGGAATGGTTAAAAGTGCATGAAAATGGCCAATTTACTCACTCTGAGTTCTCAAAAAGGGTTTCTTCACCCCGGGAAGTTAATTAAATACCATTTGGAGGCATTTAATGTTCGAGCAAAAACGGCTGATTTTCGACAAAAGAGATAACACCCCCCCATTACGTCATGCTTCAGAAATGTGGAAAATGGTCCGTTTTCAAATGTTTTATTTTTGAACGTCAGTTCACATTTGTAGGTGGATCATCAGTGTTAGAGCTAAAATTAGCATGTTTAAAGTGATTTTCATGCTTCCAGGGGCTCGGGAAGTTAATTAAATACCATTTGGAGGCATTTAATGTTCGAGCAAAAACGGCTGATTTTCGACAAAAGAGATAACACCCCCCCATTACGTCATGCTTCAGAAATGTGGAAAATGGTCCGTTTTCAAATGTTTTATTTTTGAACGTCAGTTCACATTTGTAGGTGGATCATCAGTGTTAGAGCTAAAATTAGCATGTTTAAAGTGATTTTCATGCTTCCAGGGGCCCAAAACACAAGATTTATGGAATGGTTAAAAGTGCATGAAAATGTCCAATTTACTCACTCTGAGTTCTCAAAAAGGGTTTCTTCACCCTGGGAAGTTAATTAAATACCATTTGGAGGCATTTAATGTTCGAGCAAAAACGGCTGATTTTCGACAAAAGAGATAACACCCCCCCATTACGTCATGCTTCAGAAATGTGGAAAATGGTCCGTTTTCAAATGTTTTATTTTTGAACGTCAGTTCACATTTGTAGGTGGATCATCAGTGTTAGAGCTAAAATTAGCATGTTTAAAGTGATTTTCATGCTTCCAGGGGCTCGGGAAGTGAAATAAATACCATTTGGAGGCATTTAATGTTCGAGCAAAAACGGCTGATTTTCGACAAAAGAGATAACACCCCCCCATTACGTCATGCTTCAGAAATGTGGAAAATGGTCCGTTTTCAAATGTTTTATTTTTGAACGTCAGTTCACATTTGTAGGTGGATCATCAGTGTTAGAGCTAAAATTAGCATGTTTAAAGTGATTTTCATGCTTCCAGGGGCCCAAAACACAAGATTTATGGAATGGTTAAAAGTGCATGAAAATGGCCAATTTACTCACTCTGAGTTCTCAAAAAGGGTTTCTTCACCCCGGGAAGTTAATTAAATACCATTTGGAGGCATTTAATGTTCGAGCAAAAACGGCTGATTTTCGACAAAAGAGATAACACCCCCCCATTACGTCATGCTTCAGAAATGTGGAAAATGGTCCGTTTTCAAATGTTTTATTTTTGAACGTCAGTTCACATTTGTAGGTGGATCATCAGTGTTAGAGCTAAAATTAGCATGTTTAAAGTGATTTTCATGCTTCCAGGGGCTCGGGAAGTTAATTAAATACCATTTGGAGGCATTTAATGTTCGAGCAAAAACGGCTGATTTTCGACAAAAGAGATAACACCCCCCCATTACGTCATGCTTCAGAAATGTGGAAAATGGTCCGTTTTCAAATGTTTTATTTTTGAACGTCAGTTCACATTTGTAGGTGGATCATCAGTGTTAGAGCTAAAATTAGCATGTTTAAAGTGATTTTCATGCTTCCAGGGGCCCAAAACACAAGATTTATGGAATGGTTAAAAGTGCATGAAAATGTCCAATTTACTCACTCTGAGTTCTCAAAAAGGGTTTCTTCACCCTGGGAAGTTAATTAAATACCATTTGGAGGCATTTAATGTTCGAGCAAAAACGGCTGATTTTCGACAAAAGAGATAACACCCCCCCATTACGTCATGCTTCAGAAATGTGGAAAATGGTCCGTTTTCAAATGTTTTATTTTTGAACGTCAGTTCACATTTGTAGGTGGATCATCAGTGTTAGAGCTAAAATTAGCATGTTTAAAGTGATTTTCATGCTTCCAGGGGCTCGGGAAGTGAAATAAATACCATTTGGAGGCATTTAATGTTCGAGCAAAAACGGCTGATTTTCGACAAAAGAGATAACACCCCCCCATTACGTCATGCTTCAGAAATGTGGAAAATGGTCCGTTTTCAAATGTTTTATTTTTGAACGTCAGTTCACATTTGTAGGTGGATCATCAGTGTTAGAGCTAAAATTAGCATGTTTAAAGTGATTTTCATGCTTCCAGGGGCCCAAAACACAAGATTTATGGAATGGTTAAAAGTGCATGAAAATGGCCAATTTACTCACTCTGAGTTCTCAAAAAGGGTTTCTTCACCCCGGGAAGTTAATTAAATACCATTTGGAGGCATTTAATGTTCGAGCAAAAACGGCTGATTTTCGACAAAAGAGATAACACCCCCCATTACGTCATGCTTCAGAAATGTGGAAAATGGTCCGTTTTCAAATGTTTTATTTTTGAACGTCAGTTCACATTTGTAGGTGGATCATCAGTGTTAGAGCTAAAATTAGCATGTTTAAAGTGATTTTCATGCTTCCAGGGGCCCAAAACACAAGATTTATGGAATGGTTAAAAGTGCATGAAAATGGCCAATTTACTCACTCTGAGTTCTCAAAAAGGGTTTCTTCACCCCGGGAAGTTAATTAAATACCATTTGGAGGCATTTAATGTTCGAGCAAAAATGGCTGATTTTCGACAAAAGAGATAACACCCCCCCATTACGTCATGCTTCAGAAATGTGGAAAATGGTCCGTTTTCAAATGTTTTATTTTTGAACGTCAGTTCACATTTGTAGGTGGATCATCAGTGTTAGAGCTAAAATTAGCATGTTTAAAGTGATTTTCATGCTTCCAGGGGCTCGGGAAGTGAAATAAATACCATTTGGAGGCATTTAATGTTCGAGCAAAAACGGCTGATTTTCGACAAAAGAGATAACACCCCCCCATTACGTCATGCTTCAGAAATGTGGAAAATGGTCCGTTTTCAAATGTTTTATTTTTGAACGTCAGTTCACATTTGTAGGTGGATCATCAGTGTTAGAGCTAAAATTAGCATGTTTAAAGTGATTTTCATGCTTCCAGGGGCCCAAAACACAAGATTTATGGAATGGTTAAAAGTGCATGAAAATGGCCAATTTACTCACTCTGAGTTCTCAAAAAGGGTTTCTTCACCCCGGGAAGTTAATTAAATACCATTTGGAGGCATTTAATGTTCGAGCAAAAACGGCTGATTTTCGACAAAAGAGATAACACCCCCCATTACGTCATGCTTCAGAAATGTGGAAAATGGTCCGTTTTCAAATGTTTTATTTTTGAACATCAGTTCACATTTGTAGGTGGATCATCAGTGTTAGAGCTAAAATTAGCATGTTTAAAGTGATTTTCATGCTTCCAGGGGCTCGGGAAGTTAATTAAATACCATTTGGAGGCATTTAATGTTCGAGCAAAAACGGCTGATTTTCGACATAAGAGATAACACCCCCCCATTACGTCATGCTTCAGAAATGTGGAAAATGGTCCGTTTTCAAATGTTTTATTTTTGAACGTCAGTTCACATTTGTAGGTGGATCATCAGTGTTAGAGCTAAAATTAGCATGTTTAAAGTGATTTTCATGCTTCCAGGGGCTCGGGAAGTTAATTAAATACCATTTGGAGGCATTTAATGTTCGAGCAAAAACGGCTGATTTTCGACAAAAGAGATAACACCCCCCCATTACGTCATGCTTCAGAAATGTGGAAAATGGTCCGTTTTCAAATGTTTTATTTTTGAACGTCAGTTCACATTTGTAGGTGGATCATCAGTGTTAGAGCTAAAATTAGCATGTTTAAAGTGATTTTCATGCTTCCAGGGGCTCGGGAAGTTAATTAAATACCATTTGGAGGCATTTAATGTTCGAGCAAAAACGGCTGATTTTCGACAAAAGAGATAACACCCCCCATTACGTCATGCTTCAGAAATGTGGAAAATGGTCCGTTTTCAAATGTTTTATTTTTGAACGTCAGTTCACATTTGTAGGTGGATCATCAGTGTTAGAGCTAAAATTAGCATGTTTAAAGTGATTTTCATGCTTCCAGGGGCTCGGGAAGTTAATTAAATACCATTTGGAGGCATTTAATGTTCGAGCAAAAACGGCTGATTTTCGACAAAAGAGATAACACCCCCCCATTACGTCATGCTTCAGAAATGTGGAAAATGGTCCGTTTTCAAATGTTTTATTTTTGAACGTCAGTTCACATTTGTAGGTGGATCATCAGTGTTAGAGCTAACATTAGCATGTTTAAAGTGATTTTCATGCTTCCAGGGGCTCGGGAAGTTAATTAAATACCATTTGGAGGCATTTAATGTTCGAGCAAAAACGGCTGATTTTCGACAAAAGAGATAACACCCCCCCATTACGTCATGCTTCAGAAATGTGGAAAATGGTCCGTTTTCAAATGTTTTATTTTTGAACGTCAGTTCACATTTGTAGGTGGATCATCAGTGTTAGAGCTAAAATTAGCATGTTTAAAGTGATTTTCATGCTTCCAGGGGCTCGGGAAGTGAAATAAATACCATTTGGAGGCATTTAATGTTCGAGCAAAAACAGCTGATTTTCGACAAAAGAGATAACACCCCCCCCCATTACGTCATGCTTCAGAAATGTGGAAAATAGTCCGTTTTCAAATGTTTTATTTTTGAACGTCAGTTCACATTTGTAGGTGGATCATCAGTGTTAGAGCTAAAATTAGCATGTTTAAAGTGATTTTCATGCTTCCAGGGGCCCTAAACACAAGATTTATGGAATGGTTAAAAGTGCATGAAAATGGCCAATTTACTCACTCTGAGTTCTCAAAAAGGGTTTCTTCACCCCGGGAAGTTAATTAAATACCATTTGGAGCCATTTAATGTTCCAGCAAAAACGGCTGATTTTCGACAAAAGAGATAACACCCCCCCATTACGTCATGCTTCAGAAATGTGGAAAATGGTCCGTTTTCAAATGTTTTATTTTTGAACGTCAGTTCACATTTGTAGGTGGATCATCAGTGTTAGAGCTAAAATTAGCATGTTTAAAGTGATTTTCATGCTTCCAGGGGCCCTAAACACAAGATTTATGGAATGGTTAAAAGTGCATGAAAATGGCCAATTTACTCACTCTGAGTTCCCAAAAAGGGTTTCTTCACCCCGGGAAGTTAATTAAATACCATTTGGAGGCATTTAATGTTCGAGCAAAAACGGCTGATTTTCGACAAAAGAGATAACACCCCCCATTACGTCATGCTTCAGAAATGTGGAAAATGGTCCGTTTTCAAATGTTTTATTTTTGAACATCAGTTCACATTTGTAGGTGGATCATCAGTGTTAGAGCTAAAATTAGCATGTTTAAAGTGATTTTC
Source organism: Lissotriton vulgaris (assembly GCF_964263255.1). Classification (NCBI taxonomy): domain Eukaryota; kingdom Metazoa; phylum Chordata; class Amphibia; order Caudata; family Salamandridae; genus Lissotriton; species Lissotriton vulgaris. The sequence continues at coordinate 1,140,511 of NW_028246241.1, read as the reverse complement.
ATGCTTCCAGGGGCTCGGGAAGTTAATTAAATACCATTTGGAGGCATTTAATGTTCGAGCAAAAACGGCTGATTTTCGACAAAAGAGATAACACCCCCCCATTACGTCATGCTTCAGAAATGTGGAAAATGGTCCGTTTTCAAATGTTTTATTTTTGAACGTCAGTTCACATTTGTAGGTGGATCATCAGTGTTAGAGCTAAAATTAGCATGTTTAAAGTGATTTTCATGCTTCCAGGGGCCCTAAACACAAGATTTATGGAATGGTTAAAAGTGCATGAAAATGGCCAATTTACTCACTCTGAGTTCTCAAAAAGGGTTTCTTCACCCCGGGAAGGTAATTAAATACCATTTGGAGGCATTTAATGTTCGAGCAAAAACGGCTGATTTTCGACAAAAGAGATAACACCCCCCCATTACGTCATGCTTCAGAAATGTGGAAAATGGTCCGTTTTCAAATGTTTTATTTTTGAACGTCAGTTCACATTTGTAGGTGGATCATCAGTGTTAGAGCTAAAATTAGCATGTTTAAAGTGATTTTCATGCTTCCAGGGGCTCGGGAAGTGAAATAAATACCATTTGGAGGCATTTAATGTTCGAGCACAAAAAGGCTGATTTTCGACAAAAGAGATAACACCCCCCCATTACGTCATACTTCAGAAATGTGGAAAATGGTCCGTTTTCAAATGTTTTATTTTTGAACGTCAGTTCACATTTGTAGGTGGATCATCAGTGTTAGAGCTAAAATTAGCATGTTTAAAGTGATTTTCATGCTTCCAGGGGCCCTAAACACAAGATTTATGGAATGGTTAAAAGTGCATGAAAATGGCCAATTTACTCACTCTGAGTTCTCAAAAAGGGTTTCTTCACCCCGGGAAGTTAATTAAATACCATTTGGAGGCATTTAATGTTCGAGCAAAAACAGCTGATTTTCGACAAAAGAGATAACACCCCCCCATTACGTCATGCTTCAGAAATGTGGAAAATGGTCCGTTTTCAAATGTTTTATTTTTGAACGTCAGTTCACATTTGTAGGTGGATCATCAGTGTTAGAGCTAAAATTAGCATGTTTAAAGTGATTTTCATGCTTCCAGGGGCTCGGGAAGTTAATTAAATACCATTTGGAGGCATTTAATGTTCGAGCAAAAACGGCTGATTTTCGACAAAAGAGATAACACCCCCCATTACGTCATGCTTCAGAAATGTGGAAAATGGTCCGTTTTCAAATGTTTTATTTTTGAACGTCAGTTCACATTTGTATGTGGATCATCAGTGTTAGAGCTAAAATTAGCATGTTTAAAGTGATTTTCATGCTTCCAGGGGCCCAAAACACAAGATTTATGGAATGGTTAAAAGTGCATGAAAATGGCCAATTTACTCACTCTGAGTTCTCAAAAAGGGTTTCTTCACCCCGGGAAGTTAATTAAATACCATTTGGAGGCATTTAATGTTCGAGCAAAAACGGCTGATTTTCGACAAAAGAGATAACACCCCCCCATTACGTCATGCTTCAGAAATGTGGAAAATGGTCCGTTTTCAAATGTTTTATTTTTGAACGTCAGTTCACATTTGTAGGTGGATCATCAGTGTTAGAGCTAAAATTAGCATGTTTAAAGTGATTTTCATGCTTCCAGGGGCTCGGGAAGTTAATTAAATACCATTTGGAGGCATTTAATGTTCGAGCAAAAACGGCTGATTTTCGACAAAAGAGATAACACCCCCCCATTACGTCATGCTTCAGAAATGTGGAAAATGGTCCGTTTTCAAATGTTTTATTTTTGAACGTCAGTTCACATTTGTAGGTGGATCATCAGTGTTAGAGCTAAAATTAGCATGTTTAAAGTGATTTTCATGCTTCCAGGGGCCCAAAACACAAGATTTATGGAATGGTTAAAAGTGCATGAAAATGTCCAATTTACTCACTCTGAGTTCTCAAAAAGGGTTTCTTCACCCTGGGAAGTTAATTAAATACCATTTGGAGGCATTTAATGTTCGAGCAAAAACGGCTGATTTTCGACAAAAGAGATAACACCCCCCCATTACGTCATGCTTCAGAAATGTGGAAAATGGTCCGTTTTCAAATGTTTTATTTTTGAACGTCAGTTCACATTTGTAGGTGGATCATCAGTGTTAGAGCTAAAATTAGCATGTTTAAAGTGATTTTCATGCTTCCAGGGGCTCGGGAAGTGAAATAAATACCATTTGGAGGCATTTAATGTTCGAGCAAAAACGGCTGATTTTCGACAAAAGAGATAACACCCCCCCATTACGTCATGCTTCAGAAATGTGGAAAATGGTCCGTTTTCAAATGTTTTATTTTTGAACGTCAGTTCACATTTGTAGGTGGATCATCAGTGTTAGAGCTAAAATTAGCATGTTTAAAGTGATTTTCATGCTTCCAGGGGCCCAAAACACAAGATTTATGGAATGGTTAAAAGTGCATGAAAATGGCCAATTTACTCACTCTGAGTTCTCAAAAAGGGTTTCTTCACCCCGGGAAGTTAATTAAATACCATTTGGAGGCATTTAATGTTCGAGCAAAAACGGCTGATTTTCGACAAAAGAGATAACACCCCCCCATTACGTCATGCTTCAGAAATGTGGAAAATGGTCCGTTTTCAAATGTTTTATTTTTGAACGTCAGTTCACATTTGTAGGTGGATCATCAGTGTTAGAGCTAAAATTAGCATGTTTAAAGTGATTTTCATGCTTCCAGGGGCTCGGGAAGTTAATTAAATACCATTTGGAGGCATTTAATGTTCGAGCAAAAACGGCTGATTTTCGACAAAAGAGATAACACCCCCCCATTACGTCATGCTTCAGAAATGTGGAAAATGGTCCGTTTTCAAATGTTTTATTTTTGAACGTCAGTTCACATTTGTAGGTGGATCATCAGTGTTAGAGCTAAAATTAGCATGTTTAAAGTGATTTTCATGCTTCCAGGGGCCCAAAACACAAGATTTATGGAATGGTTAAAAGTGCATGAAAATGTCCAATTTACTCACTCTGAGTTCTCAAAAAGGGTTTCTTCACCCTGGGAAGTTAATTAAATACCATTTGGAGGCATTTAATGTTCGAGCAAAAACGGCTGATTTTCGACAAAAGAGATAACACCCCCCCATTACGTCATGCTTCAGAAATGTGGAAAATGGTCCGTTTTCAAATGTTTTATTTTTGAACGTCAGTTCACATTTGTAGGTGGATCATCAGTGTTAGAGCTAAAATTAGCATGTTTAAAGTGATTTTCATGCTTCCAGGGGCTCGGGAAGTGAAATAAATACCATTTGGAGGCATTTAATGTTCGAGCAAAAACGGCTGATTTTCGACAAAAGAGATAACACCCCCCCATTACGTCATGCTTCAGAAATGTGGAAAATGGTCCGTTTTCAAATGTTTTATTTTTGAACGTCAGTTCACATTTGTAGGTGGATCATCAGTGTTAGAGCTAAAATTAGCATGTTTAAAGTGATTTTCATGCTTCCAGGGGCCCAAAACACAAGATTTATGGAATGGTTAAAAGTGCATGAAAATGGCCAATTTACTCACTCTGAGTTCTCAAAAAGGGTTTCTTCACCCCGGGAAGTTAATTAAATACCATTTGGAGGCATTTAATGTTCGAGCAAAAACGGCTGATTTTCGACAAAAGAGATAACACCCCCCATTACGTCATGCTTCAGAAATGTGGAAAATGGTCCGTTTTCAAATGTTTTATTTTTGAACGTCAGTTCACATTTGTAGGTGGATCATCAGTGTTAGAGCTAAAATTAGCATGTTTAAAGTGATTTTCATGCTTCCAGGGGCCCAAAACACAAGATTTATGGAATGGTTAAAAGTGCATGAAAATGGCCAATTTACTCACTCTGAGTTCTCAAAAAGGGTTTCTTCACCCCGGGAAGTTAATTAAATACCATTTGGAGGCATTTAATGTTCGAGCAAAAACGGCTGATTTTCGACAAAAGAGATAACACCCCCCATTACGTCATGCTTCAGAAATGTGGAAAATGGTCCGTTTTCAAATGTTTTATTTTTGAACGTCAGTTCACATTTGTAGGTGGATCATCAGTGTTAGAGCTAAAATTAGCATGTTTAAAGTGATTTTCATGCTTCCAGGGGCCCAAAACACAAGATTTATGGAATGGTTAAAAGTGCATGAAAATGGCCAATTTACTCACTCTGAGTTCTCAAAAAGGGTTTCTTCACCCCGGGAAGTTAATTAAATACCATTTGGAGGCATTTAATGTTCGAGCAAAAATGGCTGATTTTCGACAAAAGAGATAACACCCCCCCATTACGTCATGCTTCAGAAATGTGGAAAATGGTCCGTTTTCAAATGTTTTATTTTTGAACGTCAGTTCACATTTGTAGGTGGATCATCAGTGTTAGAGCTAAAATTAGCATGTTTAAAGTGATTTTCATGCTTCCAGGGGCTCGGGAAGTGAAATAAATACCATTTGGAGGCATTTAATGTTCGAGCAAAAACGGCTGATTTTCGACAAAAGAGATAACACCCCCCCATTACGTCATGCTTCAGAAATGTGGAAAATGGTCCGTTTTCAAATGTTTTATTTTTGAACGTCAGTTCACATTTGTAGGTGGATCATCAGTGTTAGAGCTAAAATTAGCATGTTTAAAGTGATTTTCATGCTTCCAGGGGCCCAAAACACAAGATTTATGGAATGGTTAAAAGTGCATGAAAATGGCCAATTTACTCACTCTGAGTTCTCAAAAAGGGTTTCTTCACCCCGGGAAGTTAATTAAATACCATTTGGAGGCATTTAATGTTCGAGCAAAAACGGCTGATTTTCGACAAAAGAGATAACACCCCCCATTACGTCATGCTTCAGAAATGTGGAAAATGGTCCGTTTTCAAATGTTTTATTTTTGAACATCAGTTCACATTTGTAGGTGGATCATCAGTGTTAGAGCTAAAATTAGCATGTTTAAAGTGATTTTCATGCTTCCAGGGGCTCGGGAAGTTAATTAAATACCATTTGGAGGCATTTAATGTTCGAGCAAAAACGGCTGATTTTCGACAAAAGAGATAACACCCCCCCATTACGTCATGCTTCAGAAATGTGGAAAATGGTCCGTTTTCAAATGTTTTATTTTTGAACGTCAGTTCACATTTGTAGGTGGATCATCAGTGTTAGAGCTAAAATTAGCATGTTTAAAGTGATTTTCATGCTTCCAGGGGCCCTAAACACAAGATTTATGGAATGGTTAAAAGTGCATGAAAATGGCCAATTTACTCACTCTGAGTTCTCAAAAAGGGTTTCTTCACCCCGGGAAGGTAATTAAATACCATTTGGAGGCATTTAATGTTCGAGCAAAAACGGCTGATTTTCGACAAAAGAAATAACACCCCCCCATTACGTCATGCTTCAGAAATGTGGAAAATGGTCCGTTTTCAAATGTTTTATTTTTGAACGTCAGTTCACATTTGTAGGTGGATCATCAGTGTTAGAGCTAAAATTAGCATGTTTAAAGTGATTTTCATGCTTCCAGGGGCTCGGGAAGTGAAATAAATACCATTTGGAGGCATTTAATGTTCGAGCACAAAAAGGCTGATTTTCGACAAAAGAGATAACACCCCCCCATTACGTCATGCTTCAGAAATGTGGAAAATGGTCCGTTTTCAAATGTTTTATTTTTGAACGTCAGTTCACATTTGTAGGTGGATCATCAGTGTTAGAGCTAAAATTAGCATGTTTAAAGTGATTTTCATGCTTCCAGGGGCCCTAAACACAAGATTTATGGAATGGTTAAAAGTGCATGAAAATGGCCAATTTACTCACTCTGAGTTCTCAAAAAGGGTTTCTTCACCCCGGGAAGTTAATTAAATACCATTTGGAGGCATTTAATGTTCGAGCAAAAACAGCTGATTTTCGACAAAAGAGATAACACCCCCCCATTACGTCATGCTTCAGAAATGTGGAAAATGGTCCGTTTTCAAATGTTTTATTTTTGAACGTCAGTTCACATTTGTAGGTGGATCATCAGTGTTAGAGCTAAAATTAGCATGTTTAAAGTGATTTTCATGCTTCCAGGGGCTTGGGAAGTTAATTAAATACCATTTGGAGGCATTTAATGTTCGAGCAAAAACGGCTGATTTTCGACAAAAGAGATAACACCCTCCATTACGTCATGCTTCAGAAATGTGGAAAATGGTCCGTTTTCAAATGTTTTATTTTTGAACGTCAGTTCACATTTGTATGTGGATCATCAGTGTTAGAGCTAAAATTAGCATGTTTAAAGTGATTTTCATGCTTCCAGGGGCCCAAAACACAAGATTTATGGAATGGTTAAAAGTGCATGAAAATGGCCAATTTACTCACTCTGAGTTCTCAAAAAGGGTTTCTTCACCCCGGGAAGTTAATTAAATACCATTTGGAGGCATTTAATGTTCGAGCAAAAACGGCTGATTTTCGACAAAAGAGATAACACCCCCCCATTACGTCATGCTTCAGAAATGTGGAAAATGGTCCGTTTTCAAATGTTTTATTTTTGAACGTCAGTTCACATTTGTAGGTGGATCATCAGTGTTAGAGCTAAAATTAGCATGTTTAAAGTGATTTTCATGCTTCCAGGGGCTCGGGAAGTTAATTAAATACCATTTGGAGGCATTTAATGTTCGAGCAAAAACGGCTGATTTTCGACAAAAGAGATAACACCCCCCCATTACGTCATGCTTCAGAAATGTGGAAAATGGTCCGTTTTCAAATGTTTTATTTTTGAACGTCAGTTCACATTTGTAGGTGGATCATCAGTGTTAGAGCTAAAATTAGCATGTTTAAAGTCATTTTCATGCTTCCAGGGGCCCAAAACACAAGATTTATGGAATGGTTAAAAGTGCATGAAAATGTCCAATTTACTCACTCTGAGTTCTCAAAAAGGGTTTCTTCACCCTGGGAAGTTAATTAAATACCATTTGGAGGCATTTAATGTTCGAGCAAAAACGGCTGATTTTCGACAAAAGAGATAACACCCCCCCATTACGTCATGCTTCAGAAATGTGGAAAATGGTCCGTTTTCAAATGTTTTATTTTTGAACGTCAGTTCACATTTGTAGGTGGATCATCAGTGTTAGAGCTAAAATTAGCATGTTTAAAGTGATTTTCATGCTTCCAGGGGCTCGGGAAGTGAAATAAATACCATTTGGAGGCATTTAATGTTCGAGCAAAAACGGCTTATTTTCGACAAAAGAGATAACACCCCCCCATTACGTCATGCTTCAGAAATGTGGAAAATGGTCCGTTTTCAAATGTTTTATTTTTGAACGTCAGTTCACATTTGTAGGTGGATCATCAGTGTTAGAGCTAAAATTAGCATGTTTAAAGTGATTTTCATGCTTCCAGGGGCCCAAAACACAAGATTTATGGAATGGTTAAAAGTGCATGAAAATGGCCAATTTACTCACTCTGAGTTCTCAAAAAGGGTTTCTTCACCCCGGGAAGTTAATTAAATACCATTTGGAGGCATTTAATGTTCGAGCAAAAACGGCTGATTTTCGACAAAAGAGATAACACCCCCCATTACGTCATGCTTCAGAAATGTGGAAAATGGTCCGTTTTCAAATGTTTTATTTTTGAACGTCAGTTCACATTTGTAGGTGGATCATCAGTGTTAGAGCTAAAATTAGCATGTTTAAAGTGATTTTCATGCTTCCAGGGGCCCAAAACACAAGATTTATGGAATGGTTAAAAGTGCATGAAAATGGCCAATTTACTCACTCTGAGTTCTCAAAAAGGGTTTCTTCACCCCGGGAAGTTAATTAAATACCATTTGGAGGCATTTAATGTTCGAGCAAAAACGGCTGATTTTCGACAAAAGAGATAACACCCCCCATTACGTCATGCTTCAGAAATGTGGAAAATGGTCCGTTTTCAAATGTTTTATTTTTGAACGTCAGTTCACATTTGTAGGTGGATCATCAGTGTTAGAGCTAAAATTAGCATGTTTAAAGTGATTTTCATGCTTCCAGGGGCCCAAAACACAAGATTTATGGAATGGTTAAAAGTGCATGAAAATGGCCAATTTACTCACTCTGAGTTCTCAAAAAGGGTTTCTTCACCCCGGGAAGTTAATTAAATACCATTTGGAGGCATTTAATGTTCGAGCAAAAATGGCTGATTTTCGACAAAAGAGATAACACCCCCCCATTACGTCATGCTTCAGAAATGTGGAAAATGGTCCGTTTTCAAATGTTTTATTTTTGAACGTCAGTTCACATTTGTAGGTGGATCATCAGTGTTAGAGCTAAAATTAGCATGTTTAAAGTGATTTTCATGCTTCCAGGGGCTCGGGAAGTGAAATAAATACCATTTGGAGGCATTTAATGTTCGAGCAAAAACGGCTGATTTTCGACAAAAGAGATAACACCCCCCCATTACGTCATGCTTCAGAAATGTGGAAAATGGTCCGTTTTCAAATGTTTTATTTTTGAACGTCAGTTCACATTTGTAGGTGGATCATCAGTGTTAGAGCTAAAATTAGCATGTTTAAAGTGATTTTCATGCTTCCAGGGGCCCAAAACACAAGATTTATGGAATGGTTAAAAGTTCATGAAAATGGCCAATTTACTCACTCTGAGTTCTCAAAAAGGGTTTCTTCACCCCGGGAAGTTAATTAAATACCATTTGGAGGCATTTAATGTTCGAGCAAAAACGGCTGATTTTCGACAAAAGAGATAACACCCCCCATTACGTCATGCTTCAGAAATGTGGAAAATGGTCCGTTTTCAAATGTTTTATTTTTGAACGTCAGTTCACATTTGTAGGTGGATCATCAGTGTTAGAGCTAAAATTAGCATGTTTAAAGTGATTTTCATGCTTCCAGGGGCCCTAAACACAAGATTTATGGAATGGTTAAAAGTGCATGAAAATGGCCAATTTACTCACTCTGAGTTCTCAAAAAGGGTTTCTTCACCCCGGGAAGTTAATTAAATACCATTTGGAGGCATTTAATGTTCGAGCAAAAACGGCTGATTTTCGACAAAAGAGATAACACCCCCCCATTACGTCATGCTTCAGAAATGTGGAAAATGGTCCGTTTTCAAATGTTTTATTTTTGAACGTCAGTTCACATTTGTAGGTGGATCATCAGTGTTAGAGCTAAAATTAGCATGTTTAAAGTGATTTTCATGCTTCCAGGGGCTCGGGAAGTGAAATAAATACCATTTGGAGGCATTTATTGTTCGAGCAAAAACGGCTGATTTTCGACAAAAGAGATAACACCCCCCCATTACGTCATGCTTCAGAAATGTGGAAAATGGTCCGTTTTCAAATGTTTTATTTTTGAACGTCAGTTCACATTTGTAGGTGGATCATCAGTGTTAGAGCTAAAATTAGCATGTTTAAAGTGATTGTCATGCTTCCAGGGGCTCGGGAAGTTAATTAAATACCATTTGGAGGCATTTAATGTTCGAGCAAAAACGGCTGATTTTCGACAAAAGAGATAACACCCCCCCATTACGTCATGCTTCAGAAATGTGGAAAATGGTCCGTTTTCAAATGTTTTATTTTTGAACGTCAGTTCACATTTGTAGGTGGATCATCAGTGTTAGAGCTAAAATTAGCATGTTTAAAGTGATTTTCATGCTTCCAGGGGCTCGGGAAGTTAATTAAATACCATTTGGAGGCATTTAATGTTGGAGCAAAAACGGCTGATTTTCGACAAAAGAGATAACACCCCCCCATTACGTCATGCTTCAGAAATGTGGAAAATGGTCCGTTTTCAAATGTTTTATTTTTGAACGTCAGTTCACATTTGTAGGTGGATCATCAGTGTTAGAGCTAAAATTAGCATGTTTAAAGTGATTTTCATGCTTCCAGGGGCTCGGGAAGTGAAATAAATACCATTTGGAGGCATTTAATGTTCGAGCAAAAACGGCTGATTTTCGACAAAAGAGATAACACCCCCCCCATTACGTCATGCTTCAGAAATGTGGAAAATGGTCCGTTTTCAAATGTTTTATTTTTGAACGTCAGTTCACATTTGTAGGTGGATCATCAGTGTTAGAGCTAAAATTAGCATGTTTAAAGTGATTTTCATGCTTCCAGGGGCCCAAAATACAAGATTTATGGAATGGTTAAAAGTGCATGAAAATGGCCAATTTACTCACTCTGAGTTCTCAAAAAGGGTTTCTTCACCCCGGGAAGTTAATTAAATACCATTTGGAGGCATTTAATGTTCGAGCAAAAACGGCTGATTTTCGACAAAAGAGATAACACCCCCCCATTACGTCATGCTTCAGAAATGTGGAAAATGGTCCGTTTTCAAATGTTTTATTTTTGAACGTCAGTTCACATTTGTAGGTGGATCATCAGTGTTAGAGCTAAAATTAGCATGTTTAAAGTGATTTTCATGCTTCCAGGGGCTCAGGAAGTTAATTAAATACCATTTGGAGGCATTTAATGTTCGAGCAAAAACGGCTGATTTTCGACAAAAGAGATAACACCCCCCCATTACGTCATGCTTCAGAAATGTGGAAAATGGTCCGTTTTCAAATATTTTATTTTTGAACGTCAGTTCACATTTGTAGGTGGATCATCAGTGTTAGAGCTAAAATTAGCATGTTTAAAGTGATTTTCATGCTTCCAGGGGCTCAGGAAGTGAAATAAATACCATTTGGAGGCATTTAATGTTCGAGCAAAAACGGCTGATTTTCGACAAAAGAGATAACACCCCCCATTACGTCATGCTTCAGAAATGTGGAAAATGGTCCGTTTTCAAATGTTTTATTTTTGAACGTCAGTTCACATTTGTAGGTGGATCATCAGTGTCAGAGCTAAAATTAGCATGTTTAAAGTGATTTTCATGCTTCCAGGGGCCCAAAACAGAAGATTTATGGAATGGTTAAAAGTGCATGAAAATGGCCAATTTACTTACTCTGAGTTCTCAAAAAGGGTTTCTTCACCCCAGGAAGTTAATTAAATACCATTTGGAGGCATTTAATGTTCGAGCAAAAACGGCTGATTTTCGACAAAAGAGATAACACCCCCCTATTACGTCATGCTTCAGAAATGTGGAAAATGGTCCGTTTTCAAATGTTTTATTTTTGAACATCAGTTCACATTTGTAGGTGGATCATCAGTGTTAGAGCTAAAATTAGCATGTTTAAAGTGATGTTCATGCTTCCAGGGGCTCGGGAAGTTAATTAAATACCATTTGGAGGCATTTAATGTTCGAGCAAAAACGGCTGATTTTCGACAAAAGAGATAACACCCCCCCATTACGTCATGCTTCAGAAATGTGGAAAATGGTCCGTTTTCAAATGTTTTATTTTTGAACGTCAGTTCACATTTGTAGGTGGATCATCAGTGTTAGAGCTAAAATTAGCATGTTTAAAGTGATTTTCATGCTTCCAGGGGCTCGGGAAGTGAAATAAATACCATTTGGAGGCATTTAATGTTCGAGCAAAAACGGCTGATTTTCGACAAAAGAGATAACACCCCCCCATTACGTCATGCTTCAGAAATGTGGAAAATGGTCCGTTTTCAAATGTTTTATTTTTGAACGTCAGTTCACATTTGTAGGTGGATCATCAGTGTTAGAGCTAAAATTAGCATGTTTAAAGTGATTTTCATGCTTCCAGGGGCCCAAAACACAAGATTTATGGAATGGTTAAAAGTGCATGAAAATGTCCAATTTACTCACTCTGAGTTCTCAAAAAGGGTTTCTTCACCCTGGGAAGTTAATTAAATACCATTTGGAGGCATTTAATGTTCGAACAAAAACGGCTGATTTTCGACAAAAGAGATAACACCCCCCCATTACGTCATGCTTCAGAAATGTGGAAAATGGTCCGTTTTCAAATGTTTTATTTTTGAACGTCAGTTCACATTTGTAGGTGGATCATCAGTGTTAGAGCTAAAATTAGCATGTTTAAAGTGATTTTCATGCTTCCAGGGGCTCGGGAAGTGAAATAAATACCATTTGGAGGCATTTAATGTTCGAGCAAAAACGGCTGATTTTCGACAAAAGAGATAACACCCCCCCATTACGTCATGCTTCAGAAATGTGGAAAATGGTCCGTTTTCAAATGTTTTATTTTTGAACGTCAGTTCACATTTGTAGGTGGATCATCAGTGTTAGAGCTAAAATTAGCATGTTTAAAGTGATTTTCATGCTTCCAGGGGCCCAAAACACAAGATTTATGGAATGGTTAAAAGTGCATGAAAATGGCCAATTTACTCACTCTGAGTTCTCAAAAAGGGTTTCTTCACCCCGGGAAGTTAATTAAATACCATTTGGAGGCATTTAATGTTCGAGCAAAAACGGCTGATTTTCGACAAAAGAGATAACACCCCCCATTACGTCATGCTTCAGAAATGTGGAAAATGGTCCGTTTTCAAATGTTTTATTTTTGAACGTCAGTTCACATTTGTAGGTGGATCATCAGTGTTAGAGCTAAAATTAGCATGTTTAAAGTGATTTTCATGCTTCCAGGGGCCCAAAACACAAGATTTATGGAATGGTTAAAAGTGCATGAAAATGGCCAATTTACTCACTCTGAGTTCTCAAAAAGGGTTTCTTCACCCTGGGAAGTTAATTAAATACCATTTGGAGGCATTTAATGTTCGAGCAAAAACGGCTGATTTTCGACAAAAGAGATAACACCCCCCATTACGTCATGCTTCAGAAATGTGGAAAATGGTTCGTTTTCAAATGTTTTATTTTTGAACGTCAGTTCACATTTGTAGGTGGATCATCAGTGTTAGAGCTAAAACTAGCATGTTTAAAGTGATGTTCATGCTTCCAGGGGCCCAAAACACAAGATTTATGGAATGGTTAAAAGTGCATGAAAATGGCCAATTTACTCACTCTGAGTTCTCAAAAAGGGTTTCTTCACCCCGGGAAGTTAATTAAATACCATTTGGAGGCATTTAATGTTCGAGCAAAAACGGCTGATTTTCGACAAAAGAGATAACACCCCCCCATTACGTCATGCTTCAGAAATGTGGAAAATGGTCCGTTTTCAAATGTTTTATTTTTGAACATCAGTTCACATTTGTAGGTGGATCATCAGTGTTAGAGCTAAAATTAGCATGTTTAAAGTGATGTTCATGCTTCCAGGGGCTCGGGAAGTTAATTAAATACCATTTGGAGGCATTTAATGTTCGAGCAAAAACGGCTGATTTTCGACAAAAGAGATAACACCCCCCCATTACGTCATGCTTCAGAAATGTGGAAAATGGTCCGTTTTCAAATGTTTTATTTTTGAACGTCAGTTCACATTTGTAGGTGGATCATCAGGGTTAGAGCTAAAATTAGCATGTTTAAAGTGATTTTCATGCTTCCAGGGGCTCGGGAAGTGAAATAAATACCATTTGGAGGCATTTAATGTTCGAGCAAAAACGGCTGATTTTCGACAAAAGAGATAACACCCCCCCATTACGTCATGCTTCAGAAATGTGGAAAATGGTCCGTTTTCAAATGTTTTATTTTTGAACGTCAGTTCACATTTGTAGGTGGATCATCAGTGTTAGAGCTAAAATTAGCATGTTTAAAGTGATTTTCATGCTTCCAGGGGCTCGGGAAGTTAATTAAATACCATTTGGAGGCATTTAATGTTCGAGCAAAAACGGCTGATTTTCGCCAAAAGAGATAACACCCCCCCATTACGTCATGCTTCAGAAATGTGGAAAATGGTCCGTTTTCAAATGTTTTATTTTTGAACGTCAGTTCACATTTGTAGGTGGATCATCAGTGTTAGAGCTAAAATTAGCATGTTTAAAGTGATTTTCATGCTTCCAGGGGCCCAAAACACAAGATTTATGGAATGGTTAAAAGTGCATGAAAATGTCCAATTTACTCACTCTGAGTTCTCAAAAAGGGTTTCTTCACCCCAGGAAGTTAATTAAATACCATTTGGAGGCATTTAATGTTCGAGCAAAAACGGCTGATTTTCGACAAAAGAGATAACACCCCCCTATTACGTCATGCTTCAGAAATGTGGAAAATGGTCCGTTTTCAAATGTTTTATTTTTGAACATCAGTTCACATTTGTAGGTGGATCATCAGTGTTAGAGCTAAAATTAGCATGTTTAAAGTGATGTTCATGCTTCCAGGGGCTCGGGAAGTTAATTAAATACCATTTGGAGGCATTTAATGTTCGAGCAAAAACGGCTGATTTTCGACAAAAGAGATAACACCCCCCCATTACGTCATGCTTCAGAAATGTGGAAAATGGTCCGTTTTCAAATGTTTTATTTTTGAACGTCAGTTCACATTTGTAGGTGGATCATCAGTGTTAGAGCTAAAATTAGCATGTTTAAAGTGATTTTCATGCTTCCAGGGGCTCGGGAAGTGAAATAAATACCATTTGGAGGCATTTAATGTTCGAGCAAAAACGGCTGATTTTCGACAAAAGAGATAACACCCCCCCATTACGTCATGCTTCAGAAATGTGGAAAATGGTCCGTTTTCAAATGTTTTATTTTTGAACGTCAGTTCACATTTGTAGGTGGATCATCAGTGTTAGAGCTAAAATTAGCATGTTTAAAGTGATTTTCATGCTTCCAGGGGCTCGGGAAGTTAATTAAATACCATTTGGAGGCATTTAATGTTCGAGCAAAAACGGCTGATTTTCGCCAAAAGAGATAACACCCCCCCATTACGTCATGCTTCAGAAATGTGGAAAATGGTCCGTTTTCAAATGTTTTATTTTTGAACGTCAGTTCACATTTGTAGGTGGATCATCAGTGTTAGAGCTAAAATTAGCATGTTTAAAGTGATTTTCATGCTTCCAGGGGCCCAAAACACAAGATTTATGGAATGGTTAAAAGTGCATGAAAATGTCCAATTTACTCACTCTGAGTTCTCAAAAAGGGTTTCTTCACCCTGGGAAGTTAATTAAATACCATTTGGAGGCATTTAATGTTCGAACAAAAACGGCTGATTTTCGACAAAAGAGATAACACCCCCCCATTACGTCATGCTTCAGAAATGTGGAAAATGGTCCGTTTTCAAATGTTTTATTTTTGAACGTCAGTTCACATTTGTAGGTGGATCATCAGTGTTAGAGCTAAAATTAGCATGTTTAAAGTGATTTTCATGCTTCCAGGGGCTCGGGAAGTGAAATAAATACCATTTGGAGGCATTTAATGTTCGAGCAAAAACGGCTGATTTTCGACAAAAGAGATAACACCCCCCCATTACGTCATGCTTCAGAAATGTGGAAAATGGTCCCTTTTCAAATGTTTTATTTTTGAACGTCAGTTCACATTTGTAGGTGGATCATCAGGGTTAGAGCTAAAATTAGCATGTTTAAAGTGATTTTCATGCTTCCAGGGGCCCAAAACACAAGATTTATGGAATGGTTAAAAGTGCATGAAAATGGCCAATTTACTCACTCTGAGTTCTCAAAAAGGGTTTCTTCACCCCGGGAAGTTAATTAAATACCATTTGGAGGCATTTAATGTTCGAGCAAAAACGGCTGATTTTCGACAAAAGAGATAACACCCCCCATTACGTCATGCTTCAGAAATGTGGAAAATGGTCCGTTTTCAAATGTTTTATTTTTGAACGTCAGTTCACATTTGTAGGTGGATCATCAGTGTTAGAGCTAAAATTAGCATGTTTAAAGTGATTTTCATGCTTCCAGGGGCCCAAAACACAAGATTTATGGAATGGTTAAAAGTGCATGAAAATGGCCAATTTACTCACTCTGAGTTCTCAAAAAGGGTTTCTTCACCCTGGGAAGTTAATTAAATACCATTTGGAGGCATTTAATGTTCGAGCAAAAACGGCTGATTTTCGACAAAAGAGATAACACCCCCCATTACGTCATGCTTCAGAAATGTGGAAAATGGTCCGTTTTCAAATGTTTTATTTTTGAACGTCAGTTCACATTTGTAGGTGGATCATCAGTGTTAGAGCTAAAACTAGCATGTTTAAAGTGATGTTCATGCTTCCAGGGGCCCAAAACACAAGATTTATGGAATGGTTAAAAGTGCATGAAAATGGCCAATTTACTCACTCTGAGTTCTCAAAAAGGGTTTCTTCACCCCGGGAAGTTAATTAAATACCATTTGGAGGCATTTAATGTTCGAGCAAAAACGGCTGATTTTCGACAAAAGAGATAACACCCCCCCATTACGTCATGCTTCAGAAATGTGGAAAATGGTCCGTTTTCAAATGTTTTATTTTTGAACATCAGTTCACATTTGTAGGTGGATCATCAGTGTTAGAGCTAAAATTAGCATGTTTAAAGTGATGTTCATGCTTCCAGGGGCTCGGGAAGTTAATTAAATACCATTTGGAGGCATTTAATGTTCGAGCAAAAACGGCTGATTTTCGACAAAAGAGATAACACCCCCCCATTACGTCATGCTTCAGAAATGTGGAAAATGGTCCGTTTTCAAATGTTTTATTTTTGAACGTCAGTTCACATTTGTAGGTGGATCATCAGTGTTAGAGCTAAAATTAGCATGTTTAAAGTGATTTTCATGCTTCCAGGGGCTCGGGAAGTGAAATAAATACCATTTGGAGGCATTTAATGTTCGAGCAAAAACGGCTGATTTTCGACAAAAGAGATAACACCCCCCCATTACGTCATGCTTCAGAAATGTGGAAAATGGTCCGTTTTCAAATGTTTTATTTTTGAACGTCAGTTCACATTTGTAGGTGGATCATCAGTGTTAGAGCTAAAATTAGCATGTTTAAAGTGATTTTCATGCTTCCAGGGGCTCGGGAAGTTAATTAAATACCATTTGGAGGCATTTAATGTTCGAGCAAAAACGGCTGATTTTCGCCAAAAGAGATAACACCCCCCCATTACGTCATGCTTCAGAAATGTGGAAAATGGTCCGTTTTCAAATGTTTTATTTTTGAACGTCAGTTCACATTTGTAGGTGGATCATCAGTGTTAGACCTAAAATTAGCATGTTTAAAGTGATTTTCATGCTTCCAGGGGCCCAAAACACAAGATTTATGGAATGGTTAAAAGTGCATGAAAATGGCCAATTTACTCACTCTGAGTTCTCAAAAAGGGTTTCTTCACCCCGGGAAGTTAATTAAATACCATTTGGAGGCATTTAATGTTCGAGCAAAAACGGCTGATTTTCGACAAAAGAGATAACACCCCCCATTACGTCATGCTTCAGAAATGTGGAAAATGGTCCGTTTTCAAATGTTTTATTTTTGAACGTCAGTTCACATTTGTAGGTGGATCATCAGTGTTAGAGCTAAAATTAGCATGTTTAAAGTGATTTTCATGCTTCCAGGGGCCCAAAACACAAGATTTATGGAATGGTTAAAAGTGCATGAAAATGGCCAATTTACTCACTCTGAGTTCTCAAAAAGGGTTTCTTCACCCCGGGAAGTTAATTAAATACCATTTGGAGGCATTTAATGTTCGAGCAAAAACGGCTGATTTTCGACAAAAGAGATAACACCCCCCATTACGTCATGCTTCAGAAATGTGGAAAATGGTCCGTTTTCAAATGTTTTATTTTTGAACGTCAGTTCACATTTGTAGGTGGATCATCAGTGTTAGAGCTAAAATTAGCATGTTTAAAGTGATTTTCATGCTTCCAGGGGCCCAAAACACAAGATTTATGGAATGGTTAAAAGTGCATGAAAATGGCCAATTTACTCACTCTGAGTTCTCAAAAAGGGTTTCTTCACCCCGGGAAGTTAATTAAATACCATTTGGAGGCATTTAATGTTCGAGCAAAAATGGCTGATTTTCGACAAAAGAGATAACACCCCCCCATTACGTCATGCTTCAGAAATGTGGAAAATGGTCCGTTTTCAAATGTTTTATTTTTGAACGTCAGTTCACATTTGTAGGTGGATCATCAGTGTTAGAGCTAAAATTAGCATGTTTAAAGTGATTTTCATGCTTCCAGGGGCTCGGGAAGTGAAATAAATACCATTTGGAGGCATTTAATGTTCGAGCAAAAACGGCTGATTTTCGACAAAAAAGATAACACCCCCCCATTACGTCATGCTTCAGAAATGTGGAAAATGGTCCGTTTTCAAATGTTTTATTTTTGAACGTCAGTTCACATTTGTAGGTGGATCATCAGTGTTAGAGCTAAAATTAGCATGTTTAAAGTGATTTTCATGCTTCCAGGGGCCCAAAACACAAGATTTATGGAATGGTTAAAAGTTCATGAAAATGGCCAATTTACTCACTCTGAGTTCTCAAAAAGGGTTTCTTCACCCCGGGAAGTTAATTAAATACCATTTGGAGGCATTTAATGTTCGAGCAAAAACGGCTGATTTTCGACAAAAGAGATAACACCCCCCATTACGTCATGCTTCAGAAATGTGGAAAATGGTCCGTTTTCAAATGTTTTATTTTTGAACGTCAGTTCACATTTGTAGGTGGATCATCAGTGTTAGAGCTAAAATTAGCATGTTTAAAGTGATTTTCATGCTTCCATGGGCCCTAAACACAAGATTTATGGAATGGTTAAAAGTGCATGAAAATGGCCAATTTACTCACTCTGAGTTCTCAAAAAGGGTTTCTTCACCCCGGGAAGTTAATTAAATACCATTTGGAGGCATTTAATGTTCGAGCAAAAACGGCTGATTTTCGACAAAAGAGATAACACCCCCCCATTACGTCATGCTTCAGAAATGTGGAAAAGGGTCCGTTTTCAAATGTTTTATTTTTGAACGTCAGTTCACATTTGTAGGTGGATCATCAGTGTTAGAGCTAAAATTAGCATGTTTAAAGTGATTTTCATGCTTCCAGGGGCTCGGGAAGTGAAATAAATACCATTTGGAGGCATTTATTGTTCGAGCAAAAACGGCTGATTTTCGACAAAAGAGATAACACCCCCCCATTACGTCATGCTTCAGAAAAGTGGAAAATGGTCCGTTTTCAAATGTTTTATTTTTGAACATCAGTTCACATTTGTAGGTGGATCATCAGTGTTAGAGCTTAAATTAGCATGTTTAAAGTGATTTTCATGCTTCCAGGGGCTCGGGAAGTTAATTAAATACCATTTGGAGGCATTTAAAGTTCGAGCAAAAACGGCTGATTTTCGACAAAAGAGATAACACCCCCCCATTATGTCATGCTTCAGAAATGTGGAAAATGGTCCGTTTTCAAATGTTTTATTTTTGAACGTCAGTTCACATTTGTAGGTGGATCATCAGTGTTAGAGCTAAAATTAGCATGTTTAAAGTGATTGTCATGCTTCCAGGGGCTCGGGAAGTTAATTAAATACCATTTGGAGGCATTTAATGTTCGAGCAAAAACGGCTGATTTTCGACAAAAGAGATAACACCCCCCCATTACGTCATGCTTCAGAAATGTGGAAAATGGTCCGTTTTCAAATGTTTTATTTTTGAACGTCAGTTCACATTTGTAGGTGGATCATCAGTGTTAGAGCTAAAATTAGCATGTTTAAAGTGATTTTCATGCTTCCAGGGGCTCGGGAAGTTAATTAAATACCATTTGGAGGCATTTAATGTTCGAGCAAAAACAGCTGATTTTCGACAAAAGAGATAACACCCCCCATTACGTCATGCTTCAGAAATGTGGAAAATGGTCCGTTTTCAAATGTTTTATTTTTGAACGTCAGTTCACATTTGTAGGTGGATCATCAGTGTTAGAGCTAAAATTAGCATGTTTAAAGTGATTTTCATGCTTCCAGGGGCTCGGGAAGTTAATTAAATACCATTTGGAGGCATTTAATGTTCGAGCAAAAACGGCTGATTTTCGACAAAAGAGATAACACCCCCCCATTACGTCATGCTTCAGAAATGTGGAAAATGGTCCGTTTTCAAATGTTTTATTTTTGAACGTCAGTTCACATTTGTAGGTGGATCATCAGTGTTAGAGCTAAAATTAGCATGTTTAAAGTGATTTTCATGCTTCCAGGGGCTCGGGAAGTGAAATAAATACCATTTGGAGGCATTTAATGTTCGAGCAAAAACGGCTGATTTTCGACAAAAGAGATAACACCCCCCCATTACGTCATGCTTCAGAAATGTGGAAAATGGTCCGTTTTCAAATGTTTTATTTTTGAACGTCAGTTCACATTTGTAGGTGGATCATCAGTGTTAGAGCTAAAATTAGCATGTTTAAAGTGATTTTCATGCTTCCAGGGGCCCAAAATACAAGATTTATGGAATGGTTAAAAGTGCATGAAAATGGCCAATTTACTCACTCTGAGTTCTCAAAAAGGGTTTCTTCACCCCGGGAAGTTAATTAAATACCATTTGGAGGCATTTAATGTTCGAGCAAAAACGGCTGATTTTCGACAAAAGAGATAACACCCCCCCATTACGTCATGCTTCAGAAATGTGGAAAATGGTCCGTTTTCAAATGTTTTATTTTTGAACGTCAGTTCACATTTGTAGGTGGATCATCAGTGTTAGAGCTAAAATTAGCATGTTTAAAGTGATTTTCATGCTTCCAGGGGCTCAGGAAGTTAATTAAATACCATTTGGAGGCATTTAATGTTCGAGCAAAAACGGCTGATTTTCGACAAAAGAGATAACACCCCCCCATTACGTCATGCTTCAGAAATGTGGAAAATGGTCCGTTTTCAAATATTTTATTTTTGAACGTCAGTTCACATTTGTAGGTGGATCATCAGTGTTAGAGCTAAAATTAGCATGTTTAAAGTGATTTTCATGCTTCCAGGGGCTCAGGAAGTGAAATAAATACCATTTGGAGGCATTTAATGTTCGAGCAAAAACGGCTGATTTTCGACAAAAGAGATAACACCCCCCATTACGTCATGCTTCAGAAATGTGGAAAATGGTCCGTTTTCAAATGTTTTATTTTTGAACGTCAGTTCACATTTGTAGGTGGATCATCAGTGTCAGAGCTAAAATTAGCATGTTTAAAGTGATTTTCATGCTTCCAGGGGCCCAAAACAGAAGATTTATGGAATGGTTAAAAGTGCATGAAAATGGCCAATTTACTCACTCTGAGTTCTCAAAAAGGGTTTCTTCACCCCAGGAAGTTAATTAAATACCATTTGGAGGCATTTAATGTTCGAGCAAAAACGGCTGATTTTCGACAAAAGAGATAACACCCCCCTATTACGTCATGCTTCAGAAATGTGGAAAATGGTCCGTTTTCAAATGTTTTATTTTTGAACATCAGTTCACATTTGTAGGTGGATCATCAGTGTTAGAGCTAAAATTAGCATGTTTAAAGTGATGTTCATGCTTCCAGGGGCTCGGGAAGTTAATTAAATACCATTTGGAGGCATTTAATGTTCGAGCAAAAACGGCTGATTTTCGACAAAAGAGATAACACCCCCCCATTACGTCATGCTTCAGAAATGTGGAAAATGGTCCGTTTTCAAATGTTTTATTTTTGAACGTCAGTTCACATTTGTAGGTGGATCATCAGTGTTAGAGCTAAAATTAGCATGTTTAAAGTGATTTTCATGCTTCCAGGGGCTCGGGAAGTGAAATAAATACCATTTGGAGGCATTTAATGTTCGAGCAAAAACGGCTGATTTTCGACAAAAGAGAAAACACCCCCCCCATTACGTCATGCTTCAGAAATGTGGAAAATGGTCCGTTTTCAAATGTTTTATTTTTGAACGTCAGTTCACATTTGTAGGTGGATCATCAGTGTTAGAGCTAAAATTAGCATGTTTAAAGTGATTTTCATGCTTCCAGGGGCTCGGGAAGTTAATTAAATACCATTTGGAGGCATTTAATGTTCGAGCAAAAACGGCTGATTTTCGCCAAAAGAGATAACACCCCCCCATTACGTCATGCTTCAGAAATGTGGAAAATGGTCCGTTTTCAAATGTTTTATTTTTGAACGTCAGTTCACATTTGTAGGTGGATCATCAGTGTTAGAGCTAAAATTAGCATGTTTAAAGTGATTTTCATGCTTCCAGGGGCCCAAAACACAAGATTTATGGAATGGTTAAAAGTGCATGAAAATGGCCAATTTACTCACTCTGAGTTCTCAAAAAGGGTTTCTTCACCCCGGGAAGTTAATTAAATACCATTTGGAGGCATTTAATGTTCGAGCAAAAACGGCTGATTTTCGACAAAAGAGATAACACCCCCCCATTACGTCATGCTTCAGAAATGTGGAAAATGGTCCGTTTTCAAATGTTTTATTTTTGAACGTCAGTTCACATTTGTAGGTGGATCCTCAGTGTTAGAGCTAAAATTAGCATGTTTAAAGTGATTTTCATGCTTCCAGGGGCTCGGGAAGTTAATTAAATACCATTTGGAGGCATTTAATGTTCGAGCAAAAACGGCTGATTTTCGACAAAAGAGATAACACCCCCCCCCATTACGTCATGCTTCAGAAATGTGGAAAATGGTCCGTTTTCAAATGTTTTATTTTTGAACATCAGTTCACATTTGTAGGTGGATCATCAGTGTTAGAGCTAAAATTAGCATGTTTAAAGTGATTTTCATGCTTCCAGGGGCCCAAAACACAAGATTTATGGAATGGTTAAAAGTGCATGAAAATGGCCAATTTACTCACTCTGAGTTCTCAAAAAGGGTTTCTTCACCCCGGGAAGTTAATTAAATACCATTTGGAGGCATTTAATGTTCGAGCAAAAACGGCTGATTTTCGACAAAAGAGATAACACCCCCCATTACGTCATGCTTCAGAAATGTGGAAAATGGTCCGTTTTCAAATGTTTTATTTTTGAACGTCAGTTCACATTTGTAGGTGGATCATCAGTGTTAGAGCTAAAATTAGCATGTTTAAAGTGATTTTCATGCTTCCAGGGGCCCTAAACACAAGATTTATGGAATGGTTAAAAGTGCATGAAAATGGCCAATTTACTCACTCTGAGTTCTCAAAAAGGGTTTCTTCACCCCGGGAAGTTAATTAAGTACCATTTGGAGGCATTTAATGTTCGAGCAAAAACGGCTGATTTTCGACAAAAGAGATAACACCCCCCCATTACGTCATGCTTCAGAAATGTGGAAAATGGTCCGTTTTCAAATGTTTTATTTTTGAACGTCAGTTCACATTTGTAGGTGGATCATCAGTGTTAGAGCTAAAATTAGCATGTTTAAAGTGATTTTCATGCTTCCAGGGGCCCAAAACACAAGATTTATGGAATGGTTAAAAGTGCATGAAAATGGCCAATTTGCTCACTCTGAGTTCTCAAAAAGGGTTTCTTCACCCCGGGAAGTTAATTAAATACCATTTGGAGGCATTTAATGTTCGAGCAAAAACGGCTGATTTTCGACAAAAGAGATAACACCCCCCCATTACGTCATGCTTCAGAAATGTGGAAAATGGTCCGTTTTCAAATGTTATATTTTTGAACGTCAGTTCACATTTGTAGGTGGATCATCAGTGTTAGAGCTAAAATTAGCATGTTTAAAGTGATTTTCATGCTTCCAGGGGCTCGGGAAGTTAATTAAATACCATTTGGAGGCATTTAATGTTCGAGCAAAAACGGCTGATTTTCGACAAAAGAGATAACACCCCCCCATTACGTCATGCTTCAGAAATGTGGAAAATGGTCCGTTTTCAAATGTTTTATTTTTGAACGTCAGTTCACATTTGTAGGTGGATCATCAGTGTTAGAGCTAAAATTAGCATGTTTAAAGTGATTTTCATGCTTCCAGGGGCCCAAAACACAAGATTTATGGAATGGTTAAAAGTGCATGAAAATGGCCAATTTACTCACTCTGAGTTCTCAAAAAGGGTTTCTTCACGCTGGGAAGTTAATTAAATACCATTTGGAGGAATTTAATGTTCGAGCAAAAACGGCTGATTCTCGACAAAAGAGATAACACCCCCCCATTACGTCATGCTTCAGAAATGTGGAAAATGGTCCGTTTTCAAAAGTTTTATTTTTGAACGTCAGTTCACATTTGTAGGTGGATCATCAGTGTTAGAGCTAAAATTAGCATGTTTAAAGTGATTTTCATGCTTCCAGGGGCTCGGGAAGTGAAATAAATACCATTTGGAGGCATTTTAAGTTCGAGCAAAAACGGCTGATTTTCGACAAAAGAGATAACACCCCCCCGTTACGTCATGCTTCAGAAATGTGGAAAATGGTCCGTTTTCAAATGTTTCATTTTTGAACGTCAGTTCACATTTGTAGGTGGATCATCAGTGTTAGAGCTAAAATTAGCATGTTTAAAGTGATTTTCATGCTTCCAGGGGCCCAAAACACAAGATTTATGGAATGGTTAAAAGTGCATGAAAATGGCCAATTTACTCACTCTGAGTTCTCAAAAAGGGTTTCTTCACCCCGGGAAGTTAATTAAATACCATTTGGAGGCATTTAATGTTCGAGCAAAAACGGCTGATTTTCGACAAAAGAGATAACACCCCCCATTACGTCATGCTTCAGAAATGTGGAAAATGGTCCGTTTTCAAATGTTTTATTTTTGAACGTCAGTTCACATTTGTAGGTGGATCATCAGTGTTAGAGCTAAAATTAGCATGTTTAAAGTGATTTTCATGCTTCCAGGGGCCCAAAACACAAGATTTATGGAATGGTTAAAAGTGCATGAAAATGGCCAATTTACTCACTCTGAGTTCTCAAAAAGGGTTTCTTCACCCCGGGAAGTTAATTAAATACCATTTGGAGGCATTTAATGTTCGAGCAAAAACGGCTGATTTTCGACAAAAGAGATAACACCCCCCCATTACGTCATGCTTCAGAAATGTGGAAAATGGTCCGTTTTCAAATGTTTTATTTTTGAACGTCAGTTCACATTTGTAGGTGGATCATCAGTGTTAGAGCTAAAATTAGCATGTTTAAAGTGATTTTCATGCTTCCAGGGGCCCAAAACACAAGATTTATGGAATGGTTAAAAGTGCATGAAAATGTCCAATTTACTCACTCTGAGTTCTCAAAAAGGGTTTCTTCACCCCAGGAAGTTAATTAAATACCATTTGGAGGCATTTAATGTTCGAGCAAAAACGGCTGATTTTCGACAAAAGAGATAACACCCCCCTATTACGTCATGCTTCAGAAATGTGGAAAATGGTCCGTTTTCAAATGTTTTATTTTTGAACATCAGTTCACATTTGTAGGTGGATCATCAGTGTTAGAGCTAAAATTAGCATGTTTAAAGTGATGTTCATGCTTCCAGGGGCTCGGGAAGTTAATTAAATACCATTTGGAGGCATTTAATGTTCGAGCAAAAACGGCTGATTTTCGACAAAAGAGATAACACCCCCCCATTACGTCATGCTTCAGAAATGTGGAAAATGGTCCGTTTTCAAATGTT
Organism: Lissotriton vulgaris; assembly: GCF_964263255.1. Taxonomy (NCBI): domain Eukaryota; kingdom Metazoa; phylum Chordata; class Amphibia; order Caudata; family Salamandridae; genus Lissotriton; species Lissotriton vulgaris. The sequence goes on along the minus strand of NW_028246241.1, from coordinate 1,115,351 downwards.
TTATTTTTGAACGTCAGTTCACATTTGTAGGTGGATCATCAGTGTTAGAGCTAAAATTAGCATGTTTAAAGTGATTTTCATGCTTTCAGGGGCTCGGGAAGTGAAATAAATACCATTTGGAGGCATTTAATGTTCGAGCAAAAACGGCTGATTTTCGACAAAAGAGATAACACCCCCCCATTACGTCATGCTTCAGAAATGTGGAAAATGGTCCGTTTTCAAATGTTTTATTTTTGAACGTCAGTTCACATTTGTAGGTGGATCATCAGTGTTAGAGCTAAAATTAGCATGTTTAAAGTGATTTTCATGCTTCCAGGGGCTCGGGAAGTTAATTAAATACCATTTGGAGGCATTTAATGTTCGAGCAAAAACGGCTGATTTTCGCCAAAAGAGATAACACCCCCCCATTACGTCATGCTTCAGAAATGTGGAAAATGGTCCGTTTTCAAATGTTTTATTTTTGAACGTCAGTTCACATTTGTAGGTGGATCATCAGTGTTAGAGCTAAAATTAGCATGTTTAAAGTGATTTTCATGCTTCCAGGGGCCCAAAACACAAGATTTATGGAATGGTTAAAAGTGCATGAAAATGTCCAATTTACTCACTCTGAGTTCTCAAAAAGGGTTTCTTCACCCTGGGAAGTTAATTAAATACCATTTGGAGGCATTTAATGTTCGAACAAAAACGGCTGATTTTCGACAAAAGAGATAACACCCCCCCATTACGTCATGCTTCAGAAATGTGGAAAATGGTCCGTTTTCAAATGTTTTATTTTTGAACGTCAGTTCACATTTGTAGGTGGATCATCAGTGTTAGAGCTAAAATTAGCATGTTTAAAGTGATTTTCATGCTTCCAGGGGCTCGGGAAGTGAAATAAATACCATTTGGAGGCATTTAATGTTCGAGCAAAAACGGCTGATTTTCGACAAAAGAGATAACACCCCCCCATTACGTCATGCTTCAGAAATGTGGAAAATGGTCCGTTTTCAAATGTTTTATTTTTGAACGTCAGTTCACATTTGTAGGTGGATCATCAGGGTTAGAGCTAAAATTAGCATGTTTAAAGTGATTTTCATGCTTCCAGGGGCCCAAAACACAAGATTTATGGAATGGTTAAAAGTGCATGAAAATGGCCAATTTACTCACTCTGAGTTCTCAAAAAGGGTTTCTTCACCCCGGGAAGTTAATTAAATACCATTTGGAGGCATTTAATGTTCGAGCAAAAACGGCTGATTTTCGACAAAAGAGATAACACCCCCCATTACGTCATGCTTCAGAAATGTGGAAAATGGTCCGTTTTCAAATGTTTTATTTTTGAACGTCAGTTCACATTTGTAGGTGGATCATCAGTGTTAGAGCTAAAATTAGCATGTTTAAAGTGATTTTCATGCTTCCAGGGGCCCAAAACACAAGATTTATGGAATGGTTAAAAGTGCATGAAAATGGCCAATTTACTCACTCTGAGTTCTCAAAAAGGGTTTCTTCACCCTGGGAAGTTAATTAAATACCATTTGGAGGCATTTAATGTTCGAGCAAAAACGGCTGATTTTCGACAAAAGAGATAACACCCCCCATTACGTCATGCTTCAGAAATGTGGAAAATGGTCCGTTTTCAAATGTTTTATTTTTGAACGTCAGTTCACATTTGTAGGTGGATCATCAGTGTTAGAGCTAAAACTAGCATGTTTAAAGTGATGTTCATGCTTCCAGGGGCCCAAAACACAAGATTTATGGAATGGTTAAAAGTGCATGAAAATGGCCAATTTACTCACTCTGAGTTCTCAAAAAGGGTTTCTTCACCCCGGGAAGTTAATTAAATACCATTTGGAGGCATTTAATGTTCGAGCAAAAACGGCTGATTTTCGACAAAAGAGATAACACCCCCCCATTACGTCATGCTTCAGAAATGTGGAAAATGGTCCGTTTTCAAATGTTTTATTTTTGAACATCAGTTCACATTTGTAGGTGGATCATCAGTGTTAGAGCTAAAATTAGCATGTTTAAAGTGATGTTCATGCTTCCAGGGGCTCGGGAAGTTAATTAAATACCATTTGGAGGCATTTAATGTTCAAGCAAAAACGGCTGATTTTCGACAAAAGAGATAACACCCCCCCATTACGTCATGCTTCAGAAATGTGGAAAATGGTCCGTTTTCAAATGTTTTATTTTTGAACGTCAGTTCACATTTGTAGGTGGATCATCAGTGTTAGAGCTAAAATTAGCATGTTTAAAGTGATTTTCATGCTTCCAGGGGCTCGGGAAGTGAAATAAATACCATTTGGAGGCATTTAATGTTCGAGCAAAAACGGCTGATTTTCGACAAAAGAGATAACACCCCCCCATTACGTCATGCTTCAGAAATGTGGAAAATGGTCCGTTTTCAAATGTTTTATTTTTGAACGTCAGTTCACATTTGTAGGTGGATCATCAGTGTTAGAGCTAAAATTAGCATGTTTAAAGTGATTTTCATGCTTCCAGGGGCTCGGGAAGTTAATTAAATACCATTTGGAGGCATTTAATGTTCGAGCAAAAACGGCTGATTTTCGCCAAAAGAGATAACACCCCCCCATTACGTCATGCTTCAGAAATGTGGAAAATGGTCCGTTTTCAAATGTTTTATTTTTGAACGTCAGTTCACATTTGTAGGTGGATCATCAGTGTTAGAGCTAAAATTAGCATGTTTAAAGTGATTTTCATGCTTCCAGGGGCCCAAAACACAAGATTTATGGAATGGTTAAAAGTGCATGAAAATGGCCAATTTACTCACTCTGAGTTCTCAAAAAGGGTTTCTTCACCCCGGGAAGTTAATTAAATACCATTTGGAGGCATTTAATGTTCGAGCAAAAACGGCTGATTTTCGACAAAAGAGATAACACCCCCCATTACGTCATGCTTCAGAAATGTGGAAAATGGTCCGTTTTCAAATGTTTTATTTTTGAACGTCAGTTCACATTTGTAGGTGGATCATCAGTGTTAGAGCTAAAATTAGCATGTTTAAAGTGATTTTCATGCTTCCAGGGGCCCAAAACACAAGATTTATGGAATGGTTAAAAGTGCATGAAAATGGCCAATTTACTCACTCTGAGTTCTCAAAAAGGGTTTCTTCACCCCGGGAAGTTAATTAAATACCATTTGGAGGCATTTAATGTTCGAGCAAAAACGGCTGATTTTCGACAAAAGAGATAACACCCCCCATTACGTCATGCTTCAGAAATGTGGAAAATGGTCCGTTTTCAAATGTTTTATTTTTGAACGTCAGTTCACATTTGTAGGTGGATCATCAGTGTTAGAGCTAAAATTAGCATGTTTAAAGTGATTTTCATGCTTCCAGGGGCCCAAAACACAAGATTTATGGAATGGTTAAAAGTGCATGAAAATGGCCAATTTACTCACTCTGAGTTCTCAAAAAGGGTTTCTTCACCCCGGGAAGTTAATTAAATACCATTTGGAGGCATTTAATGTTCGAGCAAAAATGGCTGATTTTCGACAAAAGAGATAACACCCCCCCATTACGTCATGCTTCAGAAATGTGGAAAATGGTCAGTTTTCAAATGTTTTATTTTTGAACGTCAGTTCACATTTGTAGGTGGATCATCAGTGTTAGAGCTAAAATTAGCATGTTTAAAGTGATTTTCATGCTTCCAGGGGCTCGGGAAGTGAAATAAATACCATTTGGAGGCATTTAATGTTCGAGCAAAAACGGCTGATTTTCGACAAAAGAGATAACACCCCCCCATTACGTCATGCTTCAGAAATGTGGAAAATGGTCCGTTTTCAAATGTTTTATTTTTGAACGTCAGTTCACATTTGTAGGTGGATCATCAGTGTTAGAGCTAAAATTAGCATGTTTAAAGTGATTTTCATGCTTCCAGGGGCCCAAAACACAAGATTTATGGAATGGTTAAAAGTTCATGAAAATGGCCAATTTACTCACTCTGAGTTCTCAAAAAGGGTTTCTTCACCCCGGGAAGTTAATTAAATACCATTTGGAGGCATTTAATGTTCGAGCAAAAACGGCTGATTTTCGACAAAAGAGATAACACCCCCCATTACGTCATGCTTCAGAAATGTGGAAAATGGTCCGTTTTCAAATGTTTTATTTTTGAACGTCAGTTCACATTTGTAGGTGGATCATCAGTGTTAGAGCTAAAATTAGCATGTTTAAAGTGATTTTCATGCTTCCATGGGCCCTAAACACAAGATTTATGGAATGGTTAAAAGTGCATGAAAATGGCCAATTTACTCACTCTGAGTTCTCAAAAAGGGTTTCTTCACCCCGGGAAGTTAATTAAATACCATTTGGAGGCATTTAATGTTCGAGCAAAAACGGCTGATTTTCGACAAAAGAGATAACACCCCCCCATTACGTCATGCTTCAGAAATGTGGAAAATGGTCCGTTTTCAAATGTTTTATTTTTGAACGTCAGTTCACATTTGTAGGTGGATCATCAGTGTTAGAGCTAAAATTAGCATGTTTAAAGTGATTTTCATGCTTCCAGGGGCTCGGGAAGTGAAATAAATACCATTTGGAGGCATTTATTGTTCGAGCAAAAACGGCTGATTTTCGACAAAAGAGATAACACCCCCCCATTACGTCATGCTTCAGAAATGTGGAAAATGGTCCGTTTTCAAATGTTTTATTTTTGAACGTCAGTTCACATTTGTAGGTGGATCATCAGTGTTAGAGCTAAAATTAGCATGTTTAAAGTGATTGTCATGCTTCCAGGGGCTCGGGAAGTTAATTAAATACCATTTGGAGGCATTTAATGTTCGAGCAAAAACGGCTGATTTTCGACAAAAGAGATAACACCCCCCCATTACGTCATGCTTCAGAAATGTGGAAAATGGTCCGTTTTCAAATGTTTTATTTTTGAACGTCAGTTCACATTTGTAGGTGGATCATCAGTGTTAGAGCTAAAATTAGCATGTTTAAAGTGATTTTCATGCTTCCAGGGGCTCGGGAAGTTAATTAAATACCATTTGGAGGCATTTAATGTTCGAGCAAAAACAGCTGATTTTCGACAAAAGAGATAACACCCCCCATTACGTCATGCTTCAGAAATGTGGAAAATGGTCCGTTTTCAAATGTTTTATTTTTGAACGTCAGTTCACATTTGTAGGTGGATCATCAGTGTTAGAGCTAAAATTAGCATGTTTAAAGTGATTTTCATGCTTCCAGGGGCTCGGGAAGTTAATTAAATACCATTTGGAGGCATTTAATGTTCGAGCAAAAACGGCTGATTTTCGACAAAAGAGATAACACCCCCCCATTACGTCATGCTTCAGAAATGTGGAAAATGGTCCGTTTTCAAATGTTTTATTTTTGAACGTCAGTTCACATTTGTAGGTGGATCATCAGTGTTAGAGCTAAAATTAGCATGTTTAAAGTGATTTTCATGCTTCCAGGGGCTCGGGAAGTGAAATAAATACCATTTGGAGGCATTTAATGTTCGAGCAAAAACGGCTGATTTTCGACAAAAGAGATAACACCCCCCCATTACGTCATGCTTCAGAAATGTGGAAAATGGTCCGTTTTCAAATGTTTTATTTTTGAACGTCAGTTCACATTTGTAGGTGGATCATCAGTGTTAGAGCTAAAATTAGCATGTTTAAAGTGATTTTCATGCTTCCAGGGGCCCAAAATACAAGATTTATGGAATGGTTAAAAGTGCATGAAAATGGCCAATTTACTCACTCTGAGTTCTCAAAAAGGGTTTCTTCACCCCGGGAAGTTAATTAAATACCATTTGGAGGCATTTAATGTTCGAGCAAAAACGGCTGATTTTCGACAAAAGAGATAACACCCCCCCATTACGTCATGCTTCAGAAATGTGGAAAATGGTCCGTTTTCAAATGTTTTATTTTTGAACGTCAGTTCACATTTGTAGGTGGATCATCAGTGTTAGAGCTAAAATTAGCATGTTTAAAGTGATTTTCATGCTTCCAGGGGCTCAGGAAGTTAATTAAATACCATTTGGAGGCATTTAATGTTCGAGCAAAAACGGCTGATTTTCGACAAAAGAGATAACACCCCCCCATTACGTCATGCTTCAGAAATGTGGAAAATGGTCCGTTTTCAAATATTTTATTTTTGAACGTCAGTTCACATTTGTAGGTGGATCATCAGTGTTAGAGCTAAAATTAGCATGTTTAAAGTGATTTTCATGCTTCCAGGGGCTCAGGAAGTGAAATAAATACCATTTGGAGGCATTTAATGTTCGAGCAAAAACGGCTGATTTTCGACAAAAGAGATAACACCCCCCATTACGTCATGCTTCAGAAATGTGGAAAATGGTCCGTTTTCAAATGTTTTATTTTTGAACGTCAGTTCACATTTGTAGGTGGATCATCAGTGTCAGAGCTAAAATTAGCATGTTTAAAGTGATTTTCATGCTTCCAGGGGCCCAAAACAGAAGATTTATGGAATGGTTAAAAGTGCATGAAAATGGCCAATTTACTCACTCTGAGTTCTCAAAAAGGGTTTCTTCACCCCAGGAAGTTAATTAAATACCATTTGGAGGCATTTAATGTTCGAGCAAAAACGGCTGATTTTCGACAAAAGAGATAACACCCCCCTATTACGTCATGCTTCAGAAATGTGGAAAATGGTCCGTTTTCAAATGTTTTATTTTTGAACATCAGTTCACATTTGTAGGTGGATCATCAGTGTTAGAGCTAAAATTAGCATGTTTAAAGTGATGTTCATGCTTCCAGGGGCTCGGGAAGTTAATTAAATACCATTTGGAGGCATTTAATGTTCGAGCAAAAACGGCTGATTTTCGACAAAAGAGATAACACCCCCCCATTACGTCATGCTTCAGAAATGTGGAAAATGGTCCGTTTTCAAATGTTTTATTTTTGAACGTCAGTTCACATTTGTAGGTGGATCATCAGTGTTAGAGCTAAAATTAGCATGTTTAAAGTGATTTTCATGCTTCCAGGGGCTCGGGAAGTGAAATAAATACCATTTGGAGGCATTTAATGTTCGAGCAAAAACGGCTGATTTTCGACAAAAGAGATAACACCCCCCCATTACGTCATGCTTCAGAAATGTGGAAAATGGTCCGTTTTCAAATGTTTTATTTTTGAACGTCAGTTCACATTTGTAGGTGGATCATCAGTGTTAGAGCTAAAATTAGCATGTTTAAAGTGATTTTCATGCTTCCAGGGGCTCGGGAAGTTAATTAAATACCATTTGGAGGCATTTAATGTTCGGGCAAAAACGGCTGATTTTCGCCAAAAGAGATAACACCCCCCCATTACGTCATGCTTCAGAAATGTGGAAAATGGTCCGTTTTCAAATGTTTTATTTTTGAACGTCAGTTCACATTTGTAGGTGGATCATCAGTGTTAGAGCTAAAATTAGCATGTTTAAAGTGATTTTCATGCTTCCAGGGGCCCAAAACACAAGATTTATGGAATGGTTAAAAGTGCATGAAAATGGCCAATTTACTCACTCTGAGTTCTCAAAAAGGGTTTCTTCACCCCGGGAAGTTAATTAAATACCATTTGGAGGCATTTAATGTTCGAGCAAAAACGGCTGATTTTCGACAAAAGAGATAACACCCCCCCATTACGTCATGCTTCAGAAATGTGGAAAATGGTCCGTTTTCAAATGTTTTATTTTTGAACGTCAGTTCACATTTGTAGGTGGATCCTCAGTGTTAGAGCTAAAATTAGCATGTTTAAAGTGATTTTCATGCTTCCAGGGGCTCGGGAAGTTAATTAAATACCATTTGGAGGCATTTAATGTTCGAGCAAAAACGGCTGATTTTCGACAAAAGAGATAACACCCCCCCCCATTACGTCATGCTTCAGAAATGTGGAAAATGGTCCGTTTTCAAATGTTTTATTTTTGAACATCAGTTCACATTTGTAGGTGGATCATCAGTGTTAGAGCTAAAATTAGCATGTTTAAAGTGATTTTCATGCTTCCAGGGGCCCAAAACACAAGATTTATGGAATGGTTAAAAGTGCATGAAAATGGCCAATTTACTCACTCTGAGTTCTCAAAAAGGGTTTCTTCACCCCGGGAAGTTAATTAAATACCATTTGGAGGCATTTAATGTTCGAGCAAAAACGGCTGATTTTCGACAAAAGAGATAACACCCCCCATTACGTCATGCTTCAGAAATGTGGAAAATGGTCCGTTTTCAAATGTTTTATTTTTGAACGTCAGTTCACATTTGTAGGTGGATCATCAGTGTTAGAGCTAAAATTAGCATGTTTAAAGTGATTTTCATGCTTCCAGGGGCCCTAAACACAAGATTTATGGAATGGTTAAAAGTGCATGAAAATGGCCAATTTACTCACTCTGAGTTCTCAAAAAGGGTTTCTTCACCCCGGGAAGTTAATTAAGTACCATTTGGAGGCATTTAATGTTCGAGCAAAAACGGCTGATTTTCGACAAAAGAGATAACACCCCCCCATTACGTCATGCTTCAGAAATGTGGAAAATGGTCCGTTTTCAAATGTTTTATTTTTGAACGTCAGTTCACATTTGTAGGTGGATCATCAGTGTTAGAGCTAAAATTAGCATGTTTAAAGTGATTTTCATGCTTCCAGGGGCCCAAAACACAAGATTTATGGAATGGTTAAAAGTGCATGAAAATGGCCAATTTGCTCACTCTGAGTTCTCAAAAAGGGTTTCTTCACCCCGGGAAGTTAATTAAATACCATTTGGAGGCATTTAATGTTCGAGCAAAAACGGCTGATTTTCGACAAAAGAGATAACACCCCCCCATTACGTCATGCTTCAGAAATGTGGAAAATGGTCCGTTTTCAAATGTTATATTTTTGAACGTCAGTTCACATTTGTAGGTGGATCATCAGTGTTAGAGCTAAAATTAGCATGTTTAAAGTGATTTTCATGCTTCCAGGGGCTCGGGAAGTTAATTAAATACCATTTGGAGGCATTTAATGTTCGAGCAAAAACGGCTGATTTTCGACAAAAGAGATAACACCCCCCCATTACGTCATGCTTCAGAAATGTGGAAAATGGTCCGTTTTCAAATGTTTTATTTTTGAACGTCAGTTCACATTTGTAGGTGGATCATCAGTGTTAGAGCTAAAATTAGCATGTTTAAAGTGATTTTCATGCTTCCAGGGGCCCAAAACACAAGATTTATGGAATGGTTAAAAGTGCATGAAAATGGCCAATTTACTCACTCTGAGTTCTCAAAAAGGGTTTCTTCACGCTGGGAAGTTAATTAAATACCATTTGGAGGAATTTAATGTTCGAGCAAAAACGGCTGATTCTCGACAAAAGAGATAACACCCCCCCATTACGTCATGCTTCAGAAATGTGGAAAATGGTCCGTTTTCAAAAGTTTTATTTTTGAACGTCAGTTCACATTTGTAGGTGGATCATCAGTGTTAGAGCTAAAATTAGCATGTTTAAAGTGATTTTCATGCTTCCAGGGGCTCGGGAAGTGAAATAAATACCATTTGGAGGCATTTTAAGTTCGAGCAAAAACGGCTGATTTTCGACAAAAGAGATAACACCCCCCCGTTACGTCATGCTTCAGAAATGTGGAAAATGGTCCGTTTTCAAATGTTTCATTTTTGAACGTCAGTTCACATTTGTAGGTGGATCATCAGTGTTAGAGCTAAAATTAGCATGTTTAAAGTGATTTTCATGCTTCCAGGGGCCCAAAACACAAGATTTATGGAATGGTTAAAAGTGCATGAAAATGGCCAATTTACTCACTCTGAGTTCTCAAAAAGGGTTTCTTCACCCCGGGAAGTTAATTAAATACCATTTGGAGGCATTTAATGTTCGAGCAAAAACGGCTGATTTTCGACAAAAGAGATAACACCCCCCATTACGTCATGCTTCAGAAATGTGGAAAATGGTCCGTTTTCAAATGTTTTATTTTTGAACGTCAGTTCACATTTGTAGGTGGATCATCAGTGTTAGAGCTAAAATTAGCATGTTTAAAGTGATTTTCATGCTTCCAGGGGCCCAAAACACAAGATTTATGGAATGGTTAAAAGTGCATGAAAATGGCCAATTTACTCACTCTGAGTTCTCAAAAAGGGTTTCTTCACCCCGGGAAGTTAATTAAATACCATTTGGAGGCATTTAATGTTCGAGCAAAAACGGCTGATTTTCGACAAAAGAGATAACACCCCCCCATTACGTCATGCTTCAGAAATGTGGAAAATGGTCCGTTTTCAAATGTTTTATTTTTGAACGTCAGTTCACATTTGTAGGTGGATCATCAGTGTTAGAGCTAAAATTAGCATGTTTAAAGTGATTTTCATGCTTCCAGGGGCCCAAAACACAAGATTTATGGAATGGTTAAAAGTGCATGAAAATGGCCAATTTGCTCACTCTGAGTTCTCAAAAAGGGTTTCTTCACCCCGGGAAGTTAATTAAATACCATTTGGAGGCATTTAATGTTCGAGCAAAAACGGCTGATTTTCGACAAAAGAGATAACACCCCCCCATTACATCATGCTTCAGAAATGTGGAAAATGGTCCGTTTTCAAATGTTATATTTTTGAACGTCAGTTCACATTTGTAGGTGGATCATCAGTGTTAGAGCTAAAATTAGCATGTTTAAAGTGATTTTCATGCTTCCAGGGGCTCAGGAAGTTAATTAAATACCATTTGGAGGCATTTAATGTTCGAGCAAAAACGGCTGATTTTCGACAAAAGAGATAACACCCCCCCCCCATTACGTCATGCTTCAGAAATGTGGAAAATGGTCCGTTTTCAAATGTTTTATTTTTGAACGTCAGTTCACATTTGTAGGTGGATCATCAGTGTTAGAGCTAAAATTAGCATGTTTAAAGTGATTTTCATGCTTCCAGGGGCCCAAAACACAAGATTTATGGAATGGTTAAAAGTGCATGAAAATGGCCAATTTACTCACTCTGAGTTCTCAAAAAGGGTTTCTTCACGCTGGGAAGTTAATTAAATACCATTTGGAGGAATTTAATGTTCGAGCAAAAACGGCTGATTCTCGACAAAAGAGATAACACCCCCCCATTACGTCATGCTTCAGAAATGTGGAAAATGGTCCGTTTTCAAATGTTTTATTTTTGAACGTCAGTTCACATTTGTAGGTGGATCATCAGTGTTAGAGCTAAAATTAGCATGTTTAAAGTGATTTTCATGCTTCCAGGGGCTCGGGAAGTGAAATAAATACCATTTGGAGGCATTTAATGTTCGAGCAAAAACGGCTGATTTTCGACAAAAGAGATAACACCCCCCCCGTTACGTCATGCTTCAGAAATGTGGAAAATGGTCCGTTTTCAAATGTTTCATTTTTGAACGTCAGTTCACATTTGTAGGTGGATCATCAGTGTTAGAGCTAAAATTAGCATGTTTAAAGTGATTTTCATGCTTCCAGGGGCCCAAAACACAAGATTTATGGAATGGTTAAAAGTGCATGAAAATGGCCAATTTACTCACTCTGAGTTCTCAAAAAGGGTTTCTTCACCCCGGGAAGTTAATTAAATACCATTTGGAGGCATTTAATGTTCGAGCAAAAACGGCTGATTTTCGACAAAAGAGATAACACCCCCCATTACGTCATGCTTCAGAAATGTGGAAAATGGTCCGTTTTCAAATGTTTTATTTTTGAACGTCAGTTCACATTTGTAGGTGGATCATCAGTGTTAGAGCTAAAATTAGCATGTTTAAAGTGATTTTCATGCTTCCAGGGGCCCAAAACACAAGATTTATGGAATGGTTAAAAGTGCATGAAAATGGCCAATTTACTCACTCTGAGTTCTCAAAAAGGGTTTCTTCACCCCGGGAAGTTAATTAAATACCATTTGGAGGCATTTAATGTTCGAGCAAAAACGGCTGATTTTCGACAAAAGAGATAACACCCCCCCATTACGTCATGCTTCAGAAATGTGGAAAATGGTCCGTTTTCAAATGTTTTATTTTTGAACGTCAGTTCACATTTGTAGGTGGATCATCAGTGTTAGAGCTAAAATTAGCATGTTTAAAGTGATTTTCATGCTTCCAGGGGCTCGGGAAGTGAAATAAATACCATTTGGAGGCATTTAATGTTCGAGCAAAAACGGCTGATTTTCGACAAAAGAGATAACACCCCCCCATTACGTCATGCTTCAGAAATGTGGAAAATGGTCCGTTTTCAAATGTTTTATTTTTGAACGTTAGTTCACATTTGTAGGTGGATCATCAGTGTTAGAGCTAAAATTAGCATGTTTAAAGTGATTTTCATGCTTCCAGGGGCCCAAAACACAAGATTTATGGAATGGTTAAAAGTGCATGAAAATGGCCAATTTACTCACTCTGAGTTCTCAAAAAGGGTTTCTTCACCCCGGGAAGTTAATTAAATACCATTTGGAGGCATTTAATGTTCGAGCAAAAACGGCTGATTTTCGACAAAAGAGATAACACCCCCCATTACGTCATGCTTCAGAAATGTGGAAAATGGTCCGTTTTCAAATGTTTTATTTTTGAACGTCAGTTCACATTTGTAGGTGGATCATCAGTGTTAGAGCTAAAATTAGCATGTTTAAAGTGATTTTCATGCTTCCAGGGGCCCAAAACACAAGATTTATGGAATGGTTACAAGTGCATGAAAATGGCCAATTTACTCACTCTGAGTTCTCAAAAAGGGTTTCTTCACCCCGGGAAGTTAATTAAATACCATTTGGAGGCATTTAATGTTCGAGCAAAAACGGCTGATTTTCGACAAAAGAGATAACACCCCCCCATTACGTCATGCTTCAGAAATGTGGAAAATGGTCCGTTTTCAAATGTTTTATTTTTGAACGTCAGTTCACATTTGTAGGTGGATCATCAGTGTTAGAGCTAAAATTAGCATGTTTAAAGTGATTGTCATGCTTCCAGGGGCTCGGGAAGTTAATTAAATACCATTTGGAGGCATTTAATGTTCGAGCAAAAACGGCTGATTTTCGACAAAAGAGATAACACCCCCCCATTACGTCATGCTTCAGAAATGTGGAAAATGGTCCGTTTTCAAATGTTTTATTTTTGAACGTCAGTTCACATTTGTAGGTGGATCATCAGTGTTAGAGCTAAAATTAGCATGTTTAAAGTGATTTTCATGCTTCCAGGGGCTCGGGAAGTTAATTAAATACCATTTGGAGGCATTTAATGTTCGAGCAAAAACGGCTGATTTTCGACAAAAGAGATAACACGCCCCCATTACGTCATGCTTCAGAAATGTGGAAAATGGTCCGTTTTCAAATGTTTTATTTTTGAACGTCAGTTCACATTTGTAGGTGGATCATCAGTGTTAGAGCTAAAATTAGCATGTTTAAAGTGATTTTCATGCTTCCAGGGGCTCGGGAAGTTAATTAAATACCATTTGGAGGCATTTAATGTTCGAGCAAAAACGGCTGATTTTCGACAAAAGAGATAACACCCCCCCATTACGTCATGCTTCAGAAATGTGGAAAATGGTCCGTTTTCAAATGTTTTATTTTTGAACGTCAGTTCACATTTGTAGGTGGATCATCAGTGTTAGAGCTAAAATTAGCATGTTTAAAGTGATTTTCATGCTTCCAGGGGCCCAAAATACAAGATTTATGGAATGGTTAAAAGTGCATGAAAATGGCCAATTTACTCACTCTGAGTTCTCAAAAAGGGTTTCTTCACCCCGGGAAGTTAATTAAATACCATTTGGAGGCATTTAATGTTCGAGCAAAAATGGCTGATTTTCGACAAAAGAGATAACACCCCCCCATTACGTCATGCTTCAGAAATTTGGAAAATGGTCCGTTTTCAAATGTTTTATTTTTGAACGTCAGTTCACATTTGTAGGTGGATCATCAGTGTTAGAGCTAAAATTAGCATGTTTAAAGTGATTTTCATGCTTCCAGGGGCTCGGGAAGTGAAATAAATACCATTTGGAGGCATTTAATGTTCGAGCAAAAACGGCTGATTTTCGACAAAAGAGATAACACCCCCCCATTACGTCATGCTTCAGAAATGTGGAAAATGGTCCGTTTTCAAATGTTTTATTTTTGAACGTCAGTTCACATTTGTAGGTGGATCATCAGTGTTAGAGCTAAAATTAGCATGTTTAAAGTGATTTTCATGCTTCCAGGGGCCCAAAACACAAGATTTATGGAATGGTTAAAAGTGCATGAAAATGGCCAATTTACTCACTCTGAGTTCTCAAAAAGGGTTTCTTCACCCCGGGAAGTTAATTAAATACCATTTGGAGGCATTTAATGTTTGAGGAAAAACGGCTGATTTTCGACAAAAGAGATAACACCCCCCATTACGTCATACTTCAGAAATGTGGAAAATGGTCCGTTTTCAAATGTTTTATTTTTGAACGTCAGTTCACATTTGTAGGTGGATCATCAGTGTTAGAGCTAAAATTAGCATGTTTAAAGTGATTTTCATGCTTCCAGGGGCCCTAAACACAAGATTTATGGAATGGTTAAAAGTGCATGAAAATGGCCAATTTACTCACTCTGAGTTCTCAAAAAGGGTTTCTTCACCCCGGGAAGTTAATTAAATACCATTTGGAGGCATTTAATGTTCGAGCAAAAACGGCTGATTTTCGACAAAAGAGATAACACCCCCCCATTACGTCATGCTTCAGAAATGTGGAAAATGGTCCGTTTTCAAATGTTTTATTTTTGAACGTCAGTTCACATTTGTAGGTGGATCATCAGTGTTAGAGCTAAAATTAGCATGTTTAAAGTGATTTTCATGCTTCCAGGGGCTCGGGAAGTGAAATAAATACCATTTGGAGGCATTTATTGTTCGAGCAAAAACGGCTGATTTTCGACAAAAGAGATAACACCCCCCCATTACGTCATGCTTCAGAAATGTGGAAAATGGTCCGTTTTCAAATGTTTTATTTTTGAACGTCAGTTCACATTTGTAGGTGGATCATCAGTGTTAGAGCTAAAATTAGCATGTTTAAAGTGATTGTCATGCTTCCAGGGGCTCGGGAAGTTAATTAAATACCATTTGGAGGCATTTAATGTTCGAGCAAAAACGGCTGATTTTCGACAAAAGAGATAACACCCCCCCATTACGTCATGCTTCAGAAATGTGGAAAATGGTCCGTTTTCAAATGTTTTATTTTTGAACGTCAGTTCACATTTGTAGGTGGATCATCAGTGTTAGAGCTAAAATTAGCATGTTTAAAGTGAATTTCATGCTTCCAGGGGCTCGGGAAGTTAATTAAATACCATTTGGAGGCATTTAATGTTCGAGCAAAAACAGCTGATTTTCGACAAAAGAGATAACACCCCCCCATTACGTCATGCTTCAGAAATGTGGAAAATGGTCCGTTTTCAAATGTTTTATTTTTGAACGTCAGTTCACATTTGTAGGTGGATCATCAGTGTTAGAGCTAAAATTAGCATGTTTAAAGTGATTTTCATGCTTCCAGGGGCTCGGGAAGTTAATTAAATACCATTTGGAGGCATTTAATGTTCAAGCAAAAACGGCTGATTTTCGACAAAAGAGATAACACCCCCCCATTACGTCATGCTTCAGAAATGTGGAAAATGGTCCGTTTTCAAATGTTTTATTTTTGAACGTCAGTTCACATTTGTAGGTGGATCATCAGTGTTAGAGCTAAAATTAGCATGTTTAAAGTGATTTTCATGCTTCCAGGGGCTCGGGAAGTTAATTAAATACCATTTGGAGGCATTTAATGTTCGAGCAAAAACGGCTGATTTTCGACAAAAGAGATAACACCCCCCATTACGTCATGCTTCAGAAATGTGGAAAATGGTCCGTTTTCAAATATTTTATTTTTGAACGTCAGTTCACATTTGTAGGTGGATCATCAGTGTTAGAGCTAAAATTAGCATGTTTAAAGTGATTTTCATGCTTCCAGGGGCTCAGGAAGTGAAATAAATACCATTTGGAGGCATTTAATGTTCGAGCAAAAACGGCTGATTTTCGACAAAAGAGATAACACCCCCCATTACGTCATGCTTCAGAAATGTGGAAAATGGTCCGTTTTCAAATGTTTTATTTTTGAACGTCAGTTCACATTTGTAGGTGGATCATCAGTGTCAGAGCTAAAATTAGCATGTTTAAAGTGATTTTCATGCTTCCAGGGGCCCAAAACAGAAGATTTATGGAATGGTTAAAAGTGCATGAAAATGGCCAATTTACTCACTCTGAGTTCTCAAAAAGGGTTTCTTCACCCCAGGAAGTTAATTAAATACCATTTGGAGGCATTTAATGTTCGAGCAAAAACGGCTGATTTTCGACAAAAGAGATAACACCCCCCTATTACGTCATGCTTCAGAAATGTGGAAAATGGTCCGTTTTCAAATGTTTTATTTTTGAACATCAGTTCACATTTGTAGGTGGATCATCAGTGTTAGAGCTAAAATTAGCATGTTTAAAGTGATGTTCATGCTTCCAGGGGCTCGGGAAGTTAATTAAATACCATTTGGAGGCATTTAATGTTCGAGCAAAAACGGCTGATTTTCGACAAAAGAGATAACACCCCCCATTACGTCATGCTTCAGAAATGTGGAAAATGGTCCGTTTTCAAATGTTTTATTTTTGAACGTCAGTTCACATTTGTAGGTGGATCATCAGTGTTAGAGCTAAAATTAGCATGTTTAAAGTGATTTTCATGCTTCCAGGGGCTCGGGAAGTGAAATAAATACCATTTGGAGGCATTTAATGTTCGAGCAAAAACGGCTGATTTTCGACAAAAGAGATAACACCCCCCCATTACGTCATGCTTCAGAAATGTGGAAAATGGTCCGTTTTCAAATGTTTTATTTTTGAACGTCAGTTCACATTTGTAGGTGGATCATCAGTGTTAGAGCTAAAATTAGCATGTTTAAAGTGATTTTCATGCTTCCAGGGGCTCGGGAAGTTAATTAAATACCATTTGGAGGCATTTAATGTTCGAGCAAAAACGGCTGATTTTTGCCAAAAGAGATAACACCCCCCCATTACGTCATGCTTCAGAAATGTGGAAAATGGTCCGTTTTCAAATGTTTTATTTTTGAACGTCAGTTCACATTTGTAGGTGGATCATCAGTGTTAGAGCTAAAATTAGCATGTTTAAAGTGATTTTCATGCTTCCAGGGGCCCAAAACACAAGATTTATGGAATGGTTAAAAGTGCATGAAAATGGCCAATTTACTCACTCTGAGTTCTCAAAAAGGGTTTCTTCACCCCGGGAAGTTAATTAAATACCATTTGGAGGCATTTAATGTTCGAGCAAAAACGGCTGATTTTCGACAAAAGAGATAACACCCCCCCATTACGTCATGCTTCAGAAATGTGGAAAATGGTCCGTTTTCAAATGTTTTATTTTTGAACGTCAGTTCACATTTGTAGGTGGATCCTCAGTGTTAGAGCTAAAATTAGCATGTTTAAAGTGATTTTCATGCTTCCAGGGGCTCGGGAAGTTAATTAAATACCATTTGGAGGCATTTAATGTTCGAGCAAAAACGGCTGATTTTCGACAAAAGAGATAACACCCCCCCATTACGTCATGCTTCAGAAATGTGGAAAATGGTCCGTTTTCAAATGTTTTATTTTTGAACGTCAGTTCACATTTGTAGGTGGATCATCAGTGTTAGAGCTAAAATTAGCATGTTTAAAGTGATTTTCATGCTTCCAGGGGCCCAAAACACAAGATTTATGGAATGGTTAAAAGTGCATGAAAATGGCCAATTTACTCACTCTGAGTTCTCAAAAAGGGTTTCTTCACCCCGGGAAGTTAATTAAATACCATTTGGAGGCATTTAATGTTCGAGCAAAAACGGCTGATTTTCGACAAAAGAGATAACACCCCCCATTACGTCATGCTTCAGAAATGTGGAAAATGGTCCGTTTTCAAATGTTTTATTTTTGAACGTCAGTTCACATTTGTAGGTGGATCATCAGTGTTAGAGCTAAAATTAGCATGTTTAAAGTGATTTTCATGCTTCCAGGGGCCCTAAACACAAGATTTATGGAATGGTTAAAAGTGCATGAAAATGGCCAATTTACTCACTCTGAGTTCTCAAAAAGGGTTTCTTCACCCCGGGAAGTTAATTAAGTACCATTTGGAGGCATTTAATGTTCGAGCAAAAACGGCTGATTTTCGACAAAAGAGATAACACCCCCCCATTACGTCATGCTTCAGAAATGTGGAAAATGGTCCGTTTTCAAATGTTTTATTTTTGAACGTCAGTTCACATTTGTAGGTGGATCATCAGTGTTAGAGCTAAAATTAGCATGTTTAAAGTGATTTTCATGCTTCCAGGGGCCCAAAACACAAGATTTATGGAATGGTTAAAAGTGCATGAAAATGGCCAATTTGCTCACTCTGAGTTCTCAAAAAGGGTTTCTTTACCCCGGGAAGTTAATTAAATACCATTTGGAGGCATTTAATGTTCGAGCAAAAACGGCTGATTTTCGACAAAAGAGATAACACCCCCCCATTACGTCATGCTTCAGAAATGTGGAAAATGGTCCGTTTTCAAATGTTTTATTTTTGAACGTCAGTTCACATTTGTAGGTGGATCATCAGTGTTAGAGCTAAAATTAGCATGTTTAAAGTGATTTTCAAACTTCCAGGGGCCCAAAACACAAGATTTATGGAATGGTTAAAAGTGCATGAAAATGGCCAATTTACTCACTCTGAGTTCTCAAAAAGGGTTTCTTCACGCTGGGAAGTTAATTAAATACCATTTGGAGGAATTTAATGTTCGAGCAAAAACGGCTGATTCTCGACAAAAGAGATAACACCCCCCCATTACGTCATGCTTCAGAAATGTGGAAAATGGTCCGTTTTCAAATGTTTTATTTTTGAACGTCAGTTCACATTTGTAGGTGGATCATCAGTGTTAGAGCTAAAATTAGCATGTTTAAAGTGATTTTCATGCTTCCAGGGGCTCGGGAAGTGAAATAAATACCATTTGGAGGCATTTAATGTTTGAGCAAAAACGGCTGATTTTTGACAAAAGAGATAACACCCCCCCGTTACGTCATGCTTCAGAAATGTGGAAAATGGTCCGTTTTCAAATGTTTCATTTTTGAACGTCAGTTCACATTTGTAGGTGGATCATCAGTGTTAGAGCTAAAATTAGCATGTTTAAAGTGATTTTCATGCTTCCAGGGGCCCAAAACACAAGATTTATGGAATGGTTAAAAGTGCATGAAAATGGCCAATTTACTCACTCTGAGTTCTCAAAAAGGGTTTCTTCACCCCGGGAAGTTAATTAAATACCATTTGGAGGCATTTAATGTTCGAGCAAAAACGGCTGATTTTCGACAAAAGAGATAACACCCCCCATTACGTCATGCTTCAGAAATGTGGAAAATAGTCCGTTTTCAAATGTTTTATTTTTGAACGTCAGTTCACATTTGTAGGTGGATCATCAGTGTTAGAGCTAAAATTAGCATGTTTAAAGTGATTTTCATGCTTCCAGGGGCCCAAAACACAAGATTTATGGAATGGTTAAAAGTGCATGAAAATGACCAATTTACTCACTCTGAGTTCTCAAAAAGGGTTTCTTCACCCCGGGAAGTTAATTAAATACCATTTGGAGGCATTTAATGTTCGAGCAAAAACGGCTGATTTTCGACAAAAGAGATAACACCCCCATTACGTCATGCTTCAGAAATGTGGAAAATGGTCCGTTTTCAAATGTTTTATTTTTGAACGTCAGTTCACATTTGTAGGTGGATCATCAGTGTTAGAGCTAAAATTAGCATGTTTAAAGTGATTTTCATGCTTCCAGGGGCCCAAAACACAAGATTTATGGAATGGTTAAAAGTGCATGAAAATGGCCAATTTACTCACTCTGAGTTCTCAAAAAGGGTTTCTTCACCCCGGGAAGTTAATTAAATACCATTTGGAGGCATTTAATGTTCGAGCAAAAACGGCTGATTTTCGACAAAAGAGATAACACCCCCCCATTACGTCATGCTTCAGAAATGTGGAAAATGGTCCGTTTTCAAATGTTTTATTTTTGAACGTCAGTTCACATTTGTAGGTGGATCATCAGTGTTAGAGCTAAAATTAGCATGTTTAAAGTGATTTTCATGCTTCCAGGGGCCCAAAACACAAGATTTATGGAATGGTTAAAAGTGCATGAAAATGGCCAATTTGCTCACTCTGAGTTCTCAAAAAGGGTTTCTTCACCCCGGGAAGTTAATTAAATACCATTTGGAGGCATTTAATGTTCGAGCAAAAACGGCTGATTTTCGACAAAAGAGATAACACCCCCCCATTACATCATGCTTCAGAAATGTGGAAAATGGTCCGTTTTCAAATGTTATATTTTTGAACGTCAGTTCACATTTGTAGGTGGATCATCAGTGTTAGAGCTAAAATTAGCATGTTTAAAGTGATTTTCATGCTTCCAGGGGCTCGGGAAGTTAATTAAATACCATTTGGAGGCATTTAATGTTCGAGCAAAAACGGCTGATTTTCGACAAAAGAGATAACACCCCCCCCCATTACGTCATGCTTCAGAAATGTGGAAAATGGTCCGTTTTCAAATGTTTTATTTTTGAACGTCAGTTCACATTTGTAGGTGGATCATCAGTGTTAGAGCTAAAATTAGCATGTTTAAAGTGATTTTCATGCTTCCAGGGGCTCGGGAAGTGAAATAAATACCATTTGGAGGCATTTAATGTTCGAGCAAAAACGGCTGATTTTCGACAAAAGAGATAACACCCCCCCATTACGTCATGCTTCAGAAATGTGGAAAATGGTCCGTTTTCAAATGTTTTATTTTTGAACGTCAGTTCACATTTGTAGGTGGATCATCAGTGTTAGAGCTAAAATTAGCATGTTTAAAGTGATTTTCATGCTTCCAGGGGCTCGGGAAGTGAAATAAATACCATTTGGAGGCATTTAATGTTTGAGCAAAAACGGCTGATTTTTGACAAAAGAGATAACACCCCCCCGTTACGTCATGCTTCAGAAATGTGGAAAATGGTCCGTTTTCAAATGTTTCATTTTTGAACGTCAGTTCACATTTGTAGGTGGATCATCAGTGTTAGAGCTAAAATTAGCATGTTTAAAGTGATTTTCATGCTTCCAGGGGCCCAAAACACAAGATTTATGGAATGGTTAAAAGTGCATGAAAATGGCCAATTTACTCACTCTGAGTTCTCAAAAAGGGTTTCTTCACCCCGGGAAGTTAATTAAATACCATTTGGAGGCATTTAATGTTCGAGCAAAAACGGCTGATTTTCGACAAAAGAGATAACACCCCCCATTACGTCATGCTTCAGAAATGTGGAAAATAGTCCGTTTTCAAATGTTTTATTTTTGAACGTCAGTTCACATTTGTAGGTGGATCATCAGTGTTAGAGCTAAAATTAGCATGTTTAAAGTGATTTTCATGCTTCCAGGGGCCCAAAACACAAGATTTATGGAATGGTTAAAAGTGCATGAAAATGGCCAATTTACTCACTCTGAGTTCTCAAAAAGGGTTTCTTCACCCCGGGAAGTTAATTAAATACCATTTGGAGGCATTTAATGTTCGAGCAAAAACGGCTGATTTTCGACAAAAGAGATAACACCCCCATTACGTCATGCTTCAGAAATGTGGAAAATGGTCCGTTTTCAAATGTTTTATTTTTGAACGTCAGTTCACATTTGTAGGTGGATCATCAGTGTTAGAGCTAAAATTAGCATGTTTAAAGTGATTTTCATGCTTCCAGGGGCCCAAAACACAAGATTTATGGAATGGTTAAAAGTGCATGAAAATGGCCAATTTACTCACTCTGAGTTCTCAAAAAGGGTTTCTTCACCCCGGGAAGTTAATTAAATACCATTTGGAGGCATTTAATGTTCGAGCAAAAACGGCTGATTTTCGACAAAAGAGATAACACCCCCCCATTACGTCATGCTTCAGAAATGTGGAAAATGGTCCGTTTTCAAATGTTTTATTTTTGAACGTCAGTTCACATTTGTAGGTGGATCATCAGTGTTAGAGCTAAAATTAGCATGTTTAAAGTGATTTTCATGCTTCCAGGGGCCCAAAACACAAGATTTATGGAATGGTTAAAAGTGCATGAAAATGGCCAATTTGCTCACTCTGAGTTCTCAAAAAGGGTTTCTTCACCCCGGGAAGTTAATTAAATACCATTTGGAGGCATTTAATGTTCGAGCAAAAACGGCTGATTTTCGACAAAAGAGATAACACCCCCCCATTACATCATGCTTCAGAAATGTGGAAAATGGTCCGTTTTCAAATGTTATATTTTTGAACGTCAGTTCACATTTGTAGGTGGATCATCAGTGTTAGAGCTAAAATTAGCATGTTTAAAGTGATTTTCATGCTTCCAGGGGCTCGGGAAGTTAATTAAATACCATTTGGAGGCATTTAATGTTCGAGCAAAAACGGCTGATTTTCGACAAAAGAGATAACACCCCCCCCCCATTACGTCATGCTTCAGAAATGTGGAAAATGGTCCGTTTTCAAATGTTTTATTTTTGAACGTCAGTTCACATTTGTAGGTGGATCATCAGTGTTAGAGCTAAAATTAGCATGTTTAAAGTGATTTTCATGCTTCCAGGGGCTCGGGAAGTGAAATAAATACCATTTGGAGGCATTTAATGTTCGAGCAAAAACGGCTGATTTTCGACAAAAGAGATAACACCCCCCCATTACGTCATGCTTCAGAAATGTGGAAAATGGTCCGTTTTCAAATGTTTTATTTTTGAACGTCAGTTCACATTTGTAGGTGGATCATCAGTGTTAGGGCTAAAATTAGCATGTTTAAAGTGATTTTCATGCTTCCAGGGGCCCAAAACACAAGATTTATGGAATGGTTAAAAGTGCATGAAAATGGCCAATTTACTCACTCTGAGTTCTCAAAAAGGGTTTCTTCACCCCGGGAAGTTAATTAAATACCATTTGGAGGCATTTAATGTTCGAGCAAAAACGGCTGATTTTCGACAAAAGAGATAACACCCCCCATTACGTCATGCTTCAGAAATGTGGAAAATGGTCCGTTTTCAAATGTTTTATTTTTGAACGTCAGTTCACATTTGTAGGTGGATCATCAGTGTTAGAGCTAAAATTAGCATGTTTAAAGTGATTTTCATGCTTCCAGGGGCCCAAAACACAAGATTTATGGAATGGTTAAAAGTGCATGAAAATGGCCAATTTACTCACTCTGAGTTCTCAAAAAGGGTTTCTTCACCCCGGGAAGTTAATTAAATACCATTTGGAGGCATTTAATGTTCGAGCAAAAACGGCTGATTTTCGACAAAAGAGATACCACCCCCCATTACGTCATGCTTCAGAAATGTGGAAAATGGTCCGTTTTCAAATGTTTTATTTTTGAACGTCAGTTCACATTTGTAGGTGGATCATCAGTGTTAGAGCTAAAATTAGCATGTTTAAAGTGATTTTCATGCTTCCAGGGGCCCTAAACACAAGATTTATGGAATGGTTAAAAGTGCATGAAAATGGCCAATTTACTCACTCTGAGTTCTCAAAAAGGGTTTCTTCACCCCGGGAAGTTAATTAAATACCATTTGGAGGCATTTAATGTTCGAGCAAAAACGGCTGATTTTCGACAAAAGAGATAACACCCCCCCATTACGTCATGCTTCAGAAATGTGGAAAATGGTCCGTTTTCAAATGTTTTATTTTTGAACGTCAGTTCACATTTGTAGGTGGATCATCAGTGTTAGAGCTAACATTAGCATGTTTAAAGTGATTTTCATGCTTCCAGGGGCTCGGGAAGTGAAATAAATACCATTTGGAGGCATTATTTGTTCGAGCAAAAACGGCTGATTTTCGACAAAAGAGATAACACCCCCCCATTATGTCATGCTTCAGAAATGTGGAAAATGGTCCGTTTTCAAATGTTTTATTTTTGAACGTCAGTTCACATTTGTAGGTGGATCATCAGTGTTAGAGCTAAAATTAGCATGTTTAAAGTGATTGTCATGCTTCCAGGGGCTCGGGAAGTTAATTAAATACCATTTGGAGGCATTTAATGTTCGAGCAAAAACGGCTGATTTTCGACAAAAGAGATAACACCCCCCCATTACGTCATGCTTCAGAAATGTGGAAAATGGTCCGTTTTCAAATGTTTTATTTTTGAACGTCAGTTCACATTTGTAGGTGGATCATCAGTGTTAGAGCTAAAATTAGCATGTTTAAAGTGATTTTCATGCTTCCAGGGGCTCGGGAAGTTAATTAAATACCATTTGGAGGCATTTAATGTTCGAGCAAAAACGGCTGATTTTCGACAAAAGAGATAACACGCCCCCATTACGTCATGCTTCAGAAATGTGGAAAATGGTCCGTTTTCAAATGTTTTATTTTTGAACGTCAGTTCACATTTGTAGGTGGATCATCAGTGTTAGAGCTAAAATTAGCATGTTTAAAGTGATTTTCATGCTTCCAGGGGCTCGAAAAGTTAATTAAATACCATTTGGAGGCATTTAATGTTCGAGCAAAAACGGCTGATTTTCGACAAAAGAGATAACACCCCCCCATTACGTCATGCTTCAGAAATGTGGAAAATGGTCCGTTTTCAAATGTTTAATTTTTGAACGTCAGTTCACATTTGTAGGTGGATCATCAGTGTTAGAGCTAAAATTAGCATGTTTAAAGTGATTTTCATGCTTCCAGGGGCCCAAAATACAAGATTTATGGAATGGTTAAAAGTGCATGAAAATGGCCAATTTACTCACTCTGAGTTCTCAAAAAGGGTTTCTTCACCCCGGGAAGTTAATTAAATACCATTTGGAGGCATTTAATGTTCGAGCAAAAACGGCTGATTTTCGACAAAAGAGATAACACCCCCCCATTACGTCATGCTTCAGAAATGTGGAAAATGGTCCGTTTTCAAATGTTTTATTTTTGAACGTCAGTTCACATTTGTAGGTGGATCATCAGTGTTAGAGCTAAAATTAGCATGTTTAAAGTGATTTTCATGCTTCCAGGGGCTCGGGAAGTTAATTAAATACCATTTGGAGGCATTTAATGTTCGAGCAAAAACGGCTGATTTTCGACAAAAGAGATAACACCCCCCCATTACGTCATGCTTCAGAAATGTGGAAAATGGTCCGTTTTCAAATGTTTTATTTTTGAACGACAGTTCACATTTGTAGGTGGATCATCAGTGTTAGAGCTAAAATTAGCATGTTTAAAGTGATTTTCATGCTTCCAGGGGCCCAAAACACAAGATTTATGGAATGGTTAAAAGTGCATGAAAATGGCCAATTTGCTCACTCTGAGTTCTCAAAAAGGGTTTCTTTACCCCGGGAAGTTAATTAAATACCATTTGGAGGCATTTAGTGTTCGAGCAAAAACGGCTGATTTTCGACAAAAGAGATAACACCCCCCCATTACGTCATGCTTCAGAAATGTGGAAAATTGTCCGTTTTCAAATGTTATATTTTTGAACGTCAGTACACATTTGTAGGTGGATCATCAGTGTTAGAGCTAAAATTAGCATGTTTAAAGTGATTTTCATGCTTCCAGGGGCTCGGGAAGTTAATTAAATACCATTTGGAGGCATTTAATGTTCGAGCAAAAACGGCTGATTTTCGACAAAAGAGATAACACCCCCCCATTACGTCATGCTTCAGAAATGTGGAAAATGGTCCGTTTTCAAATGTTTTATTTTTGAACGTCAGTTCACATTTGTAGGTGGATCATCAGTGTTAGAGCTAAAATTAGCATGTTTAAAGTGATTTTCATGCTTCCAGGGGCCCAAAACACAAGATTTATGGAATGGTTAAAAGTGCATGAAAATGGCCAATTTACTCACTCTGAGTTCTCAAAAAGGGTTTCTTCACGCTGGGAAGTTAATTAAATACCATTTGGAGGAATTTAATGTTCGAGCAAAAACGGCTGATTCTCGACAAAAGAGATAACACCCCCCCATTACGTCATGCTTCAGAAATGTGGAAAATGGTCCGTTTTCAAATGTTTTATTTTTGAACGTCAGTTCACATTTGTAGGTGGATCATCAGTGTTAGAGCTAAAATTAGCATGTTTAAAGTGATTTTCATGCTTCCAGGGGCTCGGGAAGTGAAATAAATACCATTTGGAGGCATTTAATGTTCGAGCAAAAACGGCTGATTTTCGACAAAAGAGATAACACCCCCCCGTTACGTCATGCTTCAGAAATGTGGAAAATGGTCCGTTTTTAAATGTTTCATTTTTGAACGTCAGTTCACATTTGTAGGTGGATCATCAGTGTTAGAGCTAAAATTAGCATGTTTAAAGTGATTTTCATGCTTCCAGGGGCCCAAAACACAAGATTTATGGAATGGTTAAAAGTGCATGAAAATGGCCAATTTACTCACTCTGAGTTCTCAAAAAGGGTTTCTTCACCCCGGGAAGTTAATTAAATACCATTTGGAGGCATTTAATGTTCGAGCAAAAACGGCGGATTTTCGACAAAAGAGATAACACCCCCCATTACGTCATGCTTCAGAAATGTGGAAAATAGTCCGTTTTCAAATGTTTTATTTTTGAACGTCAGTTCACATTTGTAGGTGGATCATCAGTGTTAGAGCTAAAATTAGCATGTTTAAAGTGATTTTCATGCTTCCAGGGGCCCAAAACACAAGATTTATGGAATGGTTAAAAGTGCATGAAAATGGCCAATTTACTCACTCTGAGTTCTCAAAAAGGGTTTCTTCACCCCGGGAAGTTAATTAAATACCATTTGGAGGCATTTAATGTTCGAGCAAAAACGGCTGATTTTCGACAAAAGAGATAACACCCCCATTACGTCATGCTTCAGAAATGTGGAAAATGGTCCGTTTTCAAATGTTTTATTTTTGAACGTCAGTTCACATTTGTAGGTGGATCATCAGTGTTAGAGCTAAAATTAGCATGTTTAAAGTGATTTTCATGCTTCCAGGGGCCCAAAACACAAGATTTATGGAATGGTTAAAAGTGCATGAAAATGGCCAATTTACTCACTCTGAGTTCTCAAAAAGGGTTTCTTCACCCCGGGAAGTTAATTAAATACCATTTGGAGGCATTTAATGTTCGAGCAAAAACGGCTGATTTTCGACAAAAGAGATAACACCCCCCCATTACGTCATGCTTCAGAAATGTGGAAAATGGTCCGTTTTCAAATGTTTTATTTTTGAACGTCAGTTCACATTTGTAGGTGGATCATCAGTGTTAGAGCTAAAATTAGCATGTTTAAAGTGATTTTCATGCTTCCAGGGGCTCGGGAAGTGAAATAAATACCATTTGGAGGCATTTAATGTTCGAGCAAAAACGGCTGATTTTCGACAAAAGAGATAACACCCCCCCATTACGTCATGCTTCAGAAATGTGGAAAATGGTCCGTTTTCAAATGTTTTATTTTTGAACGTCAGTTCACATTTGTAGGTGGATCATCAGTGTTAGAGCTAAAATTAGCATGTTTAAAGTGATTTTCATGCTTCCAGGGGCCCAAAACACAAGATTTATGGAATGGTTAAAAGTGCATGAAAATGGCCAATTTACTCACTCTGAGTTCTCAAAAAGGGTTTCTTCACCCCGGGAAGTTAATTAAATACCATTTGGAGGCATTTAATGTTCGAGCAAAAACGGCTGATTTTCGACAAAAGAGATAACACCCCCCATTACGTCATGCTTCAGAAATGTGGAAAATGGTCCGTTTTCAAATGTTTTATTTTTGAACGTCAGTTCACATTTGTAGGTGGATCATCAGTGTTAGAGCTAAAATTAGCATGTTTAAAGTGATTTTCATGCTTCCAGGGGCCCAAAACACAAGATTTATGGAATGGTTAAAAGTGCATGAAAATGGCCAATTTACTCACTCTGAGTTCTCAAAAAGGGTTTCTTCACCCCGGGAAGTTAATTAAATACCATTTGGAGGCATTTAATGTTCGAGCAAAAACGGCTGATTTTCGACAAAAGAGATACCACCCCCCATTACGTCATGCTTCAGAAATGTGGAAAATGGTCCGTTTTCAAATGTTTTATTTTTGAACGTCAGTTCACATTTGTAGGTGGATCATCAGTGTTAGAGCTAAAATTAGCATGTTTAAAGTGATTTTCATGCTTCCAGGGGCCCTAAACACAAGATTTATGGAATGGTTAAAAGTGCATGAAAATGGCCAATTTACTCACTCTGAGTTCTCAAAAAGGGTTTCTTCACCCCGGGAAGTTAATTAAATACCATTTGGAGGCATTTAATGTTCGAGCAAAAACGGCTGATTTTCGACAAAAGAGATAACACCCCCCCATTACGTCATGCTTCAGAAATGTGGAAAATGGTCCGTTTTCAAATGTTTTATTTTTGAACGTCAGTTCACATTTGTAGGTGGATCATCAGTGTTAGAGCTAACATTAGCATGTTTAAAGTGATTTTCATGCTTCCAGGGGCTCGGGAAGTGAAATAAATACCATTTGGAGGCATTATTTGTTCGAGCAAAAACGGCTGATTTTCGACAAAAGAGATAACACCCCCCCATTACGTCATGCTTCAGAAATGTGGAAAATGGTCCGTTTTCAAATGTTTTATTTTTGAACGTCAGTTCACATTTGTAGGTGGATCATCAGTGTTAGAGCTAAAATTAGCATGTTTAAAGTGATTGTCATGCTTCCAGGGGCTCGGGAAGTTAATTAAATACCATTTGGAGGCATTTAATGTTCGAGCAAAAACGGCTGATTTTCGACAAAAGAGATAACACCCCCCCATTACGTCATGCTTCAGAAATGTGGAAAATGGTCCGTTTTCAAATGTTTTATTTTTGAACGTCAGTTCACATTTGTAGGTGGATCATCAGTGTTAGAGCTAAAATTAGCATGTTTAAAGTGATTTTCATGCTTCCAGGGGCTCGGGAAGTTAATTAAATACCATTTGGAGGCATTTAATGTTCGAGCAAAAACGGCTGATTTTCGACAAAAGAGATAACACGCCCCCATTACGTCATGCTTCAGAAATGTGGAAAATGGTCCGTTTTCAAATGTTTTATTTTTGAACGTCAGTTCACATTTGTAGGTGGATCATCAGTGTTAGAGCTAAAATTAGCATGTTTAAAGTGATTTTCATGCTTCCAGGGGCTCGGGAAGTTAATTAAATACCATTTGGAGGCATTTAATGTTCGAGCAAAAACGGCTGATTTTCGACAAAAGAGATAACACCCCCCCATTACGTCATGCTTCAGAAATGTGGAAAATGGTCCGTTTTCAAATGTTTTATTTTTGAACGTCAGTTCACATTTGTAGGTGGATCATCAGTGTTAGAGCTAAAATTAGCATGTTTAAAGTGATTTTCATGCTTCCAGGGACCCAAAATACAAGATTTATGGAATGGTTAAAAGTGCATGAAATGGCCAATTTACTCACTCTGAGTTCTCAAAAAGGGTTTCTTCACCCCGGGAAGTTAATTAAATACCATTTGGAGGCATTTAATGTTCGAGCAAAAACGGCTGATTTTCGACAAAAGAGATAACACCCCCCCATTACGTCATGCTTCAGAAATGTGGAAAATGGTCCGTTTTCAAATGTTTTATTTTTGAACGTCAGTTCACATTTGTAGGTGGATCATCAGTGTTAGAGCTAAAATTAGCATGTTTAAAGTGATTTTCATGCTTCCAGGGGCTCGGGAAGTTAATTAAATACCATTTGGAGGCATTTAATGTTCGAGCAAAAACGGCTGATTTTCGACAAAAGAGATAACACCCCCCCATTACGTCATGCTTCAGAAATGTGGAAAATGGTCCGTTTTCAAATGTTTTATTTTTGAACGTCAGTTCACATTTGTAGGTGGATCATCAGTGTTAGAGCTAAAATTAGCATGTTTAAAGTGATTTTCATGCTTCCAGGGGCCCAAAACACAAGATTTATGAAATAGTTAAAAGTGCATGAAAATGGCCAATTTACTCACTCTGAGTTCTCAAAAAGGGTTTCTTCACCCCGGGAAGTTAATTAAATACCATTTGGAGGCATTTAATGTTCGAGCAAAAACGGCTGATTTTCGACAAAAGAAATAACACCCCCCCATTACGTCATGCTTCAGAAATGTGGAAAATGGTCCGTTTTCAAATGTTTTATTTTTGAACGTCAGTTCACATTTGTAGGTGGATCATCAGTGTTAGAGCTAAAATTAGCATGTTTAAAGTGATTTTCATGCTTCCAGGGGCTCGGGAAGTGAAATAAATACCATTTGGAGGCATTTAATGTTCGAGCAAAAACGGCTGATTTTCGACAAAAGAGATAACACCCCCCCATTACGTCATGCTTCAGAAATGTGGAAAATGTTCCGTTTTCAAATGTTTTATTTTTGAACGTCAGTTCACATTTGTAGGTGGATCATCAGTGTCAGAGCTAAAATTAGCATGTTTAAAGTGATTTTCATGCTTCCAGGGGCCCAAAACAGAAGATTTATGGAATGGTTAAAAGTGCATGAAAATGGCCAATTTACTCACTCTGAGTTCTCAAAAAGGGTTTCTTCACCCCGGGAAGTTAATTAAATACCATTTGGAGGCATTTAATGTTCGAGCAAAAACGGCTGATTTTCGACAAAAGAGATAACACCCCCCCATTACGTCATGCTTCAGAAATGTGGAAAATCGTCCGTTTTCAAATGTTTTATTTTTGAACGTCAGTTCACATTTGTAGGTGGATCATCAGTGTTAGAGCTAAAATTAGCATGTTTAAAGTGATTTTCATGCTTCCAGGGGCTCGGGAAGTTAATTAAATACCATTTGGAGGCATTTAATGTTCGAGCAAAAACGGCTGATTTTCGACAAAAGAGATAACACCCCCCCATTACGTCATGCTTCAGAAATGTGGAAAATGGTCCGTTTTCAAATGTTTTATTTTTGAACGTCAGTTCACATTTGTAGGTGGATCATCAGTGTTAGAGCTAAAATTAGCATGTTTAAAGTGATTTTCATGCTTCCAGGGGCCCAAAACACAAGATTTATGAAATAGTTAAAAGTGCATGAAAATGGCCAATTTACTCACTCTGAGTTCTCAAAAAGGGTTTCTTCACCCCGGGAAGTTAATTAAATACCATTTGGAGGCATTTAATGTTCGAGCAAAAACGGCTGATTTTCGACAAAAGAAATAACACCCCCCCCCATTACGTCATGCTTCAGAAATGTGGAAAATGGTCCGTTTTCAAATGTTTTATTTTTGAACGTCAGTTCACATTTGTAGGTGGATCATCAGTGTTAGAGCTAAAATTAGCATGTTTAAAGTGATTTTCATGCTTCCAGGGGCCCAAAACACAAGATTTATGGAATGGTTAAAAGTGCATGAAAATGGCCAATTTACTCACTCTGAGTTCTCAAAAAGGGTTTCTTCACCCCGGGAAGTTAATTAAATACCATTTGGAGGCATTTAATGTTCGAGCAAAAACGGCTGATTTTCGACAAAAGAGATAACACCCCCCATTACGTCATGCTTCAGAAATGTGGAAAATGGTCCGTTTTCAAATGTTTTATTTTTGAACGTCAGTTCACATTTGTAGGTGGATCATCAGTGTTAGAGCTAAAATTAGCATGTTTAAAGTGATTTTCATGCTTCCAGGGGCTCCGGAAGTTAATTAAATACCATTTGGAGGCATTTAATGTTCGAGCAAAAACGGCTGATTTTCGACAAAAGAGATAACACCCCCCATTACGTCATGCTTTAGAAATGTGGAAAATGGTCCGTTTTCAAATGTTTTATTTTTGAACGTCAGTTCACATTTGTAGGTGGATCATCAGTGTTAGAGCTAAAATTAGCATGTTTAAAGTGATTTTCATGCTTCCAGGGGCTCGGGAAGTTAATTAAATACCATTTGGAGGCATTTAATGCTCGAGCAAAAACGGCTGATTTTCGACAAAAGAGATAACACCCCACCATTACGTCATGCTTCAGAAATGTGGAAAATGGTCCGTTTTCAAATGTTTTATTTTTGAACGTCAGCTCACATTTGTAGGTGGATCATCAGTGTTAGAGCTAAAATTAGCATGTTTAAAGTGATTTTCATGCTTCCAGGGGCTCGGGAAGTGAAATAAATACCATTTGGAGGCATTTAATGTTCGAACAAAAACGGCTGATTTTCGACAAAAGAGATAACACCCCCCCATTACGTCATGCTTCAGAAACGTGGAAAATGGTCCGTTTTCAAATGTTTTATTTTTGAACGTCAGTTCACATTTGTAGGTGGATCATCAGTGTTAGAGCTAAAATTAGCATGTTTAAAGTGATTTTCATGCTTCCAGGGGCTCGGGAAGTTAATTAAATACCATTTGGAGGCATTTAATGTTCGAGCAAAAACGGCTGATTTTCGACAAAAGAGATAACACCCCCCCCATTACGTCATGATTCAGAAATGTGGAAAATGGTCCGTTTTCAAATGTTTTATTTTTGAACGTCAGTTCACATTTGTAGGTGGATCATCAGTGTTAGAGCTAAAATTAGCATGTTTAAAGTGATTTTCATGCTTCCAGGGGCCCAAAACACAAGATTTATGAAATAGTTAAAAGTGCATGAAAATGGCCAATTTACTCACTCTGAGTTCTCAAAAAGGGTTTCTTCACCCCGGGAAGTTAATTAAATACCATTTGGAGGCATTTAATGTTCGAGCAAAAACGGCTGATTTTCGACAAAAGAAATAACACCCCCCCATTACGTCATGCTTCAGAAATGTGGAAAATGGTCCGTTTTCAAATGTTTTATTTTTGAACGTCAGTTCACATTTGTAGGTGGATCATCAGTGTTAGAGCTAAAATTAGCATGTTTAAAGTGATTTTCATGCTTCCAGGGGCTCGGGAAGTGAAATAAATACCATTTGGAGGCATTTAATGTTCGAGCAAAAACGGCTGATTTTCGACAAAAGAGATAACACCCCCCCATTACGTCATGCTTCAGAAATGTGGAAAATGTTCCGTTTTCAAATGTTTTATTTTTGAACGTCAGTTCACATTTGTAGGTGGATCATCAGTGTCAGAGCTAAAATTAGCATGTTTAAAGTGATTTTCATGCTTCCAGGGGCCCAAAACAGAAGATTTATGGAATGGTTAAAAGTGCATGAAAATGGCCAATTTACTCACTCTGAGTTCTCAAAAAGGGTTTCTTCACCCCGGGAAGTTAATTAAATACCATTTGGAGGCATTTAATGTTCGAGCAAAAACGGCTGATTTTCGACAAAAGAGATAACACCCCCCCATTACGTCATGCTTCAGAAATGTGGAAAATCGTCCGTTTTCAAATGTTTTATTTTTGAACGTCAGTTCACATTTGTAGGTGGATCATCAGTGTTAGAGCTAAAATTAGCATGTTTAAAGTGATTTTCATGCTTCCAGGGGCTCGGGAAGTTAATTAAATACCATTTGGAGGCATTTAATGTTCGAGCAAAAACGGCTGATTTTCGACAAAAGAGATAACACCCCCCCATTACGTCATGCTTCAGAAATGTGGAAAATGGTCCGTTTTCAAATGTTTTATTTTTGAACGTCAGTTCACATTTGTAGGTGGATCATCAGTGTTAGAGCTAAAATTAGCATGTTTAAAGTGATTTTCATGCTTCCAGGGGCCCAAAACACAAGATTTATGAAATAGTTAAAAGTGCATGAAAATGGCCAATTTACTCACTCTGAGTTCTCAAAAAGGGTTTCTTCACCCCGGGAAGTTAATTAAATACCATTTGGAGGCATTTAATGTTCGAGCAAAAACGGCTGATTTTCGACAAAAGAAATAACACCCCCCCCCATTACGTCATGCTTCAGAAATGTGGAAAATGGTCCGTTTTCAAATGTTTTATTTTTGAACGTCAGTTCACATTTGTAGGTGGATCATCAGTGTTAGAGCTAAAATTAGCATGTTTAAAGTGATTTTCATGCTTCCAGGGGCCCAAAACACAAGATTTATGGAATGGTTAAAAGTGCATGAAAATGGCCAATTTACTCACTCTGAGTTCTCAAAAAGGGTTTCTTCACCCCGGGAAGTTAATTAAATACCATTTGGAGGCATTTAATGTTCGAGCAAAAACGGCTGATTTTCGACAAAAGAGATAACACCCCCCATTACGTCATGCTTCAGAAATGTGGAAAATGGTCCGTTTTCAAATGTTTTATTTTTGAACGTCAGTTCACATTTGTAGGTGGATCATCAGTGTTAGAGCTAAAATTAGCATGTTTAAAGTGATTTTCATGCTTCCAGGGGCTCCGGAAGTTAATTAAATACCATTTGGAGGCATTTAATGTTCGAGCAAAAACGGCTGATTTTCGACAAAAGAGATAACACCCCCCATTACGTCATGCTTTAGAAATGTGGAAAATGGTCCGTTTTCAAATGTTTTATTTTTGAACGTCAGTTCACATTTGTAGGTGGATCATCAGTGTTAGAGCTAAAATTAGCATGTTTAAAGTGATTTTCATGCTTCCAGGGGCTCGGGAAGTTAATTAAATACCATTTGGAGGCATTTAATGCTCGAGCAAAAACGGCTGATTTTCGACAAAAGAGATAACACCCCACCATTACGTCATGCTTCAGAAATGTGGAAAATGGTCCGTTTTCAAATGTTTTATTTTTGAACGTCAGCTCACATTTGTAGGTGGATCATCAGTGTTAGAGCTAAAATTAGCATGTTTAAAGTGATTTTCATGCTTCCAGGGGCTCGGGAAGTGAAATAAATACCATTTGGAGGCATTTAATGTTCGAACAAAAACGGCTGATTTTCGACAAAAGAGATAACACCCCCCCATTACGTCATGCTTCAGAAACGTGGAAAATGGTCCGTTTTCAAATGTTTTATTTTTGAACGTCAGTTCACATTTGTAGGTGGATCATCAGTGTTAGAGCTAAAATTAGCATGTTTAAAGTGAT
Organism: Lissotriton vulgaris; assembly: GCF_964263255.1. Classification (NCBI taxonomy): domain Eukaryota; kingdom Metazoa; phylum Chordata; class Amphibia; order Caudata; family Salamandridae; genus Lissotriton; species Lissotriton vulgaris. The sequence continues at coordinate 1,080,617 of NW_028246241.1, read as the reverse complement.
TTTCATGCTTCCAGGGGCTCGGGAAGTTAATTAAATACCATTTGGAGGCATTTAATGTTCGAGCAAAAACGGCTGATTTTCGACAAAAGAGATAACACCCCCCCCATTACGTCATGATTCAGAAATGTGGAAAATGGTCCGTTTTCAAATGTTTTATTTTTGAACGTCAGTTCACATTTGTAGGTGGATCATCAGTGTTAGAGCTAAAATTAGCATGTTTAAAGTGATTTTCATGCTTCCAGGGGCCCAAAACACAAGATTTATGGAATGGTTAAAAGTGCATGAAAATGGCCAATTTACTCACTCTGAGTTCTCAAGAAGGGTTTCTTCACCCCGGGAAGTTAATTAAATACCATTTGGAGGCATTTAATGTTCGAGCAAAAACGGCTGATTTTCGACAAAAGAGATAACACCCCCCCATTACGTCATGCTTCAGAAATGTGGAAAATGGTCCGTTTTCAAATGTTTTATTTTTGAACGTCAGTTCACATCTGTAGGTGGATCATCAGTGTTAGAGCTACAATTAGCATGTTTAAAGTGATTTTCATGCTTCCAGGGGCTCGGGAAGTTAATTAAATACCATTTGGAGGCATTTAATGTTCGAGCAAAAACGGCTGATTTTCGACAAAAGAGATAACACCCCCCCATTACGTCATGCTTCAGAAATGTGGAAAATGGTCAGTTTTCAAATGTTTTATTTTTGAACGTCAGTTCACATTTGTAGGTGGATCATCAGTGTTAGAGCTAAAATTAGCATGTTTAAAGTGATTTTCATGCTTCCAGGGGCTCGGGAAGTGAAATAAATACCATTTGGAGGCATTTAATGTTCGAGCAAAAACGGCTGATTTTCGACAAAAGAGATAACACCCCCCATTACGTCATGCTTCAGAAATGTGGAAAATGGTCCTTTTTCAAATGTTTTATTTTTGAACGTCAGTTCACATTTGTAGGTGGATCATCAGTGTTAGAGCTAAAATTAGCATGTTTAAAGTGATTTTCATGCTTCCAGGGGCCCAAAACACCAGATTTATGGAATGGTTAAAAGTGCATGAAAATGGCCAATTTACTCACTCTGAGTTCTCAAAAAGGGTTTCTTCACCCCGGGAAATTAATTAAATACCATTTGGAGGCATTTAATGTTCGAGCAAAAACGGCTGATTTTCGACAAAAGAGATAACACCCCCCCATTACGTCATGCTTCAGAAATGTGGAAAATGGTCCGTTTTCAAATGTTTTATTTTTGAACGTCAGTTCACATTTGTAGGTGGATCATCAGTGTTAGAGCTAAAATTAGCATGTTTAAAGTGATTTTCATGCTTCCAGGGGCTCGGGAAGTTAATTAAATACCATTTGGAGGCATTTAATGTTTGAGCAAAAACGGCTGATTTTCGACAAAAGAGATAACACCCCCCCATTACGTCATGCTTCAGAAATGTGGAAAATGGTCCGTTTTCAAATGTTTTATTTTTGAACGTCAGTTCACATTTGTAGGTGGATCATCAGTGTTAGAGCTAAAATTAGCATGTTTAAAGTGATTTTCATGCTTCCAGGGGCTCGGGAAGTTAATTAAATACCATTTGGAGGCATTTAATGTTCGAGCAAAAACGGCTGATTTTCGACAAAAGAGATAACACCCCCCCATTACGTCATGCTTCAGAAATGTGGAAAATGGTCCGTTTTCAAATGTTTTATTTTTGAACGTCAGCTCACATTTGTAGGTGGATCATCAGTGTTAGAGCTAAAATTAGCATGTTTAAAGTGATTTTCATGCTTCCAGGGGCTCGGGAAGTGAAATAAATACCATTTGGAGGCATTTAATGTTCGAACAAAAACGGCTGATTTTCGACAAAAGAGATAACACCCCCCCATTACGTCATGCTTCAGAAATGTGGAAAATGGTCCATTTTCAAATGTTTTATTTTTGAACCTCAGTTCACATTTGTAGGTGGATCATCAGTGTTAGAGCTAAAATTAGCATGTTTAAAGTGATATTCATGCTTCCAGGGGCTCGGGAAGTTAATTAAATACCATTTGGAGGCATTTAATGTTCGAGCAAAAACGGCTGATTTTCGACAAAAGAGATAACACCCCCCCCATTACGTCATGCTTCAGAAATGTGGAAAATGGTCCGTTTTCAAATGTTTTATTTTTGAACGTCAGTTCACATTTGTAGGTGGATCATCAGTGTTAGAGCTAAAATTAGCATGTTTAAAGTGATTTTCATGCTTCCAGGGGCTCGGGAAGTGAAATAAATACCATTTGGAGGCATTTAATGTTCGAGTAAAAACGGCTGATTTTCGACAAAAGAGATAACACCCCCCCATTACGTCATGCTTCAGAAATGTGGAAAATGGTCCGTTTTCAAATGTTTTATTTTTGAACGTCAGTTCACATTTGTAGGTGGATCATCAGTGTTAGAGCTAAAATTAGCATGTTTAAAGTGATTTTCATGCTTCCAGAGGCTCGGAAAGTTAATTAAATACCATTTGGAGGCATTTAATGTTCGAGCAAAAACGGCTGATTTTCGACAAAAGAGATAACACCCCCCCATTACGTCATGCTTCAGAAATGTGGAAAATGGTCCTTTTTCAAATGTTTTATTTTTGAACGTCAGTTCACATTTGTAGGTGGATCATCAGTGTTAGAGCTAAAATTAGCATGTTTAAAGTGATTTTCATGCTTCCAGGGGCCCAAAACACAAGATTTATAGAATGGTTAAAAGTGCATGAAAATGGCCAATTTACTCACTCTGAGTTCTCAAAAAGGGTTTCGTCACCCCGGGAAGTTAATTAAATACCATTTGGAGGCATTTAATGTTCGAGCAAAAACGGCTGATTTTCGACAAAAGAGATAACACCCCCCCATTACGTCATGCTTCAGAAATGTGGAAAATGGTCCGTTTTCAAATGTTTTATTTTTGAACGTCAGTTCACATTTGTAGGTGGATCATCAGTGTTAGAGCTAAAATTAGCATGTTTAAAGTGATTTTCATGCTTCCAGGGGCTCGGGAAGTTAATTAAATACTATTTGGAGGTATTTAATGTTCGAGCAAAAACTGCAGATTTTCGACAAAAGAGATAACACCCCCCCCATTACCTCATGCTTCAGAAATGTGGAAAATGGTCCGTTTTCAAATGTTTTATTTTTGAACGTCAGTTCACATTTGTAGGTGGATCATCAGTGTTAGAGCTAAAATTAGCATGTTTAAAGTGATTTTCATGCTTCCAGGGGCTCGGGAAGTTAATTAAATACCATTTGGAGGCATTTAATGTTCGAGCAAAAACGGCTGATTTTCGACAAAAGAGATAACACCCCCCCATTACGTCATGCTTCAGAAAAGTGGAAAATGGTCCGTTTTCAAATGTTTTATTTTTGAACATCAGTTCACATTTGTAGGTGGATCATCAGTGTTAGAGCTTAAATTAGCATGTTTAAAGTGATTTTCATGCTTCCAGGGGCTCGGGAAGTTAATTAAATACCATTTGGAGGCATTTAAAGTTCGAGCAAAAACGGCTGATTTTCGACAAAAGAGATAACACCCCCCCATTATGTCATGCTTCAGAAATGTGGAAAATGGTCCGTTTTCAAATGTTTTATTTTTGAACGTCAGTTCACATTTGTAGGTGGATCATCAGTGTTAGAGCTAAAATTAGCATGTTTAAAGTGATTTTCATGCTTCCAGGGGCTCGGGAAGTTAATTAAATACCATTTGGAGGCATTTAATGTTCGAGCAAAAACGGCTGATTTTCGACAAAAGAGATAACACCCCCCCATTCCGTCATGCTTCAGAAATGTGGAAAATGGTCCGTTTTCAAATGTTTTATTTTTGAACGTCAGTTCACATTTGTAGGTGGATCATCAGTGTTAGAGCTAAAATTAGCATGTTTAAAGGGATTTTCATGCTTCCAGGGGCTCGGGAAGTTAATTAAATACCATTTGGAGGCATTTAATGTTTGAGCAAAAACGGCTGATTTTCGACAAAAGAGATAACACCCCCCCATTACGTCATGCTTCAGAAATGTGGAAAATGGTCCGTTTTCAAATGTTTTATTTTTGAACGTCAGTTCACATTTGTAGGTGGATCATCAGTGTTAGAGCTAAAATTAGCATGTTTAAAGTGATTTTCATGCTTCCAGGGGCTCGGGAAGTTAATTAAATACCATTTGGAGGCATTTAATGTTTGAGCAAAAACGGCTGATTTTCGACAAAAGAGATAACACCCCCCCATTACGTCATGCTTCAGAAATGTGGAAAATGGTCCGTTTTCAAATGTTTTATTTTTGAACGTCAGTTCACATTTGTAGGTGGATCATCAGTGTTAGAGCTAAAATTAGCATGTTTAAAGTGATTTTCATGCTTCCAGGGGCTCGGGAAGTTAATTAAATACCATTTGGAGGCATTTAATGTTCGAGCAAAAACGGCTGATTTTCGACAAAAGAGATAACACGCCCCCATTACGTCATGCTTCAGAAATGTGGAAAATGGTCCGTTTTCAAATGTTTTATTTTTGAACGTCAGTTCACATTTGTAGGTGGATCATCAGTGTTAGAGCTAAAATTAGCATGTTTAAAGTGATTTTCATGCTTCCAGGGGCTCGGGAAGTGAAATAAATACCATTTGGAGGCATTTAATGTTCGAGCAAAAACGGCTGATTTTCGACAAAAGAGATAACACCCCCCCATTACGTCATGCTTCAGAAATGTGGAAAATGGTCCGTTTTCAAATGTTTTATTTTTGAACGTCAGTTCACATTTGTAGGTGGATCATCAGTGTTAGAGCTAAAATTAGCATGTTTAAAGTGATTTTCATGCTTCCAGGGGCCCAAAACACAAGATTTATGGAATGGTTAAAAGTGCATGAAAATGGCCAATTTACTCACTCTGAGTTCTCAAAAAGGGTTTCTTCACCCCGGGAAGTTAATTAAATACCATTTGGAGGCATTTAATGTTCGAGCAAAAACGGCTGATTTTCGACAAAAGAGATAACACCCCCCCATTACGTCATGCTTCAGAAATGTGGAAAATGGTCCGTTTTCAAATGTTTTATTTTTGAACGTCAGTTCACATTTGTAGGTGGATCATCAGTGTTAGAGCTAAAATTAGCATGTTTAAAGTGATTTTCATGCTTCCAGGGGCTCGGGAAGTGAAATAAATACCATTTGGAGGCATTATTTGTTCGAGCAAAAACGGCTGATTTTCGACAAAAGAGATAACACCCCCCCATTACGTCATGCTTCAGAAATGTGGAAAATGGTCCGTTTTCAAATGTTTTATTTTTGAACGTCAGTTCACATTTGTAGGTGGATCATCAGTGTTAGAGCTAAAATTAGCATGTTTAAAGTGATTGTCATGCTTCCAGGGGCTCGGGAAGTTAATTAAATACCATTTGGAGGCATTTAATGTTCGAGCAAAAACGGCTGATTTTCGACAAAAGAGATAACACCCCCCCATTATGTCATGCTTCAGAAATGTGGAAAATGGTCCGTTTTCAAATGTTTTATTTTTGAACGTCAGTTCACATTTGTAGGTGGATCATCAGTGTTAGAGCTAAAATTAGCATGTTTAAAGTGTTTTTCATGCTTCCAGGGGCTCGGGAAGTTAATTAAATACCATTTGGAGGCATTTAATGTTCGAGCAAAAACGGCTGATTTTCGACAAAAGAGATAACACGCCCCCATTACGTCATGCTTCAGAAATGTGGAAAATGGTCAGTTTTCAAATGTTTTATTTTTGAACGTCAGTTCACATTTGTAGGTGGATCATCAGTGTTAGAGCTAAAATTAGCATGTTTAAAGTGATTTTCATGCTTCCAGGGGCTCGGGAAGTTAATTAAATACCATTTGGAGGCATTTAATGTTCGAGCAAAAACGGCTGATTTTCGACAAAAGAGATAACACCCCCCCATTACGTCATGCTTCAGAAATGTGGAAAATGGTCCGTTTTCAAATGTTTTATTTTTGAACGTCAGTTCACATTTGTAGGTGGATCATCAGTGTTAGAGCTAAAATTAGCATGTTTAAAGTGATTTTCATGCTTCCAGGGGCCCAAAATACAAGATTTATGGAATGGTTAAAAGTGCATGAAAATGGCCAATTTACTCACTCTGAGTTCTCAAAAAGGGTTTCTTCACCCCGGGAAGTTAATTAAATACCATTTGGAGGCATTTAATGTTCGAGCAAAAACGGCTGATTTTCGACAAAAGAGATAACACCCCCCCATTACGTCATGCTTCAGAAATGTGGAAAATGGTCCGTTTTCAAATGTTTTATTTTTGAGCGTCAGTTCACATTTGTAGGTGGATCATCAGTGTTAGAGCTAAAATTAGCATGTTTAAAGTGATTTTCATGCTTCCAGGGGCTCGGGAAGTGAAATAAATACCATTTGGAGGCATTTAATGTTCGAGCAAAAACGGCTGATTTTCGACAAAAGAGATAACACCCCCCATTACGTCATGCTTCAGAAATGTGGAAAATGGTCCTTTTTCAAATGTTTTATTTTTGAACGTCAGTTCACATTTGTAGGTGGATCATCAGTGTTAGAGCTAAAATTAGCATGTTTAAAGTGATTTTCATGCTTCCAGGGGCCCAAAACACAAGATTTATGGAATGGTTAAAAGTGCATGAAAATGGCCAATTTACTCACTCTGAGTTCTCAAAAAGGGTTTCTTCACCCCGGGAAATTAATTAAATACCATTTGGAGGCATTTAATGTTCGAGCAAAAACGGCTGATTTTCGACAAAAGAGATAACACCCCCCCATTACGTCATGCTTCAGAAATGTGGAAAATGGTCCGTTTTCAAATGTTTTATTTTTGAACGTCAGTTCACATTTGTAGGTGGATCATCAGTGTTAGAGCTAAAATTAGCATGTTTAAAGTGTTTTTCATGCTTCCAGGGGCTCGGGAAGTTAATTAAATACCATTTGGAGGCATTTAATGTTCGAGCAAAAACGGCTGATTTTCGACAAAAGAGATAACACGCCCCCATTACGTCATGCTTCAGAAATGTGGAAAATGGTCAGTTTTCAAATGTTTTATTTTTGAACGTCAGTTCACATTTGTAGGTGGATCATCAGTGTTAGAGCTAAAATTAGCATGTTTAAAGTGATTTTCATGCTTCCAGGGGCTCGGGAAGTTAATTAAATACCATTTGGAGGCATTTAATGTTCGAGCAAAAACGGCTGATTTTCGACAAAAGAGATAACACCCCCCCATTACGTCATGCTTCAGAAATGTGGAAAATGGTCCGTTTTCAAATGTTTTATTTTTGAACGTCAGTTCACATTTGTAGGTGGATCATCAGTGTTAGAGCTAAAATTAGCATGTTTAAAGTGATTTTCATGCTTCCAGGGGCCCAAAATACAAGATTTATGGAATGGTTAAAAGTGCATGAAAATGGCCAATTTACTCACTCTGAGTTCTCAAAAAGGGTTTCTTCACCCCGGGAAGTTAATTAAATACCATTTGGAGGCATTTAATGTTCGAGCAAAAACGGCTGATTTTCGACAAAAGAGATAACACCCCCCATTACGTCATGCTTCAGAAATGTGGAAAATGGTCCGTTTTCAAATGTTTTATTTTTGAGCGTCAGTTCACATTTGTAGGTGGATCATCAGTGTTAGAGCTAAAATTAGCATGTTTAAAGTGATTTTCATGCTTCCAGGGGCTCGGGAAGTTAATTAAATACCATTTGGAGGCATTTAATGTTCGAGCAAAAACGGCTGATTTTCGACAAAAGAGATAACACCCCCCCATTACGTCATGCTTCAGAAATGTGGAAAATGGTCCGTTTTCAAATGTTTTATTTTTGAACGTCAGTTCACATTTGTAGGTGGATCATCAGTGTCAGAGCTAAAATTAGCATGTTTAAAGTGATTTTCATGCTTCCAGGGGCCCAAAACAGAAGATTTATGGAATGGTTAAAAGTGCATGAAAATGGCCAATTTACTCACTCTGAGTTCTCAAAAAGGGTTTCTTCACCCCGGGAAGTTAATTAAATACCATTTGGAGGCATTTAATGTTCGAGCAAAAACGGCTGATTTTCGACAAAAGAGATAACACCCCCCCATTACGTCATGCTTCAGAAATGTGGAAAATGGTCCGTTTTCAAATGTTTTATTTTTGAACGTCAGTTCACATTTGTAGGTGGATCATCAGTGTTAGAGCTAAAATTAGCATGTTTAAAGTGATTTTCATGCTTCCAGGGGCTCGGGAAGTTAATTAAATACCATTTGGAGGCATTTAATGTTCGAGCAAAAACGGCTGATTTTCGACAAAAGAGATAACACCCCCCCATTACGTCATGCTTCAGAAATGTGGAAAATGGTCCGTTTTCAAATGTTTTATTTTTGAACGTCAGTTCACATTTGTAGGTGGATCATCAGTGTTAGAGCTAAAATTAGCATGTTTAAAGTGATTTTCATGCTTCCAGGGGCCCAAAACACAAGATTTATGAAATAGTTAAAAGTGCATGAAAATGGCCAATTTACTCACTCTGAGTTCTCAAAAAGGGTTTCTTCACCCCGGGAAGTTAATTAAATACCATTTGGAGGCATTTAATGTTCGAGCAAAAACGGCTGATTTTCGACAAAAGAAATAACACCCCCCCCATTACGTCATGCTTCAGAAATGTGGAAAATGGTCCGTTTTCAAATGTTTTATTTTTGAACGTCAGTTCACATTTGTAGGTGGATCATCAGTGTTAGAGCTAAAATTAGCATGTTTAAAGTGATTTTCATGCTTCCAGGGGCCCAAAACACAAGATTTATGGAATGGTTAAAAGTGCATGAAAATGGCCAATTTACTCACTCTGAGTTCTCAAAAAGGGTTTCTTCACCCCGGGAAGTTAATTAAATACCATTTGGAGGCATTTAATGTTCGAGCAAAAACGGCTGATTTTCGACAAAAGAGATAACACCCCCCATTACGTCATGCTTCAGAAATGTGGAAAATGGTCCGTTTTCAAATGTTTTATTTTTGAACGTCAGTTCACATTTGTAGGTGGATCATCAGTGTTAGAGCTAAAATTAGCATGTTTAAAGTGATTTTCATGCTTCCAGGGGCTCCGGAAGTTAATTAAATACCATTTGGAGGCATTTAATGTTCGAGCAAAAACGGCTGATTTTCGACAAAAGAGATAACACCCCCCATTACGTCATGCTTTAGAAATGTGGAAAATGGTCCGTTTTCAAATGTTTTATTTTTGAACGTCAGTTCACATTTGTAGGTGGATCATCAGTGTTAGAGCTAAAATTAGCATGTTTAAAGTGATTTTCATGCTTCCAGGGGCTCGGGAAGTTAATTAAATACCATTTGGAGGCATTTAATGTTCGAGCAAAAACGGCTGATTTTCGACAAAAGAGATAACACCCCACCATTACGTCATGCTTCAGAAATGTGGAAAATGGTCCGTTTTCAAATGTTTTATTTTTGAACGTCAGCTCACATTTGTAGGTGGATCATCAGTGTTAGAGCTAAAATTAGCATGTTTAAAGTGATTTTCATGCTTCCAGGGGCTCGGGAAGTGAAATAAATACCATTTGGAGGCATTTAATGTTCGAACAAAAACGGCTGATTTTCGACAAAAGAGATAACACCCCCCCATTACGTCATGCTTCAGAAATGTGGAAAATGGTCCGTTTTCAAATGTTTTATTTTTGAACGTCAGTTCACATTTGTAGGTGGATCATCAGTGTTAGAGCTAAAATTAGCATGTTTAAAGTGATTTTCATGCTTCCAGGGGCTCGGGAAGTTAATTAAATACCATTTGGAGGCATTTAATGTTCGAGCAAAAACGGCTGATTTTCGACAAAAGAGATAACACCCCCCAATTACGTCATGCTTCAGAAATGTGGAAAATGGTCCGTTTTCAAATGTTTTATTTTTGAACGTCAGTTCACATTTGTAGGTGGATCATCAGTGTTAGAGCTAAAATTAGCATGTTTAAAGTGATTTTCATGCTTCCAGGGGCTCGGGAAGTTAATTAAATACCATTTGGAGGCATTTAATGTTCGAGCAAAAACGGCTGATTTTCGACAAAAGAGATAACACCCCCCCATTACGTCATGCTTCAGAAATGTGGAAAATGGTCCGTTTTCAAATGTTTTATTTTTGAACGTCAGTTCACATCTGTAGGTGGATCATCAGTGTTAGAGCTAAAATTAGCATGTTTAAAGTGATTTTCATGCTTCCAGGGGCTCGGGAAGTTAATTAAATACCATTTGGAGGCATTTAATGTTCGAGCAAAAACGGCTGATTTTCGACAAAAGAGATAACACCCCCCCATTACGTCATGCTTCAGAAATGTGGAAAATGGTCCGTTTTCAAATGTTTTATTTTTGAACGTCAGTTCACATTTGTAGGTGGATCATCAGTGTTAGAGCTAAAATTAGCATGTTTAAAGTGATTTTCATGCTTCCAGGGGCTCGGGAAGTGAAATAAATACCATTTGGAGGCATTTAATGTTCGAGCAAAAACGGCTGATTTTCGACAAAAGAGATAACACCCCCCATTACGTCATGCTTCAGAAATGTGGAAAATGGTCCTTTTTCAAATGTTTTATTTTTGAACGTCAGTTCACATTTGTAGGTGGATCATCAGTGTTAGAGCTAAAATTAGCATGTTTAAAGTGATTTTCATGCTTCCAGGGGCCCAAAACACAAGATTTATGGAATGGTTAAAAGTGCATGAAAATGGCCAATTTACTCACTCTGAGTTCTCAAAAAGGGTTTCTTCACCCCGGGAAATTAATTAAATACCATTTGGAGGCATTTAATGTTCGAGCAAAAACGGCTGATTTTCGACAAAAGAGATAACACCCCCCCATTACGTCATGCTTCAGAAATGTGGAAAATGGTCCGTTTTCAAATGTTTTATTTTTGAACGTCAGTTCACATTTGTAGGTGGATCATCAGTGTTAGAGCTAAAATTAGCATGTTTAAAGTGTTTTTCATGCTTCCAGGGGCTCGGGAAGTTAATTAAATACCATTTGGAGGCATTTAATGTTCGAGCAAAAACGGCTGATTTTCGACAAAAGAGATAACACGCCCCCATTACGTCATGCTTCAGAAATGTGGAAAATGGTCAGTTTTCAAATGTTTTATTTTTGAACGTCAGTTCACATTTGTAGGTGGATCATCAGTGTTAGAGCTAAAATTAGCATGTTTAAAGTGATTTTCATGCTTCCAGGGGCTCGGGAAGTTAATTAAATACCATTTGGAGGCATTTAATGTTCGAGCAAAAACGGCTGATTTTCGACAAAAGAGATAACACCCCCCCATTACGTCATGCTTCAGAAATGTGGAAAATGGTCCGTTTTCAAATGTTTTATTTTTGAACGTCAGTTCACATTTGTAGGTGGATCATCAGTGTTAGAGCTAAAATTAGCATGTTTAAAGTGATTTTCATGCTTCCAGGGGCCCAAAATACAAGATTTATGGAATGGTTAAAAGTGCATGAAAATGGCCAATTTACTCACTCTGAGTTCTCAAAAAGGGTTTCTTCACCCCGGGAAGTTAATTAAATACCATTTGGAGGCATTTAATGTTCGAGCAAAAACGGCTGATTTTCGACAAAAGAGATAACACCCCCCATTACGTCATGCTTCAGAAATGTGGAAAATGGTCCGTTTTCAAATGTTTTATTTTTGAGCGTCAGTTCACATTTGTAGGTGGATCATCAGTGTTAGAGCTAAAATTAGCATGTTTAAAGTGATTTTCATGCTTCCAGGGGCTCGGGAAGTTAATTAAATACCATTTGGAGGCATTTAATGTTCGAGCAAAAACGGCTGATTTTCGACAAAAGAGATAACACCCCCCCATTACGTCATGCTTCAGAAATGTGGAAAATGGTCCGTTTTCAAATGTTTTATTTTTGAACGTCAGTTCACATTTGTAGGTGGATCATCAGTGTCAGAGCTAAAATTAGCATGTTTAAAGTGATTTTCATGCTTCCAGGGGCCCAAAACAGAAGATTTATGGAATGGTTAAAAGTGCATGAAAATGGCCAATTTACTCACTCTGAGTTCTCAAAAAGGGTTTCTTCACCCCGGGAAGTTAATTAAATACCATTTGGAGGCATTTAATGTTCGAGCAAAAACGGCTGATTTTCGACAAAAGAGATAACACCCCCCCATTACGTCATGCTTCAGAAATGTGGAAAATGGTCCGTTTTCAAATGTTTTATTTTTGAACGTCAGTTCACATTTGTAGGTGGATCATCAGTGTTAGAGCTAAAATTAGCATGTTTAAAGTGATTTTCATGCTTCCAGGGGCTCGGGAAGTTAATTAAATACCATTTGGAGGCATTTAATGTTCGAGCAAAAACGGCTGATTTTCGACAAAAGAGATAACACCCCCCCATTACGTCATGCTTCAGAAATGTGGAAAATGGTCCGTTTTCAAATGTTTTATTTTTGAACGTCAGTTCACATTTGTAGGTGGATCATCAGTGTTAGAGCTAAAATTAGCATGTTTAAAGTGATTTTCATGCTTCCAGGGGCCCAAAACACAAGATTTATGAAATAGTTAAAAGTGCATGAAAATGGCCAATTTACTCACTCTGAGTTCTCAAAAAGGGTTTCTTCACCCCGGGAAGTTAATTAAATACCATTTGGAGGCATTTAATGTTCGAGCAAAAACGGCTGATTTTCGACAAAAGAAATAACACCCCCCCCATTACGTCATGCTTCAGAAATGTGGAAAATGGTCCGTTTTCAAATGTTTTATTTTTGAACGTCAGTTCACATTTGTAGGTGGATCATCAGTGTTAGAGCTAAAATTAGCATGTTTAAAGTGATTTTCATGCTTCCAGGGGCCCAAAACACAAGATTTATGGAATGGTTAAAAGTGCATGAAAATGGCCAATTTACTCACTCTGAGTTCTCAAAAAGGGTTTCTTCACCCCGGGAAGTTAATTAAATACCATTTGGAGGCATTTAATGTTCGAGCAAAAACGGCTGATTTTCGACAAAAGAGATAACACCCCCCATTACGTCATGCTTCAGAAATGTGGAAAATGGTCCGTTTTCAAATGTTTTATTTTTGAACGTCAGTTCACATTTGTAGGTGGATCATCAGTGTTAGAGCTAAAATTAGCATGTTTAAAGTGATTTTCATGCTTCCAGGGGCTCCGGAAGTTAATTAAATACCATTTGGAGGCATTTAATGTTCGAGCAAAAACGGCTGATTTTCGACAAAAGAGATAACACCCCCCATTACGTCATGCTTTAGAAATGTGGAAAATGGTCCGTTTTCAAATGTTTTATTTTTGAACGTCAGTTCACATTTGTAGGTGGATCATCAGTGTTAGAGCTAAAATTAGCATGTTTAAAGTGATTTTCATGCTTCCAGGGGCTCGGGAAGTTAATTAAATACCATTTGGAGGCATTTAATGTTCGAGCAAAAACGGCTGATTTTCGACAAAAGAGATAACACCCCACCATTACGTCATGCTTCAGAAATGTGGAAAATGGTCCGTTTTCAAATGTTTTATTTTTGAACGTCAGCTCACATTTGTAGGTGGATCATCAGTGTTAGAGCTAAAATTAGCATGTTTAAAGTGATTTTCATGCTTCCAGGGGCTCGGGAAGTGAAATAAATACCATTTGGAGGCATTTAATGTTCGAACAAAAACGGCTGATTTTCGACAAAAGAGATAACACCCCCCCATTACGTCATGCTTCAGAAATGTGGAAAATGGTCCGTTTTCAAATGTTTTATTTTTGAACGTCAGTTCACATTTGTAGGTGGATCATCAGTGTTAGAGCTAAAATTAGCATGTTTAAAGTGATTTTCATGCTTCCAGGGGCTCGGGAAGTTAATTAAATACCATTTGGAGGCATTTAATGTTCGAGCAAAAACGGCTGATTTTCGACAAAAGAGATAACACCCCCCAATTACGTCATGCTTCAGAAATGTGGAAAATGGTCCGTTTTCAAATGTTTTATTTTTGAACGTCAGTTCACATTTGTAGGTGGATCATCAGTGTTAGAGCTAAAATTAGCATGTTTAAAGTGATTTTCATGCTTCCAGGGGCTCGGGAAGTTAATTAAATACCATTTGGAGGCATTTAATGTTCGAGCAAAAACGGCTGATTTTCGACAAAAGAGATAACACCCCCCCATTACGTCATGCTTCAGAAATGTGGAAAATGGTCCGTTTTCAAATGTTTTATTTTTGAACGTCAGTTCACATCTGTAGGTGGATCATCAGTGTTAGAGCTAAAATTAGCATGTTTAAAGTGATTTTCATGCTTCCAGGGGCTCGGGAAGTTAATTAAATACCATTTGGAGGCATTTAATGTTCGAGCAAAAACGGCTGATTTTCGACAAAAGAGATAACACCCCCCCATTACGTCATGCTTCAGAAATGTGGAAAATGGTCCGTTTTCAAATGTTTTATTTTTGAACGTCAGTTCACATTTGTAGGTGGATCATCAGTGTTAGAGCTAAAATTAGCATGTTTAAAGTGATTTTCATGCTTCCAGGGGCTCGGGAAGTGAAATAAATACCATTTGGAGGCATTTAATGTTCGAGCAAAAACGGCTGATTTTCGACAAAAGAGATAACACCCCCCATTACGTCATGCTTCAGAAATGTGGAAAATGGTCCTTTTTCAAATGTTTTATTTTTGAACGTCAGTTCACATTTGTAGGTGGATCATCAGTGTTAGAGCTAAAATTAGCATGTTTAAAGTGATTTTCATGCTTCCAGGGGCCCAAAACACAAGATTTATGGAATGGTTAAAAGTGCATGAAAATGGCCAATTTACTCACTCTGAGTTCTCAAAAAGGGTTTCTTCACCCCGGGAAATTAATTAAATACCATTTGGAGGCATTTAATGTTCGAGCAAAAACGGCTGATTTTCGACAAAAGAGATAACACCCCCCCATTACGTCATGCTTCAGAAATGTGGAAAATGGTCCGTTTTCAAATGTTTTATTTTTGAACGTCAGTTCACATTTGTAGGTGGATCATCAGTGTTAGAGCTAAAATTAGCATGTTTAAAGTGATTTTCATGCTTCCAGGGGCTCGGGAAGTTAATTAAATACCATTTGGAGGCATTTAATGTTTGAGCAAAAACGGCTGATTTTCGACAAAAGAGATAACACCCCCCCAGTACGTCATGCTTCAGAAATGTGGAAAATGGTCCGTTTTCAAATGTTTTATTTTTGAACGTCAGTTCACATTTGTAGGTGGATCATCAGTGTTAGAGCTAAAATGAGCATGTTTAAAGTGATTTTCATGCTTCCAGGGGCTCGGGAAGTTAATTAAATACCATTTGGAGGCATTTAATGTTCGAGCAAAAACGGCTGATTTTCGACAAAAGAGATAACACCCCCCCATTACGTCATGCTTCTGAAATGTGGAAAATGGTCCGTTTTCAAATGTTTTATTTTTGAACGTCAGTTCACATTTGTAGGTGGATCATCAGTGTTAGAGCTAAAATTAGCATGTTTAAAGTGATTTTCATGCTTCCAGGGGCTCGGGAAGTGAAATAAATACCATTTGGAGGCATTTAATGTTCGAGCAAAAACGGCTGATTTTCGACAAAAGAGATAACACCCCCCCATTACGTCATGCTTCAGAAATGTGGAAAATGGTCCGTTTTCAAATGTTTTATTTTTGAACGTCAGTTCACATTTGTAGGTGGATCATCAGTGTTAGAGCTAAAATTAGCATGTTTAAAGTGATTTTCATGCTTCCAGGGGCCCAAAACACAAGATTTATGGAATGGTTAAAAGTGCATGAAAATGGCCAATTTACTCACTCTGAGTTCTCAAAAAGGGTTTCTTCACCCCGGGAAGTTAATTAAATACCATTTGGAGGCATTTAATGTTCGAGCAAAAACGGCTGATTTTCGACAAAAGAGATAACACCCCCCAATTACGTCATGCTTCAGAAATGTGGAAAATGGTCCGTTTTCAAATGTTTTATTTTTGAACGTCAGTTCACATTTGTAGGTGGATCATCAGTGTTAGAGCTAAAATTAGCATGTTTAAAGTGATTTTCATGCTTCCAGGGGCTCGGGAAGTTAATTAAATACCATTTGGAGGCATTTAATGTTCGAGCAAAAACGGCTGATTTTCGACAAAAGAGATAACACCCCCCCATTACGTCATGCTTTAGAAATGTGGAAAATGGTCCGTTTTCAAATGTTTTATTTTTGAACGTCAGTTCACATTTGTAGGTGGATCATCAGTGTTAGAGCTAAAATTAGCATGTTTAAAGTGATTTTCATGCTTCCAGGGGCTCGGGAAGTTAATTAAATACCATTTGGAGGCATTTAATGTTCGAGCAAAAACGGCTGATTTTCGACAAAAGAGATAACACCCCCCCATTACGTCATGCTTCAGAAATGTGGAAAATGGTCCGTTTTCAAATGTTTTATTTTTGAACGTCGGCTCACATTTGTAGGTGGATCATCAGTGTTAGAGCTAAAATTAGCATGTTTAAAGTGATTTTCATGCTTCCAGGGGCTCGGGAAGTGAAATAAATACCATTTGGAGGCATTTAATGTTCGAACAAAAACGGCTGATTTTCGACAAAAGAATTAACACCCCCCCATTACGTCATGCTTCAGAAATGTGGAAAATGGTCCATTTTCAAATGTTTTATTTTTGAACGTCAGTTCACATTTGTAGGTGGATCATCAGTGTTAGAGCTAAAATTAGCATGTTTAAAGTGATATTCATGCTTCCAGGGGCTCGGGAAGTTAATTAAATACCATTTGGAGGCATTTAATGTTCGAGCAAAAACGGCTGATTTTCGACAAAAGAGATAACACCCCCCCCATTACGTCATGCTTCAGAAATGTGGAAAATGGTCCGTTTTCAAATGTTTTATTTTTGAACGTCAGTTCACATTTGTAGGTGGATCATCAGTGTTAGAGCTAAAATTAGCATGTTTAAAGTGATTTTCATGCTTCCAGGGGCTCGGGAAGTGAAATAAATACCATTTGGAGGCATTTAATGTTCGAGTAAAAACGGCTGATTTTCGACAAAAGAGATAACACCCCCCCATTACGTCATGCTTCAGAAATGTGGAAAATGGTCCGTTTTCAAATGTTTTATTTTTGAACGTCAGTTCACATTTGTAGGTGGATCATCAGTGTTAGAGCTAAAATTAGCATGTTTAAAGTGATTTTCATGCTTCCAGAGGCTCGGGAAGTTAATTAAATACCATTTGGAAGCATTTAATGTTCGAGCAAAAACGGCTGATTTTCGACAAAAGAGATAACACCCCCCCATTACGTCATGCTTCAGAAATGTGGAAAATGGTCCTTTTTCAAATGTTTTATTTTTGAACGTCAGTTCACATTTGTAGGTGGATCATCAGTGTTAGAGCTAAAATTAGCATGTTTAAAGTGATTTTCATGCTTCCAGGGGCCCAAAACACAAGATTTATAGAATGGTTAAAAGTGCATGAAAATGGCCAATTTACTCACTCTGAGTTCTCAAAAAGGGTTTCGTCACCCCGGGAAGTTAATTAAATACCATTTGGAGGCATTTAATGTTCGAGCAAAAACGGCTGATTTTCGACAAAAGAGATAACACCCCCCCATTACGTCATGCTTCAGAAATGTGGAAAATGGTCCGTTTTCAAATGTTTTATTTTTGAACGTCAGTTCACATTTGTAGGTGGATCATCAGTGTTAGAGCTAAAATTAGCATGTTTAAAGTGATTTTCATGCTTCCAGGGGCTCGGGAAGTTAATTAAATACTATTTGGAGGTATTTAATGTTCGAGCAAAAACGGCAGATTTTCGACAAAAGAGATAACACCCCCCCATTACCTCATGCTTCAGAAATGTGGAAAATGGTCCGTTTTCAAATGTTTTATTTTTGAACGTCAGTTCACATTTGTAGGTGGATCATCAGTGTTAGAGCTAAAATTAGCATGTTTAAAGTGATTTTCATGCTTCCAGGGGCTCGGGAAGTTAATTAAATACCATTTGGAGGCATTTAATGTTCGAGCAAAAACGGCTGATTTTCGACAAAAGAGATAACACCCCCCCATTACGTCATGCTTCAGAAAAGTGGAAAATGGTCCGTTTTCAAATGTTTTATTTTTGAACATCAGTTCACATTTGTAGGTGGATCATCAGTGTTAGAGCTTAAATTAGCATGTTTAAAGTGATTTTCATGCTTCCAGGGGCTCGGGAAGTTAATTAAATACCATTTGGAGGCATTTAAAGTTCGAGCAAAAACGGCTGATTTTCGACAAAAGAGATAACACCCCCCCATTATGTCATGCTTCAGAAATGTGGAAAATGGTCCGTTTTCAAATGTTTTATTTTTGAACGTCAGTTCACATTTGTAGGTGGATCATCAGTGTTAGAGCTAAAATTAGCATGTTTAAAGTGATTTTCATGCTTTCAGGGGCTCGGGAAGTTAATTAAATACCATTTGGAGGCATTTAATGTTCGAGCAAAAACGGCTGATTTTCGACAAAAGAGATAACACCCCCCCATTCCGTCATGCTTCAGAAATGTGGAAAATGGTCCGTTTTCAAATGTTTTATTTTTGAACATCAGTTCACATTTGTAGGTGGATCATCAGTGTTAGAGCTAAAATTAGCATGTTTAAAGGGATTTTCATGCTTCCAGGGGCTCGGGAAGTTAATTAAATACCATTTGGAGGCATTTAATGTTCGAGCAAAAACGGCTGATTTTCGACAAAAGAGATAACACCCCCCCATTACGTCATGCTTCAGAAATGTGGAAAATGGTCCGTTTTCAAATGTTTTATTTTTGAACGTCAGTTCACATTTGTAGGTGGATCATCAGTGTTAGAGCTAAAATTAGCATGTTTAAAGTGATTTTCATGCTTCCAGGGGCTCGGGAAGTTAATTAAATACCATTTGGAGGCATTTAATGTTCGAGCAAAAACGGCTGATTTTCGACAAAAGAGATAACACGCCCCCATTACGTCATGCTTCAGAAATGTGGAAAATGGTCCGTTTTCAAATGTTTTATTTTTGAACGTCAGTTCACATTTGTAGGTGGATCATCAGTGTTAGAGCTAAAATTAGCATGTTTAAAGTGATTTTCATGCTTCCAGGGGCTCGGGAAGTGAAATAAATACCATTTGGAGGCATTTAATGTTCGAGCAAAAACGGCTGATTTTCGACAAAAGAGATAACACCCCCCCATTACGTCATGCTTCAGAAATGTGGAAAATGGTCCGTTTTCAAATGTTTTATTTTTGAACGTCAGTTCACATTTGTAGGTGGATCATCAGTGTTAGAGCTAAAATTAGCATGTTTAAAGTGATTTTCATGCTTCCAGGGGCCCAAAACACAAGATTTATGGAATGGTTAAAAGTGCATGAAAATGGCCAATTTACTCACTCTGAGTTCTCAAAAAGGGTTTCTTCACCCCGGGAAGTTAATTAAATACCATTTGGAGGCATTTAATGTTCGAGCAAAAACGGCTGATTTTCGACAAAAGAGATAACACCCCCCCATTACGTCATGCTTCAGAAATGTGGAAAATGGTCCGTTTTCAAATGTTTTATTTTTGAACGTCAGTTCACATTTGTAGGTGGATCATCAGTGTTAGAGCTAAAATTAGCATGTTTAAAGTGATTTTCATGCTTCCAGGGGCTCGGGAAGTGAAATAAATACCATTTGGAGGCATTATTTGTTCGAGCAAAAACGGCTGATTTTCGACAAAAGAGATAACACCCCCCCATTACGTCATGCTTCAGAAATGTGGAAAATGGTCCGTTTTCAAATGTTTTATTTTTGAACGTCAGTTCACATTTGTAGGTGGATCATCAGTGTTAGAGCTAAAATTAGCATGTTTAAAGTGATTGTCATGCTTCCAGGGGCTCGGGAAGTTAATTAAATACCATTTGGAGGCATTTAATGTTCGAGCAAAAACGGCTGATTTTCGACAAAAGAGATAACACCCCCCCATTATGTCATGCTTCAGAAATGTGGAAAATGGTCCGTTTTCAAATGTTTTATTTTTGAACGTCAGTTCACATTTGTAGGTGGATCATCAGTGTTAGAGCTAAAATTAGCATGTTTAAAGTGTTTTTCATGCTTCCAGGGGCTCGGGAAGTTAATTAAATACCATTTGGAGGCATTTAATGTTCGAGCAAAAACGGCTGATTTTCGACAAAAGAGATAACACGCCCCCATTACGTCATGCTTCAGAAATGTGGAAAATGGTCAGTTTTCAAATGTTTTATTTTTGAACGTCAGTTCACATTTGTAGGTGGATCATCAGTGTTAGAGCTAAAATTAGCATGTTTAAAGTGATTTTCATGCTTCCAGGGGCTCGGGAAGTTAATTAAATACCATTTGGAGGCATTTAATGTTCGAGCAAAAACGGCTGATTTTCGACAAAAGAGATAACACCCCCCCATTACGTCATGCTTCAGAAATGTGGAAAATGGTCCGTTTTCAAATGTTTTATTTTTGAACGTCAGTTCACATTTGTAGGTGGATCATCAGTGTTAGAGCTAAAATTAGCATGTTTAAAGTGATTTTCATGCTTCCAGGGGCCCAAAATACAAGATTTATGGAATGGTTAAAAGTGCATGAAAATGGCCAATTTACTCACTCTGAGTTCTCAAAAAGGGTTTCTTCACCCCGGGAAGTTAATTAAATACCATTTGGAGGCATTTAATGTTCGAGCAAAAACGGCTGATTTTCGACAAAAGAGATAACACCCCCCATTACGTCATGCTTCAGAAATGTGGAAAATGGTCCGTTTTCAAATGTTTTATTTTTGAGCGTCAGTTCACATTTGTAGGTGGATCATCAGTGTTAGAGCTAAAATTAGCATGTTTAAAGTGATTTTCATGCTTCCAGGGGCTCGGGAAGTGAAATAAATACCATTTGGAGGCATTTAATGTTCGAGCAAAAACGGCTGATTTTCGACAAAAGAGATAACACCCCCCATTACGTCATGCTTCAGAAATGTGGAAAATGGTCCTTTTTCAAATGTTTTATTTTTGAACGTCAGTTCACATTTGTAGGTGGATCATCAGTGTTAGAGCTAAAATTAGCATGTTTAAAGTGATTTTCATGCTTCCAGGGGCCCAAAACACAAGATTTATGGAATGGTTAAAAATGCATGAAAATGGCCAATTTACTCACTCTGAGTTCTCAAAAAGGGTTTCTTCACCCCGGGAAATTAATTAAATACCATTTGGAGGCATTTAATGTTCGAGCAAAAACGGCTGATTTTCGACAAAAGAGATAACACCCCCCCATTACGTCATGCTTCAGAAATGTGGAAAATGGTCCGTTTTCAAATGTTTTATTTTTGAACGTCAGTTCACATTTGTAGGTGGATCATCAGTGTTAGAGCTAAAATTAGCATGTTTAAAGTGTTTTTCATGCTTCCAGGGGCTCGGGAAGTTAATTAAATACCATTTGGAGGCATTTAATGTTCGAGCAAAAACGGCTGATTTTCGACAAAAGAGATAACACGCCCCCATTACGTCATGCTTCAGAAATGTGGAAAATGGTCAGTTTTCAAATGTTTTATTTTTGAACGTCAGTTCACATTTGTAGGTGGATCATCAGTGTTAGAGCTAAAATTAGCATGTTTAAAGTGATTTTCATGCTTCCAGGGGCTCGGGAAGTTAATTAAATACCATTTGGAGGCATTTAATGTTCGAGCAAAAACGGCTGATTTTCGACAAAAGAGATAACACCCCCCCATTACGTCATGCTTCAGAAATGTGGAAAATGGTCCGTTTTCAAATGTTTTATTTTTGAACGTCAGTTCACATTTGTAGGTGGATCATCAGTGTTAGAGCTAAAATTAGCATGTTTAAAGTGATTTTCATGCTTCCAGGGGCCCAAAATACAAGATTTATGGAATGGTTAAAAGTGCATGAAAATGGCCAATTTACTCACTCTGAGTTCTCAAAAAGGGTTTCTTCACCCCGGGAAGTTAATTAAATACCATTTGGAGGCATTTAATGTTCGAGCAAAAACGGCTGATTTTCGACAAAAGAGATAACACCCCCCATTACGTCATGCTTCAGAAATGTGGAAAATGGTCCGTTTTCAAATGTTTTATTTTTGAGCGTCAGTTCACATTTGTAGGTGGATCATCAGTGTTAGAGCTAAAATTAGCATGTTTAAAGTGATTTTCATGCTTCCAGGGGCTCGGGAAGTTAATTAAATACCATTTGGAGGCATTTAATGTTCGAGCAAAAACGGCTGATTTTCGACAAAAGAGATAACACCCCCCCATTACGTCATGCTTCAGAAATGTGGAAAATGGTCCGTTTTCAAATGTTTTATTTTTGAACGTCAGTTCACATTTGTAGGTGGATCATCAGTGTCAGAGCTAAAATTAGCATGTTTAAAGTGATTTTCATGCTTCCAGGGGCCCAAAACAGAAGATTTATGGAATGGTTAAAAGTGCATGAAAATGGCCAATTTACTCACTCTGAGTTCTCAAAAAGGGTTTCTTCACCCCGGGAAGTTAATTAAATACCATTTGGAGGCATTTAATGTTCGAGCAAAAACGGCTGATTTTCGACAAAAGAGATAACACCCCCCCATTACGTCATGCTTCAGAAATGTGGAAAATGGTCCGTTTTCAAATGTTTTATTTTTGAACGTCAGTTCACATTTGTAGGTGGATCATCAGTGTTAGAGCTAAAATTAGCATGTTTAAAGTGATTTTCATGCTTCCAGGGGCTCGGGAAGTTAATTAAATACCATTTGGAGGCATTTAATGTTCGAGCAAAAACGGCTGATTTTCGACAAAAGAGATAACACCCCCCCATTACGTCATGCTTCAGAAATGTGGAAAATGGTCCGTTTTCAAATGTTTTATTTTTGAACGTCAGTTCACATTTGTAGGTGGATCATCAGTGTTAGAGCTAAAATTAGCATGTTTAAAGTGATTTTCATGCTTCCAGGGGCCCAAAACACAAGATTTATGAAATAGTTAAAAGTGCATGAAAATGGCCAATTTACTCACTCTGAGTTCTCAAAAAGGGTTTCTTCACCCCGGGAAGTTAATTAAATACCATTTGGAGGCATTTAATGTTCGAGCAAAAACGGCTGATTTTCGACAAAAGAAATAACACCCCCCCCATTACGTCATGCTTCAGAAATGTGGAAAATGGTCCGTTTTCAAATGTTTTATTTTTGAACGTCAGTTCACATTTGTAGGTGGATCATCAGTGTTAGAGCTAAAATTAGCATGTTTAAAGTGATTTTCATGCTTCCAGGGGCCCAAAACACAAGATTTATGGAATGGTTAAAAGTGCATGAAAATGGCCAATTTACTCACTCTGAGTTCTCAAAAAGGGTTTCTTCACCCCGGGAAGTTAATTAAATACCATTTGGAGGCATTTAATGTTCGAGCAAAAACGGCTGATTTTCGACAAAAGAGATAACACCCCCCATTACGTCATGCTTCAGAAATGTGGAAAATGGTCCGTTTTCAAATGTTTTATTTTTGAACGTCAGTTCACATTTGTAGGTGGATCATCAGTGTTAGAGCTAAAATTAGCATGTTTAAAGTGATTTTCATGCTTCCAGGGGCTCCGGAAGTTAATTAAATACCATTTGGAGGCATTTAATGTTCGAGCAAAAACGGCTGATTTTCGACAAAAGAGATAACACCCCCCATTACGTCATGCTTTAGAAATGTGGAAAATGGTCCGTTTTCAAATGTTTTATTTTTGAACGTCAGTTCACATTTGTAGGTGGATCATCAGTGTTAGAGCTAAAATTAGCATGTTTAAAGTGATTTTCATGCTTCCAGGGGCTCGGGAAGTTAATTAAATACCATTTGGAGGCATTTAATGTTCGAGCAAAAACGGCTGATTTTCGACAAAAGAGATAACACCCCACCATTACGTCATGCTTCAGAAATGTGGAAAATGGTCCGTTTTCAAATGTTTTATTTTTGAACGTCAGCTCACATTTGTAGGTGGATCATCAGTGTTAGAGCTAAAATTAGCATGTTTAAAGTGATTTTCATGCTTCCAGGGGCTCGGGAAGTGAAATAAATACCATTTGGAGGCATTTAATGTTCGAACAAAAACGGCTGATTTTCGACAAAAGAGATAACACCCCCCCATTACGTCATGCTTCAGAAATGTGGAAAATGGTCCGTTTTCAAATGTTTTATTTTTGAACGTCAGTTCACATTTGTAGGTGGATCATCAGTGTTAGAGCTAAAATTAGCATGTTTAAAGTGATTTTCATGCTTCCAGGGGCTCGGGAAGTTAATTAAATACCATTTGGAGGCATTTAATGTTCGAGCAAAAACGGCTGATTTTCGACAAAAGAGATAACACCCCCCAATTACGTCATGCTTCAGAAATGTGGAAAATGGTCCGTTTTCAAATGTTTTATTTTTGAACGTCAGTTCACATTTGTAGGTGGATCATCAGTGTTAGAGCTAAAATTAGCATGTTTAAAGTGATTTTCATGCTTCCAGGGGCTCGGGAAGTTAATTAAATACCATTTGGAGGCATTTAATGTTCGAGCAAAAACGGCTGATTTTCGACAAAAGAGATAACACCCCCCCATTACGTCATGCTTCAGAAATGTGGAAAATGGTCCGTTTTCAAATGTTTTATTTTTGAACGTCAGTTCACATCTGTAGGTGGATCATCAGTGTTAGAGCTAAAATTAGCATGTTTAAAGTGATTTTCATGCTTCCAGGGGCTCGGGAAGTTAATTAAATACCATTTGGAGGCATTTAATGTTCGAGCAAAAACGGCTGATTTTCGACAAAAGAGATAACACCCCCCCATTACGTCATGCTTCAGAAATGTGGAAAATGGTCCGTTTTCAAATGTTTTATTTTTGAACGTCAGTTCACATTTGTAGGTGGATCATCAGTGTTAGAGCTAAAATTAGCATGTTTAAAGTGATTTTCATGCTTCCAGGGGCTCGGGAAGTGAAATAAATACCATTTGGAGGCATTTAATGTTCGAGCAAAAACGGCTGATTTTCGACAAAAGAGATAACACCCCCCATTACGTCATGCTTCAGAAATGTGGAAAATGGTCCTTTTTCAAATGTTTTATTTTTGAACGTCAGTTCACATTTGTAGGTGGATCATCAGTGTTAGAGCTAAAATTAGCATGTTTAAAGTGATTTTCATGCTTCCAGGGGCCCAAAACACAAGATTTATGGAATGGTTAAAAGTGCATGAAAATGGCCAATTTACTCACTCTGAGTTCTCAAAAAGGGTTTCTTCACCCCGGGAAATTAATTAAATACCATTTGGAGGCATTTAATGTTCGAGCAAAAACGGCTGATTTTCGACAAAAGAGATAACACCCCCCCATTACGTCATGCTTCAGAAATGTGGAAAATGGTCCGTTTTCAAATGTTTTATTTTTGAACGTCAGTTCACATTTGTAGGTGGATCATCAGTGTTAGAGCTAAAATTAGCATGTTTAAAGTGATTTTCATGCTTCCAGGGGCTCGGGAAGTTAATTAAATACCATTTGGAGGCATTTAATGTTTGAGCAAAAACGGCTGATTTTCGACAAAAGAGATAACACCCCCCCATTACGTCATGCTTCAGAAATGTGGAAAATGGTCCGTTTTCAAATGTTTTATTTTTGAACGTCAGTTCACATTTGTAGGTGGATCATCAGTGTTAGAGCTAAAATGAGCATGTTTAAAGTGATTTTCATGCTTCCAGGGGCTCGGGAAGTTAATTAAATACCATTTGGAGGCATTTAATGTTCGAGCAAAAACGGCTGATTTTCGACAAAAGAGATAACACCCCCCCATTACGTCATGCTTCTGAAATGTGGAAAATGGTCCGTTTTCAAATGTTTTATTTTTGAACGTCAGTTCACATTTGTAGGTGGATCATCAGTGTTAGAGCTAAAATTAGCATGTTTAAAGTGATTTTCATGCTTCCAGGGGCTCGGGAAGTGAAATAAATACCATTTGGAGGCATTTAATGTTCGAGCAAAAACGGCTGATTTTCGACAAAAGAGATAACACCCCCCCATTACGTCATGCTTCAGAAATGTGGAAAATGGTCCGTTTTCAAATGTTTTATTTTTGAACGTCAGTTCACATTTGTAGGTGGATCATCAGTGTTAGAGCTAAAATTAGCATGTTTAAAGTGATTTTCATGCTTCCAGGGGCCCAAAACACAAGATTTATGGAATGGTTAAAAGTGCATGAAAATGGCCAATTTACTCACTCTGAGTTCTCAAAAAGGGTTTCTTCACCCCGGGAAGTTAATTAAATACCATTTGGAGGCATTTAATGTTCGAGCAAAAACGGCTGATTTTCGACAAAAGAGATAACACCCCCCAATTACGTCATGCTTCAGAAATGTGGAAAATGGTCCGTTTTCAAATGTTTTATTTTTGAACGTCAGTTCACATTTGTAGGTGGATCATCAGTATTAGAGCTAAAATTAGCATGTTTAAAGTGATTTTCATGCTTCCAGGGGCTCGGGAAGTTAATTAAATACCATTTGGAGGCATTTAATGTTCGAGCAAAAACGGCTGATTTTCGACAAAAGAGATAACACCCCCCCATTACGTCATGCTTTAGAAATGTGGAAAATGGTCCGTTTTCAAATGTTTTATTTTTGAACGTCAGTTCACATTTGTAGGTGGATCATCAGTGTTAGAGCTAAAATTAGCATGTTTAAAGTGATTTTCATGCTTCCAGGGGCTCGGGAAGTTAATTAAATACCATTTGGAGGCATTTAATGTTCGAGCAAAAACGGCTGATTTTCGACAAAAGAGATAACACCCCCCCATTACGTCATGCTTCAGAAATGTGGAAAATGGTCCGTTTTCAAATGTTTTATTTTTGAACGTCGGCTCACATTTGTAGGTGGATCATCAGTGTTAGAGCTAAAATTAGCATGTTTAAAGTGATTTTCATGCTTCCAGGGGCTCGGGAAGTGAAATAAATACCATTTGGAGGCATTTAATGTTCGAACAAAAACGGCTGATTTTCGACAAAAGAATTAACACCCCCCCATTACGTCATGCTTCAGAAATGTGGAAAATGGTCCATTTTCAAATGTTTTATTTTTGAACGTCAGTTCACATTTGTAGGTGGATCATCAGTGTTAGAGCTAAAATTAGCATGTTTAAAGTGATATTCATGCTTCCAGGGGCTCGGGAAGTTAATTAAATACCATTTGGAGGCATTTAATGTTCGAGCAAAAACGGCTGATTTTCGACAAAAGAGATAACACCCCCCCCATTACGTCATGCTTCAGAAATGTGGAAAATGGTCCGTTTTCAAATGTTTTATTTTTGAACGTCAGTTCACATTTGTAGGTGGATCATCAGTGTTAGAGCTAAAATTAGCATGTTTAAAGTGATTTTCATGCTTCCAGGGGCTCGGGAAGTGAAATAAATACCATTTGGAGGCATTTAATGTTCGAGTAAAAACGGCTGATTTTCGACAAAAGAGATAACACCCCCCCATTACGTCATGCTTCAGAAATGTGGAAAATGGTCCGTTTTCAAATGTTTTATTTTTGAACGTCAGTTCACATTTGTAGGTGGATCATCAGTGTTAGAGCTAAAATTAGCATGTTTAAAGTGATTTTCATGCTTCCAGAGGCTCGGGAAGTTAATTAAATACCATTTGGAAGCATTTAATGTTCGAGCAAAAACGGCTGATTTTCGACAAAAGAGATAACACCCCCCCATTACGTCATGCTTCAGAAATGTGGAAAATGGTCCTTTTTCAAATGTTTTATTTTTGAACGTCAGTTCACATTTGTAGGTGGATCATCAGTGTTAGAGCTAAAATTAGCATGTTTAAAGTGATTTTCATGCTTCCAGGGGCCCAAAACACAAGATTTATAGAATGGTTAAAAGTGCATGAAAATGGCCAATTTACTCACTCTGAGTTCTCAAAAAGGGTTTCGTCACCCCGGGAAGTTAATTAAATACCATTTGGAGGCATTTAATGTTCGAGCAAAAACGGCTGATTTTCGACAAAAGAGATAACACCCCCCCATTACGTCATGCTTCAGAAATGTGGAAAATGGTCCGTTTTCAAATGTTTTATTTTTGAACGTCAGTTCACATTTGTAGGTGGATCATCAGTGTTAGAGCTAAAATTAGCATGTTTAAAGTGATTTTCATGCTTCCAGGGGCTCGGGAAGTTAATTAAATACTATTTGGAGGTATTTAATGTTCGAGCAAAAACGGCAGATTTTCGACAAAAGAGATAACACCCCCCCATTACCTCATGCTTCAGAAATGTGGAAAATGGTCCGTTTTCAAATGTTTTATTTTTGAACGTCAGTTCACATTTGTAGGTGGATCATCAGTGTTAGAGCTAAAATTAGCATGTTTAAAGTGATTTTCATGCTTCCAGGGGCTCGGGAAGTTAATTAAATACCATTTGGAGGCATTTAATGTTCGAGCAAAAACGGCTGATTTTCGACAAAAGAGATAACACCCCCCCATTACGTCATGCTTCAGAAAAGTGGAAAATGGTCCGTTTTCAAATGTTTTATTTTTGAACATCAGTTCACATTTGTAGGTGGATCATCAGTGTTAGAGCTTAAATTAGCATGTTTAAAGTGATTTTCATGCTTCCAGGGGCTCGGGAAGTTAATTAAATACCATTTGGAGGCATTTAAAGTTCGAGCAAAAACGGCTGATTTTCGACAAAAGAGATAACACCCCCCCATTATGTCATGCTTCAGAAATGTGGAAAATGGTCCGTTTTCAAATGTTTTATTTTTGAACGTCAGTTAACATTTGTAGGTGGATCATCAGTGTTAGAGCTAAAATTAGCATGTTTAAAGTGATTTTCATGCTTTCAGGGGCTCGGGAAGTTAATTAAATACCATTTGGAGGCATTTAATGTTCGAGCAAAAACGGCTGATTTTCGACAAAAGAGATAACACCCCCCCATTCCGTCATGCTTCAGAAATGTGGAAAATGGTCCGTTTTCAAATGTTTTATTTTTGAACATCAGTTCACATTTGTAGGTGGATCATCAGTGTTAGAGCTAAAATTAGCATGTTTAAAGGGATTTTCATGCTTCCAGGGGCTCGGGAAGTTAATTAAATACCATTTGGAGGCATTTAATGTTCGAGCAAAAACGGCTGATTTTCGACAAAAGAGATAACACCCCCCCATTACGTCATGCTTCAGAAATGTGGAAAATGGTCCGTTTTCAAATGTTTTATTTTTGAACGTCAGTTCACATTTGTAGGTGGATCATCAGTGTTAGAGCTAAAATTAGCATGTTTAAAGTGATTTTCATGCTTCCAGGGGCTCGGGAAGTTAATTAAATACCATTTGGAGGCATTTAATGTTTGAGCAAAAACGGCTGATTTTCGACAAAAGAGATAACACCCCCCCATTACGTCATGCTTCTGAAATGTGGAAAATGGTCCGTTTTCAAATGTTTTATTTTTGAACGTCAGTTCACATTTGTAGGTGGATCATCAGTGTTAGAGCTAAAATTAGCATGTTTAAAGTGATTTTCATGCTTCCAGGGGCTCGGGAAGTGAAATAAATACCATTTGGAGGCATTTAATGTTCGAGCAAAAACGGCTGATTTTCGACAAAAGAGATAACACCCCCCCATTACGTCATGCTTCAGAAATGTGGAAAATGGTCCGTTTTCAAATGTTTTATTTTTGAACGTCAGTTCACATTTGTAGGTGGATCATCAGTGTTAGAGCTAAAATTAGCATGTTTAAAGTGATTTTCATGCTTCCAGGGGCCCAAAACACAAGATTTATGGAATGGTTAAAAGTGCATGAAAATGGCCAATTTACTCACTCTGAGTTCTCAAAAGGGGTTTCTTCATCCCGGGAAGTTAATTAAATACCATTTGGAGGCATTTAATGTTCGAGCAAAAACGGCTGATTTTCGACAAAAGAGATAACACCCCCCCATTACGTCATGCTTCAGAAATGTGGAAAATGGTCCGTTTTCAAATGTTTTATTTTTGAACGTCAGTTCACATTTGTAGGTGGATCATCAGTGTTAGAGCTAAAATTAGCATGTTTAAAGTGATTTTCATGCTTCCAGGGGCTCGGGAAGTTAATTAAATACCATTTGGAGGCATTTAATGTTCGAGCAAAAACGGCTGATTTTCGACAAAAGAGATAACACCCCCCCATTACGTCATGCTTTAGAAATGTGGAAAATGGTCCGTTTTCAAATGTTTTATTTTTGAACGTCAGTTCACATTTGTAGGTGGATCATCAGTGTTAGAGCTAAAATTAGCATGTTTAAAGTGATTTTCATGCTTCCAGGGACTCGGGAAGTTAATTAAATACCATTTGGAGGCATTTAATGTTCGAGCAAAAACGGCTGATTTTCGACAAAAGAGATAACACCCCCCCATTACGTCATGCTTCAGAAATGTGGAAAATGGTCCGTTTTCAAATGTTTTATTTTTGAACGTCAGCTCACATTTGTAGGTGGATCATCAGTTTTAGAGCTAAAATTAGCATGTTTAAAGTGATTTTCATGCTTCCAGGGGCTCGGGAAGTGAAATAAATACCATTTGGAGGCATTTAATGTTCGAACAAAAACGGCTGATTTTCGACAAAAGAGATAACACCCCCCCATTACGTCATGCTTCAGAAATGTGGAAAATGGTCCGTTTTCAAATGTTTTATTTTTGAACGTCAGTTCACATTTGTAGGTGGATCATCAGTGTTAGAGCTAAAATTAGCATGTTTAAAGTGATTTTCATGCTTCCAGGGGCTCGGGAAGTTAATTAAATACCATTTGGAGGCATTTAATGTTCGAGCAAAAACGGCTGATTTTCGACAAAAGAGATAACACCCCCCCCCATTACGTCATGCTGCAGAAATGTGGAAAATGGTCCGTTTTCAAATGTTTTATTTTTGAACGTCAGTTCACATTTGTAGGTGGATCATCAGTGTTAGAGCTAAAATTAGCATGTTTAAAGTGATTTTCATGCTTCCAGGGGCCCAAAACACAAGATTTATGGAATGGTTAAAAGTGCATGAAAATGGCC
The DNA here is from genome assembly GCF_964263255.1 of Lissotriton vulgaris. NCBI lineage: Eukaryota > Metazoa > Chordata > Amphibia > Caudata > Salamandridae > Lissotriton > Lissotriton vulgaris. The sequence goes on along the minus strand of NW_028246241.1, from coordinate 1,049,660 downwards.
AATTTACTCACTCTGAGTTCTCAAAAAGGGTTTCTTCACCCCGGGAAGTTAATTAAATACCATTTGGAGGCATTTAATGTTCGAGCAAAAACGGCTGATTTTCGACAAAAGAGATAACACCCCCCAATTACGTCATGCTTCAGAAATGTGGAAAATGGTCCGTTTTCAAATGTTTTATTTTTGAACGTCAGTTCACATTTGTAGGTGGATCATCAGTGTTAGAGCTAAAATTAGCATGTTTAAAGTGATTTTCATGCTTCCAGGGGCTCGGGAAGTTAATTAAATACCATTTGGAGGCATTTAATGTTCGAGCAAAAACGGCTGATTTTCGACAAAAGAGATAACACCCCCCCATTACGTCATGCTTTAGAAATGTGGAAAATGGTCCGTTTTCAAATGTTTTATTTTTGAACGTCAGTTCACATTTGTAGGTGGATCATCAGTGTTAGAGCTAAAATTAGCATGTTTAAAGTGATTTTCATGCTTCCAGGGGCTCGGGAAGTTAATTAAATACCATTTGGAGGCATTTAATGTTCGAGCAAAAACGGCTGATTTTCGACAAAAGAGATAACACCCCCCCATTACGTCATGCTTCAGAAATGTGGAAAATGGTCCGTTTTCAAATGTTTTATTTTTGAACGTCAGCTCACATTTGTAGGTGGATCATCAGTGTTAGAGCTAAAATTAGCATGTTTAAAGTGATTTTCATGCTTCCAGGGGCTCGGGAAGTGAAATAAATACCATTTGGAGGCATTTAATGTTCGAACAAAAACGGCTGATTTTCGACAAAAGAGATAACACCCCCCCATTACGTCATGCTTCAGAAATGTGGAAAATGGTCCATTTTCAAATGTTTTATTTTTGAACGTCAGTTCACATTTGTAGGTGGATCATCAGTGTTAGAGCTAAAATTAGCATGTTTAAAGTGATATTCATGCTTCCAGGGGCTCGGGAAGTTAATTAAATACCATTTGGAGGCATTTAATGTTCGAGCAAAAACGGCTGATTTTCGACAAAAGAGATAACACCCCCCCCCATTACGTCATGCTTCAGAAATGTGGAAAATGGTCCGTTTTCAAATGTTTTATTTTTGAACGTCAGTTCACATTTGTAGGTGGATCATCAGTGTTAGAGCTAAAATTAGCATGTTTAAAGTGATTTTCATGCTTCCAGGGGCTCGGGAAGTGAAATAAATACCATTTGGAGGCATTTAATGTTTGAGTAAAAACGGCTGATTTTCGACAAAAGAGATAACACCCCCCCATTACGTCATGCTTCAGAAATGTGGAAAATGGTCCGTTTTCAAATGTTTTATTTTTGAACGTCAGTTCACATTTGTAGGTGGATCATCAGTGTTAGAGCTAAAATTAGCATGTTTAAAGTGATTTTCATGCTTCCAGAGGCTCGGGAAGTTAATTAAATACCATTTGGAGGCATTTAATGTTCGAGCAAAAACGGCTGATTTTCGACAAAAGAGATAACACCCCCCATTACGTCATGCTTCAGAAATGTGGAAAATGGTCCTTTTTCAAATGTTTTATTTTTGAACGTCAGTTCACATTTGTAGGTGGATCATCAGTGTTAGAGCTAAAATTAGCATGTTTAAAGTGATTTTCATGCTTCCAGGGGCCCAAAACACAAGATTTATGGAATGGTTAAAAGTGCATGAAAATGGCCAATTTACTCACTCTGAGTTCTCAAAAAGGGTTTCTTCACCCCGGGAAATTAATTAAATACCATTTGGAGGCATTTAATGTTCGAGCAAAAACGGCTGATTTTCGACAAAAGAGATAACACCCCCCCATTACGTCATGCTTCAGAAATGTGGAAAATGGTCCGTTTTCAAATGTTTTATTTTTGAACGTCAGTTCACATTTGTAGGTGGATCATCAGTGTTAGAGCTAAAATTAGCATGTTTAAAGTGATTTTCATGCTTCCAGGGGCTCGGGAAGTTAATTAAATACCATTTGGAGGCATTTAATGTTTGAGCAAAAACGGCTGATTTTCGACAAAAGAGATAACACCCCCCCATTACGTCATGCTTCAGAAATGTGGAAAATGGTCCGTTTTCAAATGTTTTATTTTTGAACGTCAGTTCACATTTGTAGGTGGATCATCAGTGTTAGAGCTAAAATGAGCATGTTTAAAGTGATTTTCATGCTTCCAGGGGCTCGGGAAGTTAATTAAATACCATTTGGAGGCATTTAATGTTCGAGCAAAAACGGCTGATTTTCGACAAAAGAGATAACACCCCCCCATTACGTCATGCTTCTGAAATGTGGAAAATGGTCCGTTTTCAAATGTTTTATTTTTGAACGTCAGTTCACATTTGTAGGTGGATCATCAGTGTTAGAGCTAAAATTAGCATGTTTAAAGTGATTTTCATGCTTCCAGGGGCTCGGGAAGTGAAATAAATACCATTTGGAGGCATTTAATGTTCGAGCAAAAACGGCTGATTTTCGACAAAAGAGATAACACCCCCCCATTACGTCATGCTTCAGAAATGTGGAAAATGGTCAGTTTTCAAATGTTTTATTTTTGAACGTCAGTTCACATTTGTAGGTGGATCATCAGTGTTAGAGCTAAAATTAGCATGTTTAAAGTGATTTTCATGCTTCCAGGGGCCCAAAACACAAGATTTATGGAATGGTTAAAAGTGCATGAAAATGGCCAATTTACTCACTCTGAGTTCTCAAAAAGGGTTTCTTCACCCCGGGAAGTTAATTAAATACCATTTGGAGGCATTTAATGTTCGAGCAAAAACGGCTGATTTTCGACAAAAGAGATAACACCCCCCAATTACGTCATGCTTCAGAAATGTGGAAAATGGTCCGTTTTCAAATGTTTTATTTTTGAACGTCAGTTCACATTTGTAGGTGGATCATCAGTGTTAGAGCTAAAATTAGCATGTTTAAAGTGATTTTCATGCTTCCAGGGGCTCGGGAAGTTAATTAAATACCATTTGGAGGCATTTAATGTTCGAGCAAAAACGGCTGATTTTCGACAAAAGAGATAACACCCCCCCATTACGTCATGCTTTAGAAATGTGGAAAATGGTCCGTTTTCAAATGTTTTATTTTTGAACGTCAGTTCACATTTGTAGGTGGATCATCAGTGTTAGAGCTAAAATTAGCATGTTTAAAGTGATTTTCATGCTTCCAGGGGCTCGGGAAGTTAATTAAATACCATTTGGAGGCATTTAATGTTCGAGCAAAAACGGCTGATTTTCGACAAAAGAGATAACACCCCCCCATTACGTCATGCTTCAGAAATGTGGAAAATGGTCCGTTTTCAAATGTTTTATTTTTGAACGTCGGCTCACATTTGTAGGTGGATCATCAGTGTTAGAGCTAAAATTAGCATGTTTAAAGTGATTTTCATGCTTCCAGGGGCTCGGGAAGTGAAATAAATACCATTTGGAGGCATTTAATGTTCGAACAAAAACGGCTGATTTTCGACAAAAGAATTAACACCCCCCCATTACGTCATGCTTCAGAAATGTGGAAAATGGTCCATTTTCAAATGTTTTATTTTTGAACGTCAGTTCACATTTGTAGGTGGATCATCAGTGTTAGAGCTAAAATTAGCATGTTTAAAGTGATATTCATGCTTCCAGGGGCTCGGGAAGTTAATTAAATACCATTTGGAGGCATTTAATGTTCGAGCAAAAACGGCTGATTTTCGACAAAAGAGATAACACCCCCCCCATTACGTCATGCTTCAGAAATGTGGAAAATGGTCCGTTTTCAAATGTTTTATTTTTGAACGTCAGTTCACATTTGTAGGTGGATCATCAGTGTTAGAGCTAAAATTAGCATGTTTAAAGTGATTTTCATGCTTCCAGGGGCTCGGGAAGTGAAATAAATACCATTTGGAGGCATTTAATGTTCGAGTAAAAACGGCTGATTTTCGACAAAAGAGATAACACCCCCCCATTACGTCATGCTTCAGAAATGTGGAAAATGGTCCGTTTTCAAATGTTTTATTTTTGAACGTCAGTTCACATTTGTAGGTGGATCATCAGTGTTAGAGCTAAAATTAGCATGTTTAAAGTGATTTTCATGCTTCCAGAGGCTCGGGAAGTTAATTAAATACCATTTGGAAGCATTTAATGTTCGAGCAAAAACGGCTGATTTTCGACAAAAGAGATAACACCCCCCCATTACGTCATGCTTCAGAAATGTGGAAAATGGTCCTTTTTCAAATGTTTTATTTTTGAACGTCAGTTCACATTTGTAGGTGGATCATCAGTGTTAGAGCTAAAATTAGCATGTTTAAAGTGATTTTCATGCTTCCAGGGGCCCAAAACACAAGATTTATAGAATGGTTAAAAGTGCATGAAAATGGCCAATTTACTCACTCTGAGTTCTCAAAAAGGGTTTCGTCACCCCGGGAAGTTAATTAAATACCATTTGGAGGCATTTAATGTTCGAGCAAAAACGGCTGATTTTCGACAAAAGAGATAACACCCCCCCATTACGTCATGCTTCAGAAATGTGGAAAATGGTCCGTTTTCAAATGTTTTATTTTTGAACGTCAGTTCACATTTGTAGGTGGATCATCAGTGTTAGAGCTAAAATTAGCATGTTTAAAGTGATTTTCATGCTTCCAGGGGCTCGGGAAGTTAATTAAATACTATTTGGAGGTATTTAATGTTCGAGCAAAAACGGCAGATTTTCGACAAAAGAGATAACACCCCCCCATTACCTCATGCTTCAGAAATGTGGAAAATGGTCCGTTTTCAAATGTTTTATTTTTGAACGTCAGTTCACATTTGTAGGTGGATCATCAGTGTTAGAGCTAAAATTAGCATGTTTAAAGTGATTTTCATGCTTCCAGGGGCTCGGGAAGTTAATTAAATACCATTTGGAGGCATTTAATGTTCGAGCAAAAACGGCTGATTTTCGACAAAAGAGATAACACCCCCCCATTACGTCATGCTTCAGAAAAGTGGAAAATGGTCCGTTTTCAAATGTTTTATTTTTGAACATCAGTTCACATTTGTAGGTGGATCATCAGTGTTAGAGCTTAAATTAGCATGTTTAAAGTGATTTTCATGCTTCCAGGGGCTCGGGAAGTTAATTAAATACCATTTGGAGGCATTTAAAGTTCGAGCAAAAACGGCTGATTTTCGACAAAAGAGATAACACCCCCCCATTATGTCATGCTTCAGAAATGTGGAAAATGGTCCGTTTTCAAATGTTTTATTTTTGAACGTCAGTTCACATTTGTAGGTGGATCATCAGTGTTAGAGCTAAAATTAGCATGTTTAAAGTGATTTTCATGCTTTCAGGGGCTCGGGAAGTTAATTAAATACCATTTGGAGGCATTTAATGTTCGAGCAAAAACGGCTGATTTTCGACAAAAGAGATAACACCCCCCCATTCCGTCATGCTTCAGAAATGTGGAAAATGGTCCGTTTTCAAATGTTTTATTTTTGAACGTCAGTTCACATTTGTAGGTGGATCATCAGTGTTAGAGCTAAAATTAGCATGTTTAAAGGGATTTTCATGCTTCCAGGGGCTCGGGAAGTTAATTAAATACCATTTGGAGGCATTTAATGTTCGAGCAAAAACGGCTGATTTTCGACAAAAGAGATAACACCCCCCCATTACGTCATGCTTCAGAAATGTGGAAAATGGTCCGTTTTCAAATGTTTTATTTTTGAACGTCAGTTCACATTTGTAGGTGGATCATCAGTGTTAGAGCTAAAATTAGCATGTTTAAAGTGATTTTCATGCTTCCAGGGGCTCGGGAAGTTAATTAAATACCATTTGGAGGCATTTAATGTTTGAGCAAAAACGGCTGATTTTCGACAAAAGAGATAACACCCCCCCATTACGTCATGCTTCAGAAATGTGGAAAATGGTCCGTTTTCAAATGTTTTATTTTTGAACGTCAGTTCACATTTGTAGGTGGATCATCAGTGTTAGAGCTAAAATTAGCATGTTTAAAGTGATTTTCATGCTTCCAGGGGCTCGGGAAGTTAATTAAATACCATTTGGAGGCATTTAATGTTTGAGCAAAAACGGCTGATTTTCGACAAAAGAGATAACACCCCCCCATTACGTCATGCTTCTGAAATGTGGAAAATGGTCCGTTTTCAAATGTTTTATTTTTGAACGTCAGTTCACATTTGTAGGTGGATCATCAGTGTTAGAGCTAAAATTAGCATGTTTAAAGTGATTTTCATGCTTCCAGGGGCTCGGGAAGTGAAATAAATACCATTTGGAGGCATTTAATGTTCGAGCAAAAACGGCTGATTTTCGACAAAAGAGATAACACCCCCCCATTACGTCATGCTTCAGAAATGTGGAAAATGGTCCGTTTTCAAATGTTTTAGTTTTTGAACGTCAGTTCACATTTGTAGGTGGATCATCAGTGTTAGAGCTAAAATTAGCATGTTTAAAGTGATTTTCATGCTTCCAGGGGCCCAAAACACAAGATTTATGGAATGGTTAAAAGTGCATGAAAATGGCCAATTTACTCACTCTGAGTTCTCAAAAGGGGTTTCTTCATCCCGGGAAGTTAATTAAATACCATTTGGAGGCATTTAATGTTCGAGCAAAAACGGCTGATTTTCGACAAAAGAGATAACACCCCCCCATTACGTCATGCTTCAGAAATGTGGAAAATGGTCCGTTTTCAAATGTTTTATTTTTGAACGTCAGTTCACATTTGTAGGTGGATCATCAGTGTTAGAGCTAAAATTAGCATGTTTAAAGTGATTTTCATGCTTCCAGGGGCTCGGGAAGTTAATTAAATACCATTTGGAGGCATTTAATGTTCGAGCAAAAACGGCTGATTTTCGACAAAAGAGATAACACCCCCCCATTACGTCATGCTTTAGAAATGTGGAAAATGGTCCGTTTTCAAATGTTTTATTTTTGAACGTCAGTTCACATTTGTAGGTGGATCATCAGTGTTAGAGCTAAAATTAGCATGTTTAAAGTGATTTTCATGCTTCCAGGGACTCGGGAAGTTAATTAAATACCATTTGGAGGCATTTAATGTTCGAGCAAAAACGGCTGATTTTCGACAAAAGAGATAACACCCCCCCATTACGTCATGCTTCAGAAATGTGGAAAATGGTCCGTTTTCAAATGTTTTATTTTTGAACGTCAGCTCACATTTGTAGGTGGATCATCAGTTTTAGAGCTAAAATTAGCATGTTTAAAGTGATTTTCATGCTTCCAGGGGCTCGGGAAGTGAAATAAATACCATTTGGAGGCATTTAATGTTCGAACAAAAACGGCTGATTTTCGACAAAAGAGATAACACCCCCCCATTACGTCATGCTTCAGAAATGTGGAAAATGGTCCGTTTTCAAATGTTTTATTTTTGAACGTCAGTTCACATTTGTAGGTGGATCATCAGTGTTAGAGCTAAAATTAGCATGTTTAAAGTGATTTTCATGCTTCCAGGGGCTCGGGAAGTTAATTAAATACCATTTGGAGGCATTTAATGTTCGAGCAAAAACGGCTGATTTTCGACAAAAGAGATAACACCCCCCCCCATTACGTCATGCTGCAGAAATGTGGAAAATGGTCCGTTTTCAAATGTTTTATTTTTGAACGTCAGTTCACATTTGTAGGTGGATCATCAGTGTTAGAGCTAAAATTAGCATGTTTAAAGTGATTTTCATGCTTCCAGGGGCCCAAAACACAAGATTTATGGAATGGTTAAAAGTGCATGAAAATGGCCAATTTACTCACTCTGAGTTCTCAAAAAGGGTTTCTTCACCCCGGGAAGTTAATTAAATACCATTTGGAGGCATTTATTGTTCGAGCAAAAACGGCTGATTTTCGACAAAAGAGATAACACCCCCCAATTACGTCATGCTTCAGAAATGTGGAAAATGGTCCGTTTTCAAATGTTTTATTTTTGAACGTCAGTTCACATTTGTAGGTGGATCATCAGTGTTAGAGCTAAAATTAGCATGTTTAAAGTGATTTTCATGCTTCCAGGGGCTCGGGAAGTTAATTAAATACCATTTGGAGGCATTTAATGTTCGAGCAAAAACGGCTGATTTTCGACAAAAGAGATAACACCCCCCCATTACGTCATGCTTTAGAAATGTGGAAAATGGTCCGTTTTCAAATGTTTTATTTTTGAACGTCAGTTCACATTTGTAGGTGGATCATCAGTGTTAGAGCTAAAATTAGCATGTTTAAAGTGATTTTCATGCTTCCAGGGGCTCGGGAAGTTAATTAAATACCATTTGGAGGCATTTAATGTTCGAGCAAAAACGGCTGATTTTCGACAAAAGAGATAACACCCCCCCATTACGTCATGCTTCAGAAATGTGGAAAATGGTCCGTTTTCAAATGTTTTATTTTTGAACGTCAGCTCACATTTGTAGGTGGATCATCAGTGTTAGAGCTAAAATTAGCATGTTTAAAGTGATTTTCATGCTTCCAGGGGCTCGGGAAGTGAAATAAATACCATTTGGAGGCATTTAATGTTCGAACAAAAACGGCTGATTTTCGACAAAAGAGATAACACCCCCCCATTACGTCATGCTTCAGAAATGTGGAAAATGGTCCATTTTCAAATGTTTTATTTTTGAACGTCAGTTCACATTTGTAGGTGGATCATCAGTGTTAGAGCTAAAATTAGCATGTTTAAAGTGATATTCATGCTTCCAGGGGCTCGGGAAGTTAATTAAATACCATTTGGAGGCATTTAATGTTCGAGCAAAAACGGCTGATTTTCGACAAAAGAGATAACACCCCCCCCCATTACGTCATGCTTCAGAAATGTGGAAAATGGTCCGTTTTCAAATGTTTTATTTTTGAACGTCAGTTCACATTTGTAGGTGGATCATCAGTGTTAGAGCTAAAATTAGCATGTTTAAAGTGATTTTCATGCTTCCAGGGGCTCGGGAAGTGAAATAAATACCATTTGGAGGCATTTAATGTTTGAGTAAAAACGGCTGATTTTCGACAAAAGAGATAACACCCCCCCATTACGTCATGCTTCAGAAATGTGGAAAATGGTCCGTTTTCAAATGTTTTATTTTTGAACGTCAGTTCACATTTGTAGGTGGATCATCAGTGTTAGAGCTAAAATTAGCATGTTTAAAGTGATTTTCATGCTTCCAGAGGCTCGGGAAGTTAATTAAATACCATTTGGAGGCATTTAATGTTCGAGCAAAAACGGCTGATTTTCGACAAAAGAGATAACACCCCCCCATTACGTCATGCTTCAGAAATGTGGAAAATGGTCCTTTTTCAAATGTTTTATTTTTGAACGTCAGTTCACATTTGTAGGTGGATCATCAGTGTTAGAGCTAAAATTAGCATGTTTAAAGTGATTTTCATGCTTCCAGGGGCCCAAAACACAAGATTTATAGAATGGTTAAAAGTGCATGAAAATGGCCAATTTACTCACTCTGAGTTCTCAAAAAGGGTTTCGTCACCCCGGGAAGTTAATTAAATACCATTTGGAGGCATTTAATGTTCGAGCAAAAACGGCTGATTTTCGACAAAAGAGATAACACCCCCCCATTACGTCATGCTTCAGAAATGTGGAAAATGGTCCGTTTTCAAATGTTTTATTTTTGAACGTCAGTTCACATTTGTAGGTGGATCATCAGTGTTAGAGCTAAAATTAGCATGTTTAAAGTGATTTTCATGCTTCCAGGGGCTCGGGAAGTTAATTAAATACTATTTGGAGGTATTTAATGTTCGAGCAAAAACGGCAGATTTTCGACAAAAGAGATAACACCCCCCCATTACCTCATGCTTCAGAAATGTGGAAAATGGTCAGTTTTCAAATGTTTTATTTTTGAACGTCAGTTCACATTTGTAGGTGGATCATCAGTGTTAGAGCTAAAATTAGCATGTTTAAAGTGATTTTCATGCTTTCAGGGGCTCGGGAAGTTAATTAAATACCATTTGGAGGCATTTAATGTTCGAGCAAAAACGGCTGATTTTCGACAAAAGAGATAACACCCCCCCATTACGTCATGCTTCAGAAAAGTGGAAAATGGTCCGTTTTCAAATGTTTTATTTTTGAACATCAGTTCACATTTGTAGGTGGATCATCAGTGTTAGAGCTTAAATTAGCATGTTTAAAGTGATTTTCATGCTTCCAGGGGCTCGGGAAGTTAATTAAATACCATTTGGAGGCATTTAAAGTTCGAGCAAAAACGGCTGATTTTCGACAAAAGAGATAACACCCCCCCATTATGTCATGCTTCAGAAATGTGGAAAATGGTCCGTTTTCAAATGTTTTATTTTTGAACGTCAGTTCACATTTGTAGGTGGATCATCAGTGTTAGAGCTAAAATTAGCATGTTTAAAGTGATTTTCATGCTTCCAGGGGCTCGGGAAGTTAATTAAATACCATTTGGAGGCATTTAAAGTTCGAGCAAAAACGGCTGATTTTCGACAAAAGAGATAACACCCCCCCATTATGTCATGCTTCAGAAATGTGGAAAATGGTCCGTTTTCAAATGTTTTATTTTTGAACGTCAGTTCACATTTGTAGGTGGATCATCAGTGTTAGAGCTAAAATTAGCATGTTTAAAGTGATTTTCATGCTTCCAGGGGCTCGGGAAGTTAATTAAATACCATTTGGAGGCATTTAATGTTCGAGCAAAAACGGCTGATTTTCGACAAAAGAGATAACACCCCCCATTCCGTCATGCTTCAGAAATGTGGAAAATGGTCCGTTTTCAAATGTTTTATTTTTGAACGTCAGTTCACATTTGTAGGTGGATCATCAGTGTTAGAGCTAAAATTAGCATGTTTAAAGGGATTTTCATGCTTCCAGGGGCTCTGGAAGTTAATTAAATACCATTTGGAGGCATTTAATGTTCGAGCAAAAACGGCTGATTTTCGACAAAAGAGATAACACCCCCCCATTACGTCATGCTTCAGAAATGTGGAAAATGGTCCGTTTTCAAATGTTTTATTTTTGAACGTCAGTTCACATTTGTAGGTGGATCATCAGTGTTAGAGCTAAAATTAGCATGTTTAAAGTGATTTTCATTCTTCCAGGGGCTCGGGAAGTTAATTAAATACCATTTGGAGGCATTTAATGTTCGAGCAAAAACGGCTGATTTTCGACAAAAGAGATAACACCCCCCCATTACGTCATGCTTCAGAAATGTGGAAAATGGTCCGTTTTCAAATGTTTTATTTTTGAACGTCAGTTCACATTTGTAGGTGGATCATCAGTGTTAGAGCTAAAATTAGCATGTTTAAAGTGATTTTCATGCTTCCAGGGGCTCGGGAAGTTAATTAAATACCATTTGGAGGCATTTAATGTTCGAGCAAAAACGGCTGATTTTCGACAAAAGAGATAACACCCCCCCATTACGTCATGCTTCAGAAATGTGGAAAATGGTCCGTTTTCAAATGTTTTATTTTTGAACGTCAGTTCACATTTGTAGGTGGATCATCAGTGTTAGAGCTAAAATTAGCATGTTTAAAGTGATTTTCATGCTTCCAGGGGCCCAAAACACAAGATTTATGGAATGGTTAAAAGTGCATGAAAATGGCCAATTTACTCACTCTGAGTTCTCAAAAAGGGTTTATTCACCCCGGGAAGTTAATTAAATACCATTTGGAGGCATTTAATGTTCGAGCAAAAACGGCTGATTTTCGACAAAAGAGATAACACCCCCCCCATTACGTCATGCTTCAGAAATGTGGAAAATGGTCCGTTTTCAAAAGTTTTATTTTTGAACGTCAGTTCACATTTGTAGGTGGATCATCAGTGTTAGAGCTAAAATTAGCATGTTTAAAGTGATTTTCATGCTTCCAGGGGCTCGGGAAGTTAATTAAATACCATTTGGAGGCATTTAATGTTCGAGCAAAAACGGCTGATTTTCGACAAAAGAGATAACACCCCCCCATTACGTCATGCTTTAGAAATGTGGAAAATGGTCCGTTTTCAAATGTTTTATTTTTGAACGTCAGTTCACATTTGTAGGTGGATCATCAGTGTTAGAGCTAAAATTAGCATGTTTAAAGTGATTTTCATGCTTCCAGGGACTCGGGAAGTTAATTAAATACCATTTGGAGGCATTTAATGTTCGAGCAAAAACGGCTGATTTTCGACAAAAGAGATAACACCCCCCCATTACGTCATGCTTCAGAAATGTGGAAAATGGTCCGTTTTCAAATGTTTTATTTTTGAACGTCAGCTCACATTTGTAGGTGGATCATCAGTTTTAGAGCTAAAATTAGCATGTTTAAAGTGATTTTCATGCTTCCAGGGGCTCGGGAAGTGAAATAAATACCATTTGGAGGCATTTAATGTTCGAACAAAAACGGCTGATTTTCGACAAAAGAGATAACACCCCCCCATTACGTCATGCTTCAGAAATGTGGAAAATGGTCCGTTTTCAAATGTTTTATTTTTGAACGTCAGTTCACATTTGTAGGTGGATCATCAGTGTTAGAGCTAAAATTAGCATGTTTAAAGTGATTTTCATGCTTCCAGGGGCTCGGGAAGTTAATTAAATACCATTTGGAGGCATTTAATGTTCGAGCAAAAACGGCTGATTTTCGACAAAAGAGATAACACCCCCCCCATTACGTCATGCTGCAGAAATGTGGAAAATGGTCCGTTTTCAAATGTTTTATTTTTGAACGTCAGTTCACATTTGTAGGTGGATCATCAGTGTTAGAGCTAAAATTAGCATGTTTAAAGTGATTTTCATGCTTCCAGGGGCCCAAAACACAAGATTTATGGAATGGTTAAAAGTGCATGAAAATGGCCAATTTACTCACTCTGAGTTCTCAAAAAGGGTTTCTTCACCCCGGGAAGTTAATTAAATACCATTTGGAGGCATTTAATGTTCGAGCAAAAACGGCTGATTTTCGACAAAAGAGATAACACCCCCCAATTACGTCATGCTTCAGAAATGTGGAAAATGGTCCGTTTTCAAATGTTTTATTTTTGAACGTCAGTTCACATTTGTAGGTGGATCATCAGTGTTAGAGCTAAAATTAGCATGTTTAAAGTGATTTTCATGCTTCCAGGGGCTCGGGAAGTTAATTAAATACCATTTGGAGGCATTTAATGTTCGAGCAAAAACGGCTGATTTTCGACAAAAGAGATAACACCCCCCCATTACGTCATGCTTTAGAAATGTGGAAAATGGTCCGTTTTCAAATGTTTTATTTTTGAACGTCAGTTCACATTTGTAGGTGGATCATCAGTGTTAGAGCTAAAATTAGCATGTTTAAAGTGATTTTCATGCTTCCAGGGGCTCGGGAAGTTAATTAAATACCATTTGGAGGCATTTAATGTTCGAGCAAAAACGGCTGATTTTCGACAAAAGAGATAACACCCCCCATTACGTCATGCTTCAGAAATGTGGAAAATGGTCCGTTTTCAAATGTTTTATTTTTGAACGTCAGCTCACATTTGTAGGTGGATCATCAGTGTTAGAGCTAAAATTAGCATGTTTAAAGTGATTTTCATGCTTCCAGGGGCTCGGGAAGTGAAATAAATACCATTTGGAGGCATTTAATGTTCGAACAAAAACGGCTGATTTTCGACAAAAGAGATAACACCCCCCCATTACATCATGCTTCAGAAATGTGGAAAATGGTCCATTTTCAAATGTTTTATTTTTGAACGTCAGTTCACATTTGTAGGTGGATCATCAGTGTTAGAGCTAAAATTAGCATGTTTAAAGTGATATTCATGCTTCCAGGGGCTCGGGAAGTTAATTAAATACCATTTGGAGGCATTTAATGTTCGAGCAAAAACGGCTGATTTTCGACAAAAGAGATAACACCCCCCCCCATTACGTCATGCTTCAGAAATGTGGAAAATGGTCCGTTTTCAAATGTTTTATTTTTGAACGTCAGTTCACATTTGTAGGTGGATCATCAGTGTTAGAGCTAAAATTAGCATGTTTAAAGTGATTTTCATGCTTCCAGGGGCTCGGGAAGTGAAATAAATACCATTTGGAGGCATTTAATGTTCGAGTAAAAACGGCTGATTTTCGACAAAAGAGATAACACCCCCCCATTACGTCATGCTTCAGAAATGTGGAAAATGGTCCGTTTTCAAATGTTTTATTTTTGAACGTCAGTTCACATTTGTAGGTGGATCATCAGTGTTAGAGCTAAAATTAGCATGTTTAAAGTGATTTTCATGCTTCCAGAGGCTCGGGAAGTTAATTAAATACCATTTGGAGGCATTTAATGTTCGAGCAAAAACGGCTGATTTTCGACAAAAGAGATAACACCCCCCCATTACGTCATGCTTCAGAAATGTGGAAAATGGTCCTTTTTCAAATGTTTTATTTTTGAACGTCAGTTCACATTTTTAGGTGGATCATCAGTGTTAGAGCTAAAATTAGCATGTTTAAAGTGATTTTCATGCTTCCAGGGGCCCAAAACACAAGATTTATAGAATGGTTAAAAGTGCATGAAAATGGCCAATTTACTCACTCTGAGTTCTCAAAAAGGGTTTCGTCACCCCGGGAAGTTAATTAAATACCATTTGGAGGCATTTAATGTTCGAGCAAAAACGGCTGATTTTCGACAAAAGAGATAACACCCCCCCATTACGTCATGCTTCAGAAATGTGGAAAATGGTCCGTTTTCAAATGTTTTATTTTTGAACGTCAGTTCACATTTGTAGGTGGATCATCAGTGTTAGAGCTAAAATTAGCATGTTTAAAGTGATTTTCATGCTTCCAGGGGCTCGGGAAGTTAATTAAATACTATTTGGAGGTATTTAATGTTCGAGCAAAAACGGCAGATTTTCGACAAAAGAGATAACACCCCCCCATTACCTCATGCTTCAGAAATGTGGAAAATGGTCCGTTTTCAAATGTTTTATTTTTGAACGTCAGTTCACATTTGTAGGTGGATCATCAGTGTTAGAGCTAAAATTAGCATGTTTAAAGTGATTTTCATGCTTTCAGGGGCTCGGGAAGTTAATTAAATACCATTTGGAGGCATTTAATGTTCGAGCAAAAACGGCTGATTTTCGACAAAAGAGATAACACCCCCCCATTACGTCATGCTTCAGAAAAGTGGAAAATGGTCCGTTTTCAAATGTTTTATTTTTGAACATCAGTTCACATTTGTAGGTGGATCATCAGTGTTAGAGCTTAAATTAGCATGTTTAAAGTGATTTTCATGCTTCCAGGGGCTCGGGAAGTTAATTAAATACCATTTGGAGGCATTTAAAGTTCGAGCAAAAACGGCTGATTTTCGACAAAAGAGATAACACCCCCCCATTATGTCATGCTTCAGAAATGTGGAAAATGGTCCGTTTTCAAATGTTTTATTTTTGAACGTCAGTTCACATTTGTAGGTGGATCATCAGTGTTAGAGCTAAAATTAGCATGTTTAAAGTGATTTTCATGCTTCCAGGGGCTCGGGAAGTTAATTAAATACCATTTGGAGGCATTTAATGTTCGAGCAAAAACGGCTGATTTTCGACAAAAGAGATAACACCCCCCATTCCGTCATGCTTCAGAAATGTGGAAAATGGTCCGTTTTCAAATGTTTTATTTTTGAACGTCAGTTCACATTTGTAGGTGGATCATCAGTGTTAGAGCTAAAATTAGCATGTTTAAAGGGATTTTCATGCTTCCAGGGGCTCTGGAAGTTAATTAAATACCATTTGGAGGCATTTAATGTTCGAGCAAAAACGGCTGATTTTCGACAAAAGAGATAACACCCCCCCATTACGTCATGCTTCAGAAATGTGGAAAATGGTCCGTTTTTAAATGTTTTATTTTTGAACGTCAGTTCACATTTGTAGGTGGATCATCAGTGTTAGAGCTAAAATTAGCATGTTTAAAGTGATTTTCATTCTTCCAGGGGCTCGGGAAGTTAATTAAATACCATTTGGAGGCATTTAATGTTCGAGCAAAAACGGCTGATTTTCGACAAAAGAGATAACACCCCCCCATTACGTCATGCTTCAGAAATGTGGAAAATGGTCCGTTTTCAAATGTTTTATTTTTGAACGTCAGTTCACATTTGTAGGTGGATCATCAGTGTTAGAGCTAAAATTAGCATGTTTAAAGTGATTTTCATGCTTCCAGGGGCTCGGGAAGTTAATTAAATACCATTTGGAGGCATTTAATGTTCGAGCAAAAACGGCTGATTTTCGACAAAAGAGATAACACCCCCCCATTACGTCATGCTTCAGAAATGTGGAAAATGGTCCGTTTTCAAATGTTTTATTTTTGAACGTCAGTTCACATTTGTAGGTGGATCATCAGTGTTAGAGCTAAAATTAGCATGTTTAAAGTGATTTTCATGCTTCCAGGGGCCCAAAACACAAGATTTATGGAATGGTTAAAAGTGCATGAAAATGGCCAATTTACTCACTCTGAGTTCTCAAAAAGGGTTTATTCACCCCGGGAAGTTAATTAAATACCATTTGGAGGCATTTAATGTTCGAGCAAAAACGGCTGATTTTCGACAAAAGAGATAACACCCCCCCCATTACGTCATGCTTCAGAAATGTGGAAAATGGTCCGTTTTCAAAAGTTTTATTTTTGAACGTCAGTTCACATTTGTAGGTGGATCATCAGTGTTAGAGCTAAAATTAGCATGTTTAAAGTGATTTTCATGCTTCCAGGGGCCCAAAACACAAGATTTATGGAATGGTTAAAAGTGCATGAAAATGGCCAATTTACTCACTCTGAGTTCTCAAAAGGGGTTTCTTCATCCCGGGAAGTTAATTAAATACCATTTGGAGGCATTTAATGTTCGAGCAAAAACGGCTGATTTTCGACAAAAGAGATAACACCCCCCCATTACGTCATGCTTCAGAAATGTGGAAAATGGTCCGTTTTCAAATGTTTTATTTTTGAACGTCAGTTCACATTTGTAGGTGGATCATCAGTGTTAGAGCTAAAATTAGCATGTTTAAAGTGATTTTCATGCTTCCAGGGGCTCGGGAAGTTAATTAAATACCATTTGGAGGCATTTAATGTTCGAGCAAAAACGGCTGATTTTTGACAAAAGAGATAACACCCCCCCATTACGTCATGCTTTAGAAATGTGGAAAATGGTCCGTTTTCAAATGTTTTATTTTTGAACGTCAGTTCACATTTGTAGGTGGATCATCAGTGTTAGAGCTAAAATTAGCATGTTTAAAGTGATTTTCATGCTTCCAGGGACTCGGGAAGTTAATTAAATACCATTTGGAGGCATTTAATGTTCGAGCAAAAACGGCTGATTTTCGACAAAAGAGATAACACCCCCCCATTACGTCATGCTTCAGAAATGTGGAAAATGGTCCGTTTTCAAATGTTTTATTTTTGAACGTCAGCTCACATTTGTAGGTGGATCATCAGTTTTAGAGCTAAAATTAGCATGTTTAAAGTGATTTTCATGCTTCCAGGGGCTCGGGAAGTGAAATAAATACCATTTGGAGGCATTTAATGTTCGAACAAAAACGGCTGATTTTCGACAAAAGAGATAACACCCCCCCATTACGTCATGCTTCAGAAATGTGGAAAATGGTCCGTTTTCAAATGTTTTATTTTTGAACGTCAGTTCACATTTGTAGGTGGATCATCAGTGTTAGAGCTAAAATTAGCATGTTTAAAGTGATTTTCATGCTTCCAGGGGCTCGGGAAGTTAATTAAATACCATTTGGAGGCATTTAATGTTCGAGCAAAAACGGCTGATTTTCGACAAAAGAGATAACACCCCCCCCCATTACGTCATGCTGCAGAAATGTGGAAAATGGTCCGTTTTCAAATGTTTTATTTTTGAACGTCAGTTCACATTTGTAGGTGGATCATCAGTGTTAGAGCTAAAATTAGCATGTTTAAAGTGATTTTCATGCTTCCAGGGGCCCAAAACACAAGATTTATGGAATGGTTAAAAGTGCATGAAAATGGCCAATTTACTCACTCTGAGTTCTCAAAAAGGGTTTCTTCACCCCGGGAAGTTAATTAAATACCATTTGGAGGCATTTAATGTTCGAGCAAAAACGGCTGATTTTCGACAAAAGAGATAACACCCCCCAATTACGTCATGCTTCAGAAATGTGGAAAATGGTCCGTTTTCAAATGTTTTATTTTTGAACGTCAATTCACATTTGTAGGTGGATCATCAGTGTTAGAGCTAAAATTAGCATGTTTAAAGTGATTTTCATGCTTCCAGGGGCTCGGGAAGTTAATTAAATACCATTTGGAGGCATTTAATGTTCGAGCAAAAACGGCTGATTTTCGACAAAAGAGATAACACCCCCCCATTACGTCATGCTTTAGAAATGTGGAAAATGGTCCGTTTTCAAATGTTTTATTTTTGAACGTCAGTTCACATTTGTAGGTGGATCATCAGTGTTAGAGCTAAAATTAGCATGTTTAAAGTGATTTTCATGCTTCCAGGGGCTCGGGAAGTTAATTAAATACCATTTGGAGGCATTTAATGTTCGAGCAAAAACGGCTGATTTTCGACAAAAGAGATAACACCCCCCCATTACGTCATGCTTCAGAAATGTGGAAAATGGTCCGTTTTCAAATGTTTTATTTTTGAACGTCAGCTCACATTTGTAGGTGGATCATCAGTGTTAGAGCTAAAATTAGCATGTTTAAAGTGATTTTCATGCTTCCAGGGGCTCGGGAAGTGAAATAAATACCATTTGGAGGCATTTAATGTTCGAACAAAAACGGCTGATTTTCGACAAAAGAGATAACACCCCCCCATTACGTCATGCTTCAGAAATGTGGAAAATGGTCCATTTTCAAATGTTTTATTTTTGAACGTCAGTTCACATTTGTAGGTGGATCATCAGTGTTAGAGCTAAAATTAGCATGTTTAAAGTGATATTCATGCTTCCAGGGGCTCGGGAAGTTAATTAAATACCATTTGGAGGCATTTAATGTTCGAGCAAAAACGGCTGATTTTCGACAAAAGAGATAACACCCCCCCCCATTACGTCATGCTTCAGAAATGTGGAAAATGGTCCGTTTTCAAATGTTTTATTTTTGAACGTCAGTTCACATTTGTAGGTGGATCATCAGTGTTAGAGCTAAAATTAGCATGTTTAAAGTGATTTTCATGCTTCCAGGGGCTCGGGAAGTGAAATAAATACCATTTGGAGGCATTTAATGTTTGAGTAAAAACGGCTGATTTTCGACAAAAGAGATAACACCCCCCCATTACGTCATGCTTCAGAAATGTGGAAAATGGTCCGTTTTCAAATGTTTTATTTTTGAACGTCAGTTCACATTTGTAGGTGGATCATCAGTGTTAGAGCTAAAATTAGCATGTTTAAAGTGATTTTCATGCTTCCAGAGGCTCGGGAAGTTAATTAAATACCATTTGGAGGCATTTAATGTTCGAGCAAAAACGGCTGATTTTCGACAAAAGAGATAACACCCCCCCATTACGTCATGCTTCAGAAATGTGGAAAATGGTCCTTTTTCAAATGTTTTATTTTTGAACGTCAGTTCACATTTGTAGGTGGATCATCAGTGTTAGAGCTAAAATTAGCATGTTTAAAGTGATTTTCATGCTTCCAGGGGCCCAAAACACAAGATTTATAGAATGGTTAAAAGTGCATGAAAATGGCCAATTTACTCACTCTGAGTTCTCAAAAAGGGTTTCGTCACCCCGGGAAGTTAATTAAATACCATTTGGAGGCATTTAATGTTCGAGCAAAAACGGCTGATTTTCGACAAAAGAGATAACACCCCCCCATTACGTCATGCTTCAGAAATGTGGAAAATGGTCCGTTTTCAAATGTTTTATTTTTGAACGTCAGTTCACATTTGTAGGTGGATCATCAGTGTTAGAGCTAAAATTAGCATGTTTAAAGTGATTTTCATGCTTCCAGGGGCTCGGGAAGTTAATTAAATACTATTTGGAGGTATTTAATGTTCGAGCAAAAACGGCAGATTTTCGACAAAAGAGATAACACCCCCCCATTACCTCATGCTTCAGAAATGTGGAAAATGGTCAGTTTTCAAATGTTTTATTTTTGAACGTCAGTTCACATTTGTAGGTGGATCATCAGTGTTAGAGCTAAAATTAGCATGTTTAAAGTGATTTTCATGCTTTCAGGGGCTCGGGAAGTTAATTAAATACCATTTGGAGGCATTTAATGTTCGAGCAAAAACGGCTGATTTTCGACAAAAGAGATAACACCCCCCCATTACGTCATGCTTCAGAAAAGTGGAAAATGGTCCGTTTTCAAATGTTTTATTTTTGAACATCAGTTCACATTTGTAGGTGGATCATCAGTGTTAGAGCTTAAATTAGCATGTTTAAAGTGATTTTCATGCTTCCAGGGGCTCGGGAAGTTAATTAAATACCATTTGGAGGCATTTAAAGTTCGAGCAAAAACGGCTGATTTTCGACAAAAGAGATAACACCCCCCCATTATGTCATGCTTCAGAAATGTGGAAAATGGTCCGTTTTCAAATGTTTTATTTTTGAACGTCAGTTCACATTTGTAGGTGGATCATCAGTGTTAGAGCTAAAATTAGCATGTTTAAAGTGATTTTCATGCTTCCAGGGGCTCGGGAAGTTAATTAAATACCATTTGGAGGCATTTAATGTTCGAGCAAAAACGGCTGATTTTCGACAAAAGAGATAACACCCCCCATTCCGTCATGCTTCAGAAATGTGGAAAATGGTCCGTTTTCAAATGTTTTATTTTTGAACGTCAGTTCACATTTGTAGGTGGATCATCAGTGTTAGAGCTAAAATTAGCATGTTTAAAGGGATTTTCATGCTTCCAGGGGCTCTGGAAGTTAATTAAATACCATTTGGAGGCATTTAATGTTCGAGCAAAAACGGCTGATTTTCGACAAAAGAGATAACACCCCCCCATTACGTCATGCTTCAGAAATGTGGAAAATGGTCCGTTTTCAAATGTTTTATTTTTGAACGTCAGTTCACATTTGTAGGTGGATCATCAGTGTTAGAGCTAAAATTAGCATGTTTAAAGTGATTTTCATTCTTCCAGGGGCTCGGGAAGTTAATTAAATACCATTTGGAGGCATTTAATGTTCGAGCAAAAACGGCTGATTTTTGACAAAAGAGATAACACCCCCCCATTACGTCATGCTTCAGAAATGTGGAAAATGGTCCGTTTTCAAATGTTTTATTTTTGAACGTCAGTTCACATTTGTAGGTGGATCATCAGTGTTAGAGCTAAAATTAGCATGTTTAAAGTGATTTTCATGCTTCCAGGGGCTCGGGAAGTTAATTAAATACCATTTGGAGGCATTTAATGTTCGAGCAAAAACGGCTGATTTTCGACAAAAGAGATAACACCCCCCCATTACGTCATGCTTCAGAAATGTGGAAAATGGTCCGTTTTCAAATGTTTTATTTTTGAACGTCAGTTCACATTTGTAGGTGGATCATCAGTGTTAGAGCTAAAATTAGCATGTTTAAAGTGATTTTCATGCTTCCAGGGGCCCAAAACACAAGATTTATGGAATGGTTAAAAGTGCATGAAAATGGCCAATTTACTCACTCTGAGTTCTCAAAAAGGGTTTATTCACCCCGGGAAGTTAATTAAATACCATTTGGAGGCATTTAATGTTCGAGCAAAAACGGCTGATTTTCGACAAAAGAGATAACACCCCCCCCATTACGTCATGCTTCAGAAATGTGGAAAATGGTCCGTTTTCAAAAGTTTTATTTTTGAACGTCAGTTCACATTTGTAGGTGGATCATCAGTGTTAGAGCTAAAATTAGCATGTTTAAAGTGATTTTCATGCTTCCAGGGGCTCGGGAAGTTAATTAAATACCATTTGGAGGCATTTAATGTTCGAGCAAAAACGGCTGATTTTCGACAAAAGAGATAACACCCCCCCATTACGTCATGCTTTAGAAATGTGGAAAATGGTCCGTTTTCAAATGTTTTATTTTTGAACGTCAGTTCACATTTGTAGGTGGATCATCAGTGTTAGAGCTAAAATTAGCATGTTTAAAGTGATTTTCATGCTTCCAGGGACTCGGGAAGTTAATTAAATACCATTTGGAGGCATTTAATGTTCGAGCAAAAACGGCTGATTTTCGACAAAAGAGATAACACCCCCCCATTACGTCATGCTTCAGAAATGTGGAAAATGGTCAGTTTTCAAATGTTTTATTTTTGAACGTCAGCTCACATTTGTAGGTGGATCATCAGTTTTAGAGCTAAAATTAGCATGTTTAAAGTGATTTTCATGCTTCCAGGGGCTCGGGAAGTGAAATAAATACCATTTGGAGGCATTTAATGTTCGAACAAAAACGGCTGATTTTCGACAAAAGAGATAACACCCCCCCATTACGTCATGCTTCAGAAATGTGGAAAATGGTCCGTTTTCAAATGTTTTATTTTTGAACGTCAGTTCACATTTGTAGGTGGATCATCAGTGTTAGAGCTAAAATTAGCATGTTTAAAGTGATTTTCATGCTTCCAGGGGCTCGGGAAGTTAATTAAATACCATTTGGAGGCATTTAATGTTCGAGCAAAAACGGCTGATTTTCGACAAAAGAGATAACACCCCCCCCATTACGTCATGCTGCAGAAATGTGGAAAATGGTCCGTTTTCAAATGTTTTATTTTTGAACGTCAGTTCACATTTGTAGGTGGATCATCAGTGTTAGAGCTAAAATTAGCATGTTTAAAGTGATTTTCATGCTTCCAGGGGCCCAAAACACAAGATTTATGGAATGGTTAAAAGTGCATGAAAATGGCCAATTTACTCACTCTGAGTTCTCAAAAAGGGTTTCTTCACCCCGGGAAGTTAATTAAATACCATTTGGAGGCATTTAATGTTCGAGCAAAAACGGCTGATTTTCGACAAAAGAGATAACACCCCCCAATTACGTCATGCTTCAGAAATGTGGAAAATGGTCCGTTTTCAAATGTTTTATTTTTGAACGTCAGTTCACATTTGTAGGTGGATCATCAGTGTTAGAGCTAAAATTAGCATGTTTAAAGTGATTTTCATGCTTCCAGGGGCTCGGGAAGTTAATTAAATACCATTTGGAGGCATTTAATGTTCGAGCAAAAACGGCTGATTTTCGACAAAAGAGATAACACCCCCCCATTACGTCATGCTTTAGAAATGTGGAAAATGGTCCGTTTTCAAATGTTTTATTTTTGAACGTCAGTTCACATTTGTAGGTGGATCATCAGTGTTAGAGCTAAAATTAGCATGTTTAAAGTGATTTTCATGCTTCCAGGGGCTCGGGAAGTTAATTAAATACCATTTGGAGGCATTTAATGTTCGAGCAAAAACGGCTGATTTTCGACAAAAGAGATAACACCCCCCATTACGTCATGCTTCAGAAATGTGGAAAATGGTCCGTTTTCAAATGTTTTATTTTTGAACGTCAGCTCACATTTGTAGGTGGATCATCAGTGTTAGAGCTAAAATTAGCATGTTTAAAGTGATTTTCATGCTTCCAGGGGCTCGGGAAGTGAAATAAATACCATTTGGAGGCATTTAATGTTCGAACAAAAACGGCTGATTTTCGACAAAAGAGATAACACCCCCCCATTACATCATGCTTCAGAAATGTGGAAAATGGTCCATTTTCAAATGTTTTATTTTTGAACGTCAGTTCACATTTGTAGGTGGATCATCAGTGTTAGAGCTAAAATTAGCATGTTTAAAGTGATATTCATGCTTCCAGGGGCTCGGGAAGTTAATTAAATACCATTTGGAGGCATTTAATGTTCGAGCAAAAACGGCTGATTTTCGACAAAAGAGATAACACCCCCCCCCATTACGTCATGCTTCAGAAATGTGGAAAATGGTCCGTTTTCAAATGTTTTATTTTTGAACGTCAGTTCACATTTGTAGGTGGATCATCAGTGTTAGAGCTAAAATTAGCATGTTTAAAGTGATTTTCATGCTTCCAGGGGCTCGGGAAGTGAAATAAATACCATTTGGAGGCATTTAATGTTCGAGTAAAAACCGCTGATTTTCGACAAAAGAGATAACACCCCCCCATTACGTCATGCTTCAGAAATGTGGAAAATGGTCCGTTTTCAAATGTTTTATTTTTGAACGTCAGTTCACATTTGTAGGTGGATCATCAGTGTTAGAGCTAAAATTAGCATGTTTAAAGTGATTTTCATGCTTCCAGAGGCTCGGGAAGTTAATTAAATACCATTTGGAGGCATTTAATGTTCGAGCAAAAACGGCTGATTTTCGACAAAAGAGATAACACCCCCCCATTACGTCATGCTTCAGAAATGTGGAAAATGGTCCTTTTTCAAATGTTTTATTTTTGAACGTCAGTTCACATTTTTAGGTGGATCATCAGTGTTAGAGCTAAAATTAGCATGTTTAAAGTGATTTTCATGCTTCCAGGGGCCCAAAACACAAGATTTATAGAATGGTTAAAAGTGCATGAAAATGGCCAATTTACTCACTCTGAGTTCTCAAAAAGGGTTTCGTCACCCCGGGAAGTTAATTAAATACCATTTGGAGGCATTTAATGTTCGAGCAAAAACGGCTGATTTTCGACAAAAGAGATAACACCCCCCCATTACGTCATGCTTCAGAAATGTGGAAAATGGTCCGTTTTCAAATGTTTTATTTTTGAACGTCAGTTCACATTTGTAGGTGGATCATCAGTGTTAGAGCTAAAATTAGCATGTTTAAAGTGATTTTCATGCTTCCAGGGGCTCGGGAAGTTAATTAAATACTATTTGGAGGTATTTAATGTTCGAGCAAAAACGGCAGATTTTCGACAAAAGAGATAACACCCCCCCATTACCTCATGCTTCAGAAATGTGGAAAATGGTCCGTTTTCAAATGTTTTATTTTTGAACGTCAGTTCACATTTGTAGGTGGATCATCAGTGTTAGAGCTAAAATTAGCATGTTTAAAGTGATTTTCATGCTTTCAGGGGCTCGGGAAGTTAATTAAATACCATTTGGAGGCATTTAATGTTCGAGCAAAAACGGCTGATTTTCGACAAAAGAGATAACACCCCCCCATTACGTCATGCTTCAGAAAAGTGGAAAATGGTCCGTTTTCAAATGTTTTATTTTTGAACATCAGTTCACATTTGTAGGTGGATCATCAGTGTTAGAGCTTAAATTAGCATGTTTAAAGTGATTTTCATGCTTCCAGGGGCTCGGGAAGTTAATTAAATACCATTTGGAGGCATTTAAAGTTCGAGCAAAAACGGCTGATTTTCAAAAAAAGAGATAACACCCCCCCATTATGTCATGCTTCAGAAATGTGGAAAATGGTCCGTTTTCAAATGTTTTATTTTTGAACGTCAGTTCACATTTGTAGGTGGATCATCAGTGTTAGAGCTAAAATTAGCATGTTTAAAGTGATTTTCATGCTTCCAGGGGCTCGGGAAGTTAATTAAATACCATTTGGAGGCATTTAATGTTCGAGCAAAAACGGCTGATTTTCGACAAAAGAGATAACACCCCCCATTCCGTCATGCTTCAGAAATGTGGAAAATGGTCCGTTTTCAAATGTTTTATTTTTGAACGTCAGTTCACATTTGTAGGTGGATCATCAGTGTTAGAGCTAAAATTAGCATGTTTAAAGGGATTTTCATGCTTCCAGGGGCTCTGGAAGTTAATTAAATACCATTTGGAGGCATTTAATGTTCGAGCAAAAACGGCTGATTTTCGACAAAAGAGATAACACCCCCCCATTACGTCATGCTTCAGAAATGTGGAAAATGGTCCGTTTTTAAATGTTTTATTTTTGAACGTCAGTTCACATTTGTAGGTGGATCATCAGTGTTAGAGCTAAAATTAGCATGTTTAAAGTGATTTTCATTCTTCCAGGGGCTCGGGAAGTTAATTAAATACCATTTGGAGGCATTTAATGTTCGAGCAAAAACGGCTGATTTTCGACAAAAGAGATAACACCCCCCCATTACGTCATGCTTCAGAAATGTGGAAAATGGTCCGTTTTCAAATGTTTTATTTTTGAACGTCAGTTCACATTTGTAGGTGGATCATCAGTGTTAGAGCTAAAATTAGCATGTTTAAAGTGATTTTCATGCTTCCAGGGGCTCGGGAAGTTAATTAAATACCATTTGGAGGCATTTAATGTTCGAGCAAAAACGGCTGATTTTCGACAAAAGAGATAACACCCCCCCATTACGTCATGCTTCAGAAATGTGGAAAATGGTCCGTTTTCAAATGTTTTATTTTTGAACGTCAGTTCACATTTGTAGGTGGATCATCAGTGTTAGAGCTAAAATTAGCATGTTTAAAGTGATTTTCATGCTTCCAGGGGCCCAAAACACAAGATTTATGGAATGGTTAAAAGTGCATGAAAATGGCCAATTTACTCACTCTGAGTTCTCAAAAAGGGTTTATTCACCCCGGGAAGTTAATTAAATACCATTTGGAGGCATTTAATGTTCGAGCAAAAACGGCTGATTTTCGACAAAAGAGATAACACCCCCCCCATTACGTCATGCTTCAGAAATGTGGAAAATGGTCCGTTTTCAAAAGTTTTATTTTTGAACGTCAGTTCACATTTGTAGGTGGATCATCAGTGTTAGAGCTAAAATTAGCATGTTTAAAGTGATTTTCATGCTTCCAGGGGCCCAAAACACAAGATTTATGGAATGGTTAAAAGTGCATGAAAATGGCCAATTTACTCACTCTGAGTTCTCAAAAAGGGTTTCTTCACCCCGGGAAGTTAATTAAATACCATTTGGAGGCATTTAATGTTCCAGCAAAAACGGCTAATTTTCGACAAAAGAGATAACACCCCCCCATTACGTCATGCTTCAGAAATGTGGAAAATGGTTCGTTTTCAAATGTTTTATTTTTGAACGTCAGTTCACATTTGTAGGTGGATCATCAATGTTAGAGCTAAAATTAGCATGTTTAAAGTGATTTTCATGCTTCCAGGGGCTCGGGAAGTTAATTAAATTCCATTTGGCGGCATTTAATGTTCGAGCAAAAACGGCTGATTTTCGACAAAAGAGATAACACCCCCCCCATTACGTCATGCTTCAGAAATGTGGAAAATGGTCCGTTTTCAAATGTTTTATTTTTGAACGTCAGTTCACATTTGTAGGTGGATCATCAGTGTTAGAGCTAAAATTAGCATGTTTAAAGTGATTTTCATGCTTCCAGGGGCTCGGGAAGTTAATTAAATACCATTTGGAGGCATTTAATGTTCGAGCAAAAACGGCTGATTTTCGACAAACGAGATAACACCCCCCCATTACGTCATGCTTCAGAAATGTGGAAAATGGTCCGTTTTCAAATGTTTTATTTTTGAACGTCAGTTCACATTTGTAGGTGGATCATCAGTGTTAGAGCTAAAATTAGCATGTTTAAAGTGATTTTCATGCTCCCAGGGGCTCGGGAAGTTAATTAAATACCATTTGGAGGCATTTAATGTTCGGGCAAAAACGGCTGATTTTCGACAAAAGAGATAACACCCCCCCATTACGTCATGCTTCAGAAATGTGGAAAATGGTCCGTTTTCAAATGTTTTATTTTTGAACGTCAGTTCACATTTGTAGGTGGATCATCAGTGTTAGAGCTAAAATTAGCATGTTTAAAGTGATTTTCATGCTTCCAGGGGCCCAAAACACAAGATTTATGGAATGGTTAAAAGTGCATGAAAATGGCCAATTTACTCACTCTGAGTTCTCAAAAAGGGTTTCTTCACCCCGGGAAGTTAATTAAATACCATTTGGAGGCATTTAATGTTCGAGCAAAAACGGCTGATTTTCGACAAAAGAGATAACACCCCCCCATTACGTCATGCTTCAGAAATGTGGAAAATGGTCCGTTTTCAAATGTTTTATTTTTGAACGTCAGTTCACATTTGTAGGTGGATCATCAGTGTTAGAGCTAAAATTAGCATGTTTAAAGTGATTTTCATGCTTCCAGGGGCCCAAAACACAAGATTTATGGAATAGTTAAAAGTGCATGAAAATGGCCAATTTACTCACTCTGAGTTCTCAAAAAGGGTTTCTTCACCCCGGGAAGTTAATTAAATACCATTTGGAGGCATTTAATGTTCCAGCAAAAACGGCAGATTTTCGACAAAAGAGATAACACCCCCCCATTACGTCATGCTTCAGAAATGTGGAAAATGGTCCGTTTTCAAATGTTTTATTTTTGAACGTCAGTTCACATTTGTAGGTGGATCATCAGTGTTAGAGCTAAAATTAGCATGTTTAAAGTGATTTTCATGCTTCCAGGGGCTCGGGAAGTTAATTAAATACCATTTGGAGGCATTTAATGTTCGAGCAAAAACGGCTGATTTTCGACAAAAGAGATAACACCCCCCCATTACGTCATGCTTTAGAAATGTGGAAAATGGTCCGTTTTCAAATGTTTTATTTTTGAACGTCAGTTCACATTTGTAGGTGGATCATCAGTGTTAGAGCTAAAATTAGCATGTTTAAAGTGATTTTCATGCTTCCAGGGACTCGGGAAGTTAATTAAATACCATTTGGAGGCATTTAATGTTCGAGCAAAAACGGCTGATTTTCGACAAAAGAGATAACACCCCCCCATTACGTCATGCTTCAGAAATGTGGAAAATGGTCCGTTTTCAAATGTTTTATTTTCGAACGTCAGTTCACATTTGTAGGTGGATCATCAGTGTTAGAGCTAAAATTAGCATGTTTAAAGTGATTTTCATGCTTCCAGGGGCTCGGAAAGTTAATTAAATACCATTTGGAGGCATTTAATGTTCGAGCAAAAAAGGCTGATTTTCGACAAAAGAGATAACACCCCCCCATTACGTCATTCTTCAGAAATGTGGAAAATGGTCCGTTTTCAAATGTTTTATTTTTGAACGTCAGTTCACATTTGTAGGTGGATCATCAGTGTTAGAGCTAAAATTAGCATGTTTAAAGTGATTTTCATGCTTCCAGGGGCTTGGGAAGTGAAATAAATACCATTTGGAGGCATTTAATGTTCGAGCAAAAACGGCTGATTTTCGACAAAAGAGATAACACCCCCCATTACGTCATGCTTCAGAAATGTGGAAAATGGTCCGTTTTCAAATGTTTTATTTTTGAACGTCAGTTCACATTTGTAGGTGGATCATCAGTGTTAGAGCTAAAATTAGCATGTTTAAAGTGATTTTCATGCTTCCAGGGGCTCAGGAAGTTAATTAAATACCATTTGGAGGTATTTAATGTTCGAGCAAATACGGCTGATTTTCGACAAAAGAGATAACACCCCCCCATTACGTCATGCTTCAGAAATGTGGAAAATGGTCCGTTTTCAAATGTTTTATTTTTGAACGTCAGTTCACATTTGTAGGTGGATCATCAGTGTTAGAGCTAAAATTAGCATGTTTAAAGTGATTTTCATGCTTCCAGGGGCTCGGGAAGTTAATTAAATACCATTTGGAGGCATTTAATGTTCGAGCAAAAACGGCTGATTTTCGACAAAAGAGATAACACCCCCCCATTACGTCATGCTTCAGAAATGTGGAAAATGGTCCGTTTTCAAATGTTTTATTTTTGAACGTCAGTTCACATTTGTAGGTGGATCATCAGTGTTAGAGCTAAAATTAGCATGTTCAAAGTGATTTTCATGCTTCAGGGGCTCGGGAAGTTAATTAAATACCATTTGGAGGCATTTAATGTTCGAGCAAAAATGGCTGATTTTCGACAAAAGAGATAACAGCCCCCATTACGTCATGCTTCAGAAATGTGGAAAATGGTCCGTTTTCAAATGTTTTATTTTTGAACGTCAGTTCACATTTGTAGGTGGATCATCAGTGTTAGAGCTAAAATTAGCATGTTTAAAGTGATTTTCATGCTTCCAGGGGCCCAAAACACAAGATTTATGGAATGGTTAAAAGTGCATGAAAATGGCCAATTTACTCACTCTGAGTTCTCAAAAAGGGTTTCTTCACCCCGGGAAGTTAATTAAATACCATTTGGAGGCATTTAATGTTCGAGCAAAAACGGCTGATTTTCGACAAAAGAGATAACACCCCCCCATTACGTCATGCTTCAGAAATGTGGAAAATGGTCCGTTTTCAAATGTTTTATTTTTGAACGTCAGTTCACATTTGTAGGTGGATCATCAGTGTTAGAGCTAAAATTAGCATGTTTAAAGTGATTTTCATGCTTCCAGGGGCCCAAAACACAAGATTTATGAAATGGTTAAAAGTGCATGAAAATGGCCAATTTACTCACTCTGAGTTCTCAAAAAGGGTTTCTTCACCCCGGGAAGTTAATTAAATACCATTTGGAGGCATTTAATGTTCGAGCAAAAACGGCTGATTTTGGACAAAAGAGATAACACCCCCCCATTACGTCATGCTTCAGAAATGTGGAAAATGGTCCGTTTTCAAATGTTTTATTTTTGAACGTCAGTTCACATTTGTAGGTGGATCATCAGTGTTAGAGCTAAAATTAGCATGTTTAAAGTGATTTTCATGCTTCCAGGGGCTCGGGAAGTTAATTAAATACCATTTGGAGGCATTTAATGTTCGAGCAAAAACAGCTGATTTTCGACAAAAGAGAACACCCCCCCATTACGTCATGCTTCAGAAATGTGGAAAATGGTCCGTTTTCAAATGTTTTATTTTTGAACGTCAGTTCACATTTGTAGGTGGATCATCAGTGTTAGAGCTAAAATTAGCATGTTTAAAGTGATTTTCATGCTTCCAGGGGCTCGGGAAGTTAATTAAATACCATTTGGAGGCATTTAATGTTCGAGCAAAAACGGCTGATTTTCGACAAAAGAGATAACACCCCCCATTACGTCATGCTTCAGAAATGTGGAAAATGGTCCGTTTTCAAATGTTTTATTTTTGAACGTCAGTTCACATTTGTAGGTGGATCATCAGTGTTAGAGCTAAAATTAGCATGTTTAAAGTGATTTTCATGCTTCCAGGGGCTCGGGAAGTTAATTAAATACTATTTGGAGGTATTTAATGTTCGAGCAAAAACGGCAGATTTTCGACAAAAGAGATAACACCCCCCCATTACCTCATGCTTCAGAAATGTGGAAAATGGTCCGTTTTCAAATGTTTTATTTTTGAACGTCAGTTCACATTTGTAGGTGGATCATCAGTGTTAGAGCTAAAATTAGCATGTTTAAAGTGATTTTCATGCTTCCAGGGGCTCGGGAAGTTAATTAAATACCATTTGGAGGCATTTAATGTTCGAGCAAAAACGGCTGATTTTCGACAAAAGAGATAACACCCCCCCATTACGTCATGCTTCAGAAAAGTGGAAAATGGTCCGTTTTCAAATGTTTTATTTTTGAACATCAGTTCACATTTTTAGGTGGATCATCAGTGTTAGAGCTTAAATTAGCATGTTTAAAGTGATTTTCATGCTTCCAGGGGCTCGGGAAGTTAATTAAATACCATTTGGAGGCATTTAAAGTTCGAGCAAAAACGGCTGATTTTCGACAAAAGAGATAACACCCCCCCATTATGTCATGCTTCAGAAATGTGGAAAATGGTCCGTTTTCAAATGTTTTATTTTTGAACGTCAGTTCACATTTGTAGGTGGATCATCAGTGTTAGAGCTAAAATTATCATGTTTAAAGTGATTTTCATGCTTCCAGGGGCTCGGGAAGTTAATTAAATACCATTTGGAGGCATTTAATGTTCGAGCAAAAACGGCTGATTTTCGACAAAAGAGATAACACCCCCCCATTCCGTCATGCTTCAGAAATGTGGAAAATGGTCCGTTTTCAAATGTTTTATTTTTGAACGTCAGTTCACATTTGTAGGTGGATCATCAGTGTTAGAGCTAAAATTAGCATGTTTAAAGGGATTTTCATGCTTCCAGGGGCTCGGGAAGTTAATTAAATACCATTTTGAGGCATTTAATGTTCGAGCAAAAACGGCTGATTTTCGACAAAAGAGATAACACCCTCCCATTACGTCATGCTTCAGAAATGTGGAAAATGGTCCGTTTTCAAATGTTTTATTTTTGAACGTCAGTTCACATTTGTAGGTGGATCATCAGTGTTAGAGCTAAAATTAGCATGTTTAAAGTGATTTTCATGCTTCCAGGGGCTCGGGAAGTTAATTAAATACCATTTGGAGGCATTTAATGTTCGAGCAAAAACGGCTGATTTTCGACAAAAGAGATAACACCCCCCCCATTACGTCATGCTTCAGAAATGTGGAAAATGGTCCGTTTTCAAATGTTTTATTTTTGAACGTCAGTTCACATTTGTAGGTGGATCATCAGTGTTAGAGCTAAAATTAGCATGTTTAAAGTGATTTTCATGCTTCCAGGGGCTCGGGAAGTTAATTAAATACCATTTGGAGGCATTTAATGTTCGAGCAAAAACGGCTGATTTTCGACAAAAGAGATAACACCCCCCCATTACGTCATGCTTCAGAAATGTGAAAAATGGTCCGTTTTCAAATGTTTTATTTTTGAACGTCAGTTCACATTTGTAGGTGGATCATCAGTGTTAGAGCTAAAATTAGCATGTTTAAAGTGATTTTCATGCTTCCAGGGGCCCAAAACACAAGATTTATGGAATGGTTAAAAGTGCATGAAAATGGCCAATTTACTCACTCTGAGTTCTCAAAAAGGGTTTCTTCACCCCGGAAGTTAATTAAATACCATTTGGAGGCATTTAATGTTCGAGCAAAAACGGCTGATTTTCGACAAAAGAGATAACACCCCCCCATTACGTCATGCTTCAGAAATGTGGAAAATGGTCCGTTTTCAAAAGTTTTATTTTTGAACGTCAGTTCACATTTGTAGGTGGATCATCAGTGTTAGAGCTAAAATTAGCATGTTTAAAGTGATTTTCATGCTTCCAGGGGCCCAAAACACAAGATTTATGGAATGGTTAAAAGTGCATGAAAATGGCCAATTTACTCACTCTGAGTTCTCAAAAAGGGTTTCTTCACCCCGGGAAGTTAATTAAATACCATTTGGAGGCATTTAATGTTCCAGCAAAAACGGCTGATTTTCGACAAAAGAGATAACACCCCCCCATTACGTCATGCTTCAGAAATGTGGAAAATGGTTCGTTTTCAAATGTTTTATTTTTGAACGTCAGTTCACATTTGTAGGTGGATCATCAATGTTAGAGCTAAAATTAGCATGTTTAAAGTGATTTTCATGCTTCCAGGGGCTCGGGAAGTTAATTAAATTCCATTTGTGGGCATTTAATGTTCGAGCAAAAATGGCTGATTTTCGACAAAAGAGATAACACCCCCCCATTACGTCATGCTTCAGAAATGTGGAAAATGGTCCGTTTTCAAATGTTTTATTTTTGAACGTCAGTTCACATTTGTAGGTGGATCATCAGTGTTAGAGCTAAAATTAGCATGTTTAAAGTGATTTTCATGCTTCCAGGGGCTCGGGAAGTTAATTAAATACCATTTGGAGGCATTTAATGTTCGAGCAAAAACGGCTGATTTTCGACAAAAGAGATAACACCCCCCCATTACGTCATGCTTCAGAAATGTGGAAAATGGTCCGTTTTCAAATGTTTTATTTTTGAACGTCAGTTCACATTTGTAGGTGGATCATCAGTGTTAGAGCTAAAATTAGCATGTTTAAAGTGATTTTCATGCTTCCAGGGGCCCAAAACACAAGATTTATGGAATAGTTAAAAGTGCATGAAAATGGCCAATTTACTCACTCTGAGTTCTCAAAAAGGGTTTCTTCACCCCGGGAAGTTAATTAAATACCATTTGGAGGCATTTAATGTTCCAGCAAAAACGGCAGATTTTCGACAAAAGAGATAACACCCCCCCATTACGTCATGCTTCAGAAATATGGAAAATGGTCCGTTTTCAAATGTTTTATTTTTGAACGTCAGTTCACATTTGTAGGTGGATCATCAGTGTTAGAGCTAAAATTAGCATGTTTAAAGTGATTTTCATGCTTCCAGGGGCTCGGGAAGTTAATTAAATACCATTTGGAGGCATTTAATGTTCGAGCAAAAACGGCTGATTTTCGACAAAAGAGATAACACCCCCCCATTACGTCATGCTTCAGAAATGTGGAAAATGGTCCGTTTTCAAATGTTTTATTTTCGAACGTCAGTTCACATTTGTAGGTGGATCATCAGTGTTAGAGCTAAAATTAGCATGTTTAAAGTGATTTTCATGCTTCCAGGGGCTCGGAAAGTTAATTAAATACCATTTGGAGGCATTTAATGTTCGAGCAAAAACGGCTGATTTTCGACAAAAGAGATAACACCCCCCCATTACGTCATTCTTCAGAAATGTGGAAAATGGTCCGTTTTCAAATGTTTTATTTTTGAACGTCAGTTCACATTTGTAGGTGGATCATCAGTGTTAGAGCTAAAATTAGCATGTTTAAAGTGATTTTCATGCTTCCAGGGGCTCGGGAAGTGAAATAAATACCATTTGGAGGCATTTAATGTTCGAGCAAAAACGGCTGATTTTCGACAAAAGAGATAACACCCCCCATTACGTCATGCTTCAGAAATGTGGAAAATGGTCCGTTTTCAAATGTTTTATTTTTGAACGTCAGTTCACATTTGTAGGTGGATCATCAGTGTTAGAGCTAAAATTAGCATGTTTAAAGTGATTTTCATGCTTCCAGGGGCTCGGGAAGTTAATTAAATACCATTTGGAGGTATTTAATGTTCGAGCAAAAACGGCTGATTTTCGACAAAAGAGATAACACCCCCCCATTACGTCATGCTTCAGAAATGTGGAAAATGGTCCGTTTTCAAATGTTTTATTTTTGAACGTCAGTTCACATTTGTAGGTGGATCATCAGTGTTAGAGCTAAAATTAGCATGTTTAAAGTGATTTTCATGCTTCCAGGGGCTCGGGAAGTTAATTAAATACCATTTGGAGGCATTTAATGTTCGAGCAAAAACGGCTGATTTTCGACAAAAGAGATAACACCCCCCCATTACGTCATGCTTCAGAAATGTGGAAAATGGTCCGTTTTCAAATGTTTTATTTTTGAACGTCAGTTCACATTTGTAGGTGGATCATCAGTGTTAGAGCTAAAATTAGCATGTTTAAAGTGATTTTCATGCTTCAGGGGCTCGGGAAGTTAATTAAATACCATTTGGAGGCATTTAATGTTCGAGCAAAAACGGCTGATTTTCGACAAAAGAGATAACACCCCCCCATTACGTCATGCTTCAGAAATGTGGAAAATGGTCCGTTTTCAAATGTTTTATTTTTGAACGTCAGTTCACATTTGTAGGTGGATCATCAGTGTTAGAGCTAAAATTAGCATGTTTAAAGTGATTTTCATGCTTCCAGGGGCCCAAAACACAAGATTTATGAAATGGTTAAAAGTGCATGAAAATGGCCAATTTACTCACTCTGAGTTCTCAAAAAGGGTTTCTTCACCCCGGGAAGTTAATTAAATACCATTTGGAGGCATTTAATGTTCGAGCAAAAACGGCTGATTTTCGACAAAAGAGATAACACCCCCCCCATTACGTCATGCTTCAGAAATGTGGAAAATGGTCCGTTTTCAAATGTTTTATTTTTGAACGTCAGTTCACATTTGTAGGTGGATCATCAGTGTTAGAGCTAAAATTAGCATGTTTAAAGTGATTTTCATGCTTCCAGGGGCTCGGGAAGTTAATTAAATACCATTTGGAGGCATTTAATGTTCGAGCAAAAACGGCTGATTTTCGACAAAAGAGATAACACCCCCCCATTACGTCATGCTTCAGAAATGTGGAAAATGGTCAGTTTTCAAATGTTTTATTTTTGAACGTCAGTTCACATTTGTAGGTGGATCATCAGTGTTAGAGCTAAAATTAGCATGTTTAAAGTGATTTTTATGCTTCCAGGGGCCCAAAACACAAGATTTATGGAATGGTTAAAAGTGCATGAAAATGGCCAATTTACTCACTCTGAGTTCTCAAAAAGGGTTTCTTCACCCTGGGAAGTTAATTAAATACCATTTGGAGGCATTTAATGTTCGAGCAAAAACGGCTGATTTTCGACAAAAGAGATAACACCCCCCCATTACGTCATGCTTCAGAAATGTGGAAAATGGTCCGTTTTCAAATGTTTTATTTTTGAACGTCAGTTCACATTTGTAGGTGGATCATCAGTGTTAGAGCTAAAATTAGCATGTTTAAAGTGATTTTCATGCTTCCAGGGGCTCGGGAAGTTAATTAAATACCATTTGGAGGCATTTAATGTTCGAGCAAAAACGGCTGATTTTCGACAAAAGAGATAACACCCCCCATTACGTCATGCTTCAGAAATGTGGAAAATGGTCCGTTTTCAAATGTTTTATTTTTGAACGTCAGTTCACATTTGTAGGTGGATCATCAGTGTTAGAGCTAAAATTAGCATGTTTAAAGTGATTTTCATGCTTCCAGGGGCTCGGGAAGTGAAATAAATACCATTTGGAGGCATTTAATGTTCGAGCAAAAACGGCTGATTTTCGACAAAAGAGATAACACCCCCCCATTACGTCATGCTTCAGAAATGTGGAAAATGGTCCGTTTTCAAATGTTTTATTTTTGAACGTCAGTTCACATTTGTAGGTGGATCATCAGTGTTAGAGCTAAAATTAGCATGTTTAAAGTGATTTTCATGCTTCCAGGGGCTCGGGAAGTGAAATAAATACCATTTGGAGGCATTTAATGTTCGAGTAAAAACGGCTGATTTTCGACAAAAGAGATAACACCCCCCCATTACGTCATGCTTCAGAAATGTGGAAAATGGTCCGTTTTCAAATGTTTTATTTTTGAACGTCAGTTCACATTTGTAGGTGGATCATCAGTGTTAGAGCTAAAATTAGCATGTTTAAAGTGATTTTCATGCTTCCAGAGGCTCGGGAAGTTAATTAAATACCATTTGGAGGCATTTAATGTTCGAGCAAAAACGGCTGATTTTCGACAAAAGAGATAACACCCCCCCATTACGTCATGCTTCAGAAATGTGGAAAATGGTCCTTTTTCAAATGTTTTATTTTTGAACGTCAGTTCACATTTGTAGGTGGATCATCAGTGTTAGAGCTAAAATTAGCATGTTTAAAGTGATTTTCATGCTTCCAGGGGCCCAAAACACAAGATTTATAGAATGGTTAAAAGTGCATGAAAATGGCCAATTTACTCACTCTGAGTTCTCAAAAAGGGTTTCGTCACCCCGGGAAGTTAATTAAATACCATTTGGAGGCATTTAATGTTCGAGCAAAAACGGCTGATTTTCGACAAAAGAGATAACACCCCCCCATTACGTCATGCTTCAGAAATGTGGAAAATGGTCCGTTTTCAAATGTTTTATTTTTGAACGTCAGTTCACATTTGTAGGTGGATCATCAGTGTTAGAGCTAAAATTAGCATGTTTAAAGTGATTTTCATGCTTCCAGGGGCTCGGGAAGTTAATTAAATACTATTTGGAGGTATTTAATGTTCGAGCAAAAACGGCAGATTTTCGACAAAAGAGATAACACCCCCCCATTACCTCATGCTTCAGAAATGTGGAAAATGGTCCGTTTTCAAATGTTTTATTTTTGAACGTCAGTTCACATTTGTAGGTGGATCATCAGTGTTAGAGCTAAAATTAGCATGTTTAAAGTGATTTTCATGCTTCCAGGGGCTCGGGAAGTTAATTAAATACCATTTGGAGGCATTTAATGTTCGAGCAAAAACGGCTGATTTTCGACAAAAGAGATAACACCCCCCCATTACGTCATGCTTCAGAAAAGTGGAAAATGGTCCGTTTTCAAATGTTTTATTTTTGAACATCAGTTCACATTTGTAGGTGGATCATCAGTGTTAGAGCTTAAATTAGCATGTTTAAAGTGATTTTCATGCTTCCAGGGGCTCGGGAAGTTAATTAAATACCATTTGGAGGCATTTAAAGTTCGAGCAAAAACGGCTGATTTTCGACAAAAGAGATAACACCCCCCCATTATGTCATGCTTCAGAAATGTGGAAAATGGTCCGTTTTCAAATGTTTTATTTTTGAACGTCAGTTCACATTTGTAGGTGGATCATCAGTGTTAGAGCTAAAATTAGCATGTTTAAAGTGATTTTCATGCTTCCAGGGGCTCGGGAAGTTAATTAAATACCATTTGGAGGCATTTAATGTTCGAGCAAAAACGGCTGATTTTCGACAAAAGAGATAACACCCCCCCATTCCGTCATGCTTCAGAAATGTGGAAAATGGTCCGTTTTCAAATGTTTTATTTTTGAACGTCAGTTCACATTTGTAGGTGGATCATCAGTGTTAGAGCTAAAATTAGCATGTTTAAAGTGATTTTCATGCTTCCAGGGGCTCGGGAAGTTAATTAAATACCATTTGGAGGCATTTAATGTTTGAGCAAAAACGGCTGATTTTCGACAAAAGAGATAACACCCCCCCATTACGTCATGCTTCAGAAATGTGGAAAATAGTCCGTTTTCAAATGTTTTATTTTTGAACGTCAGTTCACATTTGTAGGTGGATCATCAGTGTTAGAGCTAAAATTAGCATGTTTAAAGTGATTTTCATGCTTCCAGGGGCTCGGGAAGTTAATTAAATACCATTTGGAGGCATTTAATGTTCGAGCAAAAACGGCTGATTTTCGACAAAAGAGATAACACCCCCCCATTACGTCATGCTTTAGAAATGTGGAAAATGGTCCGTTTTCAAATGTTTTATTTTTGAACGTCAGTTCACATTTGTAGGTGGATCATCAGTGTTAGAGCTAAAATTAGCATGTTTAAAGTGATTTTCATGCTTCCAGGGACTCGGGAAGTTAATTAAATACCATTTGGAGGCATTTAATGTTCGAGCAAAAACGGCTGATTTTCGACAAAAGAGATAACACCCCCCCATTACGTCATGCTTCAGAAATGTGGAAAATGGTCCGTTTTCAAATGTTTTATTTTTGAACGTCAGCTCACATTTGTAGGTGGATCATCAGTGTTAGAGCTAAAATTAGCATGTTTAAAGTGATTTTCATGCTTCCAGGGGCTCGGGAAGTGAAATAAATACCATTTGGAGGCATTTAATGTTCGAACAAAAACGGCTGATTTTCGACAAAAGAGATAACACCCCCCCATTACGTCATGCTTCAGAAATGTGGAAAATGGTCCGTTTTCAAATGTTTTATTTTTGAACGTCAGTTCACATTTGTAGGTGGATCATCAGTGTTAGAGCTAAAATTAGCATGTTTAAAGTGATTTTCATGCTTCCAGGGGCTCGGGAAGTTAATTAAATACCATTTGGAGGCATTTAATGTTCGAGCAAAAACGGCTGATTTTCGACAAAAGAGATAACACCCCCCCCATTACGTCATGCTTCAGAAATGTGGAAAATGGTCCGTTTTCAAATGTTTTATTTTTGAACGTCAGTTCACATTTGTAGGTGGATCATCAGTGTTAGAGCTAAAATTAGCATGTTTAAAGTGATTTTCATGCTTCCAGGGGCCCAAAACACAAGATTTATGGAATGGTTAAAAGTGCATGAAAATGGCCAATTTACTCACTCTGAGTTCTCAAAAAGGGTTTCTTCACCCCGGGAAGTTAATTAAATACCATTTGGAGGCATTTAATGTTCGAGCAAAAACGGCTGATTTTCGACAAAAGAGATAACACCCCCCAATCACGTCATGCTTCAGAAATGTGGAAAATGGTCCGTTTTCAAATGTTTTATTTTTGAACGTCAGTTCACATTTGTAGGTGGATCATCAGTGTTAGAGCTAAAATTAGCATGTTTAAAGTGATTTTCATGCTTCCAGGGGCTCGGGAAGTTAATTAAATACCATTTGGAGGCATTTAATGTTCGAGCAAAAACGGCTGATTTTCGACAAAAGAGATAACACCCCCCCATTACGTCATGCTTTAGAAATGTGGAAAATGGTCCGTTTTCAAATGTTTTATTTTTGAACGTCAGTTCACATTTGTAGGTGGATCATCAGTGTTAGAGCTAAAATTAGCATGTTTAAAGTGATTTTCATGCTTCCAGGGGCCCAAAACACAAGATTTATGGAATGGTTAAAAGTGCATGAAAATGGCCAATTTACTCACTCTGAGTTCTCAAAAAGGGTTTCTTCACCCCGGAAGTTAATTAAATACCATTTGGAGGCATTTAATGTTCGAGCAAAAACGGCTGATTTTCGACAAAAGAGATAACACCCCCCCATTACGTCATGCTTCAGAAATGTGGAAAATGGTCCGTTTTCAAAAGTTTTATTTTTGAACGTCAGTTCACATTTGTAGGTGGATCATCAGTGTTAGAGCTAAAATTAGCATGTTTAAAGTGATTTTCATGCTTCCAGGGGCCCAAAACACAAGATTTATGGAATGGTTAAAAGTGCATGAAAATGGCCAATTTACTCACTCTGAGTTCTCAAAAAGGGTTTCTTCACCCCGGGAAGTTAATTAAATACCATTTGGAGGCATTTAATGTTCCAGCAAAAACGGCTGATTTTCGACAAAAGAGATAACACCCCCCCATTACGTCATGCTTCAGAAATGTGGAAAATGGTTCGTTTTCAAATGTTTTATTTTTGAACGTCAGTTCACATTTGTAGGTGGATCATCAATGTTAGAGCTAAAATTAGCATGTTTAAAGTGATTTTCATGCTTCCAGGGGCTCGGGAAGTTAATTAAATTCCATTTGTGGGCATTTAATGTTCGAGCAAAAATGGCTGATTTTCGACAAAAGAGATAACACCCCCCCATTACGTCATGCTTCAGAAATGTGGAAAATGGTCCGTTTTCAAATGTTTTATTTTTGAACGTCAGTTCACATTTGTAGGTGGATCATCAGTGTTAGAGCTAAAATTAGCATGTTTAAAGTGATTTTCATGCTTCCAGGGGCTCGGGAAGTTAATTAAATACCATTTGGAGGCATTTAATGTTCGAGCAAAAACGGCTGATTTTCGACAAAAGAGATAACACCCCCCCATTACGTCATGCTTCAGAAATGTGGAAAATGGTCCGTTTTCAAATGTTTTATTTTTGAACGTCAGTTCACATTTGTAGGTGGATCATCAGTGTTAGAGCTAAAATTAGCATGTTTAAAGTGATTTTCATGCTTCCAGGGGCCCAAAACACAAGATTTATGGAATAGTTAAAAGTGCATGAAAATGGCCAATTTACTCACTCTGAGTTCTCAAAAAGGGTTTCTTCACCCCGGGAAGTTAATTAAATACCATTTGGAGGCATTTAATGTTCCAGCAAAAACGGCAGATTTTCGACAAAAGAGATAACACCCCCCCATTACGTCATGCTTCAGAAATATGGAAAATGGTCCGTTTTCAAATGTTTTATTTTTGAACGTCAGTTCACATTTGTAGGTGGATCATCAGTGTTAGAGCTAAAATTAGCATGTTTAAAGTGATTTTCATGCTTCCAGGGGCTCGGGAAGTTAATTAAATACCATTTGGAGGCATTTAATGTTCGAGCAAAAACGGCTGATTTTCGACAAAAGAGATAACACCCCCCCATTACGTCATGCTTCAGAAATGTGGAAAATGGTCCGTTTTCAAATGTTTTATTTTCGAACGTCAGTTCACATTTGTAGGTGGATCATCAGTGTTAGAGCTAAAATTAGCATGTTTAAAGTGATTTTCATGCTTCCAGGGGCTCGGAAAGTTAATTAAATACCATTTGGAGGCATTTAATGTTCGAGCAAAAACGGCTGATTTTCGACAAAAGAGATAAC
Source organism: Lissotriton vulgaris (assembly GCF_964263255.1). Taxonomy (NCBI): domain Eukaryota; kingdom Metazoa; phylum Chordata; class Amphibia; order Caudata; family Salamandridae; genus Lissotriton; species Lissotriton vulgaris. The sequence continues at coordinate 1,008,160 of NW_028246241.1, read as the reverse complement.
ACCCCCCCATTACGTCATTCTTCAGAAATGTGGAAAATGGTCCGTTTTCAAATGTTTTATTTTTGAACGTCAGTTCACATTTGTAGGTGGATCATCAGTGTTAGAGCTAAAATTAGCATGTTTAAAGTGATTTTCATGCTTCCAGGGGCTCGGGAAGTGAAATAAATACCATTTGGAGGCATTTAATGTTCGAGCAAAAACGGCTGATTTTCGACAAAAGAGATAACACCCCCCATTACGTCATGCTTCAGAAATGTGGAAAATGGTCCGTTTTCAAATGTTTTATTTTTGAACGTCAGTTCACATTTGTAGGTGGATCATCAGTGTTAGAGCTAAAATTAGCATGTTTAAAGTGATTTTCATGCTTCCAGGGGCTCGGGAAGTTAATTAAATACCATTTGGAGGTATTTAATGTTCGAGCAAAAACGGCTGATTTTCGACAAAAGAGATAACACCCCCCCATTACGTCATGCTTCAGAAATGTGGAAAATGGTCCGTTTTCAAATGTTTTATTTTTGAACGTCAGTTCACATTTGTAGGTGGATCATCAGTGTTAGAGCTAAAATTAGCATGTTTAAAGTGATTTTCATGCTTCCAGGGGCTCGGGAAGTTAATTAAATACCATTTGGAGGCATTTAATGTTCGAGCAAAAACGGCTGATTTTCGACAAAAGAGATAACACCCCCCCATTACGTCATGCTTCAGAAATGTGGAAAATGGTCCGTTTTCAAATGTTTTATTTTTGAACGTCAGTTCACATTTGTAGGTGGATCATCAGTGTTAGAGCTAAAATTAGCATGTTTAAAGTGATTTTCATGCTTCAGGGGCTCGGGAAGTTAATTAAATACCATTTGGAGGCATTTAATGTTCGAGCAAAAACGGCTGATTTTCGACAAAAGAGATAACACCCCCCCATTACGTCATGCTTCAGAAATGTGGAAAATGGTCCGTTTTCAAATGTTTTATTTTTGAACGTCAGTTCACATTTGTAGGTGGATCATCAGTGTTAGAGCTAAAATTAGCATGTTTAAAGTGATTTTCATGCTTCCAGGGGCCCAAAACACAAGATTTATGAAATGGTTAAAAGTGCATGAAAATGGCCAATTTACTCACTCTGAGTTCTCAAAAAGGGTTTCTTCACCCCGGGAAGTTAATTAAATACCATTTGGAGGCATTTAATGTTCGAGCAAAAACGGCTGATTTTCGACAAAAGAGATAACACCCCCCCCATTACGTCATGCTTCAGAAATGTGGAAAATGGTCCGTTTTCAAATGTTTTATTTTTGAACGTCAGTTCACATTTGTAGGTGGATCATCAGTGTTAGAGCTAAAATTAGCATGTTTAAAGTGATTTTCATGCTTCCAGGGGCTCGGGAAGTTAATTAAATACCATTTGGAGGCATTTAATGTTCGAGCAAAAACGGCTGATTTTCGACAAAAGAGATAACACCCCCCCATTACGTCATGCTTCAGAAATGTGGAAAATGGTCAGTTTTCAAATGTTTTATTTTTGAACGTCAGTTCACATTTGTAGGTGGATCATCAGTGTTAGAGCTAAAATTAGCATGTTTAAAGTGATTTTTATGCTTCCAGGGGCCCAAAACACAAGATTTATGGAATGGTTAAAAGTGCATGAAAATGGCCAATTTACTCACTCTGAGTTCTCAAAAAGGGTTTCTTCACCCTGGGAAGTTAATTAAATACCATTTGGAGGCATTTAATGTTCGAGCAAAAACGGCTGATTTTCGACAAAAGAGATAACACCCCCCCATTACGTCATGCTTCAGAAATGTGGAAAATGGTCCGTTTTCAAATGTTTTATTTTTGAACGTCAGTTCACATTTGTAGGTGGATCATCAGTGTTAGAGCTAAAATTAGCATGTTTAAAGTGATTTTCATGCTTCCAGGGGCTCGGGAAGTTAATTAAATACCATTTGGAGGCATTTAATGTTCGAGCAAAAACGGCTGATTTTCGACAAAAGAGATAACACCCCCCATTACGTCATGCTTCAGAAATGTGGAAAATGGTCCGTTTTCAAATGTTTTATTTTTGAACGTCAGTTCACATTTGTAGGTGGATCATCAGTGTTAGAGCTAAAATTAGCATGTTTAAAGTGATTTTCATGCTTCCAGGGGCTCGGGAAGTGAAATAAATACCATTTGGAGGCATTTAATGTTCGAGCAAAAACGGCTGATTTTCGACAAAAGAGATAACACCCCCCCATTACGTCATGCTTCAGAAATGTGGAAAATGGTCCGTTTTCAAATGTTTTATTTTTGAACGTCAGTTCACATTTGTAGGTGGATCATCAGTGTTAGAGCTAAAATTAGCATGTTTAAAGTGATTTTCATGCTTCCAGGGGCTCGGGAAGTGAAATAAATACCATTTGGAGGCATTTAATGTTCGAGTAAAAACGGCTGATTTTCGACAAAAGAGATAACACCCCCCCATTACGTCATGCTTCAGAAATGTGGAAAATGGTCCGTTTTCAAATGTTTTATTTTTGAACGTCAGTTCACATTTGTAGGTGGATCATCAGTGTTAGAGCTAAAATTAGCATGTTTAAAGTGATTTTCATGCTTCCAGAGGCTCGGGAAGTTAATTAAATACCATTTGGAGGCATTTAATGTTCGAGCAAAAACGGCTGATTTTCGACAAAAGAGATAACACCCCCCCATTACGTCATGCTTCAGAAATGTGGAAAATGGTCCTTTTTCAAATGTTTTATTTTTGAACGTCAGTTCACATTTGTAGGTGGATCATCAGTGTTAGAGCTAAAATTAGCATGTTTAAAGTGATTTTCATGCTTCCAGGGGCCCAAAACACAAGATTTATAGAATGGTTAAAAGTGCATGAAAATGGCCAATTTACTCACTCTGAGTTCTCAAAAAGGGTTTCGTCACCCCGGGAAGTTAATTAAATACCATTTGGAGGCATTTAATGTTCGAGCAAAAACGGCTGATTTTCGACAAAAGAGATAACACCCCCCCATTACGTCATGCTTCAGAAATGTGGAAAATGGTCCGTTTTCAAATGTTTTATTTTTGAACGTCAGTTCACATTTGTAGGTGGATCATCAGTGTTAGAGCTAAAATTAGCATGTTTAAAGTGATTTTCATGCTTCCAGGGGCTCGGGAAGTTAATTAAATACTATTTGGAGGTATTTAATGTTCGAGCAAAAACGGCAGATTTTCGACAAAAGAGATAACACCCCCCCATTACCTCATGCTTCAGAAATGTGGAAAATGGTCCGTTTTCAAATGTTTTATTTTTGAACGTCAGTTCACATTTGTAGGTGGATCATCAGTGTTAGAGCTAAAATTAGCATGTTTAAAGTGATTTTCATGCTTCCAGGGGCTCGGGAAGTTAATTAAATACCATTTGGAGGCATTTAATGTTCGAGCAAAAACGGCTGATTTTCGACAAAAGAGATAACACCCCCCCATTACGTCATGCTTCAGAAAAGTGGAAAATGGTCCGTTTTCAAATGTTTTATTTTTGAACATCAGTTCACATTTGTAGGTGGATCATCAGTGTTAGAGCTTAAATTAGCATGTTTAAAGTGATTTTCATGCTTCCAGGGGCTCGGGAAGTTAATTAAATACCATTTGGAGGCATTTAAAGTTCGAGCAAAAACGGCTGATTTTCGACAAAAGAGATAACACCCCCCCATTATGTCATGCTTCAGAAATGTGGAAAATGGTCCGTTTTCAAATGTTTTATTTTTGAACGTCAGTTCACATTTGTAGGTGGATCATCAGTGTTAGAGCTAAAATTAGCATGTTTAAAGTGATTTTCATGCTTCCAGGGGCTCGGGAAGTTAATTAAATACCATTTGGAGGCATTTAATGTTCGAGCAAAAACGGCTGATTTTCGACAAAAGAGATAACACCCCCCCATTCCGTCATGCTTCAGAAATGTGGAAAATGGTCCGTTTTCAAATGTTTTATTTTTGAACGTCAGTTCACATTTGTAGGTGGATCATCAGTGTTAGAGCTAAAATTAGCATGTTTAAAGTGATTTTCATGCTTCCAGGGGCTCGGGAAGTTAATTAAATACCATTTGGAGGCATTTAATGTTTGAGCAAAAACGGCTGATTTTCGACAAAAGAGATAACACCCCCCCATTACGTCATGCTTCAGAAATGTGGAAAATAGTCCGTTTTCAAATGTTTTATTTTTGAACGTCAGTTCACATTTGTAGGTGGATCATCAGTGTTAGAGCTAAAATTAGCATGTTTAAAGTGATTTTCATGCTTCCAGGGGCTCGGGAAGTTAATTAAATACCATTTGGAGGCATTTAATGTTCGAGCAAAAACGGCTGATTTTCGACAAAAGAGATAACACCCCCCCATTACGTCATGCTTTAGAAATGTGGAAAATGGTCCGTTTTCAAATGTTTTATTTTTGAACGTCAGTTCACATTTGTAGGTGGATCATCAGTGTTAGAGCTAAAATTAGCATGTTTAAAGTGATTTTCATGCTTCCAGGGACTCGGGAAGTTAATTAAATACCATTTGGAGGCATTTAATGTTCGAGCAAAAACGGCTGATTTTCGACAAAAGAGATAACACCCCCCCATTACGTCATGCTTCAGAAATGTGGAAAATGGTCCGTTTTCAAATGTTTTATTTTTGAACGTCAGCTCACATTTGTAGGTGGATCATCAGTGTTAGAGCTAAAATTAGCATGTTTAAAGTGATTTTCATGCTTCCAGGGGCTCGGGAAGTGAAATAAATACCATTTGGAGGCATTTAATGTTCGAACAAAAACGGCTGATTTTCGACAAAAGAGATAACACCCCCCCATTACGTCATGCTTCAGAAATGTGGAAAATGGTCCGTTTTCAAATGTTTTATTTTTGAACGTCAGTTCACATTTGTAGGTGGATCATCAGTGTTAGAGCTAAAATTAGCATGTTTAAAGTGATTTTCATGCTTCCAGGGGCTCGGGAAGTTAATTAAATACCATTTGGAGGCATTTAATGTTCGAGCAAAAACGGCTGATTTTCGACAAAAGAGATAACACCCCCCCCATTACGTCATGCTTCAGAAATGTGGAAAATGGTCCGTTTTCAAATGTTTTATTTTTGAACGTCAGTTCACATTTGTAGGTGGATCATCAGTGTTAGAGCTAAAATTAGCATGTTTAAAGTGATTTTCATGCTTCCAGGGGCCCAAAACACAAGATTTATGGAATGGTTAAAAGTGCATGAAAATGGCCAATTTACTCACTCTGAGTTCTCAAAAAGGGTTTCTTCACCCCGGGAAGTTAATTAAATACCATTTGGAGGCATTTAATGTTCGAGCAAAAACGGCTGATTTTCGACAAAAGAGATAACACCCCCCAATCACGTCATGCTTCAGAAATGTGGAAAATGGTCCGTTTTCAAATGTTTTATTTTTGAACGTCAGTTCACATTTGTAGGTGGATCATCAGTGTTAGAGCTAAAATTAGCATGTTTAAAGTGATTTTCATGCTTCCAGGGGCTCGGGAAGTTAATTAAATACCATTTGGAGGCATTTAATGTTCGAGCAAAAACGGCTGATTTTCGACAAAAGAGATAACACCCCCCCATTACGTCATGCTTTAGAAATGTGGAAAATGGTCCGTTTTCAAATGTTTTATTTTTGAACGTCAGTTCACATTTGTAGGTGGATCATCAGTGTTAGAGCTAAAATTAGCATGTTTAAAGTGATTTTCATGCTTCCAGGGGCTCGGGAAGTTAATTAAATACCATTTGGAGGCATTTAATGTTCGAGCAAAAACGGCTGATTTTCGACAAAAGAGATAACACCCCCCCATTACGTCATGCTTCAGAAATGTGGAAAATGGTCCGTTTTCAAATGATTTATTTTTGAACGTCAGCTCACATTTGTAGGTGGATCATCAGTGTTAGAGCTAAAATTAGCATGTTTAAAGTGATTTTCATGCTTCCAGGGGCTCGGGAAGTGAAATAAATACCATTTGGAGGCATTTAATGTTCGAGTAAAAACGGCTGATTTTCGACAAAAGAGATAACACCCCCCCATTACGTCATGCTTCAGAAATGTGGAAAATGGTCCGTTTTCAAATGTTTTATTTTTGAACGTCAGTTCACATTTGTAGGTGGATCATCAGTGTTAGAGCTAAAATTAGCATGTTTAAAGTGATTTTCATGCTTCCAGAGGCTCGGGAAGTTAATTAAATACCATTTGGAGGCATTTAATGTTCGAGCAAAAACGGCTGATTTTCGACAAAAGAGATAACACCCCCCCATTACGTCATGCTTCAGAAATGTGGAAAATGGTCCTTTTTCAAATGTTTTATTTTTGAACGTCAGTTCACATTTGTAGGTGGATCATCAGTGTTAGAGCTAAAATTAGCATGTTTAAAGTGATTTTCATGCTTCCAGGGGCCCAAAACACAAGATTTATAGAATGGTTAAAAGTTCATGAAAATGGCCAATTTACTCACTCTGAGTTCTCAAAAAGGGTTTCGTCACCCCGGGAAGTTAATTAAATACCATTTGGAGGCATTTAATGTTCGAGCAAAAACGGCTGATTTTCGACAAAAGAGATAACACCCCCCCATTACGTCATGCTTCAGAAATGTGGAAAATGGTCCGTTTTCAAATGTTTTATTTTTGAACGTCAGTTCACATTTGTAGGTGGATCATCAGTGTTAGAGCTAAAATTAGCATGTTTAAAGTGATTTTCATGCTTCCAGGGGCTCGGGAAGTTAATTAAATACTATTTGGAGGTATTTAATGTTCGAGCAAAAACGGCAGATTTTCGACAAAAGAGATAACACCCCCCCATTACCTCATGCTTCAGAAATGTGGAAAATGGTCCGTTTTCAAATGTTTTATTTTTGAACGTCAGTTCACATTTGTAGGTGGATCATCAGTGTTAGAGCTAAAATTAGCATGTTTAAAGTGATTTTCATGCTTTCAGGGGCTCGGGAAGTTAATTAAATACCATTTGGAGGCATTTAATGTTCGAGCAAAAACGGCTGATTTTCGACAAAAGAGATAACACCCCCCCATTACGTCATGCTTCAGAAAAGTGGAAAATGGTCCGTTTTCAAATGTTTTATTTTTGAACATCAGTTCACATTTGTAGGTGGATCATCAGTGTTAGAGCTTAAATTAGCATGTTTAAAGTGATTTTCATGCTTCCAGGGGCTCGGGAAGTTAATTAAATACCATTTGGAGGCATTTAAAGTTCGAGCAAAAACGGCTGATTTTCGACAAAAGAGATAACACCCCCCATTATGTCATGCTTCAGAAATGTGGAAAATGGTCCGTTTTCAAATGTTTTATTTTTGAACGTCAGTTCACATTTGTAGGTGGATCATCAGTGTTAGAGCTAAAATTAGCATGTTTAAAGTGATTTTCATGCTTCCAGGGGCTCGGGAAGTTAATTAAATACCATTTGGAGGCATTTAATGTTCGAGCAAAAACGGCTGATTTTCGACAAAAGAGATAACACCCCCCCATTCCGTCATGCTTCAGAAATGTGGAAAATGGTCCGTTTTCAAATGTTTTATTTTTGAACGTCAGTTCACATTTGTAGGTGGATCATCAGTGTTAGAGCTAAAATTAGCATGTTTAAAGGGATTTTCATGCTTCCAGGGGCTCTGGAAGTTAATTAAATACCATTTGGAGGCATTTAATGTTCGAGCAAAAACGGCTGATTTTCGACAAAAGAGATAACACCCCCCCATTACGTCATGCTTCAGAAATGTGGAAAATGGTCCGTTTTCAAATGTTTTATTTTTGAACGTCAGTTCACATTTGTAGGTGGATCATCAGTGTTAGAGCTAAAATTAGCATGTTTAAAGTGATTTTCATGCTTCCAGGGGCCCAAAACACAAGGTTTATGGAATGGTTAAAAGTGCATGAAAATGGCCAATTTACTCACTCTGAGTTCTCAAAAAGGGTTTCTTCACCCCGGGAAGTTAATTAAATACCATTTTGAGGCATTTAATGTTCGAGCAAAAACGGCTGATTTTCGACAAAAGAGATAACACCCCCCATTACGTCATGCTTCAGAAATGTGGAAAATGGTCCGTTTTCAAATGTTTTATTTTTGAACGTCAGTTCACATTTGTAGGTGGATCATCAGTGTTAGAGCTAAAATTAGCATGTTTAAAGTGATTTTCATGCTTCCAGGGGCCCAAAACACAAGATTTATGGAATGGTTAAAAGTGCATGAAAATGGCCAATTTACTCACTCTGAGTTCTCAAAAAGGGTTTCGTCACCCCGGGAAGTTAATTAAATACCATTTGGAGGCATTTAATGTTCGAGCAAAAACGGCTGATTTTCGACAAAAGAGATAACACCCCCCCATTACGTCATGCTTCAGAAATGTGGAAAATGGTCCGTTTTCAAATGTTTTATTTTTGAACGTCAGTTCACATTTGTAGGTGGATCATCAGTGTTAGAGCTAAAATTAGCATGTTTAAAGTGATTTTCATGCTTCCAGGGGCTCGGGAAGTTAATTAAATACTATTTGGAGGTATTTAATGTTCGAGCAAAAACGGCAGATTTTCGACAAAAGAGATAACACCCCCCCATTACCTCATGCTTCAGAAATGTGGAAAATGGTCCGTTTTCAAATGTTTTATTTTTGAACGTCAGTTCACATTTGTAGGTGGATCATCAGTGTTAGAGCTAAAATTAGCATGTTTAAAGTGATTTTCATGCTTCCAGGGGCTCGGGAAGTTAATTAAATACCATTTGGAGGCATTTAATGTTCGAGCAAAAACGGCTGATTTTCGACAAAAGAGATAACACCCCCCCATTACGTCATGCTTCAGAAAAGTGGAAAATGGTCCGTTTTCAAATGTTTTATTTTTGAACATCAGTTCACATTTGTAGGTGGATCATCAGTGTTAGAGCTTAAATTAGCATGTTTAAAGTGATTTTCATGCTTCCAGGGGCTCGGGAAGTTAATTAAATACCATTTGGAGGCATTTAAAGTTCGAGCAAAAACGGCTGATTTTCGACAAAAGAGATAACACCCCCCCATTATGTCATGCTTCAGAAATGTGGAAAATGGTCCGTTTTCAAATGTTTTATTTTTGAACGTCAGTTCACATTTGTAGGTGGATCATCAGTGTTAGAGCTAAAATTAGCATGTTTAAAGTGATTTTCATGCTTCCAGGGGCTCGGGAAGTTAATTAAATACCATTTGGAGGCATTTAATGTTCGAGCAAAAACGGCTGATTTTCGACAAAAGAGATAACACCCCCCCCCCGTTTTCAAATGTTTTATTTTTGAACGTCAGTTCACATTTGTAGGTGGATCATCAGTGTTAGAGCTAAAATTAGCATGTTTAAAGTGATTTTCATGCTTCCAGGGGCTCGGGAAGTTAATTAAATACCATTTGGAGGCATTTAATGTTTGAGCAAAAACGGCTGATTTTCGACAAAAGAGATAACACCCCCCCATTACGTCATGCTTCAGAAATGTGGAAAATAGTCCGTTTTCAAATGTTTTATTTTTGAACGTCAGTTCACATTTGTAGGTGGATCATCAGTGTTAGAGCTAAAATTAGCATGTTTAAAGTGATTTTCATGCTTCCAGGGGCTCGGGAAGTTAATTAAATACCATTTGGAGGCATTTAATGTTCGAGCAAAAACGGCTGATTTTCGACAAAAGAGATAACACCCCCCCATTACGTCATGCTTCAGAAATGTGGAAAATGGTCCGTTTTCAAATGTTTTATTTTTGAACGTCAGCTCACATTTGTAGGTGGATCATCAGTGTTAGAGCTAAAATTAGCATGTTTAAAGTGATTTTCATGCTTCCAGGGGCTCGGGAAGTGAAATAAATACCATTTGGAGGCATTTAATGTTCGAACAAAAACGGCTGATTTTCGACAAAAGAGATAACACCCCCCCATTACGTCATGCTTCAGAAATGTGGAAAATGGTCCGTTTTCAAATGTTTTATTTTTGAACGTCAGTTCACATTTGTAGGTGGATCATCAGTGTTAGAGCTAAAATTAGCATGTTTAAAGTGATTTTCATGCTTCCAGGGGCTCGGGAAGTTAATTAAATACCATTTGGAGGCATTTAATGTTCGAGCAAAAACGGCTGATTTTCGACAAAAGAGATAACACCCCCCCCATTACGTCATGCTTCAGAAATGTGGAAAATGGTCCGTTTTCAAATGTTTTATTTTTGAACGTCAGTTCACATTTGTAGGTGGATCATCAGTGTTAGAGCTAAAATTAGCATGTTTAAAGTGATTTTCATGCTTCCAGGGGCCCAAAACACAAGATTTATGGAATGGTTAAAAGTGCATGAAAATGGCCAATTTACTCACTCTGAGTTCTCAAAAAGGGTTTCTTCACCCCGGGAAGTTAATTAAATACCATTTGGAGGCATTTAATGTTCGAGCAAAAACGGCTGATTTTCGACAAAAGAGATAACACCCCCCAATCACGTCATGCTTCAGAAATGTGGAAAATGGTCCGTTTTCAAATGTTTTATTTTTGAACGTCAGTTCACATTTGTAGGTGGATCATCAGTGTTAGAGCTAAAATTAGCATGTTTAAAGTGATTTTCATGCTTCCAGGGGCTCGGGAAGTTAATTAAATACCATTTGGAGGCATTTAATGTTCGAGCAAAAACGGCTGATTTTCGACAAAAGAGATAACACCCCCCCATTACGTCATGCTTTAGAAATGTGGAAAATGGTCCGTTTTCAAATGTTTTATTTTTGAACGTCAGTTCACATTTGTAGGTGGATCATCAGTGTTAGAGCTAAAATTAGCATGTTTAAAGTGATTTTCATGCTTCCAGGGGCTCGGGAAGTTAATTAAATACCATTTGGAGGCATTTAATGTTCGAGCAAAAACGGCTGATTTTCGACAAAAGAGATAACACCCCCCCATTACGTCATGCTTCAGAAATGTGGAAAATGGTCCGTTTTCAAATGATTTATTTTTGAACGTCAGCTCACATTTGTAGGTGGATCATCAGTGTTAGAGCTAAAATTAGCATGTTTAAAGTGATTTTCATGCTTCCAGGGGCTCGGGAAGTGAAATAAATACCATTTGGAGGCATTTAATGTTCGAGTAAAAACGGCTGATTTTCGACAAAAGAGATAACACCCCCCCATTACGTCATGCTTCAGAAATGTGGAAAATGGTCCGTTTTCAAATGTTTTATTTTTGAACGTCAGTTCACATTTGTAGGTGGATCATCAGTGTTAGAGCTAAAATTAGCATGTTTAAAGTGATTTTCATGCTTCCAGAGGCTCGGGAAGTTAATTAAATACCATTTGGAGGCATTTAATGTTCGAGCAAAAACGGCTGATTTTCGACAAAAGAGATAACACCCCCCCATTACGTCATGCTTCAGAAATGTGGAAAATGGTCCTTTTTCAAATGTTTTATTTTTGAACGTCAGTTCACATTTGTAGGTGGATCATCAGTGTTAGAGCTAAAATTAGCATGTTTAAAGTGATTTTCATGCTTCCAGGGGCCCAAAACACAAGATTTATAGAATGGTTAAAAGTTCATGAAAATGGCCAATTTACTCACTCTGAGTTCTCAAAAAGGGTTTCGTCACCCCGGGAAGTTAATTAAATACCATTTGGAGGCATTTAATGTTCGAGCAAAAACGGCTGATTTTCGACAAAAGAGATAACACCCCCCCATTACGTCATGCTTCAGAAATGTGGAAAATGGTCCGTTTTCAAATGTTTTATTTTTGAACGTCAGTTCACATTTGTAGGTGGATCATCAGTGTTAGAGCTAAAATTAGCATGTTTAAAGTGATTTTCATGCTTCCAGGGGCTCGGGAAGTTAATTAAATACTATTTGGAGGTATTTAATGTTCGAGCAAAAACGGCAGATTTTCGACAAAAGAGATAACACCCCCCCATTACCTCATGCTTCAGAAATGTGGAAAATGGTCCGTTTTCAAATGTTTTATTTTTGAACGTCAGTTCACATTTGTAGGTGGATCATCAGTGTTAGAGCTAAAATTAGCATGTTTAAAGTGATTTTCATGCTTTCAGGGGCTCGGGAAGTTAATTAAATACCATTTGGAGGCATTTAATGTTCGAGCAAAAACGGCTGATTTTCGACAAAAGAGATAACACCCCCCCATTACGTCATGCTTCAGAAAAGTGGAAAATGGTCCGTTTTCAAATGTTTTATTTTTGAACATCAGTTCACATTTGTAGGTGGATCATCAGTGTTAGAGCTTAAATTAGCATGTTTAAAGTGATTTTCATGCTTCCAGGGGCTCGGGAAGTTAATTAAATACCATTTGGAGGCATTTAAAGTTCGAGCAAAAACGGCTGATTTTCGACAAAAGAGATAACACCCCCCATTATGTCATGCTTCAGAAATGTGGAAAATGGTCCGTTTTCAAATGTTTTATTTTTGAACGTCAGTTCACATTTGTAGGTGGATCATCAGTGTTAGAGCTAAAATTAGCATGTTTAAAGTGATTTTCATGCTTCCAGGGGCTCGGGAAGTTAATTAAATACCATTTGGAGGCATTTAATGTTCGAGCAAAAACGGCTGATTTTCGACAAAAGAGATAACACCCCCCCATTCCGTCATGCTTCAGAAATGTGGAAAATGGTCCGTTTTCAAATGTTTTATTTTTGAACGTCAGTTCACATTTGTAGGTGGATCATCAGTGTTAGAGCTAAAATTAGCATGTTTAAAGGGATTTTCATGCTTCCAGGGGCTCTGGAAGTTAATTAAATACCATTTGGAGGCATTTAATGTTCGAGCAAAAACGGCTGATTTTCGACAAAAGAGATAACACCCCCCCATTACGTCATGCTTCAGAAATGTGGAAAATGGTCCGTTTTCAAATGTTTTATTTTTGAACGTCAGTTCACATTTGTAGGTGGATCATCAGTGTTAGAGCTAAAATTAGCATGTTTAAAGTGATTTTCATGCTTCCAGGGGCTCGGGAAGTTAATTAAATACCATTTGGAGGCATTTAATGTTCGAGCAAAAACGGCTGATTTTCGACAAAAGAGAAAACACCCCCCCATTACGTCATGCTTCAGAAATGTGGAAAATGGTCCGTTTTCAAATGTTTTATTTTTGAACGTCAGTTCACATTTGTAGGTGGATCATCAGTGTTAGAGCTAAAATTAGCATGTTTAAAGTGATTTTCATGCTTCCAGGGGCTCGGGAAGTTAATTAAATACCATTTGGAGGCATTTAATGTTCGGGCAAAAACGGCTGATTTTCGACAAAAGAGATAACACCCCCCCATTACGTCATGCTTCAGAAATGTGGAAAATGGTCCGTTTTCAAATGTTTTATTTTTGAACGTCAGTTCACATTTGTAGGTGGATCATCAGTGTTAGAGCTAAAATTAGCATGTTTAAAGTGATTTTCATGCTTCCAGGGGCCCAAAACACAAGATTTATGGAATGGTTAAAAGTGCATGAAAATGGCCAATTTACTCACTCTGAGTTCTCAAAAAGGGTTTATTCACCCCGGGAAGTTAATTAAATACCATTTGGAGGCATTTAATGTTCGAGCAAAAACGGCTGATTTTCGACAAAAGAGATAACACCCCCCCCATTACGTCATGCTTCAGAAATGTGGAAAATGGTCCGTTTTCAAATGTTTTATTTTTGAACGTCAGTTCACATTTGTAGGTGGATCATCAGTGTTAGAGCTAAAATTAGCATGTTTAAAGTGATTTTCATGCTTCCAGGGGCCCAAAACACAAGATTTATGGAATGGTTAAAAGTGCATGAAAATGGCCAATTTACTCACTCTGAGTTCTCAAAAAGGGTTTCTTCACCCCGGGAAGTTAATTAAATACCATTTGGAGGCATTTAATGTTCGAGCAAAAACGGCTGATTTTCGACAAAAGAGATAACACCCCCCCCATTACGTCATGCTTCAGAAATGTGGAAAATGGTCCGTTTTCAAATGTTTTATTTTTGAACGTCAGTTCACATTTGTAGGTGGATCATCAGTGTTAGAGCTAAAATTAGCATGTTTAAAGTGATTTTCATGCTTCCAGGGGCTCGGGAAGTGAAATAAATACCATTTGGAGGCATTTAATGTTCGAGCAAAAACGGCTGATTTTCGACAAAAGAGATAACACCCCCCCATTACGTCATGCTTCAGAAATGTGGAAAATGGTCCGTTTTCAAATGTTTTATTTTTGAACGTCAGTTCACATTTGTAGGTGGATCATCAGTGTTAGAGCTAAAATTAGCATGTTTAAAGTGATTTTCATGCTTCCAGGGGCCCAAAACACAAGATTTATGGAATGGTTAAAAGTGCATGAAAATGGCCAATTTACTCACTCTGAGTTCTCAAAAAGGGTTTCTTCACCCCGGGAAGTTAATTAAATACCATTTGGAGGCATTTAATGTTCGAGCAAAAACGGCTGATTTTCGACAAAAGAGATAACACCCCCCCATTACGTCATGCTTCAGAAATGTGGAAAATGGTCCGTTTTCAAATGTTTTATTTTTGAACGTCAGTTCACATTTGTAGGTGGATCATCAGTGTTAGAGCTAAAATTAGCATGTTTAAAGTGATTTTCATGCTTCCAGGGGCTCGGGAAGTTAATTAAATACCATTTGGAGGCATTTAATGTTCGAGCAAAAACGGCTGATTTTCGACAAAAGAGATAACACCCCCCCATTACGTCATGCTTTAGAAATGTGGAAAATGGTCCGTTTTCAAATGTTTTATTTTTGAACGTCAGTTCACATTTGTAGGTGGATCATCAGTGTTAGAGCTAAAATTAGCATGTTTAAAGTGATTTTCATGCTTCCAGGGACTCGGGAAGTTAATTAAATACCATTTGGAGGCATTTAATGTTCGAGCAAAAACGGCTGATTTTCGACAAAAGAGATAACACCCCCCCATTACGTCATGCTTCAGAAATGTGGAAAATGGTCCGTTTTCAAATGTTTTATTTTTGAACGTCAGCTCACATTTGTAGGTGGATCATCAGTGTTAGAGCTAAAATTAGCATGTTTAAAGTGATTTTCATGCTTCCAGGGGCTCGGGAAGTGAAATAAATACCATTTGGAGGCATTTAATGTTCGAACAAAAACGGCTGATTTTCGACAAAAGAGATAACACCCCCCCATTACGTCATGCTTCAGAAATGTGGAAAATGGTCCGTTTTCAAATGTTTTATTTTTGAACGTCAGTTCACATTTGTAGGTGGATCATCAGTGTTAGAGCTAAAATTAGCATGTTTAAAGTGATTTTCATGCTTCCAGGGGCTCGGGAAGTTAATTAAATACCATTTGGAGGCATTTAATGTTCGAGCAAAAACGGCTGATTTTCGACAAAAGAGATAACACCCCCCCCATTACGTCATGCTTCAGAAATGTGGAAAATGGTCCGTTTTCAAATGTTTTATTTTTGAACGTCAGTTCACATTTGTAGGTGGATCATCAGTGTTAGAGCTAAAATTAGCATGTTTAAAGTGATTTTCATGCTTCCAGGGGCCCAAAACACAAGATTTATGGAATGGTTAAAAGTGCATGAAAATGGCCAATTTACTCACTCTGAGTTCTCAAAAAGGGTTTCTTCACCCCGGGAAGTTAATTAAATACCATTTGGAGGCATTTAATGTTCGAGCAAAAACGGCTGATTTTCGACAAAAGAGATAACACCCCCCAATTACGTCATGCTTCAGAAATGTGGAAAATGGTCCGTTTTCAAATGTTTTATTTTTGAACGTCAGTTCACATTTGTAGGTGGATCATCAGTGTTAGAGCTAAAATTAGCATGTTTAAAGTGATTTTCATGCTTCCAGGGGCTCGGGAAGTTAATTAAATACCATTTGGAGGCATTTAATGTTCGAGCAAAAACGGCTGATTTTCGACAAAAGAGATAACACCCCCCCATTACGTCATGCTTTAGAAATGTGGAAAATGGTCCGTTTTCAAATGTTTTATTTTTGAACGTCAGTTCACATTTGTAGGTGGATCATCAGTGTTAGAGCTAAAATTAGCATGTTTAAAGTGATTTTCATGCTTCCAGGGGCTCGGGAAGTTAATTAAATACCATTTGGAGGCATTTAATGTTCGAGCAAAAACGGCTGATTTTCGACAAAAGAGATAACACCCCCCCATTACGTCATGCTTCAGAAATGTGGAAAATGGTCCATTTTCAAATGTTTTATTTTTGAACGTCAGTTCACATTTGTAGGTGGATCATCAGTGTTAGAGCTAAAATTAGCATGTTTAAAGTGATATTCATGCTTCCAGGGGCTCGGGAAGTTAATTAAATACCATTTGGAGGCATTTAATGTTCGAGCAAAAACGGCTGATTTTCGACAAAAGAGATAACACCCCCCCCATTACGTCATGCTTCAGAAATGTGGAAAATGGTCCGTTTTCAAATGTTTTATTTTTGAACGTCAGTTCACATTTGTAGGTGGATCATCAGTGTTAGAGCTAAAATTAGCATGTTTAAAGTGATTTTCATGCTTCCAGGGGCTCGGGAAGTGAAATAAATACCATTTGGAGGCATTTAATGTTCGAGTAAAAACGGCTGATTTTCGACAAAAGAGATAACACCCCCCCATTACGTCATGCTTCAGAAATGTGGAAAATGGTCCGTTTTCAAATGTTTTATTTTTGAACGTCAGTTCACATTTGTAGGTGGATCATCAGTGTTAGAGCTAAAATTAGCATGTTTAAAGTGATTTTCATGCTTCCAGAGGCTCGGGAAGTTAATTAAATACCATTTGGAGGCATTTAATGTTCGAGCAAAAACGGCTGATTTTCGACAAAAGAGATAACACCCCCCCCATTACGTCATGCTTCAGAAATGTGGAAAATGGTCCTTTTTCAAATGTTTTATTTTTGAACGTCAGTTCACATTTGTAGGTGGATCATCAGTGTTAGAGCTAAAATTAGCATGTTTAAAGTGATTTTCATGCTTCCAGGGGCCCAAAACACAAGATTTATAGAATGGTTAAAAGTGCATGAAAATGGCCAATTTACTCACTCTGAGTTCTCAAAAAGGGTTTCGTCACCCCGGGAAGTTAATTAAATACCATTTGGAGGCATTTAATGTTCAAGCAAAAACGGCTGATTTTCGACAAAAGAGATAACACCCCCCCATTACGTCATGCTTCAGAAATGTGGAAAATGGTCCGTTTTCAAATGTTTTATTTTTGAACGTCAGTTCACATTTGTAGGTGGATCATCAGTGTTAGAGCTAAAATTAGCATGTTTAAAGTGATTTTCATGCTTCCAGGGGCTCGGGAAGTTAATTAAATACTATTTGGAGGTATTTAATGTTCGAGCAAAAACGGCAGATTTTCGACAAAAGAGATAACACCCCCCCATTACCTCATGCTTCAGAAATGTGGAAAATGGTCCGTTTTCAAATGTTTTATTTTTGAACGTCAGTTCACATTTGTAGGTGGATCATCAGTGTTAGAGCTAAAATTAGCATGTTTAAAGTGATTTTCATGCTTTCAGGGGCTCGGGAAGTTAATTAAATACCATTTGGAGGCATTTAATGTTCGAGCAAAAACGGCTGATTTTCGACAAAAGAGATAACACCCCCCCATTACGTCATGCTTCAGAAAAGTGGAAAATGGTCCGTTTTCAAATGTTTTATTTTTGAACATCAGTTCACATTTGTAGGTGGATCATCAGTGTTAGAGCTTAAATTAGCATGTTTAAAGTGATTTTCATGCTTCCAGGGGCTCGGGAAGTTAATTAAATACCATTTGGAGGCATTTAAAGTTCGAGCAAAAACGGCTGATTTTCGACAAAAGAGATAACACCCCCCCATTATGTCATGCTTCAGAAATGTGGAAAATGGTCCGTTTTCAAATGTTTTATTTTTGAACGTCAGTTCACATTTGTAGGTGGATCATCAGTGTTAGAGCTAAAATTAGCATGTTTAAAGTGATTTTCATGCTTCCAGGGGCCCAAAACACAAGATTTATGGAATGGTTAAAAGTGCATGAAAATGGCCAATTTACTCACTCTGAGTTCTCAAAAAGGGTTTATTCACCCCGGGAAGTTAATTAAATACCATTTGGAGGCATTTAATGTTCGAGCAAAAACGGCTGATTTTCGACAAAAGAGATAACACCCCCCCCATTACGTCATGCTTCAGAAATGTGGAAAATGGTCCGTTTTCAAATGTTTTATTTTTGAACGTCAGTTCACATTTGTAGGTGGATCATCAGTGTTAGAGCTAAAATTAGCATGTTTAAAGTGATTTTCATGCTTCCAGGGGCCCAAAACACAAGATTTATGGAATGGTTAAAAGTGCATGAAAATGGCCAATTTACTCACTCTGAGTTCTCAAAAAGGGTTTCTTCACCCCGGGAAGTTAATTAAATACCATTTGGAGGCATTTAATGTTCCAGCAAAAACGGCTGATTTTCGACAAAAGAGATAACACCCCCCCATTACGTCATGCTTCAGAAATGTGGAAAATGGTTCGTTTTCAAATGTTTTATTTTTGAACGTCAGTTCACATTTGTAGGTGGATCATCAATGTTAGAGCTAAAATTAGCATGTTTAAAGTGATTTTCATGCTTCCAGGGGCTCGGGAAGTTAATTAAATTCCATTTGGAGGCATTTAATGTTCGAGCAAAAACGGCTGATTTTCGACAAAAGAGATAACACCCCCCCCATTACGTCATGCTTCAGAAATGTGGAAAATGGTCCGTTTTCAAATGTTTTATTTTTGAACGTCAGTTCACATTTGTAGGTGGATCATCAGTGTTAGAGCTAAAATTAGCATGTTTAAAGTGATTTTCATGCTTCCAGGGGCCCAAAACACAAGATTTATGGAATGGTTAAAAGTGCATGAAAATGGCCAATTTACTCACTCTGAGTTCTCAAAAAGGGTTTATTCACCCCGGGAAGTTAATTAAATACCATTTGGAGGCATTTAATGTTCGAGCAAAAACGGCTGATTTTCGACAAAAGAGATAACACCCCCCCATTACGTCATGCTTCAGAAATGTGGAAAATGGTCCGTTTTCAAATGTTTTATTTTTGAACGTCAGTTCACATTTGTAGGTGGATCATCAGTGTTAGAGCTAAAATTAGCATGTTTAAAGTGATTTTCATGCTTCCAGGGGCTCGGGAAGTGAAATAAATACCATTTGGAGGCATTTAATGTTCGAGCAAAAACGGCTGATTTTCGACAAAAGAGATAACACCCCCCCATTACGTCATGCTTCAGAAATGTGGAAAATGGTCCGTTTTCAAATGTTTTTTTTTTGAACGTCAGTTCACATTTGTAGGTGGATCATCAGTGTTAGAGCTAAAATTAGCATGTTTAAAGTGATTTTCATGCTTCCAGGGGCCCAAAACACAAGATTTATGGAATGGTTAAAAGTGCATGAAAATGGCCAATTTACTCACTCTGAGTTCTCAAAAAGGGTTTCTTCACCCCGGGAAGTTAATTAAATACCATTTGGAGGCATTTAATGTTCGAGCAAAAACGGCTGATTTTCGACAAAAGAGATAACACCCCCCCATTACGTCATGCTTCAGAAATGTGGAAAATGGTCCGTTTTCAAATGTTTTATTTTTGAACGTCAGTTCACATTTGTAGGTGGATCATCAGTGTTAGAGCTAAAATTAGCATGTTTAAAGTGATTTTCATGCTTCCAGGGGCTCGGGAAGTTAATTAAATTCCATTTGGAGGCATTTAATGTTCGAGCAAAAACGGCTGATTTTCGACAAAAGAGATAACACCCCCCCCATTACGTCATGCTTCAGAAATGTGGAAAATGGTCCGTTTTCAAATGTTTTATTTTTGAACGTCAGTTCACATTTGTAGGTGGATCATCAGTGTTAGAGCTAAAATTAGCATGTTTAAAGTGATTTTCATGCTTCCAGGGGCCCAAAACACAAGATTTATGGAATGGTTAAAAGTGCATGAAAATGGCCAATTTACTCACTCTGAGTTCTCAAAAAGGGTTTATTCACCCCGGGAAGTTAATTAAATACCATTTGGAGGCATTTAATGTTCGAGCAAAAACGGCTGATTTTCGACAAAAGAGATAACACCCCCCCATTACGTCATGCTTCAGAAATGTGGAAAATGGTCCGTTTTCAAATGTTTTATTTTTGAACGTCAGTTCACATTTGTAGGTGGATCATCAGTGTTAGAGCTAAAATTAGCATGTTTAAAGTGATTTTCATGCTTCCAGGGGCTCGGGAAGTGAAATAAATACCATTTGGAGGCATTTAATGTTCGAGCAAAAACGGCTGATTTTCGACAAAAGAGATAACACCCCCCCATTACGTCATGCTTCAGAAATGTGGAAAATGGTCCGTTTTCAAATGTTTTATTTTTGAACGTCAGTTCACATTTGTAGGTGGATCATCAGTGTTAGAGCTAAAATTAGCATGTTTAAAGTGATTTTCATGCTTCCAGGGGCCCAAAACACAAGATTTATGGAATGGTTAAAAGTGCATGAAAATGGCCAATTTACTCACTCTGAGTTCTCAAAAAGGGTTTCTTCACCCCGGGAAGTTAATTAAATACCATTTGGAGGCATTTAATGTTCGAGCAAAAACGGCTGATTTTCGACAAAAGAGATAACACCCCCCCATTACGTCATGCTTCAGAAATGTGGAAAATGGTCCGTTTTCAAATGTTTTATTTTTGAACGTCAGTTCACATTTGTAGGTGGATCATCAGTGTTAGAGCTAAAATTAGCATGTTTAAAGTGATTTTCATGCTTCCAGGGGCTCGGGAAGTTAATTAAATACCATTTGGAGGCATTTAATGTTCGAGCAAAAACGGCTGATTTTCGACAAAAGAGATAACACCCCCCCATTACGTCATGCTTTAGAAATGTGGAAAATGGTCCGTTTTCAAATGTTTTATTTTTGAACGTCAGTTCACATTTGTAGGTGGATCATCAGTGTTAGAGCTAAAATTAGCATGTTTAAAGTGATTTTCATGCTTCCAGGGACTCGGGAAGTTAATTAAATACCATTTGGAGGCATTTAATGTTCGAGCAAAAACGGCTGATTTTCGACAAAAGAGATAACACCCCCCCATTACGTCATGCTTCAGAAATGTGGAAAATGGTCCGTTTTCAAATGTTTTATTTTTGAACGTCAGCTCACATTTGTAGGTGGATCATCAGTGTTAGAGCTAAAATTAGCATGTTTAAAGTGATTTTCATGCTTCCAGGGGCTCGGGAAGTGAAATAAATACCATTTGGAGGCATTTAATGTTCGAACAAAAACGGCTGACTTTCGACAAAAGAGATAACACCCCCCCATTACGTCATGCTTCAGAAATGTGGAAAATGGTCCGTTTTCAAATGTTTTATTTTTGAACGTCAGTTCACATTTGTAGGTGGATCATCAGTGTTAGAGCTAAAATTAGCATGTTTAAAGTGATTTTCATGCTTCCAGGGGCTCGGGAAGTTAATTAAATACCATTTGGAGGCATTTAATGTTCGAGCAAAAACGGCTGATTTTCGACAAAAGAGATAACACCCCCCCCATTACGTCATGCTTCAGAAATGTGGAAAATGGTCCGTTTTCAAATGTTTTATTTTTGAACGTCAGTTCACATTTGTAGGTGGATCATCAGTGTTAGAGCTAAAATTAGCATGTTTAAAGTGATTTTCATGCTTCCAGGGGCCCAAAACACAAGATTTATGGAATGGTTAAAAGTGCATGAAAATGGCCAATTTACTCACTCTGAGTTCTCAAAAAGGGTTTCTTCACCCCGGGAAGTTAATTAAATACCATTTGGAGGCATTTAATGTTCGAGCAAAAACAGCTGATTTTCGACAAAAGAGATAACACCCCCCAATTACGTCATGCTTCAGAAATGTGGAAAATGGTCCGTTTTCAAATGTTTTATTTTTGAACGTCAGTTCACATTTGTAGGTGGATCATCAGTGTTAGAGCTAAAATTAGCATGTTTAAAGTGATTTTCATGCTTCCAGGGGCTCGGGAAGTTAATTAAATACCATTTGGAGGCATTTAATGTTCGAGCAAAAACGGCTGATTTTCGACAAAAGAGATAACACCCCCCCATTACGTTATGCTTTATAAATGTGGAAAATGGTCCGTTTTCAAATGTTTTATTTTTGAACGTCAGTTCACATTTGTAGGTGGATCATCAGTGTTAGAGCTAAAATTAGCATGTTTAAAGTGATTTTCATGCTTCCAGGGGCTCGGGAAGTTAATTAAATACCATTTGGAGGCATTTAATGTTCGAGCAAAAACGGCTGATTTTCGACAAAAGAGATAACACCCCCCCATTACGTCATGCTTCAGAAATGTGGAAAATGGTCCGTTTTCAAATGTTTTATTTTTGAACGTCAGCTCACATTTGTAGGTGGATCATCAGTGTTAGAGCTAAAATTAGCATGTTTAAAGTGATTTTCATGCTTCCAGGGGCTCGGGAAGTGAAATAAATACCATTTGGAGGCATTTAATGTTCGAACAAAAACGGCTGATTTTCGACAAAAGAGATAACACCCCCCCATTACGTCATGCTTCAGAAATGTGGAAAATGGTCCATTTTCAAATGTTTTATTTTTGAACGTCAGTTCACATTTGTAGGTGGATCATCAGTGTTAGAGCTAAAATTAGCATGTTTAAAGTGATTTTCATGCTTCCAGGGGCTCGGGAAGTGAAATAAATACCATTTGGAGGCATTTAATGTTCGAGTAAAAACGGCTGATTTTCGACAAAAGAGATAACACCCCCCCATTACGTCATGCTTCAGAAATGTGGAAAATGGTCCGTTTTCAAATGTTTTATTTTTGAACGTCAGTTCACATTTGTAGGTGGATCATCAGTGTTAGAGCTAAAATTAGCATGTTTAAAGTGATTTTCATGCTTCCAGAGGCTCGGGAAGTTAATTAAATACCATTTGGAGGCATTTAATGTTCGAGCAAAAACGGCTGACTTTCGACAAAAGAGATAACACCCCCCCATTACGTCATGCTTCAGAAATGTGGAAAATGGTCCTTTTTCAAATGTTTTATTTTTGAACGTCAGTTCACATTTGTAGGTGGATCATCAGTGTTAGAGCTAAAATTAGCATGTTTAAAGTGATTTTCATGCTTCCAGGGGCCCAAAACACAAGATTTATAGAATGGTTAAAAGTGCATGAAAATGGCCAATTTACTCACTCTGAGTTCTCAAAAAGGGTTTCGTCACCCCGGGAAGTTAATTAAATACCATTTGGAGGCATTTAATGTTCGAGCAAAAACGGCTGATTTTCGACAAAAGAGATAACACCCCCCCATTACGTCATGCTTCAGAAATGTGGAAAATGGTCCGTTTTCAAATGTTTTATTTTTGAACGTCAGTTCACATTTGTAGGTGGATCATCAGTGTTAGAGCTAAAATTAGCATGTTTAAAGTGATTTTCATGCTTCCAGGGGCTCGGGAAGTTAATTAAATACTATTTGGAGGTATTTAATGTTCGAGCAAAAACGGCAGATTTTCGACAAAAGAGATAACACCCCCCCATTACCTCATGCTTCAGAAATGTGGAAAATGGTCCGTTTTCAAATGTTTTATTTTTGAACGTCAGTTCACATTTGTAGGTGGATCATCAGTGTTAGAGCTAAAATTAGCATGTTTAAAGTGATTTTCATGCTTTCAGGGGCTCGGGAAGTTAATTAAATACCATTTGGAGGCATTTAATGTTCGAGCAAAAACGGCTGATTTTCGACAAAAGAGATAACACCCCCCCATTACGTCATGCTTCAGAAAAGTGGAAAATGGTCCGTTTTCAAATGTTTTATTTTTGAACATCAGTTCACATTTGTAGGTGGATCATCAGTGTTAGAGCTTAAATTAGCATGTTTAAAGTGATTTTCATGCTTCCAGGGGCTCGGGAAGTTAATTAAATACCATTTGGAGGCATTTAAAGTTCGAGCAAAAACGGCTGATTTTCGACAAAAGAGATAACACCCCCCCATTATGTCATGCTTCAGAAATGTGGAAAATGGTCCGTTTTCAAATGTTTTATTTTTGAACGTCAGTTCACATTTGTAGGTGGATCATCAGTGTTAGAGCTAAAATTAGCATGTTTAAAGTGATTTTCATGCTTCCAGGGGCTCGGGAAGTTAATTAAATACCATTTGGAGGCATTTAATGTTCGAGCAAAAACGGCTGATTTTCGACAAAAGAGATAACACCCCCCCATTCCGTCATGCTTCAGAAATGTGGAAAATGGTCCGTTTTCAAATGTTTTATTTTTGAACGTCAGTTCACATTTGTAGGTGGATCATCAGTGTTAGAGCTAAAATTAGCATGTTTAAAGGGATTTTCATGCTTCCAGGGGCTCTGGAAGTTAATTAAATACCATTTGGAGGCATTTAATGTTCGAGCAAAAACGGCTGATTTTCGACAAAAGAGATAACACCCCCCCATTACGTCATGCTTCAGAAATGTGGAAAATGGTCCGTTTTCAAATGTTTTATTTTTGAACGTCAGTTCACATTTGTAGGTGGATCATCAGTGTTAGAGCTAAAATTAGCATGTTTAAAGTGATTTTCATGCTTCCAGGGGCTCGGGAAGTTAATTAAATACCATTTGGAGGCATTTAATGTTCGAGCAAAAACGGCTGATTTTCGACAAAAGAGATAACACCCCCCATTACGTCATGCTTCAGAAATGTGGAAAATGGTCCGTTTTCAAATGTTTTATTTTTGAACGTCAGTTCACATTTGTAGGTGGATCATCAGTGTTAGAGCTAAAATTAGCATGTTTAAAGTGATTTTCATGCTTCCAGGGGCTCGGGAAGTTAATTAAATACCATTTGGAGGCATTTAATGTTCGAGCAAAAACGGCTGATTTTCGACAAAAGAGATAACACCCCCCCATTACGTCATGCTTCAGAAATGTGGAAAATGGTCCGTTTTCAAATGTTTTATTTTTGAACGTCAGTTCACATTTGTAGGTGGATCATCAGTGTTAGAGCTAAAATTAGCATGTTTAAAGTGATTTTCATGCTTCCAGGGGCCCAAAACACAAGATTTATGGAATGGTTAAAAGTGCATGAAAATGGCCAATTTACTCACTCTGAGTTCTCAAAAAGGGTTTCTTCACCCCGGGAAGTTAATTAAATACCATTTGGAGGCATTTAATGTTCCAGCAAAAACGGCTGATTTTCGACAAAAGAGATAACACCCCCTCATTACGTCATGCTTCAGAAATGTGGAAAATGGTCCGTTTTCAAATGTTTTATTTTTGAACGTCAGTTCACATTTGTAGGTGGATCATCAGTGTTAGAGCTAAAATTAGCATGTTTAAAGTGATTTTCATGCTTCCAGGGGCCCAAAACACAAGATTTATGGAATGGTTAAAAGTGCATGAAAATGGCCAATTTACTCACTCTGAGTTCTCAAAAAGGGTTTCTTCACCCCGGGAAGTTAATTAAATACCATTTGGAGGCATTTAATGTTCGAGCAAAAACGGCTGATTTTCGACAAAAGAGATAACACCCCCCAATTACGTCATGCTTCAGAAATGTGGAAAATGGTCCGTTTTCAAATGTTTTATTTTTGAACGTCAGTTCACATTTGTAGGTGGATCATCAGTGTTAGAGCTAAAATTAGCATGTTTAAAGTGATTTTCATGCTTCCAGGGGCTCGGGAAGTTAATTAAATACCATTTGGAGGCATTTAATGTTCGAGCAAAAACGGCTGATTTTCGACAAAAGAGATAACACCCCCCCATTACGTTATGCTTTATAAATGTGGAAAATGGTCCGTTTTCAAATGTTTTATTTTTGAACGTCAGTTCACATTTGTAGGTGGATCATCAGTGTTAGAGCTAAAATTAGCATGTTTAAAGTGATTTTCATGCTTCCAGGGGCTCGGGAAGTTAATTAAATACCATTTGGAGGCATTTAATGTTCGAGCAAAAACGGCTGATTTTCGACAAAAGAGATAACACCCCCCCATTACGTCATGCTTCAGAAATGTGGAAAATGGTCCGTTTTCAAATGTTTTATTTTTGAACGTCAGCTCACATTTGTAGGTGGATCATCAGTGTTAGAGCTAAAATTAGCATGTTTAAAGTGATTTTCATGCTTCCAGGGGCTCGGGAAGTGAAATAAATACCATTTGGAGGCATTTAATGTTCGAACAAAAACGGCTGATTTTCGACAAAAGAGATAACACCCCCCCATTACGTCATGCTTCAGAAATGTGGAAAATGGTCCATTTTCAAATGTTTTATTTTTGAACGTCAGTTCACATTTGTAGGTGGATCATCAGTGTTAGAGCTAAAATTAGCATGTTTAAAGTGATTTTCATGCTTCCAGGGGCTCGGGAAGTGAAATAAATACCATTTGGAGGCATTTAATGTTCGAGTAAAAACGGCTGATTTTCGACAAAAGAGATAACACCCCCCCATTACGTCATGCTTCAGAAATGTGGAAAATGGTCCGTTTTCAAATGTTTTATTTTTGAACGTCAGTTCACATTTGTAGGTGGATCATCAGTGTTAGAGCTAAAATTAGCATGTTTAAAGTGATTTTCATGCTTCCAGAGGCTCGGGAAGTTAATTAAATACCATTTGGAGGCATTTAATGTTCGAGCAAAAACGGCTGACTTTCGACAAAAGAGATAACACCCCCCCCATTACGTCATGCTTCAGAAATGTGGAAAATGGTCCTTTTTCAAATGTTTTATTTTTGAACGTCAGTTCACATTTGTAGGTGGATCATCAGTGTTAGAGCTAAAATTAGCATGTTTAAAGTGATTTTCATGCTTCCAGGGGCCCAAAACACAAGATTTATAGAATGGTTAAAAGTGCATGAAAATGGCCAATTTACTCACTCTGAGTTCTCAAAAAGGGTTTCGTCACCCCGGGAAGTTAATTAAATACCATTTGGAGGCATTTAATGTTCGAGCAAAAACGGCTGATTTTCGACAAAAGAGATAACACCCCCCCCATTACGTCATGCTTCAGAAATGTGGAAAATGGTCCGTTTTCAAATGTTTTATTTTTGAACGTCAGTTCACATTTGTAGGTGGATCATCAGTGTTAGAGCTAAAATTAGCATGTTTAAAGTGATTTTCATGCTTCCAGGGGCTCGGGAAGTTAATTAAATACTATTTGGAGGTATTTAATGTTCGAGCAAAAACGGCAGATTTTCGACAAAAGAGATAACACCCCCCCATTACCTCATGCTTCAGAAATGTGGAAAATGGTCCGTTTTCAAATGTTTTATTTTTGAACGTCAGTTCACATTTGTAGGTGGATCATCAGTGTTAGAGCTAAAATTAGCATGTTTAAAGTGATTTTCATGCTTTCAGGGGCTCGGGAAGTTAATTAAATACCATTTGGAGGCATTTAATGTTCGAGCAAAAACGGCTGATTTTCGACAAAAGAGATAACACCCCCCCATTACGTCATGCTTCAGAAAAGTGGAAAATGGTCCGTTTTCAAATGTTTTATTTTTGAACATCAGTTCACATTTGTAGGTGGATCATCAGTGTTAGAGCTTAAATTAGCATGTTTAAAGTGATTTTCATGCTTCCAGGGGCTCGGGAAGTTAATTAAATACCATTTGGAGGCATTTAAAGTTCGAGCAAAAACGGCTGATTTTCGACAAAAGAGATAACACCCCCCCATTATGTCATGCTTCAGAAATGTGGAAAATGGTCCGTTTTCAAATGTTTTATTTTTGAACGTCAGTTCACATTTGTAGGTGGATCATCAGTGTTAGAGCTAAAATTAGCATGTTTAAAGTGATTTTCATGCTTCCAGGGGCTCAGGAAGTTAATTAAATACCATTTGGAGGCATTTAATGTTCGAGCAAAAACGGCTGATTTTCGACAAAAGAGATAACACCCCCCCATTCCGTCATGCTTCAGAAATGTGGAAAATGGTCCGTTTTCAAATGTTTTATTTTTGAACGTCAGTTCACATTTGTAGGTGGATCATCAGTGTTAGAGCTAAAATTAGCATGTTTAAAGGGATTTTCATGCTTCCAGGGGCTCTGGAAGTTAATTAAATACCATTTGGAGGCATTTAATGTTCGAGCAAAAACGGCTGATTTTCGACAAAAGAGATAACACCCCCCCATTACGTCATGCTTCAGAAATGTGGAAAATGGTCCGTTTTCAAATGTTTTATTTTTGAACGTCAGTTCACATTTGTAGGTGGATCATCAGTGTTAGAGCTAAAATGAGCATGTTTAAAGTGATTTTCATGCTTCCAGGGGCTCGGGAAGTTAATTAAATACCATTTGGAGGCATTTAATGTTCGAGCAAAAACGGCTGATTTTCGACAAAAGAGATAACACCCCCCATTACGTCATGCTTCAGAAATGTGGAAAATGGTCCGTTTTCAAATGTTTTATTTTTGAACGTCAGTTCACATTTGTAGGTTGATCATCAGTGTTAGAGCTAAAATTAGCATGTTTAAAGTGATTTTCATGCTTCCAGGGGCTCGGGAAGTTAATTAAATACCATTTGGAGGCATTTAATGTTCGAGCAAAAACGGCTGATTTTCGACAAAAGAGATAACACCCCCCCATTACGTCATGCTTCAGAAATGTGGAAAATGGTCCGTTTTCAAATGTTTTATTTTTGAACGTCAGTTCACATTTGTAGGTGGATCATCAGTGTTAGAGCTAAAATTAGCATGTTTAAAGTGATTTTCATGCTTCCAGGGGCCCAAAACACAAGATTTATGGAATGGTTAAAAGTGCATGAAAATGGCCAATTTACTCACTCTGAGTTCTCAAAAAGGGTTTCTTCACCCCGGGAAGTTAATTAAATACCATTTGGAGGCATTTAATGTTCCAGCAAAAACGGCTGATTTTCGACAAAAGAGATAACACCCCCCCATTACGTCATGCTTCAGAAATGTGGAAAATGGTTCGTTTTCAAATGTTTTATTTTTGAACGTCAGTTCACATTTGTAGGTGGATCATCAATGTTAGAGCTAAAATTAGCATGTTTAAAGTGATTTTCATGCTTCCAGGGGCTCGGGAAGTTAATTAAATTCCATTTGGAGGCATTTAATGTTCGAGCAAAAACGGCTGATTTTCGACAAAAGAGATAACACCCCCCCCATTACGTCATGCTTCAGAAATGTGGAAAATGGTCCGTTTTCAAATGTTTTATTTTTGAACGTCAGTTCACATTTGTAGGTGGATCATCAGTGTTAGAGCTAAAATTAGCATGTTTAAAGTGATTTTCATGCTTCCAGGGGCTCGGGAAGTTAATTAAATACCATTTGGAGGCATTTAATGTTCGAGCAAAAACGGCTGATTTTCGACAAACGAGATAACACCCCCCCATTATGTCATGCTTCAGAAATGTGGAAAATGGTCCGTTTTCAAATGTTTTATTTTTGAACGTCAGTTCACATTTGTAGGTGGATCATCAGTGTTAGAGCTAAAATTAGCATGTTTAAAGTGATTTTCATGCTCCCAGGGGCTCGGGAAGTTAATTAAATACCATTTGGAGGCATTTAATGTTCGGGCAAAAACGGCTGATTTTCGACAAAAGAGATAACACCCCCCCATTACGTCATGCTTCAGAAATGTGGAAAATGGTCCGTTTTCAAATGTTTTATTTTTGAACGTCAGTTCACATTTGTAGGTGGATCATCAGTGTTAGAGCTAAAATTAGCATGTTTAAAGTGATTTTCATGCTTCCAGGGGCCCAAAACACAAGATTTATGGAATGGTTAAAAGTGCATGAAAATGGCCAATTTACTCACTCTGAGTTCTCAAAAAGGGTTTCTTCACCCCGGGAAGTTAATTAAATACCATTTGGAGGCATTTAATGTTCGAGCAAAAACGGCTGATTTTCGACAAAAGAGATAACACCCCCCCATTACGTCATGCTTCAGAAATGTGGAAAATGGTCCGTTTTCAAATGTTTTATTTTTGAACGTCAGTTCACATTTGTAGGTGGATCATCAGTGTTAGAGCTAAAATTAGCATGTTTAAAGTGATTTTCATGCTTCCAGGGGCCCAAAACACAAGATTTATGGAATAGTTAAAAGTGCATGAAAATGGCCAATTTACTCACTCTGAGTTCTCAAAAAGGGTTTCTTCACCCCGGGAAGTTAATTAAATACCATTTGGAGGCATTTAATGTTCCAGCAAAAACGGCAGATTTTCGACAAAAGAGATAACACCCCCCCATTACGTCATGCTTCAGAAATGTGGAAAATGGTCCGTTTTCAAATGTTTTATTTTTGAACGTCAGTTCACATTTGTAGGTGGATCATCAGTGTTAGAGCTAAAATTAGCATGTTTAAAGTGATTTTCATGCTTCCAGGGGCTCGGGAAGTTAATTAAATACCATTTGGAGGCATTTAATGTTCGAGCAAAAACGGCTGATTTTCGACAAAAGAGATAACACCCCCCCATTACGTCATGCTTCAGAAATGTGGAAAATGGTCCGTTTTCAAATGTTTTATTTTCGAACGTCAGTTCACATTTGTAGGTGGATCATCAGTGTTAGAGCTAAAATTAGCATGTTTAAAGTGATTTTCATGCTTCCAGGGGCTCGGAAAGTTAATTAAATACCATTTGGAGGCATTTAATGTTCGAGCAAAAACGGCTGATTTTCGACAAAAGAGATAACACCCTCCCATTACGTCATTCTTCAGAAATGTGGAAAATGGTCCGTTTTCAAATGTTTTATTTTTGAACGTCAGTTCACATTTGTAGGTGGGTCATCAGTGTTAGAGCTAAAATTAGCATGTTTAAAGTGATTTTCATGCTTCCAGGGGCTTGGGAAGTGAAATAAATACCATTTGGAGGCATTTAATGTTCGAGCAAAAACGGCTGATTTTCGACAAAAGAGATAACACCCCCCATTACGTCATGCTTCAGAAATGTGGAAAATGGTCCGTTTTCAAATGTTTTACTTTTTGAACGTCAGTTCACATTTGTAGGTGGATCATCAGTGTTAGAGCTAAAATTAGCATGTTTAAAGTGATTTTCATGCTTCCAGGGGCCCAAAACACAAGATTTATGGAATGGTTAAAAGTGCATGAAAATGGCCAATTTACTCACTCTGAGTTCTCAAAAAGGGTTTATTCACCCCGGGAAGTTAATTAAATACCATTTGGAGGCATTTAATGTTCGAGCAAAAACGGCTGATTTTCGACAAAAGAGATAACACCCCCCCATTACGTCATGCTTCAGAAATGTGGAAAATGGTCCGTTTTCAAAAGTTTTATTTTTGAACGTCAGTTCACATTTGTAGGTGGATCATCAGTGTTAGAGCTAAAATTAGCATGTTTAAAGTGATTTTCATGCTTCCAGGGGCCCAAAACACAAGATTTATGGAATGGTTAAAAGTGCATGAAAATGGCCAATTTACTCACTCTGAGTTCTCAAAAAGGGTTTCTTCACCCCGGGAAGTTAATTAAATACCATTTGGAGGCATTTAATGTTCCAGCAAAAACGGCTGATTTTCGACAAAAGAGATAACACCCCCCCCATTACGTCATGCTTCAGAAATGTGGAAAATGGTCCGTTTTCAAATGTTTTATTTTTGAACGTCAGTTCACATTTGTAGGTGGATCATCAGTGTTAGAGCTAAAATTAGCATGTTTAAAGTGATTTTCATGCTTCCAGGGGCTCGGGAAGTTAATTAAATACCATTTGGAGGCATTTAATGTTCGAGCAAAAACGGCTGATTTTCGACAAACGAGATAACACCCCCCCATTACGTCATGCTTCAGAAATGTGGAAAATGGTCCGTTTTCAAATGTTTTATTTTTGAACGTCAGTTCACATTTGTAGGTGGATCATCAGTGTTAGAGCTAAAATTAGCATGTTTAAAGTGATTTTCATGCTCCCAGGGGCTCGGGAAGTTAATTAAATACCATTTGGAGGCATTTAAAGTTCGGGCAAAAACGGCTGATTTTCGACAAAAGAGATAACACCCCCCCATTACGTCATGCTTCAGAAATGTGGAAAATGGTCCGTTTTCAAATGTTTTATTTTTGAACGTCAGTTCACATTTGTAGGTGGAACATCAGTGTTAGAGCTAAAATTAGCATGTTTAAAGTGATTTTCATGCTTCCAGGGGCCCAAAACACAAGATTTATGGAATGGTTAAAAGTGCATGAAAATGGCCAATTTACTCACTCTGAGTTCTCAAAAAGGGTTTCTTCACCCCGGGAAGTTAATTAAATACCATTTGGAGGCATTTAATGTTCGAGCAAAAACGGCTGATTTTCGACAAAAGAGATAACACCCCCCCATTACGTCATGCTTCAGAAATGTGGAAAATGGTCCGTTTTCAAATGTTTTATTTTTGAACGTCAGTTCACATTTGTAGGTGGATCATCAGTGTTAGAGCTAAAATTAGCATGTTTAAAGTGATTTTCATGCTTCCAGGGGCCCAAAACACAAGATTTATGGAATAGTTAAAAGTGCATGAAAATGGCCAATTTACTCACTCTGAGTTCTCAAAAAGGGTTTCTTCACCCCGGGAAGTTAATTAAATACCATTTGGAGGCATTTAATGTTCCAGCAAAAACGGCAGATTTTCGACAAAAGAGATAACACCCCCCCATTACGTCATGCTTCAGAAATGTGGAAAATGGTCCGTTTTCAAATGTTTTATTTTTGAACGTCAGTTCACATTTGTAGGTGGATCATCAGTGTTAGAGCTAAAATTAGCATGTTTAAAGTGATTTTCATGCTTCCAGGGGCTCGGGAAGTTAATTAAATACCATTTGGAGGCATTTAATGTTCGAGCAAAAACGGCTGATTTTCGACAAAAGAGATAACACCCCCCCATTACGTCATGCTTCAGAAATGTGGAAAATGGTCCGTTTTCAAATGTTTTATTTTCGAACGTCAGTTCACATTTGTAGGTGGATCATCAGTGTTAGAGCTAAAATTAGCATGTTTAAAGTGATTTTCATGCTTCCAGGGGCTCGGAAAGTTAATTAAATACCATTTGGAGGCATTTAATGTTCGAGCAAAAACGGCTGATTTTCGACAAAAGAGATAACACCCCCCCATTACGTCATTCTTCAGAAATGTGGAAAATGGTCCGTTTTCAAATGTTTTATTTTTGAACGTCAGTTCACATTTGTAGGTGGGTCATCAGTGTTAGAGCTAAAATTAGCATGTTTAAAGTGATTTTCATGCTTCCAGGGGCTTGGGAAGTGAAATAAATACCATTTGGAGGCATTTAATGTTCGAGCAAAAACGGCTGATTTTCGACAAAAGAGATAACACCCCCCATTACGTCATGCTTCAGAAATGTGGAAAATGGTCCGTTTTCAAATGTTTTATTTTTGAACGTCAGTTCACATTTGTAGGTGGATCATCAGTGTTAGAGCTAAAATTAGCATGTTTAAAGTGATTTTCATGCTTCCAGGGGCTCAGGAAGTTAATTAAATACCATTTGGAGGTATTTAATGTTCGAGCAAATACGGCTGATTTTCGACAAAAGAGATAACACCCCCCCATTACGTCATGCTTCAGAAATGTGGAAAATGGTCCGTTTTCAAATGTTTTATTTTTGAACGTCAGTTCACATTTGTAGGTGGATCATCAGTGTTAGAGCTAAAATTAGCATGTTTAAAGTGATTTTCATGCTTCCAGGGGCTCGGGAAGTTAATTAAATACCATTTGGAGGCATTTCATGTTCGAGCAAAAACGGCTGATTTTCGACAAAAGAGATAACACCCCCCCATTACGTCATGCTTCAGAAATGTGGAAAATGGTCCGTTTTCAAATGTTTTATTTTTGAACGTCAGTTCACATTTGTAGGTGGATCATCAGTGTTAGAGCTAAAATTAGCATGTTTAAAGTGATTTTCATGCTTCAGGGGCTCGGGAAGTTAATTAAATACCATTTGGAGGCATTTAATGTTCGAGCAAAAATGGCTGATTTTCGACAAAAGAGATAACAGCCCCCATTACGTCATGCTTCAGAAATGTGGAAAATGGTCCGTTTTCAAATGTTTTATTTTTGAACGTCAGTTCACATTTGTAGGTGGATCATCAGTGTTAGAGCTAAAATTAGCATGTTTAAAGTGATTTTCATGCTTCCAGGGGCCCAAAACACAAGATTTATGGAATGGTTAAAAGTGCATGAAAATGGCCAATTTACTCACTCTGAGTTCTCAAAAAGGGTTTCTTCACCCCGGGAAGTTAATTAAATACCATTTGGAGGCATTTAATGTTCGAGCAAAAACGGCTGATTTTCGACAAAAGAGATAACACCCCCCCATTACGTCATGCTTCAGAAATGTGGAAAATGGTCCGTTTTCAAATGTTTTATTTTTGAACGTCAGTTCACATTTGTAGGTGGATCATCAGTGTTAGAGCTAAAATTAGCATGTTTAAAGTGATTTTCATGCTTCCAGGGGCCCAAAACACAAGATTTATGAAATGGTTAAAAGTGCATGAAAATGGCCAATTTACTCACTCTGAGTTCTCAAAAAGGGTTTCTTCACCCCGGGAAGTTAATTAAATACCATTTGGAGGCATTTAATGTTCGAGCAAAAACGGCTGATTTTGGACAAAAGAGATAACACCCCCCCATTACGTCATGCTTCAGAAATGTGGAAAATGGTCCGTTTTCAAATGTTTTATTTTTGAACGTCAGTTCACATTTGTAGGTGGATCATCAGTGTAGGAGCTAAAATTAGCATGTTTAAAGTGATTTTCATGCTTCCAGGGGCTCGGGAAGTTAATTAAATACCATTTGGAGGCATTTAATGTTCGAGCAAAAACAGCTGATTTTCGACAAAAGAGAACACCCCCCCATTACGTCATGCTTCAGAAATGTGGAAAATGGTCCGTTTTCAAATGTTTTATTTTTGAACGTCAGTTCACATTTGTAGGTGGATCATCAGTGTTAGAGCTAAAATTAGCATATTTAAAGTGATTTTCATGCTTCCAGGGGCCCAAAACACAAGATTTATGGAATGGTTAAAAGTGCATGAAAATGGCCAATTTACTCACTCTGAGTTCTCAAAAAGGGTTTCTTCACCCTGGGAAGTTAATTAAATACCATTTGGAGGCATTTAATGTTCGAGCAAAAACGGCTGATTTTCGACAAAAGAGATAACACCCCCCCATTACGTCATGCTTCAGAAATGTGGAAAATGGTCCGTTTTCAAATGTTTTATTTTTGAACGTCAGTTCACATTTGTAGGTGGATCATCAGTGTTAGTGCTAAAATTAGCATGTTTAAAGTGATTTTCATGCTTCCAGGGGCTCGGGAAGTTAATTAAATACCATTTGGAGGCATTTAATGTTCGAGCAAAAACGGCTGATTTTCGACAAAAGAGATAACACCCCCCATTACGTCATGCTTCAGAAATGTGGAAAATGGTCCGTTTTCAAATGTTTTATTTTTGAACGTCAGTTCACATTTGTAGGTGGATCATCAGTGTTAGAGCTAAAATTAGCATGTTTAAAGTGATTTTCATGCTTCCAGGGGCTCGGGAAGTGAAATAAATACCATTTGGAGGCATTTAATGTTCGAGCAAAAACAGCTGATTTTCGACAAAAGAGATAACACCCCCCCATTACGTCATGCTTCAGAAATGTGGAAAATGGTCCGTTTTCAAATGTTTTATTTTTGAACGTCAGTTCACATTTGTAGGTGGATCATCAGTGTTAGAGCTAAAATTAGCATGTTTAAAGTGATTTTCATGCTTCCAGGGGCTCGGGAAGTTAATTAAATACTATTTGGAGGTATTTAATGTTCGAGCAAAAACGGCAGATTTTCAACAAAAGAGATAACACCCCCCCCATTACCTCATGCTTCAGAAATGTGGAAAATGGTCCGTTTTCAAATGTTTTATTTTTGAACGTCAGTTCACATTTGTAGGTGGATCATCAGTGTTAGAGCTAAAATTAGCATGTTTAAAGTGATTTTCATGCTTCCAGGGGCTCGGGAAGTTAATTAAATACCATTTGGAGGCATTTAATGTTCGAGCAAAAACGGCTGATTTTCGACAAAAGAGATAACACCCCCCCATTACGTCATGCTTCAGAAAAGTGGAAAATGGTCCGTTTTCAAATGTTTTATTTTTGAACATCAGTTCACATTTGTAGGTGGATCATCAGTGTTAGAGCTTAAATTAGCATGTTTAAAGTGATTTTCATGCTTCCAGGGGCTCGGGAAGTTAATTAAATACCATTTGGAGGCATTTAAAGTTCGAGCAAAAACGGCTGATTTTCGACAAAAGAGATAACACCCCCCCATTACGTCATGCTTCAGAAAAGTGGAAAATGGTCCGTTTTCAAATGTTTTATTTTTGAACATCAGTTCACATTTGTAGGTGGATCATCAGTGTTAGAGCTTAAATTAGCATGTTTAAAGTGATTTTCATGCTTCCAGGGGCTCGGGAAGTTAATTAAATACCATTTGGAGGCATTTAATGTTCGAGCAAAAACGGCTGATTTTCGACAAAAGAGATAACACCCCCCCATTCAGTCATGCTTCAGAAATGTGGAAAATGGTCCGTTTTCAAATGTTTTATTTTTGAACGTCAGTTCACATTTGTAGGTGGATCATCAGTGTTAGAGCTAAAATTAGCATGTTTAAAGGGATTTTCATGCTTCCAGGGGCTCGGGAAGTTAATTAAATACCATTTGGAGGCATTTAATGTTCGAGCAAAAACGGCTGATTTTCGACAAAAGAGATAACACCCCCCCATTACGTCATGCTTCAGAAATGTGGAAAATGGTCCGTTTTCAAATGTTTTATTTTTGAACGTCAGTTCACATTTGTAGGTGGATCATCAGTGTTAGAGCTAAAATTAGCATGTTTAAAGTGATTTTCATGCTTCCAGGGGCTCGGGAAGTTAATTAAATACCATTTGGAGGCATTTAATGTTCGAGCAAAAACGGCTGATTTTCGACAAAAGAGATAACACCCCCCCATTACGTCATGCTTCAGAAAAGTGGAAAATGGTCCGTTTTCAAATGTTTTATTTTTGAACATCAGTTCACATTTGTAGGTGGATCATCAGTGTTAGAGCTTAAATTAGCATGTTTAAAGTGATTTTCATGCTTCCAGGGGCTCGGGAAGTTAATTAAATACCATTTGGAGGCATTTAAAGTTCGAGCAAAAACGGCTGATTTTCGACAAAAGAGATAACACCCCCCCATTATGTCATGCTTCAGAAATGTGGAAAATGGTCCGTTTTCAAATGTTTTATTTTTGAACGTCAGTTCACATTTGTAGGTGGATCATCAGTGTTAGAGCAAAAATTAGCATGTTTAAAGTGATTTTCATGCTTCCAGGGGCTCGGGAAGTTAATTAAATACCATTTGGAGGCATTTAATGTTCGAGCAAAAACGGCTGATTTTCGACAAAAGAGATAACACCCCCCCATTCAGTCATGCTTCAGAAATGTGGAAAATGGTCCGTTTTCAAATGTTTTATTTTTGAACGTCAGTTCACATTTGTAGGTGGATCATCAGTGTTAGAGCTAAAATTAGCATGTTTAAAGGGATTTTCATGCTTCCAGGGGCTCGGGAAGTTAATTAAATACCATTTGGAGGCATTTAATGTTCGAGCAAAAACGGCTGATTTTCGACAAAAGAGATAACACCCCCCCATTACGTCATGCTTCAGAAATGTGGAAAATGGTCCGTTTTCAAATGTTTTATTTTTGAACGTCAGTTCACATTTGTAGGTGGATCATCAGTGTTAGAGCTAAAATTAGCATGTTTAAAGTGATTTTCATGCTTCCAGGGGCTCGGGAAGTTAATTAAATAACATTTGGAGGCATTTAATGTTCGAGCAAAAACGGCTGATTTTCGACAAAAGAGATAACACCCCCCCCATTACGTCATGCTTCAGAAATGTGGAAAATGGTCCGTTTTCAAATGTTTTATTTTTGAACGTCAGTTCACATTTGTAGGTGGATCATCAGTGTTAGAGCTAAAATTAGCATGTTTAAAGTGATTTTCATGCTTCCAGGGGCTCGGGAAGTTAATTAAATACCATTTGGAGGCATTTAATGTTCGAGCAAAAACGGCTGATTTTCGACAAAAGAGATAACACCCCCCCATTACGTTATGCTTCAGAAATGTGGAAAATGGTCCGTTTTCAAATGTTTTATTTTTGAACGTCAGTTCACATTTGTAGGTGGATCATCAGTGTTAGAGCTAAAATTAGCATGTTTAAAGTGATTTTCATGCTTCCAGGGGCCCAAAACACAAGATTTATGGAATGGTTAAAAGTGCATGAAAATGGCCAATTTACTCACTCTGAGTTCTCAAAAAGGGTTTCTTCACCCCGGGAAGTTAATTAAATACCATTTGGAGGCATTTAATGTTCGAGCAAAAACGGCTGATTTTCGACAAAAGAGATAACACCCCCCCATTACGTCATGCTTCAGAAATGTGGAAAATGGTCCGTTTTCAAAAGTTTTATTTTTGAACGTCAGTTCACATTTGTAGGTGGATCATCAGTGTTAGAGCTAAAATGAGCATGTTTAAAGTGATTTTCATGCTTCCAGGGGCCCAAAACACAAGATTTATGGAATGGTTAAAAGTGCATGAAAATGGCCAATTTACTCACTCTGAGTTCTCAAAAAGGGTTTCTTCACCCCGGGAAGTTAATTAAATACCATTTGGAGGCATTTAATGTTCCAGCAAAAACGGCTGATTTTCGACAAAAGAGATAACACCCCCCCATTACGTCATGCTTCAGAAATGTGGAAAATGGTTCGTTTTCAAATGTTTTATTTTTGAACGTCAGTTCACATTTGTAGGTGGATCATCAATGTTAGAGCTAAAATTAGCATGTTTAAAGTGATTTTCATGCTTCCAGGGGCTCGGGAAGTTAATTAAATTCCATTTGTGGGCATTTAATGTTCGAGCAAAAACGGCTGATTTTCGACAAAAGAGATAACACCCCCCCCATTACGTCATGCTTCAGAAATGTGGAAAATGGTCCGTTTTCAAATGTTTTATTTTTGAACGTCAGTTCACATTTGTAGGTGGATCATCAGTGTTAGAGCTAAAATTAGCATGTTTAAAGTGATTTTCATGCTTCCAGGGGCTCGGGAAGTTAATTAAATACCATTTGGAGGCATTTAATGTTCGAGCAAAAACGGCTGATTTTCGACAAAAGAGATAACACCCCCCCATTACGTCATGCTTCAGAAATGTGGAAAATGGTCCGTTTTCAAATGTTTTATTTTTGAACGTCAGTTCACATTTGTAGGTGGATCATCAGTGTTAGAGCTAAAATTAGCATGTTTAAAGTGATTTTCATGCTTCCAGGGGCCCAAAACACAAGATTTATGGAATAGTTAAAAGTGCATGAAAATGGCCAATTTACTCACTCTGAGTTCTCAAAAAGGGTTTCTTCACCCCGGGAAGTTAATTAAATACCATTTGGAGGCATTTAATGTTCCAGCAAAAACGGCAGATTTTCGACAAAAGAGATAACACCCCCCCATTACGTCATGCTTCAGAAATGTGGAAAATGGTCCGTATTCAAATGTTTTATTTTTGAACGTCAGTTCACATTTGTAGGTGGATCATCAGTGTTAGAGCTAAAATTAGCATGTTTAAAGTGATTTTCATGCTTCCAGGGGCTCGGGAAGTTAATTAAATACCATTTGGAGGCATTTAATGTTCGAGCAAAAACGGCTGATTTTCGACAAAAGAGATAACACCCCCCCATTACGTCATGCTTCAGAAATGTGGAAAATGGTCCGTTTTCAAATGTTTTATTTTCGAACGTCAGTTCACATTTGTAGGTGGATCATCAGTGTTAGAGCTAAAATTAGCATGTTTAAAGTGATTTTCATGCTTCCAGGGGCTCGGAAAGTTAATTAAATACCATTTGGAGGCATTTAATGTTCGAGCAAAAACGGCTGATTTTCGACAAAAGAGATAACACCCCCTCATTACGTCATTCTTCAGAAATGTGGAAAATGGTCCGTTTTCAAATGTTTTATTTTTGAACGTCAGTTCACATTTGTAGGTGGATCATCAGTGTTAGAGCTAAAATTAGCATGTTTAAGGTGATTTTCATGCTTCCAGGGGCTCGGGAAGTGAAATAAATACCATTTGGAGGCATTTAATGTTCGAGCAAAAACGGCTGATTTTCGACAAAAGAGATAACACCCCCCATTACGTCATGCTTCAGAAATGTGGAAAATGGTCCGTTTTCAAATGTTTTATTTTTGAACGTCAGTTCACATTTGTAGGTGGATCATCAGTGTTAGAGCTAAAATTAGCATGTTTAAAGTGATTTTCATGCTTCCAGGGGCTCGGGAAGTTAATTAAATACCATTTGGAGGTATTTAATGTTCGAGCAAAAACGGCTGATTTTCAACAAAAGAGATAACACCCCCCCATTACGTCATGCTTCAGAAATGTGGAAAATGGTCCGTTTTCAAATGTTTTATTTTTGAACGTCAGTTCACATTTGTAGGTGGATCATCAGTGTTAGAGCTAAAATTAGCATGTTTAAAGTGATTTTCATGCTTCCAGGGGCTCGGGAAGTTAATTAAATACCATTTGGAGGCATTTAATGTTCGAGCAAAAACGGCTGATTTTCGACAAAAGAGATAACACCCCCCCATTACGTCATGCTTCAGAAATGTGGAAAATGGTCCGTTTTCAAATGTTTTATTTTTGAACGTCAGTTCACATTTGTAGGTGGATCATCAGTGTTAGAGCTAAAATTAGCATGTTTAAAGTGATTTTCATGCTTCAGGGGCTCGGGAAGTTAATTAAATACCATTTGGAGGCATTTAATGTTCGAGCAAAAATGGCTGATTTTCGACAAAAGAGATAACACCCCCCCATTACGTCATGCTTCAGAAATGTGGGAAATGGTCCGTTTTCAAA
This sequence comes from Lissotriton vulgaris, assembly GCF_964263255.1. Lineage (NCBI taxonomy): Eukaryota > Metazoa > Chordata > Amphibia > Caudata > Salamandridae > Lissotriton > Lissotriton vulgaris. The sequence goes on along the minus strand of NW_028246241.1, from coordinate 967,376 downwards.
TGTTTTATTTTTGAACGTCAGTTCACATTTGTAGGTGGATCATCAGTGTTAGAGCTAAAATTAGCATGTTTAAAGTGATTTTCATGCTTCCAGGGGCCCAAAACACAAGATTTATGGAATGGTTAAAAGTGCATGAAAATGGCCAATTTACTCACTCTGAGTTCTCAAAAAGGGTTTCTTCACCCCGGGAAGTTAATTAAATACCATTTGGAGGCATTTAATGTTCGAGCAAAAACGGCTGATTTTCGACAAAAGAGATAACACCCCCCCATTACGTCATGCTTCAGAAATGTGGAAAATGGTCCGTTTTCAAATGTTTTATTTTTGAACGTCAGTTCACATTTGTAGGTGGATCATCAGTGTTAGAGCTAAAATTAGCATGTTTAAAGTGATTTTCATGCTTCCAGGGGCTCGGGAAGTTAATTAAATACCATTTGGAGGCATTTAATGTTCGAGCAAAAACGGCTGATTTTCGACAAAAGAGATAACACCCCCCATTACGTCATGCTTCAGAAATGTGGAAAATGGTCCGTTTTCAAATGTTTTATTTTTGAACGTCAGTTCACATTTGTAGGTGGATCATCAGTGTTAGAGCTAAAATTAGCATGTTTAAAGTGATTTTCATGCTTCCAGGGGCTCGGGAAGTGAAATAAATACCATTTGGAGGCATTTAATGTTCGAGCAAAAACGGCTGATTTTCGACAAAAGAGATAACACCCCCCCATTACGTCATGCTTCAGAAATGTGGAAAATGGTCCGTTTTCAAATGTTTTATTTTTGAACGTCAGTTCACATTTGTAGGTGGATCATCAGTGTTAGAGCTAAAATTAGCATGTTTAAAGTGATTTTCATGCTTCCAGGGGCTCGGGAAGTTAATTAAATACTATTTGGAGGTATTTAATGTTCGAGCAAAAACGGCAGATTTTCGACAAAAGAGATAACACCCCCCCATTACCTCATGCTTCAGAAATGTGGAAAATGGTCCGTTTTCAAATGTTTTATTTTTGAACGTCAGTTCACATTTGTAGGTGGATCATCAGTGTTAGAGCTAAAATTAGCATGTTTAAAGTGATTTTCATGCTTCCAGGGGCTCGGGAAGTTAATTAAATACCATTTGGAGGCATTTAATGTTCGAGCAAAAACGGCTGATTTTCGACAAAAGAGATAACACCCCCCCATTACGTCATGCTTCAGAAAAGTGGAAAATGGTCCGTTTTCAAATGTTTTATTTTTGAACATCAGTTCACATTTGTAGGTGGATCATCAGTGTTAGAGCTTACATTAGCATGTTTAAAGTGATTTTCATGCTTCCAGGGGCTCGGTAAGTTAATTAAATACCATTTGGAGGCATTTAAAGTTCGAGCAAAAACGGCTGATTTTCGACAAAAGAGATAACACCCCCCCATTATGTCATGCTTCAGAAATGTGGAAAATGGTCCGTTTTCAAATGTTTTATTTTTGAACGTCAGTTCACATTTGTAGGTGGATCATCAGTGTTAGAGCTAAAATTAGCATGTTTAAAGTGATTTTCATGCTTCCAGGGGCTCGGGAAGTTAATTAAATACCATTTGGAGGCATTTAATGTTCGAGCAAAAACGGCTGATTTTCGACAAAAGAGATAACACCCCCCCATTCCGTCATGCTTCAGAAATGTGGAAAATGGTCCGTTTTCAAATGTTTTATTTTTGAACGTCAGTTCACATTTGTAGGTGGATCATCAGTGTTAGAGCTAAAATTAGCATGTTTAAAGGGATTTTCATGCTTCCAGGGGCTCGGGAAGTTAATTAAATACCATTTGGAGGCATTTAATGTTCGAGCAAAAACGGCTGATTTTCGACAAAAGAGATAACACCCCCCCATTACGTCATGCTTCAGAAATGTGGAAAATGGTCCGTTTTCAAATGTTTTATTTTTGAACGTCAGTTCACATTTGTAGGTGGATCATCAGTGTTAGAGCTAAAATTAGCATGTTTAAAGTGATTTTCATGCTTCCAGGGGCTCGGGAAGTTAATTAAATACCATTTGGAGGCATTTAATGTTCGAGCAAAAACGGCTGATTTTCGACAAAAGAGATAACACCCCCCCCATTACGTCATGCTTCAGAAATGTGGAAAATGGTCCGTTTTCAAATGTTTTATTTTTGAACGTCAGTTCACATTTGTAGGTGGATCATCAGTGTTAGAGCTCAAATTAGCATGTTTAAAGTGATTTTCATGCTTCCAGGGGCTCGGGAAGTTAATTAAATACCATTTGGAGGCATTTAATGTTCGAGCAAAAACGGCTGATTTTCGACAAAAGAGATAACACCCCCCCATTACGTCATGCTTCAGAAATGTGGAAAATGGTCCGTTTTCAAATGTTTTATTTTTGAACGTCAGTTCACATTTGTAGGTGGATCATCAGTGTTAGAGCTAAAATTAGCATGTTTAAAGTGATTTTCATGCTTCCAGGGGCCCAAAACACAAGATTTATGGAATGGTTAAAAGTGCATGAAAATGGCCAATTTACTCACTCTGAGTTCTCAAAAAGGGTTTCTTCACCCCGGGAAGTTAATTAAATACCATTTGGAGGCATTTAATGTTCGAGCAAAAACGGCTGATTTTCGACAAAAGAGATAACACCCCCCCATTACGTCATGCTTCAGAAATGTGGAAAATGGTCCGTTTTCAAAAGTTTTATTTTTGAACGTCAGTTCACATTTGTAGGTGGATCATCAGTGTTAGAGCTAAAATTAGCATGTTTAAAGTGATTTTCATGCTTCCAGGGGCCCAAAACACAAGATTTATGGAATGGTTAAAAGTGCATGAAAATGGCCAATTTACTCACTCTGAGTTCTCAAAAAGGGTTTCTTCACCCCGGGAAGTTAATTGAATACCATTTGGAGGCATTTAATGTTCCAGCAAAAACGGCTGATTTTCGACAAAAGAGATAACACCCCCCCATTACGTCATGCTTCAGAAATGTGGAAAATGGTTCGTTTTCAAATGTTTTATTTTTGAACGTCAGTTCACATTTGTAGGTGGATCATCAATGTTAGAGCTAAAATTAGCATGTTTAAAGTGATTTTCATGCTTCCAGGGGCTCGGGAAGTTAATTAAATTCCATTTGTGGGCATTTAATGTTCGAGCAAAAACGGCTGATTTTCGACAAAAGAGATAACACCCCCCCCATTACGTCATGCTTCAGAAATGTGGAAAATGGTCCGTTTTCAAATGTTTTATTTTTGAACGTCAGTTCACATTTGTAGGTGGATCATCAGTGTTAGAGCTAAAATTAGCATGTTTAAAGTGATTTTCATGCTTCCAGGGGCTCGGGAAGTTAATTAAATACCATTTGGAGGCATTTAATGTTCGAGCAAAAACGGCTGATTTTCGACAAAAGAGATAACACCCCCCCATTACGTCATGCTTCAGAAATGTGGAAAATGGTCCGTTTTCAAATGTTTTATTTTTGAACGTCAGTTCACATTTGTAGGTGGATCATCAGTGTTAGAGCTAAAATTAGCATGTTTAAAGTGATTTTCATGCTTCCAGGGGCCCAAAACACAAGATTTATGGAATAGTTAAAAGTGCATGAAAATGGCCAATTTACTCACTCTGAGTTCTCAAAAAGGGTTTCTTCACCCCGGGAAGTTAATTAAATACCATTTGGAGGCATTTAATGTTCCAGCAAAAACGGCAGATTTTCGACAAAAGAGATAACACCCCCCCATTACGTCATGCTTCAGAAATGTGGAAAATGGTCCGTATTCAAATGTTTTATTTTTGAACGTCAGTTCACATTTGTAGGTGGATCATCAGTGTTAGAGCTAAAATTAGCATGTTTAAAGTGATTTTCATGCTTCCAGGGGCTCGGGAAGTTAATTAAATACCATTTGGAGGCATTTAATGTTCGAGCAAAAACGGCTGATTTTCGACAAAAGAGATAACACCCCCCCATTACGTCATGCTTCAGAAATGTGGAAAATGGTCCGTTTTCAAATGTTTTATTTTCGAACGTCAGTTCACATTTGTAGGTGGATCATCAGTGTTAGAGCTAAAATTAGCATGTTTAAAGTGATTTTCATGCTTCCAGGGGCTCGGAAAGTTAATTAAATACCATTTGGAGGCATTTAATGTTCGAGCAAAAACGGCTGATTTTCGACAAAAGAGATAACACCCCCTCATTACGTCATTCTTCAGAAATGTGGAAAATGGTCCCTTTTCAAATGTTTTATTTTTGAACGTCAGTTCACATTTGTAGGTGAATCATCAGTGTTAGAGCTAAAATTAGCATGTTTAAGGTGATTTTCATGCTTCCAGGGGCTCGGGAAGTGAAATAAATACCATTTGGAGGCATTTAATGTTCGAGCAAAAACGGCTGATTTTCGACAAAAGAGATAACACCCCCCATTACGTCATGCTTCAGAAATGTGGAAAATGGTCCGTTTTCAAATGTTTTATTTTTGAACGTCAGTTCACATTTGTAGGTGGATCATCAGTGTTAGAGCTAAAATTAGCATGTTTAAAGTGATTTTCATACTTCCAGGGGCTCGGGAAGTTAATTAAAGACCATTTGGAGGTATTTAATGTTCGAGCAAAAACGGCTGATTTTCGACAAAAGAGATAACACCCCCCCATTACGTCATGCTTCAGAAATGTGGAAAATGGTCCGTTTTCAAATGTTTTATTTTTGAACGTCAGTTCACATTTGTAGGTGGATCATCAGTGTTAGAGCTAAAATTAGCATGTTTAAAGTGATTTTCATGCTTCAGGGGCTCGGGAAGTTAATTAAATACCATTTGGAGGCATTTAATGTTCGAGCAAAAATGGCTGATTTTCGACAAAAGAGATAACACCCCCCCATTACGTCATGCTTCAGAAATGTGGAAAATGGTCCGTTTTCAAATGTTTTATTTTTGAACGTCAGTTCACATTTGTAGGTGGATCATCAGTGTTAGAGCTAAAATTAGCATGTTTAAAGTGATTTTCATGCTTCCAGGGGCCCAAAACACAAGATTTATGGAATGGTTAAAAGTGCATGAAAATGGCCAATTTACTCACTCCGAGTTCTCAAAAAGGGTTTCTTCACCCCGGGAAGTTAATTAAATACCATTTGGAGGCATTTAATGTTCGAGCAAAAACGGCTGATTTTCGACAAAAGAGATAACACCCCCCCATTACGTCATGCTTCAGAAATGTGGAAAATGGTCCGTTTTCAAATGTTTTATTTTTGAACGTCAGTTCACATTTGTAGGTGGATCATCAGTGTTAGAGCTAAAATTACCATGTTTAAAGTGATTTTCATGCTTCCAGGGGCCCAAAACACAAGATTTATGAAATGGTTAAAAGTGCATGAAAATGGCCAATTTACTCACTCTGAGTTCTCAAAAAGGGTTTCTTCACCCCGGGAAGTTAATTAAATACCATTTGGAGGCATTTAATGTTCGAGCAAAAACGGCTGATTTTCGACAAAAGAGATAACACCCCCCCATTACGTCATGCTTCAGAAATGTGGAAAATGGTCCGTTTTCAAATGTTTTATTTTTGAACGTCAGTTCACATTTGTAGGTGGATCATCAGTGTTAGAGCTAAAATTAGCATGTTTAAAGTGATTTTCATGCTTCCAGGGGCTCGGGAAGTTAATTAAATACCATTTGGAGGCATTTAATGTTCGAGCAAAAACGGCTGATTTTCGACAAAAGAGATAACACCCCCCCATTACGTCATGCTTCAGAAATGTGGAAAATGGTCAGTTTTCAAATGTTTTATTTTTGAACGTCAGTTCACATTTGTAGGTGGATCATCAGTGTTAGAGCTAAAATTAGCATGTTTAAAGTGATTTTCATGCTTCCAGGGGCCCAAAACACAAGATTTATGGAATGGTTAAAAGTGCATGAAAATGGCCAATTTACTCACTCTGAGTTCTCAAAAAGGGTTTCTTCACCCTGGGAAGTTAATTAAATACCATTTGGAGGCATTTAATGTTCGAGCAAAAACGGCTGATTTTCGACAAAAGAGATAACACCCCCCCATTACGTCATGCTTCAGAAATGTGGAAAATGGTCCGTTTTCAAATGTTTTATTTTTGAACGTCAGTTCACATTTGTAGGTGGATCATCAGTGTTAGAGCTAAAATTAGCATGTTTAAAGTGATTTTCATGCTTCCAGGGGCTCGGGAAGTTAATTAAATACCATTTGGAGGCATTTAATGTTCGAGCAAAAACGGCTGATTTTCGACAAAAGAGATAACACCCCCCCATTACGTCATGCTTCAGAAATGTGGAAAATGGTCCGTTTTCAAATGTTTTATTTTTGAACGTCAGTTCACATTTGTAGGTGGATCATCAGTGTTAGAGCTAAAATTAGCATGTTTAAAGTGATTTTCATGCTTCCAGGGGCTCGGGAAGTTAATTAAATACCATTTGGAGGCATTTAATGTTCGAGCAAAAACGGCTGATTTTCGACAAAAGAGATAACACCCCCCATTACGTCATGCTTCAGAAATGTGGAAAATGGTCCGTTTTCAAATGTTTTATTTTTGAACGTCAGTTCACATTTGTAGGTGGATCATCAGTGTTAGAGCTAAAATTAGCATGTTTAAAGTGATTTTCATGCTTCCAGGGGCTCGGGAAGTGAAATAAATACCATTTGGAGGCATTTAATGTTCGAGCAAAAACGGCTGATTTTCGACAAAAGAGATAACACCCCCCCATTACGTCATGCTTCAGAAATGTGGAAAATGGTCCGTTTTCAAATGTTTTATTTTTGAACGTCAGTTCACATTTGTAGGTGGATCATCAGTGTTAGAGCTAAAATTAGCATGTTTAAAGTGATTTTCATGCTTCCAGGGGCTCGGGAAGTTAATTAAATACTATTTGGAGGTATTTAATGTTCGAGCAAAAACGGCAGATTTTCGACAAAAGAGATAACACCCCCCCATTACCTCATGCTTCAGAAATGTGGAAAATGGTCCGTTTTCAAATGTTTTATTTTTGAACGTCAGTTCACATTTGTAGGTGGATCATCAGTGTTAGAGCTAAAATTAGCATGTTTAAAGTGATTTTCATGCTTCCAGGGGCTCGGGAAGTTAATTAAATACCATTTGGAGGCATTTAATGTTCGAGCAAAAACGGCTGATTTTTGACAAAAGAGATAACACCCCCCCATTACGTCATGCTTCAGAAATGTGGAAAATGGTCCGTTTTCAAATGTTTTATTTTTGAACGTCAGTTCACATTTGTAGGTGGATCATCAGTGTTAGAGCTAAAATTAGCATGTTTAAAGTGATTTTCATGCTTCAGGGTCTCGGGAAGTTAATTAAATACCATTTGGAGGCATTTAATGTTCGAGCAAAAATGGCTGATTTTCGACAAAAGAGATAACACCCCCCCATTACGTCATGCTTCAGAAATGTGGAAAATGGTCTGTTTTCAAATGTTTTATTTTTGAACGTCAGTTCACATTTGTAGGTGGATCATCAGTGTTAGAGCTAAAATTAGCATGTTTAAAGTGATTTTCATGCTTCCAGGGGCCCAAAACACAAGATTTATGGAATAGTTAAAAGTGCATGAAAATGGCCAATTTACTCACTCTGAGTTCTCAAAAAGGGTTTCTTCACCCCGGGAAGTTAATTAAATACCATTTGGAGGCATTTAATGTTCCAGCAAAAACGGCAGATTTTCGACAAAAGAGATAACACCCCCCCATTACGTCATGCTTCAGAAATGTGGAAAATGGTCCGTTTTCAAATGTTTTATTTTTGAACGTCAGTTCACATTTGTAGGTGGATCATCAGTGTTAGAGCTAAAATTAGCATGTTTAAAGTGATTTTCATGCTTCCAGGGGCTCGGGAAGTTAATTAAATACCATTTGGAGGCATTTAATGTTCGAGCAAAAACGGCTGATTTTCGACAAAAGAGATAACACCCCCCCATTACGTCATGCTTCAGAAATGTGGAAAATGGTCCGTTTTCAAATGTTTTATTTTCGAACGTCAGTTCACATTTGTAGGTGGATCATCAGTGTTAGAGCTAAAATTAGCATGTTTAAAGTGATTTTCATGCTTCCAGGGGCTCGGAAAGTTAATTAAATACCATTTGGAGGCATTTAATGTTCGAGCAAAAACGGCTGATTTTCGACAAAAGAGATAACACCCCCCATTACGTCATGCTTCAGAAATGTGGAAAATGGTCCGTTTTCAAATGTTTTATTTTTGAACGTCAGTTCACATTTGTAGGTGGATCATCAGTGTTAGAGCTAAAATTAGCATGTTTAAAGTGATTTTCATGCTTCCAGGGGCTCGGGAAGTTAATTAAATACCATTTGGAGGTATTTAATGTTCGAGCAAAAACGGCTGATTTTCTACAAAAGAGATAACACCCCCCCATTACGTCATGCTTCAGAAATGTGGAAAATGGTCCGTTTTCAAATGTTTTATTTTTGAACGTCAGTTCACATTTGTAGGTGGATCATCAGTGTTAGAGCTAAAATTAGCATGTTTAAAGTGATTTTCATGCTTCCAGGGGCTCGGGAAGTTAATTAAATACCATTTGGAGGCATTTAATGTTCGAGCAAAAACGGCTGATTTTCGACAAAAGAGATAACACCCCCCCATTACGTCATGCTTCAGAAATGTGGAAAATGGTCCGTTTTCAAATGTTTTATTTTTGAACGTCAGTTCACATTTGTAGGTGGATCATCAGTGTTAGAGCTAAAATTAGCATGTTTAAAGTGATTTTCATGCTTCAGGGGCTCGGGAAGTTAATTAAATACCATTTGGAGGCATTTAATGTTCGAGCAAAAATGGCTGATTTTCGACAAAAGAGATAACACCCCCCCATTACGTCATGCTTCAGAAATGTGGAAAATGGTCCGTTTTCAAATGTTTTATTTTTGAACGTCAGTTCACATTTGTAGGTGGATCATCAGTGTTAGAGCTAAAATTAGCATGTTTAAAGTGATTTTCATGCTTCCAGGGGCCCAAAACACAAGATTTATGGAATGGTTAAAAGTGCATGAAAATGGCCAATTTACTCACTCTGAGTTCTCAAAAAGGGTTTCTTCACCCCGGGAAGTTAATTAAATACCATTTGGAGGCATTTAATGTTCGAGCAAAAACGGCTGATTTTCGACAAAAGAGATAACACCCCCCCATTACGTCATGCTTCAGAAATGTGGAAAATGGTCCGTTTTCAAATGTTTTATTTTTGAACGTCAGTTCACATTTGTAGGTGGATCATCAGTGTTAGAGCTAAAATTAGCATGTTTAAAGTGATTTTCATGCTTCCAGGGGCTCGGGAAGTTAATTAAATACCATTTGGAGGTATTTAATATTCGAGCAAAAACGGCTGATTTTCGACAAAAGAGATAACACCCCCCATTACGTCATGCTTCAGAAATGTGGAAAATGGTCCGTTTTCAAATGTTTTATTTTTGAACGTCAGTTCACATTTGTAGGTGGATCATCAGTGTTAGAGCTAAAATTAGCATGTTTAAAGTGATTTTCATGCTTCCAGGGGCTCGGGAAGTTAATTAAATACCATTTGGAGGTATTTAATGTTCGAGCAAAAACGGCTGATTTTCGACAAAAGAGATAACACCCCCCCATTACGTCATGCTTCAGAAATGTGGAAAATGGTCCGTTTTCAAATGTTTTATTTTTGAACGTCAGTTCACATTTGTAGGTGGATCATCAGTGTTAGAGCTAAAATTAGCATGTTTAAAGTGATTTTCATGCTTCCAGGGGCTCGGGAAGTTAATTAAATACCATTTGGAGGCATTTAATGTTCGAGCAAAAACGGCTGATTTTCGACAAAAGAGATAACACCCCCCCATTACGTCATGCTTCAGAAATGTGGAAAATGGTCCGTTTTCAAATGTTTTATTTTTGAACGTCAGTTCACATTTGTAGGTGGATCATCAGTGTTAGAGCTAAAATTAGCATGTTTAAAGTGATTTTCATGCTTCAGGGGCTCGGGAAGTTAATTAAATACCATTTGGAGGCATTTAATGTTCGAGCAAAAATGGCTGATTTTCGACAAAAGAGATAACACCCCCCCATTACGTCATGCTTCAGAAATGTGGAAAATGGTCCGTTTTCAAATGTTTTATTTTTGAACGTCAGTTCACATTTGTAGGTGGATCATCAGTGTTAGAGCTAAAATTAGCATGTTTAAAGTGATTTTCATGCTTCCAGGGGCCCAAAACACAAGATTTATGGAATGGTTAAAAGTGCATGAAAATGGCCAATTTACTCACTCTGAGTTCTCAAAAAGGGTTTCTTCACCCCGGGAAGTTAATTAAATACCATTTGGAGGCATTTAATGTTCGAGCAAAAACGGCTGATTTTCGACAAAAGACATAACACCCCCCCATTACGTCATGCTTCAGAAATGTGGAAAATGGTCCGTTTTCAAATGTTTTATTTTTGAACGTCAGTTCACATTTGTAGGTGGATCATCAGTGTTAGAGCTAAAATTAGCATGTTTAAAGTGATTTTCATGCTTCCAGGGGCCCAAAACACAAGATTTATGAAATGGTTAAAAGTGCATGAAAATGGCCAATTTACTCACTCTGAGTTCTCAAAAAGGGTTTCTTCACCCCGGGAAGTTAATTAAATACCATTTGGAGGCATTTAATGTTCGAGCAAAAACGGCTGATTTTCGACAAAAGAGATAACACCCCCCCATTACGTCATGCTTCAGAAATGTGGAAAATGGTCCGTTTTCAAATGTTTTATTTTTGAACGTCAGTTCACATTTGTAGGTGGATCATCAGTGTTAGAGCTAAAATTAGCATGTTTAAAGTGATTTTCATGCTTCCAGGGGCTCGGGAAGTTAATTAAATACCATTTGGAGGCATTTAATGTTCGAGCAAAAACGGCTGATTTTCGACAAAAGAGATAACACCCCCCCATTACGTCATGCTTCAGAAATGTGGAAAATGGTCAGTTTTCAAATGTTTTATTTTTGAACGTCAGTTCACATTTGTAGGTGGATCATCAGTGTTAGAGCTAAAATTAGCATGTTTAAAGTGATTTTCATGCTTCCAGGGGCCCAAAACACAAGATTTATGGAATGGTTAAAAGTGCATGAAAATGGCCAATTTACTCACTCTGAGTTCTCAAAAAGGGTTTCTTCACCCTGGGAAGTTAATTAAATACCATTTGGAGGCATTTAATGTTCGAGCAAAAACGGCTGATTTTCGACAAAAGAGATAACACCCCCCATTACGTCATGCTTCAGAAATGTGGAAAATGGTCCGTTTTCAAATGTTTTATTTTTGAACGTCAGTTCACATTTGTAGGTGGATCATCAGTGTTAGAGCTAAAATTAGCATGTTTAAAGTGATTTTCATGCTTCCAGGGGCTCGGGAAGTGAAATAAATACCATTTGGAGGCATTTAATGTTCGAGCAAAAACGGCTGATTTTCGACAAAAGAGATAACACCCCCCATTACGTCATGCTTCAGAAATGTGGAAAATGGTCCGTTTTCAAATGTTTTATTTTTGAACGTCAGTTCACATTTGTAGGTGGATCATCAGTGTTAGAGCTAAAATTAGCATGTTTAAAGTGATTTTCATGCTTCCAGGGGCTCGGGAAGTGAAATAAATACCATTTGGAGGCATTTAATGTTCGAGCAAAAACGGCTGATTTTCGACAAAAGAGATAACACCCCCCCATTACGTCATGCTTCAGAAATGTGGAAAATGGTCCGTTTTCAAATGTTTTATTTTTGAACGTCAGTTCACATTTGTAGGTGGATCATCAGTGTTAGAGCTAAAATTAGCATGTTTAAAGTGATTTTCATGCTTCCAGGGGCTCGGGAAGTTAATTAAATACTATTTGGAGGTATTTAATGTTCGAGCAAAAACGGCAGATTTTCGACAAAAGAGATAACACCCCCCCATTACCTCATGCTTCAGAAATGTGGAAAATGGTCCGTTTTCAAATGTTTTATTTTTGAACGTCAGTTCACATTTGTAGGTGGATCATCAGTGTTAGAGCTAAAATTAGCATGTTTAAAGTGATTTTCATGCTTCCAGGGGCTCGGGAAGTTAATTAAATACCATTTGGAGGCATTTAATGTTCGAGCAAAAACGGCTGATTTTCGACAAAAGAGATAACACCCCCCCATTACGTCATGCTTCAGAAAAGTGGAAAATGGTCCGTTTTCAAATGTTTTATTTTTGAACATCAGTTCACATTTGTAGGTGGATCATCAGTGTTAGAGCTTAAATTAGCATGTTTAAAGTGATTTTCATGCTTCCAGGGGCTCGGGAAGTTAATTAAATACCATTTGGAGGCATTTAAAGTTCGATCAAAAACGGCTGATTTTCGACAAAAGAGATAACACCCCCCCATTATGTCATGCTTCAGAAATGTGGAAAATGGTCCATTTTCAAATGTTTTATTTTTGAACGTCAGTTCACATTTGTAGGTGGATCATCAGTGTTAGAGCTAAAATTAGCATGTTCAAAGTGATTTTCATGCTTCCAGGGGCTCGGGAAGTTAATTAAATACCATTTGGAGGCATTTAATGTTCGAGCAAAAACGGCTGATTTTCGACAAAAGAGATAACACCCCCCCATTCCGTCATGCTTCAGAAATGTGGAAAATGGTCCGTTTTCAAATGTTTTATTTTTGAACGTCAGTTCACATTTGTAGGTGGATCATCAGTGTTAGAGCTAAAATTAGCATGTTTAAATGGATTTTCATGCTTCCAGGGGCTCGGGAAGTTAATTAAATACCATTTGGAGGCATTTAATGTTCGAGCAAAAACGGCTGATTTTCGACAAAAGAGATAACACCCCCCCATTACGTCATGCTTCAGAAATGTGGAAAATGGTCCGTTTTCAAATGTTTTATTTTTGAACGTCAGTTCACATTTGTAGGTGGATCATCAGTGTTAGAGCTAAAATTAGCATGTTTAAAGTGATTTTCATGCTTCCAGGGGCTCGGGAAGTTAATTAAATACCATTTGGAGGCATTTAATGTTCGAGCAAAAACGGCTGATTTTCGACAAAAGAGATAACACCCCCCCCATTTTGTCATGCTTCAGAAATGTGGAAAATGGTCCGTTTTCAAATGTTTTATTTTTGAACGTCAGTTCACATTTGTAGGTGGATCATCAGTGTTAGAGCTAAAATTAACATGTTTAAAGTGATTTTCATGCTTCCAGGGGCTCGGGAAGTTAATTAAATACCATTTGGAGGCATTTAATGTTCGAGCAAAAACGGCTGATTTTCGACAAAAGAGATAACACCCCCCCATTACGTCATGCTTCAGAAATGTGGAAAATGGTCCGTTTTCAAATGTTTTATTTTTGAACGTCAGTTCACATTTGTAGGTGGATCATCAGTGTTAGAGCTAAAATTAGCATGTTTAAAGTGATTTTCATGCTTCCAGGGGCCCAAAACACAAGATTTATGGAATGGTTAAAAGTGCATGAAAATGGCCAATTTACTCACTCTGAGTTCTCAAAAAGGGTTTCTTCACCCCGGGAAGTTAATTAAATACCATTTGGAGGCATTTAATGTTCGAGCAAAAATGGCTGATTTTCGACAAAAGAGATAACACCCCCCCATTACGTCATGCTTCAGAAATGTGGAAAATGGTCCGTTTTCAAAAGTTTTATTTTTGAACGTCAGTTCACATTTGTAGGTGGATCATCAGTGTTAGAGCTAAAATTAGCATGTTTAAAGTGATTTTCATGCTTCCAGGGGCCCAAAACACAAGATTTATGGAATGGTTAACAGTGCATGAAAATGGCCAATTTACTCACTCTGAGTTCTCAAAAAGGGTTTCTTCACCCCGGGAAGTTAATTAAATACCATTTGGAGGCATTTAATGTTCCAGCAAAAACGGCTGATTTTCGACAAAAGAGATAACACCCCCCCATTACGTCATGCTTCAGAAATGTGGAAAATGGTTCGTTTTCAAATGTTTTATTTTTGAACGTCAGTTCACATTTGTAGGTGGATCATCAATGTTAGAGCTAAAATTAGCATGTTTAAAGTGATTTTCATGCTTCCAGGGGCTCGGGAAGTTAATTAAATTCCATTTGGAGGCATTTAATGTTCGAGCAAAAACGGCTGATTTTCGACAAAAGAGATAACACCCCCCCCCCATTACGTCATGCTTCAGAAATGTGGAAAATGGTCCGTTTTCAAATGTTTTATTTTTGAACGTCAGTTCACATTTGTAGGTGGATCATCAGTGTTAGAGCTAAAATTAGCATGTTTAAAGTGATTTTCATGCTTCCAGGGGCTCGGGAAGTTAATTAAATACCATTTGGAGGCATTTAATGTTCGAGCAAAAACGGCTGATTTTCGACAAACGAGCTAACACCCCCCCATTACGTCATGCTTCAGAAATGTGGAAAATGGTCCGTTTTCAAATGTTTTATTTTTGAACGTCAGTTCACATTTGTAGGTGGATCATCAGTGTTAGAGCTAAAATTAGCATGTTTAAAGTGATTTTCATGCTTCCAGGGGCTCGGGAAGTTAATTAAATACCATTTGGAGGCATTTAATGTTCGGGCAAAAACGGCTGATTTTCGACAAAAGAGATAACACCCCCCCATTACGTCATGCTTCAGAAATGTGGAAAATGGTCCATTTTCAAATGTTTTATTTTTGAACGTCAGTTCACATTTGTAGGTGGATCATCAGTGTTAGAGCTAAAATTAGCATGTTTAAAGTGATTTTCATGCTTCCAGGGGCCCAAAACACAAGATTTATGGAATGGTTAAAAGTGCATGAAAATGGCCAATTTACTCACTCTGAGTTCTCAAAAAGGGTTTCTTCACCCCGGGAAGTTAATTAAATACCATTTGGAGGCATTTAATGTTCGAGCAAAAACGGCTGATTTTCGACAAAAGAGATAACACCCCCCCATTACGTCATGCTTCAGAAATGTGGAAAATGGTCCGTTTTCAAATGTTTTATTTTTGAACGTCAGTTCACATTTGTAGGTGGATCATCAGTGTTAGAGCTAAAATTAGCATGTTTAAAGTGATTTTCATGCTTCCAGGGGCCCAAAACACAAGATTTATGAAATAGTTAAAAGTGCATGAAAATGGCCAATTTACTCACTCTGAGTTCTCAAAAAGGGTTTCTTCACCCCGGGAAGTTAATTAAATACCATTTGGAGGCATTTAATGTTCCAGCAAAAACGGCAGATTTTCGACAAAAGAGATAACACCCCCCCCATTACGTCATGCTTCAGAAATGTGGAAAATGGTCCGTTTTCAAATGTTTTATTTTTGAACGTCAGTTCACATTTGTAGGTGGATCATCAGTGTTAGAGCTAAAATTAGCATGTTTAAAGTGATTTTCATGCTTCCAGGGGCTCGGGAAGTTAATTAAATACCATTTGGAGGCATTTAATGTTCGAGCAAAAACGGCTGATTTTCGACAAAAGAGATAACACCCCCCCATTACGTCATGCTTCAGAAATGTGGAAAATGGTCCGTTTTCAAATGTTTTATTTTCGAACGTCAGTTCACATTTGTAGGTGGATCATCAGTGTTAGAGCTAAAATTAGCATGTTTAAAGTGATTTTCATGCTTCCAGGGGCTCGGAAAGTTAATTAAATACCATTTGGAGGCATTTAATGTTCGAGCAAAAACGGCTGATTTTCGACAAAAGAGATAACACCCCCCCATTACGTCATTCTTCAGAAATGTGGAAAATGGTCCGTTTTCAAATGTTTTATTTTTGAACGTCAGTTCACATTTGTAGGTGGATCATCAGTGTTAGAGCTAAAATTAGCATGTTTAAAGTGATTTTCATGCTTCCAGGGGCTCGGGAAGTGAAATAAATACCATTTGGAGGCATTTAATGTTCGAGCAAAAACGGCTGATTTTCGACAAAAGAGATAACACCCCCCATTACGTCATGCTTCAGAAATGTGGAAAATGGTCCGTTTTCAAATGTTTTATTTTTGAACGTCAGTTCACATTTGTAGGTGGATCATCAGTGTTAGAGCTAAAATTAGCATGTTTAAAGTGATTTTCATGCTTCCAGGGGCTCGGGAAGTTAATTAAATACCATTTGGAGGTATTTAATGTTCGAGCAAAAACGGCTGATTTTCGACAAAAGAGATAACACCCCCCCATTACGTCATGCTTCAGAAATGTGGAAAATGGTCCGTTTTCAAATGTTTTATTTTTGAACGTCAGTTCACATTTGTAGGTGGATCATCAGTGTTAGAGCTAAAATTAGCATGTTTAAAGTGATTTTCATGCTTCCAGGGGCTCGGGAAGTTAATTAAATACCATTTGGAGGCATTTAATGTTCGAGCAAAAACGGCTGATTTTCGACAAAAGAGATGGCACCCCCCCATTACGTCATGCTTCAGAAATGTGGAAAATGGTCCGTTTTCAAATGTTTTATTTTTGAACGTCAGTTCACATTTGTAGGTGGATCATCAGAGTTAGAGCTAAAATTAGCATGTTTAAAGTGATTTTCATGCTTCAGGGGCTCGGGAAGTTAATTAAATACCATTTGGAGGCATTTAATGTTCGAGCAAAAATGGCAGATTTTCGACAAAAGAGATAACACCCCCCCATTACGTCATGCTTCAGAAATGTGGAAAATGGTCCGTTTTCAAATGTTTTATTTTTGAACGTCAGTTCACATTTGTAGGTGGATCATCAGTGTTAGAGCTAAAATTAGCATGTTTAAAGTGATTTTCATGCTTCCAGGGGCCCAAAACACAAGATTTATGGAATGGTTAAAAGTGCATGAAAATGGCCAATTTACTCACTCTGAGTTCTCAAAAAGGGTTTCTTCACCCTGGGAAGTTAATTAAATACCATTTGGAGGCATTTAATGTTCGAGCAAAAACGGCTGATTTTCGACAAAAGAGATAACACCCCCCCATTACGTCATGCTTCAGAAATGTGGAAAATGGTCCGTTTTCAAATGTTTTATTTTTGAACGTCAGTTCACATTTGTAGGTGGATCATCAGTGTTAGAGCTAAAATTAGCATGTTTAAAGTGATTTTCATGCTTCCAGGGGCTCGGGAAGTTAATTAAATACCATTTGGAGGCATTTAATGTTCGAGCAAAAACGGCTGATTTTCGACAAAAGAGATAACACCCCCCCATTACGTCATGCTTCAGAAATGTGGAAAATGGTCCGTTTTCAAATGTTTTATTTTTGAACGTCAGTTCACATTTGTAGGTGGATCATCAGTGTTAGAGCTAAAATTAGCATGTTTAAAGTGATTTTCATGCTTCCAGGGGCTCGGGAAGTTAATTAAATACCATTTGGAGGCATTTAATGTTCGAGCAAAAACGGCTGATTTTCGACAAAAGAGATAACACCCCCCATTACGTCATGCTTCAGAAATGTGGAAAATGGTCCGTTTTCAAATGTTTTATTTTTGAACGTCAGTTCACATTTGTAGGTGGATCATCAGTGTTAGAGCTAAAATTAGCATGTTTAAAGTGATTTTCATGCTTCCAGGGGCTCGGGAAGTGAAATAAATACCATTTGGAGGCATTTAATGTTCGAGCAAAAACGGCTGATTTTCGACAAAAGAGATAACACCCCCCCATTACGTCATGCTTCAGAAATGTGGAAAATGGTCCGTTTTCAAATGTTTTATTTTTGAACGTCAGTTCACATTTGTAGGTGGATCATCAGTGTTAGAGCTAAAATTAGCATGTTTAAAGTGATTTTCATGCTTCCAGGGGCTCGGGAAGTTAATTAAATACTATTTGGAGGTATTTAATGTTCGAGCAAAAACGGCAGATTTTCGACAAAAGAGATAACACCCCCCCATTACCTCATGCTTCAGAAATGTGGAAAATGGTCCGTTTTCAAATGTTTTATTTTTGAACGTCAGTTCACATTTGTAGGTGGATCATCAGTGTTAGAGCTAAAATTAGCATGTTTAAAGTGATTTTCATGCTTCCAGGGGCTCGGTAAGTTAATTAAATACCATTTGGAGGCATTTAATGTTCGAGCAAAAACGGCTGATTTTCGACAAAAGAGATAACACCCCCCCATTACGTCATGCTTCAGAAATGTGGAAAATGGTCCGTTTTCAAATGTTTTATTTTTGAACATCAGTTCACATTTGTAGGTGGATCATCAGTGTTAGAGCTTAAATTAGCATGTTTAAAGTGATTTTCATGCTTCCAGGGGCTCGGGAAGTTAATTAAATACCATTTGGAGGCATTTAAAGTTCGAGCAAAAACGGCTGATTTTCGACAGAAGAGATAACACCCCCCCATTATGTCATGCTTCAGAAATGTGGAAAATGGTCCGTTTTCAAATGTTTTATTTTTGAACGTCAGTTCACATTTGTAGGTGGATCATCAGTGTTAGAGCTAAAATTAGCATGTTTAAAGTGATTTTCATGCTTCCAGGGGCTCGGGAAGTTAATTAAATACCATTTGGAGGCATTTAATGTTCGAGCAAAAACGGCTGATTTTCGACAAAAGAGATAACACCCCCCCATTCCGTCATGCTTCAGAAATGTGGAAAATGGTCCGTTTTCAAATGTTTTATTTTTGAACGTCAGTTCACATTTGTAGGTGGATCATCAGTGTTAGAGCTAAAATTAGCATGTTTAAAGGGATTTTCATGCTTCCAGGGGCTCGGGAAGTTAATTAAATACCATTTGGAGGCATTTAATGTTCGAGCAAAAACGGCTGATTTTCGACAAAAGAGATAACACCCCCCCATTACGTCATGCTTCAGAAATGTGGAAAATGGTCCGTTTTCAAATGTTTTATTTTTGAACGTCAGTTCACATTTGTAGGTGGATCATCAGTGTTAGAGCTAAAATTAGCATGTTTAAAGTGATTTTCATGCTTCCAGGGGCTCTGGAAGTTAATTAAATACCATTTGGAGGCATTTAATGTTCGAGCAAAAACGGCTGATTTTCGACAAAAGAGATAACACCCCCCCCATTACGTCATGCTTCAGAAATGTGGAAAATGGTCAGTTTTCAAATGTTTTATTTTTGAACGTCAGTTCACATTTGTAGGTGGATCATCAGTGTTAGAGCTAAAATTAGCATGTTTAAAGTGATTTTCATGCTTCCAGGGGCTCGGGAAGTTAATTAAATACCATTTGGAGGCATTTAATGTTCGAGCAAAAACGGCTGATTTTCGACAAAAGAGATAACACCCCCCCATTACGTCATGCTTCAGAAATGTGGAAAATGGTCCGTTTTCAAATGTTTTATTTTTGAACGTCAGTTCACATTTGTAGGTGGATCATCAGTGTTAGAGCTAAAATTAGCATGTTTAAAGTGATTTTCATGCTTCCAGGGGCCCAAAACACAAGATTTATGGAATGGTTAAAAGTGCATGAAAATGGCCAATTTACTCACTCTGAGTTCTCAAAAAGGGTTTCTTCACCCCGGGAAGTTAATTAAATACCATTTGGAGGCATTTAATGTTCGAGCAAAAACGGCAGATTTTCGACAAAAGAGATAACACCCCCCCATTACGTCATGCTTCAGAAATGTGGAAAATGGTCCGTTTTCAAAAGTTTTATTTTTGAACGTCAGTTCACATTTGTAGGTGGATCATCAGTGTTAGAGCTAAAATTAGCATGTTTAAAGTGATTTTCATGCTTCCAGGGGCCCAAAACACAAGATTTATGGAATGGTTAAAAGTGCATGAAAATGGCCAATTTACTCACTCTGAGTTCTCATAAAGGGTTTCTTCACCCCGGGAAGTTAATTAAATACCATTTGGAGGCATTTAATGTTCAAGCAAAAACGGCTGATTTTCGACAAAAGAGATAACACCCCCCCATTACGTCATGCTTCAGAAATGTGGAAAATGGTTCGTTTTCAAATGTTTTATTTTTGAACGTCAGTTCACATTTGTAGGTGGATCATCAATGTTAGAGCTAAAATTAGCATGTTAAAGTGATTTTCATGCTTCTAGGGGCTCGGGAAGTTAATTAAATTCCATTTGGAGGCATTTAATGTTCGAGCAAAAACGGCTGATTTTCGACAAAAGAGATAACACCCCCCCCATTACGTCATGCTTCAGAAATGTGGAAAATGGTCCGTTTTCAAATGTTTTATTTTTGAACGTCAGTTCACATTTGTAGGTGGATCATCAGTGTTAGAGCTAAAATTAGCATGTTTAAAGTGATTTTCATGCTTCCAGGGGCTCGGGAAGTTAATTAAATACCATTTGGAGGCATTTAATGTTCGAGCACAAACGGCTGATTTTCGACAAACGAGCTAACACCCCCCCATTACGTCATGCTTCAGAAATGTGGAAAATGGTCCGTTTTCAAATGTTTTATTTTTGAACGTCAGTTCACATTTGTAGGTGGATCATCAGTGTTAGAGCTAAAATTAGCATGTTTAAAGTGATTTTCATGCTTCCAGGGGCTCGGGAAGTTAATTAAATACCATTTGGAGGCATTTAATGTTCGAGCAAAAACGGCTGATTTTCGACAAAAGAGATAACACCCCCCCATTACGTCATGCTTCAGAAATGTGGAAAATGGTCCGCTTTCAAATGTTTTATTTTTGAACGTCAGTTCACATTTGTAGGTGGATCATCAGTGTTAGAGCTAAAATTAGCATGTTTAAAGTGATTTTCATGCTTCCAGGGGCCCAAAACACAAGATTTATGGAATGGTTAAAAGTGCATGAAAATGGCCAATTTACTCACTCTGAGTACTCAAAAAGGGTTTCTTCACCCCGGGAAGTTAATTAAATACCATTTGGAGAAATTTAATGTTCGAGCAAAAACGGCTGATTTTCTTTTTTTTTTTTTTTTTTTTTTTTTTTTAAAACGGCTGATTTTCGACAAAAGAGATAACACCCTTCATTACGTCATGCTTCAGAAATGTGGAAAATGGTCCGTTTTCCAATGTTTTATTTTTGAACGTCAGTTCACATTTGTAGGTGGATCATCAGTGTTAGAGCTAAAATTAGCATGTTTAAAGTGATTTTCATGCTTCCAGGGGCTCGGGAAGTTAATTAAATACCATTTGGAGGCATTTAATGTTCGAGCAAAAACGGCTGATTTTCGACAAAAGAGATAACACCCCCCCATTACGTCATGCTTCAGAAATGTGGAAAATGGTATGTTTTCAAATGTTTTATTTTTGAACGTCAGTTCACATTTGTAGGTGGATCATCAGTGTTAGAGCTAAAATTAGCATGTTTAAAGTGATTTTCATGCTTCCAGGGGCCCAAAACACAAGATTTATGGAATGGTTAAAAGTGCATGAAAATGGCCAATTTACTCACTCTGAGTTCTCAAAAAGGGTTTCTTCACCCCGGGAAGTTAATTTAATACCATTTGGAGGCATTTAATGTTCGAGCAAAAACGGCTGATTTTTCGACAAAAGAGATAACACCCCCCCATTACGTCATGCTTCAGAAATGTGGAAAATGGTCCGTTTTCAAATGTTTTATTTTTGAACGTCAGTTCACATTTGTAGGTGGATCATCAGTGTTAGAGCTAAAATTAGCATGTTTAAAGTGATTTTCATGCTTCCAGGGGCTCGGGAAGTTAGTTAAATACCATTTGGAGGCATTTAATGTTCGAGCAAAAACGGCTGATTTTCGACAAAAGAGATAACACCCCCCCATTACGTCATGCTTCAGAAATGTGGAAAATGGTCCGTTTTCAAATGTTTTATTTTTGAACGTCAGTTCACATTTGTAGGTGGATCATCAGTGTTAGAGCTAAAATTAGCATGTTTAAAGTGATTTTCATGCTTCCAGGGGCTCGGGAAGTGAAATAAATACCATTTGGAGGCATTTAATGTTCGAGCAAAAACGGCTGATTTTCGACAAAAGAGATAACACCCCCCCATTACGTCATGCTTCAGAAATGTGGAAAATGGTCCGTTTTCAAATGTTTTATTTTTGAACGTCAGTTCACATTTGTAGGTGGATCATCAGTGTTAGAGCTAAAATTAGCTTGTTTAAAGTGATTTTCATGCTTCCAGGGGCTCGGGAAGTTAATTAAATACCATTTGGAGGCATTTAATGTTTGAGCAAAAACTGCTGATTTTCGACAATAGAGATAACACCCCCCCCCATTACGTCATGCTTCAGAAATGTGGAAAATGGTCCGTTTTAAAATGTTTTATTTTTGAACGTCAGTTCACATTTGTAGGTGGATCATCAGTGTTAGAGCTAAAATTAGCATGTTTAAAGTGATTTTCATGCTTCCAGGGGCTCGGGAAGTTAATTAAATACCATTTGCAGGCATTTAATGTTCGAGCAAAAACGGCTGATTTTCGACAAAAGAGATAACACCCCCCCATTACGTCATGCTTCAGAAATGTGGAAAATGGTCCGTTTTCAAATGTTTTATTTTTGAACGTCAGTTCACATTTGTAGGTGGATCATCAGTGTTAGAGCTAAAATTAGCATGTTTAAAGTGATTTTCATGCTTCCAGGGGCCCAAAACACAAGATTTATGGAATGGTTAAAAGTGCATGAAAATGGCCAATTTACTCACTCTGAGTACTCAAAAAGGGTTTCTTCACCCCGGGAAGTTAATTAAATACCATTTGGAGGCATTTAATGTTCGAGCAAAAACGGCTGATTTTCGACAAAAGAGATAACACCCCCCCATTACGTCATGCTTCAGAAATGTGGAAAATGGTCCGTTTTCAAATGTTTTATTTTTGAACGTCAGTTCACATTTGTAGGTGGATCATCAGTGTTAGAGCTAAAATTAGCATGTTTAAAGTGATTTTCATGCTTCCAGGGGCTCGGGAAGTTAATTAAATACCATTTGGAGGCATTTAATGTTCGAGCAAAAACGGCTGATTTTCGACAAAAGAGATAACAACCCCATTACGTCATGCTTCAGAAATGTGGAAAATGGTCCGTTTTCAAATGTTTTATTTTTGAACGTCAGTTCACATTTGTAGGTGGATCATCAGTGTTAGAGCTAAAAATTAGCATGTTTAAAGTGATTTTCATGCTTCCAGGGGCTCGGGAAGTTAATTAAATACCATTTGGAGGCATTTAATGTACGAGCAAAAACGGCTGATTTTCGACAAAAGAGATAACACCCCCCCATTACGTCATGCTTCAGAAATGTGGAAAATGGTCCGTTTTCAAATGTTTTATTTTTGAACGTCAGTTCACATTTGTAGGTGGATCATCAGTGTTAGAGCTAAAATTAGCATGTTTAAAGTGATTTTCATGCTTCCAGGGGCCCAAAACACAAGATTTATGGAATGGTTAAAAGTGCATGAAAATGGCCAATTTACTCACTCTGAGTACTCAAAAAGGGTTTTTTCACCCCGGGAAGTTAATTAAATACCATTTGGAGGCATTTAATGTTCGAGCAAAAACGGCTGATTTTCGACAAAAGAGATAACACCCTTCATTACGTCATGCTTCAGAAATGTGGAAAATGGTCCGTTTTCCAATGTTTTATTTTTGAACGTCAGTTCACATTTGTAGGTGGATCATCAGTGTTAGAGCTAAAATTAGCATGTTTAAAGTGATTTTCATGCTTCCAGGGGCTCGGGAAGTTAATTAAATACCATTTGGAGGCATTTAATGTTTGAGCAAAAACGGCTGATTTTCGACAAAAGAGATAACACCCCCCCATTACGTCATGCTTCAGAAATGTGGAAAATGGTATGTTTTCAAATGTTTTATTTTTGAACGTCAGTTCACATTTGTAGGTGGATCATCAGTGTTAGAGCTAAAATTAGCATGTTTAAAGTGATTTTCATGCTTCCAGGGGCCCAAAACACAAGATTTATGGAATGGTTAAAAGTGCATGAAAATGGCCAATTTACTCACTCTGAGTTCTCAAAAAGGGTTTCTTCACCCCGGGAAGTTAATTTAATACCATTTGGAGGCATTTAATGTTCGAGCAAAAACGGCTGATTTTTCGACAAAAGAGATAACACCCCCCCATTACGTCATGCTTCAGAAATGTGGAAAATGGTCCGTTTTCAAATGTTTTATTTTTGAACGTCAGTTCACATTTGTAGGTGGATCATCAGTGTTAGAGCTAAAATTAGCATGTTTAAAGTGATTTTCATGCTTCCAGGGGCTCGGGAAGTTAGTTAAATACCATTTGGAGGCATTTAATGTTCGAGCAAAAACGGCTGATTTTCGACAAAAGAGATAACACCCCCCCATTACGTCATGCTTCAGAAATGTGGAAAATGGTCCGTTTTCAAATGTTTTATTTTTGAACGTCAGTTCACATTTGTAGGTGGATCATCAGTGTTAGAGCTAAAATTAGCATGTTTAAAGTGATTTTCATGCTTCCAGGGGCTCGGGAAGTGAAATAAATACCATTTGGAGGCATTTAATGTTCGAGCAAAAACGGCTGATTTTCGACAAAAGAGATAACACCCCCCCATTACGTCATGCTTCAGAAATGTGGAAAATGGTCCGTTTTCAAATGTTTTATTTTTGAACGTCAGTTCACATTTGTAGGTGGATCATCAGTGTTAGAGCTAAAATTAGCTTGTTTAAAGTGATTTTCATGCTTCCAGGGGCTCGGGAAGTTAATTAAATACCATTTGGAGGCATTTAATGTTTGAGCAAAAACTGCTGATTTTCGACAATAGAGATAACACCCCCCCCCATTACGTCATGCTTCAGAAATGTGGAAAATGGTCCGTTTTCAAATGTTTTATTTTTGAACGTCAGTTCACATTTGTAGGTGGATCATCAGTGTTAGAGCTAAAATTAGCATGTTTAAAGTGATTTTCATGCTTCCAGGGGCTCGGGAAGTTAATTAAATACCATTTGCAGGCATTTAATGTTCGAGCAAAAACGGCTGATTTTCGACAAAAGAGATAACACCCCCCCATTACGTCATGCTTCAGAAATGTGGAAAATGGTCCGTTTTCAAATGTTTTATTTTTGAACGTCAGTTCACATTTGTAGGTGGATCATCAGTGTTAGAGCTAAAATTAGCATGTTTAAAGTGATTTTCATGCTTCCAGGGGCCCAAAACACAAGATTTATGGAATGGTTAAAAGTGCATGAAAATGGCCAATTTACTCACTCTGAGTACTCAAAAAGGGTTTCTTCACCCCGGGAAGTTAATTAAATACCATTTGGAGGCATTTAATGTTCGAGCAAAAACGGCTGATTTTCGACAAAAGAGATAACACCCCCCATTACGTCATGCTTCAGAAATGTGGAAAATGGTCCGTTTTCAAATGTTTTATTTTTGAACGTCAGTTCACATTTGTAGGTGGATCATCAGTGTTAGAGCTAAAATTAGCATGTTTAAAGTGATTTTCATGCTTCCAGGGGCTCGGGAAGTTAATTAAATACCATTTGGAGGCATTTAATGTTCGAGCAAAAACGGCTGATTTTCGACAAAAGAGATAACACCCCCCATTACGTCATGCTTCAGAAATGTGGAAAATGGTCCGTTTTCAAATGTTTTATTTTTGAACGTCAGTTCACATTTGTAGGTGGATCATCAGTGTTAGAGCTAAAAATTAGCATGTTTAAAGTGATTTTCATGCTTCCAGGGGCTCGGGAAGTTAATTAAATACCATTTGGAGGCATTTAATGTACGAGCAAAAACGGCTGATTTTCGACAAAAGAGATAACACCCCCCCATTACGTCATGCTTCAGAAATGTGGAAAATGGTCCGTTTTCAAATGTTTTATTTTTGAACGTCAGTTCACATTTGTAGGTGGATCATCAGTGTTAGAGCTAAAATTAGCATGTTTAAAGTGATTTTCATGCTTCCAGGGGCCCAAAACACAAGATTTATGGAATGGTTAAAAGTGCATGAAAATGGCCAATTTACTCACTCTGAGTTCTCAAAAAGGGTTTCTTCACCCCGGGAAGTTAATTAAATACCATTTGTAGGCATTTAATGTTCGAGCAAAAACGGCTGATTTTCGACAAAAGAGATAACACCCCCCCATTACGTCATGCTTCAGAAATGTGGAAAATGGTCCGTTTTCAAATGTTTTATTTTTGAACGTCAGTTCACATTTGTAGGTGGATCATCAGTGTTAGAGCTAAAATTAGCATGTTTAAAGTGATTTTCATGCTTCCAGGGGCCCAAAACACAAGATTTATGGAATGGTTAAAAGTGCATGAAAATGGCCAATTTACTCACTCTGAGTACTCAAAAAGGGTTTCTTCACCCCGGGAAGTTAATTAAATACCATTTGGAGGCATTTAATGTTCGAGCAAAAACGGCTGATTTTCGACAAAAGAGATAACACCCCCCCATTACGTCATGCTTCAGAAATGTGGAAAATGGTCCGTTTTCAAATGTTTTATTTTTGAACGTCAGTTCACATTTGTAGGTGGATCATCAGTGTTAGAGCTAAAATTAGCATGTTTAAAGTGATTTTCATGCTTCCAGGGGCTCGGGAAGTTAATTAAATACCATTTGAAGGCATTTAATGTTCGAGCAAAAACGGCTGATTTTCGACAAAAGAGATAACACCCCCCCATTACGTCATGCTTCAGAAATGTGGAAAATGGTCCGTTTTCAAATGTTTTATTTTTGAACGTCAGTTCACATTTGTAGGTGGATCATCAGTGTTAGAGCTAAAATTAGCATGTTTAAAGTGATTTTCATGCTTCCAGGGGCTCGGGAAGTTAATTAAATACCATTTGGAGGCATTTAATGTTCGAGCAAAAACGGCTGATTTTCGACAAAAGAGATAACACCCCCCCATTACGTCATGCTTCAGAAATGTGGAAAATGGTCCGTTTTCAAATGTTTTATTTTTGAACGTCAGTTCACATTTGTAGGTGGATCATCAGTGTTAGAGCTAAAATTAGCATGTTTAAAGTGATTTTCATGCTTCCAGGGGCCCAAAACACAAGATTTATGGAATGGTTAAAAGTGCATGAAAATGACCAATTTACTCACTCTGAGTACTCAAAAAGGGTTTCTTCACCCCGGGAAGTTAATTAAATACCATTTGGAGGCATTTAATGTTCGAGCAAAAACGGCTGATTTTCGACAAAAGAGATAACACCCCCCATTACGCCATGCTTCAGAAATGTGGAAAATGGTCCGTTTTCAAATGTTTTATTTTTGAACGTCAGTTCACATTTGTAGGTGGATCATCAGTGTTAGAGCTAAAATTAGCATGTTTAAAGTGATTTTCATGCTTCCAGGGGCCCAAAACACAAGATTTATGGAATGGTTAAAAGTGCATGAAAATGGCCAATTTACTCACTCTGAGTTCTCAAAAAGGGTTTCTTCACCCCGGGAAGTTAATTAAATACCATTTGGAGGCATTTAATGTTTGAGCAAAAACGGCTGATTTTCGACAAAAGAGATAACACCCCCTTATTACGTCATGCTTCAGAAATGTGGAAAATGGTCCATTTTCAAATGTTTTATTTTTGAACGTCAGTTCAAATTTGTAGGTGGATCATCAGTGTTAGAGCTAAAATTAGCATGTTTAAAGTGATTTTCATGCTTCCAGGGGCCCAAAACACAAGATTTATGGAATGGTTAAAAGTGCATGAAAATGGCCAATTTACTCACTCTGAGTACTCAAAAAGGGTTTCTTCACCCCGGGAAGTTAATTAAATACCATTTAGAGGCATTTAATGTTCGAGCAAAAACGGCTGATTTTCGACAAAAGAGATAACACCCCCCCATTACGTCATGCTTCAGAAATGTGGAAAATGGTCCGTTTTCAAATGTTTTATTTTTGAACGTCAGTTCACATTTGTAGGTGGATCATCAGTGTTAGAGCTAAAATTAGCATGTTTAAAGTGATTTTCATGCTACCAGGGGCCCAAAACACAAGATTTATGGAATGGTTAAAAGTGCATGAAAATGGCCAATTTACTCACTCTGAGTACTCAAAAAGGGTTTCTTCACCCCGGGAAGTTAATTAAATACCATTTGGAGGCATTTAATGTTCGAGCAAAAACGGCTGATTTTCGACAAAAGAGATAACACCCTTCATTACGTCATGCTTCAGAAATGTGGAAAATGGTCCGTTTTCAAATGTTTTATTTTTGAACGTCAGTTCACATTTGTAGGTGGATCATCAGTGTTAGAGCTAAAATTAGCATGTTTAAAGTGATTTTCATGCTTCCAGGGGCTCGGGAAGTTAATTAAATACCATTTGGAGGCATTTAATGTTCAAGCAAAAACGGCTGATTTTCGACAAAAGAGATAACACCCCCCCATTACGTCATGCTTCAGAAATGTGGAAAATGGTCCGTTTTCAAATGTTTTATTTTTGAACGTCAGTTCACATTTGTAGGTGGATCATCAGTGTTAGAGCTAAAATTAGCATGTTTAAAGTGATTTTCATGCTTCCAGGGGCTCGGGAAGTGAAATAAATACCATTTGGAGGCATTTAATGTTCGAGCAAAAACGGCTGATTTTTGACAAAAGAGATAACACCCCCCCATTACGTCATGCTTCAGAAATGTGGAAAATGGTCCGTTTTCAAATGTTTTATTTTTGAACGTCAGTTCAAATTTGTAGGTGGATCATCAGTGTTAGAGCTAAAATTAGCATGTTTAAAGTGATTTTCATGCTTCCAGGGGCCCAAAACACAAGATTTATGGAATGGTTAAAAGTGCATGAAAATGGCCAATTTACTCACTCTGAGTTCTCAAAAAGGGTTTCTTCACCCCGGGAAGTTAATTAATTACCATTTGGAGGCATTTAATGTTCGAGCAAAAACGGCTGATTTTCGACAAAAGAGATAACACCCCCCCATTACGTCATGCTTCAGAAATGTGGAAAATGGTCCGTTTTCAAATGCTTTATTTTTGAACGTCAGTTCACATTTGTTGGTGGATCATCAGTGTTAGAGCTAAAATTAGCATGTTTAAAGTGATTTTCATGCTTCCAGGGGCTCTGGAAGTGAAATAAATACCATTTGGAGGCATTTGATGTTCGAGCAAAAACGGCTGATTTTCGACAAAAGAGATAACACCCCCCCATTACGTCATGCTTCAGAAATGTGGAAAATGGTCCGTTTTCAAATGTTTTATTTTTGAACGTCAGTTCACATTTGTTGGTGGATCATCAGTGTTAGAGCTAAAATTAGCATGTTTAAAGTGATTTTCATGCTTCCAGGGGCTCGGGAAGTGAAATAAATACCATTTGGAGGCATTTAATGTTCGAGCAAAAACGGCTGATTTTCGACAAAAGAGATAACACCCCCCCATTACGTCATGCTTCAGAAATGTGGAAAATGGTCCGTTTTCAAATGTTTTATTTTTGAACGTCAGTTCACATTTGTAGGTGGATCATCAGTGTTAGAGCTAAAATTAGCATGTTTAAAGTGATTTTCATGCTTCCAGGGGCTCGGGAAGTTAATTAAATACCATTTGGAGGCATTTAATGTTCGAGCAAAAACGGCTGATTTTCGACAAAAGAGATAACACCCCCCCATTACGTCATGCTTCAGAAATGTGGAAAATGGTCCGTTTTCAAATGTTTTATTTTTGAACGTCAGTTCACATTTGTAGGTGGATCATCAGTGTTAGAGCTAAAATTAGCATGTTTAAAGTGATTTTCATTCTTCCAGGGGCTCGGGAAGTTAATTAAATACCATTTGGAGGCATTTAATGTTCGAGCAAAAACGGCTGATTTTCGACAAAAGAGATAACACCCCCCCATTACGTCATGCTTCAGAAATGTGGAAAATGGTCCGTTTTCAAATGTTTTATTTTTGAACGTCAGTTCACATTTGTAGGTGGATCATCAGTGTTAGAGCTAAAATTAGCATGTTTAAAGTGATTTTCATGCTTCCAGGGGCCCAAAACACAAGATTTATGGAATGGTTTAAAGTGCATGAAAATGGCCAATTTACTCACTCTGAGTACTCAAAAAGGGTTTCTTCACCCCGGGAAGTTAATTAAATACCATTTGGAGGCATTTAATGTTCGAGCAAAAACGGCTGATTTTCGACAAAAGAGATAACACCCCCCCATTACGTCATGCTTCAGAAATGTGGAAAATGGTCCGTTTTCAAATGTTTTATTTTTGAACGTCAGTTCACATTTGTAGGTGGATCATCAGTGTTAGAGATAAAATTAGCATGTTTAAAGTGATTTTCATGCTTCCAGGGGCCCAAAACACAAGATTTATGGAATGGTTAAAAGTGCATGAAAATGGCCAATTTACTCACTCTGAGTACTCAAAAAGGGTTTCTTCACCCCGGGAAGTTAATTAAATACCATTTGGAGGCATTTAATGTTCGAGCAAAAACGGCTGATTTTTGACAAAAGAGATAACACCCTTCATTACGTCATGCTTCAGAAATGTGGAAAATGGTCCGTTTTCAAATGTTTTATTTTTGAACGTCAGTTCACATTTGTAGGTGGATCATCAGTGTTAGAGCTAAAATTAGCATGTTTAAAGTGATTTTCATGCTTCCAGGGGCTCGGGAAGTTAATTAAATACCATTTGGAGGCATTTAATGTTCGAGCAAAAACGGCTGATTTTCGACAAAAGAGATAACACCCCCCCATTACGTCATGCTTCAGAAATGTGGAAAATGGTCCGTTTTCAAATGTTTTATTTTTGAACGTCAGTTCACATTTGTAGGTGGATCATCAGTGTTAGAGCTAAAATTAGCATGTTTAAAGTGATTTTCATGCTTCCAGGGGCCCAAAACACAAGATTTATGGAATGGTTAAAAGTGCATGAAAATGGCCAATTTACTCACTCTGAGTACTCAAAAAGGGTTTCTTCACCCCGGGAAGTTAATTAAATACCATTTGGAGGCATTTAATGTTCGAACAAAAACGGCTGATTTTCGACAAAAGAGATAACACCCTTCATTACGTCATGCTTCAGAAATGTGGAAAATGGTCCGTTTTCAAATGTTTTATTTTTGAACGTCAGTTCACATTTGTAGGTGGATCATCAGTGTTAGAGCTAAAATTAGCATGTTTAAAGTGATTTTCATGCTTCCAGGGGCTCGGGAAGTGAAATAAATACCATTTGGAGGCATTTAATGTTCGAGCAAAAACGGCTGATTTTCGACAAAAGAGATAACACCCCCCCATTACGTCATGCTTCAGAAATGTGGAAAATGGTCCGTTTTCAAATGTTTTATTTTTGAACGTCAGTTCACATTTGTAGGTGGATCATCAGTGTTAGAGCTAAAATTTGCATGTTTAAAGTGATTTTCATGCTTCCAGGGGCTCGGGAAGTTAATTAAATACCATTTGGAGGCATTTAATGTTCGAGCAAAAAAGGCTGATTTTCGACAAAAGAGATAACACCCCCCCATTACATCATGCTTCAGAAATGTGGAAAATGGTCCGTTTTCAAATGTTTTATTTTTGAACGTCAGTTCACATTTGTAGGTGGATCATCAGTGTTAGAGCTAAAATTAGCATGTTTAAAGTGATTTTCATGCTTCCAGGGGCTCGGGAAGTTAATTAAATACCATTTGGAGGCATTTAATGTTCGAGCAAAAACGGATGATTTTCGACAAAAGAGATAACACCCCCCATTACGTCATGCTTCAGAAATGTGGAAAATGGTCCGTTTTCAAATGTTTTATTTTTGAACGTCAGTTCACATTTGTAGGTGGATCATCAGTGTTAGAGCTAAAATTAGCATGTTTAAAGTGATTTTCATGCTTCCAGGGGCTCGGGAAGTTAATTAAATACCATTTGGAGGCATTTAATGTTCGAGCAAAAACGGCTGATTTTCGACAAAAGAGATAACACCCCCCCATTACGTCATGCTACAGAAATGTGGAAAATGGTCCGTTTTCAAATGTTTTATTTTTGAACGTCAGTTCACATTTGTAGGTGGATCATCAGTGTTAGAGCTAAAATTAGCATGTTTAAAGTGATTTTCATGCTTCCAGGGGCCCAAAACACAAGATTTATGGAATGGTTAAAAGTGCATGAAAATGGCCAATTTACTCACTCTGAGTTCTCAAAAAGGGTTTCTTCACCCCGGGAAGTTAATTAAATACCATTTGGAGGCATTTAATGTTCGAGCAAAAACGGCTGATTTTCGACAAAAGAGATAACACCCCCCCATTACGTCATGCTTCAGAAAAGTGGAAAATGGTCCGTTTTCAAATGTTTTATTTTTGAACGTCAGTTCACATTTGTAGGTGGATCATCAGTGTTAGAGCTAAAATTAGCATGTTTAAAGTGATTTTCATGCTTCCAGGGGCTCGGGAAGTTAATTAAATACCATTTGGAGGCATTTAATGTTCGAGCAAAAATGGCTGATTTTCGACAAAAGAGATAACACCCCCCCCATTACGTCATGCTTCAGAACTGTGGAAAATGGTCCGTTTTCAAATGTTTTATTTTTGAACGTCAGTTCACATTTGTAGGTGGATCATCAGTGTTAGAGCTAAAATTAGCATGTTTAAAGTGATTTTCATGCTTCCAGGGGCCCAAAACACAAGATTTATGGAATGGTTAAAAGTGCATGAAAATGGCCAATTTACTCACTCTGAGTTCTCAAAAAGGGTTTCTTCACCCCGGGAAGTTAATTAAATACCATTTGGAGGCATTTAATGTTCGAGCAAAAACGGCTGATTTTCGACAAAAGAGATAACACCCCCCCATTACGTCATGCTTCAGAAATGTGGAAAATGGTCCGTTTTCTTTTTTTTTTTTTTTTTTTTTTTTTTTTATCCTCATTTGTGCGCATAGCTCCAATCTACCAAAACAAAAGAGAGAACCACCACAGAGCAATAGGCCGACCAGTCGTGTATTGTGCCACTCAGCTTGTAGCTGGTAAGGGAAATTATGGAGAGCGAAGTAAGGCCAATTCCACTCAGCACTATATACAGTGACCAATCATTAAACCAGCTTAGAATGGTATCTCAGTTGATAGTGACCGAATTATCGAGACCCCATTGGTGCCAAGATTGTTAATCTTGTTAACCGGGATGGGCAGTGCACACGTTAATCATTGGACCTGGGGGAAAAAAAAAAGAAAAAAAAAAACAAAAAAAAAACCAAAAAAAAAACCCCAGGATTAGTCACGACTAAACCAGCATTGCCCAAAACGCTCTGCTATTTGGACTCCCTGCCCTAGCTAGGTCAAGTTTGGAAATTTGAAATAGTGATGTTCGCCATTCATGCACTGTAGGGGGTTGAGCGTCTTTCCAATGCCTGCATATCTCCCTGCGTGCAGCAAGTATGGAGTAAAATATCAATTTGGATGCTGAGTTGCAGATTTTATTTCTCACACCAAAAATAACAAGAACCAAATCTATATTGACCTGTTCACCCAAGGATTCTGACAGCTTATTTTTGATGGCTTCCCAAAATTCTGTTAGCTCTGGGCATTCTAGAAACATGTGAGTGTCCGTAGCTTCAATTAACCCACATCTCGGACATTTAACTGGGCCTGTTAATGAAAATTTAGTTAACCTGTATGGAGAATAATATGCCCTATGTATGGTAAAAAGGTGGTTTCTACGAAGCCACGAAGGTTTAACTAACTTCCATAACAATGAGCATGAAGCGGTCCAGAGCTCTTCTACATCAAATCCTGGCATTAATTCTGCCCACAGCGTGGTTGGTAACTGGAAACTGACATCCATTTCATCTATTATTCCAGGGGCTCGGGAAGTTAATTAAATACCATTTGGAGGCATTTAATGTTCGAGCAAAACCGGCTGATTTTCGACAAAAGAGATAACACCCCCCCATTACGTCATGCTTCAGAAATGTGGAAAATGGTCCGTTTTCAAATGTTTTATTTTTGAACGTCAGTTCACATTTGTAGGTGGATCATCAGTGTTAGAGCTAAAATTAGCATGTTTAAAGTGATTTTCATGCTTCCAGGGGCTCGGGAAGTGAAATAAATACCATTTGGAGGCATTTAATGTTCGAGCAAAAACGGCTGATTTTCGACAAAAGAGATAACACCCCCCCATTACGTCATGCTTCAGAAATGTGGAAAATGGTCCGTTTTCAAATGTTTTATTTTTGAACGTCAGTTCACATTTGTAGGTGGATCATCAGTGTTAGAGCTAAAATTAGCATGTTTAAAGTGATTTTCATGCTTCCAGGGGCCCAAAACACAAGATTTATGGAATGGTTAAAAGTGCATGAAAATGGCCAATTTACTCACTCTGAGTTCTCAAAAAGGGTTTCTTCACCCCGGGAAGTTAATTAAATACCATTTGGAGGCATTTAATGTTCGAGCAAAAACGGCTGATTTTCGACAAAAGAGATAACACCCCCCCATTACGTCATGCTTCAGAAATGTGGAAAATGGTCCGTTTTCAAATGTTTTATTTTTGAACGTCAGTTCACATTTGTAGGTGGATCATCAGTGTTAGAGCTAAAATTAGCATGTTTAAAGTGATTTTCATGCTTCCAGGGGCTCGGGAAGTTAATTAAATACCATTTGGAGGCATTTAATGTTCGAGCAAAAACGGCTGATTTTCGACAAAAGAGATAACACCCCCCCCATTACGTCATGCTTCAGAAATGTGGAAAATGGTCCGTTTTCAAATGTTTTATTTTTGAACGTCAGTTCACATTTGTAGGTGGATCATCAGTGTTAGAGCTAAAATTAGCATGTTTAAAGTGATTTTCATGCTTCCAGGGGCCCAAAACACAAGATTTATGGAATGGTTAAAAGTGCATGAAAATGGCCAATTTACTCACTCTGAGTTCTCAAAAAGGGTTTCTTCACCCCGGGAAGTTAATTAAATACCATTTGGAGGCATTTAATGTTCGAGCAAAAACGG
This sequence comes from Lissotriton vulgaris, assembly GCF_964263255.1. NCBI lineage: Eukaryota > Metazoa > Chordata > Amphibia > Caudata > Salamandridae > Lissotriton > Lissotriton vulgaris. The sequence goes on along the minus strand of NW_028246241.1, from coordinate 932,736 downwards.
CTGATTTTCGACAAAAGAGATAACACCCCCCCATTACGTCATGCTTCAGAAATGTGGAAAATGGTCCGTTTTCAAATGTTTTATTTTTGAACGTCAGTTCACATTTGTAGGTGGATCATCAGTGTTAGAGCTAAAATTAGCATGTTTAAAGTGATTTTCATGCTTCCAGGGGCTCGGGAAGTTAATTAAATACCATTTGGAGGCATTTAATGTTCGAGCAAAAACGGCTGATTTTCGACAAAAGAGATAACACCCCCCCATTACGTCATGCTTCAGAAATATGGAAAATGGTCCGTTTTCAAATGTTTTATTTTTGAACGTCAGTTCACATTTGTAGGTGGATCATCAGTGTTAGAGCTAAAATTAGCATGTTTAAAGTGATTTTCATGCTTCCAGGGGCTCGGGAAGTTAATTAAATACCATTTGGAGGCATTTAATGTTCGAGCAAAAACGGCTGATTTTCGACAAAAGAGATAACACCCCCCCATTACGTCATGCTTCAGAAATGTGGAAAATGGTCCGTTTTCAAATGTTTTATTTTTGAACGTCAGTTCACATTTGTAGGTGGATCATCAGTGTTAGAGCTAAAATTAGCATGTTTAAAGTGATTTTCATGCTTCCAGGGGCTCGGGAAGTTAATTAAATACCATTTGGAGGCATTTAATGTTCGAGCAAAAACGGCTGATTTTCGACAAAAGAGATAACACCCCCCCATTACGTCATGCTTCAGAAATTTGGAAAATGGTCCGTTTTCAAATGTTTTATTTTTGAACGTCAGTTCACATTTGTAGGTGGATCATCAGTGTTAGAGCTAAAATTAGCATGTTTAAAGTGATTTTCATGCTTCCAGGGGCCCAAAACACAAGATTTATGGAATGGTTAAAAGTGCATGAAAATGGCCAATTTACTCACTCTGAGTACTCAAAAAGGGTTTCTTCACCCCGGGAAGTTAATTAAATACCATTTGGAGGCATTTAATGTTCGAGCAAAAACGGCTGATTTTCGACAAAAGAGATAACACCCCCCCATTTACGTCATGCTTCAGAAATGTGGAAAATGGTCCGTTTTCAAATGTTTTATTTTTGAACGTCAGTTCACATTTGTAGGTGGATCATCAGTGTTAGAGCTAAAATTAGCATGTTTAAAGTGATTTTCATGCTTCCAGGGGCTCGGGAAGTTAATTAAATACCATTTGGAGGCATTTAATGTTCGAGCAAAATTGGCTGATTTTCGACAAAAGAGATAACACCCCCCCATTACGTCATGCTTCAGAAATGTGGAAAATGGTCCGTTTTCAAATGTTTTATTTTTGAACGTCAGTTCACATTTGTTGGTGGATCATCAGTGTTAGAGCTAAAATTAGCATGTTTAAAGTGATTTTCATGCTTCCAGGGGCTCGGGAAGTGAAATAAATACCATTTGGAGGCATTTAATGTTCGAGCAAAAACGGCTGATTTTCGACAAAAGAGATAACACCCCCCCATTACGTCATGCTTCAGAAATGTGGAAAATGGTCCGTTTTCAAATGTTTTATTTTTGAACGTCAGTTCACATTTGTAGGTGGATCATCAGTGTTAGAGCTAAAATTAGCATGTTTAAAGTGATTTTCATGCTTCCAGGGGCTCGGGAAGTTAATTAAATACCATTTGGAGGCATTTAATGTTCGAGCAAAAACGGCTGATTTTCGACAAAAGAGATAACACCCCCCCATTACGTCATGCTTCAGAAATGTGGAAAATGGTCCGTTTTCAAATGTTTTATTTTTGAACGTCAGTTCACATTTGTAGGTGGATCATCAGTGTTAGAGCTAAAATTAGCATGTTTAAAGTGATTTTCATGCTTCCAGGGGCCCAAAACACAAGATTTATGGAATGGTTAAAAGTGCATGAAAATGGCCAATTTACTCACTCTGAGTACTGAAAAAGGGTTTCTTCACCCCGGGAAGTTAATTAAATACCATTTGGAGGCATTTAATGTTCGAGCAAAAACGGCTGATTTTCGACAAAAGAGATAACACCCCCCCATTACGTCATGCTTCAGAAATGTGGAAAATGGTCCGTTTTCAAATGTTTTATTTTTGAACGTCAGTTCACATTTGTAGGTGGATCATCAGTGTTAGAGCTAAAATTAGCATGTTTAAAGTGATTTTCATGCTTCCAGGGGCCCAAAACACAAGATTTATGGAATGGTTAAAAGTGCATGAAAATGGCCAATTTACTCACTCTGAGTACTCAAAAAGGGTTTCTTCACCCCGGGAAGTTAATTAAATACCATTTGGAGGCATTTAATGTTCGAGCAAAAACGGCTGATTTTTGACAAAAGAGATAACACCCTTCATTACGTCATGCTTCAGAAATGTGGAAAATGGTCCGTTTTCAAATGTTTTATTTTTGAACGTCAGTTCACATTTGTAGGTGGATCATCAGTGTTAGAGCTAAAATTAGCATGTTTAAAGTGATTTTCATGCTTCCAGGGGCTCGGGAAGTTAATTAAATACCATTTGGAGGCATTTAATGTTCGAGCAAAAACGGCTGATTTTCGACAAAAGAGATAACACCCCCCCATTACGTCATGCTTCAGAAATGTGGAAAATGGTCCGTTTTCAAATATTTTATTTTTGAACGTCAGTTCACATTTGTAGGTGGATCATCAGTGTTAGAGCTAAAATTAGCATGTTTAAAGTGATTTTCATGCTTCCAGGGGCCCAAAACACAAGATTTATGGAATGGTTAAGAGTGCATGAAAATGGCCAATTTACTCACTCTGAGTACTCAAAAAGGGTTTCTTCACCCCGGGAAGTTAATTAAATACCATTTGGAGGCATTTAATGTTCGAACAAAAACGGCTGATTTTCGACAAAAGAGATAACACCCTTCATTACGTCATGCTTCAGAAATGTGGAAAATGGTCCGTTTTCAAATGTTTTATTTTTGAACGTCAGTTCACATTTGTAGGTGGATCATCAGTGTTAGAGCTAAAATTAGCATGTTTAAAGTGATTTTCATGCTTCCAGAGGCTCGGGAAGTTAAATAAATACCATTTGGAGGCATTTAATGTTCGAGCAAAAACGGCTGATTTTCGACAAAAGAGATAACACCCCCCCATTACGTCATGCTTCAGAAATTTGGAAAATGGTCCGTTTTCAAATGTTTTATTTTTGAACGTCAGTTCACATTTGTAGGTGGATCATCAGTGTTAGAGCTAAAATTAGCATGTTTAAAGTGATTTTCATGCTTCCAGGGGCCCAAAACACAAGATTTATGGAATGGTTAAAAGTGCATGAAAATGGCCAATTTACTCACTCTGAGTTCTCAAAAAGGGTTTCTTCACCCCGGGAAGTTAATTAAATACCATTTGGAGGCATTTAATGTTCGAGCAAAAACGGCTGATTTTCGACAAAAGAGATAACACCCCCCCATTACGTCATGCTTCAGAAATGTGGAAAATGGTCCGTTTTCAAATGTTTTATTTTTGAACGTCAGTTCACATTTGTAGGTGGATCATCAGTGTTAGAGCTAAAATTAGCATGTTTAAAGTGATTTTCATGCTTCCAGGGGCTCGGGAAGTTAATTAAATACCATTTGGAGGCATTTAATGTTCGAGCAAAAACGGCTGATTTTCGACAAAAGAGATAACACCCCCCCCATTAGGTCATGCTTCAGAAATGTGGAAAATGGTCCGTTTTCAAATGTTTTATTTTTGAACGTCAGTTCACATTTGTAGGTGGATCATCAGTGTTAGAGCTAAAATTAGCATGTTTAAAGTGATTTTCATGCTTCCAGGGGCCCAAAACACAAGATTTATGGAATGGTTAAAAGTGCATGAAAATGGCCAATTTACTCACTCTGAGTTCTCAAAAAGGGTTTCTTCACCCCGGGAAGTTAATTAAATACCATTTGGAGGCATTTAATGTTCGAGCAAAAACGGCTGATTTTCGACAAAAGAGATAACACCCCCCCATTACGTCATGCTTCAGAAATGTGGAAAATGGTCCGTTTTCAAATGTTTTATTTTTGAACGTCAGTTCACATTTGTAGGTGGATCATCAGTGTTAGAGCTAAAATTAGCATGTTTAAAGTGATTTTCATGCTTCCAGGGGCTCGGGAAGTTAATTAAATACCATTTGGAGGCATTTAATGTTCGAGCAAAAACGGCTGATTTTCGACAAAAGAGATAACACCCCCCATTACGTCATGCTTCAGAAATATGGAAAATGGTCCGTTTTCAAATGTTTTATTTTTGAACGTCAGTTCACATTTGTAGGTGGATCATCAGTGTTAGAGCTAAAATTAGCATGTTTAAAGTGATTTTCATGCTTCCAGGGGCTCGGGAAGTTAATTAAATACCATTTGGAGGCATTTAATGTTCGAGCAAAAACGGCTGATTTTCGACAAAAGAGATAACACCCCCCCATTACGTCATGCTTCAGAAATGTGGAAAATGGTCCGTTTTCAAATGTTTTATTTTTGAACGTCAGTTCACATTTGTAGGTGGATCATCAGTGTTAGAGCTAAAATTAGCATGTTTAAAGTGATTTTCATGCTTCCAGGGGCTCGGGAAGTTAATTAAATACCATTTGGAGGCATTTAATGTTCGAGCAAAAACGGCTGATTTTCGACAAAAGAGATAACACCCCCCCATTACGTCATGCTTCAGAAATTTGGAAAATGGTCCGTTTTCAAATGTTTTATTTTTGAACGTCAGTTCACATTTGTAGGTGGATCATCAGTGTTAGAGCTAAAATTAGCATGTTTAAAGTGATTTTCATGCTTCCAGGGGCCCAAAACACAAGATTTATGGAATGGTTAAAAGTGCATGAAAATGGCCAATTTACTCACTCTGAGTACTCAAAAAGGGTTTCTTCACCCCGGGAAGTTAATTAAATACCATTTGGAGGCATTTAATGTTCGAGCAAAAACGGCTGATTTTCGACAAAAGAGATAACCCCCCCCCCATTTACGTCATGCTTCAGAAATGTGGAAAATGGTCCGTTTTCAAATGTTTTATTTTTGAACGTCAGTTCACATTTGTAGGTGGATCATCAGTGTTAGAGCTAAAATTAGCATGTTTAAAGTGATTTTCATGCTTCCAGGGGCTCGGGAAGTTAATTAAATACCATTTGGAGGCATTTAATGTTCGAGCAAAAACGGCTGATTTTCGACAAAAGAGATAACACCCCCCCATTACGTCATGCTTCAGAAATGTGGAAAATGGTCCGTTTTCAAATGTTTTATTTTTGAACGTCAGTTCACATTTGTTGGTGGATCATCAGTGTTAGAGCTAAAATTAGCATGTTTAAAGTGATTTTCATGCTTCCAGGGGCTCGGGAAGTGAAATAAATACCATTTGGAGGCATTTAATGTTCGAGCAAAAACGGCTGATTTTCGACAAAAGAGATAACACCCCCCATTACGTCATGCTTCAGAAATGTGGAAAATGGTCCGTTTTCAAATGTTTTATTTTTGAACGTCAGTTCACATTTGTAGGTGGATCATCAGTGTTAGAGCTAAAATTAGCATGTTTAAAGTGATTTTCATGCTTCCAGGGGCTCGGGAAGTTAATTAAATACCATTTGGAGGCATTTAATGTTCGAGCAAAAACGGCTGATTTTCGACAAAAGAGATAACACCCCCCCATTACGTCATGCTTCAGAAATGTGGAAAATGGTCCGTTTTCAAATGTTTTATTTTTGAACGTCAGTTCACATTTGTAGGTGGATCATCAGTGTTAGAGCTAAAATTAGCATGTTTAAAGTGATTTTCATTCTTCCAGGGGCTCGGGAAGTTAATTAAATACCATTTGGAGGCATTTAATGTTCGAGCAAAAACGGCTGATTTTCGACAAAAGAGATAACACCCCCCCATTACGTCATGCTTCAGAAATGTGGAAAATGGTCCGTTTTCAAATGTTTTATTTTTGAACGTCAGTTCACATTTGTAGGTGGATCATCAGTGTTAGAGCTAAAATTAGCATGTTTAAAGTGATTTTCATGCTTCCAGGGGCCCAAAACACAAGATTTATGGAATGGTTAAAAGTGCATGAAAATGGCCAATTTACTCACTCTGAGTACTCAAAAAGGGTTTCTTCACCCCGGGAAGTTAATTAAATACCATTTGAGGCATTTAATGTTCGAGCAAAAACGGCTGATTTTCGACAAAAGAGATAACACCCCCCCATTACGTCATGCTTCAGAAATGTGGAAAATGGTCCGTTTTCAAATGTTTTATTTTTGAACGTCAGTTCACATTTGTAGGTGGATCATCAGTGTTAGAGATAAAATTAGCATGTTTAAAGTGATTTTCATGCTTCCAGGGGCCCAAAACACAAGATTTATGGAATGGTTAAAAGTGCATGAAAATGGCCAATTTACTCACTCTGAGTACTCAAAAAGGGTTTCTTCACCCCGGGAAGTTAATTAAATACCATTTGGAGGCATTTAATGTTCGAGCAAAAACGGCTGATTTTTGACAAAAGAGATAACACCCTTCATTACGTCATGCTTCAGAAATGTGGAAAATGGTCCGTTTTCAAATGTTTTATTTTTGAACGTCAGTTCACATTTGTAGGTGGATCATCAGTGTTAGAGCTAAAATTAGCATGTTTAAAGTGATTTTCATGCTTCCAGGGGCTCGGGAAGTTAATTAAATACCATTTGGAGGCATTTAATGTTCGAGCAAAAACGGCTGATTTTCGACAAAAGAGATAACACCCCCCCATTACGTCATGCTTCAGAAATGTGGAAAATGGTCCGTTTTCAAATGTTTTATTTTTGAACGTCAGTTCACATTTGTAGGTGGATCATCAGTGTTAGAGCTAAAATTAGCATGTTTAAAGTGATTTTCATGCTTCCAGGGGCCCAAAACACAAGATTTATGGAATGGTTAAGAGTGCATGAAAATGGCCAATTTACTCACTCTGAGTACTCAAAAAGGGTTTCTTCAACCCGGGAAGTTAATTAAATACCATTTGGAGGCATTTAATGTTCGAACAAAAACGGCTGATTTTCGACAAAAGAGATAACACCCTAATTACGTCATGCTTCAGAAATGTGGAAAATGGTCCGTTTTCAAATTTTTTATTTTTGAACGTCAGTTCACATTTGTAGGTGGATCATCAGTGTTAGAGCTAAAATTAGCATGTTTAAAGTGATTTTCATGCTTCCAGGGGCTCGGGAAGTTAAATAAATACCATTTGGAGGCATTTAATGTTCGAGCAAAAACGGCTGATTTTCGACAAAAGAGATAACACCCCCCCATTACGTCATGCTTCAGAAATTTGGAAAATGGTCCGTTTTCAAATGTTTTATTTTTGAACGTCAGTTCACATTTGTAGGTGGATCATCAGTGTTAGAGCTAAAATTAGCATGTTTAAAGTGATTTTCATGCTTCCAGGGGCTCGGGAAGTTAATTAAATACCATTTGGAGGCATTTAATGTTCGAGCAAAAAAGGCTGATTTTCGACAAAAGAGATAACACCCCCCCATTACATCATGCTTCAGAAATGTGGAAAATGGTCCGTTTTCAAATGTTTTATTTTTGAACGTCAGTTCACATTTGTAGGTGGATCATCAGTGTTAGAGCTAAAATTAGCATGTTTAAAGTGATTTTCATGCTTCCAGGGGCTCGGGAAGTTAATTAAATACCATTTGGAGGCATTTAATGTTCGAGCAAAAACGGATGATTTTCGACAAAAGAGATAACACCCCCCATTACGTCATGCTTCAGAAATGTGGAAAATGGTCCGTTTTCAAATGTTTTATTTTTGAACGTCAGTTCACATTTGTAGGTGGATCATCAGTGTTAGAGCTAAAATTAGCATGTTTAAAGTGATTTTCATGCTTCCAGGGGCTCGGGAAGTTAATTAAATACCATTTGGAGGCATTTAATGTTCGAGCAAAAACGGCTGATTTTCGACAAAAGAGATAACACCCCCCCATTACGTCATGCTTCAGAAATGTGGAAAATGGTCCGTTTTCAAATGTTTTATTTTTGAACGTCAGTTCACATTTGTAGGTGGATCATCAGTGTTAGAGCTAAAATTAGCATGTTTAAAGTGATTTTCATGCTTCCAGGGGCCCAAAACACAAGATTTATGGAATGGTTAAAAGTGCATGAAAATGGCCAATTTACTCACTCTGAGTTCTCAAAAAGGGTTTCTTCACCCCGGGAAGTTAATTAAATACCATTTGGAGGCATTTAATGTTCGAGCAAAAACGGCTGATTTTCGACAAAAGAGATAACACCCCCCCATTACGTCATGCTTCAGAAATGTGGAAAATGGTCCGTTTTCAAATGTTTTATTTTTGAACGTCAGTTCACATTTGTAGGTGGATCATCAGTGTTAGAGCTAAAATTAGCATGTTTAAAGTGATTTTCATGCTTCCAGGGGCTCGGGAAGTTAATTAAATACCATTTGGAGGCATTTAATGTTCGAGCAAAAATGGCTGATTTTCGACAAAAGAGATAACACCCCCCCCATTACGTCATGCTTCAGAACTGTGGAAAATGGTCCGTTTTCAAATGTTTTATTTTTGAACGTCAGTTCACATTTGTAGGTGGATCATCAGTGTTAGAGCTAAAATTAGCATGTTTAAAGTGATTTTCATGCTTCCAGGGGCCCAAAACACAAGATTTATGGAATGGTTAAAAGTGCATGAAAATGGCCAATTTACTCACTCTGAGTTCTCAAAAAGGGTTTCTTCACCCCGGGAAGTTAATTAAATACCATTTGGAGGCATTTAATGTTCGAGCAAAAACGGCTGATTTTCGACAAAAGAGATAACACCCCCCCATTACGTCATGCTTCAGAAATGTGGAAAATGGTCCGTTTTCAAATGTTTTATTTTTGAACGTCAGTTCACATTTGTAGGTGGATCATCAGTGTTAGAGCTAAAATTAGCATGTTTAAAGTGATTTTCATGCTTCCAGGGGCTCGGGAAGTTAATTAAATACCATTTGGAGGCATTTAATGTTCGAGCAAAAACGGCTGATTTTCGACAAAAGAGATAACACCCCCCCATTACGTCATGCTTCAGAAATGTGGAAAATGGTCCGTTTTCAAATGTTTTATTTTTGAACGTCAGTTCACATTTGTAGGTGGATCATCAGTGTTAGAGCTAAAATTAGCATGTTTAAAGTGATTTTCATGCTTCCAGGGGCTCGGGAAGTTAATTAAATACCATTTGGAGGCATTTAATGTTCGAGCAAAAACGGCTGATTTTCGACAAAAGAGATAACACCCCCCCATTACGTCATGCTTCAGAAATGTGGAAAATGGTCCGTTTTCAAATGTTTTATTTTTGAACGTCAGTTCACATTTGTAGGTGGATCATCAGTGTTAGAGCTAAAATTAGCATGTTTAAAGTGATTTTCATGCTTCCAGGGGCTCGGGAAGTTAATTAAATACCATTTGGAGGCATTTAATGTTCGAGCAAAAACGGCTGATTTTCGACAAAAGAGATAACACCCCCCCATTACGTCATGCTTCAGAAATGTGGAAAATGGTCCGTTTTCAAATGTTTTATTTTTGAACGTCAGTTCACATTTGTAGGTGGATCATCAGTGTTAGAGCTAAAATTAGCATGTTTAAAGTGATTTTCATGCTTCCAGGGGCTCGGGAAGTGAAATAAATACCATTTGGAGGCATTTAATGTTCGAGCAAAAACGGCTGATTTTCGACAAAAGAGATAACACCCCCCCATTACGTCATGCTTCAGAAATGTGGAAAATGGTCCGTTTTCAAATGTTTTATTTTTGAATGTCAGTTCACATTTGTAGGTGGATCATCAGTGTTAGAGCTAAAATTAGCATGTTTAAAGTGATTTTCATGCTTCCAGGGGCTCGGGAAGTTAATTAAATACCATTTGGAGGTAATGTTCGAGCAAAAACGGCTGATTTTCGACAAAAGAGATAACACCCCCCCATTACGTCATGCTTCAGAAATGTGGAAAATGGTCCGTTTTCAAATGTTTTATTTTTAAACGTCAGTTCACATTTGTAGGTGGATCATCAGTGTTAGAGCTAAAATTAGCATGTTTAAAGTGATTTTCATGCTTCCAGGGGCTCGGGAAGTTAATTAAATACCATTTGGAGGCATTTAATGTTCGAGCAAAAACGGCTGATTTTCGACAAAAGAGATAACACCCCCCATTACATCATGCTTCAGAAATGTGGAAAATGGTCCGTTTTCAAATGTTTTATTTTTGAACGTCAGTTCACATTTGTAGGTGGATCATCAGTGTTAGAGCTAAAATTAGCATGTTTAAAGTGATTTTCATGCTTCCAGGGGCTCGGGAAGTTAATTAAATACCATTTGGAGGCATTTAATGTTCGAGCAAAAACGGCTGATTTTCGACAAAAGAGATAACACCCCCCCATTACGTCATGCTTCAGAAATGTGGAAAATGGTCCGTTTTCAAATGTTTTATTTTTGAACGTCAGTTCACATTTGTAGGTGGATCATCAGTGTTAGAGCTAAAATTAGCATGTTTAAAGTGATTTTCATGCTTCCAGGGGCTCGGGAAGTTAATTAAATACCATTTGGAGGCATTTAATGTTCGAGCAAAAACGGCTGATTTTCGACAAAAGAGATAACACCCCCTCATTACGTCATGCTTCAGAAATGTGGAAAATGGTCCGTTTTCAAATGTTTTATTTTTGAACGTCAGTTCACATTTGTAGGTGGATCATCAGTGTTAGAGCTAAAATTAGCATGTTTAAAGTGATTTTCATGCTTCCAGGGGCCCAAAACACAAGATTTATGGAATGGTTAAAAGTGCATGAAAATGGCCAATTTACTCACTCTGAGTACTCAAAAAGGGTTTCTTCACCCCGGGAAGTTAATTAAATACCATTTGGAGGCATTTAATGTTCGAGCAAAAACGGCTGATTTTCGACAAAAGAGATAACACCCCCCCATTACGTCATGCTTCAGAAATGTGGAAAATGGTCCGTTTTCAAATGTTTTATTTTTGAACGTCAGTTCACATTTGTAGGTGGATCATCAGTGTTAGAGCTAAAATTAGCATGTTTAAAGTGATTTTCATGCTTCCAGGGGCTCGGGAAGTGAAATAAATACCATTTGGAGGCATTTAATGTTCGAGCAAAAACGGCTGATTTTCGACAAAAGAGATAACACCCCCCCATTACGTCATGCTTCAGAAATGTGGAAAATGGTCCGTTTTCAAATGTTTTATTTTTGAATGTCAGTTCACATTTGTAGGTGGATCATCAGTGTTAGAGCTAAAATTAGCATGTTTAAAGTGATTTTCATGCTTCCAGGGGCTCGGGAAGTTAATTAAATACCATTTGGAGGTAATGTTCGAGCAAAAACGGCTGATTTTCGACAAAAGAGATAACACCCTTCATTACGTCATGCTTCAGAAATGTGGAAAATGGTCCGTTTTCAAATGTTTTATTTTTGAACGTCAGTTCACATTTGTAGGTGGATCATCAGTGTTAGAGCTAAAATTAGCATGTTTAAAGTGATTTTCATGCTTCCAGGGGCTCGGGAAGTTAAATAAATACCATTTGGAGGCATTTAATGTTCGAGCAAAAACGGCTGATTTTCGACAAAAGAGATAACACCCCCCCATTACGTCATGCTTCAGAAATTTGGAAAATGGTCCGTTTTCAAATGTTTTATTTTTGAACGTCAGTTCACATTTGTAGGTGGATCATCAGTGTTAGAGCTAAAATTAGCATGTTTAAAGTGATTTTCATGCTTCCAGGGGCTCGGGAAGTTAATTAAATACCATTTGGAGGCATTTAATGTTCGAGCAAAAAAGGCTGATTTTCGACAAAAGAGATAACACCCCCCCATTACATCATGCTTCAGAAATGTGGAAAATGGTCCGTTTTCAAATGTTTTATTTTTGAACGTCAGTTCACATTTGTAGGTGGATCATCAGTGTTAGAGCTAAAATTAGCATGTTTAAAGTGATTTTCATGCTTCCAGGGGCTCGGGAAGTTAATTAAATACCATTTGGAGGCATTTAATGTTCGAGCAAAAACGGATGATTTTCGACAAAAGAGATAACACCCCCCATTACGTCATGCTTCAGAAATGTGGAAAATGGTCCGTTTTCAAATGTTTTATTTTTGAACGTCAGTTCACATTTGTAGGTGGATCATCAGTGTTAGAGCTAAAATTAGCATGTTTAAAGTGATTTTCATGCTTCCAGGGGCTCGGGAAGTTAATTAAATACCATTTGGAGGCATTTAATGTTCGAGCAAAAACGGCTGATTTTCGACAAAAGAGATAACACCCCCCCATTACGTCATGCTTCAGAAATGTGGAAAATGGTCCGTTTTCAAATGTTTTATTTTTGAACGTCAGTTCACATTTGTAGGTGGATCATCAGTGTTAGAGCTAAAATTAGCATGTTTAAAGTGATTTTCATGCTTCCAGGGGCCCAAAACACAAGATTTATGGAATGGTTAAAAGTGCATGAAAATGGCCAATTTACTCACTCTGAGTTCTCAAAAAGGGTTTCTTCACCCCGGGAAGTTAATTAAATACCATTTGGAGGCATTTAATGTTCGAGCAAAAACGGCTGATTTTCGACAAAAGAGATAACACCCCCCCATTACGTCATGCTTCAGAAATGTGGAAAATGGTCCGTTTTCAAATGTTTTATTTTTGAACGTCAGTTCACATTTGTAGGTGGATCATCAGTGTTAGAGCTAAAATTAGCATGTTTAAAGTGATTTTCATGCTTCCAGGGGCTCGGGAAGTTAATTAAATACCATTTGGAGGCATTTAATGTTCGAGCAAAAATGGCTGATTTTCGACAAAAGAGATAACACCCCCCCCATTACGTCATGCTTCAGAACTGTGGAAAATGGTCCGTTTTCAAATGTTTTATTTTTGAACGTCAGTTCACATTTGTAGGTGGATCATCAGTGTTAGAGCTAAAATTAGCATGTTTAAAGTGATTTTCATGCTTCCAGGGGCCCAAAACACAAGATTTATGGAATGGTTAAAAGTGCATGAAAATGGCCAATTTACTCACTCTGAGTTCTCAAAAAGGGTTTCTTCACCCCGGGAAGTTAATTAAATACCATTTGGAGGCATTTAATGTTCGAGCAAAAACGGCTGATTTTCGACAAAAGAGATAACCCCCCCCCCATTACGTCATGCTTCAGAAATGTGGAAAATGGTCCGTTTTCAAATGTTTTATTTTTGAACGTCAGTTCACATTTGTAGGTGGATCATCAGTGTTAGAGCTAAAATTAGCATGTTTAAAGTGATTTTCATGCTTCCAGGGGCTCGGGAAGTTAATTAAATACCATTTGGAGGCATTTAATGTTCGAGCAAAAACGGCTGATTTTCGACAAAAGAGATAACACCCCCCCATTACGTCATGCTTCAGAAATGTGGAAAATGGTCCGTTTTCAAATGTTTTATTTTTGAACGTCAGTTCACATTTGTAGGTGGATCATCAGTGTTAGAGCTAAAATTAGCATGTTTAAAGTGATTTTCATGCTTCCAGGGGCTCGGGAAGTTAATTAAATACCATTTGGAGGCATTTAATGTTCGAGCAAAAACGGCTGATTTTCGACAAAAGAGATAACACCCCCCCATTACGTCATGCTTCAGAAATGTGGAAAATGGTCCGTTTTCAAATGTTTTATTTTTGAACGTCAGTTCACATTTGTAGGTGGATCATCAGTGTTAGAGCTAAAATTAGCATGTTTAAAGTGATTTTCATGCTTCCAGGGGCTCGGGAAGTTAATTAAATACCATTTGGAGGCATTTAATGTTCGAGCAAAAACGGCTGATTTTCGACAAAAGAGATAACACCCCCCCATTACGTCATGCTTCAGAAATGTGGAAAATGGTCCGTTTTCAAATGTTTTATTTTTGAACGTCAGTTCACATTTGTAGGTGGATCATCAGTGTTAGAGCTAAAATTAGCATGTTTAAAGTGATTTTCATGCTTCCAGGGGCTCGGGAAGTGAAATAAATACCATTTGGAGGCATTTAATGTTCGAGCAAAAACGGCTGATTTTCGACAAAAGAGATAACACCCCCCCATTACGTCATGCTTCAGAAATGTGGAAAATGGTCCGTTTTCAAATGTTTTATTTTTGAATGTCAGTTCACATTTGTAGGTGGATCATCAGTGTTAGAGCTAAAATTAGCATGTTTAAAGTGATTTTCATGCTTCCAGGGGCTCGGGAAGTTAATTAAATACCATTTGGAGGTAATGTTCGAGCAAAAACGGCTGATTTTCGACAAAAGAGATAACACCCCCCCATTACGTCATGCTTCAGAAATGTGGAAAATGGTCCGTTTTCAAATGTTTTATTTTTAAACGTCAGTTCACATTTGTAGGTGGATCATCAGTGTTAGAGCTAAAATTAGCATGTTTAAAGTGATTTTCATGCTTCCAGGGGCTCGGGAAGTTAATTAAATACCATTTGGAGGCATTTAATGTTCGAGCAAAAACGGCTGATTTTCGACAAAAGAGATAACACCCCCCATTACATCATGCTTCAGAAATGTGGAAAATGGTCCGTTTTCAAATGTTTTATTTTTGAACGTCAGTTCACATTTGTAGGTGGATCATCAGTGTTAGAGCTAAAATTAGCATGTTTAAAGTGATTTTCATGCTTCCAGGGGCTCGGGAAGTTAATTAAATACCATTTGGAGGCATTTAATGTTCGAGCAAAAACGGCTGATTTTCGACAAAAGAGATAACACCCCCTCATTACGTCATGCTTCAGAAATGTGGAAAATGGTCCGTTTTCAAATGTTTTATTTTTGAACGTCAGTTCACATTTGTAGGTGGATCATCAGTGTTAGAGCTAAAATTAGCATGTTTAAAGTGATTTTCATGCTTCCAGGGGCCCAAAACACAAGATTTATGGAATGGTTAAAAGTGCATGAAAATGGCCAATTTACTCACTCTGAGTACTCAAAAAGGGTTTCTTCACCCCAGGAAGTTAATTAAATACCATTTGGAGGCATTTAATGTTCGAGCAAAAACGGCTGATTTTCGACAAAAGAGATAACACCCCCCCATTACGTCATGCTTCAGAAATGTGGAAAATGGTCCGTTTTCAAATGTTTTATTTTTGAACGTCAGTTCACATTTGTAGGTGGATCATCAGTGTTAGAGCTAAAATTAGCATGTTTAAAGTGATTTTCATGCTTCCAGGGGCTCGGGAAGTGAAATAAATACCATTTGGAGGCATTTAATGTTCGAGCAAAAACGGCTGATTTTCGACAAAAGAGATAACACCCCCCCATTACGTCATGCTTCAGAAATGTGGAAAATGGTCCGTTTTCAAATGTTTTATTTTTGAATGTCAGTTCACATTTGTAGGTGGATCATCAGTGTTAGAGCTAAAATTAGCATGTTTAAAGTGATTTTCATGCTTCCAGGGGCTCGGGAAGTTAATTAAATACCATTTGGAGGTAATGTTCGAGCAAAAACGGCTGATTTTCGACAAAAGAGATAACACCCCCCCATTACGTCATGCTTCAGAAATGTGGAAAATGGTCCGTTTTCAAATGTTTTATTTTTGAACGTCAGTTCACATTTGTAGGTGGATCATCAGTGTTAGAGCTAAAATTAGCATGTTTAAAGTGATTTTCATGCTTCCAGGGGCTCGGGAAGTTAATTAAATACCATTTGGAGGCATTTAATGTTCGAGCAAAAACGGCTGATTTTCGACAAAAGAGATAACACCCCCCATTACATCATGCTTCAGAAATGTGGAAAATGGTCCGTTTTCAAATGTTTTATTTTTGAACGTCAGTTCACATTTGTAGGTGGATCATCAGTGTTAGAGCTAAAATTAGCATGTTTAAAGTGATTTTCATGCTTCCAGGGGCTCGGGAAGTTAATTAAATACCATTTGGAGGCATTTAATGTTCGAGCAAAAACGGCTGATTTTCGACAAAAGAGATAACACCCCCTCATTACGTCATGCTTCAGAAATGTGGAAAATGGTCCGTTTTCAAATGTTTTATTTTTGAACGTCAGTTCACATTTGTAGGTGGATCATCAGTGTTAGAGCTAAAATTAGCATGTTTAAAGTGATTTTCATGCTTCCAGGGGCTCGGGAAGTTAATTAAATACTATTTGGAGGTATTTAATGTTCGAGAAAAAAAGGCAGATTTTCGACAAAAGAGATAACACCCCCCCATTACCTCATGCTTCAGAAATGTGGAAAATGGTCCGTTTTCAAATGTTTTATTTTTGATAGTCAGTTCACATTTGTAGGTGGATCATCAGTGTTAGAGCTAAAATTAGCATGTTTAAAGTGATTTTCATGCTTCCAGGGGCTCGGGAAGTTAATTAAATACCATTTGGAGGCATTTAATGTTCGAGCAAAAACGGCTGATTTTCGACAAAAGAGATAACACCCCCCCATTACGTCATGCTTCAGAAATGTGGAAAATGGTCCGTTTTCAAATGTTTTATTTTTGACCGTCAGTTCACATTTGTAGGTGGATCATCAGTGTTAGAGCTAAAATTAGCATGTTTAAAGTGATTTTCATGCTTCCAGGGGCCCAAAACACAAGATTTATGGAATGGTTAAAAGTGCATGAAAATGGCCAATTTACTCACTCTGAGTACTCAAAAAGGGTTTCTTCACCCCGGGAAGTTAATTAAATACCATTTGGAGGCATTTAATGTTCGAGCAAAAACGGCTGATTTTCGACAAAAGAGATAACACCCCCCATTACGTCATGCTTCAGAAATGTGGAAAATGGTCCGTTTTCAAATGTTTTATTTTTGAACGTCAGTTCACATTTGTAGGTGGATCATCAGTGTTAGAGCTAAAATTAGCATGTTTAAAGTGATTTTCATGCTTCCAGGGGCTCGGGAAGTGAAATAAATACCATTTGGAGGCATTTAATGTTCGAGCAAAAACGGCTGATTTTCGACAAAAGAGATAACACCCCCCCATTACGTCATGCTTCAGAAATGTGGAAAATGGTCCGTTTTCAAATGTTTTATTTTTGAACGTCAGTTCACATTTGTAGGTGGATCATCAGTGTTAGAGCTAAAATTAGCATGTTTAAAGTGATTTTCATGCTTCCAGGGGCTCGGGAAGTTAATTAAATACCATTTGGAGGCATTTAATGTTCGAGCAAAAACGGCTGATTTTCGACAAAAGAGATAACACCCCCCCATTACGTCATGCTTCAGAAATGTGGAAAATGGTCCGTTTTCAAATGTTTTATTTTTGAACGTCAGTTCACATTTGTAGGTGGATCATCAGTGTTAGAGCTAAAATTAGCATGTTTAAAGTGATTTTCATGCTTCCAGGGGCTCGGGAAGTGAAATAAATACCATTTGGAGGCATTTAATGTTCGAGCAAAAACGGCTGATTTTCGACAAAAGAGATAACACCCCCCCATTACGTCATGCTTCAGAAATGTGGAAAATGGTCCGTTTTCAAATGTTTTATTTTTGAACGTCAGTTCACATTTGTAGGTGGATCATCAGTGTTAGAGCTAAAATTAGCATGTTTAAAGTGATTTTCATGCTTCCAGGGGCTCGGGAAGTTAATTAAATACCATTTGGAGGCATTTAATGTTCGAGCAAAAACGGCTGATTTTCGACAAAAGAGATAACACCCCCCCATTACGTCATGCTTCAGAAATGTGGAAAATGGTCCGTTTTCAAATGTTTTATTTTTGAACGTCAGTTCACATTTGTAGGTGGATCATCAGTGTTAGAGCTAAAATTAGCATGTTTAAAGTGATTTTCATGCTTCCAGGGGCTCGGGAAGTGAAATAAATACCATTTGGAGGCATTTAATGTTCGAGCAAAAACGGCTGATTTTCGACAAAAGAGATAACACCCCCCCATTACGTCATGCTTCAGAAATGTGGAAAATGGTCCGTTTTCAAATGTTTTATTTTTGAATGTCAGTTCACATTTGTAGGTGGATCATCAGTGTTAGAGCTAAAATTAGCATGTTTAAAGTGATTTTCATGCTTCCAGGGGCTCGGGAAGTTAATTAAATACCATTTGGAGGTAATGTTCGAGCAAAAACGGCTGATTTTCGACAAAAGAGATAACACCCCCCCATTACGTCATGCTTCAGAAATGTGGAAAATGGTCCGTTTTCAAATGTTTTATTTTTAAACGTCAGTTCACATTTGTAGGTGGATCATCAGTGTTAGAGCTAAAATTAGCATGTTTAAAGTGATTTTCATGCTTCCAGGGGCTCGGGAAGTTAATTAAATACCATTTGGAGGCATTTAATGTTCGAGCAAAAACGGCTGATTTTCGACAAAAGAGATAACACCCCCCATTACATCATGCTTCAGAAATGTGGAAAATGGTCCGTTTTCAAATGTTTTATTTTTGAACGTCAGTTCACATTTGTAGGTGGATCATCAGTGTTAGAGCTAAAATTAGCATGTTTAAAGTGATTTTCATGCTTCCAGGGGCTCGGGAAGTTAATTAAATACCATTTGGAGGCATTTAATGTTCGAGCAAAAACGGCTGATTTTCGACAAAAGAGATAACACCCCCCCATTACGTCATGCTTCAGAAATGTGGAAAATGGTCCGTTTTCAAATGTTTTATTTTTGAACGTCAGTTCACATTTGTAGGTGGATCATCAGTGTTAGAGCTAAAATTAGCATGTTTAAAGTGATTTTCATGCTTCCAGGGGCTCGGGAAGTTAATTAAATACCATTTGGAGGCATTTAATGTTCGAGCAAAAACGGCTGATTTTCGACAAAAGAGATAACACCCCCTCATTACGTCATGCTTCAGAAATGTGGAAAATGGTCCGTTTTCAAATGTTTTATTTTTGAACGTCAGTTCACATTTGTAGGTGGATCATCAGTGTTAGAGCTAAAATTAGCATGTTTAAAGTGATTTTCATGCTTCCAGGGGCCCAAAACACAAGATTTATGGAATGGTTAAAAGTGCATGAAAATGGCCAATTTACTCACTCTGAGTACTCAAAAAGGGTTTCTTCACCCCGGGAAGTTAATTAAATACCATTTGGAGGCATTTAATGTTCGAGCAAAAACGGCTGATTTTCGACAAAAGAGATAACACCCCCCCATTACGTCATGCTTCAGAAATGTGGAAAATGGTCCGTTTTCAAATGTTTTATTTTTGAACGTCAGTTCACATTTGTAGGTGGATCATCAGTGTTAGAGCTAAAATTAGCATGTTTAAAGTGATTTTCATGCTTCCAGGGGCTCGGGAAGTGAAATAAATACCATTTGGAGGCATTTAATGTTCGAGCAAAAACGGCTGATTTTCGACAAAAGAGATAACACCCCCCCATTACGTCATGCTTCAGAAATGTGGAAAATGGTCCGTTTTCAAATGTTTTATTTTTGAATGTCAGTTCACATTTGTAGGTGGATCATCAGTGTTAGAGCTAAAATTAGCATGTTTAAAGTGATTTTCATGCTTCCAGGGGCTCGGGAAGTTAATTAAATACCATTTGGAGGTAATGTTCGAGCAAAAACGGCTGATTTTCGACAAAAGAGATAACACCCTTCATTACGTCATGCTTCAGAAATGTGGAAAATGGTCCGTTTTCAAATGTTTTATTTTTGAACGTCAGTTCACATTTGTAGGTGGATCATCAGTGTTAGAGCTAAAATTAGCATGTTTAAAGTGATTTTCATGCTTCCAGGGGCTCGGGAAGTTAAATAAATACCATTTGGAGGCATTTAATGTTCGAGCAAAAACGGCTGATTTTCGACAAAAGAGATAACACCCCCCCATTACGTCATGCTTCAGAAATTTGGAAAATGGTCCGTTTTCAAATGTTTTATTTTTGAACGTCAGTTCACATTTGTAGGTGGATCATCAGTGTTAGAGCTAAAATTAGCATGTTTAAAGTGATTTTCATGCTTCCAGGGGCTCGGGAAGTTAATTAAATACCATTTGGAGGCATTTAATGTTCGAGCAAAAAAGGCTGATTTTCGACAAAAGAGATAACACCCCCCCATTACATCATGCTTCAGAAATGTGGAAAATGGTCCGTTTTCAAATGTTTTATTTTTGAACGTCAGTTCACATTTGTAGGTGGATCATCAGTGTTAGAGCTAAAATTAGCATGTTTAAAGTGATTTTCATGCTTCCAGGGGCTCGGGAAGTTAATTAAATACCATTTGGAGGCATTTAATGTTCGAGCAAAAACGGATGATTTTCGACAAAAGAGATAACACCCCCCATTACGTCATGCTTCAGAAATGTGGAAAATGGTCCGTTTTCAAATGTTTTATTTTTGAACGTCAGTTCACATTTGTAGGTGGATCATCAGTGTTAGAGCTAAAATTAGCATGTTTAAAGTGATTTTCATGCTTCCAGGGGCTCGGGAAGTTAATTAAATACCATTTGGAGGCATTTAATGTTCGAGCAAAAACGGCTGATTTTCGACAAAAGAGATAACACCCCCCCATTACGTCATGCTTCAGAAATGTGGAAAATGGTCCGTTTTCAAATGTTTTATTTTTGAACGTCAGTTCACATTTGTAGGTGGATCATCAGTGTTAGAGCTAAAATTAGCATGTTTAAAGTGATTTTCATGCTTCCAGGGGCCCAAAACACAAGATTTATGGAATGGTTAAAAGTGCATGAAAATGGCCAATTTACTCACTCTGAGTTCTCAAAAAGGGTTTCTTCACCCCGGGAAGTTAATTAAATACCATTTGGAGGCATTTAATGTTCGAGCAAAAACGGCTGATTTTCGACAAAAGAGATAACACCCCCCCATTACGTCATGCTTCAGAAATGTGGAAAATGGTCCGTTTTCAAATGTTTTATTTTTGAACGTCAGTTCACATTTGTAGGTGGATCATCAGTGTTAGAGCTAAAATTAGCATGTTTAAAGTGATTTTCATGCTTCCAGGGGCTCGGGAAGTTAATTAAATACCATTTGGAGGCATTTAATGTTCGAGCAAAAATGGCTGATTTTCGACAAAAGAGATAACACCCCCCCCATTACGTCATGCTTCAGAACTGTGGAAAATGGTCCGTTTTCAAATGTTTTATTTTTGAACGTCAGTTCACATTTGTAGGTGGATCATCAGTGTTAGAGCTAAAATTAGCATGTTTAAAGTGATTTTCATGCTTCCAGGGGCCCAAAACACAAGATTTATGGAATGGTTAAAAGTGCATGAAAATGGCCAATTTACTCACTCTGAGTTCTCAAAAAGGGTTTCTTCACCCCGGGAAGTTAATTAAATACCATTTGGAGGCATTTAATGTTCGAGCAAAAACGGCTGATTTTCGACAAAAGAGATAACCCCCCCCCCATTACGTCATGCTTCAGAAATGTGGAAAATGGTCCGTTTTCAAATGTTTTATTTTTGAACGTCAGTTCACATTTGTAGGTGGATCATCAGTGTTAGAGCTAAAATTAGCATGTTTAAAGTGATTTTCATGCTTCCAGGGGCTCGGGAAGTTAATTAAATACCATTTGGAGGCATTTAATGTTCGAGCAAAAACGGCTGATTTTCGACAAAAGAGATAACACCCCCCCATTACGTCATGCTTCAGAAATGTGGAAAATGGTCCGTTTTCAAATGTTTTATTTTTGAACGTCAGTTCACATTTGTAGGTGGATCATCAGTGTTAGAGCTAAAATTAGCATGTTTAAAGTGATTTTCATGCTTCCAGGGGCTCGGGAAGTTAATTAAATACCATTTGGAGGCATTTAATGTTCGAGCAAAAACGGCTGATTTTCGACAAAAGAGATAACACCCCCCCATTACGTCATGCTTCAGAAATGTGGAAAATGGTCCGTTTTCAAATGTTTTATTTTTGAACGTCAGTTCACATTTGTAGGTGGATCATCAGTGTTAGAGCTAAAATTAGCATGTTTAAAGTGATTTTCATGCTTCCAGGGGCTCGGGAAGTTAATTAAATACCATTTGGAGGCATTTAATGTTCGAGCAAAAACGGCTGATTTTCGACAAAAGAGATAACACCCCCCCATTACGTCATGCTTCAGAAATGTGGAAAATGGTCCGTTTTCAAATGTTTTATTTTTGAACGTCAGTTCACATTTGTAGGTGGATCATCAGTGTTAGAGCTAAAATTAGCATGTTTAAAGTGATTTTCATGCTTCCAGGGGCTCGGGAAGTGAAATAAATACCATTTGGAGGCATTTAATGTTCGAGCAAAAACGGCTGATTTTCGACAAAAGAGATAACACCCCCCCATTACGTCATGCTTCAGAAATGTGGAAAATGGTCCGTTTTCAAATGTTTTATTTTTGAATGTCAGTTCACATTTGTAGGTGGATCATCAGTGTTAGAGCTAAAATTAGCATGTTTAAAGTGATTTTCATGCTTCCAGGGGCTCGGGAAGTTAATTAAATACCATTTGGAGGTAATGTTCGAGCAAAAACGGCTGATTTTCGACAAAAGAGATAACACCCCCCCATTACGTCATGCTTCAGAAATGTGGAAAATGGTCCGTTTTCAAATGTTTTATTTTTAAACGTCAGTTCACATTTGTAGGTGGATCATCAGTGTTAGAGCTAAAATTAGCATGTTTAAAGTGATTTTCATGCTTCCAGGGGCTCGGGAAGTTAATTAAATACCATTTGGAGGCATTTAATGTTCGAGCAAAAACGGCTGATTTTCGACAAAAGAGATAACACCCCCCATTACATCATGCTTCAGAAATGTGGAAAATGGTCCGTTTTCAAATGTTTTATTTTTGAACGTCAGTTCACATTTGTAGGTGGATCATCAGTGTTAGAGCTAAAATTAGCATGTTTAAAGTGATTTTCATGCTTCCAGGGGCTCGGGAAGTTAATTAAATACCATTTGGAGGCATTTAATGTTCGAGCAAAAACGGCTGATTTTCGACAAAAGAGATAACACCCCCTCATTACGTCATGCTTCAGAAATGTGGAAAATGGTCCGTTTTCAAATGTTTTATTTTTGAACGTCAGTTCACATTTGTAGGTGGATCATCAGTGTTAGAGCTAAAATTAGCATGTTTAAAGTGATTTTCATGCTTCCAGGGGCCCAAAACACAAGATTTATGGAATGGTTAAAAGTGCATGAAAATGGCCAATTTACTCACTCTGAGTACTCAAAAAGGGTTTCTTCACCCCGGGAAGTTAATTAAATACCATTTGGAGGCATTTAATGTTCGAGCAAAAACGGCTGATTTTCGACAAAAGAGATAACACCCCCCCATTACGTCATGCTTCAGAAATGTGGAAAATGGTCCGTTTTCAAATGTTTTATTTTTGAACGTCAGTTCACATTTGTAGGTGGATCATCAGTGTTAGAGCTAAAATTAGCATGTTTAAAGTGATTTTCATGCTTCCAGGGGCTCGGGAAGTGAAATAAATACCATTTGGAGGCATTTAATGTTCGAGCAAAAACGGCTGATTTTCGACAAAAGAGATAACACCCCCCCATTACGTCATGCTTCAGAAATGTGGAAAATGGTCCGTTTTCAAATGTTTTATTTTTGAATGTCAGTTCACATTTGTAGGTGGATCATCAGTGTTAGAGCTAAAATTAGCATGTTTAAAGTGATTTTCATGCTTCCAGGGGCTCGGGAAGTTAATTAAATACCATTTGGAGGTAATGTTCGAGCAAAAACGGCTGATTTTCGACAAAAGAGATAACACCCCCCCATTACGTCATGCTTCAGAAATGTGGAAAATGGTCCGTTTTCAAATGTTTTATTTTTGAACGTCAGTTCACATTTGTAGGTGGATCATCAGTGTTAGAGCTAAAATTAGCATGTTTAAAGTGATTTTCATGCTTCCAGGGGCTCGGGAAGTTAATTAAATACCATTTGGAGGCATTTAATGTTCGAGCAAAAACGGCTGATTTTCGACAAAAGAGATAACACCCCCCATTACATCATGCTTCAGAAATGTGGAAAATGGTCCGTTTTCAAATGTTTTATTTTTGAACGTCAGTTCACATTTGTAGGTGGATCATCAGTGTTAGAGCTAAAATTAGCATGTTTAAAGTGATTTTCATGCTTCCAGGGGCTCGGGAAGTTAATTAAATACCATTTGGAGGCATTTAATGTTCGAGCAAAAACGGCTGATTTTCGACAAAAGAGATAACACCCCCTCATTACGTCATGCTTCAGAAATGTGGAAAATGGTCCGTTTTCAAATGTTTTATTTTTGAACGTCAGTTCACATTTGTAGGTGGATCATCAGTGTTAGAGCTAAAATTAGCATGTTTAAAGTGATTTTCATGCTTCCAGGGGCTCGGGAAGTTAATTAAATACTATTTGGAGGTATTTAATGTTCGAGAAAAAAAGGCAGATTTTCGACAAAAGAGATAACACCCCCCCATTACCTCATGCTTCAGAAATGTGGAAAATGGTCCGTTTTCAAATGTTTTATTTTTGATAGTCAGTTCACATTTGTAGGTGGATCATCAGTGTTAGAGCTAAAATTAGCATGTTTAAAGTGATTTTCATGCTTCCAGGGGCTCGGGAAGTTAATTAAATACCATTTGGAGGCATTTAATGTTCGAGCAAAAACGGCTGATTTTCGACAAAAGAGATAACACCCCCCCATTACGTCATGCTTCAGAAATGTGGAAAATGGTCCGTTTTCAAATGTTTTATTTTTGACCGTCAGTTCACATTTGTAGGTGGATCATCAGTGTTAGAGCTAAAATTAGCATGTTTAAAGTGATTTTCATGCTTCCAGGGGCCCAAAACACAAGATTTATGGAATGGTTAAAAGTGCATGAAAATGGCCAATTTACTCACTCTGAGTACTCAAAAAGGGTTTCTTCACCCCGGGAAGTTAATTAAATACCATTTGGAGGCATTTAATGTTCGAGCAAAAACGGCTGATTTTCGACAAAAGAGATAACACCCCCCATTACGTCATGCTTCAGAAATGTGGAAAATGGTCCGTTTTCAAATGTTTTATTTTTGAACGTCAGTTCACATTTGTAGGTGGATCATCAGTGTTAGAGCTAAAATTAGCATGTTTAAAGTGATTTTCATGCTTCCAGGGGCTCGGGAAGTGAAATAAATACCATTTGGAGGCATTTAATGTTCGAGCAAAAACGGCTGATTTTCGACAAAAGAGATAACACCCCCCCATTACGTCATGCTTCAGAAATGTGGAAAATGGTCCGTTTTCAAATGTTTTATTTTTGAACGTCAGTTCACATTTGTAGGTGGATCATCAGTGTTAGAGCTAAAATTAGCATGTTTAAAGTGATTTTCATGCTTCCAGGGGCTCGGGAAGTTAATTAAATACCATTTGGAGGCATTTAATGTTCGAGCAAAAACGGCTGATTTTCGACAAAAGAGATAACACCCCCCCATTACGTCATGCTTCAGAAATGTGGAAAATGGTCCGTTTTCAAATGTTTTATTTTTGAACGTCAGTTCACATTTGTAGGTGGATCATCAGTGTTAGAGCTAAAATTAGCATGTTTAAAGTGATTTTCATGCTTCCAGGGGCTCGGGAAGTGAAATAAATACCATTTGGAGGCATTTAATGTTCGAGCAAAAACGGCTGATTTTCGACAAAAGAGATAACACCCCCCCATTACGTCATGCTTCAGAAATGTGGAAAATGGTCCGTTTTCAAATGTTTTATTTTTGAACGTCAGTTCACATTTGTAGGTGGATCATCAGTGTTAGAGCTAAAATTAGCATGTTTAAAGTGATTTTCATGCTTCCAGGGGCTCGGGAAGTTAATTAAATACCATTTGGAGGCATTTAATGTTCGAGCAAAAACGGCTGATTTTCGACAAAAGAGATAACACCCCCCCCATTACGTCATGCTTCAGAAATGTGGAAAATGGTCCGTTTTCAAATGTTTTATTTTTGAACGTCAGTTCACATTTGTAGGTGGATCATCAGTGTTAGAGCTAAAATTAGCATGTTTAAAGTGATTTTCATGCTTCCAGGGGCCCAAAACACAAGATTTATGGAATGGTTAAAAGTGCATGAAAATGGCCAATTTACTCACTCTGAGTTCTCAAAAAGGGTTTCTTCACCCCGGGAAGTTAATTAAATACCATTTGGAGGCATTTAATGTTCGAGCAAAAACGGCTGATTTTCGACAAAAGAGATAACACCCCCCCATTACGTCATGCTTCAGAAATGTGGAAAATGGTCCGTTTTCAAATGTTTTATTTTTGAACGTCAGTTCACATTTGTAGGTGGATCATCAGTGTTAGAGCTAAAATTAGCATGTTTAAAGTGATTTTCATGCTTCCAGGGGCTCGGGAAGTTAATTAAATACCATTTGGAGGCATTTAATGTTCGAGCAAAAACGGCTGATTTTCGACAAAAGAGATAACACCCCCCCCATTACGTCATGCTTCAGAAATGTGGAAAATGGTCCGTTTTCAAATGTTTTACTTTTGGACGTCAGTTCACATTTGTAGGTGGATCATCAGTGTTAGAGCTAAAATTAGCATGTTTAAAGTGATTTTCATGCTTCCAGGGGCCCAAAACACAAGATTTATGGAATGGTTAAAAGTGCATGAAAATGGCCAATTTACTCACTCTGAGTTCTCAAAAAGGGTTTCTTCACCCCGGGAAGTTAATTAAATACCATTTGGAGGCATTTAATGTTCGAGCAAAAACGGCTGATTTTCGACAAAAGAGATAACACCCCCCCCATTACGTCATGCTTCAGAAATGTGGAAAATGGTCCGTTTTCAAATGTTTTATTTTTGAACGTCAGTTCACATTTGTAGGTGGATCATCAGTGTTAGAGCTAAAATTAGCATGTTTAAAGTGATTTTCATGCTTCCAGGGGCTCGGGAAGTTAATTAAATACCATTTGGAGGCATTTAATGTTCGAGCAAAAACGGCTGATTTTCGACAAAAGAGATAACACCCCCCCATTACGTCATGCTTCAGAAATTTGGAAAATGGTCCGTTTTCAAATGTTTTATTTTTGAACGTCAGTTCACATTTGTAGGTGGATCATCAGTGTTAGAGCTAAAATTAGCATGTTTAAAGTGATTTTCATGCTTCCAGGGGCCCAAAACACAAGATTTATGGAATGGTTAAAAGTGCATGAAAATGGCCAATTTACTCACTCTGAGTTCTCAAAAAGGGTTTCTTCACCCCGGGAAGTTAATTAAATACCATTTGGAGGCATTTAATGTTCGAGCAAAAACGGCTGATTTTCGACAAAAGAGATAACACCCCCCCATTACGTCATGCTTCAGAAATGTGGAAAATGGTCCGTTTTCAAATGTTTTATTTTTGAACGTCAGTTCACATTTGTAGGTGGATCATCAGTGTTAGAGCTAAAATTAGCATGTTTAAAGTGATTTTCATGCTTCCAGGGGCTCGGGAAGTTAATTAAATACCATTTGGAGGCATTTAATGTTCGAGCAAAAATGGCTGATTTTCGACAAAAGAGATAACACCCCCCCCATTACGTCATGCTTCAGAACTGTGGAAAATGGTCCGTTTTCAAATGTTTTATTTTTGAACGTCAGTTCACATTTGTAGGTGGATCATCAGTGTTAGAGCTAAAATTAGCATGTTTAAAGTGATTTTCATGCTTCCAGGGGCCCAAAACACAAGATTTATGGAATGGTTAAAAGTGCATGAAAATGGCCAATTTACTCACTCTGAGTTCTCAAAAAGGGTTTCTTCACCCCGGGAAGTTAATTAAATACCATTTGGAGGCATTTAATGTTCGAGCAAAAACGGCTGATTTTCGACAAAAGAGATAACCCCCCCCCCATTACGTCATGCTTCAGAAATGTGGAAAATGGTCCGTTTTCAAATGTTTTATTTTTGAACGTCAGTTCACATTTGTAGGTGGATCATCAGTGTTAGAGCTAAAATTAGCATGTTTAAAGTGATTTTCATGCTTCCAGGGGCTCGGGAAGTTAATTAAATACCATTTGGAGGCATTTAATGTTCGAGCAAAAACGGCTGATTTTCGACAAAAGAGATAACACCCCCCCATTACGTCATGCTTCAGAAATGTGGAAAATGGTCCGTTTTCAAATGTTTTATTTTTGAACGTCAGTTCACATTTGTAGGTGGATCATCAGTGTTAGAGCTAAAATTAGCATGTTTAAAGTGATTTTCATGCTTCCAGGGGCTCGGGAAGTTAATTAAATACCATTTGGAGGCATTTAATGTTCGAGCAAAAACGGCTGATTTTCGACAAAAGAGATAACACCCCCCCATTACGTCATGCTTCAGAAATGTGGAAAATGGTCCGTTTTCAAATGTTTTATTTTTGAACGTCAGTTCACATTTGTAGGTGGATCATCAGTGTTAGAGCTAAAATTAGCATGTTTAAAGTGATTTTCATGCTTCCAGGGGCTCGGGAAGTTAATTAAATACCATTTGGAGGCATTTAATGTTCGAGCAAAAACGGCTGATTTTCGACAAAAGAGATAACACCCCCCCATTACGTCATGCTTCAGAAATGTGGAAAATGGTCCGTTTTCAAATGTTTTATTTTTGAACGTCAGTTCACATTTGTAGGTGGATCATCAGTGTTAGAGCTAAAATTAGCATGTTTAAAGTGATTTTCATGCTTCCAGGGGCTCGGGAAGTGAAATAAATACCATTTGGAGGCATTTAATGTTCGAGCAAAAACGGCTGATTTTCGACAAAAGAGATAACACCCCCCCATTACGTCATGCTTCAGAAATGTGGAAAATGGTCCGTTTTCAAATGTTTTATTTTTGAATGTCAGTTCACATTTGTAGGTGGATCATCAGTGTTAGAGCTAAAATTAGCATGTTTAAAGTGATTTTCATGCTTCCAGGGGCTCGGGAAGTTAATTAAATACCATTTGGAGGTAATGTTCGAGCAAAAACGGCTGATTTTCGACAAAAGAGATAACACCCCCCCATTACGTCATGCTTCAGAAATGTGGAAAATGGTCCGTTTTCAAATGTTTTATTTTTAAACGTCAGTTCACATTTGTAGGTGGATCATCAGTGTTAGAGCTAAAATTAGCATGTTTAAAGTGATTTTCATGCTTCCAGGGGCTCGGGAAGTTAATTAAATACCATTTGGAGGCATTTAATGTTCGAGCAAAAACGGCTGATTTTCGACAAAAGAGATAACACCCCCCATTACATCATGCTTCAGAAATGTGGAAAATGGTCCGTTTTCAAATGTTTTATTTTTGAACGTCAGTTCACATTTGTAGGTGGATCATCAGTGTTAGAGCTAAAATTAGCATGTTTAAAGTGATTTTCATGCTTCCAGGGGCTCGGGAAGTTAATTAAATACCATTTGGAGGCATTTAATGTTCGAGCAAAAACGGCTGATTTTCGACAAAAGAGATAACACCCCCCCATTACGTCATGCTTCAGAAATGTGGAAAATGGTCCGTTTTCAAATGTTTTATTTTTGAACGTCAGTTCACATTTGTAGGTGGATCATCAGTGTTAGAGCTAAAATTAGCATGTTTAAAGTGATTTTCATGCTTCCAGGGGCTCGGGAAGTTAATTAAATACCATTTGGAGGCATTTAATGTTCGAGCAAAAACGGCTGATTTTCGACAAAAGAGATAACACCCCCTCATTACGTCATGCTTCAGAAATGTGGAAAATGGTCCGTTTTCAAATGTTTTATTTTTGAACGTCAGTTCACATTTGTAGGTGGATCATCAGTGTTAGAGCTAAAATTAGCATGTTTAAAGTGATTTTCATGCTTCCAGGGGCCCAAAACACAAGATTTATGGAATGGTTAAAAGTGCATGAAAATGGCCAATTTACTCACTCTGAGTACTCAAAAAGGGTTTCTTCACCCCGGGAAGTTAATTAAATACCATTTGGAGGCATTTAATGTTCGAGCAAAAACGGCTGATTTTCGACAAAAGAGATAACACCCCCCCATTACGTCATGCTTCAGAAATGTGGAAAATGGTCCGTTTTCAAATGTTTTATTTTTGAACGTCAGTTCACATTTGTAGGTGGATCATCAGTGTTAGAGCTAAAATTAGCATGTTTAAAGTGATTTTCATGCTTCCAGGGGCTCGGGAAGTGAAATAAATACCATTTGGAGGCATTTAATGTTCGAGCAAAAACGGCTGATTTTCGACAAAAGAGATAACACCCCCCCATTACGTCATGCTTCAGAAATGTGGAAAATGGTCCGTTTTCAAATGTTTTATTTTTGAATGTCAGTTCACATTTGTAGGTGGATCATCAGTGTTAGAGCTAAAATTAGCATGTTTAAAGTGATTTTCATGCTTCCAGGGGCTCGGGAAGTTAATTAAATACCATTTGGAGGTAATGTTCGAGCAAAAACGGCTGATTTTCGACAAAAGAGATAACACCCCCCCATTACGTCATGCTTCAGAAATGTGGAAAATGGTCCGTTTTCAAATGTTTTATTTTTGAACGTCAGTTCACATTTGTAGGTGGATCATCAGTGTTAGAGCTAAAATTAGCATGTTTAAAGTGATTTTCATGCTTCCAGGGGCTCGGGAAGTTAATTAAATACCATTTGGAGGCATTTAATGTTCGAGCAAAAACGGCTGATTTTCGACAAAAGAGATAACACCCCCCATTACATCATGCTTCAGAAATGTGGAAAATGGTCCGTTTTCAAATGTTTTATTTTTGAACGTCAGTTCACATTTGTAGGTGGATCATCAGTGTTAGAGCTAAAATTAGCATGTTTAAAGTGATTTTCATGCTTCCAGGGGCTCGGGAAGTTAATTAAATACCATTTGGAGGCATTTAATGTTCGAGCAAAAACGGCTGATTTTCGACAAAAGAGATAACACCCCCTCATTACGTCATGCTTCAGAAATGTGGAAAATGGTCCGTTTTCAAATGTTTTATTTTTGAACGTCAGTTCACATTTGTAGGTGGATCATCAGTGTTAGAGCTAAAATTAGCATGTTTAAAGTGATTTTCATGCTTCCAGGGGCTCGGGAAGTTAATTAAATACTATTTGGAGGTATTTAATGTTCGAGAAAAAAAGGCAGATTTTCGACAAAAGAGATAACACCCCCCCATTACCTCATGCTTCAGAAATGTGGAAAATGGTCCGTTTTCAAATGTTTTATTTTTGATAGTCAGTTCACATTTGTAGGTGGATCATCAGTGTTAGAGCTAAAATTAGCATGTTTAAAGTGATTTTCATGCTTCCAGGGGCTCGGGAAGTTAATTAAATACCATTTGGAGGCATTTAATGTTCGAGCAAAAACGGCTGATTTTCGACAAAAGAGATAACACCCCCCCATTACGTCATGCTTCAGAAATGTGGAAAATGGTCCGTTTTCAAATGTTTTATTTTTGACCGTCAGTTCACATTTGTAGGTGGATCATCAGTGTTAGAGCTAAAATTAGCATGTTTAAAGTGATTTTCATGCTTCCAGGGGCCCAAAACACAAGATTTATGGAATGGTTAAAAGTGCATGAAAATGGCCAATTTACTCACTCTGAGTACTCAAAAAGGGTTTCTTCACCCCGGGAAGTTAATTAAATACCATTTGGAGGCATTTAATGTTCGAGCAAAAACGGCTGATTTTCGACAAAAGAGATAACACCCCCCCATTACGTCATGCTTCAGAAATGTGGAAAATGGTCCGTTTTCAAATGTTTTATTTTTGAACGTCAGTTCACATTTGTAGGTGGATCATCAGTGTTAGAGCTAAAATTAGCATGTTTAAAGTGATTTTCATGCTTCCAGGGGCTCGGGAAGTGAAATAAATACCATTTGGAGGCATTTAATGTTCGAGCAAAAACGGCTGATTTTCGACAAAAGAGATAACACCCCCCCATTACGTCATGCTTCAGAAATGTGGAAAATGGTCCGTTTTCAAATGTTTTATTTTTGAACGTCAGTTCACATTTGTAGGTGGATCATCAGTGTTAGAGCTAAAATTAGCATGTTTAAAGTGATTTTCATGCTTCCAGGGGCTCGGGAAGTTAATTAAATACCATTTGGAGGCATTTAATGTTCGAGCAAAAACGGCTGATTTTCGACAAAAGAGATAACACCCCCCCATTACGTCATGCTTCAGAAATGTGGAAAATGGTCCGTTTTCAAATGTTTTATTTTTGAACGTCAGTTCACATTTGTAGGTGGATCATCAGTGTTAGAGCTAAAATTAGCATGTTTAAAGTGATTTTCATGCTTCCAGGGGCTCGGGAAGTGAAATAAATACCATTTGGAGGCATTTAATGTTCGAGCAAAAACGGCTGATTTTCGACAAAAGAGATAACACCCCCCCATTACGTCATGCTTCAGAAATGTGGAAAATGGTCCGTTTTCAAATGTTTTATTTTTGAACGTCAGTTCACATTTGTAGGTGGATCATCAGTGTTAGAGCTAAAATTAGCATGTTTAAAGTGATTTTCATGCTTCCAGGGGCTCGGGAAGTTAATTAAATACCATTTGGAGGCATTTAATGTTCGAGCAAAAACGGCTGATTTTCGACAAAAGAGATAACACCCCCCCCATTACGTCATGCTTCAGAAATGTGGAAAATGGTCCGTTTTCAAATGTTTTATTTTTGAACGTCAGTTCACATTTGTAGGTGGATCATCAGTGTTAGAGCTAAAATTAGCATGTTTAAAGTGATTTTCATGCTTCCAGGGGCCCAAAACACAAGATTTATGGAATGGTTAAAAGTGCATGAAAATGGCCAATTTACTCACTCTGAGTTCTCAAAAAGGGTTTCTTCACCCCGGGAAGTTAATTAAATACCATTTGGAGGCATTTAATGTTCGAGCAAAAACGGCTGATTTTCGACAAAAGAGATAACACCCCCCCATTACGTCATGCTTCAGAAATGTGGAAAATGGTCCGTTTTCAAATGTTTTATTTTTGAACGTCAGTTCACATTTGTAGGTGGATCATCAGTGTTAGAGCTAAAATTAGCATGTTTAAAGTGATTTTCATGCTTCCAGGGGCTCGGGAAGTTAATTAAATACCATTTGGAGGCATTTAATGTTCGAGCAAAAACGGCTGATTTTCGACAAAAGAGATAACACCCCCCCCCATTACGTCATGCTTCAGAAATGTGGAAAATGGTCCGTTTTCAAATGTTTTATTTTTGAACGTCAGTTCACATTTGTAGGTGGATCATCAGTGTTAGAGCTAAAATTAGCATGTTTAAAGTGATTTTCATGCTTCCAGGGGCCCAAAACACAAGATTTATGGAATGGTTAAAAGTGCATGAAAATGGCCAATTTACTCACTCTGAGTTCTCAAAAAGGGTTTCTTCACCCCGGGAAGTTAATTAAATACCATTTGGAGGCATTTAATGTTCGAGCAAAAACGGCTGATTTTCGACAAAAGAGATAACACCCCCCCCATTACGTCATGCTTCAGAAATGTGGAAAATGGTCCGTTTTCAAATGTTTTATTTTTGAACGTCAGTTCACATTTGTAGGTGGATCATCAGTGTTAGAGCTAAAATTAGCATGTTTAAAGTGATTTTCATGCTTCCAGGGGCTCGGGAAGTTAATTAAATACCATTTGGAGGCATTTAATGTTCGAGCAAAAACGGCTGATTTTCGACAAAAGAGATAACACCCCCCCATTACGTCATGCTTCAGAAATTTGGAAAATGGTCCGTTTTCAAATGTTTTATTTTTGAACGTCAGTTCACATTTGTAGGTGGATCATCAGTGTTAGAGCTAAAATTAGCATGTTTAAAGTGATTTTCATGCTTCCAGGGGCCCAAAACACAAGATTTATGGAATGGTTAAAAGTGCATGAAAATGGCCAATTTACTCACTCTGAGTACTCAAAAAGGGTTTCTTCACCCCGGGAAGTTAATTAAATACCATTTGGAGGCATTTAATGTTCGAGCAAAAACGGCTGATTTTCGACAAAAGAGATAACACCCCCCCATTTACGTCATGCTTCAGAAATGTGGAAAATGGTCCGTTTTCAAATGTTTTATTTTTGAACGTCAGTTCACATTTGTAGGTGGATCATCAGTGTTAGAGCTAAAATTAGCATGTTTAAAGTGATTTCATGCTTCCAGGGGCTCGGGAAGTTAATTAAATACCATTTGGAGGCATTTAATGTTCGAGCAAAAACGGCTGATTTTCGACAAAAGAGATAACACCCCCCATTACATCATGCTTCAGAAATGTGGAAAATGGTCCGTTTTCAAATGTTTTATTTTTGAACGTCAGTTCACATTTGTAGGTGGATCATCAGTGTTAGAGCTAAAATTAGCATGTTTAAAGTGATTTTCATGCTTCCAGGGGCTCGGGAAGTTAATTAAATACCATTTGGAGGCATTTAATGTTCGAGCAAAAACGGCTGATTTTCGACAAAAGAGATAACACCCCCCCATTACGTCATGCTTCAGAAATGTGGAAAATGGTCCGTTTTCAAATGTTTTATTTTTGAACGTCAGTTCACATTTGTAGGTGGATCATCAGTGTTAGAGCTAAAATTAGCATGTTTAAAGTGATTTTCATGCTTCCAGGGGCTCGGGAAGTTACTTAAATACCATTTGGAGGCATTTAATGTTCGAGCAAAAACGGCTGATTTTCGACAAAAGAGATAACACCCCCTCATTACGTCATGCTTCAGAAATGTGGAAAATGGTCCGTTTTCAAATGTTTTATTTTTGAACGTCAGTTCACATTTGTAGGTGGATCATCAGTGTTAGAGCTAAAATTAGCATGTTTAAAGTGATTTTCATGCTTCCAGGGGCTCGGGAAGTTAATTAAATACTATTTGGAGGTATTTAATGTTCGAGAAAAAAAGGCAGATTTTCGACAAAAGAGATAACACCCCCCCATTACCTCATGCTTCAGAAATGTGGAAAATGGTCCGTTTTCAAATGTTTTATTTTTGATAGTCAGTTCACATTTGTAGGTGGATCATCAGTGTTAGAGCTAAAATTAGCATGTTTAAAGTGATTTTCATGCTTCCAGGGGCTCGGGAAGTTAATTAAATACCATTTGGAGGCATTTAATGTTCGAGCAAAAACGGCTGATTTTCGACAAAAGAGATAACACCCCCCCATTACGTCATGCTTCAGAAATGTGGAAAATGGTCCGTTTTCAAATGTTTTATTTTTGACCGTCAGTTCACATTTGTAGGTGGATCATCAGTGTTAGAGCTAAAATTAGCATGTTTAAAGTGATTTTCATGCTTCCAGGGGCCCAAAACACAAGATTTATGGAATGGTTAAAAGTGCATGAAAATGGCCAATTTACTCACTCTGAGTACTCAAAAAGGGTTTCTTCACCCCGGGAAGTTAATTAAATACCATTTGGAGGCATTTAATGTTCGAGCAAAAACGGCTGATTTTCGACAAAAGAGATAACACCCCCCCATTACGTCATGCTTCAGAAATGTGGAAAATGGTCCGTTTTCAAATGTTTTATTTTTGAACGTCAGTTCACATTTGTAGGTGGATCATCAGTGTTAGAGCTAAAATTAGCATGTTTAAAGTGATTTTCATGCTTCCAGGGGCTCGGGAAGTGAAATAAATACCATTTGGAGGCATTTAATGTTCGAGCAAAAACGGCTGATTTTCGACAAAAGAGATAACACCCCCCCATTACGTCATGCTTCAGAAATGTGGAAAATGGTCCGTTTTCAAATGTTTTATTTTTGAACGTCAGTTCACATTTGTAGGTGGATCATCAGTGTTAGAGCTAAAATTAGCATGTTTAAAGTGATTTTCATGCTTCCAGGGGCTCGGGAAGTTAATTAAATACCATTTGGAGGCATTTAATGTTCGAGCAAAAACGGCTGATTTTCGACAAAAGAGATAACACCCCCCCATTACGTCATGCTTCAGAAATGTGGAAAATGGTCCGTTTTCAAATGTTTTATTTTTGAACGTCAGTTCACATTTGTAGGTGGATCATCAGTGTTAGAGCTAAAATTAGCATGTTTAAAGTGATTTTCATGCTTCCAGGGGCTCGGGAAGTGAAATAAATACCATTTGGAGGCATTTAATGTTCGAGCAAAAACGGCTGATTTTCGACAAAAGAGATAACACCCCCCCATTAAGTCATGCTTCAGAAATGTGGAAAATGGTCCGTTTTCAAATGTTTTATTTTTGAACGTCAGTTCACATTTGTAGGTGGATCATCAGTGTTAGAGCTAAAATTAGCATGTTTAAAGTGATTTTCATGCTTCCAGGGGCTCGGGAAGTTAATTAAATACCATTTGGAGGCATTTAATGTTCGAGCAAAAACGGCTGATTTTCGACAAAAGAGATAACACCCCCCCCATTACGTCATGCTTCAGAAATGTGGAAAATGGTCCGTTTTCAAATGTTTTGTTTTTGAACGTCAGTTCACATTTGTAGGTGGATCATCAGTGTTAGAGCTAAAATTAGCATGTTTAAAGTGATTTTCATGCTTCCAGGGGCCCAAAACACAAGATTTATGGAATGGTTAAAAGTGCATGAAAATGGCCAATTTACTCACTCTGAGTTCTCAAAAAGGGTTTCTTCACCCCGGGAAGTTAATTAAATACCATTTGGAGGCATTTAATGTTCGAGCAAAAACGGCTGATTTTCGACAAAAGAGATAACACCCCCCCATTACGTCATGCTTCAGAAATGTGGAAAATGGTCCGTTTTCAAATGTTTTATTTTTGAACGTCAGTTCACATTTGTAGGTGGATCATCAGTGTTAGAGCTAAAATTAGCATGTTTAAAGTGATTTTCATGCTTCCAGTGGCTCGGGAAGTTAATTAAATACCATTTGGAGGCATTTAATGTTCGAGCAAAAACGGCTGATTTTCGACAAAAGAGATAACACCCCCCCCATTACGTCATGCTTCAGAAATGTGGAAAATGGTCCGTTTTCAAATGTTTTATTTTTGAACGTCAGTTCACATTTGTAGGTGGATCATCAGTGTTAGAGCTAAAATTAGCATGTTTAAAGTGATTTTCATGCTTCCAGGGGCCCAAAACACAAGATTTATGGAATGGTTAAAAGTGCATGAAAATGGCCAATTTACTCACTCTGAGTTCTCAAAAAGGGTTTCTTCACCCCGGGAAGTTAATTAAATACCATTTGGAGGCATTTAATGTTCGAGCAAAAACGGCTGATTTTCGACAAAAGAGATAACACCCCCCCCCATTACGTCATGCTTCAGAAATGTGGAAAATGGTCCGTTTTCAAATGTTTTATTTTTGAACGTCAGTTCACATTTGTAGGTGGATCATCAGTGTTAGAGCTAAAATTAGCATGTTTAAAGTGATTTTCATGCTTCCAGGGGCTCGGGAAGTTAATTAAATACCATTTGGAGGCATTTAATGTTCGAGCAAAAACGGCTGATTTTCGACAAAAGAGATAACACCCCCCCATTACGTCATGCTTCAGAAATTTGGAAAATGGTCCGTTTTCAAATGTTTTATTTTTGAACGTCAGTTCACATTTGTAGGTGGATCATCAGTGTTAGAGCTAAAATTCGCATTTTTAAAGTGATTTTCATGCTTCCAGGGGCCCAAAACACAAGATTTATGGAATGGTTAAAAGTGCATGAAAATGGCCAATTTACTCACTCTGAGTACTCAAAAAGGGTTTCTTCACCCCGGGAAGTTAATTAAATACCATTTGGAGGCATTTAATGTTCGAGCAAAAACGGCTGATTTTCGACAAAAGAGATAACACCCCCCCATTTACGTCATGCTTCAGAAATGTGGAAAATGGTCCGTTTTCAAATGTTTTATTTTTGAACGTCAGTTCACATTTGTAGGTGGATCATCAGTGTTAGAGCTAAAATTAGCATGTTTAAAGTGATTTTCATGCTTCCAGGGGCTCGGGAAGTTAATTAAATACCATTTGGAGGCATTTAATGTTCGAGCAAAAACGGCTGATTTTCGACAAAAGAGATAACACCCCCCCATTACGTCATGCTTCAGAAATGTGGAAAATGGTCCGTTTTCAAATGTTTTATTTTTGAACGTCAGTTCACATTTGTAGGTGGATCATCAGTGTTAGAGCTAAAATTAGCATGTTTAAAGTGATTTTCATGCTTCCAGGGGCTCGGGAAGTGAAATAAATACCATTTGGAGGCATTTAATGTTCGAGCAAAAACGGCTGATTTTCGACAAAAGAGATAACACCCCCCCATTACGTCATGCTTCAGAAATGTGGAAAATGGTCCGTTTTCAAATGTTTTATTTTTGAATGTCAGTTCACATTTGTAGGTGGATCATCAGTGTTAGAGCTAAAATTAGCATGTTTAAAGTGATTTTCATGCTTCCAGGGGCTTGGGAAGTTAATTAAATACCATTTGGAGGCATTTAATGTTCGAGCAAAAACGGCTGATTTTCGACAAAAGAGATAACACCCCCCCATTACGTCATGCTTCAGAAATGTGGAAAATGGTCCGTTTTCAAATGTTTTATTTTTGAACGTCAGTTCACATTTGTAGGTGGATCATCAGTGTTAGAGCTAAAATTAGCATGTTTAAAGTGATTTTCATGCTTCCAGGGGCTCGGGAAGTTAATTAAATACCATTTGGAGGCATTTAATGTTCGAGCGAAAACGGCTGATTTTCGACAAAAGAGATAACACCCCCCATTACATCATGCTTCAGAAATGTGGAAAATGGTCCGTTTTCAAATGTTTTATTTTTGAACGTCAGTTCACATTTGTAGGTGGATCATCAGTGTTAGAGCTAAAATTAGCATGTTTAAAGTGATTTTCATGCTTCCAGGGGCTCGGGAAGTAAATTAAATACCATTTGGAGGCATTTAATGTTCGAGCAAAAACGGCTGATTTTCGACAAAAGAGATACCCCCCCATTACGTCATGCTTCAGAAATGTGGAAAATGGTCCGTTTTCAAATGTTTTATTTTTGAACGTCAGTTCACATTTGTAGGTGGATCATCAGTGTTAGAGCTAAAATTAGCATGTTTAAAGTGATTTTCATGCTTCCAGGGGCCCAAAACACAAGATTCATGGAATGGTTAAAAGTGCATGAAAATGGCCAATTTACTCACTCTGAGTTCTCAAAAAGGGTTTCTTCACCCCGGGAAGTTAATTAAATACCATTTGGAGGCATTTAATGTTCGAGCAAAAACGGCTTATTTTCGACAAAAGAGATAACACCCCCTCATTACGTCATGCTTCAGAAATGTGGAAAATGGTCCGTTTTCAAATGTTTTATTTTTGAACGTCAGTTCACATTTGTAGGTGGATCATCAGTGTTAGAGCTAAAATTAGCATGTTTAAAGTGATTTTCATGCTTCCAGGGGCTCGGGAAGTTAATTAAATACCATTTGGAGGCATTTAATGTTCAAGCAAAAACGGCTGATTTTCGACAAAAGAGATAACACCCCCCCCATTACGTCATGCTTCAGAAATGTGGAAAATGGTCCGTTTTCAAATGTTTTATTTTTGAACGTCAGTTCACATTTGTAGGTGGATCATCAGTGTTAGAGCTAAAATTAGCATGTTTAAAGTGATTTTCATGCTTCCAGGGGCCCAAAACACAAGATTTATGGAATGGTTAAAAGTGCATGAAAATGGCCAATTTACTCACTCTGAGTTCTCAAAAAGGGTTTCTTCACCCCGGGAAGTTAATTAAATACCATTTGGAGGCATTTAATGTTCGAGCAAAAACGGCTGATTTTCGACAAAAGAGATAACACCCCCCCATTACGTCATGCTTCAGAAATGTGGAAAATGGTCCGTTTTCAAATGTTTTATTTTTGAACGTCAGTTCACATTTGTAGGTGGATCATCAGTGTTAGAGCTAAAATTAGCATGTTTAAAGTGATTTTCATGCTTCCAGGGGCTCGGGAAGTTAATTAAATACCATTTGGAGGCATTTAATGTTCGAGCAAAAACGGCTGATTTTCGACAAAAGAGATAACACCCCCCCATTACGTCATGCTTCAGAAATATGGAAAATGGTCCGTTTTCAAATGTTTTATTTTTGAACGTCAGTTCACATTTGTAGGTGGATCATCAGTGTTAGAGCTAAAATTAGCATGTTTAAAGTGATTTTCATGCTTCCAGGGGCTCGGGAAGTTAATTAAATACCATTTGGAGGCATTTAATGTTCGAGCAAAAACGGCTGATTTTCGACAAAAGAGATAACACCCCCCCATTACGTCATGCTTCAGAAATGTGGAAAATGGTCAGTTTTCAAATGTTTTATTTTTGAACGTCAGTTCACATTTGTAGGTGGATCATCAGTGTTAGAGCTAAAATTAGCATGTTTAAAGTGATTTTCATGCTTCCAGGGGCTCGGGAAGTTAATTAAATACCATTTGGAGGCATTTAATGTTCGAGCAAAAACGGCTGATTTTCGACAAAAGAGATAACACCCCCCCATTACGTCATGCTTCAGAAATTTGGAAAATGGTCCGTTTTCAAATGTTTTATTTTTGAACGTCAGTTCACATTTGTAGGTGGATCATCAGTGTTAGAGCTAAAATTAGCATGTTTAAAGTGATTTTCATGCTTCCAGGGGCCCAAAACACAAGATTTATGGAATGGTTAAAAGTGCATGAAAATGGCCAATTTACTCACTCTGATTTCTCAAAAAGGGTTTCTTCACCCCGGGAAGTTAATTAAATACCATTTGGAGGCATTTAATGTTCGAGCAAAAACGGCTGATTTTCGACAAAAGAGATAACACCCCCCCCATTACGTCATGCTTCAGAAATGTGGAAAATGGTCCGTTTTCAAATGTTTTATTTTTGAACGTCAGTTCACATTTGTAGGTGGATCATCAGTGTTAGAGCTAAAATTAGCATGTTTAAAGTGATTTTCATGCTTCCAGGGGCTCGGGAAGTTAATTAAATACCATTTGGAGGCATTTAATGTTCGAGCAAAAACGGCTGATTTTCGACAAAAGAGATAACACCCCCTCATTACGTCATGCTTCAGAAATGTGGAAAATGGTCCGTTTTCAAATGTTTTATTTTTGAACGTCAGTTCACATTTGTAGGTGGATCATCAGTGTTAGAGCTAAAATTAGCATGTTTAAAGTGATTTTCATGCTTCCAGGGGCCCAAAACACAAGATTTATGGAATGGTTAAAAGTGCATGAAAATGGCCAATTTACTCACTCTGAGTACTCAAAAAGGGTTTCTTCACCCCGGGAAGTTAATTAAATACCATTTGGAGGCATTTAATGTTCGAGCAAAAACGGCTGATTTTCGACAAAAGAGATAACACCCCCCCATTACGTCATGCTTCAGAAATGTGGAAAATGGTCCGTTTTCAAATGTTTTATTTTTGAACGTCAGTTCACATTTGTAGGTGGATCATCAGTGTTAGAGCTAAAATTAGCATGTTTAAAGTGATTTTCATGCTTCCAGGGGCTCGGGAAGTGAAATAAATACCATTTGGAGGCATTTAATGTTCGAGCAAAAACGGCTGATTTTCGACAAAAGAGATAACACCCCCCCATTACGTCATGCTTCAGAAATGTGGAAAATGGTCCGTTTTCAAATGTTTTATTTTTGAACGTCAGTTCACATTTGTAGGTGGATCATCAGTGTTAGAGCTAAAATTAGCATGTTTAAAGTGATTTTCATGCTTCCAGGGGCTCGGGAAGTTAATTAAATACCATTTGGAGGCATTTAATGTTCGAGCAAAAACGGCTGATTTTCGACAAAAGAGATAACACCCCCCCATTACGTCATGCTTCAGAAATGTGGAAAATGGTCCGTTTTCAAATGTTTTATTTTTGAACGTCAGTTCACATTTGTAGGTGGATCATCAGTGTTAGAGCTAAAATTAGCATGTTTAAAGTGATTTTCATGCTTCCAGGGGCTCGGGAAGTGAAATAAATACCATTTGGAGGCATTTAATGTTCGAGCAAAAACGGCTGATTTTCGACAAAAGAGATAACACCCCCCCATTACGTCATGCTTCAGAAATGTGGAAAATGGTCCATTTTCAAATGTTTTATTTTTGAACGTCAGTTCACATTTGTAGGTGGATCATCAGTGTTAGAGCTAAAATTAGCATGTTTAAAGTGATTTTCATGCTTCCAGGGGCTCGGGAAGTTAATTAAATACCATTTGGAGGCATTTAATGTTCGAGCAAAAACGGCTGATTTTCGACAAAAGAGATAACACCCCCCCCATTACGTCATGCTTCAGAAATGTGGAAAATGGTCCGTTTTCAAATGTTTTATTTTTGAACGTCAGTTCACATTTGTAGGTGGATCATCAGTGTTAGAGCTAAAATTAGCATGTTTAAAGTGATTTTCATGCTTCCAGGGGCCCAAAACACAAGATTTATGGAATGGTTAAAAGTTCATGAAAATGGCCAATTTACTCACTCTGAGTTCTCAAAAAGGGTTTCTTCACCCCGGGAAGTTAATTAAATACCATTTGGAGGCATTTAATGTTCGAGCAAAAACGGCTGATTTTCGACAAAAGAGATAACACCCCCCCATTACGTCATGCTTCAGAAATGTGGAAAATGGTCCGTTTTCAAATGTTTTATTTTTGAACGTCAGTTCACATTTGTAGGTGGATCATCAGTGTTAGAGCTAAAATTAGCATGTTTAAAGTGATTTTCATGCTTCCAGGGGCTCGGGAAGTTAATTAAATACCATTTGGAGGCATTTAATGTTCGAGCAAAAACGGCTGATTTTCGACAAAAGAGATAACACCCCCCCCCCATTACGTCATGCTTCAGAAATTTGGAAAATGGTCCGTTTTCAAATGTTTTATTTTTGAACGTCAGTTCACATTTGTAGGTGGATCATCAGTGTTAGAGCTAAAATTAGCATGTTTAAAGTGATTTTCATGCTTCCAGGGGCCCAAAACACAAGATTTATGGAATGGTTAAAAGTGCATGAAAATGGCCAATTTACTCACTCTGAGTACTCAAAAAGGGTTTCTTCACCCCGGGAAGTTAATTAAATACCATTTGGAGGCATTTAATGTTCGAGCAAAAACGGCTGATTTTCGACAAAAGAGATAACACCCCCCCATTTACGTCATGCTTCAGAAATGTGGAAAATGGTCCGTTTTCAAATGTTTTATTTTTGAACGTCAGTTCACATTTGTAGGTGGATCATCAGTGTTAGAGCTAAAATTAGCATGTTTAAAGTGATTTTCATGCTTCCAGGGGCTCGGGAAGTTAATTAAATACCATTTGGAGGCATTTAATGTTCGAGCAAAAACGGCTGATTTTCGACAAAAGAGATAACACCCCCCCCATTACGTCATGCTTCAGAAATGTGGAAAATGGTCCGTTTTCAAATGTTTTATTTTTGAACGTCAGTTCACATTTGTAGGTGGATCATCAGTGTTAGAGCTAAAATTAGCATGTTTAAAGTGATTTTCATGCTTCCAGGGGCTCGGGAAGTGAAATAAATACCATTTGGAGGCATTTAATGTTCGAGCAAAAACGGCTGATTTTCGACAAAAGAGATAACACCCCCCCATTACGTCATGCTTCAGAAATGTGGAAAATGGTCCGTTTTCAAATGTTTTATTTTTGAACGTCAGTTCACATTTGTAGGTGGATCATCAGTGTTAGAGCTAAAATT
Source organism: Lissotriton vulgaris (assembly GCF_964263255.1). Taxonomy (NCBI): domain Eukaryota; kingdom Metazoa; phylum Chordata; class Amphibia; order Caudata; family Salamandridae; genus Lissotriton; species Lissotriton vulgaris. Next base: position 889,343 of record NW_028246241.1, on the reverse strand, counting down.
AGCATGTTTAAAGTGATTTTCATGCTTCCAGGGGCTCGGGAAGTGAAATAAATACCATTTGGAGGCATTTAATGTTCGAGCAAAAACGGCTGATTTTCGACAAAAGATAACACCCCCCCATTACGTCATGCTTCAGAAATGTGGAAAATGGTCCGTTTTCAAATGTTTTATTTTTGAATGTCAGTTCACATTTGTAGGTGGATCATCAGTGTTAGAGCTAAAATTAGCATGTTTAAAGTGATTTTCATGCTTCCAGGGGCTTGGGAAGTTAATTAAATACCATTTGGAGGCATTTAATGTTCGAGCAAAAACGGCTGATTTTCGACAAAAGAGATAACACCCCCCCATTACGTCATGCTTCAGAAATGTGGAAAATGGTCCGTTTTCAAATGTTTTATTTTTGAACGTCAGTTCACATTTGTAGGTGGATCATCAGTGTTAGAGCTAAAATTAGCATGTTTAAAGTGATTTTCATGCTTCCAGGGGCTCGGGAAGTTAATTAAATACCATTTGGAGGCATTTAATGTTCGAGCGAAAACGGCTGATTTTCGACAAAAGAGATAACACCCCCCATTACATCATGCTTCAGAAATGTGGAAAATGGTCCGTTTTCAAATGTTTTATTTTTGAACGTCAGTTCACATTTGTAGGTGGATCATCAGTGTTAGAGCTAAAATTAGCATGTTTAAAGTGATTTTCATGCTTCCAGGGGCTCGGGAAGTAAATTAAATACCATTTGGAGGCATTTAATGTTCGAGCAAAAACGGCTGATTTTCGACAAAAGAGATACCCCCCCATTACGTCATGCTTCAGAAATGTGGAAAATGGTCCGTTTTCAAATGTTTTATTTTTGAACGTCAGTTCACATTTGTAGGTGGATCATCAGTGTTAGAGCTAAAATTAGCATGTTTAAAGTGATTTTCATGCTTCCAGGGGCCCAAAACACAAGATTCATGGAATGGTTAAAAGTGCATGAAAATGGCCAATTTACTCACTCTGAGTTCTCAAAAAGGGTTTCTTCACCCGGGAAGTTAATTAAATACCATTTGGAGGCATTTAATGTTCGAGCAAAAACGGCTTATTTTCGACAAAAGAGATAACACCCCCTCATTACGTCATGCTTCAGAAATGTGGAAAATGGTCCGTTTTCAAATGTTTTATTTTTGAACGTCAGTTCACATTTGTAGGTGGATCATCAGTGTTAGAGCTAAAATTAGCATGTTTAAAGTGATTTTCATGCTTCCAGGGGCTCGGGAAGTTAATTAAATACCATTTGGAGGCATTTAATGTTCAAGCAAAAACGGCTGATTTTCGACAAAAGAGATAACACCCCCCCATTACGTCATGCTTCAGAAATGTGGAAAATGGTCCGTTTTCAAATGTTTTATTTTTGAACGTCAGTTAACATTTGTAGGTGGATCATCAGTGTTAGAGCTAAAATTAGCATGTTTAAAGTGATTTTCATGCTTCCAGGGGCCCAAAACACAAGATTTATGGAATGGTTAAAAGTGCATGAAAATGGCCAATTTACTCACTCTGAGTTCTCAAAAAGGGTTTCTTCACCCCGGGAAGTTAATTAAATACCATTTGGAGGCATTTAATGTTCGAGCAAAAACGGCTGATTTTCGACAAAAGAGATAACACCCCCCCATTACGTCATGCTTCAGAAATTTGGAAAATGGTCCGTTTTCAAATGTTTTATTTTTGAACGTCAGTTCACATTTGTAGGTGGATCATCAGTGTTAGAGCTAAAATTAGCATGTTTAAAGTGATTTTCATGCTTCCAGGGGCCCAAAACACAAGATTTATGGAATGGTTAAAAGTGCATGAAAATGGCCAATTTACTCACTCTGATTTCTCAAAAAGGGTTTCTTCACCCCGGGAAGTTAATTAAATACCATTTGGAGGCATTTAATGTTCGAGCAAAAACGGCTGATTTTCGACAAAAGAGATAACACCCCCCCCATTACGTCATGCTTCAGAAATGTGGAAAATGGTCCGTTTTCAAATGTTTTATTTTTGAACGTCAGTTCACATTTGTAGGTGGATCATCAGTGTTAGAGCTAAAATTAGCATGTTTAAAGTGATTTTCATGCTTCCAGGGGCTCGGGAAGTTAATTAAATACCATTTGGAGGCATTTAATGTTCGAGCAAAAACGGCTGATTTTCGACAAAAGAGATAACACCCCCTCATTACGTCATGCTTCAGAAATGTGGAAAATGGTCCGTTTTCAAATGTTTTATTTTTGAACGTCAGTTCACATTTGTAGGTGGATCATCAGTGTTAGAGCTAAAATTAGCATGTTTAAAGTGATTTTCATGCTTCCAGGGGCCCAAAACACAAGATTTATGGAATGGTTAAAAGTGCATGAAAATGGCCAATTTACTCACTCTGAGTACTCAAAAAGGGTTTCTTCACCCCGGGAAGTTAATTAAATACCATTTGGAGGCATTTAATGTTCGAGCAAAAACGGCTGATTTTCGACAAAAGAGATAACCCCCCCCCCATTACGTCATGCTTCAGAAATGTGGAAAATGGTCAGTTTTCAAATGTTTTATTTTTGAACGTCAGTTCACATTTGTAGGTGGATCATCAGTGTTAGAGCTAAAATTAGCATGTTTAAAGTGATTTTCATGCTTCCAGGGGCCCAAAACACAAGATTTATGGAATGGTTAAAAGTGCATGAAAATGGCCAATTTACTCACTCTGAGTACTCAAAAAGGGTTTCTTCACCCCGGGAAGTTAATTAAATACCATTTGGAGGCATTTAATGTTCGAGCAAAAACGGCTGATTTTCGACAAAAGAGATAACACCCCCCCATTACGTCATGCTTCAGAAATGTGGAAAATGGTCCGTTTTCAAATGTTTTATTTTTGAACGTCAGTTCACATTTGTAGGTGGATCATCAGTGTTAGAGCTAAAATTAGCATGTTTAAAGTGATTTTCATGCTTCCAGGGGCTCGGGAAGTGAAATAAATACCATTTGGAGGCATTTAATGTTCGAGCAAAAACGGCTGATTTTCGACAAAAGAGATAACACCCCCCCATTACGTCATGCTTCAGAAATGTGGAAAATGGTCCGTTTTCAAATGTTTTATTTTTGAACGTCAGTTCACATTTGTAGGTGGATCATCAGTGTTAGAGCTAAAATTAGCATGTTTAAAGTGATTTTCATGCTTCCAGGGGCTCGGGAAGTTAATTAAATACCATTTGGAGGCATTTAATGTTCGAGCAAAAACGGCTGATTTTCGACAAAAGAGATAACACCCCCCCATTACGTCATGCTTCAGAAATGTGGAAAATGGTCCGTTTTCAAATGTTTTATTTTTGAACGTCAGTTCACATTTGTAGGTGGATCATCAGTGTTAGAGCTAAAATTAGCATGTTTAAAGTGATTTTCATGCTTCCAGGGGCTCGGGAAGTGAAATAAATACCATTTGGAGGCATTTAATGTTCGAGCAAAAACGGCTGATTTTCGACAAAAGAGATAACACGCCCCCATTACGTCATGCTTCAGAAATGTGGAAAATGGTCCATTTTCAAATGTTTTATTTTTGAACGTCAGTTCACATTTGTAGGTGGATCATCAGTGTTAGAGCTAAAATTAGCATGTTTAAAGTGATTTTCATGCTTCCAGGGGCTCGGGAAGTTAATTAAATACCATTTGGAGGCATTTAATGTTCGAGCAAAAACGGCTGATTTTCGACAAAAGAGATAACACCCCCCCCATTACGTCATGCTTCAGAAATGTGGAAAATGGTCCGTTTTCAAATGTTTTATTTTTGAACGTCAGTTCACATTTGTAGGTGGATCATCAGTGTTAGAGCTAAAATTAGCATGTTTAAAGTGATTTTCATGCTTCCAGGGGCCCAAAACACAAGATTTATGGAATGGTTAAAAGTGCATGAAAATGGCCAATTTACTCACTCTGAGTTCTCAAAAAGGGTTTCTTCACCCCGGGAAGTTAATTAAATACCATTTGGAGGCATTTAATGTTCGAGCAAAAACGGCTGATTTTCGACAAAAGAGATAACACCCCCCCATTACGTCATGCTTCAGAAATGTGGAAAATGGTCCGTTTTCAAATGTTTTATTTTTGAACGTCAGTTCACATTTGTAGGTGGATCATCAGTGTTAGAGCTAAAATTAGCATGTTTAAAGTGATTTTCATGCTTCCAGGGGCTCGGGAAGTTAATTAAATACCATTTGGAGGCATTTAATGTTCGAGCAAAAACGGCTGATTTTCGCCAAAAGAGATAACACCCCCCCCCATTACGTCATGCTTCAGAAATGTGGAAAATGGTCCGTTTTCAAATGTTTTATTTTTGAACGTCAGTTCACATTTGTAGGTGGATCATCAGTGTTAGAGCTAAAATTAGCATGTTTAAAGTGATTTTCATGCTTCCAGGGGCCCAAAACACAAGATTTATGGAATGGTTAAAAGTGCATGAAAATGGCCAATTTACTCACTCTGAGTTCTCAAAAAGGGTTTCTTCACCCCGGGAAGTTAATTAAATACCATTTGGAGGCATTTAATGTTCGAGCAAAAACGGCTGATTTTCGACAAAAGAGATAACACCCCCCCCATTACGTCATGCTTCAGAAATGTGGAAAATGGTCAGTTTTCAAATGTTTTATTTTTGAACGTCAGTTCACATTTGTAGGTGGATCATCAGTGTTAGAGCTAAAATTAGCATGTTTAAAGTGATTTTCATGCTTCCAGGGGCTCGGGAAGTTAATTAAATACCATTTGGAGGCATTTAATGTTCGAGCAAAAACGGCTGATTTTCGACAAAAGAGATAACACCCCCCCATTACGTCATGCTTCAGAAATTTGGAAAATGGTCCGTTTTCAAATGTTTTATTTTTGAACGTCAGTTCACATTTGTAGGTGGATCATCAGTGTTAGAGCTAAAATTAGCATGTTTAAAGTGATTTTCATGCTTCCAGGGGCCCAAAACACAAGATTTATGGAATGGTTAAAAGTGCATGAAAATGGCCAATTTACTCACTCTGAGTACTCAAAAAGGGTTTCTTCACCCCGGGAAGTTAATTAAATACCATTTGGAGGCATTTAATGTTCGAGCAAAAACGGCTGATTTTCGACAAAAGAGATAACACCCCCCCATTTACGTCATGCTTCAGAAATGTGGAAAATGGTCCGTTTTCAAATGTTTTATTTTTGAACGTCAGTTCACATTTGTAGGTGGATCATCAGTGTTAGAGCTAAAATTAGCATGTTTAAAGTGATTTTCATGCTTCCAGGGGCTCGGGAAGTTAATTAAATACCATTTGGAGGCATTTAATGTTCGAGCAAAAACGGCTGATTTTCGACAAAAGAGATAACACCCCCCCATTACGTCATGCTTCAGAAATGTGGAAAATGGTCCGTTTTCAAATGTTTTATTTTTGAACGTCAGTTCACATTTGTAGGTGGATCATCAGTGTTAGAGCTAAAATTAGCATGTTTAAAGTGATTTTCATGCTTCCAGGGGCTCGGGAAGTGAAATAAATACCATTTGGAGGCATTTAATGTTCGAGCAAAAACGGCTGATTTTCGACAAAAGAGATAACACCCCCCCATTACGTCATGCTTCAGAAATGTGGAAAATGGTCCGTTTTCAAATGTTTTATTTTTGAATGTCAGTTCACATTTGTAGGTGGATCATCAGTGTTAGAGCTAAAATTAGCATGTTTAAAGTGATTTTCATGCTTCCAGGGGCTCGGGAAGTTAATTAAATACCATTTGGAGGCATTTAATGTTCGAGCAAAAACGGCTGATTTTCGACAAAAGAGATAACACCCCCCCATTACGTCATGCTTCAGAAATGTGGAAAATGGTCCGTTTTCAAATGTTTTATTTTTGAACGTCAGTTCACATTTGTAGGTGGATCATCAGTGTTAGAGCTAAAATTAGCATGTTTAAAGTGATTTTCATGCTTCCAGGGGCTCGGGAAGTTAATTAAATACCATTTGGAGGCATTTAATGTTCGAGCGAAAACGGCTGATTTTCGACAAAAGAGATAACACCCCCCATTACATCATGCTTCAGAAATGTGGAAAATGGTCCGTTTTCAAATGTTTTATTTTTGAACGTCAGTTCACATTTGTAGGTGGATCATCAGTGTTAGAGCTAAAATTAGCATGTTTAAAGTGATTTTCATGCTTCCAGGGGCTCGGGAAGTAAATTAAATACCATTTGGAGGCATTTAATGTTCGAGCAAAAACGGCTGATTTTCGACAAAAGAGATACCCCCCCATTACGTCATGCTTCAGAAATGTGGAAAATGGTCCGTTTTCAAATGTTTTATTTTTGAACGTCAGTTCACATTTGTAGGTGGATCATCAGTGTTAGAGCTAAAATTAGCATGTTTAAAGTGATTTTCATGCTTCCAGGGGCCCAAAACACAAGATTCATGGAATGGTTAAAAGTGCATGAAAATGGCCAATTTACTCACTCTGAGTTCTCAAAAAGGGTTTCTTTACCCCGGGAAGTTAATTAAATACCATTTGGAGGCATTTAATGTTCGAGCAAAAACGGCTTATTTTCGACAAAAGAGATAACACCCCCCCATTACGTCATGCTTCAGAAATGTGGAAAATGGTCCGTTTTCAAATGTTTTATTTTTGAACGTCAGTTCACATTTGTAGGTGGATCATCAGTGTTAGAGCTAAAATTAGCATGTTTAAAGTGATTTTCATGCTTCCAGGGGCTCGGGAAGTTAATTAAATACCATTTGGAGGCATTTAATGTTCGAGCAAAAACGTCTGATTTTCGACAAAAGAGATAACACCCCCCCCATTACGTCATGCTTCAGAAATGTGGAAAATGGTCCGTTTTCAAATGTTTTATTTTTGAACGTCAGTTCACATTTGTAGGTGGATCATCAGTGTTAGAGCTAAAATTAGCATGTTTAAAGTGATTTTCATGCTTCCAGGGGCCCAAAACACAAGATTTATGGAATGGTTAAAAGTGCATGAAAATGGCCAATTTACTCACTCTGAGTTCTCAAAAAGGGTTTCTTCACCCCGGGAAGTTAATTAAATACCATTTGGAGGCATTTAATGTTCGAGCAAAAACGGCTGATTTTCGACAAAAGAGATAACACCCCCCCATTACGTCATGCTTCAGAAATGTGGAAAATGGTCCGTTTTCAAATGTTTTATTTTTGAACATCAGTTCACATTTGTAGGTGGATCATCAGTGTTAGAGCTAAAATTAGCATGTTTAAAGTGATTTTCATGCTTCCAGGGGATCGGGAAGTTAATTAAATACCATTTGGAGGCATTTAATGTTCGAGCAAAAACGGCTGATTTTCGACAAAAGAGATAACACCCCCCCATTACGTCATGCTTCAGAAATATGGAAAATGGTCCGTTTTCAAATGTTTTATTTTTGAACGTCAGTTCACATTTGTAGGTGGATCATCAGTGTTAGAGCTAAAATTAGCATGTTTAAAGTGATTTTCATGCTTCCAGGGGCTCGGGAAGTTAATTAAATACCATTTGGAGGCATTTAATGTTCGAGCAAAAACGGCTGATTTTCGACAAAAGAGATAACACCCCCCCATTACGTCATGCTTCAGAAATGTGGAAAATGGTCCGTTTTCAAATGTTTTATTTTTGAACGTCAGTTCACATTTGTAGGTGGATCATCAGTGTTAGAGCTAAAATTAGCATGTTTAAAGTGATTTTCATGCTTCCAGGGGCTCGGGAAGTTAATTAAATACCATTTGGAGGCATTTAATGTTCGAGCAAAAACGGCTGATTTTCGACAAAAGAGATAACACCCCCCCATTACGTCATGCTTCAGAAATTTGGAAAATGGTCCGTTTTCAAATGTTTTATTTTTGAACGTCAGTTCACATTTGTAGGTGGATCATCAGTGTTAGAGCTAAAATTAGCATGTTTAAAGTGATTTTCATGCTTCCAGGGGCCCAAAACACAAGATTTATGGAATGGTTAAAAGTGCATGAAAATGGCCAATTTACTCACTCTGAGTACTCAAAAAGGGTTTCTTCACCCCGGGAAGTTAATTAAATACCATTTGGAGGCATTTAATGTTCGAGCAAAAACGGCTGATTTTCGACAAAAGAGATAACACCCCCCCATTACGTCATGCTTCAGAAATGTGGAAAATGGTCCGTTTTCAAATGTTTTATTTTTGAACGTCAGTTCACATTTGTAGGTGGATCATCAGTGTTAGAGCTAAAATTAGCATGTTTAAAGTGATTTTCATGCTTCCAGGGGCTCGGGAAGTGAAATAAATACCATTTGGAGGCATTTAATGTTCGAGCAAAAACTGCTGATTTTCGACAAAAGAGATAACACCCCCCCATTACGTCATGCTTCCGAAATGTGGAAAATGGTCCGTTTTCAAATGTTTTATTTTTGAATGTCAGTTCACATTTGTAGGTGGATCATCAGTGTTAGAGCTAAAATTAGCATGTTTAAAGTGATTTTCATGCTTCCAGGGGCTCGGGAAGTTAATTAAATACCATTTGGAGGCATTTAATGTTCGAGCAAAAACGGCTGATTTTCGACAAAAGAGATAACACCCCCCATTACGTCATGCTTCAGAAATGTGGAAAATGGTCCGTTTTCAAATGTTTTATTTTTGAACGTCAGTTCACATTTGTAGGTGGATCATCAGTGTTAGAGCTAAAATTAGCATGTTTAAAGTGATTTTCATGCTTCCAGGGGCTCGGGAAGTTAATTAAATACCATTTGGAGGCATTTAATGTTCGAGCAAAAACGGCTGATTTTCGACAAAAGAGATAACACCCCCCATTACGTCATGCTTCAGAAATGTGGAAAATGGTCCGTTTTCAAATGTTTTATTTTTGAACGTCAGTTCACATTTGTAGGTGGATCATCAGTGTTAGAGCTAAAATTAGCATGTTTAAAATGATTTTCATGCTTCCAGGGGCCCAAAACACAAGATTTATGGAATGGTTAAAAGTGCATGAAAATGGCCAATTTACTCACTCTGAGTTCTCAAAAAGGGTTTCTTCACCCCGGGAAGTTAATTAAATACCATTTGGAGGCATTTAATGTTCGAGCAAAAACGGCTGATTTTCGACAAAAGAGATAACACCCCCCCATTACGTCATGCTTCAGAAATGTGGAAAATGGTCCGTTTTCAAATGTTTTATTTTTGAACGTCAGTTCACATTTGTAGGTGGATCATCAGTGTTAGAGCTAAAATTAGCATGTTTAAAGTGATTTTCATGCTTCCAGGGGCTCGGGAAGTTAATTAAATACCATTTGGAGGCATTTAATGTTCGAGCAAAAACGGCTGATTTTCGACAAAAGAGATAACACCCCCCCCCATTACGTCATGCTTCAGAAATGTGGAAAATGGTCCGTTTTCAAATGTTTTATTTTTGAACGTCAGTTCACATTTGTAGGTGGATCATCAGTGTTAGAGCTAAAATTAGCATGTTTAAAGTGATTTTCATGCTTCCAGGGGCCCAAAACACAAGATTTATGGAATGGTTAAAAGTGCATGAAAATGGCCAATTTACTCACTCTGAGTTCTCAAAAAGGGTTTCTTCACCCCGGGAAGTTAATTAAATACCATTTGGAGGCATTTAATGTTCGAGCAAAAACGGCTGATTTTCGACAAAAGAGATAACACCCCCCCATTACGTCATGCTTCAGAAATGTGGAAAATGGTCCGTTTTCAAATGTTTTATTTTTGAACGTCAGTTCACATTTGTAGGTGGATCATCAGTGTTAGAGCTAAAATTAGCATGTTTAAAGTGATTTTCATGCTTCCAGGGGCTCGGGAAGTTAATTAAATACCATTTGGAGGCATTTAATGTTCGAGCAAAAACGGCTGATTTTCGACAAAAGAGATAACACCCCCCCATTACGTCATGCTTCAGAAATGTGGAAAATGGTCCGTTTTCAAATGTTTTATTTTTGAACGTCAGTTCACATTTGTAGGTGGATCATCAGTGTTAGAGCTAAAATTAGCATGTTTAAAGTGATTTTCATGCTTCCAGGGGCTCGGGAAGTGAAATAAATACCATTTGGAGGCATTTAATGTTCGAGCAAAAACTGCTGATTTTCGACAAAAGAGATAACACCCCCCCATTACGTCATGCTTCAGAAATGTGGAAAATGGTCCGTTTTCAAATGTTTTATTTTTGAATGTCAGTTCACATTTGTAGGTGGATCATCAGTGTTAGAGCTAAAATTAGCATGTTTAAAGTGATTTTCATGCTTCCAGGGGCTCGGGAAGTTAATTAAATACCATTTGGAGGCATTTAATGTTCGAGCAAAAACGGCTGATTTTCGACAAAAGAGATAACACCCCCCATTACGTCATGCTTCAGAAATGTGGAAAATGGTCCGTTTTCAAATGTTTTATTTTTGAACGTCAGTTCACATTTGTAGGTGGATCATCAGTGTTAGAGCTAAAATTAGCATGTTTAAAGTGATTTTCATGCTTCCAGGGGCTCGGGAAGTTAATTAAATACCATTTGGAGGCATTTAATGTTCGAGCAAAAACGGCTGATTTTCGACAAAAGAGATAACACCCCCCCATTACGTCATGCTTCAGAAATGTGGAAAATGGTCCGTTTTCAAATGTTTTATTTTTGAACGTCAGTTCACATTTGTAGGTGGATCATCAGTGTTAAAGCTAAAATTAGCATGTTTAAAGTGATTTTCATGCTTCCAGGGGCCCAAAACACAAGATTTATGGAATGGTTAAAAGTGCATGAAAATGGCCAATTTACTCACTCTGAGTTCTCAAAAAGGGTTTCTTCACCCCGGGAAGTTAATTAAATACCATTTGGAGGCATTTAATGTTCGAGCAAAAACGGCTGATTTTCGACAAAAGAGATAACACCCCCCCATTACGTCATGCTTCAGAAATGTGGAAAATGGTCCGTTTTCAAATGTTTTATTTTTGAACGTCAGTTCACATTTGTAGGTGGATCATCAGTGTTAGAGCTAAAATTAGCATGTTTAAAGTGATTTTCATGCTTCCAGGGGCTCGGGAAGTTAATTAAATACCATTTGGAGGCATTTAATGTTCGAGCAAAAACGGCTGATTTTCGACAAAAGAGATAACACCCCCCCCCATTACGTCATGCTTCAGAAATGTGGAAAATGGTCCGTTTTCAAATGTTTTATTTTTGAACGTCAGTTCACATTTGTAGGTGGATCATCAGTGTTAGAGCTAAAATTAGCATGTTTAAAGTGATTTTCATGCTTCCAGGGGCCCAAAACACAAGATTTATGGAATGGTTAAAAGTGCATGAAAATGGCCAATTTACTCACTCTGAGTTCTCAAAAAGGGTTTCTTCACCCCGGGAAGTTAATTAAATACCATTTGGAGGCATTTAATGTTCGAGCAAAAACGGCTGATTTTCGACAAAAGAGATAACACCCCCCCATTACGTCATGCTTCAGAAATGTGGAAAATGGTCCGTTTTCAAATGTTTTATTTTTGAACGTCAGTTCACATTTGTAGGTGGATCATCAGTGTTAGAGCTAAAATTAGCATGTTTAAAGTGATTTTCATGCTTCCAGGGGCTCGGGAAGTTAATTAAATACCATTTGGAGGCATTTAATGTTCGAGCAAAAACGGCTGATTTTCGACAAAAGAGATAACACCCCCCCATTACGTCATGCTTCAGAAATGTGGAAAATGGTCCGTTTTCAAATGTTTTATTTTTGAACGTCAGTTCACATTTGTAGGTGGATCATCAGTGTTAGAGCTAAAATTAGCATGTTTAAAGTGATTTTCATGCTTCCAGGGGCTCGGGAAGTTAATTAAATACCATTTGGAGGCATTTAATGTTCGAGCAAAAACGGCTGATTTTCGACAAAAGAGATAACACCCCCCCATTACGTCATGCTTCAGAAATGTGGAAAATGGTCCGTTTTCAAATGTTTTATTTTTGAACGTCAGTTCACATTTGTAGGTGCATCATCAGTGTTAGAGCTAAAATTAGCATGTTTAAAGTGATTTTCATGCTTCCAGGGGCCCAAAACACAAGATTTATGGAATGGTTAAAAGTGCATGAAAATGGCCAATTTACTCACTCTGAGTACTCAAAAAGGGTTTCTTCACCCCGGGAAGTTAATTAAATACCATTTGGAGGCATTTAATGTTCGAGCAAAAACGGCTGATTTTTGACAAAAGAGATAACACCCTTCATTACGTCATGCTTCAGAAATGTGAAAAATGGTCCGTTTTCAAATGTTTTATTTTTGAACGTCAGTTCACATTTGTAGGTGGATCATCAGTGTTAGAGCTAAAATTAGCATGTTTAAAGTGATTTTCATGCTTCCAGGGGCTCGGGAAGTTAATTAAATACCATTTGGAGGCATTTAATGTTCGAGCAAAAACGGCTGATTTTCGACAAAAGAGATAACACCCCCCCATTACGTCATGCTTCAGAAATGTGGAAAATGGTCCGTTTTCAAATGTTTTATTTTTGAACGTCAGTTCACATTTGTAGGTGGATCATCAGTGTTAGAGCTAAAATTAGCATGTTTAAAGTGATTTTCATGCTTCCAGGGGCCCAAAACACAAGATTTATGGAATGGTTAAAAGTGCATGAAAATGGCCAATTTACTCACTCTGAGTACTCAAAAAGGGTTTCTTCACCCCGGGAAGTTAATTAAATACCATTTGGAGGCATTTAATGTTCGAGCAAAAACGGCTGATTTTCGACAAAAGAGATAACACCCTTCATTACGTCATGCTTCAGAAATGTGGAAAATGGTCTGTTTTCAAATGTTTTATTTTTGAACGTCAGTTCACATTTGTAGGTGGATCATCAGTGTTAGAGCTAAAATTAGCATGTTTAAAGTGATGTTCATGCTTCCAGGGGCTCGGGAAGTTAATTAAATACCATTTGGAGGCATTTAATGTTCGAGCAAAAACGGCTGATTTTCGACAAAAGAGATAACACCCCCCCATTACGTCATGCTTCAGAAATGTGGAAAATGGTCCGTTTTCAAATGTTTTATTTTTGAACGTCAGTTCATATTTGTAGGTGGATTATCAGTGTTAGAGCTAAAATTAGCATGTTTAAAGTGATTTTCATGCTTCCAGGGGCTCGGGAAGTTAATTAAATACCTTTTGGAGGCATTTAATGTTCGAGCAAAAACGGCTGATTTTCGACAAAAGAGATAACACCCCCCCATTACGTCATGCTTCAGAAATGTGGAAAATGGTCCGTTTTCAAATGTTTTATTTTTGAACGTCAGTTCACATTTGTAGGTGGATCATCAGTGTTAGAGCTAAAATTAGCATGTTTAAAGTGATTTTCATGCTTCCAGGGGCTCGGGAAGTTAATTAAATACCATTTGGAGGCATTTAATGTTCGAGCAAAAACGGCTGATTTTCGACAAAAGAGATAACACCCCCCATTACGTCATGCTTCAGAAATGTGGAAAATGGTCCGTTTTCAAATGTTTTTTTTTTGAACGTCAGTTCACATTTGTAGGTGGATCATCAGTGTTAGAGCTAAAATTAGCATGTTTAAAGTGATTTTCATGCTTCCAGGGGCTCGGGAAGTTAATTAAATACCATTTGGAGGCATTTAATGTTCGAGCAAAAACGGCTGATTTTCGACAAAAGAGATAACACCCCCCCATTACGTCATGCTTCAGAAATGTGGAAAATGGTCCGTTTTCAAATGTTTTATTTTTGAACGTCAGTTCACATTTGTAGGTGGATCATCAGTGTTAGAGCTAAAATTAGCATGTTTAAAGTGATTTTCATGCTTCCAGGGGCCCAAAACACAAGATTTATGGAATGGTTAAAAGTGCATGAAAATGGCCAATTTACTCACTCTGAGTTCTCAAAAAGGGTTTCTTCACCCCGGGAAGTTAATTAAATGCCATTTGGAGGCATTTAATGTTCGAGCAAAAACGGCTGATTTTCGACAAAAGAGATAACACCCCCCCATTAGTCATGCTTCAGAAATGTGGAAAATGGTCCGTTTTCAAATGTTTTATTTTTGAACGTCAGTTCACATTTGTAGGTGGATCATCAGTGTTAGAGCTAAAATTAGCATGTTTAAAGTGATTTTCATGCTTCCAGGGGTTCGGGAAGTTAATTAAATACCATTTGGAGGCATTTAATGTTCGAGCAAAAACGGCTGATTTTCGACAAAAGAGATAACACCCCCCCATTACGTCATGCTTCAGAAATATGGAAAATGGTCCGTTTTCAAATGTTTTATTTTTGAACGTCAGTTCACATTTGTAGGTGGATCATCAGTGTTAGAGCTAAAATTAGCATGTTTAAAGTGATTTTCATGCTTCCAGGGGCTCGGGAAGTTAATTAAATACCATTTGGACGCATTTAATGTTCGAGCAAAAACGGCTGATTTTCGACAAAAGAGATAACACCCCCCCATTACGTCATGCTTCAGAAATATGGAAAATGGTCCGTTTTCAAATGTTTTATTTTTGAACGTCAGTTCACATTTGTAGGTGGATCATCAGTGTTAGAGCTAAAATTAGCATGTTTAAAGTGATTTTCATGCTTCCAGGGGCTCGGGAAGTTAATTAAATACCATTTGGAGGCATTTAATGTTCGAGCAAAAACGGCTGATTTTCGACAAAAGAGATAACACCCCCCATTACATCATGCTTCAGAAATGTGGAAAACGGTCCGTTTTCAAATGTTTTATTTTTGAACGTCAGTTCACATTTGTAGGTGGATCATCAGTGTTAGAGCTAAAATTAGCATGTTTAAAGTGATTTTCATGCTTCCAGGGGCTCGGGAAGTTAATTAAATACCATTTGGAGGCATTTAATGTTCGAGCAAAAACGGCTGATTTTCGACAAAAGAGATAACACCCCCCCATTACGTCATGCTTCAGAAATGTGGAAAATGGTCCGTTTTCAAATGTTTTATTTTTGAACGTCAGTTCACATTTGTAGGTGGATCATCAGTGTTAGAGCTAAAATTAGCATGTTTAAAGTGATTTTCATGCTTCCAGGGGCTCGGGAAGTTAATTAAATACCATTTGGAGGCATTTAATGTTCGAGCGAAAACGGCTGATTTTCGACAAAAGAGATAACACCCCCCATTACATCATGCTTCAGAAATGTGGAAAATGGTCCGTTTTCAAATGTTTTATTTTTGAACGTCAGTTCACATTTGTAGGTGGATCATCAGTGTTAGAGCTAAAATTAGCATGTTTAAAGTGATTTTCATGCTTCCAGGGGCTCGGGAAGTAAATTAAATACCATTTGGAGGCATTTAATGTTCGAGCAAAAACGGCTGATTTTCGACAAAAGAGATACCCCCCCATTACGTCATGCTTCAGAAATGTGGAAAATGGTCCGTTTTCAAATGTTTTATTTTTGAACGTCAGTTCACATTTGTAGGTGGATCATCAGTGTTAGAGCTAAAATTAGCATGTTTAAAGTGATTTTCATGCTTCCAGGGGCCCAAAACACAAGATTCATGGAATGGTTAAAAGTGCATGAAAATGGCCAATTTACTCACTCTGAGTTCTCAAAAAGGGTTTCTTTACCCCGGGAAGTTAATTAAATACCATTTGGAGGCATTTAATGTTCGAGCAAAAACGGCTTATTTTCGACAAAAGAGATAACACCCCCCCATTACGTCATGCTTCAGAAATGTGGAAAATGGTCCGTTTTCAAATGTTTTATTTTTGAACGTCAGTTCACATTTGTAGGTGGATCATCAGTGTTAGAGCTAAAATTAGCATGTTTAAAGTGATTTTCATGCTTCCAGGGGCTCGGGAAGTTAATTAAATACCATTTGGAGGCATTTAATGTTCGAGCAAAAACGTCTGATTTTCGACAAAAGAGATAACACCCCCCCCATTACGTCATGCTTCAGAAATGTGGAAAATGGTCCGTTTTCAAATGTTTTATTTTTGAACGTCAGTTCACATTTGTAGGTGGATCATCAGTGTTAGAGCTAAAATTAGCATGTTTAAAGTGATTTTCATGCTTCCAGGGGCCCAAAACACAAGATTTATGGAATGGTTAAAAGTGCATGAAAATGGCCAATTTACTCACTCTGAGTTCTCAAAAAGGGTTTCTTCACCCCGGGAAGTTAATTAAATACCATTTGGAGGCATTTAATGTTCGAGCAAAAACGGCTGATTTTCGACAAAAGAGATAACACCCCCCCATTACGTCATGCTTCAGAAATGTGGAAAATGGTCCGTTTTCAAATGTTTTATTTTTGAACGTCAGTTCACATTTGTAGGTGGATCATCAGTGTTAGAGCTAAAATTAGCATGTTTAAAGTGATTTTCATGCTTCCAGGGGATCGGGAAGTTAATTAAATACCATTTGGAGGCATTTAATGTTCGAGCAAAAACGGCTGATTTTCGACAAAAGAGATAACACCCCCCCATTACGTCATGCTTCAGAAATATGGAAAATGGTCCGTTTTCAAATGTTTTATTTTTGAACGTCAGTTCACATTTGTAGGTGGATCATCAGTGTTAGAGCTAAAATTAGCATGTTTAAAGTGATTTTCATGCTTCCAGGGGCTCGGGAAGTTAATTAAATACCATTTGGAGGCATTTAATGTTCGAGCAAAAACGGCTGATTTTCGACAAAAGAGATAACACCCCCCCATTACGTCATGCTTCAGAAATGTGGAAAATGGTCCGTTTTCAAATGTTTTATTTTTGAACGTCAGTTCACATTTGTAGGTGGATCATCAGTGTTAGAGCTAAAATTAGCATGTTTAAAGTGATTTTCATGCTTCCAGGGGCTCGGGAAGTTAATTAAATACCATTTGGAGGCATTTAATGTTCGAGCAAAAACGGCTGATTTTCGACAAAAGAGATAACACCCCCCCATTACGTCATGCTTCAGAAATGTGGAAAATGGTCCGTTTTCAAATGTTTTATTTTTGAACGTCAGTTCACATTTGTAGGTGCATCATCAGTGTTAGAGCTAAAATTAGCATGTTTAAAGTGATTTTCATGCTTCCAGGGGCCCAAAACACAAGATTTATGGAATGGTTAAAAGTGCATGAAAATGGCCAATTTACTCACTCTGAGTACTCAAAAAGGGTTTCTTCACCCCGGGAAGTTAATTAAATACCATTTGGAGGCATTTAATGTTCGAGCAAAAACGGCTGATTTTTGACAAAAGAGATAACACCCTTCATTACGTCATGCTTCAGAAATGTGAAAAATGGTCCGTTTTCAAATGTTTTATTTTTGAACGTCAGTTCACATTTGTAGGTGGATCATCAGTGTTAGAGCTAAAATTAGCATGTTTAAAGTGATTTTCATGCTTCCAGGGGCTCGGGAAGTTAATTAAATACCATTTGGAGGCATTTAATGTTCGAGCAAAAACGGCTGATTTTCGACAAAAGAGATAACACCCCCCCATTACGTCATGCTTCAGAAATGTGGAAAATGGTCCGTTTTCAAATGTTTTATTTTTGAACGTCAGTTCACATTTGTAGGTGGATCATCAGTGTTAGAGCTAAAATTAGCATGTTTAAAGTGATTTTCATGCTTCCAGGGGCCCAAAACACAAGATTTATGGAATGGTTAAAAGTGCATGAAAATGGCCAATTTACTCACTCTGAGTACTCAAAAAGGGTTTCTTCACCCCGGGAAGTTAATTAAATACCATTTGGAGGCATTTAATGTTCGAGCAAAAACGGCTGATTTTCGACAAAAGAGATAACACCCTTCATTACGTCATGCTTCAGAAATGTGGAAAATGGTCTGTTTTCAAATGTTTTATTTTTGAACGTCAGTTCACATTTGTAGGTGGATCATCAGTGTTAGAGCTAAAATTAGCATGTTTAAAGTGATGTTCATGCTTCCAGGGGCTCGGGAAGTTAATTAAATACCATTTGGAGGCATTTAATGTTCGAGCAAAAACGGCTGATTTTCGACAAAAGAGATAACACCCCCCCATTACGTCATGCTTCAGAAATGTGGAAAATGGTCCGTTTTCAAATGTTTTATTTTTGAACGTCAGTTCACATTTGTAGGTGGATTATCAGTGTTAGAGCTAAAATTAGCATGTTTAAAGTGATTTTCATGCTTCCAGGGGCTCGGGAAGTTAATTAAATACCTTTTGGAGGCATTTAATGTTCGAGCAAAAACGGCTGATTTTCGACAAAAGAGATAACACCCCCCCATTACGTCATGCTTCAGAAATGTGGAAAATGGTCCGTTTTCAAATGTTTTATTTTTGAACGTCAGTTCACATTTGTAGGTGGATCATCAGTGTTAGAGCTAAAATTAGCATGTTTAAAGTGATTTTCATGCTTCCAGGGGCTCGGGAAGTTAATTAAATACCATTTGGAGGCATTTAATGTTCGAGCAAAAACGGCTGATTTTCGACAAAAGAGATAACACCCCCCATTACGTCATGCTTCAGAAATGTGGAAAATGGTCCGTTTTCAAATGTTTTTTTTTTGAACGTCAGTTCACATTTGTAGGTGGATCATCAGTGTTAGAGCTAAAATTAGCATGTTTAAAGTGATTTTCATGCTTCCAGGGGCTCGGGAAGTTAATTAAATACCATTTGGAGGCATTTAATGTTCGAGCAAAAACGGCTGATTTTCGACAAAAGAGATAACACCCCCCCATTACGTCATGCTTCAGAAATGTGGAAAATGGTCCGTTTTCAAATGTTTTATTTTTGAACGTCAGTTCACATTTGTAGGTGGATCATCAGTGTTAGAGCTAAAATTAGCATGTTTAAAGTGATTTTCATGCTTCCAGGGGCCCAAAACACAAGATTTATGGAATGGTTAAAAGTGCATGAAAATGGCCAATTTACTCACTCTGAGTTCTCAAAAAGGGTTTCTTCACCCCGGGAAGTTAATTAAATGCCATTTGGAGGCATTTAATGTTCGAGCAAAAACGGCTGATTTTCGACAAAAGAGATAACACCCCCCCATTAGTCATGCTTCAGAAATGTGGAAAATGGTCCGTTTTCAAATGTTTTATTTTTGAACGTCAGTTCACATTTGTAGGTGGATCATCAGTGTTAGAGCTAAAATTAGCATGTTTAAAGTGATTTTCATGCTTCCAGGGGTTCGGGAAGTTAATTAAATACCATTTGGAGGCATTTAATGTTCGAGCAAAAACGGCTGATTTTCGACAAAAGAGATAACACCCCCCCATTACGTCATGCTTCAGAAATATGGAAAATGGTCCGTTTTCAAATGTTTTATTTTTGAACGTCAGTTCACATTTGTAGGTGGATCATCAGTGTTAGAGCTAAAATTAGCATGTTTAAAGTGATTTTCATGCTTCCAGGGGCTCGGGAAGTTAATTAAATACCATTTGGAGGCATTTAATGTTCGAGCAAAAACGGCTGATTTTCGACAAAAGAGATAACACCCCCCCATTACGTCATGCTTCAGAAATATGGAAAATGGTCCGTTTTCAAATGTTTTATTTTTGAACGTCAGTTCACATTTGTAGGTGGATCATCAGTGTTAGAGCTAAAATTAGCATGTTTAAAGTGATTTTCATGCTTCCAGGGGCTCGGGAAGTTAATTAAATACCATTTGGAGGCATTTAATGTTCGAGCAAAAACGGCTGATTTTCGACAAAAGAGATAACACCCCCCATTACATCATGCTTCAGAAATGTGGAAAACGGTCCGTTTTCAAATGTTTTATTTTTGAACGTCAGTTCACATTTGTAGGTGGATCATCAGTGTTAGAGCTAAAATTAGCATGTTTAAAGTGATTTTCATGCTTCCAGGGGCTCGGGAAGTTAATTAAATACCATTTGGAGGCATTTAATGTTCGAGCAAAAACGGCTGATTTTCGACAAAAGAGATAACACCCCCCCATTACGTCATGCTTCAGAAATGTGGAAAATGGTCCGTTTTCAAATGTTTTATTTTTGAACGTCAGTTCACATTTGTAGGTGGATCATCAGTGTTAGAGCTAAAATTAGCATGTTTAAAGTGATTTTCATGCTTCCAGGGGCTCGGGAAGTTAATTAAATACCATTTGGAGGCATTTAATGTTCGAGCGAAAACGGCTGATTTTCGACAAAAGAGATAACACCCCCCATTACATCATGCTTCAGAAATGTGGAAAATGGTCCGTTTTCAAATGTTTTATTTTTGAACGTCAGTTCACATTTGTAGGTGGATCATCAGTGTTAGAGCTAAAATTAGCATGTTTAAAGTGATTTTCATGCTTCCAGGGGCTCGGGAAGTAAATTAAATACCATTTGGAGGCATTTAATGTTCGAGCAAAAACGGCTGATTTTCGACAAAAGAGATACCCCCCCATTACGTCATGCTTCAGAAATGTGGAAAATGGTCCGTTTTCAAATGTTTTATTTTTGAACGTCAGTTCACATTTGTAGGTGGATCATCAGTGTTAGAGCTAAAATTAGCATGTTTAAAGTGATTTTCATGCTTCCAGGGGCCCAAAACACAAGATTCATGGAATGGTTAAAAGTGCATGAAAATGGCCAATTTACTCACTCTGAGTTCTCAAAAAGGGTTTCTTTACCCCGGGAAGTTAATTAAATACCATTTGGAGGCATTTAATGTTCGAGCAAAAACGGCTTATTTTCGACAAAAGAGATAACACCCCCCCATTACGTCATGCTTCAGAAATGTGGAAAATGGTCCGTTTTCAAATGTTTTATTTTTGAACGTCAGTTCACATTTGTAGGTGGATCATCAGTGTTAGAGCTAAAATTAGCATGTTTAAAGTGATTTTCATGCTTCCAGGGGCTCGGGAAGTTAATTAAATACCATTTGGAGGCATTTAATGTTCGAGCAAAAACGTCTGATTTTCGACAAAAGAGATAACACCCCCCCCATTACGTCATGCTTCAGAAATGTGGAAAATGGTCCGTTTTCAAATGTTTTATTTTTGAACGTCAGTTCACATTTGTAGGTGGATCATCAGTGTTAGAGCTAAAATTAGCATGTTTAAAGTGATTTTCATGCTTCCAGGGGCCCAAAACACAAGATTTATGGAATGGTTAAAAGTGCATGAAAATGGCCAATTTACTCACTCTGAGTTCTCAAAAAGGGTTTCTTCACCCCGGGAAGTTAATTAAATACCATTTGGAGGCATTTAATGTTCGAGCAAAAACGGCTGATTTTCGACAAAAGAGATAACACCCCCCCATTACGTCATGCTTCAGAAATGTGGAAAATGGTCCGTTTTCAAATGTTTTATTTTTGAACGTCAGTTCACATTTGTAGGTGGATCATCAGTGTTAGAGCTAAAATTAGCATGTTTAAAGTGATTTTCATGCTTCCAGGGGATCGGGAAGTTAATTAAATACCATTTGGAGGCATTTAATGTTCGAGCAAAAACGGCTGATTTTCGACAAAAGAGATAACACCCCCCCATTACGTCATGCTTCAGAAATATGGAAAATGGTCCGTTTTCAAATGTTTTATTTTTGAACGTCAGTTCACATTTGTAGGTGGATCATCAGTGTTAGAGCTAAAATTAGCATGTTTAAAGTGATTTTCATGCTTCCAGGGGCTCGGGAAGTTAATTAAATACCATTTGGAGGCATTTAATGTTCGAGCAAAAACGGCTGATTTTCGACAAAAGAGATAACACCCCCCCATTACGTCATGCTTCAGAAATGTGGAAAATGGTCCGTTTTCAAATGTTTTATTTTTGAACGTCAGTTCACATTTGTAGGTGGATCATCAGTGTTAGAGCTAAAATTAGCATGTTTAAAGTGATTTTCATGCTTCCAGGGGCTCGGGAAGTTAATTAAATACCATTTGGAGGCATTTAATGTTCGAGCAAAAACGGCTGATTTTCGACAAAAGAGATAACACCCCCCCATTACGTCATGCTTCAGAAATTTGGAAAATGGTCCGTTTTCAAATGTTTTATTTTTGAACGTCAGTTCACATTTGTAGGTGGATCATCAGTGTTAGAGCTAAAATTAGCATGTTTAAAGTGATTTTCATGCTTCCAGGGGCCCAAAACACAAGATTTATGGAATGGTTAAAAGTGCATGAAAATGGCCAATTTACTCACTCTGAGTACTCAAAAAGGGTTTCTTCACCCCGGGAAGTTAATTAAATACCATTTGGAGGCATTTAATGTTCGAGCAAAAACGGCTGATTTTCGACAAACGAGATAACACCCCCCCATTACGTCATGCTTCAGAAATGTGGAAAATGGTCCGTTTTCAAATGTTTTATTTTTGAACGTCAGTTCACATTTGTAGGTGGATCATCAGTGTTAGAGCTAAAATTAGCATGTTTAAAGTGATTTTCATGCTTCCAGGGGCTCGGGAAGTGAAATAAATACCATTTGGAGGCATTTAATGTTCGAGCAAAAACTGCTGATTTTCGACAAAAGAGATAACACCCCCCCATTACGTCATGCTTCCGAAATGTGGAAAATGGTCCGTTTTCAAATGTTTTATTTTTGAATGTCAGTTCACATTTGTAGGTGGATCATCAGTGTTAGAGCTAAAATTAGCATGTTTAAAGTGATTTTCATGCTTCCAGGGGCTCGGGAAGTTAATTAAATACCATTTGGAGGCATTTAATGTTCGAGCAAAAACGGCTGATTTTCGACAAAAGAGATAACACCCCCCATTACGTCATGCTTCAGAAATGTGGAAAATGGTCCGTTTTCAAATGTTTTATTTTTGAACGTCAGTTCACATTTGTAGGTGGATCATCAGTGTTAGAGCTAAAATTAGCATGTTTAAAGTGATTTTCATGCTTCCAGGGGCTCGGGAAGTTAATTAAATACCATTTGGAGGCATTTAATGTTCGAGCAAAAACGGCTGATTTTCGACAAAAGAGATAACACCCCCCATTACGTCATGCTTCAGAAATGTGGAAAATGGTCCGTTTTCAAATGTTTTATTTTTGAACGTCAGTTCACATTTGTAGGTGGATCATCAGTGTTAGAGCTAAAATTAGCATGTTTAAAATGATTTTCATGCTTCCAGGGGCCCAAAACACAAGATTTATGGAATGGTTAAAAGTGCATGAAAATGGCCAATTTACTCACTCTGAGTTCTCAAAAAGGGTTTCTTCACCCCGGGAAGTTAATTAAATACCATTTGGAGGCATTTAATGTTCGAGCAAAAACGGCTGATTTTCGACAAAAGAGATAACACCCCCCCATTACGTCATGCTTCAGAAATGTGGAAAATGGTCCGTTTTCAAATGTTTTATTTTTGAACGTCAGTTCACATTTGTAGGTGGATCATCAGTGTTAGAGCTAAAATTAGCATGTTTAAAGTGATTTTCATGCTTCCAGGGGCTCGGGAAGTTAATTAAATACCATTTGGAGGCATTTAATGTTCGAGCAAAAACGGCTGATTTTCGACAAAAGAGATAACACCCCCCCCCATTACGTCATGCTTCAGAAATGTGGAAAATGGTCCGTTTTCAAATGTTTTATTTTTGAACGTCAGTTCACATTTGTAGGTGGATCATCAGTGTTAGAGCTAAAATTAGCATGTTTAAAGTGATTTTCATGCTTCCAGGGGCCCAAAACACAAGATTTATGGAATGGTTAAAAGTGCATGAAAATGGCCAATTTACTCACTCTGAGTTCTCAAAAAGGGTTTCTTCACCCCGGGAAGTTAATTAAATACCATTTGGAGGCATTTAATGTTCGAGCAAAAACGGCTGATTTTCGACAAAAGAGATAACACCCCCCCATTACGTCATGCTTCAGAAATGTGGAAAATGGTCCGTTTTCAAATGTTTTATTTTTGAACGTCAGTTCACATTTGTAGGTGGATCATCAGTGTTAGAGCTAAAATTAGCATGTTTAAAGTGATTTTCATGCTTCCAGGGGCTCGGGAAGTTAATTAAATACCATTTGGAGGCATTTAATGTTCGAGCAAAAACGGCTGATTTTCGACAAAAGAGATAACACCCCCCCATTACGTCATGCTTCAGAAATGTGGAAAATGGTCCGTTTTCAAATGTTTTATTTTTGAACGTCAGTTCACATTTGTAGGTGGATCATCAGTGTTAGAGCTAAAATTAGCATGTTTAAAGTGATTTTCATGCTTCCAGGGGCTCGGGAAGTGAAATAAATACCATTTGGAGGCATTTAATGTTCGAGCAAAAACTGCTGATTTTCGACAAAAGAGATAACACCCCCCCATTACGTCATGCTTCAGAAATGTGGAAAATGGTCCGTTTTCAAATGTTTTATTTTTGAATGTCAGTTCACATTTGTAGGTGGATCATCAGTGTTAGAGCTAAAATTAGCATGTTTAAAGTGATTTTCATGCTTCCAGGGGCTCGGGAAGTTAATTAAATACCATTTGGAGGCATTTAATGTTCGAGCAAAAACGGCTGATTTTCGACAAAAGAGATAACACCCCCCATTACGTCATGCTTCAGAAATGTGGAAAATGGTCCGTTTTCAAATGTTTTATTTTTGAACGTCAGTTCACATTTGTAGGTGGATCATCAGTGTTAGAGCTAAAATTAGCATGTTTAAAGTGATTTTCATGCTTCCAGGGGCTCGGGAAGTTAATTAAATACCATTTGGAGGCATTTAATGTTCGAGCAAAAACGGCTGATTTTCGACAAAAGAGATAACACCCCCCATTACGTCATGCTTCAGAAATGTGGAAAATGGTCCGTTTTCAAATGTTTTATTTTTGAACGTCAGTTCACATTTGTAGGTGGATCATCAGTGTTAGAGCTAAAATTAGCATGTTTAAAGTGATTTTCATGCTTCCAGGGGCCCAAAACACAAGATTTATGGAATGGTTAAAAGTGCATGAAAATGGCCAATTTACTCACTCTGAGTTCTCAAAAAGGGTTTCTTCACCCCGGGAAGTTAATTAAATACCATTTGGAGGCATTTAATGTTCGAGCAAAAACGGCTGATTTTCGACAAAAGAGATAACACCCCCCCATTACGTCATGCTTCAGAAATGTGGAAAATGGTCCGTTTTCAAATGTTTTATTTTTGAACGTCAGTTCACATTTGTAGGTGGATCATCAGTGTTAGAGCTAAAATTAGCATGTTTAAAGTGATTTTCATGCTTCCAGGGGCTCGGGAAGTTAATTAAATACCATTTGGAGGCATTTAATGTTCGAGCAAAAACGGCTGATTTTCGACAAAAGAGATAACACCCCCCCCCATTACGTCATGCTTCAGAAATGTGGAAAATGGTCCGTTTTCAAATGTTTTATTTTTGAACGTCAGTTCACATTTGTAGGTGGATCATCAGTGTTAGAGCTAAAATTAGCATGTTTAAAGTGATTTTCATGCTTCCAGGGGCCCAAAACACAAGATTTATGGAATGGTTAAAAGTGCATGAAAATGGCCAATTTACTCACTCTGAGTTCTCAAAAAGGGTTTCTTCACCCCGGGAAGTTAATTAAATACCATTTGGAGGCATTTAATGTTCGAGCAAAAACGGCTGATTTTCGACAAAAGAGATAACACCCCCCCATTACGTCATGCTTCAGAAATGTGGAAAATGGTCCGTTTTCAAATGTTTTATTTTTGAATGTCAGTTCACATTTGTAGGTGGATCATCAGTGTTAGAGCTAAAATTAGCATGTTTAAAGTGATTTTCATGCTTCCAGGGGCTCGGGAAGTTAATTAAATACCATTTGGAGGCATTTAATGTTCGAGCAAAAACGGCTGATTTTCGACAAAAGAGATAACACCCCCCCATTACGTCATGCTTCAGAAATGTGGAAAATGGTCCGTTTTCAAATGTTTTATTTTTGAACGTCAGTTCACATTTGTAGGTGGATCATCAGTGTTAGAGCTAAAATTAGCATGTTTAAAGTGATTTTCATGCTTCCAGGGGCTCGGGAAGTTAATTAAATACCATTTGGAGGCATTTAATGTTCGAGCAAAAACGGCTGATTTTCGACAAAAGAGATAACACCCCCCCATTACGTCATGCTTCAGAAATGTGGAAAATGGTCCGTTTTCAAATGTTTTATTTTTGAACGTCAGTTCACATTTGTAGGTGCATCATCAGTGTTAGAGCTAAAATTAGCATGTTTAAAGTGATTTTCATGCTTCCAGGGGCCCAAAACACAAGATTTATGGAATGGTTAAAAGTGCATGAAAATGGCCAATTTACTCACTCTGAGTACTCAAAAAGGGTTTCTTCACCCCGGGAAGTTAATTAAATACCATTTGGAGGCATTTAATGTTCGAGCAAAAACGGCTGATTTTTGACAAAAGAGATAACACCCTTCATTACGTCATGCTTCAGAAATGTGAAAAATGGTCCGTTTTCAAATGTTTTATTTTTGAACGTCAGTTCACATTTGTAGGTGGATCATCAGTGTTAGAGCTAAAATTAGCATGTTTAAAGTGATTTTCATGCTTCCAGGGGCTCGGGAAGTTAATTAAATACCATTTGGAGGCATTTAATGTTCGAGCAAAAACGGCTGATTTTCGACAAAAGAGATAACACCCCCCCATTACGTCATGCTTCAGAAATGTGGAAAATGGTCCGTTTTCAAATGTTTTATTTTTGAACGTCAGTTCACATTTGTAGGTGGATCATCAGTGTTAGAGCTAAAATTAGCATGTTTAAAGTGATTTTCATGCTTCCAGGGGCCCAAAACACAAGATTTATGGAATGGTTAAAAGTGCATGAAAATGGCCAATTTACTCACTCTGAGTACTCAAAAAGGGTTTCTTCACCCCGGGAAGTTAATTAAATACCATTTGGAGGCATTTAATGTTCGAGCAAAAACGGCTGATTTTCGACAAAAGAGATAACACCCTTCATTACGTCATGCTTCAGAAATGTGGAAAATGGTCTGTTTTCAAATGTTTTATTTTTGAACGTCAGTTCACATTTGTAGGTGGATCATCAGTGTTAGAGCTAAAATTAGCATGTTTAAAGTGATGTTCATGCTTCCAGGGGCTCGGGAAGTTAATTAAATACCATTTGGAGGCATTTAATGTTCGAGCAAAAACGGCTGATTTTCGACAAAAGAGATAACACCCCCCCATTACGTCATGCTTCAGAAATGTGGAAAATGGTCCGTTTTCAAATGTTTTATTTTTGAACGTCAGTTCACATTTGTAGGTGGATTATCAGTGTTAGAGCTAAAATTAGCATGTTTAAAGTGATTTTCATGCTTCCAGGGGCTCGGGAAGTTAATTAAATACCTTTTGGAGGCATTTAATGTTCGAGCAAAAACGGCTGATTTTCGACAAAAGAGATAACACCCCCCCATTACGTCATGCTTCAGAAATGTGGAAAATGGTCCGTTTTCAAATGTTTTATTTTTGAACGTCAGTTCACATTTGTAGGTGGATCATCAGTGTTAGAGCTAAAATTAGCATGTTTAAAGTGATTTTCATGCTTCCAGGGGCTCGGGAAGTTAATTAAATACCATTTGGAGGCATTTAATGTTCGAGCAAAAACGGCTGATTTTCGACAAAAGAGATAACACCCCCCATTACGTCATTCTTCAGAAATGTGGAAAATGGTCCGTTTTCAAATGTTTTTTTTTTGAACGTCAGTTCACATTTGTAGGTGGATCATCAGTGTTAGAGCTAAAATTAGCATGTTTAAAGTGATTTTCATGCTTCCAGGGGCTCGGGAAGTTAATTAAATACCATTTGGAGGCATTTAATGTTCGAGCAAAAACGGCTGATTTTCGACAAAAGAGATAACACCCCCCCATTACGTCATGCTTCAGAAATGTGGAAAATGGTCCGTTTTCAAATGTTTTATTTTTGAACGTCAGTTCACATTTGTAGGTGGATCATCAGTGTTAGAGCTAAAATTAGCATGTTTAAAGTGATTTTCATGCTTCCAGGGGCCCAAAACACAAGATTTATGGAATGGTTAAAAGTGCATGAAAATGGCCAATTTACTCACTCTGAGTTCTCAAAAAGGGTTTCTTCACCCCGGGAAGTTAATTAAATGCCATTTGGAGGCATTTAATGTTCGAGCAAAAACGGCTGATTTTCGACAAAAGAGATAACACCCCCCCATTAGTCATGCTTCAGAAATGTGGAAAATGGTCCGTTTTCAAATGTTTTATTTTTGAACGTCAGTTCACATTTGTAGGTGGATCATCAGTGTTAGAGCTAAAATTAGCATGTTTAAAGTGATTTTCATGCTTCCAGGGGTTCGGGAAGTTAATTAAATACCATTTGGAGGCATTTAATGTTCGAGCAAAAACGGCTGATTTTCGACAAAAGAGATAACACCCCCCCATTACGTCATGCTTCAGAAATATGGAAAATGGTCCGTTTTCAAATGTTTTATTTTTGAACGTCAGTTCACATTTGTAGGTGGATCATCAGTGTTAGAGCTAAAATTAGCATGTTTAAAGTGATTTTCATGCTTCCAGGGGCTCGGGAAGTTAATTAAATACCATTTGGAGGCATTTAATGTTCGAGCAAAAACGGCTGATTTTCGACAAAAGAGATAACACCCCCCCATTACGTCATGCTTCAGAAATATGGAAAATGGTCCGTTTTCAAATGTTTTATTTTTGAACGTCAGTTCACATTTGTAGGTGGATCATCAGTGTTAGAGCTAAAATTAGCATGTTTAAAGTGATTTTCATGCTTCCAGGGGCTCGGGAAGTTAATTAAATACCATTTGGAGGCATTTAATGTTCGAGCAAAAACGGCTGATTTTCGACAAAAGAGATAACACCCCCCATTACATCATGCTTCAGAAATGTGGAAAACGGTCCGTTTTCAAATGTTTTATTTTTGAACGTCAGTTCACATTTGTAGGTGGATCATCAGTGTTAGAGCTAAAATTAGCATGTTTAAAGTGATTTTCATGCTTCCAGGGGCTCGGGAAGTTAATTAAATACCATTTGGAGGCATTTAATGTTCGAGCAAAAACGGCTGATTTTCGACAAAAGAGATAACACCCCCCCATTACGTCATGCTTCAGAAATGTGGAAAATGGTCCGTTTTCAAATGTTTTATTTTTGAACGTCAGTTCACATTTGTAGGTGGATCATCAGTGTTAGAGCTAAAATTAGCATGTTTAAAGTGATTTTCATGCTTCCAGGGGCCCAAAACACAAGATTTATGGAATGGTTAAAAGTGCATGAAAATGGCCAATTTACTCACTCTGAGTTCTCAAAAAGGGTTTCTTCACCCCGGGAAGTTAATTAAATACCATTTGGAGGCATTTAATGTTCGAGCAAAAACGGCTGATTTTCGACAAAAGAGATAACACCCCCCCATTACGTCATGCTTCAGAAATGTGGAAAATGGTCCGTTTTCAAATGTTTTATTTTTGAACGTCAGTTCACATTTGTAGGTGGATCATCAGTGTTAGAGCTAAAATTAGCATGTTTAAAGTGATTTTCATGCTTCCAGGGGCCCAAAACACAAGATTTATGGAATGGTTAAAAGTGCATGAAAATGGCCAATTTACTCACTCTGAGTTCTCAAAAAGGGTTTCTTCACCCCGGGAAGTTAATTAAATACCATTTGGAGGCATTTAATGTTCGAGCAAAAACGGCTGATTTTCGACAAAAGAGATACCCCCCCATTACGTCATGCTTCAGAAATGTGGAAAATGGTCCGTTTTCAAATGTTTTATTTTTGAACGTCAGTTCACATTTGTAGGTGGATCATCAGTGTTAGAGCTAAAATTAGCATGTTTAAAGTGATTTTCATGCTTCCAGGGGCCCAAAACACAAGATTTATGGAATGGTTAAAAGTGCATGAAAATGGCCAATTTACTCACTCTGAGTTCTCAAAAAGGGTTTCTTCACCCCGGGAAGTTAATTAAATACCATTTGGAGGCATTTAATGTTCGAGCAAAAACGGCTGATTTTCGACAAAAGAGATACCCCCCCATTACGTCATGCTTCAGAAATGTGGAAAATGGTCCGTTTTCAAATGTTTTATTTTTGAACGTCAGTTCACATTTGTAGGTGGATCATCAGTGTTAGAGCTAAAATTAGCATGTTTAAAGTGATTTTCATGCTTCCAGGGGCCCAAAACACAAGATTCATGGAATGGTTAAAAGTGCATGAAAATGGCCAATTTACTCACTCTGAGTTCTCAAAAAGGGTTTCTTCACCCCGGGAAGTTAATTAAATACCATTTGGAGGCATTTAATGTTCGAGCAAAAACGGCTTATTTTCGACAAAAGAGATAACACCCCCCCATTACGTCATGCTTCAGAAATGTGGAAAATGGTCCGTTTTCAAATGTTTTATTTTTGAACGTCAGTTCACATTTGTAGGTGGATCATCAGTGTTAGAGCTAAAATTAGCATGTTTAAAGTGATTTTCATGCTTCCAGGGGCTCGGGAAGTTAATTAAATACCATTTGGAGGCATTTAATGTTCGAGCAAAAACGGCTGATTTTCGACAAAAGAGATAACACCCCCCCCATTACGTCATGCTTCAGAAATGTGGAAAATGGTCCGTTTTCAAATGTTTTATTTTTGAACGTCAGTTCACATTTGTAGGTGGATCATCAGTGTTAGAGCTAAAATTAGCATGTTTAAAGTGATTTTCATGCTTCCAGGGGCCCAAAACACAAGATTTATGGAATGGTTAAAAGTGCATGAAAATGGCCAATTTACTCACTCTGAGTTCTCAAAAAGGGTTTCTTCACCCCGGGAAGTTAATTAAATACCATTTGGAGGCATTTAATGTTCGAGCAAAAACGGCTGATTTTCGACAAAAGAGATAACACCCCCCCATTACGTCATGCTTCAGAAATGTGGAAAATGGTCCGTTTTCAAATGTTTTATTTTTGAACGTCAGTTCACATTTGTAGGTGGATCATCAGTGTTAGAGCTAAAATTAGCATGTTTAAAGTGATTTTCATGCTTCCAGGGGATCGGGAAGTTAATTAAATACCATTTGGAGGAATTTAATGTTCGAGCAAAAACGGCTGATTTTCGACAAAAGAGATAACACCCCCCCATTACGTCATGCTTCAGAAATATGGAAAATGGTCCGTTTTCAAATGTTTTATTTTTGAACGTCAGTTCACATTTGTAGGTGGATCATCAGTGTTAGAGCTAAAATTAGCATGTTTAAAGTGATTTTCATGCTTCCAGGGGCTCGGGAAGTTAATTAAATACCATTTGGAGGCATTTAATGTTCGAGCAAAAACGGCTGATTTTCGACAAAAGAGATAACACCCCCCCATTACGTCATGCTTCAGAAATGTGGAAAATGGTCCGTTTTCAAATGTTTTATTTTTGAACGTCAGTTCACATTTGTAGGTGGATCATCAGTGTTAGAGCTAAAATTAGCATGTTTAAAGTGATTTTCATGCTTCCAGGGGCTCGGGAAGTTAATTAAATACCATTTGGAGGCATTTAATGTTCGAGCAAAAACGGCTGATTTTCGACAAAAGAGATAACACCCCCCCCATTACGTCATGCTTCAGAAATTTGGAAAATGGTCCGTTTTCAAATGTTTTATTTTTGAACGTCAGTTCACATTTGTAGGTGGATCATCAGTGTTAGAGCTAAAATTAGCATGTTTAAAGTGATTTTCATGCTTCCAGGGGCCCAAAACACAAGATTTATGGAATGGTTAAAAGTGCATGAAAATGGCCAATTTACTCACTCTGAGTACTCAAAAAGGGTTTCTTCACCCCGGGAAGTTAATTAAATACCATTTGGAGGCATTTAATGTTCGAGCAAAAACGGCTGATTTTCGACAAAAGAGATAACACCCCCCCCATTACGTCATGCTTCAGAAATGTGGAAAATGGTCCGTTTTCAAATGTTTTATTTTTGAACGTCAGTTCACATTTGTAGGTGGATCATCAGTGTTAGAGCTAAAATTAGCATGTTTAAAGTGATTTTCATGCTTCCAGGGGCTCGGGAAGTTAATTAAATACCATTTGGAGGCATTTAATGTTCGAGCAAAAACGGCTGATTTTCGACAAAAGAGATAACACCCCCCCATTACGTCATGCTTCAGAAATGTGGAAAATGGTCCGTTTTCAAATGTTTTATTTTTGAACGTCAGTTCACATTTGTAGGTGGATCATCAGTGTTAGAGCTAAAATTAGCATGTTTAAAGTGATTTTCATGGTTCCAGGGGCTCGGGAAGTGAAATAAATACCATTTGGAGGCATTTAATGTTCGAGCAAAAACGGCTGATTTTCGACAAAAGAGATAACACCCCCCCATTACGTCATGCTTCAGAAATGTGGAAAATGGTCCGTTTTCAAATGTTTTATTTTTGAACGTCAGTTCACATTTGTAGGTGGATCATCAGTGTTAGAGCTAAAATTAGCATGTTTAAAGTGATTTTCATGCTTCCAGGGGCTCGGGAAGTTAATTAAATACCATTTGGAGGCATTTAATGTTCGAGCAAAAACGGCTGATTTTCGACAAAAGAGATAACACCCCCCCCATTACGTCATGCTTCAGAAATGTGGAAAATGGTCCGTTTTCAAATGTTTTATTTTTGAACGTCAGTTCACATTTGTAGGTGGATCATCAGTGTTAGAGCTAAAATTAGCATGTTTAAAGTGATTTTCATGCTTCCAGGGGCCCAAAACACAAGATTTATGGAATGGTTAAAAGTGCATGAAAATGGCCAATTTACTCACTCTGAGTTCTCAAAAAGGGTTTCTTCACCCCGGGAAGTTAATTAAATACCATTTGGAGGCATTTAATGTTCGAGCAAAAACGGCTGATTTTCGACAAAAGAGATAACACCCCCCCATTACGTCATGCTTCAGAAATGTGGAAAATGGTCCGTTTTCAAATGTTTTATTTTTGAACGTCAGTTCACATTTGTAGGTGGATCATCAGTGTTAGAGCTAAAATTAGCATGTTTAAAGTGATTTTCATGCTTCCAGGGGCTCGGGAAGTTAATTAAATACCATTTGGAGGCATTTAATGTTCGAGCAAAAACGGCTGATTTTCGACAAAAGAGATAACACCCCCCCCATTACGTCATGCTTCAGAAATTTGGAAAATGGTCCGTTTTCAAATGTTTTATTTTTGAACGTCAGTTCACATTTGTAGGTGGATCATCAGTGTTAGAGCTAAAATTAGCATGTTTAAAGTGATTTTCATGCTTCCAGGGGCCCAAAACACAAGATTTATGGAATGGTTAAAAGTGCATGAAAATGGCCAATTTACTCACTCTGAGTACTCAAAAAGGGTTTCTTCACCCCGGGAAGTTAATTAAATACCATTTGGAGGCATTTAATGTTCGAGCAAAAACGGCTGATTTTCGACAAAAGAGATAACACCCCCCCATTACGTCATGCTTCAGAAATGTGGAAAATGGTCCGTTTTCAAATGTTTTATTTTTGAACGTCAGTTCACATTTGTAGGTGGATCATCAGTGTTAGAGCTAAAATTAGCATGTTTAAAGTGATTTTCATGCTTCCAGGGGCTCGGGAAGTTAATTAAATACCATTTGGAGGCATTTAATGTTCGAGCAAAAACGGCTGATTTTCGACAAAAGAGATAACACCCCCCCATTACGTCATGCTTCAGAAATGTGGAAAATGGTCCGTTTTCAAATGTTTTATTTTTGAACGTCAGTTCACATTTGTAGGTGGATCATCAGTGTTAGAGCTAAAATTAGCATGTTTAAAGTGATTTTCATGGTTCCAGGGGCTCGGGAAGTGAAATAAATACCATTTGGAGGCATTTAATGTTCGAGCAAAAACGGCTGATTTTCGACAAAAGAGATAACACCCCCCCATTACGTCATGCTTCAGAAATGTGGAAAATGGTCCGTTTCAAATGTTTTATTTTTGAACGTCAGTTCACATTTGTAGGTGGATCATCAGTGTTAGACCTAAAATTAGCATGTTTAAAGTGATTTTCATGCTTCCAGGGGCTCGGGAAGTTAATTAAATACCATTTGGAGGCATTTAATGTTCGAGCAAAAACGGCTGATTTTCGACAAAAGAGATAACACCCCCCCCATTACGTCATGCTTCAGAAATGTGGAAAATGGTCCGTTTTCAAATGTTTTATTTTTGAACGTCAGTTCACATTTGTAGGTGGATCATCAGTGTTAGAGCTAAAATTAGCATGTTTAAAGTGATTTTCATGCTTCCAGGGGCCCAAAACACAAGATTTATGGAATGGTTAAAAGTGCATGAAAATGGCCAATTTACTCACTCTGAGTTCTCAAAAAGGGTTTCTTCACCCCGGGAAGTTAATTAAATACCATTTGGAGGCATTTAATGTTCGAGCAAAAACGGCTGATTTTCGACAAAAGAGATAACACCCCCCCATTACGTCATGCTTCAGAAATGTGGAAAATGGTCCGTTTTCAAATGTTTTATTTTTGAACGTCAGTTCACATTTGTAGGTGGATCATCAGTGTTAGAGCTAAAATTAGCATGTTTAAAGTGATTTTCATGCTTCCAGGGGCTCGGGAAGTTAATTAAATACCATTTGGAGGCATTTAATGTTCGAGCAAAAACGGCTGATTTTCGACAAAAGAGATAACACCCCCCCCCATTACGTCATGCTTCAGAAATGTGGAAAATGGTCCGTTTTCAAATGTTTTATTTTTGAACGTCAGTTCACATTTGTAGGTGGATCATCAGTGTTAGAGCTAAAATTAGCATGTTTAAAGTGATTTTCATGCTTCCAGGGGCTCGGGAAGTTAATTAAATACCATTTGGAGGCATTTAATGTTCGAGCAAAAACGGCTGATTTTCGACAAAAGAGATAACACCCCCCCATTACGTCATGCTTCAGAAATGTGGAAAATGGTCCGTTTTCAAATGTTTTATTTTTGAACGTCAGTTCACATTTGTAGGTGGATCATCAGTGTTAGAGCTAAAATTAGCATGTTTAAAGTGATTTTCATGCTTCCAGGGGCTCGGGAAGTTAATTAAATACCATTTGGAGGCATTTAATGTTCGAGCAAAAACGGCTGATTTTCGACAAAAGAGATAACACCCCCCCATTACGTCATGCTTCAGAAATATGGAAAATGGTCCGTTTTTCAAATGTTTTATTTTTGAACGTCAGTTCACATTTGTAGGTGGATCATCAGTGTTAGAGCTAAAATTAGCATGTTTAAAGTGATTTTCATGCTTCCAGGGGCTCGGGAAGTTAATTAAATACCATTTGGAGGCATTTAATGTTCGAGCAAAAACGGACTGATTTTCGACAAAAGAGATAACACCCCCCATTACATCATGCTTCAGAAATGTGGAAAATGGTCCGTTTTCAAATGTTTTATTTTTGAACGTCAGTTCACATTTGTAGGTGGATCATCAGTGTTAGAGCTAAAATTAGCATGTTTAAAGTGATTTTCATGCTTCCAGGGGCCCAAAACACAAGATTTATGGAATGGTTAAAAGTGCATGAAAATGGCCAATTTACTCACTCTGAGTTCTCAAAAGGGTTTCTTCACCCGGGAAGTTAATTAAATACCATTTGGAGGCATTTAATGTTCGAGCAAAAACGGCTCTGATTTTCGACAAAAGAGATAACACCCCCCCATTACGTCATGCTTCAGAAATGTGGAAAATGGTCCGTTTTCAAATGTTTTATTTTTGAACGTCAGTTCACATTTGTAGGTGGATCATCAGTGTTAGAGCTAAAATTAGCATGTTTAAAGTGATTTTCATGCTTCCAGGGGCTCGGGAAGTTAATTAAATACCATTTGGAGGCATTTAATGTTCGAGCAAAAACGGCTGATTTCGACAAAAGAGATAACACCCCCCCATTACGTCATGCTTCAGAAATGTGGAAAATGGTCCGTTTTCAAATGTTTTATTTTTGAACGTCAGTTCACATTTGTAGGTGGATCATCAGTGTTAGAGCTAAAATTAGCATGTTTAAAGTGATTTTCATGCTTCCAGGGGCTCGGGAAGTTAATTAAATACACCATTTGGAGGCATTTAATGTTCGAGCAAAAACGGCTGATTTTCGACAAAAGAGATAACACCCCCCCATTACGTCATGCTTCAGAAATGTGGAAAATGGTCCGTTTTCAAATGTTTTATTTTTGAACGTCAGTTCACATTTGTAGGTGGATCATCAGTGTTAGAGCTAAAATTAGCATGTTTAAAGTGATTTTCATGCTTCCAGGGGCCCAAAACACAAGATTTATGGAATGGTTAAAAGTGCATGAAAATGGCCAATTTACTCACTCTGAGTACTCAAAAAGGGTTTCTTCACCCCGGGAAGTTAATTAAATACCATTTGGAGGCATTTAATGTTCGAGCAAAAACGGCTGATTTTTGACAAAAGAGATAACACCCTTCATTACGTCATGCTTCAGAAATGTGAAAAATGGTCCGTTTTCAAATGTTTTATTTTTGAACGTCAGTTCACATTTGTAGGTGGATCATCAGTGTTAGAGCTAAAATTAGCATGTTTAAAGTGATTTTCATGCTTCCAGGGGCTCGGGAAGTTAATTAAATACCATTTGGAGGCATTTAATGTTCGAGCAAAAACGGCTGATTTTCGACAAAAGAGATAACACCCCCCCATTACGTCATGCTTCAGAAATGTGGAAAATGGTCCGTTTTCAAATGTTTTATTTTTGAACGTCAGTTCACATTTGTAGGTGGATCATCAGTGTTAGAGCTAAAATTAGCATGTTTAAAGTGATTTTCATGCTTCCAGGGGCCCAAAACACAAGATGTATGGAATGGTTAAAAGTGCATGAAAATGGCCAATTTACTCACTCTGAGTACTCAAAAAAGGTTTCTTCACCCCGGGAAGTTAATTAAATACCATTTGGAGGCATTTAATGTTCGAGCAAAAACGGCTGATTTTCGACAAAAGAGATAACACCCTTCATTACGTCATGCTTCAGAAATGTGGAAAATGGTCTGTTTTCAAATGTTTTATTTTTGAACGTCAGTTCACATTTGTAGGTGGATCATCAGTGTTAGAGCTAAAATTAGCATGTTTAAAGTGATGTTCATGCTTCCAGGGGCTCGGGAAGTTAATTAAATACCATTTGGAGGCATTTAATGTTCGAGCAAAAACGGCTGATTTTCGACAAAAGAGATAACACCCCCCCATTACGTCATGCTTCAGAAATGTGGAAAATGGTCCGTTTTCAAATGTTTTATTTTTGAACGTCAGTTCACATTTGTAGGTGGATTATCAGTGTTAGAGCTAAAATTAGCATGTTTAAAGTGATTTTCATGCTTCCAGGGGCTCGGGAAGTTAATTAAATACCTTTTGGAGGCATTTAATGTTCGAGCAAAAACGGCTGATTTTCGACAAAAGAGATAACACCCCCCCATTA
This sequence comes from Lissotriton vulgaris, assembly GCF_964263255.1. NCBI lineage: Eukaryota > Metazoa > Chordata > Amphibia > Caudata > Salamandridae > Lissotriton > Lissotriton vulgaris. The sequence continues at coordinate 852,183 of NW_028246241.1, read as the reverse complement.
CGTCATGCTTCAGAAATGTGGAAAATGGTCCGTTTTCAAATGTTTTATTTTTGAACGTCAGTTCACATTTGTAGGTGGATCATCAGTGTTAGAGCTAAAATTAGCATGTTTAAAGTGATTGTCATGCTTCCAGGGGCTCGGGAAGTTAATTAAATACCATTTGGAGGCATTTAATGTTCGAGCAAAAACGGCTGATTTTCGACAAAAGAGATAACACCCCCCATTACGTCATGCTTCAGAAATGTGGAAAATGGTCCGTTTTCAAATGTTTTTTTTTTGAACGTCAGTTCACATTTGTAGGTGGATCATCAGTGTTAGAGCTAAAATTAGCATGTTTAAAGTGATTTTCATGCTTCCAGGGGCTCGGGAAGTTAATTAAATACCATTTGGAGGCATTTAATGTTCGAGCAAAAACGGCTGATTTTCGACAAAAGAGATAACACCCCCCCATTACGTCATGCTTCAGAAATGTGGAAAATGGTCCGTTTTCAAATGTTTTATTTTTGAACGTCAGTTCACATTTGTAGGTGGATCATCAGTGTTAGAGCTAAAATTAGCATGTTTAAAGTGATTTTCATGCTTCCAGGGGCCCAAAACACAAGATTTATGGAATGGTTAAAAGTGCATGAAAATGGCCAATTTACTCACTCTGAGTTCTCAAAAAGGGTTTCTTCACCCCGGGAAGTTAATTAAATACCATTTGGAGGCATTTAATGTTCGAGCAAAAATGGCTGATTTTCGACAAAAGAGATAACACCCCCCCATTACGTCATGCTTCAGAAATGTGGAAAATGGTCCGTTTTCAAATGTTTTATTTTTGAACGTCAGTTCACATTTGTAGGTGGATCATCAGTGTTAGAGCTAAAATTAGCATGTTTAAAGTGATTTTCATGCTTCCAGGGGCTCGGGAAGTTAATTAAATACCATTTGGAGGCATTTAATGTTCGAGCAAAAATGGCTGATTTTCGACAAAAGAGATAACACCCCCCCCATTACGTCATGCTTCAGAACTGTGGAAAATGGTCCGTTTTCAAATGTTTTATTTTTGAACGTCAGTTCACATTTGTAGGTGGATCATCAGTGTTAGAGCTAAAATTAGCATGTTTAAAGTGATTTTCATGCTTCCAGGGGCCCAAAACACAAGATTTATGGAATGGTTAAAAGTGCATGAAAATGGCCAATTTACTCACTCTGAGTTCTCAAAACGGGTTTCTTCACCCCGGGAAGTTAATTAAATGCCATTTGGAGGCATTTAATGTTCGAGCAAAAACGGCTGATTTTCGACAAAAGAGATAACACCCCCCCATTAGTCATGCTTCAGAAATGTGGAAAATGGTCCGTTTTCAAATGTTTTATTTTTGAACGTCAGTTCACATTTGTAGGTGGATCATCAGTGTTAGAGCTAAAATTAGCATGTTTAAAGTGATTTTCATGCTTCCAGGGGTTCGGGAAGTTAATTAAATACCATTTGGAGGCATTTAATGTTCGAGCAAAAACGGCTGATTTTCGACAAAAGAGATAACACCCCCCCATTACGTCATGCTTCAGAAATATGGAAAATGGTCCATTTTCAAATGTTTTATTTTTGAACGTCAGTTCACATTTGTAGGTGGATCATCAGTGTTAGAGCTAAAATTAGCATGTTTAAAGTGATTTTCATGCTTCCAGGGGCTCGGGAAGTTAATTAAATACCATTTGGAGGCATTTAATGTTCGAGCAAAAACGGCTGATTTTCGACAAAAGAGATAACACCCCCCCATTACGTCATGCTTCAGAAATGTGGAAAATGGTCCGTTTTCAAATGTTTTATTTTTGAACGTCAGTTCACATTTGTAGGTGGATCATCAGTGTTAGAGCTAAAATTAGCATGTTTAAAGTGATTTTCATGCTTCCAGGGGCTCGGGAAGTTAATTAAATACCATTTGGAGGCATTTAATGTTCGAGCAAAAACGGCTGATTTTCGACAAAAGAGATAACACCCCCCCATTACGTCATGCTTCAGAAATATGGAAAATGGTCCGTTTTCAAATGTTTTATTTTTGAACGTCAGTTCACATTTGTAGGTGGATCATCAGTGTTAGAGCTAAAATTAGCATGTTTAAAGTGATTTTCATGCTTCCAGGGGCTCGGGAAGTTAATTAAATACCATTTGGAGGCATTTAATGTTCGAGCAAAAACGGCTGATTTTCGACAAAAGAGATAACACCCCCCATTACATCATGCTTCAGAAATGTGGAAAATGGTCCGTTTTCAAATGTTTTATTTTTGAACGTCAGTTCACATTTGTAGGTGGATCATCAGTGTTAGAGCTAAAATTAGCATGTTTAAAGTGATTTTCATGCTTCCAGGGGCTCGGGAAGTTAATTAAATACCATTTGGAGGCATTTAATGTTCGAGCAAAAACGGCTGATTTTCGACAAAAGAGATAACACCCCCCCATTACGTCATGCTTCAGAAATGTGGAAAATGGTCCGTTTTCAAATGTTTTATTTTTGAACGTCAGTTCACATTTGTAGGTGGATCATCAGTGTTAGAGCTAAAATTAGCATGTTTAAAGTGATTTTCATGCTTCCAGGGGCCCAAAACACAAGATTTATGGAATGGTTAAAAGTGCATGAAAATGGCCAATTTACTCACTCTGAGTTCTCAAAAAGGGTTTCTTCACCCCGGGAAGTTAATTAAATACCATTTGGAGGCATTTAATGTTCGAGCAAAAACGGCTGATTTTTGACAAAAGAGATAACACCCTTCATTACGTCATGCTTCAGAAATGTGGAAAATGGTCCGTTTTCAAATGTTTTATTTTTGAACGTCAGTTCACATTTGTAGGTGGATCATCAGTGTTAGAGCTAAAATTAGCATGTTTAAAGTGATTTTCATGCTTCCAGGGGCTCGGGAAGTTAATTAAATACCATTTGGAGGCATTTAATGTTCGAGCAAAAACGGCTGATTTTCGACAAAAGAGATAACACCCCCCCATTACGTCATGCTTCAGAAATGTGGAAAATGGTCCGTTTTCAAATGTTTTATTTTTGAACGTCAGTTCACATTTGTAGGTGGATCATCAGTGTTAGAGCTAAAATTAGCATGTTTAAAGTGATTTTCATGCTTCCAGGGGCTCGGGAAGTTAATTAAATATTTTTTGGAGGCATTTAATGTTCGAGCAAAAACGGCTGATTTTCGACAAAAGAGATAACACCCCCCCATTACGTCATGCTTCAGAAATGTGGAAAATGGTCCGTTTTCAAATGTTTTATTTTTGAACGTCAGTTCACATTTGTAGGTGGATCATCAGTGTTAGAGCTAAAATTAGCATGTTTAAAGTGATTTTCATGCTTCCAGGGGCTCGGGAAGTTAATTAAATACCATTTTGAGGCATTTAATGTTCGAGCAAAAACGGCTGATTTTCGACAAAAGAGATAACACCCCCCTATTACGTCATGCTTCAGAAATGTGGAAAATGGTCCGTTTTCAAATGTTTTATTTTTGAACGCCAGTTCACATTTGTAGGTGGATCATCAGTGTTAGAGCTAAAATTAGCATGTTTAAAGTGATTTTCATGCTTCCAGGGGCTCGGGAAGTTAATTAAATACCATTTGGAGGCATTTAATGTTCGAGCAAAAATGGCTGATTTTCGACAAAAGAGATAACACCCCCCCCATTACGTCATGCTTCAGAACTGTGGAAAATGGTCCGTTTTCAAATGTTTTATTTTTGAACGTCAGTTCACATTTGTAGGTGGATCATCAGTGTTAGAGCTAAAATTAGCATGTTTAAAGTGATTTTCATGCTTCCAGGGGCCCAAAACACAAGATTTATGGAATGGTTAAAAGTGCATGAAAATGGCCAATTTACTCACTCTGAGTTCTCAAAACGGGTTTCTTCACCCCGGGAAGTTAATTAAATACCATTTGGAGGCATTTAATGTTCGAGCAAAAACGGCTGATTTTCGACAAAAGAGATAACACCCCCCCATTAGTCATGCTTCAGAAATGTGGAAAATGGTCCGTTTTCAAATGTTTTATTTTTGAACGTCAGTTCACATTTGTAGGTGGATCATCAGTGTTAGAGCTAAAATTAGCATGTTTAAATTGATTTTCATGCTTCCAGGGGTTCGGGAAGTTAATTAAATACCATTTGGAGGCATTTAATGTTCGAGCAAAAACGGCTGATTTTCGACAAAAGAGATAACACCCCCCCATTACGTCATGCTTCAGAAATATGGAAAATGGTCCGTTTTCAAATGTTTTATTTTTGAACGTCAGTTCACATTTGTAGGTGGATCATCAGTGTTAGAGCTAAAATTAGCATGTTTAAAGTGATTTTCATGCTTCCAGGGGCTCGGGAAGTTAATTAAATACCATTTGGAGGCATTTAATGTTCGAGCAAAAACGGCTGATTTTCGACAAAAGAGATAACACCCCCCCATTACGTCATGCTCCAGAAATGTGGAAAATGGTCCGTTTTCAAATGTTTTATTTTTGAACGTCAGTTCACATTTGTAGGTGGATCATCAGTGTTAGAGCTAAAATTAGCATGTTTAAAGTGATTTTCATGCTTCCAGGGTCTCGGGAAGTTAATTAAATACCATTTGGAGGCATTTAATGTTCGAGCAAAAACGGCTGATTTTCGACAAAAGAGATAAAACCCCCCCATTACGTCATGCTTCAGAAATATGGAAAATGGTCCGTTTTCAAATGTTTTATTTTTGAACGTCAGTTCACATTTGTAGGTGGATCATCAGTGTTAGAGCTAAAATTAGCATGTTTAAAGTGATTTTCATGCTTCCAGGGGCTCGGGAAGTTAATTAAATACCATTTGGAGGCATTTAATGTTCGAGCAAAAACGGCTGATTTTCGACAAAAGAGATAACACCCCCCATTACATCATGCTTCAGAAATGTGGAAAATGGTCCGTTTTCAAATGTTTTATTTTTGAACGTCAGTTCACATTTGTAGGTGGATCATCAGTGTTAGAGCTAAAATTAGCATGTTTAAAGTGATTTTCATGCTTCCAGGGGCTCGGGAAGTTAATTAAATACCATTTGGAGGCATTTAATGTTCAAGCAAAAACGGCTGATTTTCGACAAAAGAGAAAACACCCCCCCATTACGTCATGCTTCAGAAATGTGGAAAATGGTCCGTTTTCAAATGTTTTATTTTTGAACGTCAGTTCACATTTGTAGGTGGATCATCAGTGTTAGAGCTAAAATTAGCATGTTTAAAGTGATTTTCATGCTTCCAGGGGCCCAAAACACAAGATTTATGGAATGGTTAAAAGTGCATGAAAATGGCCAATTTACTCACTCTGAGTTCTCAAAAAGGGTTTCTTCACCCCGGGAAGTTAATTAAATACCATTTGGAGGCATTTAATGTTCGAGCAAAAACGGCTGATTTTCGACAAAAGAGATAACACCCCCCCATTACGTCATGCTTCAGAAATGTGGAAAATGGTCCGTTTTCAAATGTTTTATTTTTGAACGTCAGTTCACATTTGTAGGTGGATCATCAGTGTTAGAGCTAAAATTAGCATGTTTAAAGTGATTTTCATGCTTCCAGGGGCCCAAAACACAAGATGTATGGAATGGTTAAAAGTGCATGAAAATGGCCAATTTACTCACTCTGAGTACTCAAAAAAGGTTTCTTCACCCCGGGAAGTTAATTAAATACCATTTGGAGGCATTTAATGTTCGAGCAAAAACGGCTGATTTTCGACAAAAGAGATAACACCCTTCATTACGTCATGCTTCAGAAATGTGGAAAATGGTCTGTTTTCAAATGTTTTATTTTTGAACGTCAGTTCACATTTGTAGGTGGATCATCAGTGTTAGAGCTAAAATTAGCATGTTTAAAGTGATGTTCATGCTTCCAGGGGCTCGGGAAGTTAATTAAATACCATTTGGAGGCATTTAATGTTCGAGCAAAAACGGCTGATTTTCGACAAAAGAGATAACACCCCCCCATTACGTCATGCTTCAGAAATGTGGAAAATGGTCCGTTTTCAAATGTTTTATTTTTGAACGTCAGTTCACATTTGTAGGTGGATTATCAGTGTTAGAGCTAAAATTAGCATGTTTAAAGTGATTTTCATGCTTCCAGGGGCTCGGGAAGTTAATTAAATACCTTTTGGAGGCATTTAATGTTCGAGCAAAAACGGCTGATTTTCGACAAAAGAGATAACACCCCCCCATTACGTCATGCTTCAGAAATGTGGAAAATGGTCCGTTTTCAAATGTTTTATTTTTGAACGTCAGTTCACATTTGTAGGTGGATCATCAGTGTTAGAGCTAAAATTAGCATGTTTAAAGTGATTGTCATGCTTCCAGGGGCTCGGGAAGTTAATTAAATACCATTTGGAGGCATTTAATGTTCGAGCAAAAACGGCTGATTTTCGACAAAAGAGATAACACCCCCCATTACGTCATGCTTCAGAAATGTGGAAAATGGTCCGTTTTCAAATGTTTTTTTTTTGAACGTCAGTTCACATTTGTAGGTGGATCATCAGTGTTAGAGCTAAAATTAGCATGTTTAAAGTGATTTTCATGCTTCCAGGGGCTCGGGAAGTTAATTAAATACCATTTGGAGGCATTTAATGTTCGAGCAAAAACGGCTGATTTTCGACAAAAGAGATAACACCCCCCCAATACGTCATGCTTCAGAAATGTGGAAAATGGTCCGTTTTCAAATGTTTTATTTTTGAACGTCAGTTCACATTTGTAGGTGGATCATCAGTGTTAGAGCTAAAATTAGCATGTTTAAAGTGATTTTCATGCTTCCAGGGGCCCAAAACACAAGATTTATGGAATGGTTAAAAGTGCATGAAAATGGCCAATTTACTCACTCTGAGTTCTCAAAAAGGGTTTCTTCACCCCGGGAAGTTAATTAAATACCATTTGGAGGCATTTAATGTTCGAGCAAAAACGGCTGATTTTCGACAAAAGAGATAACACCCCCCCATTACGTCATGCTTCAGAAATGTGGAAAATGGTCCGTTTTCAAATGTTTTATTTTTGAACGTCAGTTCACATTTGTAGGTGGATCATCAGTGTTAGAGCTAAAATTAGCATGTTTAAAGTGATTTTCATGCTTCCAGGGGCTCGGGAAGTTAATTAAATACCATTTGGAGGCATTTAATGTTCGAGCAAAAATGGCTGATTTTCGACAAAAGAGATAACACCCCCCCCATTACGTCATGCTTCAGAACTGTGGAAAATGGTCCGTTTTCAAATGTTTTATTTTTGAACGTCAGTTCACATTTGTAGGTGGATCATCAGTGTTAGAGCTAAAATTAGCATGTTTAAAGTGATTTTCATGCTTCCAGGGGCCCAAAACACAAGATTTATGGAATGGTTAAAAGTGCATGAAAATGGCCAATTTACTCACTCTGAGTTCTCAAAACGGGTTTCTTCACCCCGGGAAGTTAATTAAATGCCATTTGGAGGCATTTAATGTTCGAGCAAAAACGGCTGATTTTCGACAAAAGAGATAACACCCCCCCATTAGTCATGCTTCAGAAATGTGGAAAATGGTCCGTTTTCAAATGTTTTATTTTTGAACGTCAGTTCACATTTGTAGGTGGATCATCAGTGTTAGAGCTAAAATTAGCATGTTTAAAGTGATTTTCATGCTTCCAGGGGTTCGGGAAGTTAATTAAATACCATTTGGAGGCATTTAATGTTCGAGCAAAAACGGCTGATTTTCGACAAAAGAGATAACACCCCCCCATTACGTCATGCTTCAGAAATATGGAAAATGGTCCATTTTCAAATGTTTTATTTTTGAACGTCAGTTCACATTTGTAGGTGGATCATCAGTGTTAGAGCTAAAATTAGCATGTTTAAAGTGATTTTCATGCTTCCAGGGGCTCGGGAAGTTAATTAAATACCATTTGGAGGCATTTAATGTTCGAGCAAAAACGGCTGATTTTCGACAAAAGAGATAACACCCCCCCATTACGTCATGCTTCAGAAATGTGGAAAATGGTCCGTTTTCAAATGTTTTATTTTTGAACGTCAGTTCACATTTGTAGGTGGATCATCAGTGTTAGAGCTAAAATTAGCATGTTTAAAGTGATTTTCATGCTTCCAGGGGCTCGGGAAGTTAATTAAATACCATTTGGAGGCATTTAATGTTCGAGCAAAAACGGCTGATTTTCGACAAAAGAGATAACACCCCCCCATTACGTCATGCTTCAGAAATATGGAAAATGGTCCGTTTTCAAATGTTTTATTTTTGAACGTCAGTTCACATTTGTAGGTGGATCATCAGTGTTAGAGCTAAAATTAGCATGTTTAAAGTGATTTTCATGCTTCCAGGGGCTCGGGAAGTTAATTAAATACCATTTGGAGGCATTTAATGTTCGAGCAAAAACGGCTGATTTTCGACAAAAGAGATAACACCCCCCATTACATCATGCTTCAGAAATGTGGAAAATGGTCCGTTTTCAAATGTTTTATTTTTGAACGTCAGTTCACATTTGTAGGTGGATCATCAGTGTTAGAGCTAAAATTAGCATGTTTAAAGTGATTTTCATGCTTCCAGGGGCTCGGGAAGTTAATTAAATACCATTTGGAGGCATTTAATGTTCGAGCAAAAACGGCTGATTTTCGACAAAAGAGATAACACCCCCCCATTACGTCATGCTTCAGAAATGTGGAAAATGGTCCGTTTTCAAATGTTTTATTTTTGAACGTCAGTTCACATTTGTAGGTGGATCATCAGTGTTAGAGCTAAAATTAGCATGTTTAAAGTGATTTTCATGCTTCCAGGGACCCAAAACACAAGATTTATGGAATGGTTAAAAGTGCATGAAAATGGCCAATTTACTCACTCTGAGTTCTCAAAAAGGGTTTCTTCACCCCGGGAAGTTAATTAAATACCATTTGGAGGCATTTAATGTTCGAGCAAAAACGGCTGATTTTTGACAAAAGAGATAACACCCTTCATTACGTCATGCTTCAGAAATGTGGAAAATGGTCCGTTTTCAAATGTTTTATTTTTGAACGTCAGTTCACATTTGTAGGTGGATCATCAGTGTTAGAGCTAAAATTAGCATGTTTAAAGTGATTTTCATGCTTCCAGGGGCTCGGGAAGTTAATTAAATACCATTTGGAGGCATTTAATGTTCGAGCAAAAACGGCTGATTTTCGACAAAAGAGATAACACCCCCCCATTACGTCATGCTTCAGAAATGTGGAAAATGGTCCGTTTTCAAATGTTTTATTTTTGAACGTCAGTTCACATTTGTAGGTGGATCATCAGTGTTAGAGCTAAAATTAGCATGTTTAAAGTGATTTTCATGCTTCCAGGGGCTCGGGAAGTTAATTAAATACCTTTTGGAGGCATTTAATGTTCGAGCAAAAACGGCTGATTTTCGACAAAAGAGATAACACCCCCCCATTACGTCATGCTTCAGAAATGTGGAAAATGGTCCGTTTTCAAATGTTTTATTTTTGAACGTCAGTTCACATTTGTAGGTGGATCATCAGTGTTAGAGCTAAAATTAGCATGTTTAAAGTGATTTTCATGCTTCCAGGGGCTCGGGAAGTTAATTAAATACCATTTTGAGGCATTTAATGTTCGAGCAAAAACGGCTGATTTTCGACAAAAGAGATAACACCCCCCTATTACGTCATGCTTCAGAAATGTGGAAAATGGTCCGTTTTCAAATGTTTTATTTTTGAACGCCAGTTCACATTTGTAGGTGGATCATCAGTGTTAGAGCTAAAATTAGCATGTTTAAAGTGATTTTCATGCTTCCAGGGGCTCGGGAAGTTAATTAAATACCATTTGGAGGCATTTAATGTTCGAGCAAAAATGGCTGATTTTCGACAAAAGAGATAACACCCCCCCCATTACGTCATGCTTCAGAACTGTGGAAAATGGTCCGTTTTCAAATGTTTTATTTTTGAACGTCAGTTCACATTTGTAGGTGGATCATCAGTGTTAGAGCTAAAATTAGCATGTTTAAAGTGATTTTCATGCTTCCAGGGGCCCAAAACACAAGATTTATGGAATGGTTAAAAGTGCATGAAAATGGCCAATTTACTCACTCTGAGTTCTCAAAACGGGTTTCTTCACCCCGGGAAGTTAATTAAATACCATTTGGAGGCATTTAATGTTCGAGCAAAAACGGCTGATTTTCGACAAAAGAGATAACACCCCCCCATTAGTCATGCTTCAGAAATGTGGAAAATGGTCCGTTTTCAAATGTTTTATTTTTGAACGTCAGTTCACATTTGTAGGTGGATCATCAGTGTTAGAGCTAAAATTAGCATGTTTAAATTGATTTTCATGCTTCCAGGGGTTCGGGAAGTTAATTAAATACCATTTGGAGGCATTTAATGTTCGAGCAAAAACGGCTGATTTTCGACAAAAGAGATAACACCCCCCCATTACGTCATGCTTCAGAAATATGGAAAATGGTCCGTTTTCAAATGTTTTATTTTTGAACGTCAGTTCACATTTGTAGGTGGATCATCAGTGTTAGAGCTAAAATTAGCATGTTTAAAGTGATTTTCATGCTTCCAGGGGCTCGGGAAGTTAATTAAATACCATTTGGAGGCATTTAATGTTCGAGCAAAAACGGCTGATTTTCGACAAAAGAGATAACACCCCCCCATTACGTCATGCTCCAGAAATGTGGAAAATGGTCCGTTTTCAAATGTTTTATTTTTGAACGTCAGTTCACATTTGTAGGTGGATCATCAGTGTTAGAGCTAAAATTAGCATGTTTAAAGTGATTTTCATGCTTCCAGGGGCTCGGGAAGTTAATTAAATACCATTTGGAGGCATTTAATGTTCGAGCAAAAACGGCTGATTTTCGACAAAAGAGATAAAACCCCCCCATTACGTCATGCTTCAGAAATATGGAAAATGGTCCGTTTTCAAATGTTTTATTTTTGAACGTCAGTTCACATTTGTAGGTGGATCATCAGTGTTAGAGCTAAAATTAGCATGTTTAAAGTGATTTTCATGCTTCCAGGGGCTCGGGAAGTTAATTAAATACCATTTGGAGGCATTTAATGTTCGAGCAAAAACGGCTGATTTTCGACAAAAGAGATAACACCCCCCATTACATCATGCTTCAGAAATGTGGAAAATGGTCCGTTTTCAAATGTTTTATTTTTGAACGTCAGTTCACATTTGTAGGTGGATCATCAGTGTTAGAGCTAAAATTAGCATGTTTAAAGTGATTTTCATGCTTCCAGGGGCTCGGGAAGTTAATTAAATACCATTTGGAGGCATTTAATGTTCAAGCAAAAACGGCTGATTTTCGACAAAAGAGAAAACACCCCCCCATTACGTCATGCTTCAGAAATGTGGAAAATGGTCCGTTTTCAAATGTTTTATTTTTGAACGTCAGTTCACATTTGTAGGTGGATCATCAGTGTTAGAGCTAAAATTAGCATGTTTAAAGTGATTTTCATGCTTCCAGGGGCCCAAAACACAAGATTTATGGAATGGTTAAAAGTGCATGAAAATGGCCAATTTACTCACTCTGAGTTCTCAAAAAGGGTTTCTTCACCCCGGGAAGTTAATTAAATACCATTTGGAGGCATTTAATGTTCGAGCAAAAACGGCTGATTTTCGACAAAAGAGATAACACCCCCCCATTACGTCATGCTTCAGAAATGTGGAAAATGGTCCGTTTTCAAATGTTTTATTTTTGAACGTCAGTTCACATTTGTAGGTGGATCATCAGTGTTAGAGCTAAAATTAGCATGTTTAAAGTGATTTTCATGCTTCCAGGGGCTCGAGAAGTTAATTAAATACCATTTGGAGGCATTTAATGTTCGAGCAAAAACGGCTGATTTTCGACAAAAGAGATAACACCCCCCCCATTACGTCATGCTTCAGAAATGTGGAAAATGGTCCGTTTTCAAATGTTTTATTTTTGAACGTCAGTTCATATTTGTAGGTGGATCATCAGTGTTAGAGCTAAAATTAGCATGTTTAAAGTGATTTTCATGCTTCCAGGGGCCCAAAACACAAGATTTATGGAATGGTTAAAAGTGCATGAAAATGGCCAATTTACTCACTCTGAGTTCTCAAAAAGGGTTTCTTCACCCCGGGAAGTTAATTAAATACCATTTGGAGGCATTTAATGTTCGAGCAAAAACGGCTGATTTTCGACAAAAGAGATAACACCCCCCCATTACGTCATGCTTCAGAAATGTGGAAAATGGTCCGTTTTCAAATGTTTTATTTTTGAACGTCAGTTCACATTTGTAGGTGGATCATCAGTGTTAGAGCTAAAATTAGCATGTTTAAAGTGATTTTCATGCTTCCAGGGGCTCGGGAAGTTAATTAAATACCATTTGGAGGCATTTAATGTTCGAGCAAAAACGGCTGATTTTCGACAAAAGAGATAACACCCCCCCATTACGTCATGCTTCAGAAATGTGGAAAATGGTTCGTTTTCAAATGTTTTATTTTTGAACCTCAGTTCACATTTGTAGGTGGATCATCAGTGTTAGAGCTAAAATTAGCATGTTTAAAGTGATTTTCATGCTTCCAGGGGCGCAAAACACAAGATTTATGGAATGGTTAAAAGTGCATGAAAATGGCCAATTTACTCACTCTGAGTTCTCAAAAAGGGTTTCTTCACCCCAGGAAGTTAATTAAATACCATTTGGAGGCATTTAATGTTCGAGCAAAAACGGCTGATTTTCGACAAAAGAGATAACACCCCCCCATTACGTCATGCTTCAGAAATGTGGAAAATGGTCCGTTTTCAAATGTTTTATTTTTGAACGTCAGTTCACATTTGTAGGTGGATCATCAGTGTTAGAGCTAAAATTAGCATGTTTAAAGTGATTTTCATGCTTCCAGGGGCTCGGGAAGTTAATTAAATACCATTTGGAGGCATTTAATGTTCGAGCAAAAACGGCTGATTTTCGACAAAAGAGATAACACCCCCCCATTACGTCATGCTTCAGAAATGTGGAAAATGGTCCGTTTTCAAATGTTTTATTTTTGAACCTCAGTTCACATTTGTAGGTGGATCATCAGTGTTAGAGCTAAAATTAGCATGTTTAAAGTGATTTTCATGCTTCCAGGGGCGCAAAACACAAGATTTATGGAATGGTTAAAAGTGCATGAAAATGGCCAATTTACTCACTCTGAGTTCTCAAAAAGGGTTTCTTCACCCCGGGAAGTTAATTAAATACCATTTGGAGGCATTTAATGTTCGAGCAAAAACGGCTGATTTTCGACAAAAGAGATAACACCCCCCCATTACGTCATGCTTCAGAAATGTGGAAAATGGTCCGTTTTCAAATGTTTTATTTTTGAACGTCAGTTCACATTTGTAGGTGGATCATCAGTGTTAGAGCTAAAATTAGCATGTTTAAAGTGATTTTCATGCTTCCAGGGGCGCAAAACACAAGATTTATGGAATGGTTAAAAGTGCATGAAAATGGCCAATTTACTCACTCTGAGTTCTCAAAAAGGGTTTCTTCACCCCGGGAAGTTAATTAAATACCATTTGGAGGCATTTAATGTTCGAGCAAAAACGGCTGATTTTCGACAAAAGAGATAACACCCCCCCATTACGTCATGCTTCAGAAATGTGGAAAATGGTCCGTTTTCAAATGTTTTATTTTTGAACGTCAGTTCACATTTGTAGGTGGATCATCAGTGTTAGAGCTAAAATTAGCATGTTTAAAGTGATTTTCATGCTTCCAGGGGCTCGGGAAGTTAATTAAATACCATTTGGAGGCATTTAATGTTCGAGCAAAAACGGCTGATTTTCGACAAAAGAGATAACACCCCCCCATTACGTCATGCTTCAGAAATGTGGAAAATGGTCCGTTTTCAAATGTTTTATTTTTGAACCTCAGTTCACATTTGTAGGTGGATCATCAGTGTTAGAGCTAAAATTAGCATGTTTAAAGTGATTTTCATGCTTCCAGGGGCCCAAAACACAAGATTTATGGAATGGTTAAAAGTGCATGAAAATGGCCAATTTACTCACTCTGAGTACTCAAAAAGGGTTTCTTTACCCCGGGAAGTTAATTAAATACCATTTGGAGGCATTTAATGTTCGAGCAAAAACGGCTGATTTTTGACAAAAGAGATAACACCCTTCATTACGTCATGCTTCAGAAATGTGGAAAATGGTCCGTTTTCAAATGTTTTATTTTTGAACGTCAGTTCACATTTGTAGGTGGATCATCAGTGTTAGAGCTAAAATTAGCATGTTTAAAGTGATTTTCATGCTTCCAGGGGCTCGGGAAGTTAATTAAATACCATTTGGAGGCATTTAATGTTCGAGCAAAAACGGCTGATTTTCGACAAAAGAGATAACACCCCCCCATTACGTCATGCTTCAGAAATGTGGAAAATGGTCCGTTTTCAAATGTTTTATTTTTGAACGTCAGTTCACATTTGTAGGTGGATCATCAGTGTTAGAGCTAAAATTAGCATGTTTAAAGTGATTTTCATGCTTCCAGGGGCCCAAAACACAAGATTTATGGAATGGTTAAAAGTGCATGAAAATGGCCAATTTACTCACTCTGAGTACTCAAAAAGGGTTTCTTCACCCCGGGAAGTTAATTAAATACCATTAGGAGGCATTTAATGTTCGAGCAAAAACGGCTGATTTTCGACAAAAGAGATAACACCCTTCATTACGTCATGCTTCAGAAATGTGGAAAATGGTCTGTTTTCAAATGTTTTATTTTTGAACGTCAGTTCACATTTGTAGGTGGATCATCAGTGTTAGAGCTAAAATTAGCATGTTTAAAGTGATTTTCATGCTTCCAGGGGCTCGGGAAGTTAATTAAATACCATTTGGAGGCATTTAATGTTCGAGCAAAAACGGCTGATTTTCGACAAAAGAGATAACACCCCCCCATTACGTCATGCTTCAGAAATGTGGAAAATGGTCCGTTTTCAAATGTTTTATTTTTGAACGTCAGTTCACATTTGTAGGTGGATCATCAGTGTTAGAGCTAAAATTAGCATGTTTAAAGTGATTTTCATGCTTCCAGGGGCTCGGGAAGTTAATTAAATACCTTTTGGAGGCATTTAATGTTCGAGCAAAAACGGCTGATTTTCGACAAAAGAGATAACACCCCCCCATTACGTCATGCTTCAGAAATGTGGAAAATGGTCCGTTTTCAAATGTTTTATTTTTGAACGTCAGTTCACATTTGTAGGTGGATCATCAGTGTTAGAGCTAAAATTAGCATGTTTAAAGTGATTTTCATGCTTCCAGGGGCTCGGGAAGTTAATTAAATACCATTTTGAGGCATTTAATGTTCGAGCAAAAACGGCTGATTTTCGACAAAAGAGATAACACCCCCCATTACGTCATGCTTCAGAAATGTGGAAAATGGTCCGTTTTCAAATGGTTTTTTTTTGAACGTCAGTTCACATTTGTAGGTGGATCATCAGTGTTAGAGCTAAAATTAGCATGTTTAAAGTGATTTTCATGCTTCCAGGGGCTCGGGAAGTTAATTAAATACCATTTGGAGGCATTTAATGTTCGAGCAAAAACGGCTGATTTTCGACAAAAGAGATAACACCCCCCCATTACGTCATGCTTCAGAAATGTGGAAAATGGTCCGTTTTCAAATGTTTTATTTTTGAACGTCAGTTCACATTTGTAGGTGGATCATCAGTGTTAGAGCTAAAATTAGCATGTTTAAAGTGATTTTCATGCTTCCAGGGGCCCAAAACACAACATTTATGGAATGGTTAAAAGTGCATGAAAATGGCCAATTTACTCACTCTGAGTTCCCAAAAAGGGTTTCTTCACCCCGGGAAGTTAATTAAATACCATTTGGAGGCATTTAATGTTCGAGCAAAAACGGCTGATTTTCGACAAAAGAGATAACACCCCCCTATTACGTCATGCTTCAGAAATGTGGAAAATGGTCCGTTTTCAAATGTTTTATTTTTGAACGTCAGTTCACATTTGTAGGTGGATCATCAGTGTTAGAGCTAAAATTAGCATGTTTAAAGTGATTTTCATGCTTCCAGGGGCTCGGGAAGTTAATTAAATACCATTTGGAGGCATTTAATGTTCGAGCAAAAATGGCTGATTTTCGACAAAAGAGATAACACCCCCCCCATTACGTCATGCTTCAGAACTGTGGAAAATGGTCCGTTTTCAAATGTTTTATTTTTGAACGTCAGTTCACATTTGTAGGTGGATCATCAGTGTTAGAGCTAAAATTAGCATGTTTAAAGTGATTTTCATGCTTCCAGGGGCCCAAAACACAAGATTTATGGAATGGTTAAAAGTGCATGAAAATGGCCAATTTACTCACTCTGAGTTCTCAAAACGGGTTTCTTCACCCCGGGAAGTTAATTAAATACCATTTGGAGGCATTTAATGTTCAAGCAAAAACAGCTGATTTTCGACAAAAGAGATAACACCCCCCCATTAGTCATGCTTCAGAAATGTGGAAAATGGTCCGTTTTCAAATGTTTTATTTTTGAACGTCGGTTCACATTTGTAGGTGGATCATCAGTGTTAGAGCTAAAATTAGCATGTTTAAATTGATTTTCATGCTTCCAGGGGTTCGGGAAGTTAATTAAATACCATTTGGAGGCATTTAATGTTCGAGCAAAAACGGCTGATTTTCGACAAAAGAGATAACACCCCCCCATTACGTCATGCTTCAGAAATATGGAAAATGGTCCGTTTTCAAATGTTTTATTTTTGAACGTCAGTTCACATTTGTAGGTGGATCATCAGTGTTAGAGCTAAAATTAGCATGTTTAAAGTGATTTTCATGCTTCCAGGGGCTCGGGAAGTTAATTAAATACCATTTGGAGGCATTTAATGTTCGAGCAAAAACGGCTGATTTTCGACAAAAGAGATAACGCCCCCCCATTACGTCATGCTCCAGAAATGTGGAAAATGGTCCGTTTTCAAATGTTTTATTTTTGAACGTCAGTTCACATTTGTAGGTGGATCATCAGTGTTAGAGCTAAAATTAGCATGTTTAAAGTGATTTTCATGCTTCCAGGGGCTCGGGAAGTTAATTAAATACCATTTGGAGGCATTTAATGTTCGAGCAAAAACGGCTGATTTTCGACAAAAGAGATAAAACCCCCCCATTACGTCATGCTTCAGAAATATGGAAAATGGTCCGTTTTCAAATGTTTTATTTTTGAACGTCAGTTCACATTTGTAGGTGGATCATCAGTGTTAGAGCTAAAATTAGCATGTTTAAAGTGATTTTCATGCTTCCAGGGGCTCGGGAAGTTAATTAAATACCATTTGGAGGCATTTAATGTTCGAGCAAAAACGGCTGATTTTCGACAAAAGAGATAACACCCCCCCATTACGTCATGCTTCAGAAATGTGGAAAATGGTCCGTTTTCAAATGTTTTATTTTTGAACGTCAGTTCACATTTGTAGGTGGATCATCAGTGTTAGAGCTAAAATTAGCATGTTTAAAGTGATTTTCATGCTTCCAGGGGCTCGGGAAGTTAATTAAATACCTTTTGGAGGCATTTAATGTTCGAGCAAAAACGGCTGATTTTCGACAAAAGAGATAACACCCCCCCATTACGTCATGCTTCAGAAATGTGGAAAATGGTCCGTTTTCAAATGTTTTATTTTTGAACGTCAGTTCACATTTGTAGGTGGATCATCAGTGTTAGAGCTAAAATTAGCATGTTTAAAGTGATTTTCATGCTTCCAGGGGCTCGGGAAGTTAATTAAATACCATTTTGAGGCATTTAATGTTCGAGCAAAAACGGCTGATTTTCGACAAAAGAGATAACACCCCCCATTACGTCATGCTTCAGAAATGTGGAAAATGGTCCGTTTTCAAATGTTTTTTTTTTGAACGTCAGTTCACATTTGTAGGTGGATCATCAGTGTTAGAGCTAAAATTAGCATGTTTAAAGTGATTTTCATGCTTCCAGGGGCTCGGGAAGTTAATTAAATACCATTTGGAGGCATTTAATGTTCGAGCAAAAACGGCTGATTTTCGACAAAAGAGATAACACCCCCCCATTACGTCATGCTTCAGAAATGTGGAAAATGGTCCGTTTTCAAATGTTTTATTTTTGAACGTCAGTTCACATTTGTAGGTGGATCATCAGTGTTAGAGCTAAAATTAGCATGTTTAAAGTGATTTTCATGCTTCCAGGGGCCCAAAACACAACATTTATGGAATGGTTAAAAGTGCATGAAAATGGCCAATTTACTCACTCTGAGTTCCCAAAAAGGGTTTCTTCACCCCGGGAAGTTAATTAAATACCATTTGGAGGCATTTAATGTTCGAGCAAAAACGGCTGATTTTCGACAAAAGAGATAACACCCCCCTATTACGTCATGCTTCAGAAATGTGGAAAATGGTCCGTTTTCAAATGTTTTATTTTTGAACGTCAGTTCACATTTGTAGGTGGATCATCAGTGTTAGAGCTAAAATTAGCATGTTTAAAGTGATTTTCATGCTTCCAGGGGCTCGGGAAGTTAATTAAATACCATTTGGAGGCATTTAATGTTCGAGCAAAAATGGCTGATTTTCGACAAAAGAGATAACACCCCCCCCATTACGTCATGCTTCAGAACTGTGGAAAATGGTCCGTTTTCAAATGTTTTATTTTTGAACGTCAGTTCACATTTGTAGGTGGATCATCAGTGTTAGAGCTAAAATTAGCATGTTTAAAGTGATTTTCATGCTTCCAGGGGCCCAAAACACAAGATTTATGGAATGGTTAAAAGTGCATGAAAATGGCCAATTTACTCACTCTGAGTTCTCAAAACGGGTTTCTTCACCCCGGGAAGTTAATTAAATACCATTTGGAGGCATTTAATGTTCAAGCAAAAACAGCTGATTTTCGACAAAAGAGATAACACCCCCCCATTAGTCATGCTTCAGAAATGTGGAAAATGGTCCGTTTTCAAATGTTTTATTTTTGAACGTCGGTTCACATTTGTAGGTGGATCATCAGTGTTAGAGCTAAAATTAGCATGTTTAAATTGATTTTCATGCTTCCAGGGGTTCGGGAAGTTAATTAAATACCATTTGGAGGCATTTAATGTTCGAGCAAAAACGGCTGATTTTCGACAAAAGAGATAACACCCCCCCATTACGTCATGCTTCAGAAATATGGAAAATGGTCCGTTTTCAAATGTTTTATTTTTGAACGTCAGTTCACATTTGTAGGTGGATCATCAGTGTTAGAGCTAAAATTAGCATGTTTAAAGTGATTTTCATGCTTCCAGGGGCTCGGGAAGTTAATTAAATACCATTTGGAGGCATTTAATGTTCGAGCAAAAACGGCTGATTTTCGACAAAAGAGATAACGCCCCCCCATTACGTCATGCTCCAGAAATGTGGAAAATGGTCCGTTTTCAAATGTTTTATTTTTGAACGTCAGTTCACATTTGTAGGTGGATCATCAGTGTTAGAGCTAAAATTAGCATGTTTAAAGTGATTTTCATGCTTCCAGGGGCTCGGGAAGTTAATTAAATACCATTTGGAGGCATTTAATGTTCGAGCAAAAACGGCTGATTTTCGACAAAAGAGATAAAACCCCCCCATTACGTCATGCTTCAGAAATATGGAAAATGGTCCGTTTTCAAATGTTTTATTTTTGAACGTCAGTTCACATTTGTAGGTGGATCATCAGTGTTAGAGCTAAAATTAGCATGTTTAAAGTGATTTTCATGCTTCCAGGGGCTCGGGAAGTTAATTAAATACCATTTGGAGGCATTTAATGTTCGAGCAAAAACGGCTGATTTTCGACAAAAGAGATAACACCCCCCCATTACGTCATGCTTCAGAAATGTGGAAAATGGTCCGTTTTCAAATGTTTTATTTTTGAACGTCAGTTCACATTTGTAGGTGGATCATCAGTGTTAGAGCTAAAATTAGCATGTTTAAAGTGATTTTCATGCTTCCAGGGGCTCGGGAAGTTAATTAAATACCATTTGGAGGCATTTAATGTTCGAGCAAAAACGGCTGATTTTCGACAAAAGAGATAACACCCCCCCATTACGTCATGCTTCAGAAATGTGGAAAATGGTCCGTTTTCAAATGTTTTATTTTTGAACCTCAGTTCACATTTGTAGGTGGATCATCAGTGTTAGAGCTAAAATTAGCATGTTTAAAGTGATTTTCATGCTTCCAGGGGCGCAAAACACAAGATTTATGGAATGGTTAAAAGTGCATGAAAATGGCCAATTTACTCACTCTGAGTTCTCAAAAAGGGTTTCTTCACCCCGGGAAGTTAATTAAATACCATTTGGAGGCATTTAATGTTCGAGCAAAAACGGCTGATTTTCGACAAAAGAGATAACACCCCCCCATTACGTCATGCTTCAGAAATGTGGAAAATGGTCCGTTTTCAAATGTTTTATTTTTGAACGTCAGTTCACATTTGTAGGTGGATCATCAGTGTTAGAGCTAAAATTAGCATGTTTAAAGTGATTTTCATGCTTCCAGGGGCGCAAAACACAAGATTTATGGAATGGTTAAAAGTGCATGAAAATGGCCAATTTACTCACTCTGAGTTCTCAAAAAGGGTTTCTTCACCCCGGGAAGTTAATTAAATACCATTTGGAGGCATTTAATGTTCGAGCAAAAACGGCTGATTTTCGACAAAAGAGATAACACCCCCCCATTACGTCATGCTTCAGAAATGTGGAAAATGGTCCGTTTTCAAATGTTTTATTTTTGAACGTCAGTTCACATTTGTAGGTGGATCATCAGTGTTAGAGCTAAAATTAGCATGTTTAAAGTGATTTTCATGCTTCCAGGGGCTCGGGAAGTTAATTAAATACCATTTGGAGGCATTTAATGTTCGAGCAAAAACGGCTGATTTTCGACAAAAGAGATAACACCCCCCCATTACGTCATGCTTCAGAAATGTGGAAAATGGTCCGTTTTCAAATGTTTTATTTTTGAACCTCAGTTCACATTTGTAGGTGGATCATCAGTGTTAGAGCTAAAATTAGCATGTTTAAAGTGATTTTCATGCTTCCAGGGGCCCAAAACACAAGATTTATGGAATGGTTAAAAGTGCATGAAAATGGCCAATTTACTCACTCTGAGTACTCAAAAAGGGTTTCTTTACCCCGGGAAGTTAATTAAATACCATTTGGAGGCATTTAATGTTCGAGCAAAAACGGCTGATTTTTGACAAAAGAGATAACACCCTTCATTACGTCATGCTTCAGAAATGTGGAAAATGGTCCGTTTTCAAATGTTTTATTTTTGAACGTCAGTTCACATTTGTAGGTGGATCATCAGTGTTAGAGCTAAAATTAGCATGTTTAAAGTGATTTTCATGCTTCCAGGGGCTCGGGAAGTTAATTAAATACCATTTGGAGGCATTTAATGTTCGAGCAAAAACGGCTGATTTTCGACAAAAGAGATAACGCCCCCCCATTACGTCATGCTCCAGAAATGTGGAAAATGGTCCGTTTTCAAATGTTTTATTTTTGAACGTCAGTTCACATTTGTAGGTGGATCATCAGTGTTAGAGCTAAAATTAGCATGTTTAAAGTGATTTTCATGCTTCCAGGGGCTCGGGAAGTTAATTAAATACCATTTGGAGGCATTTAATGTTCGAGCAAAAACGGCTGATTTTCGACAAAAGAGATAAAACCCCCCCATTACGTCATGCTTCAGAAATATGGAAAATGGTCCGTTTTCAAATGTTTTATTTTTGAACGTCAGTTCACATTTGTAGGTGGATCATCAGTGTTAGAGCTAAAATTAGCATGTTTAAAGTGATTTTCATGCTTCCAGGGGCTCGGGAAGTTAATTAAATACCATTTGGAGGCATTTAATGTTCGAGCAAAAACGGCTGATTTTCGACAAAAGAGATAACACCCCCCCATTACGTCATGCTTCAGAAATGTGGAAAATGGTCCGTTTTCAAATGTTTTATTTTTGAACGTCAGTTCACATTTGTAGGTGGATCATCAGTGTTAGAGCTAAAATTAGCATGTTTAAAGTGATTTTTATGCTTCCAGGGGCTCGGGAAGTTAATTAAATACCTTTTGGAGGCATTTAATGTTCGAGCAAAAACGGCTGATTTTCGACAAAAGAGATAACACCCCCCCATTACGTCATGCTTCAGAAATGTGGAAAATGGTCCGTTTTCAAATGTTTTATTTTTGAACGTCAGTTCACATTTGTAGGTGGATCATCAGTGTTAGAGCTAAAATTAGCATGTTTAAAGTGATTTTCATGCTTCCAGGGGCTCGGGAAGTTAATTAAATACCATTTTGAGGCATTTAATGTTCGAGCAAAAACGGCTGATTTTCGACAAAAGAGATAACACCCCCCATTACGTCATGCTTCAGAAATGTGGAAAATGGTCCGTTTTCAAATGTTTTTTTTTTGAACGTCAGTTCACATTTGTAGGTGGATCATCAGTGTTAGAGCTAAAATTAGCATGTTTAAAGTGATTTTCATGCTTCCAGGGGCTCGGGAAGTTAATTAAATACCATTTGGAGGCATTTAATGTTCGAGCAAAAACGGCTGATTTTCGACAAAAGAGATAACACCCCCCCATTACGTCATGCTTCAGAAATGTGGAAAATGGTCCGTTTTCAAATGTTTTATTTTTGAACGTCAGTTCACATTTGTAGGTGGATCATCAGTGTTAGAGCTAAAATTAGCATGTTTAAAGTGATTTTCATGCTTCCAGGGGCCCAAAACACAAGATTTATGGAATGGTTAAAAGTGCATGAAAATGGCCAATTTACTCACTCTGAGTACTCAAAAAGGGTTTCTTCACCCCGGGAAGTTAATTAAATACCATTAGGAGGCATTTAATGTTCGAGCAAAAACGGCTGATTTTCGACAAAAGAGATAACACCCTTCATTACGTCATGCTTCAGAAATGTGGAAAATGGTCTGTTTTCAAATGTTTTATTTTTGAACGTCAGTTCACATTTGTAGGTGGATCATCAGTGTTAGAGCTAAAATTAGCATGTTTAAAGTGATTTTCATGCTTCCAGGGGCTCGGGAAGTTAATTAAATACCATTTGGAGGCATTTAATGTTCGAGCAAAAACGGCTGATTTTCGACAAAAGAGATAACACCCCCCCATTACGTCATGCTTCAGAAATGTGGAAAATGGTCCGTTTTCAAATGTTTTATTTTTGAACGTCAGTTCACATTTGTAGGTGGATCATCAGTGTTAGAGCTAAAATTAGCATGTTTAAAGTGATTTTCATGCTTCCAGGGGCTCGGGAAGTTAATTAAATACCTTTTGGAGGCATTTAATGTTCGAGCAAAAACGGCTGATTTTCGACAAAAGAGATAACACCCCCCCATTACGTCATGCTTCAGAAATGTGGAAAATGGTCCGTTTTCAAATGTTTTATTTTTGAACGTCAGTTCACATTTGTAGGTGGATCATCAGTGTTAGAGCTAAAATTAGCATGTTTAAAGTGATTTTCATGCTTCCAGGGGCTCGGGAAGTTAATTAAATACCATTTTGAGGCATTTAATGTTCGAGCAAAAACGGCTGATTTTCGACAAAAGAGATAACACCCCCCATTACGTCATGCTTCAGAAATGTGGAAAATGGTCCGTTTTCAAATGTTTTTTTTTTGAACGTCAGTTCACATTTGTAGGTGGATCATCAGTGTTAGAGCTAAAATTAGCATGTTTAAAGTGATTTTCATGCTTCCAGGGGCTCGGGAAGTTAATTAAATACCATTTGGAGGCATTTAATGTTCGAGCAAAAACGGCTGATTTTCGACAAAAGAGATAACACCCCCCCATTACGTCATGCTTCAGAAATGTGGAAAATGGTCCGTTTTCAAATGTTTTATTTTTGAACGTCAGTTCACATTTGTAGGTGGATCATCAGTGTTAGAGCTAAAATTAGCATGTTTAAAGTGATTTTCATGCTTCCAGGGGCCCAAAACACAACATTTATGGAATGGTTAAAAGTGCATGAAAATGGCCAATTTACTCACTCTGAGTTCCCAAAAAGGGTTTCTTCACCCCGGGAAGTTAATTAAATACCATTTGGAGGCATTTAATGTTCGAGCAAAAACGGCTGATTTTCGACAAAAGAGATAACACCCCCCTATTACGTCATGCTTCAGAAATGTGGAAAATGGTCCGTTTTCAAATGTTTTATTTTTGAACGTCAGTTCACATTTGTAGGTGGATCATCAGTGTTAGAGCTAAAATTAGCATGTTTAAAGTGATTTTCATGCTTCCAGGGGCTCGGGAAGTTAATTAAATACCATTTGGAGGCATTTAATGTTCGAGCAAAAATGGCTGATTTTCGACAAAAGAGATAACACCCCCCCCATTACGTCATGCTTCAGAACTGTGGAAAATGGTCCGTTTTCAAATGTTTTATTTTTGAACGTCAGTTCACATTTGTAGGTGGATCATCAGTGTTAGAGCTAAAATTAGCATGTTTAAAGTGATTTTCATGCTTCCAGGGGCCCAAAACACAAGATTTATGGAATGGTTAAAAGTGCATGAAAATGGCCAATTTACTCACTCTGAGTTCTCAAAACGGGTTTCTTCACCCCGGGAAGTTAATTAAATACCATTTGGAGGCATTTAATGTTCAAGCAAAAACAGCTGATTTTCGACAAAAGAGATAACACCCCCCCATTAGTCATGCTTCAGAAATGTGGAAAATGGTCCGTTTTCAAATGTTTTATTTTTGAACGTCGGTTCACATTTGTAGGTGGATCATCAGTGTTAGAGCTAAAATTAGCATGTTTAAATTGATTTTCATGCTTCCAGGGGTTCGGGAAGTTAATTAAATACCATTTGGAGGCATTTAATGTTCGAGCAAAAACGGCTGATTTTCGACAAAAGAGATAACACCCCCCCATTACGTCATGCTTCAGAAATATGGAAAATGGTCCGTTTTCAAATGTTTTATTTTTGAACGTCAGTTCACATTTGTAGGTGGATCATCAGTGTTAGAGCTAAAATTAGCATGTTTAAAGTGATTTTCATGCTTCCAGGGGCTCGGGAAGTTAATTAAATACCATTTGGAGGCATTTAATGTTCGAGCAAAAACGGCTGATTTTCGACAAAAGAGATAACGCCCCCCCATTACGTCATGCTCCAGAAATGTGGAAAATGGTCCGTTTTCAAATGTTTTATTTTTGAACGTCAGTTCACATTTGTAGGTGGATCATCAGTGTTAGAGCTAAAATTAGCATGTTTAAAGTGATTTTCATGCTTCCAGGGGCTCGGGAAGTTAATTAAATACCATTTGGAGGCATTTAATGTTCGAGCAAAAACGGCTGATTTTCGACAAAAGAGATAAAACCCCCCCATTACGTCATGCTTCAGAAATATGGAAAATGGTCCGTTTTCAAATGTTTTATTTTTGAACGTCAGTTCACATTTGTAGGTGGATCATCAGTGTTAGAGCTAAAATTAGCATGTTTAAAGTGATTTTCATGCTTCCAGGGGCTCGGGAAGTTAATTAAATACCATTTGGAGGCATTTAATGTTCGAGCAAAAACGGCTGATTTTCGACAAAAGAGATAACACCCCCCCATTACGTCATGCTTCAGAAATGTGGAAAATGGTCCGTTTTCAAATGTTTTATTTTTGAACGTCAGTTCACATTTGTAGGTGGATCATCAGTGTTAGAGCTAAAATTAGCATGTTTAAAGTGATTTTCATGCTTCCAGGGGCTCGGGAAGTTAATTAAATACCTTTTGGAGGCATTTAATGTTCGAGCAAAAACGGCTGATTTTCGACAAAAGAGATAACACCCCCCCATTACGTCATGCTTCAGAAATGTGGAAAATGGTCCGTTTTCAAATGTTTTATTTTTGAACGTCAGTTCACATTTGTAGGTGGATCATCAGTGTTAGAGCTAAAATTAGCATGTTTAAAGTGATTTTCATGCTTCCAGGGGCTCGGGAAGTTAATTAAATACCATTTTGAGGCATTTAATGTTCGAGCAAAAACGGCTGATTTTCGACAAAAGAGATAACACCCCCCATTACGTCATGCTTCAGAAATGTGGAAAATGGTCCGTTTTCAAATGTTTTTTTTTTGAACGTCAGTTCACATTTGTAGGTGGATCATCAGTGTTAGAGCTAAAATTAGCATGTTTAAAGTGATTTTCATGCTTCCAGGGGCTCGGGAAGTTAATTAAATACCATTTGGAGGCATTTAATGTTCGAGCAAAAACGGCTGATTTTCGACAAAAGAGATAACACCCCCCCATTACGTCATGCTTCAGAAATGTGGAAAATGGTCCGTTTTCAAATGTTTTATTTTTGAACGTCAGTTCACATTTGTAGGTGGATCATCAGTGTTAGAGCTAAAATTAGCATGTTTAAAGTGATTTTCATGCTTCCAGGGGCCCAAAACACAACATTTATGGAATGGTTAAAAGTGCATGAAAATGGCCAATTTACTCACTCTGAGTTCCCAAAAAGGGTTTCTTCACCCCGGGAAGTTAATTAAATACCATTTGGAGGCATTTAATGTTCGAGCAAAAACGGCTGATTTTCGACAAAAGAGATAACACCCCCCTATTACGTCATGCTTCAGAAATGTGGAAAATGGTCCGTTTTCAAATGTTTTATTTTTGAACGTCAGTTCACATTTGTAGGTGGATCATCAGTGTTAGAGCTAAAATTAGCATGTTTAAAGTGATTTTCATGCTTCCAGGGGCTCGGGAAGTTAATTAAATACCATTTGGAGGCATTTAATGTTCGAGCAAAAATGGCTGATTTTCGACAAAAGAGATAACACCCCCCCCATTACGTCATGCTTCAGAACTGTGGAAAATGGTCCGTTTTCAAATGTTTTATTTTTGAACGTCAGTTCACATTTGTAGGTGGATCATCAGTGTTAGAGCTAAAATTAGCATGTTTAAAGTGATTTTCATGCTTCCAGGGGCCCAAAACACAAGATTTATGGAATGGTTAAAAGTGCATGAAAATGGCCAATTTACTCACTCTGAGTTCTCAAAACGGGTTTCTTCACCCCGGGAAGTTAATTAAATACCATTTGGAGGCATTTAATGTTCAAGCAAAAACAGCTGATTTTCGACAAAAGAGATAACACCCCCCCATTAGTCATGCTTCAGAAATGTGGAAAATGGTCCGTTTTCAAATGTTTTATTTTTGAACGTCGGTTCACATTTGTAGGTGGATCATCAGTGTTAGAGCTAAAATTAGCATGTTTAAATTGATTTTCATGCTTCCAGGGGTTCGGGAAGTTAATTAAATACCATTTGGAGGCATTTAATGTTCGAGCAAAAACGGCTGATTTTCGACAAAAGAGATAACACCCCCCCATTACGTCATGCTTCAGAAATATGGAAAATGGTCCGTTTTCAAATGTTTTATTTTTGAACGTCAGTTCACATTTGTAGGTGGATCATCAGTGTTAGAGCTAAAATTAGCATGTTTAAAGTGATTTTCATGCTTCCAGGGGCTCGGGAAGTTAATTAAATACCATTTGGAGGCATTTAATGTTCGAGCAAAAACGGCTGATTTTCGACAAAAGAGATAACGCCCCCCCATTACGTCATGCTCCAGAAATGTGGAAAATGGTCCGTTTTCAAATGTTTTATTTTTGAACGTCAGTTCACATTTGTAGGTGGATCATCAGTGTTAGAGCTAAAATTAGCATGTTTAAAGTGATTTTCATGCTTCCAGGGGCTCGGGAAGTTAATTAAATACCATTTGGAGGCATTTAATGTTCGAGCAAAAACGGCTGATTTTCGACAAAAGAGATAAAACCCCCCCATTACGTCATGCTTCAGAAATGTGGAAAATGGTCCGTTTTCAAATGTTTTATTTTTGAACGTCAGTTCACATTTGTAGGTGGATCATCAGTGTTAGAGCTAAAATTAGCATGTTTAAAGTGATTTTCATGCTTCCAGGGGCTCGGGAAGTTAATTAAATACCATTTGGAGGCATTTAATGTTCGAGCAAAAACGGCTGATTTTCGACAAAAGAGATAACACCCCCCCATTACGTCATGCTTCAGAAATGTGGAAAATGGTCCGTTTTCAAATGTTTTATTTTTGAACCTCAGTTCACATTTGTAGGTGGATCATCAGTGTTAGAGCTAAAATTAGCATGTTTAAAGTGATTTTCATGCTTCCAGGGGCCCAAAACACAAGATTTATGGAATGGTTAAAAGTGCATGAAAATGGCCAATTTACTCACTCTGAGTACTCAAAAAGGGTTTCTTCACCCCGGGAAGTTAATTAAATACCATTTGGAGGCATTTAATGTTCGAGCAAAAACGGCTGATTTTTGACAAAAGAGATAACACCCTTCATTACGTCATGCTTCAGAAATGTGGAAAATGGTCCGTTTTCAAATGTTTTATTTTTGAACATCAGTTCACATTTGTAGGTGGATCATCAGTGTTAGAGCTAAAATTAGCATGTTTAAAGTGATTTTCATGCTTCCAGGGGCTCGGGAAGTTAATTAAATACCATTTGGAGGCATTTAATGTTCGAGCAAAAACGGCTGATTTTCGACAAAAGAGATAACACCCCCCCATTACGTCATGCTTCAGAAATGTGGAAAATGGTCCGTTTTCAATGTTTTATTTTTGAACGTCAGTTCACATTTGTAGGTGGATCATCAGTGTTAGAGCTAAAATTAGCATGTTTAAAGTGATTTTCATGCTTCCAGGGGCTCGGGAAGTTAATTAAATACCATTTGGAGGCATTTAATGTTCGAGCAAAAACGGCTGATTTTCGACAAAAGAGATAACACCCCCCCATTACGTCATGCTTCAGAAATGTGGAAAATGGTCCGTTTTCAAATGTTTTATTTTTGAACGTCAGTTCACATTTGTAGGTGGATCATCAGTGTTAGAGCTAAAATTAGCATGTTTAAAGTGATTTTCATGCTTCCAGGGGCCCAAAACACAAGATTTATGGAATGGTTAAAAGTGCATGAAAATGGCCAATTTACTCACTCTGAGTACTCAAAAAGGGTTTCTTCACCCCGGGAAGTTAATTAAATACCATTTGGAGGCATTTAATGTTCGAGCAAAAACGGCTGATTTTTGACAAAAGAGATAACACCCTTCATTACGTCATGCTTCAGAAATGTGGAAAATGGTCCGTTTTCAAATTTTTTATTTTTGAACGTCAGTTCACATTTGTAGGTGGATCATCAGTGTTAGAGCTAAAATTAGCATGTTTAAAGTGATTTTCATGCTTCCAGGGGCTCGGGAAGTTAATTAAATACCATTTGGAGGCATTTAATGTTCGAGCAAAAACGGCTGATTTTCGACAAAAGAGATAACACCCCCCCATTACGTCATGCTTCAGAAATGTGGAAAATGGTCCGTTTTCAAATGTTTTATTTTTGAACGTCAGTTCACATTTGTAGGTGGATCATCAGTGTTAGAGCTAAAATTAGCATGTTTAAAGTGATTTTCATGCTTCCAGGGGCCCAAAACACAAGATTTATGGAATGGTTAAAAGTGCATGAAAATGGCCAATTTACTCACTCTGAGTACTCAAAAAGGGTTTCTTCACCCCGGGAAGTTAATTAAATACCATTTGGAGGCATTTAATGTTCGAGCAAAAACGGCTGATTTTCGACAAAAGAGATAACACCCTTCATTACGTCATGCTTCAGAAATGTGGAAAATGGTCTGTTTTCAAATGTTTTATTTTTGAACGTCAGTTCACATTTGTAGGTGGATCATCAGTGTTAGAGCTAAAATTAGCATGTTTAAAGTGATGTTCATGCTTCCAGGGGCTCGGGAAGTTAATTAAATACCATTTGGAGGCATTTAATGTTCGAGCAAAAATGGCTGATTTTCGACAAAAGAGATAACACCCCCCCATTACGTCATGCTTCAGAAATGTGGAAAATGGTCCGTTTTCAAATGTTTTATTTTTGAACGTCAGTTCACATTTGTAGGTGGATCATCAGTGTTAGAGCTAAAATTAGCATGTTTAAAGTGATTTTCATGCTTCCAGGGGCTCGGGAAGTTAATTAAATACCTTTTGGAGGCATTTAATGTTCGAGCAAAAACGGCTGATTTTCGACAAAAGAGATAACACCCCCCCATTACCTCATGCTTCAGAAATGTGGAAAATGGTCCGTTTTCAAATGTTTTATTTTTGAACGTCAGTTCACATTTGTAGGTGGATCATCAGTGTTAGAGCTAAAATTAGCATGTTTAAAGTGATTTTCATGCTTCCAGGGGCTCGGGAAGTTAATTAAATACCATTTGGAGGCATTTAATGTTCGAGCAAAAACGGCTGATTTTCGACAAAAGAGATAACACCCCCCATTACGTCATGCTTCAGAAATGTGGAAAATGGTCCGTTTTCAAATGTTTTTTTTTTTGAACGTCAGTTCACATTTGTAGGTGGATCATCAGTGTTAGAGCTAAAATTAGCATGTTTAAAGTGATTTTCATGCTTCCAGGGGCTCGGGAAGTTAATTAAATACCATTTGGAGGCATTTAATGTTCGAGCAAAAACGGCTGATTTTCGACAAAAGAGATAACACCCCCCCATTACGTCATGCTTCAGAAATGTGGAAAATGGTCCGTTTTCAAATGTTTTATTTTTGAACGTCAGTTCACATTTGTAGGTGGATCATCAGTGTTAGAGCTAAAATTAGCATGTTTAAAGTGATTTTCATGCTTCCAGGGGCCCAAAACACAAGATTTATGGAATGGTTAAAAGTGCATGAAAATGGCCAATTTACTCACTCTGAGTTCTCAAAAAGGGTTTCTTCACCCCGGGAAGTTAATTAAATACCATTTGGAGGCATTTAATGTTCGAGCAAAAACGGCTGATTTTCGACAAAAGACATAACACCCCCCATTACGTCATGCTTCAGAAATGTGGAAAATGGTCCGTTTTCAAATGTTTTATTTTTGAACGTCAGTTCACATTTGTAGGTGGATCATCAGTGTTAGAGCTAAAATTAGCATGTTTAAAGTGATTTTCATGCTTCCAGGGGCTCGGGAAGTTAATTAAATACCATTTGGAGGCATTTAATGTTCGAGCAAAAATGGCTGATTTTCGACAAAAGAGATAACACCCCCCCCATTACGTCATGCTTCAGAACTGTGGAAAATGGTCCGTTTTCAAATGTTTTATTTTTGAACGTCAGTTCACATTTGTAGGTGGATCATCAGTGTTAGAGCTAAAATTAGCATGTTTAAAGTGATTTTCATGCTTCCAGGGGCCCAAAACACAAGATTTATGGAATGGTTAAAAGTGCATGAAAATGGCCAATTTACTCACTCTGAGTTCTCAAAACGGGTTTCTTCACCCCGGGAAGTTAATTAAATACCATTTGGAGGCATTTAATGTTCGAGCAAAAACGGCTGATTTTCGACAAAAGAGATAACACCCCCCCATTAGTCATGCTTCAGAAATGTGGAAAATGGTCCGTTTTCAAATGTTTTATTTTTGAACGTCAGTTCACATTTGTAGGTGGATCATCAGTGTTAGAGCTAAAATTATCATGTTTAAAGTGATTTTCATGCTTCCAGGGGTTCGGGAAGTTAATTAAATACCATTTGGAGGCATTTAATGTTCGAGCAAAAACGGCTGATTTTCGACAAAAGAGATAACACCCCCCCATTACGTCATGCTTCAGAAATGTGGAAAATGGTCGTTTTCAAATGTTTTATTTTTGAACGTCAGTTCACATTTGTAGGTGGATCATCAGTGTTAGAGCTAAAATTAGCATGTTTAAAGTGATTTTCATGCTTCCAGGGGCTCGGGAAGTTAATTAAATACCATTTGGAGGCATTTAATGTTCGAGCAAAAACGGCTGATTTTCGACAAAAGAGATAACACCCCCCCATTACGTCATGCTTCAGAAATATGGAAAATGGTCCGTTTTCAAATGTTTTATTTTTGAACGTCAGTTCACATTTGTAGGTGGATCATCAGTGTTAGAGCTAAAATTAGCATGTTTAAAGTGATTTTCATGCTTCCAGGGGCTCGGGAAGTTAATTAAATACCATTTGGAGGCATTTAATGTTCGAGCAAAAACGGCTGATTTTCGACAAAAGAGATAACACCCCCCATTACATCATGCTTCAGAAATGTGGAAAATGGTCCGTTTTCAAATGTTTTATTTTTGAACGTCAGTTCACATTTGTAGGTGGATCATCAGTGTTAGAGCTAAAATTAGCATGTTTAAAGTGATTTTCATGCTTCCAGGGGATCGGGAAGTTAATTAAATACCATTTGGAGGCATTTAATGTTCGAGCAAAAACGGCTGATTTTCGACAAAAGAGATAACACCCCCCCATTACGTCATGCTTCAGAAATGTGGAAAATGGTCCGTTTTCAAATGTTTTATTTTTGAACGTCAGTTCACATTTGTAGGTGGATCATCAGTGTTAGAGCTAAAATTAGCATGTTTAAAGTGATTTTCATGCTTCCAGGGGCCCAAAACACAAGATTTATGGAATGGTTAAAAGTGCATGAAAATGGCCAATTTACTCACTCTGAGTTCTCAAAAAGGGTTTCTTCACCCCGGGAAGTTAATTAAATACCATTTGGAGGCATTTAATGTTCGAGCAAAAACGGCTGATTTTCGACAAAAGAGATAACACCCCCCCATTACGTCATGCTTCAGAAATGTGGAAAATGGTCCGTTTTCAAATGTTTTATTTTTGAACGTCAGTTCACATTTGTAGGTGGATCATCAGTGTTAGAGCTAAAATTAGCATGTTTAAAGTGATTTTCATGCTTCCAGGGGCCCAAAACACAAGATTTATGGAATGGTTAAAAGTGCATGAAAATGGCCAATTTACTCACTCTGAGTACTCAAAAAGGGTTTCTTCACCCCGGGAAGTTAATTAAATACCATTTGGAGGCATTTAATGTTCGAGCAAAAACGGCTGATTTTTGACAAAAGAGATAACACCCTTCATTACGTCATGCTTCAGAAATGTGGAAAATGGTCCGTTTTCAAATGTTTTATTTTTGAACGTCATTTCACATTTGTAGGTGGATCATCAGTGTTAGAGCTAAAATTAGCATGTTTAAAGTGATTTTCATGCTTCCAGGGGCTCGGGAAGTTAATTAAATACCATTTGGAGGCATTTAATGTTCGAGCAAAAACGGCTGATTTTCGACAAAAGAGATAACACCCCCCCATTACGTCATGCTTCAGAAATGTGGAAAATGGTCCGTTTTCAAATGTTTTATTTTTGAACGTCAGTTCACATTTGTAGGTGGATCATCAGTGTTAGAGCTACAATTAGCATGTTTAAAGTGATTTTCATGCTTCCAGGGGCCCAAAACACAAGATTTATGGAATGGTTAAAAGTGCATGAAAATGGCCAATTTACTCACTCTGAGTACTCAAAAATGGTTTCTTCACCCCGGGAAGTTAATTAAATACCATTTGGAGGCATTTAATGTTCGAGCAAAAACGGCTGATTTTCGACAAAAGAGATAACACCCTTCATTACATCATGCTTCAGAAATGTGGAAAATGGTCTGTTTTCAAATGTTTTATTTTTGAACGTCAGTTCACATTTGTAGGTGGATCATCAGTGTTAGAGCTAAAATTAGCATGTTTAAAGTGATTTTCATGCTTCCAGGGGCTCGGGAAGTTAATTAAATACCATTTGGAGGCATTTAATGTTCGAGCAAAAACGGCTGATTTTCGACAAAAGAGATAACACCCCCCATTACGTCATGCTTCAGAAATGTGGAAAATGGTCCGTTTTCAAATGTTTTATTTTTGAACGTCAGTTCACATTTGTAGGTGGATCATCAGTGTTAGAGCTAAAATTAGCATGTTTAAAGTGATTTTCATGCTTCCAGGGGCTCGGGAAGTTAATTAAATACCTTTTGGAGGCATTTAATGTTCGAGCAAAAACGGCTAATTTTCGACAAAAGAGATAACACCCCCCCATTACGTCATGCTTCAGAAATGTGGAAAATGGTCCGTTTTCAAATGTTTTATTTTTGAACGTCAGTTCACATTTGTAGGTGGATCATCAGTGTTAGAGCTAAAATTAGCATGTTTAAAGTGATTTTCATGCTTCCAGGGGCTCGGCAAGTTAATTAAATACCATTTGGAGGCATTTAATGTTCGAGCAAAAACGGCTGATTTTCGACAAAAGAGATAACACCCCCCATTACGTCATGCTTCAGAAATGTGGAAAATGGTCCGTTTTCAAATGTTTTTTTTTTGAACGTCAGTTCACATTTGTAGGTGGATCATCAGTGTTAGAGCTAAAATTAGCATGTTTAAAGTGATTTTCATGCTTCCAGGGGCTCGGGAAGTTAATTAAATACCATTTGGAGGCATTTAATGTTCGAGCAAAAACGGCTGATTTTCGACAAAAGAGATAACACCCCCCCAATACGTCATGCTTCAGAAATGTGGAAAATGGTCCGTTTTCAAATGTTGTATTTTTGAACGTCAGTTCACATTTGTAGGTGGATCATCAGTGTTAGAGCTAAAATTAGCATGTTTAAAGTGATTTTCATGCTTCCAGGGGCTCGGGAAGTTAATTAAATACCATTTGGAGGCATTTAATGTTCGAGCAAAAATGGCTGATTTTCGACAAAAGAGATAACACCCCCCCCATTACGTCATGCTTCAAAACTGTGGAAAATGGTCCGTTTTCAAATGTTTTATTTTTGAACGTCAGTTCACATTTGTAGGTGGATCATCAGTGTTAGAGCTAAAATTAGCATGTTTAAAGTGATTTTCATGCTTCCAGGGGCCCAAAACACAAGATTTATGGAATGGTTAAAAGTGCATGAAAATGGCCAATTTACTCACTCTGAGTTCTCAAAACGGGTTTCTTCACCCCGGGAAGTTAATTAAATACCATTTGGAGGCATTTAATGTTCGAGCAAAAACGACTGATTTTCGACAAAAGAGATAACACCCCCCCATTAGTCATGCTTCAGAAATGTGGAAAATGGTCCGTTTTCAAATGTTTTATTTTTGAACGTCAGTTCACATTTGTAGGTGGATCATCAGTGTTAGAGCTAAAATTAGCATGTTTAAATTGATTTTCATGCTTCCAGGGGTTCGGGAAGTTAATTAAATACCATTTGGAGGCATTTAATGTTCGAGCAAAAACGGCTGATTTTCGACAAAAGAGATAACACCCCCCCATTACGTCATGCTTCAGAAATATGGAAAATGGTCCGTTTTCAAATGTTTTATTTTTGAACGTCAGTTCACATTTGTAGGTGGATCATCAGTGTTAGAGCTAAAATTAGCATGTTTAAAGTGATTTTCATGCTTCCAGGGGCTCGGGAAGTTAATTAAATACCATTTGGAGGCATTTAATGTTCGAGCAAAAACGGCTGATTTTCGACAAAAGAGATAACACCCCCCCATTACGTCATGCTCCAGAAATGTGGAAAATGGTCCGTTTTCAAATGTTTTATTTTTGAACGTCAGTTCACATTTGTAGGTGGATCATCAGTGTTAGAGCTAAAATTAGCATGTTTAAAGTGATTTTCATGCTTCCAGGGGCTCGGGAAGTTAATTAAATACCATTTCGAGGCATTTAATGTTCGAGCAAAAACGGCTGATTTTCGACAAAAGAGATAACACCCCCCATTACATCATGCTTCAGAAATGTGGAAAATGGTCCGTTTTCAAATGTTTTACTTTTTGAACGTCAGTTCACATTTGTAGGTGGATCATCAGTGTTAGAGCTAAAATTAGCATGTTTAAAGTGATTTTCATGCTTCCAGGGGCTCGGGAAGTTAATTAAATACCATTTGGAGGCATTTAATGTTCGAGCAAAAACGGCTGATTTTCGACAAAAGAGATAACACCCCCCATTACGTCATGCTTCAGAAATGTGGAAAATGGTCCGTTTTCAAATGTTTTATTTTTGAACATCAGTTCACATTTGTAGGTGGATCATCAGTGTTAGAGCTAAAATTAGCATGTTTAAAGTGATTTTCATGCTTCCAGGGGCCCAAAACACAAGATTTATGGAATGGTTAAAAGTGCATGAAAATGGCCAATTTACTCACTCTGAGTTCTCAAAAAGGGTTTCTTCACCCCGGGAAGTTAATTAAATACCATTTGGAGGCATTTAATGTTCGAGCAAAAACGGCTGATTTTCGACAAAAGAGATAACACCCCCCCATTACGTCATGCTTCAGAAATGTGGAAAATGGTCCGTTTTCAAATGTTTTATTTTTGAACGTCAGTTCACATTTGTAGGTGGATCATCAGTGTTAGAGCTAAAATTAGCATGTTTAAAGTGATTTTCATGCTTCCAGGGGCTCGGGAAGTTAATTAAATACCATTTGGAGGCATTTAATGTTCGAGCAAAAACGGCTGATTTTCGACAAAAGAGATAACACCCCCCCATTACGTCATGCTTCAGAAATGTGGAAAATGGTCCGTTTTCAAATGTTTTATTTTTGAACGTCAGTTCACATTTGTAGGTGGATCATCAGTGTTAGAGCTAAAATTAGCATGTTTAAAGTGATTTTCATGCTTCCAGGGGCCCAAAACACAAGATTTATGGAATGGTTAAAAGTGCATGAAAATGGCCAATTTACTCACTCTGAGTTCTCAAAAAGGGTTTCTTCACCCCGGGAAGTTAATTAAATACCATTTGGAGGCATTTAATGTTCGAGCAAAAACGGCTGATTTTCGACAAAAGAGATAACACCCCCCCATTACGTCATGCTTCAGAAATGTGGAAAATGGTCCGTTTTCAAATGTTTTATTTTTGAACGTCAGTTCACATTTGTAGGTGGATCATCAGTGTTAGAGCTAAAATTAGCATGTTTAAAGTGATTTTCATGCTTCCAGGGGCTCGGGAAGTTAATTAAATACCATTTGGAGGCATTTAATGTTCGAGCAAAAACGGCTGATTTTCGACAAAAGAGATAACACCCCCCCATTACGTCATGCTTCAGAAATATGGAAAATGGTCCGTTTTCAAATGTTTTATTTTTGAACGTCAGTTCACATTTGTAGGTGGATCATCAGTGTTAGAGCTAAAATTAGCATGTTTAAAGTGATTTTCATGCTTCCAGGGGCTCGGGAAGTTAATTAAATACCATTTGGAGGCATTTAATGTTCGAGCAAAAACGGCTGATTTTCGACAAAAGAGATAACACCCCCCCATTACGTCATGCTTCAGAAATGTGGAAAATGGTCCGTTTTCAAATGTTTTATTTTTGAACGTCAGTTCACATTTGTAGGTGGATCATCAGTGTTAGAGCTAAAATTAGCATGTTTAAAGTGATTTTCATGCTTCCAGGGGCTCGGGAAGTTAATTAAATACCATTTGGAGGCATTTAATGTTCGAGCAAAAACGGCTGATTTTCGACAAAAGAGATAACACCCCCCCATTACGTCATGCTTCAGAAATTTGGAAAATGGTCCGTTTTTAAATGTTTTATTTTTGAACGTCAGTTCACATTTGTAGGTGGATCATCAGTGTTAGAGCTAAAATTAGCATGTTTAAAGTGATTTTCATGCTTCCAGGGGCCCAAAACACAAGATTTATGGAATGGTTAAAAGTGCATGAAAATGGCCAATTTACTCACTCTGAGTACTCAAAAAGGGTTTCTTCACCCCGGGAAGTTAATTAAATACCATTTGGAGGCATTTAATGTTCGAGCAATAACGGCTGATTTTCGACAAAAGAGATAACACCCCCCCCCATTACGTCATGCTTCAGAAATGTGGAAAATGGTCCGTTTTCAAATGTTTTATTTTTGAACGTCAGTTCACATTTGTAGGTGGATCATCAGTGTTAGAGCTAAAATTAGCATGTTTAAAGTGATTTTCATGCTTCCAGGGGCTCGGGAAGTTAATTAAATACCATTTGGAGGCATTTAATGTTCGAGCAAAAACGGCTGATTTTCGTCAAAAGAGATAACACCCCCCCATTACGTCATGCTTCAGAAATGTGGAAAATGGTCCATTTTCAAATGTTTTATTTTTGAACGTCAGTTCACATTTGTAGGTGGATCATCAGTGTTAGAGCTAAAATTAGCATGTTTAAAGTGATTTTCATGCTTCCAGGGGCTCGGGAAGTGAAATAAATACCATTTGGAGGCATTTAATGTTCGAGCAAAAACGGCTGATTTTCGACAAAAGAGATAACACCCCCCCATTACGTCATGCTTCAGAAATGTGGAAAATGGTCCGTTTTCAAATGTTTTATTTTTGAATGTCAGTTCACATTTGTAGGTGGATCATCAGTGTTAGAGCTAAAATTAGCATGTTTAAAGTGATTTTCATGCTTCCAGGGGCTCGGGAAGTTAATTAAATACCATTTGGAGGCATTTAATGTTCGAGCAAAAATGGCTGATTTCCAACAAAAGAGATAACACCCCCCATTACGTCATGCTTCAGAAATGTGGAAAATGGTCCGTTTTCAAATGTTTTATTTTTGAACGTCAGTTCACATTTGTAGGTGGATCATCAGTGTTAGAGCTAAAATTAGCATGTTTAAAGTGATTTTCATGCTTCCAGGGGCTCGGGAAGTTAATTAAATACCATTTGGAGGCATTTAATGTTCGAGCAAAAACGGCTGATTTTCGACAAAAGAGATAACACCCCCCATTACGTCATGCTTCAGAAATGTGGAAAATGGTCCGTTTTCAAGTGTTTTATTTTTGAACGTCAGTTCACATTTGTAGGTCGATCATCAGTGTTAGAGCTAAAATTAGCATGTTTAAAGTGATTTTCATGCTTCCAGGGGCCCAAAACACAAGATTTATGGAATGGTTAAAAGTGCATGAAAATGGCCAATTTACTCACTCTGAGTACTCAAAAAGGGTTTCTTCACCCCGGGAAGTTAATTAAATACCATTTGGAGGCATTTAATGTTCGAGCAAAAACGGCTGATTTTCGACAAAAGAGATAACACCCCCCCCCATTACGTCATGCTTCAGAAATGTGGAAAATGGTCCGTTTTCAAATGTTTTATTTTTGAACGTCAGTTCACATTTGTAGGTGGATCATCAGTGTTAGAGCTAAAATTAGCATGTTTAAAGTGATTTTCATGCTTCCAGGGGCTCGGGAAGTTAATTAAATACCATTTGGAGGCATTTAATGTTCGAGCAAAAACGGCTGATTTTCGTCAAAAGAGATAACACCCCCCCATTACGTCATGCTTCAGAAATGTGGAAAATGGTCCATTTTCAAATGTTTTATTTTTGAACGTCAGTTCACATTTGTAGGTGGATCATCAGTGTTAGAGCTAAAATTAGCATGTTTAAAGTGATTTTCATGCTTCCAGGGGCTCGGGAAGTGAAATAAATACCATTTGGAGGCATTTAATGTTCGAGCAAAAACGGCTGATTTTCGACAAAAGAGATAACACCCCCCCATTACGTCATGCTTCAGAAATGTGGAAAATGGTCCGTTTTCAAATGTTTTATTTTTGAATGTCAGTTCACATTTGTAGGTGGATCATCAGTGTTAGAGCTAAAATTAGCATGTTTAAAGTGATTTTCATGCTTCCAGGGGCTCGGGAAGTTAATTAAATACCATTTGGAGGCATTTAATGTTCGAGCAAAAACGGCTGATTTTCGACAAAAGAGATAACACCCCCCATTACGTCATGCTTCAGAAATGTGGAAAATGGTCCGTTTTCAAATGTTTTATTTTTGAACGTCAGTTCACATTTGTAGGTGGATCATCAGTGTTAGAGCTAAAATTAGCATGTTTAAAGTGATTTTCATGCTTCCAGGGGCTCGGGAAGTTAATTAAATACCATTTGGAGGCATTTAATGTTCGAGCAAAAACGGCTGATTTTCGACAAAAGAGATAACACCCCCCATTACGTCATGCTTCAGAAATGTGGAAAATGGTCCGTTTTCAAATGTTTTATTTTTGAACGTCAGTTCACATTTGTAGGTCGATCATCAGTGTTAGAGCTAAAATTAGCATGTTTAAAGTGATTTTCATGCTTCCAGGGGCCCAAAACACAAGATTTATGGAATGGTTAAAAGTGCATGAAAATGGCCAATTTACTCACTCTGAGTTCTCAAAAAGGGTTTCTTCACCCCGGGAAGTTAATTAAATACCATTTGGAGGCATTTAATGTTCGAGCAAAAACGGCTGATTTTCGACAAAAGAGATAACACCCCCCCCATTACGTCATGCTTCAGAAATGTGGAAAATGGTCCGTTTTCAAATGTTTTATTTTTGAACGTCAGTTCACATTTGTAGGTGGATCATCAGTGTTAGAGCTAAAATTAGCATGTTTAAAGTGATTTTCATGCTTCCAGGGGCTCGGGAAGTTAATTAAATACCATTTGGAGGCATTTAATGTTCGAGCAAAAACGGCTGATTTTCGTCAAAAGAGATAACACCCCCCCATTACGTCATGCTTCAGAAATGTGGAAAATGGTCCATTTTCAAATGTTTTATTTTTGAACGTCAGTTCACATTTGTAGGTGGATCATCAGTGTTAGAGCTAAAATTAGCATGTTTAAAGTGATTTTCATGCTTCCAGGGGCTCGGGAAGTGAAATAAATACCATTTGGAGGCATTTAATGTTCGAGCAAAAACGGCTGATTTTCGACAAAAGAGATAACACCCCCCCATTACGTCATGCTTCAGAAATGTGGAAAATGGTCCGTTTTCAAATGTTTTATTTTTGAATGTCAGTTCACATTTGTAGGTGGATCATCAGTGTTAGAGCTAAAATTAGCATGTTTAAAGTGATTTTCATGCTTCCAGGGGCTCGGGAAGTTAATTAAATACCATTTGGAGGCATTTAATGTTCGAGCAAAAACGGCTGATTTTCGACAAAAGAGATAACACCCCCCATTACGTCATGCTTCAGAAATGTGGAAAATGGTCCGTTTTCAAATGTTTTATTTTTGAACGTCAGTTCACATTTGTAGGTGGATCATCAGTGTTAGAGCTAAAATTAGCATGTTTAAAGTGATTTTCATGCTTCCAGGGGCTCGGGAAGTTAATTAAATACCATTTGGAGGCATTTAATGTTCGAGCAAAAACGGCTGATTTTCGACAAAAGAGATAACACCCCCCATTACGTCATGCTTCAGAAATGTGGAAAATGGTCCGTTTTCAAATGTTTTATTTTTGAACGTCAGTTCACATTTGTAGGTCGATCATCAGTGTTAGAGCTAAAATTAGCATGTTTAAAGTGATTTTCATGCTTCCAGGGGCCCAAAACACAAGATTTATGGAATGGTTAAAAGTGCATGAAAATGGCCAATTTACTCACTCTGAGTTCTCAAAAAGGGTTTCTTCACCCCGGGAAGTTAATTAAATACCATTTGGAGGCATTTAATGTTCGAGCAAAAACGGCTGATTTTCGACAAAAGAGATAACACCCCCCCCATTACGTCATGCTTCAGAAATGTGGAAAATGGTCCGTTTTCAAATGTTTTATTTTTGAACGTCAGTTCACATTTGTAGGTGGATCATCAGTGTTAGAGCTAAAATTAGCATGTTTAAAGTGATTTTCATGCTTCCAGGGGCCCAAAACACAAGATTTATGGAATGGTTAAAAGTGCATGAAAATGGCCAATTTACTCACTCTGAGTTCTCAAAAAGGGTTTCTTCACCCCGGGAAGTTAATTAAATACCATTTGGAGGCATTTAATGTTCGAGCAAAAACGGCTGATTTTCGACAAAAGAGATAACACCCCCCCCATTACGTCATGCTTCAGAAATGTGGAAAATGGTCCGTTTTCAAATGTTTTATTTTTGAACGTCAGTTCACATTTGTAGGTGGATCATCAGTGTTAGAGCTAAAATTAGCATGTTTAAAGTGATTTTCATGCTTCCAGGGGCTCGGGAAGTTAATTAAATACCATTTGGAGGCATTTAATGTTCGAGCAAAAACGGCTGATTTTCGACAAAAGAGATAACACCCCCCCATTACGTCATGCTTCAGAAATATGGAAAATGGTCCGTTTTCAAATGTTTTATTTTTGAACGTCAGTTCACATTTGTAGGTGGATCATCAGTGTTAGAGCTAAAATTAGCATGTTTAAAGTGATTTTCATGCTTCCAGGGGCTCGGGAAGTTAATTAAATACCATTTGGAGGCATTTAATGTTCGAGCAAAAACGGCTGATTTTCGACAAAAGAGATAACACCCCCCCATTACGTCATGCTTCAGAAATGTGGAAAATGGTCCGTTTTCAAATGTTTTATTTTTGAACGTCAGTTCACATTTGTAGGTGGATCATCAGTGTTAGAGCTAAAATTAGCATGTTTAAAGTGATTTTCATGCTTCCAGGGGCTCGGGAAGTTAATTAAATACCATTTGGAGGCATTTAATGTTCGAGCAAAAACGGCTGATTTTCGACAAAAGAGATAACACCCCCCCATTACGTCATGCTTCAGAAATTTGGAAAATGGTCCGTTTTCAAATGTTTTATTTTTGAACGTCAGTTCACATTTGTAGGTGGATCATCAGTGTTAGAGCTAAAATTAGCATGTTTAAAGTGATTTTCATGCTTCCAGGGGCCCAAAACACAAGATTTATGGAATGGTTAAAAGTGCATGAAAATGGCCAATTTACTCACTCTGAGTACTCAAAAAGGGTTTCTTCACCCCGGGAAGTTAATTAAATACCATTTGGAGGCATTTAATGTTCGAGCAAAAACGGCTGATTTTCGACAAAAGAGATAACACCCCCCCCATTACGTCATGCTTCAGAAATGTGGAAAATGGTCCGTTTTCAAATGTTTTATTTTTGAACGTCAGTTCACATTTGTAGGTGGATCATCAGTGTTAGAGCTAAAATTAGCATGTTTAAAGTGATTTTCATACTTCCAGGGGCTCGGGAAGTTAATTAAATACCATTTGGAGGCATTTAATGTTCGAGCAAAAACGGCTGATTTTCGTCAAAAGAGATAACACCCCCCCATTACGTCATGCTTCAGAAATGTGGAAAATGGTCCATTTTCAAATGTTTTATTTTTGAACGTCAGTTCACATTTGTAGGTGGATCATCAGTGTTAGAGCTAAAATTAGCATGTTTAAAGTGATTTTCATGCTTCCAGGGGCTCGGGAAGTTAATTAAATACCATTTGGAGGCATTTAATGTTCGAGCAAAAACGGCTGATTTTCGACAAAAGAGATAACACCCCCCCATTACGTCATGCTTCAGAAATGTGGAAAATGGTCCGTTTTCAAATGTTTTATTTTTGAACGTCAGTTCACATTTGTAGGTGGATCATCAGTGTTAGAGCTAAAATTAGCATGTTTAAAGTGATTTTCATGCTTCCAGGGGCTCGGGAAGTTAATTAAATACCTTTTGGAGGCATTTAATGTTCGAGCAAAAACGGCTGATTTTCGACAAAAGAGATAACACCCCCCCATTACGTCATGCTTCAGAAATGTGGAAAATGGTCCGTTTTCAAATGTTTTATTTTTGAACGTCAGTTCACATTTGTAGGTGGATCATCAGTGTTAGAGCTAAAATTAGCATGTTTAAAGTGATTTTCATGCTTCCAGGGGCTCGGGAAGTTAATTAAATACCATTTGGAGGCATTTAATGTTCGAGCAAAAACGGCTGATTTTCGTCAAAAGAGATAACACCCCCCATTACGTCATGCTTCAGAAATGTGGAAAATGGTCCATTTTCAAATGTTTTATTTTTGAACGTCAGTTCACATTTGTAGGTGGATCATCAGTGTTAGAGCTAAAATTAGCATGTTTAAAGTGATTTTCATGCTTCCAGGGGCTCGGGAAGTTAATTAAATACCATTTGGAGGCATTTAATGTTCGAGCAAAAACGGCTGATTTTCGACAAAAGAGATAACACCCCCCCATTACGTCATGCTTCAGAAATGTGGAAAATGGTCCGTTTTCAAATGTTTTATTTTTGAACGTCAGTTCACATTTGTAGGTGGATCATCAGTGTTAGAGCTAAAATTAGCATGTTTAAAGTGATTTTCATGCTTCCAGGGGCTCGGGAAGTTAATTAAATACCTTTTGGAGGCATTTAATGTTCGAGCAAAAACGGCTGATTTTCGACAAAAGAGATAACACCCCCCCATTACGTCATGCTTCAGAAATGTGGAAAATGGTCCGTTTTCAAATGTTTTATTTTTGAACGTCAGTTCACATTTGTAGGTGGATCATCAGTGTTAGAGCTAAAATTAGCATGTTTAAAGTGATTTTCATGCTTCCAGGGGCTCGGGAAGTTAATTAAATACCATTTGAAGGCATTTAATGTTCGAGCAAAAACGGCTGATTTTCGACAAAAGAGATAACACCCCCCATTACGTCATGCTTCAGAAATGTGGAAAATGGTCCGTTTTCAAATGTTTTATTTTTGAACGTCAGTTCACATTTGTAGGTCGATCATCAGTGTTCGAGCTAAAATTAGCATGTTTAAAGTGATTTTCATGCTTCCAGGGGC
This sequence comes from Lissotriton vulgaris, assembly GCF_964263255.1. Lineage (NCBI taxonomy): Eukaryota > Metazoa > Chordata > Amphibia > Caudata > Salamandridae > Lissotriton > Lissotriton vulgaris. The sequence goes on along the minus strand of NW_028246241.1, from coordinate 807,894 downwards.
CCAAAACACAAGATTTATGGAATGGTTAAAAGTGCATGAAAATGGCCAATTTACTCACTCTGAGTTCTCAAAAAGGGTTTCTTCACCCCGGGAAGTTAATTAAATACCATTTGGAGGCATTTAATGTTCGAGCAAAAACGGCTGATTTTCGACAAAAGAGATAACACCCCCCCATTACGTCATGCTTCAGAAATGTGGAAAATGGTCCGTTTTCAAATGTTTTATTTTTGAACGTCAGTTCACATTTGTAGGTGGATCATCAGTGTTAGAGCTAAAATTAGCATGTTTAAAGTGATTTTCATGCTTCCAGGGGCTCGGGAAGTTAATTAAATACCATTTGGAGGCATTTAATGTTCGAGCAAAAACGGCTGATTTTCGACAAAAGAGATAACACCCCCCCCCCATTACGTCATGCTTCAGAAATGTGGAAAATGGTCCGTTTTCAAATGTTTTATTTTTGAACGTCAGTTCACATTTGTAGGTGGATCATCAGTGTTAGAGCTAAAATTAGCATGTTTAAAGTGATTTTCATGCTTCCAGGGGCCCAAAACACAAGATTTATGGAATGGTTAAAAGTGCATGAAAATGGCCAATTTACTCACTCTGAGTTCTCAAAAAGGGTTTCTTCACCCTGGGAAGTTAATTAAATACCATTTGGAGGCATTTAATGTTCGAGCAAAAACGGCTGATTTTCGACAAAAGAGATAACACCCCCCCATTACGTCATGCTTCAGAAATGTGGAAAATGGTCCGTTTTCAAATGTTTTATTTTTGAACGTCAGTTCACATTTGTAGGTGGATCATCAGTGTTAGAGCTAAAATTAGCATGTTTAAAGTGATTTTCATGCTTCCAGGGGCTCGGGAAGTTAATTAAATACCATTTGGAGGCATTTAATGTTCGAACAAAAACGGCTGATTTTCGACAAAAGAGATAACACCCCCCCATTACGTCATGCTTCAGAAATGTGGAAAATGGTCCGTTTTCAAATGTTTTATTTTTGAACGTCAGTTCACATTTGTAGGTGGATCATCAGTGTTAGAGCTAAAATTAGCATGTTTAAAGTGATTTTCATGCTTCCAGGGGCCCAAAACACAAGATTTATGGAATGGTTAAAAGTGCATGAAAATGGCCAATTTACTCACTCTGAGTACTCAAAAAGGGTTTCTTCACCCCGGGAAGTTAATTAAATACCATTTGGAGGCATTTAATGTTCGAGCAAAAACGGCTGATTTTTGACAAAAGAGATAACACCCTTCATTACGTCATGCTTCAGAAATGTGGAAAATGGTCCGTTTTCAAATGTTTTATTTTTGAACGTCAGTTCACATTTGTAGGTGGATCATCAGTGTTAGAGCTAAAATTAGCATGTTTAAAGTGATTTTCATGCTTCCAGGGGCTCGGGAAGTTAATTAAATACCATTTGGAGGCATTTAATGTTCGAGCAAAAACGGCTGATTTTCGACAAAAGAGATAACACCCCCCCATTACGTCATGCTTCAGAAATGTGGAAAATGGTCCGTTTTCAAATGTTTTATTTTTGAACGTCAGTTCACATTTGTAGGTGGATCATCAGTGTTAGAGCTAAAATTAGCATGTTTAAAGTGATTTTCATGCTTCCAGGGGCCCAAAACACAAGATTTATGGAATGGTTAAAAGTGCATGAAAATGGCCAATTTACTCACTCCGAGTACTCAAAAAGGGTTTCTTCACCCCGGGAAGTTAATTAAATACCATTTGGAGGCATTTAATGTTCGAGCAAAAACGGCTGATTTTCGACAAAAGAGATAACACCCCCCATTACGTCATGCTTCAGAAATGTGGAAAATGGTCCGTTTTCAAATGTTTTATTTTTGAACGTCAGTTCACATTTGTAGGTGGATCATCAGTGTTAGAGCTAAAATTAGCATGTTTAAAGTGATTTTCATGCTTCCAGGGGCTCGGGAAGTTAATTAAATACCATTTGGAGGCATTTAATGTTCGAGCAAAAACGGCTGATTTTCGACAAAAGAGATAACACCCCCCCATTACGTCATGCTTCAGAAATGTGGAAAATGGTCCGTTTTCAAATGTTTTATTTTTGAACGTCAGTTCACATTTGTAGGTGGATCATCAGTGTTAGAGCTAAAATTAGCATGTTTAAAGTGATATTCATGCTTCCAGGGGCCCAAAACACAAGATTTATGGAATGGTTAAAAGTGCATGAAAATGGCCAATTTACTCACTCTGAGTACTCAAAAAGGGTTTCTTCACCCCGGGAAGTTAATTAAATACCATTTGGAGGCATTTAATGTTCGAGCAAAAACGGCTGATTTTTGACAAAAGAGTTAACACCCTTCATTACGTCATGCTTCAGAAATGTGGAAAATGGTCCGTTTTCAAATGTTTTATTTTTGAACGTCAGTTCACATTTGTAGGTGGATCATCAGTGTTAGAGCTAAAATTAGCATGTTTAAAGTGATTTTCATGCTTCCAGGGGCTCGGGAAGTTAATTAAATACCATTTGGAGGCATTTAATGTTCGAGCAAAAACGGCTGATTTTCGACAAAAGAGATAACACCCCCCCATTACGTCATGCTTCAGAAATGTGGAAAATGGTCCGTTTTCAAATGTTTTATTTTTGAACGTCAGTTCACATTTGTAGGTGGATCATCAGTGTTAGAGCTAAAATTAGCATGTTTAAAGTGATTTTCATGCTTCCAGGGGCCCAAAACACAAGATTTATGGAATGGTTAAAAGTGCATGAAAATGGCCAATTTACTCACTCTGAGTACTCAAAAAGGGTTTCTTCACCCCGGGAAGTTAATTAAATACCATTTGGAGGCATTTAATGTTCGAGCAAAAACGGCTGATTTTCGACAAAAGAGATAACACCCCCCCATTACGTCATGCTTCAGAAATGTGGAAAATGGTCCGTTTTCAAATGTTTTATTTTTGAACGTCAGTTCACATTTGTAGGTGGATCATCAGTGTTAGAGCTAAAATTAGCATGTTTAAAGTGATTTTCATGCTTCCAGGGGCTCGGGAAGTTAATTAAATACCATTTGGAGGCATTTAATGTTCGAGCAAAAATGGCTGATTTTCGACAAAAGAGATAACACCCCCCCCATTACGTCATGCTTCAGAACTGTGGAAAATGGTCCGTTTTCAAATGTTTTATTTTTGAACGTCAGTTCACATTTGTAGGTGGATCATCAGTGTTAGAGCTAAAATTAGCATGTTTAAAGTGATTTTCATGCTTCCAGGGGCCCAAAACACAAGATTTATGGAATGGTTAAAAGTGCATGAAAATGGCCAATTTACTCACTCTGAGTTCTCAAAACGGGTTTCTTCACCCCGGGAAGTTAATTAAATACCATTTGGAGGCATTTAATGTTCGAGCAAAAACGGCTGATTTTCGACAAAAGAGATAACACCCCCCCATTAGTCATGCTTCAGAAATGTGGAAAATGGTCCGTTTTCAAATGTTTTATTTTTGAACGTCAGTTCACATTTGTAGGTGGATCATCAGTGTTAGAGCTAAAATTAGCATGTTTAAAGTGATTTTCATGCTTCCAGGGGTTCGGGAAGTTAATTAAATACCATTTGGAGGCATTTAATGTTCGAGCAAAAACGGCTGATTTTCGACAAAAGAGATAACACCCCCCCATTACGTCATGCTTCAGAAATATGGAAAATGGTCCGTTTTCAAATGTTTTATTTTTGAACGTCAGTTCACATTTGTAGGTGGATCATCAGTGTTAGAGCTAAAATTAGCATGTTTAAAGTGATTTTCATGCTTCCAGGGGCTCGGGAAGTTAATTAAATACCATTTGGAGGCATTTAATGTTCGAGCAAAAACGGCTGATTTTCGACAAAAGAGATAACACCCCCCCATTACGTCATGCTTCAGAAATGTGGAAAATGGTCCGTTTTCAAATGTTTTATTTTTGAACGTCAGTTCACATTTGTAGGTGGATCATCAGTGTTAGAGCTAAAATTAGCATGTTTAAAGTGATTTTCATGCTTCCAGGGGCTCGGGAAGTTAATTAAATACCATTTGGAGGCATTTAATGTTCGAGCAAAAACGGCTGATTTTCGACAAAAGAGATAACACCCCCCCATTACGTCATGCTTCAGAAATTTGGAAAATGGTCCGTTTTCAAATGTTTTATTTTTGAACGTCAGTTCACATTTGTAGGTGGATCATCAGTGTTAGAGCTAAAATTAGCATGTTTAAAGTGATTTTCATGCTTCCAGGGGCCCAAAACACAAGATTTATGGAATGGTTAAAAGTGCATGAAAATGGCCAATTTACTCACTCTGAGTACTCAAAAAGGGTTTCTTCACCCCGGGAAGTTAATTAAATACCATTTGGAGGCATTTAATGTTCGAGCAAAAACAGCTGATTTTCGACAAAAGAGATAACACCCCCCCATTACGTCATGCTTCAGAAATGTGGAAAATGGTCCGTTTTCAAATGTTTTATTTTTGAACGTCAGTTCACATTTGTAGGTGGATCATCAGTGTTAGAGCTAAAATTAGCATGTTTAAAGTGATTTTCATGCTTCCAGGGGCTCGGGAAGTTAATTAAATACCATTTGGAGGCATTTAATGTTCGAGCAAAAACGGCTGATTTTCGACAAAAGAGATAACACCCCCCCATTACGTCATGCTTCAGAAATGTGGAAAATGGTCCGTTTTCAAATGTTTTATTTTTGAACGTCAGTTCACATTTGTAGGTGGATCATCAGTGTTAGAGCTAAAATTAGCATGTTTAAAGTGATTTTCATGCTTCCAGGGGCTCGGGAAGTGAAATAAATACCATTTGGAGGCATTTAACCTCTTCGCCGCTAATGACAAGGGTAACTCGTCATGGACTTTCCATTGATTTCAATGGAAATTATATGAGAAGAAGAATAATGCCTTAGCAGTAAAGGGGTTAATGTTCGAGCAAAAACGGCTGATTTTCGACAAAAGAGATAACACCCCCCCATTACGTCATGCTTCAGAAATGTGGAAAATGGTCCGTTTTCAAATGTTTTATTTTTGAATGTCAGTTCACATTTGTAGGTGGATCATCAGTGTTAGAGCTAAAATTAGCATGTTTAAAGTGATTTTCATGCTTCCAGGGGCTCGGGAAGTTAATTAAATACCATTTGGAGGCATTTAATGTTCGAGCAAAAACGGCTGATTTTCGACAAAAGAGATAACACCCCCCCATTACGTCATGCTTCAGAAATGTGGAAAATGGTCCGTTTTCAAATGTTTTATTTTTGAACGTCAGTTCACATTTGTAGGTGGATCATCAGTGTTAGAGCTAAAATTAGCATGTTTAAAGTGATTTTCATGCTTCCAGGTGCTCGGGAAGTTAATTAAATACCATTTGGAGGCATTTAATGTTCGAGCAAAAACGGCTGATTTTCGACAAAAGAGATAACACCCCCCATTACGTCATGCTTCAGAAATGTGGAAAATGGTCCGTTTTCAAATATTTTATTTTTGAACGTCAGTTCACATTTGTAGGTGGATCATCAGTGTTAGAGCTAAAATTAGCATGTTTAAAGTGATTTTCATGCTTCCAGGGGCTCGGGAAGTTAATTAAATACCATTTGGAGGCATTTAATGTTCGAGCAAAAACGGCTGATTTTCGACAAAAGAGATAACACCCCCCCATTACGTCATGCTTCAGAAATGTGGAAAATGGTCCGTTTTCAAATGTTTTATTTTTGAACGTCAGTTCACATTTGTAGGTGGATCATCAGTGTTAGAGCTAAAATTAGCATGTTTAAAGTGATTTTCATGCTTCCAGGGGCCCAAAACACAAGATTTATGGAATGGTTAAAAGTGCATGAAAATGGCCAATTTACTCACTCTGAGTTCTCAAAAAGGGTTTCTTCACCCCGGGAAGTTAATTAAATACCATTTGGAGGCATTTAATGTTCGAGCAAAAACGGCTGATTTTCGACAAAAGAGATAACACCCCCCCATTACGTCATGCTTCAGAAATGTGGAAAATGGTCCGTTTTCAAATGTTATATTTTTGAACGTCGTTTCACATTTGTAGGTGGATCATCAGTGTTAGAGCTAAAATTAGCATGTTTAAAGTGATTTTCATGCTTCCAGGGGCTCGGGAAGTTAATTAAATACCATTTGGAGGCATTTAATGTTCGAGCAAAAACGGCTGATTTTCGACAAAAGAGATAACACCCCCCCATTACGTCATGCTTCAGAAATGTGGAAAATGGTCCGTTTTCAAATGTTTTATTTTTGAACGTCAGTTCACATTTGTAGGTGGATCATCAGTGTTAGAGCTAAAATTAGCATGTTTAAAGTGATTTTCATGCTTCCAGGGGCCCAAAACACAAGATTTATGGAATGGTTAAAAGTGCATGAAAATGGCCAATTTACTCACTCTGAGTTCTCAAAAAGGGTTTCTTCACCCCGGGAAGTTAATTAAATACCATTTGGAGGCATTTAAAGTTCGAGCAAAAACGGCTGATTTTCGACAAAAGAGATAACACCCCCCCATTACGTCATGCTTCAGAAATGTGGAAAATGGTCCGTTTTCAAATGTTTTATTTTTGAACGTCAGTTCACATTTGTAGGTGGATCATCAGTGTTAGAGCTAAAATTAGCATGTTTAAAGTGATTTTCATGCTTCCAGGGGCTCGGGAAGTTAATTAAATACCATTTGGAGGCATTTAATGTTCGAGCAAAAATGGCTGATTTTCGACAAAAGAGATAACACCCCCCCCATTACGTCATGCTTCAGAACTGTGGAAAATGGTCCGTTTTCAAATGTTTTATTTTTGAACGTCAGTTCACATTTGTAGGTGGATCATCAGTGTTAGAGCTAAAATTAGCATGTTTAAAGTGATTTTCATGCTTCCAGGGGCCCAAAACACAAGATTTATGGAATGGTTAAAAGTGCATGAAAATGGCCAATTTACTCACTCTGAGTTCTCAAAACGGGTTTCTTCACCCCGGGAAGTTAATTAAATACCATTTGGAGGCATTTAATGTTCGAGCAAAAACGGCTGATTTTCGACAAAAGAGATAACACCCCCCCATTAGTCATGCTTCAGAAATGTGGAAAATGGTCCGTTTTCAAATGTTTTATTTTTGAACGTCAGTTCACATTTGTAGGTGGATCATCAGTGTTAGAGCTAAAATTAGCATGTTTAAAGTGATTTTCATGCTTCCAGGGGTTCGGGAAGTTAATTAAATACCATTTGGAGGCATTTAATGTTCGAGCAAAAACGGCTGATTTTCGACAAAAGAGATAACACCCCCCCATTACGTCATGCTTCAGAAATATGGAAAATGGTCCGTTTTCAAATGTTTTATTTTTGAACGTCAGTTCACATTTGTAGGTGGATCATCAGTGTTAGAGCTAAAATTAGCATGTTTAAAGTGATTTTCATGCTTCCAGGGGCTCGGGAAGTTAATTAAATACCATTTGGAGGCATTTAATGTTCGAGCAAAAACGGCTGATTTTCGACAAAAGAGATAACACCCCCCCATTACGTCATGCTTCAGAAATGTGGAAAATGGTCCGTTTTCAAATGTTTTATTTTTGAACGTCAGTTCACATTTGTAGGTGGATCATCAGTGTTAGAGCTAAAATTAGCATGTTTAAAGTGATTTTCATGCTTCCAGGGGCTCGGGAAGTTAATTAAATACCATTTGGAGGCATTTAATGTTCGAGCAAAAACGGCTGATTTTCGACAAAAGAGATAACACCCCCCCATTACGTCATGCTTCAGAAATTTGGAAAATGGTCCGTTTTCAAATGTTTTATTTTTGAACGTCAGTTCACATTTGTAGGTGGATCATCAGTGTTAGAGCTAAAATTAGCATGTTTAAAGTGATTTTCATGCTTCCAGGGGCCCAAAACACAAGATTTATGGAATGGTTAAAAGTGCATGAAAATGGCCAATTTACTCACTCTGAGTACTCAAAAAGGGTTTCTTCACCCCGGGAAGTTAATTAAATACCATTTGGAGGCATTTAATGTTCGAGCAAAAACAGCTGATTTTCGACAAAAGAGATAACACCCCCCCCATTACGTCATGCTTCAGAAATGTGGAAAATGGTCCGTTTTCAAATGTTTTATTTTTGAACGTCAGTTCACATTTGTAGGTGGATCATCAGTGTTAGAGCTAAAATTAGCATGTTTAAAGTGATTTTCATGCTTCCAGGGGCTCGGGAAGTTAATTAAATACCATTTGGAGGCATTTAATGTTCGAGCAAAAACGGCTGATTTTCGACAAAAGAGATAACACCCCCCCATTACGTCATGCTTCAGAAATGTGGAAAATGGTCCATTTTCAAATGTTTTATTTTTGAACGTCAGTTCACATTTGTAGGTGGATCATCAGTGTTAGAGCTAAAATTAGCATGTTTAAAGTGATTTTCATGCTTCCAGGGGCTCGGGAAGTGAAATAAATACCATTTGGAGGCATTTAACCTCTTCGCCGCTAATGACAAGGGTAACTCGTCATGGACTTTCCATTGATTTCAATGGAAATTATATGAGAAGAAGAATAATGCCTTAGCAGTAAAGGGGTTAATGTTCGAGCAAAAACGGCTGATTTTCGACAAAAGAGATAACACCCCCCCATTACGTCATGCTTCAGAAATGTGGAAAATGGTCCGTTTTCAAATGTTTTATTTTTGAATGTCAGTTCACATTTGTAGGTGGATCATCAGTGTTAGAGCTAAAATTAGCATGTTTAAAGTGATTTTCATGCTTCCAGGGGCTCGGGAAGTTAATTAAATACCATTTGGAGGCATTTAATGTTCGAGCAAAAATGGCTGATTTTCGACAAAAGAGATAACACCCCCCCATTACGTCATGCTTCAGAAATGTGGAAAATGGTCCGTTTTCAAATGTTTTATTTTTGAACGTCAGTTCACATTTGTAGGTGGATCATCAGTGTTAGAGCTAAAATTAGCATGTTTAAAGTGATTTTCATGCTTCCAGGGGCTCGGGAAGTTAATTAAATACCATTTGGAGGCATTTAATGTTCGAGCAAAAACGGCTGATTTTCGACAAAAGAGATAACACCCCCCATTACGTCATGCTTCAGAAATGTGGAAAATGGTCCGTTTTCAAATATTTTATTTTTGAACGTCAGTTCACATTTGTAGGTGGATCATCAGTGTTAGAGCTAAAATTAGCATGTTTAAAGTGATTTTCATGCTTCCAGGGGCTCGGGAAGTTAATTAAATACCATTTGGAGGCATTTAATGTTCGAGCAAAAACGGCTGATTTTCGACAAAAGAGATAACACCCCCCCATTACGTCATGCTTCAGAAATGTGGAAAATGGTCCGTTTTCAAATGTTTTATTTTTGAACGTCAGTTCACATTTGTAGGTGGATCATCAGTGTTAGAGCTAAAATTAGCATGTTTAAAGTGATTTTCATGCTTCCAGGGGCCCAAAACACAAGATTTATGGAATGGTTAAAAGTGCATGAAAATGGCCAATTTACTCACTCTGAGTTCTCAAAAAGGGTTTCTTCACCCCGGGAAGTTAATTAAATACCATTTGGAGGCATTTAATGTTCGAGCAAAAACGGCTGATTTTCGACAAAAGAGATAACACCCCCCCATTACGTCATGCTTCAGAAATGTGGAAAATGGTCCGTTTTCAAATGTTATATTTTTGAACGTCAGTTCACATTTGTAGGTGGATCATCAGTGTTAGAGCTAAAATTAGCATGTTTAAAGTGATTTTCATGCTTCCAGGGGCTCGGGAAGTTAATTAAATACCATTTGGAGGCATTTAATGTTCGAGCAAAAACGGCTGATTTTCGACAAAAGAGATAACACCCCCCCATTACGTCATGCTTCAGAAATGTGGAAAATGGTCCGTTTTCAAATGTTTTATTTTTGAACGTCAGTTCACATTTGTAGGTGGATCATCAGTGTTAGAGCTAAAATTAGCATGTTTAAAGTGATTTTCATGCTTCCAGGGGCCCAAAACACAAGATTTATGGAATGGTTAAAAGTGCATGAAAATGGCCAATTTACTCACTCTGAGTTCTCAAAAAGGGTTTCTTCACCCCGGGAAGTTAATTAAATACCATTTGGAGGCATTTAATGTTCGAGCAAAAACGGCTGATTTTCGACAAAAGAGATAACACCCCCCCATTACGTCATGCTTCAGAAATGTGGAAAATGGTCCGTTTTCAAATGTTTTATTTTTGAACGTCAGTTCACATTTGTAGGTGGATCATCAGTGTTAGAGCTAAAATTAGCATGTTTAAAGTGATTTTCATGCTTCCAGGGGCTCGGGAAGTTAATTAAATACCATTTGGAGGCATTTAATGTTCGAGCAAAAACGGCTGATTTTCGACAAAAGAGATAACACCCCCCCCCATTACGTCATGCTTCAGAAATGTGGAAAATGGTCCGTTTTCAAATGTTTTATTTTTGAACGTCAGTTCACATTTGTAGGTGGATCATCAGTGCTAGAGCTAAAATTAGCATGTTTAAAGTGATTTTCATGCTTCCAGGGGCCCAAAACACAAGATTTATGGAATGGTTAAAAGTGCATGAAAATGGCCAATTTACTCACTCTGAGTTCTCAAAAAGGGTTTCTTCACCCCGGGAAGTTAATTAAATACCATTTGGAGGCATTTAATGTTCGAGCAAAAACGGCTGATTTTCGACAAAAGAGATAACACCCCCCCATTACGTCATGCTTCAGAAATGTGGAAAATGGTCCGTTTTCAAATGTTTTATTTTTGAACGTCAGTTCACATTTGTAGGTGGATCATCAGTGTTAGAGCTAAAATTAGCATGTTTAAAGTGATTTTCATGCTTCCAGGGGCTCGGGAAGTTAATTAAATACCATTTGGAGGCATTTAATGTTCGAGCAAAAACGGCTGATTTTCGACAAAAGAGATAACACCCCCCCATTACGTCATGCTTCAGAAATGTGGAAAATGGTCCGTTTTCAAATGTTTTATTTTTGAACGTCAGTTCACATTTGTAGGTGGATCATCAGTGTTAGAGCTAAAATTAGCATGTTTAAAGTGATTTTCATGCTTCCAGGGGCTCGGGAAGTTAATTAAATACCATTTGGAGGCATTTAATGTTCAAGCAAAAACGGCTGATTTTCGACAAAAGAGATAACACCCCCCCATTACGTCATGCTTCAGAAATGTGGAAAATGGTCCGTTTTCAAATGTTTTATTTTTGAACGTCAGTTCACATTTGTAGGTGGATCATCAGTGTTAGAGCTAAAATTAGCATGTTTAAAGTGATTTTCATGCTTCCAGGGGCTCGGGAAGTTAATTAAATACCATTTGGAGGCATTTAATGTTCGAGCAAAAACGGCTGATTTTCGACAAAAGAGATAACACCCCCCCATTACGTCATGCTTCAGAAATGTGGAAAATGGTCCGTTTTCAAATGTTTTATTTTTGAACGTCAGTTCACATTTGTAGGTGGATCATCAGTGTTAGAGCTAAAATTAGCATGTTTAAAGTGATTTTCATGCTTCCAGGGGCTCTGGAAGTTAATTAAATACCATTTGGAGGCATTTAATGTTCGAGCAAAAACGGCTGATTTTCGACAAAAGAGATAACACCCCCCCATTACGTCATGCTTCAGAAATTTGGAAAATGGTCCGTTTTCAAATGTTTTATTTTTGAACGTCAGTTCACATTTGTAGGTGGATCATCAGTGTTAGAGCTAAAATTAGCATGTTTAAAGTGATTTTCATGCTTCCAGGGGCCCAAAACACAAGATTTATGGAATGGTTAAAAGTGCATGAAAATGGCCAATTTACTCACTCTGAGTACTCAAAAAGGGTTTCTTCACCCCGGGAAGTTAATTAAATACCATTTGGAGGCATTTAATGTTCGAGCAAAAACAGCTGATTTTCGACAAAAGAGATAACACCCCCCCATTACGTCATGCTTCAGAAATGTGGAAAATGGTCCGTTTTCAAATGTTTTATTTTTGAACGTCAGTTCACATTTGTAGGTGGATCATCAGTGTTAGAGCTAAAATTAGCATGTTTAAAGTGATTTTCATGCTTCCAGGGGCTCGGGAAGTTAATTAAATACCATTTGGAGGCATTTAATGTTAGAGCAAAAACGGCTGATTTTCGACAAAAGAGATAACACCCCCCCATTACGTCATGCTTCAGAAATGTGGAAAATGGTCCGTTTTCAAATGTTTTATTTTTGAACGTCAGTTCACATTTGTAGGTGGATCATCAGTGTTAGAGCTAAAATTAGCATGTTTAAAGTGATTTTCATGCTTCCAGGGGCTCGGGAAGTCAAATAAATACCATTTGGAGGCATTTAACCTCTTCGCCGCTAATGACAAGGGTAACTCGTCATGGACTTTCCATTGATTTCAATGGAAATTATATGAGAAGAAGAATAATGCCTTAGCAGTAAAGGGGTTAATGTTCGAGCAAAAACGGCTGATTTTCGACAAAAGAGATAACACCCCCCCATTACGTCATGCTTCAGAAATGTGGAAAATGGTCCGTTTTCAAATGTTTTATTTTTGAATGTCAGTTCACATTTGTAGGTGGATCATCAGTGTTAGAGCTAAAATTAGCATGTTTAAAGTGATTTTCATGCTTCCAGGGGCTCGGGAAGTTAATTAAATACCATTTGGAGGCATTTAATGTTCGAGCAAAAACGGCTGATTTTCGACAAAAGAGATAACACCCCCCCATTACGTCATGCTTCAGAAATGTGGAAAATGGTCCGTTTTCAAATGTTTTATTTTTGAACGTCAGTTCACATTTGTAGGTGGATCATCAGTGTTAGAGCTAAAATTAGCATGTTTAAAGTGATTTTCATGCTTCCAGGTGCTCGGGAAGTTAATTAAATACCATTTGGAGGCATTTAATGTTCGAGCAAAAACGGCTGATTTTCGACAAAAGAGATAACACCCCCCATTACGTCATGCTTCAGAAATGTGGAAAATGGTCCGTTTTCAAATATTTTATTTTTGAACGTCAGTTCACATTTGTAGGTGGATCATCAGTGTTAGAGCTAAAATTAGCATGTTTAAAGTGATTTTCATGCTTCCAGGGGCTCGGGAAGTTAATTAAATACCATTTGGAGGCATTTAATGTTCGAGCAAAAACGGCTGATTTTCGACAAAAGAGATAACACCCCCCCATTACGTCATGCTTCAGAAATGTGGAAAATGGTCCGTTTTCAAATGTTTTATTTTTGAACGTCAGTTCACATTTGTAGGTGGATCATCAGTGTTAGAGCTAAAATTAGCATGTTTAAAGTGATTTTCATGCTTCCAGGGGCCCAAAACACAAGATTTATGGAATGGTTAAAAGTGCATGAAAATGGCCAATTTACTCACTCTGAGTTCTCAAAAAGGGTTTCTTCACCCCGGGAAGTTAATTAAATACCATTTGGAGGCATTTAATGTTCGAGCAAAAACGGCTGATTTTCGACAAAAGAGATAACACCCCCCCATTACGTCATGCTTCAGAAATGTGGAAAATGGTCCGTTTTCAAATGTTATATTTTTGAACGTCAGTTCACATTTGTAGGTGGATCATCAGTGTTAGAGCTAAAATTAGCATGTTTAAAGTGATTTTCATGCTTCCAGGGGCTCGGGAAGTTAATTAAATACCATTTGGAGGCATTTAATGTTCGAGCAAAAACGGCTGATTTTCGACAAAAGAGATAACACCCCCCCATTACGTCATGCTTCAGAAATGTGGAAAATGGTCCGTTTTCAAATGTTTTATTTTTGAACGTCAGTTCACATTTGTAGGTGGATCATCAGTGTTAGAGCTAAAATTAGCATGTTTAAAGTGATTTTCATGCTTCCAGGGGCCCAAAACACAAGATTTATGGAATGGTTAAAAGTGCATGAAAATGGCCAATTTACTCACTCTGAGTTCTCAAAAAGGGTTTCTTCACCCCGGGAAGTTAATTAAATACCATTTGGAGGCATTTAAAGTTCGAGCAAAAACGGCTGATTTTCGACAAAAGAGATAACACCCCCCCATTACGTCATGCTTCAGAAATGTGGAAAATGGTCCGTTTTCAAATGTTTTATTTTTGAACGTCAGTTCACATTTGTAGGTGGATCATCAGTGTTAGAGCTAAAATTAGCATGTTTAAAGTGATTTTCATGCTTCCAGGGGCTCGGGAAGTTAATTAAATACCATTTGGAGGCATTTAATGTTCGAGCAAAAATGGCTGATTTTCGACAAAAGAGATAACACCCCCCCCATTACGTCATGCTTCAGAACTGTGGAAAATGGTCCGTTTTCAAATGTTTTATTTTTGAACGTCAGTTCACATTTGTAGGTGGATCATCAGTGTTAGAGCTAAAATTAGCATGTTTAAAGTGATTTTCATGCTTCCAGGGGCCCAAAACACAAGATTTATGGAATGGTTAAAAGTGCATGAAAATGGCCAATTTACTCACTCTGAGTTCTCAAAACGGGTTTCTTCACCCCGGGAAGTTAATTAAATACCATTTGGAGGCATTTAATGTTCGAGCAAAAACGGCTGATTTTCGACAAAAGAGATAACACCCCCCCATTAGTCATGCTTCAGAAATGTGGAAAATGGTCCGTTTTCAAATGTTTTATTTTTGAACGTCAGTTCACATTTGTAGGTGGATCATCAGTGTTAGAGCTAAAATTAGCATGTTTAAAGTGATTTTCATGCTTCCAGGGGTTCGGGAAGTTAATTAAATACCATTTGGAGGCATTTAATGTTCGAGCAAAAACGGCTGATTTTCGACAAAAGAGATAACACCCCCCCATTACGTCATGCTTCAGAAATATGGAAAATGGTCCGTTTTCAAATGTTTTATTTTTGAACGTCAGTTCACATTTGTAGGTGGATCATCAGTGTTAGAGCTAAAATTAGCATGTTTAAAGTGATTTTCATGCTTCCAGGGGCTCGGGAAGTTAATTAAATACCATTTGGAGGCATTTAATGTTCGAGCAAAAACGGCTGATTTTCGACAAAAGAGATAACACCCCCCCATTACGTCATGCTTCAGAAATGTGGAAAATGGTCCGTTTTCAAATGTTTTATTTTTGAACGTCAGTTCACATTTGTAGGTGGATCATCAGTGTTAGAGCTAAAATTAGCATGTTTAAAGTGATTTTCATGCTTCCAGGGGCTCGGGAAGTTAATTAAATACCATTTGGAGGCATTTAATGTTCGAGCAAAAACGGCTGATTTTCGACAAAAGAGATAACACCCCCCCATTACGTCATGCTTCAGAAATTTGGAAAATGGTCCGTTTTCAAATGTTTTATTTTTGAACGTCAGTTCACATTTGTAGGTGGATCATCAGTGTTAGAGCTAAAATTAGCATGTTTAAAGTGATTTTCATGCTTCCAGGGGCCCAAAACACAAGATTTATGGAATGGTTAAAAGTGCATGAAAATGGCCAATTTACTCACTCTGAGTACTCAAAAAGGGTTTCTTCACCCCGGGAAGTTAATTAAATACCATTTGGAGGCATTTAATGTTCGAGCAAAAACAGCTGATTTTCGACAAAAGAGATAACACCCCCCCCATTACGTCATGCTTCAGAAATGTGGAAAATGGTCCGTTTTCAAATGTTTTATTTTTGAACGTCAGTTCACATTTGTAGGTGGATCATCAGTGTTAGAGCTAAAATTAGCATGTTTAAAGTGATTTTCATGCTTCCAGGGGCTCGGGAAGTTAATTAAATACCATTTGGAGGCATTTAATGTTCGAGCAAAAACGGCTGATTTTCGACAAAAGAGATAACACCCCCCCATTACGTCATGCTTCAGAAATGTGGAAAATGGTCCGTTTTCAAATGTTTTATTTTTGAACGTCAGTTCACATTTGTAGGTGGATCATCAGTGTTAGAGCTAAAATTAGCATGTTTAAAGTGATTTTCATGCTTCCAGGGGCTCGGGAAGTGAAATAAATACCATTTGGAGGCATTTAACCTCTTCGCCGCTAATGACAAGGGTAACTCGTCATGGACTTTCCATTGATTTCAATGGAAATTATATGAGAAGAAGAATAATGCCTTAGCAGTAAAGGGGTTAATGTTCGAGCAAAAACGGCTGATTTTCGACAAAAGAGATAACACCCCCCCATTACGTCATGCTTCAGAAATGTGGAAAATGGTCCGTTTTCAAATGTTTTATTTTTGAATGTCAGTTCACATTTGTAGGTGGATCATCAGTGTTAGAGCTAAAATTAGCATGTTTAAAGTGATTTTCATGCTTCCAGGGGCTCGGGAAGTTAATTAAATACCATTTGGAGGCATTTAATGTTCGAGCAAAAATGGCTGATTTTCGACAAAAGAGATAACACCCCCCCATTACGTCATGCTTCAGAAATGTGGAAAATGGTCCGTTTTCAAATGTTTTATTTTTGAACGTCAGTTCACATTTGTAGGTGGATCATCAGTGTTAGAGCTAAAATTAGCATGTTTAAAGTGATTTTCATGCTTCCAGGGGCTCGGGAAGTTAATTAAATACCATTTGGAGGCATTTAATGTTCGAGCAAAAACGGCTGATTTTCGACAAAAGAGATAACACCCCCCATTACGTCATGCTTCAGAAATGTGGAAAATGGTCCGTTTTCAAATATTTTATTTTTGAACGTCAGTTCACATTTGTAGGTGGATCATCAGTGTTAGAGCTAAAATTAGCATGTTTAAAGTGATTTTCATGCTTCCAGGGGCTCGGGAAGTTAATTAAATACCATTTGGAGGCATTTAATGTTCGAGCAAAAACGGCTGATTTTCGACAAAAGAGATAACACCCCCCCATTACGTCATGCTTCAGAAATGTGGAAAATGGTCCGTTTTCAAATGTTTTATTTTTGAACGTCAGTTCACATTTGTAGGTGGATCATCAGTGTTAGAGCTAAAATTAGCATGTTTAAAGTGATTTTCATGCTTCCAGGGGCCCAAAACACAAGATTTATGGAATGGTTAAAAGTGCATGAAAATGGCCAATTTACTCACTCTGAGTTCTCAAAAAGGGTTTCTTCACCCCGGGAAGTTAATTAAATACCATTTGGAGGCATTTAATGTTCGAGCAAAAACGGCTGATTTTCGACAAAAGAGATAACACCCCCCCATTACGTCATGCTTCAGAAATGTGGAAAATGGTCCGTTTTCAAATGTTATATTTTTGAACGTCAGTTCACATTTGTAGGTGGATCATCAGTGTTAGAGCTAAAATTAGCATGTTTAAAGTGATTTTCATGCTTCCAGGGGCTCGGGAAGTTAATTAAATACCATTTGGAGGCATTTAATGTTCGAGCAAAAACGGCTGATTTTCGACAAAAGAGATAACACCCCCCCATTACGTCATGCTTCAGAAATGTGGAAAATGGTCCGTTTTCAAATGTTTTATTTTTGAACGTCAGTTCACATTTGTAGGTGGATCATCAGTGTTAGAGCTAAAATTAGCATGTTTAAAGTGATTTTCATGCTTCCAGGGGCCCAAAACACAAGATTTATGGAATGGTTAAAAGTGCATGAAAATGGCCAATTTACTCACTCTGAGTTCTCAAAAAGGGTTTCTTCACCCCGGGAAGTTAATTAAATACCATTTGGAGGCATTTAATGTTCGAGCAAAAACGGCTGATTTTCGACAAAAGAGATAACACCCCCCCATTACGTCATGCTTCAGAAATGTGGAAAATGGTCCGTTTTCAAATGTTTTATTTTTGAACGTCAGTTCACATTTGTAGGTGGATCATCAGTGTTAGAGCTAAAATTAGCATGTTTAAAGTGATTTTCATGCTTCCAGGGGCTCGGGAAGTTAATTAAATACCATTTGGAGGCATTTAATGTTCGAGCAAAAACGGCTGATTTTCGACAAAAGAGATAACACCCCCCCCCATTACGTCATGCTTCAGAAATGTGGAAAATGGTCCGTTTTCAAATGTTTTATTTTTGAACGTCAGTTCACATTTGTAGGTGGATCATCAGTGCTAGAGCTAAAATTAGCATGTTTAAAGTGATTTTCATGCTTCCAGGGGCCCAAAACACAAGATTTATGGAATGGTTAAAAGTGCATGAAAATGGCCAATTTACTCACTCTGAGTTCTCAAAAAGGGTTTCTTCACCCCGGGAAGTTAATTAAATACCATTTGGAGGCATTTAATGTTCGAGCAAAAACGGCTGATTTTCGACAAAAGAGATAACACCCCCCCATTACGTCATGCTTCAGAAATGTGGAAAATGGTCCGTTTTCAAATGTTTTATTTTTGAACGTCAGTTCACATTTGTAGGTGGATCATCAGTGTTAGAGCTAAAATTAGCATGTTTAAAGTGATTTTCATGCTTCCAGGGGCTCGGGAAGTTAATTAAATACCATTTGGAGGCATTTAATGTTCGAGCAAAAACGGCTGATTTTCGACAAAAGAGATAACACCCCCCCATTACGTCATGCTTCAGAAATGTGGAAAATGGTCCGTTTTCAAATGTTTTATTTTTGAACGTCAGTTCACATTTGTAGGTGGATCATCAGTGTTAGAGCTAAAATTAGCATGTTTAAAGTGATTTTCATGCTTCCAGGGGCTCGGGAAGTTAATTAAATACCATTTGGAGGCATTTAATGTTCAAGCAAAAACGGCTGATTTTCGACAAAAGAGATAACACCCCCCCATTACGTCATGCTTCAGAAATGTGGAAAATGGTCCGTTTTCAAATGTTTTATTTTTGAACGTCAGTTCACATTTGTAGGTGGATCATCAGTGTTAGAGCTAAAATTAGCATGTTTAAAGTGATTTTCATGCTTCCAGGGGCTCGGGAAGTTAATTAAATACCATTTGGAGGCATTTAATGTTCGAGCAAAAACGGCTGATTTTCGACAAAAGAGATAACACCCCCCCATTACGTCATGCTTCAGAAATGTGGAAAATGGTCCGTTTTCAAATGTTTTATTTTTGAACGTCAGTTCACATTTGTAGGTGGATCATCAGTGTTAGAGCTAAAATTAGCATGTTTAAAGTGATTTTCATGCTTCCAGGGGCCCAAAACACAAGATTTAAGGAATGGTTAAAAGTGCATGAAAATGGCCAATTTACTCACTCTGAGTTCTCAAAAAGGGTTTCTTCACCCCGGGAAGTTAATTAAATACCATTTGGAGGCATTTAATGTTCGAGCAAAAACGGCTGATTTTCGACAAAAGAGATAACACCCCCCCATTACGTCATGCTTCAGAAATGTGGAAAATGGTCCGTTTTCAAATGTTTTATTTTTGAACGTCAGTTCACATTTGTAGGTGGATCATCAGTGTTAGAGCTAAAATTAGCATGTTTAAAGTGATTTTCATGCTTCCAGGGGCTCGGGAAGTTAATTAAATACCATTTGGAGGCATTTAATGTTCGAGCAAAAACGGCTGATTTTCGACAAAAGAGATAACACCCCCCCCATTACGTCATGCTTCAGAAATGTGGAAAATGGTCCGTTTTCAAATGTTTTATTTTTGAACGTCAGTTCACATTTGTAGGTGGATCATCAGTGTTAGAGCTAAAATTAGCATGTTTAAAGTGATTTTCATGCTTCCAGGGGCCCAAAACACAAGATTTATGGAATGGTTAAAAGTGCATGAAAATGGCCAATTTACTCACTCTGAGTTCTCAAAAAGGGTTTCTTCACCCCGGGAAGTTAATTAAATACCATTTGGAGGCATTTAATGTTCGAGCAAAAACGGCTGATTTTCGACAAAAGAGATAACACCCCCCCATTACGTCATGCTTCAGAAATGTGGAAAATGGTCCGTTTTCAAATGTTTTATTTTTGAACGTCAGTTCACATTTGTAGGTGGATCATCAGTGTTAGAGCTAAAATTAGCATGTTTAAAGTGATTTTCATGCTTCCAGGGGCTCGGGAAGTTAATTAAATACCATTTGGAGGCATTTATTGTTCGAGCAAAAACGGCTGATTTTCGACAAAAGAGATAACACCCCCCCATTACGTCATGCTTCAGAAATGTGGAAAATGGTCCGTTTTCAAATGTTTTATTTTTGAACGTCAGTTCACATTTGTAGGTGGATCATCAGTGTTAGAGCTAAAATTAGCATGTTTAAAGTGATTTTCATGCTTCCAGGGGCTCGGGAAGTTAATTAAATACCATTTGGAGGCATTTAATGTTCAAGCAAAAACGGCTGATTTTCGACAAAAGAGATAACACCCCCCCATTACGTCATGCTTCAGAAATGTGGAAAATGGTCCGTTTTCAAATGTTTTATTTTTGAACGTCAGTTCACATTTGTAGGTGGATCATCAGTGTTAGAGCTAAAATTAGCATGTTTAAAGTGATTTTCATGCTTCCAGGGGCTCGGGAAGTTAATTAAATACCATTTGGAGGCATTTAATGTTCGAGCAAAAACGGCTGATTTTCGACAAAAGAGATAACACCCCCCCATTACGTCATGCTTCAGAAATTTGGAAAATGGTCCGTTTTCAAATGTTTTATTTTTGAACGTCAGTTCACATTTGTAGGTGGATCATCAGTGTTAGAGCTAAAATTATCATGTTTAAAGTGATTTTCATGCTTCCAGGGGCCCAAAACACAAGATTTATGGAATGGTTAAAAGTGCATGAAAATGGCCAATTTACTCACTCTGAGTACTCAAAAAGGGTTTCTTCACCCCGGGAAGTTAATTAAATACCATTTGGAGGCATTTAATGTTCGAGCAAAAACGGCTGATTTTCGACAAAAGAGATAACACCCCCCCATTACGTCATGCTTCAGAAATGTGGAAAATGGTCCGTTTTCAAATGTTTTATTTTTGAATGTCAGTTCACATTTGTAGGTGGATCATCAGTGTTAGAGCTAAAATTAGCATGTTTAAAGTGATTTTCATGCTTCCAGGGGCTCGGGAAGTTAATTAAATACCATTTGGAGGCATTTAATGTTCGAGCAAAAACGGCTGATTTTCGACAAAAGAGATAACACCCCCCCATTACGTCATGCTTCAGAAATGTGGAAAATGGTCCGTTTTCAAATGTTTTATTTTTGAACGTCAGTTCACATTTGTAGGTGGATCGTCAGTGTTAGAGCTAAAATTAGCATGTTTAAAGTGATTTTCATGCTTCCAGGGGCTCGGGAAGTTAATTAAATACCATTTGGAGGCATTTAATGTTCGAGCAAAAACGGCTGATTTTCGACAAAAGAGATAACACCCCCCCATTACGTCATGCTTCAGAAATGTGGAAAATGGTCCGTTTTCAAATGTTTTATTTTTGAACGTCAGTTCACATTTGTAGGTGGATCATCAGTGTTAGAGCTAAAATTAGCATGTTTAAAGTGATTTTCATGCTTCCAGGGGCCCAAAACACAAGATTTATGGAATGGTTAAAAGTGCATGAAAGTGGCCAATTTACTCACTCTGAGTTCTCAAAAAGGGTTTCTTCACCCCGGGAAGTTAATTAAATACCATTTGGAGGCATTTAATGTTCGAGCAAAAACGGCTGATTTTCGACAAAAGAGATAACACCCCCCCATTACGTCATGCTTCAGAAATGTGGAAAATGGTCCGTTTTCAAATGCTTTATTTTTGAACGTCAGTTCACATTTGTAGGTGGATCATCAGTGTTAGAGCTAAAATTAGCATGTTTAAAGTGATTTTCATGCTTCCAGGGGCCCAAAACACAAGATTTATGGAATGGTTAAAAGTGCATGAAAATGGCCAATTTACTCACTCTGAGTACTCAAAAAGGGTTTCTTCACCCCGGGAAGTTAATTAAATACCATTTGGAGGCATTTAATGTTCGAGCAAAAACGGCTGATTTTCGACAAAAGAGATAACACCCCCCCATTACGTCATGCTTCAGAAATGTGGAAAATGGTCCGTTTTCAAATGTTTTATTTTTGAACGTCAGTTCACATTTGTAGGTGGATCATCAGTGTTAGAGCTAAAATTAGCATGTTTAAAGTGATTTTCATGCTTCCAGGGGCTCGGGAAGTTAATTAAATACCTTTTGGAGGCATTTAATGTTCGAGCAAAAACGGCTGATTTTCGACAAAAGAGATAACACCCCCCCCCATTACGTCATGCTTCAGAAATGTGGAAAATGGTCCGTTTTCAAATGTTTTATTTTTGAACGTCAGTTCACATTTGTAGGTGGATCATCAGTGTTAGAGCTAAAATTAGCATGTTTAAAGTGATTTTCATGCTTCCAGGGGCTCGGGAAGTTAATTAAATACCATTTGGAGGCATTTAATGTTCGAGCAAAAACGGCTGATTTTCGACAAAAGAGATAACACCCCCCCATTACGTCATGCTTCAGAAATGTGGAAAATGGTCCGTTTTCAAATGTTTTATTTTTGAACGTCAGTTCACATTTGTAGGTGGATCATCAGTGTTAGAGCTAAAATTAGCATGTTTAAAGTGATTTTCATGCTTCCAGGGGCTCGGGAAGTTAATTAAATACCATTTGGAGGCATTTAATGTTCGAGCAAAAACGGCTGATTTTCGACAAAAGAGATAACACCCCCCCATTACGTCATGCTTCAGAAATGTGGAAAATGGTCCGTTTTCAAATGTTTTATTTTTGAACGTCAGTTCACATTTGTAGGTGGATCATCAGTGTTAGAGCTAAAATTAGCATGTTTAAAGTGATTTTCATGCTTCCAGGGGCCCAAAACACAAGATTTATGGAATGGTTAAAAGTGCATGAAAATGGCCAATTTACTCACTCTGAGTTCTCAAAAAGGGTTTCTTCACCCCGGGAAGTTAATTAAATTTCATTTGGAGGCATTTAATGTTCGAGCAAAAACGGCTGATTTTCGACAAAAGAGATAACACCCCCCCATTACGTCATGCTTCAGAAATGTGGAAAATGGTCCGTTTTCAAATGTTTTATTTTTGAACGTCAGTTCACATTTGTAGGTGGATCATCAGTGTTAGAGCTAAAATTAGCATGTTTAAAGTGATTTTCATGCTTCCAGGGGCTCGGGAAGTTAATTAAATACCATTTGGAGGCATTTAATGTTCGAGCAAAAATGGCTGATTTTCGACAAAAGAGATAACACCCCCCCCATTACGTCATGCTTCAAAACTGTGGAAAATGGTCCGTTTTCAAATGTTTTATTTTTAAACGTCAGTTCACATTTGTAGGTGGATCATCAGTGTTAGAGCTAAAATTAGCATGTTTAAAGTGATTTTCATGCTTCCAGGGGCCCAAAACACAAGATTTATGGAATGGTTAAAAGTGCATGAAAATGGCCAATTTACTCACTCTGAGTTCTCAAAAAGGGTTTCTTCACCCCGGGAAGTTAATTAAATACCATTTGGAGGCATTTAATGTTCGAGCAAAAACGGCTGATTTTCGACAAAAGAGATAACACCCCCCCATTACGTCATGCTTCAGAAATGTGGAAAATGGTCCGTTTTCAAATGTTTTATTTTTGAACGTCAGTTCACATTTGTAGGTGGATCATCAGTGTTAGAGCTTAAATTAGCATGTTTAAAGTGATTTTCATGCTTCCAGGGGCTCGGGAAGTTAATTAAATACCATTTGGAGGCATTTAATGTTCGAGCAAAAATGGCTGATTTTCGACAAAAGAGATAACACCCCCCCATTACGTCATGCTTCAGAAATATGGAAAATGGTCCGTTTTCAAATGTTTTATTTTTGAACGTCAGTTCACATTTGTAGGTGGATCATCAGTGTTAGAGCTAAAATTAGCATGTTTAAAGTGATTTTCATGCTTCCAGGGGCTCGGGAAGTTAATTAAATACCATTTGGAGGCATTTAATGTTCGAGCAAAAACGGCTGATTTTCGACAAAAGAGATAACACCCCCCCATTACGTCATGCTTCAGAAATGTGGAAAATGGTCCGTTTTCAAATGTTTTATTTTTGAACGTCAGTTCACATTTGTAGGTGGATCATCAGTGTTAGAGCTAAAATTAGCATGTTTAAAGTGATTTTCATGCTTCCAGGGGCTCGGGAAGTTAATTAAATACCATTTGGAGGCATTTAATGTTCGAGCAAAAACGGCTGATTTTCGACAAAAGAGATAACACCCCCCCATTACGTCATGCTTCAGAAATTTGGAAAATGGTCCGTTTTCAAATGTTTTATTTTTGAACGTCAGTTCACATTTGTAGGTGGATCATCAGTGTTAGAGCTAAAATTAGCATGTTTAAAGTGATTTTCATGCTTCCAGGGGCCCAAAACACAAGATTTATGGAATGGTTAAAAGTGCATGAAAATGGCCAATTTACTCACTCTGAGTACTCAAAAAGGGTTTCTTCACCCCGGGAAGTTAATTAAATACCATTTGGAGGCATTTAATGTTCGAGCAAAAACGGCTGATTTTCGACAAAAGAGATAACACCCCCCCCCATTACGTCATGCTTCAGAAATGTGGAAAATGGTCCGTTTTCAAATGTTTTATTTTTGAACGTCAGTTCACATTTGTAGGTGGATCATCAGTGTTAGAGCTAAAATTAGCATGTTTAAAGTGATTTTCATGCTTCCAGGGGCTCGGGAAGTTAATTAAATACCATTTGGAGGCATTTAATGTTCGAGCAAAAACGGCTGATTTTGGACAAAAGAGATAACACCCCCCCATTAGGTCATGCTTCAGAAATGTGGAAAATGGTCCGTTTTCAAATGTTTTATTTTTCAACGTCAGTTCACATTTGTAGGTGGATCATCAGTGTTAGAGCTAAAATTAGCATGTTTAAAGTGATTTTCATGCTTCCAGGGGCTCGGGAAGTTAATTAAATACCATTTGGAGGCATTTAATGTTCGAGCAAAAACGGCTGATTTTCGACAAAAGAGATAACACCCCCCCATTACGTCATGCTTCAGAAATGTGGAAAATGGTCCGTTTTCAAATGTTTTATTTTTGAACGTCAGTTCACATTTGTAGGTGGATCATCAGTGTTAGAGCTAAAATTAGCATGTTTAAAGTGATTTTCATGCTTCCAGGGGCCCAAAACACAAGATTTATGGAATGGTTAAAAGTGCATGAAAATGGCCAATTTACTCACTCTGAGTTCTCAAAAAGGGTTTCTTCACCCCGGGAAGTTAATTAAATACCATTTGGAGGCATTTAATGTTCGAGCAAAAACGGCTGATTTTCGACAAAAGAGATAACACCCCCCCATTACGTCATGCTTCAGAAATGTGGAAAATGGTCCGTTTTCAAATGTTTTATTTTTGAACGTCAGTTCACATTTGTAGGTGGATCATCAGTGTTAGAGCTAAAATTAGCATGTTTAAAGTGATTTTCATGCTTCCAGGGGCTCGGGAAGTTAATTAAATACCATTTGGAGGCATTTAATGTTCGAGCAAAAACGGCTGATTTTCGACAAAAGAGATAACACCCCCCCCATTACGTCATGCTTCAGAAATGTGGAAAATGGTCCGTTTTCAAATGTTTTATTTTTGAACGTCAGTTCACATTTGTAGGTGGATCATCAGTGTTAGAGCTAAAATTAGCATGTTTAAAGTGATTTTCATGCTTCCAGGGGCCCAAAACACAAGATTTATGGAATGGTTAAAAGTGCATGAAAATGGCCAATTTACTCACTCTGAGTTCTCAAAAAGGGTTTCTTCACCCCGGGAAGTTAATTAAATACCATTTGGAGGCATTTAATGTTCGAGCAAAAACGGCTGATTTTCGACAAAAGAGATAACACCCCCCCATTACGTCATGCTTCAGAAATGTGGAAAATGGTCCGTTTTCAAATGTTTTATTTTTGAACGTCAGTTCACATTTGTAGGTGGATCATCAGTGTTAGAGCTAAAATTAGCATGTTTAAAGTGATTTTCATGCTTCCAGGGGCTCGGGAAGTTAATTAAATACCATTTGGAGGCATTTAATGTTCGAGCAAAAACGGCTGATTTTCGACAAAAGAGATAACACCCCCCCATTACGTCATGCTTCAGAAATGTGGAAAATGGTCCGCTTTCAAATGTTTTATTTTTGAACGTCAGTTCACATTTGTAGGTGGATCATCAGTGTTAGAGCTAAAATTAGCATGTTTAAAGTGATTTTCATGCTTCCAGGGGCTCGGGAAGTTAATTAAATACCATTTGGAGGCATTTAATGTTCAAGCAAAAACGGCTGATTTTCGACAAAAGAGATAACACCCCCCCATTACGTCATGCTTCAGAAATGTGGAAAATGGTCCGTTTTCAAATGTTTTATTTTTGAACGTCAGTTCACATTTGTAGGTGGATCATCAGTGTTAGAGCTAAAATTAGCATGTTTAAAGTGATTTTCATGCTTCCAGGGGCCCAAAACACAAGATTTATGGAATGGTTAAAAGTGCATGAAAATGGCCAATTTACTCACTCTGAGTTCTCAAAAAGGGTTTCTTCACCCCGGGAAGTTAATTAAATACCATTTGGAGGCATTTAATGTTCGAGCAAAAACGGCTGATTTTCGACAAAAGAGATAACACCCCCCCATTACGTCATGCTGCAGAAATGTGGAAAATGGTCCGTTTTCAAATGTTTTATTTTTGAACGTCAGTTCACATTTGTAGGTGGATCATCAGTGTTAGAGCTAAAATTAGCATGTTTAAAGTGATTTTCATGCTTCCAGGGGCTCGGGAAGTTAATTAAATACCATTTGGAGGCATTTAATGTTCGAGCAAAAACGGCTGATTTTCGACAAAAGAGATAACACCCCCCCCATTACGTCATGCTTCAGAAATGTGGAAAATGGTCCGTTTTCAAATGTTTTATTTTTGAACGTCAGTTCACATTTGTAGGTGGATCATCAGTGTTAGAGCTAAAATTAGCATGTTTAAAGTGATTTTCATGCTTCCAGGGGCCCAAAACACAAGATTTATGGAATGGTTAAAAGTGCATGAAAATGGCCAATTTACTCACTCTGAGTTCTCAAAAAGGGTTTCTTCACCCCGGGAAGTTAATTAAATACCATTTGGAGGCATTTAATGTTCGAGCAAAAACGGCTGATTTTCGACAAAAGAGATAACACCCCCCCATTACGTCATGCTTCAGAAATGTGGAAAATGGTCCGTTTTCAAATGTTTTATTTTTGAACGTCAGTTCACATTTGTAGGTGGATCATCAGTGTTAGAGCTAAAATTAGCATGTTTAAAGTGATTTTCATGCTTCCAGGGGCTCGGGAAGTTAATTAAATACCATTTGGAGGCATTTAATGTTCGAGCAAAAACGGCTGATTTTCGACAAAAGAGATAACACCCCCCCATTACGTCATGCTTCAGAAATGTGGAAAATGGTCCGTTTTCAAATGTTTTATTTTTGAACGTCAGTTCACATTTGTAGGTGGATCATCAGTGTTAGAGCTAAAATTAGCATGTTTAAAGTGATTTTCATGCTTCCAGGGGCTCGGGAAGTTAATTAAATACCATTTGGAGGCATTTAATGTTCAAGCAAAAACGGCTGATTTTTGACAAAAGAGATAACACCCCCCCATTACGTCATGCTTCAGAAATGTGGAAAATGGTCCGTTTTCAAATGTTTTATTTTTGAACGTCAGTTCACATTTGTAGGTGGATCATCAGTGTTAGAGCTAAAATTAGCATGTTTAAAGTGATTTTCATGCTTCCAGGGGCTCGGGAAGTTAATTAAATACCATTTGGAGGCATTTAATGTTCGAGCAAAAACGGCTGATTTTCGACAAAAGAGATAACACCCCCCCATTACGTCATGCTTCAGAAATTTGGAAAATGGTCCGTTTTCAAATGTTTTATTTTTGAACGTCAGTTCACATTTGTAGGTGGATCATCAGTGTTAGAGCTAAAATTATCATGTTTAAAGTGATTTTCATGCTTCCAGGGGCCCAAAACACAAGATTTATGGAATGGTTAAAAGTGCATGAAAATGGCCAATTTACTCACTCTGAGTACTCAAAAAGGGTTTCTTCACCCCGGGAAGTTAATTAAATACCATTTGGAGGCATTTAATGTTCGAGCAAAAACGGCTGATTTTCGACAAAAGAGATAACACCCCCCCATTACGTCATGCTTCAGAAATGTGGAAAATGGTCCGTTTTCAAATGTTTTATTTTTGAATGTCAGTTCACATTTGTAGGTGGATCATCAGTGTTAGAGCTAAAATTAGCATGTTTAAAGTGATTTTCATGCTTCCAGGGGCTCGGGAAGTTAATTAAATACCATTTGGAGGCATTTAATGTTCGAGCAAAAACGGCTGATTTTCGACAAAAGAGATAACACCCCCCCATTACGTCATGCTTCAGAAATGTGGAAAATGGTCCGTTTTCAAATGTTTTATTTTTGAACGTCAGTTCACATTTGTAGGTGGATCATCAGTGTTAGAGCTAAAATTAGCATGTTTAAAGTGATTTTCATGCTTCCAGGGGCTCGGGAAGTTAATTAAATACCATTTGGAGGCATTTAATGTTCGAGCAAAAACGGCTGATTTTCGACAAAAGAGATAACACCCCCCATTACGTCATGCTTCAGAAATGTGGAAAATGGTCCGTTTTCAAATGTTTTATTTTTGAACGTCAGTTCACATTTGTAGGTGGATCATCAGTGTTAGAGCTAAAATTAGCATGTTTAAAGTGATTTTCATGCTTCCAGGGGCTCGGGAAGTTAATTAAATACCATTTGGAGGCATTTAATGTTCGAGCAAAAACTGCTGATTTTCGACAAAAGAGATAACACCCCCCCATTACGTCATGCTTCAGAAATGTGGAAAATGGTCCGTTTTCAAATGTTTTATTTTTGAACGTCAGTTCACATTTGTAGGTGGATCATCAGTGTTAGAGCTAAAATTAGCATGTTTAAAGTGATTTTCATGCTTCCAGGGGCCCAAAACACAAGATTTATGGAATGGTTAAAAGTGCATGAAAATGGCCAATTTACTCACTCTGAGTTCTCAAAAAGGGTTTCTTCACCCCGGGAAGTTAATTAAATACCATTTGGAGGCATTTAATGTTCGAGCAAAAACGGCTGATTTTCGACAAAAGAGATAACACCCCCCCATTACGTCATGCTTCAGAAATGTGGAAAATCGTCCGTTTTCAAATGCTTTATTTTTGAACGTCAGTTCACATTTGTAGGTGGATCATCAGTGTTAGAGCTAAAATTAGCATGTTTAAAGTGATTTTCATGCTTCCAGGGGCCCAAAACACAAGATTTATGGAATGGTTAAAAGTGCATGAAAATGGCCAATTTACTCACTCTGAGTACTCAAAAAGGGTTTCTTCACCCCGGGAAGTTAATTAAATACCATTTGGAGGCATTTAATGTTCGAGCAAAAACGGCTGATTTTCGACAAAAGAGATAACACCCTTCATTACGTCATGCTTCAGAAATGTGGAAAATGGTCTGTTTTCAAATGTTTTATTTTTGAACGTCAGTTCACATTTGTAGGTGGATCATCAGTGTTAGAGCTAAAATTAGCATGTTTAAAGTGATTTTCATGCTTCCAGGGGCTCGGGAAGTTAATTAAATACCATTTGGAGGCATTTAATGTTCGAGCAAAAACGGCTGATTTTCGACAAAAGAGATAACACCCCCCCATTACGTCATGCTTCAGAAATGTGGAAAATGGTCCGTTTTCAAATGTTTTATTTTTGAACGTCAGTTCACATTTGTAGGTGGATCATCAGTGTTAGAGCTAAAATTAGCATGTTTAAAGTGATTTTCATGCTTCCAGGGGCTCGGGAAGTTAATTAAATACCTTTTGGAGGCATTTAATGTTCGAGCAAAAACGGCTGATTTTCGACAAAAGAGATAACACCCCCCCCATTACGTCATGCTTCAGAAATGTGGAAAATGGTCCGTTTTCAAATGTTTTATTTTTGAACGTCAGTTCACATTTGTAGGTGGATCATCAGTGTTAGAGCTAAAATTAGCATGTTTAAAGTGATTTTCATGCTTCCAGGGGCTCGGGAAGTTAATTAAATACCATTTGGAGGCATTTAATGTTCGAGCAAAAACGGCTGATTTTCGACAAAAGAGATAACACCCCCCATTACGTCATGCTTCAGAAATGTGGAAAATGGTCCGTTTTCAAATGTTTTATTTTTGAACGTCAGTTCACATTTGTAGGTGGATCATCAGTGTTAGAGCTAAAATTAGCATGTTTAAAGTGATTTTCATGCTTCCAGGGGCTCGGGAAGTTAATTAAATACCATTTGGAGGCATTTAATGTTCGAGCAAAAACGGCTGATTTTCGACAAAAGAGATAACACCCCCCCATTACGTCATGCTTCAGAAATGTGGAAAATGGTCCGTTTTCAAATGTTTTATTTTTGAACGTCAGTTCACATTTGTAGGTGGATCATCAGTGTTAGAGCTAAAATTAGCATGTTTAAAGTGATTTTCATGCTTCCAGGGGCCCAAAACACAAGATTTATGGAATGGTTAAAAGTGCATGAAAATGGCCAATTTACTCACTCTGAGTTCTCAAAAAGGGTTTCTTCACCCCGGGAAGTTAATTAAATACCATTTGGAGGCATTTAATGTTCGAGCAAAAACGGCTGATTTTCGACAAAAGAGATAACACCCCCCCATTACGTCATGCTTCAGAAATGTGGAAAATGGTCCGTTTTCAAATGTTTTATTTTTGAACGTCAGTTCACATTTGTAGGTGGATCATCAGTGTTAGAGCTAAAATTAGCATGTTTAAAGTGATTTTCATGCTTCCAGGGGCTCGGGAAGTTAATTAAATACCATTTGGAGGCATTTAATGTTCGAGCAAAAATGGCTGATTTTCGACAAAAGAGATAACACCCCCCCCATTACGTCATGCTTCAGAACTGTGGAAAATGGTCCGTTTTCAAATGTTTTATTTTTGAACGTCAGTTCACATTTGTAGGTGGATCATCAGTGTTAGAGCTAAAATTAGCATGTTTAAAGTGATTTTCATGCTTCCAGGGGCCCAAAACACAAGATTTATGGAATGGTTAAAAGTGCATGAAAATGGCCAATTTACTCACTCTGAGTTCTCAAAAAGGGTTTCTTCACCCCGGGAAGTTAATTAAATACCATTTGGAGGCATTTAATGTTCGAGCAAAAACGGCTGATTTTCGACAAAAGAGATAACACCCCCCCATTACGTCATGCTTCAGAAATGTGGAAAATGGTCCGTTTTCAAATGTTTTATTTTTGAACGTCAGTTCACATTTGTAGGTGGATCATCAGTGTTAGAGCTTAAATTAGCATGTTTAAAGTGATTTTCATGCTTCCAGGGGCTCGGGAAGTTAATTAAATACCATTTGGAGGCATTTAATGTTCGAGCAAAAACGGCTGATTTTCGACAAAAGAGATAACACCCCCCCATTACGTCATGCTTCAGAAATATGGAAAATGGTCCGTTTTCAAATGTTTTATTTTTGAACGTCAGTTCACATTTGTAGGTGGATCATCAGTGTTAGAGCTAAAATTAGCATGTTTAAAGTGATTTTCATGCTTCCAGGGGCTCGGGAAGTTAATTAAATACCATTTGGAGGCATTTAATGTTCGAGCAAAAACGGCTGATTTTCGACAAAAGAGATAACACCCCCCCATTACGTCATGCTTCAGAAATGTGGAAAATGGTCCGTTTTCAAATGTTTTATTTTTGAACGTCAGTTCACATTTGTAGGTGGATCATCAGTGTTAGAGCTAAAATTTGCATGTTTAAAGTGATTTTCATGCTTCCAGGGGCTCGGGAAGTTAATTAAATACCATTTGGAGGCATTTAATGTTCGAGCAAAAACGGCTGATTTTCGACAAAAGAGATAACACCCCCCCATTACGTCATGCTTCAGAAATTTGGAAAATGGTCCGTTTTCAAATGTTTTATTTTTGAACGTCAGTTCACATTTGTAGGTGGATCATCAGTGTTAGAGCTAAAATTAGCATGTTTAAAGTGATTTTCATGCTTCCAGGGGCCCAAAACACAAGATTTATGGAATGGTTAAAAGTGCATGAAAATGGCCAATTTACTCACTCTGAGTACTCAAAAAGGGTTTCTTCACCCCGGGAAGTTAATTAAATACCATTTGGAGGCATTTAATGTTCGAGCAAAAACGGCTGATTTTCGACAAAAGAGATAACACCCCCCCCATTACGTCATGCTTCAGAAATGTGGAAAATGGTCCGTTTTCAAATGTTTTATTTTTGAACGTCAGTTCACATTTGTAGGTGGATCATCAGTGTTAGAGCTAACATTAGCATGTTTAAAGTGATTTTCATGCTTCCAGGGGCTCGGGAAGTTAATTAAATACCATTTGGAGGCATTTAATGTTCGAGCAAAAACAGCTGATTTTCGACAAAAGAGATAACACCCCCCCATTACGTCATGCTTCAGAAATGTGGAAAATGGTCCGTTTTCAAATGTTTTATTTTTGAACGTCAGTTCACATTTGTAGGTGGATCATCAGTGTTAGAGCTAAAATTAGCATGTTTAAAGTGATTTTCATGCTTCCAGGGGCTCGGGAAGTTAATTAAATACCATTTGGAGGCATTTAATGTTCGAGCAAAAACGGCTGATTTTCGACAAAAGAGATAACACCCCCCCATTACGTCATGCTTCAGAAATGTGGAAAATGGTCCGTTTTCAAATGTTTTATTTTTGAACGTCAGTTCACATTTGTAGGTGGATCATCAGTGTTAGAGCTAAAATTAGCATGTTTAAAGTGATTTTCATGCTTCCAGGGGCTCGGGAAGTTAATTAAATACCATTTGGAGGCATTTAATGTTCGAGCAAAAACGGCAGATTTTCGACAAAAGAGATAACACCCCCCATTACGTCATGCTTCAGAAATGTGGAAAATGGTCCGTTTTCAAATGTTTTATTTTTGAACGTCAGTTCACATTTGTAGGTGGATCATCAGTGTTAGAGCTAAAATTAGCATGTTTAAAGTGATTTTCATGCTTCCAGGGGCTCGGGAAGTTAATTAAATACCATTTGGAGGCATTTAATGTTCGAGCAAAAACGGCTGATTTTCGACAAAAGAGATAACACCCCCCCATTACGTCATGCTTCAGAAATGTGGAAAATGGTCCGTTTTCAAATGTTTTATTTTTGAACGTCAGTTCACATTTGTAGGTGGATCATCAGTGTTAGAGCTAAAATTAGCATGTTTAAAGTGATTTTCATGCTTCCAGGGGCCCAAAACACAAGATTTATGGAATGGTTAAAAGTGCATGAAAATGGCCAATTTACTCACTCTGAGTTCTCAAAAAGGGTTTCTTCACCCCGGGAAGTTAATTAAATACCATTTGGAGGCATTTAATGTTCGAGCAAAAACGGCTGATTTTCGACAAAAGAGATAACACCCCCCCATTACGTCATGCTTCAGAAATGTGGAAAATGGTCCGTTTTCAAATGTTTTATTTTTGAACGTCAGTTCACATTTGTAGGTGGATCATCAGTGTTAGAGCTAAAATTAGCATGTTTAAAGTGATTTTCATGCTTCCAGGGGCTCGGGAAGTTAATTAAATACCATTTGGAGGCATTTAATGTTCGAGCAAAAACGGCTGATTTTCGACAAAAGAGATAACACCCCCCCATTACGTCATGCTTCAGAAATGTGGAAAATGGTCCGTTTTCAAATGTTTTATTTTTGAACGTCAGTTCACATTTGTAGGTGGATCATCAGTGTTAGAGCTAAAATTAGCATGTTTAAAGTGATTTTCATGCTTCCAGGGGCCCAAAACACAAGATTTATGGAATGGTTAAAAGTGCATGAAAATGGCCAATTTACTCACTCTGAGTTCTCAAAAAGGGTTTCTTCACCCCGGGAAGTTAATTAAATACCATTTGGAGGCATTTAATGTTCGAGCAAAAACGGCTGATTTTCGACAAAAGAGATAACACCCCCCCCATTACGTCATGCTTCAGAAATGTGGAAAATGGTCCGTTTTCAAATGTTTTATTTTTGAATGTCAGTTCACATTTGTAGGTGGATCATCAGTGTTAGAGCTAAAATTAGCATGTTTAAAGTGATTTTCATGCTTCCAGGGGCTCGGGAAGTTAATTAAATACCATTTGGAGGCATTTAATGTTCGAGCAAAAACGGCTGATTTTCGACAAAAGAGATAACACCCCCCCATTACGTCATGCTTCAGAAATGTGGAAAATGGTCCGTTTTCAAATGTTTTATTTTTGAATGTCAGTTCACATTTGTAGGTGGATCATCAGTGTTAGAGCTAAAATTAGCATGTTTAAAGTGATTTTCATGCTTCCAGGGGCTCGGGAAGTTAATTAAATACCATTTGGAGGCATTTAATGTTCGAGCAAAAACGGCTGATTTTCGACAAAAGAGATAACACCCCCCCATTACGTCATGCTTCAGAAATATGGAAAATGGTCCGTTTTCAAATGTTTTATTTTTGAACGTCAGTTCACATTTGTAGGTGGATCATCAGTGTTAGAGCTAAAATTAGCATGTTTAAAGTGATTTTCATGCTTCCAGGGGCTCGGGAAGTTAATTAAATACCATTTGGAGGCATTTAATGTTCGAGCAAAAACGGCTGATTTTCGACAAAAGAGATAACACCCCCCATTACGTCATGCTTCAGAAATGTGGAAAATGGTCCGTTTTCAAATGTTTTATTTTTGAACGTCAGTTCACATTTGTAGGTGGATCATCAGTGTTAGAGCTAAAATTAGCATGTTTAAAGTGATTTTCATGCTTCCAGGGGCTCGGGAAGTTAATTAAATACCATTTGGAGGCATTTAATGTTCGAGCAAAAACGGCTGATTTTCAACAAAAGAGATAACACCCCCCCATTACGTCATGCTTCAGAAATGTGGAAAATGGTCCGTTTTCAAATATTTTATTTTTGAACGTCAGTTCACATTTGTAGGTGGATCATCAGTGTTAGAGCTAAAATTAGCATGTTTAAAGTGATTTTCATGCTTTCAGGGGCCCAAAACACAAGATTTATGGAATGGTTAAAAGTGCATGAAAATGGCCAATTTACTCACTCTGAGTTCTCAAAAAGGGTTTCTTCACCCCGGGAAGTTAATTAAATACCATTTGGAGGCATTTAATGTTCGAGCAAAAACGGCTGATTTTCGACAAAAGAGATAACACCCCCTCATTACGTCATGCTTCAGAAATGTGGAAAATGGTCCGTTTTCAAATGTTTTATTTTTGAACGTCAGTTCACATTTGTAGGTGGATCATCAGTGTTAGAGCTAAAATTAGCATGTTTAAAGTGATTTTCATGCTTCCAGGGGCCCAAAACACAAGATTTATGGAATGGTTAAAAGTGCATGAAAATGGCCAATTTACTCACTCTGAGTACTCAAAAAGGGTTTCTTCACCCCGGGAAGTTAATTAAATACCATTTGGAGGCATTTAATGTTCGAGCAAAAACGGCTGATTTTCGACAAAAGAGATAACACCCCCTCATTACGTCATGCTTCAGAAATGTGGAAAATGGTCCGTTTTCAAATGTTTTATTTTTGAACGTCAGTTCACATTTGTAGGTGGATCATCAGTGTTAGAGCTAAAATTAGCATGTTTAAAGTGATTTTCATGCTTCCAGGGGCCCAAAACACAAGATTTATGGAATGGTTAAAAGTGCATGAAAATGGCCAATTTACTCACTCTGAGTACTCAAAAAGGGTTTCTTCACCCCGGGAAGTTAATTAAATACCATTTGGAGGCATTTAATGTTCGAGCAAAAACGGCTGATTTTCGACAAAAGAGATAACACCCCCCCATTACGTCATGCTTCAGAAATGTTGAAAATGGTCCGTTTTCAAATGTTTTATTTTTGAACGTCAGTTCACATTTGTAGGTGGATCATCAGTGTTAGAGCTAAAATTAGCATGTTTAAAGTGATTTTCATGCTTCCAGGGGCTCGGGAAGTTAATTAAATACCATTTGGAGGCATTTAATGTTCGAGCAAAAACGGCTGATTTTCGACAAAAGAGATAACACCCCCCCATTACGTCATGCTTCAGAAATGTGGAAAATGGTCCGTTTTCAAATGTTTTATTTTTGAATGTCAGTTCACATTTGTAGGTGGATCATCAGTGTTAGAGCTAAAATTAGCATGTTTAAAGTGATTTTCATGCTTCCAGGGGCTCGGGAAGTTAATTAAATACCATTTGGAGGCATTTAATGTTCGAGCAAAAACGGCTGATTTTCGACAAAAGAGATAACACCCCCCCATTACGTCATGCTTCAGAAATATGGAAAATGGTCCGTTTTCAAATGTTTTATTTTTGAACGTCAGTTCACATTTGTAGGTGGATCATCAGTGTTAGAGCTAAAATTAGCATGTTTAAAGTGATTTTCATGCTTCCAGGGGCTCGGGAAGTTAATTAAATACCATTTGGAGGCATTTAATGTTCGAGCAAAAACGGCTGATTTTCGACAAAAGAGATAACACCCCCCATTACGTCATGCTTCAGAAATGTGGAAA
Source organism: Lissotriton vulgaris (assembly GCF_964263255.1). Taxonomy (NCBI): domain Eukaryota; kingdom Metazoa; phylum Chordata; class Amphibia; order Caudata; family Salamandridae; genus Lissotriton; species Lissotriton vulgaris. The sequence continues at coordinate 771,574 of NW_028246241.1, read as the reverse complement.
ATGGTCCGTTTTCAAATGTTTTATTTTTGAACGTCAGTTCACATTTGTAGGTGGATCATCAGTGTTAGAGCTAAAATTAGCATGTTTAAAGTGATTTTCATGCTTCCAGGGGCTCGGGAAGTTAATTAAATACCATTTGGAGGCATTTAATGTTCGAGCAAAAACGGCTGATTTTCAACAAAAGAGATAACACCCCCCCATTACGTCATGCTTCAGAAATGTGGAAAATGGTCCGTTTTCAAATATTTTATTTTTGAACGTCAGTTCACATTTGTAGGTGGATCATCAGTGTTAGAGCTAAAATTAGCATGTTTAAAGTGATTTTCATGCTTTCAGGGGCCCAAAACACAAGATTTATGGAATGGTTAAAAGTGCATGAAAATGGCCAATTTACTCACTCTGAGTTCTCAAAAAGGGTTTCTTCACCCCGGGAAGTTAATTAAATACCATTTGGAGGCATTTAATGTTCGAGCAAAAACGGCTGATTTTCGACAAAAGAGATAACACCCCCTCATTACGTCATGCTTCAGAAATGTGGAAAATGGTCCGTTTTCAAATGTTTTATTTTTGAACGTCAGTTCACATTTGTAGGTGGATCATCAGTGTTAGAGCTAAAATTAGCATGTTTAAAGTGATTTTCATGCTTCCAGGGGCCCAAAACACAAGATTTATGGAATGGTTAAAAGTGCATGAAAATGGCCAATTTACTCACTCTGAGTACTCAAAAAGGGTTTCTTCACCCCGGGAAGTTAATTAAATACCATTTGGAGGCATTTAATGTTCGAGCAAAAACGGCTGATTTTCGACAAAAGAGATAACACCCCCTCATTACGTCATGCTTCAGAAATGTGGAAAATGGTCCGTTTTCAAATGTTTTATTTTTGAACGTCAGTTCACATTTGTAGGTGGATCATCAGTGTTAGAGCTAAAATTAGCATGTTTAAAGTGATTTTCATGCTTCCAGGGGCCCAAAACCCAAGATTTATGGAATGGTTAAAAGTGCATGAAAATGGCCAATTTACTCACTCTGAGTACTCAAAAAGGGTTTCTTCACCCCGGGAAGTTAATTAAATACCATTTGGAGGCATTTAATGTTCGAGCAAAAACGGCTGATTTTCGACAAAAGAGATAACACCCCCCCATTACGTCATGCTTCAGAAATGTTGAAAATGGTCCGTTTTCAAATGTTTTATTTTTGAACGTCAGTTCACATTTGTAGGTGGATCATCAGTGTTAGAGCTAAAATGAGCATGTTTAAAGTGATTTTCATGCTTCCAGGGGCTCGGGAAGTTAATTAAATACCATTTGGAGGCATTTAATGTTCGAGCAAAAACGGCTGATTTTCGACAAAAGAGATAACACCCCCCCATTACGTCATGCTTCAGAAATGTGGAAAATGGTCCGTTTTCAAATGTTTTATTTTTGAACGTCAGTTCACATTTGTAGGTGGATCATCAGTGTTAGAGCTAAAATTAGCATGTTTAAAGTGATTTTCATGCTTCCAGGGGCTCAGGAAGTTAATTAAATACCATTTGGAGGCATTTAATGTTCGAGCAAAAACGGCTGATTTTCGACAAAAGAGATAACACCCCCTCATTACGTCATGCTTCAGAAATGTGGAAAATGGTCCGTTTTCAAATGTTTTATTTTTGAACGTCAGTTCACATTTGTAGGTGGATCATCAGTGTTAGAGCTAAAATTAGCATGTTTAAAGTGATTTTCATGCTTCCAGGGGCCCAAAACACAAGATTTATGGAATGGTTAAAAGTGCATGAAAATGGCCAATTTACTCACTCTGAGTACTCAAAAAGGGTTTCTTCACCCCGGGAAGTTAATTAAATACCATTTGGAGGCATTTAATGTTCGAGCAAAAACGGCTGATTTTCGACAAAAGAGATAACACCCCCCCATTACGTCATGCTTCAGAAATGTTGAAAATGGTCCGTTTTCAAATGTTTTATTTTTGAACGTCAGTTCACATTTGTAGGTGGATCATCAGTGTTAGAGCTAAAATTAGCATGTTTAAAGTGATTTTCATGCTTCCAGGGGCTCGGGAAGTGAAATAAATACCATTTGGAGGCATTTAATGTTCGAGCAAAAACGGCTGATTTTCGACAAAAGAGATAACACCCCCCCATTACGTCATGCTTCAGAAATGTGGAAAATGGTCCGTTTTCAAATGTTTTATTTTTGAACGTCAGTTCACATTTGTAGGTGGATCATCAGTGTTAGAGCTAAAATTAGCATGTTTAAAGTGATTTTCATGCTTCCAGGGGCTCAGGAAGTTAATTAAATACCATTTGGAGGCATTTAATGTTCGAGCAAAAACGGCTGATTTTTGACAAAAGAGATAACACCCCCCCATTACGTCATGCTTCAGAAATGTGGAAAATGGTCCGTTTTCAAATGTTTTCTTTTTGAACGTCAGTTCACATTTGTAGGTGGATCATCAGTGTTAGAGCTAAAATTAGCATGTTTAAAGTGATTTTCATGCTTCCAGGGGCCCAAAACACAAGATTTATGGAATGGTTAAAAGTGCATGAAAATGGCCAATTTACTCACTCTGAGTTCTCAAAAAGGGTTTCTTCACCCCGGGAAGTTAATTAATTACCATTTGGAGGCATTTAATGTTCGAGCAAAAACGGCTGATTTTCGACAAAAGAGATAACACCCCCCCATTAGTCATGCTTCAGAAATGTGGAAAATGGTCCGTTTTCAAATGTTTTATTTTTGAACGTCAGTTCACATTTGTAGGTGGATCATCAGTGTTAGAGCTAAAATTAGCATGTTTAAAGTGATTTTCATGCTTCCAGGGGCTCGGGAAGTTAATTAAATACCATTTGGAGGCATTTAATGTTCGAGCAAAAACGGCTGATTTTCGACAAAAGAGATAACACCCCCCCATTACGTCATGCTTCAGAAATATGGAAAATGGTCCGTTTTCAAATGTTTTATTTTTGAACGTCAGTTCACATTTGTAGGTGGATCATCAGTGTTAGAGCTAAAATTAGCATGTTTAAAGTGATTTTCATGCTTCCAGGGGCTCGGGAAGTTAATTAAATACCATTTGGAGGCATTTAATGTTCGAGCAAAAACGGCTGATTTTCGACAAAAGAGATAACACCCCCCATTACGTCATGCTTCAGAAATGTGGAAAATGGTCCGTTTTCAAATGTTTTATTTTTGAACGTCAGTTCACATTTGTAGGTGGATCATCAGTGTTAGAGCTAAAATTAGCATGTTTAAAGTGATTTTCATGCTTCCAGGGGCTCGGGAAGTTAATTAAATACCATTTGGAGGCATTTAATGTTCGAGCAAAAACGGCTGATTTTCAACAAAAGAGATAACACCCCCCCATTACGTCATGCTTCAGAAATGTGGAAAATGGTCCGTTTTCAAATATTTTATTTTTGAACGTCAGTTCACATTTGTAGGTGGATCATCAGTGTTAGAGCTAAAATTAGCATGTTTAAAGTGATTTTCATGCTTTCAGGGGCCCAAAACACAAGATTTATGGAATGGTTAAAAGTGCATGAAAATGGCCAATTTACTCACTCTGAGTACTCAAAAAGGGTTTCTTCACCCCGGGAAGTTAATTAAATACCATTTGGAGGCATTTAATGTTCGAGCAAAAACGGCTGATTTTCGACAAAAGAGATAACACCCCCTCATTACGTCATGCTTCAGAAATGTGGAAAATGGTCCGTTTTCAAATGTTTTATTTTTGAACGTCAGTTCACATTTGTAGGTGGATCATCAGTGTTAGAGCTAAAATTAGCATGTTTAAAGTGATTTTCATGCTTCCAGGGGCCCAAAACACAAGATTTATGGAATGGTTAAAAGTGCATGAAAATGGCCAATTTACTCACTCTGAGTACTCAAAAAGGGTTTCTTCACCCCGGGAAGTTAATTAAATACCATTTGGAGGCATTTAATGTTCGAGCAAAAACGGCTGATTTTCGACAAAAGAGATAACACCCCCCCATTACGTCATGCTTCAGAAATGTTGAAAATGGTCCGTTTTCAAATGTTTTATTTTTGAACGTCAGTTCACATTTGTAGGTGGATCATCAGTGTTAGAGCTAAAATTAGCATGTTTAAAGTGATTTTCATGCTTCCAGGGGCTCGGGAAGTTAATTAAATACCATTTGGAGGCATTTAATGTTCGAGCAAAAACGGCTGATTTTCGACAAAAGAGATAACACCCCCCCATTACGTCATGCTTCAGAAATGTGGAAAATGGTCCGTTTTCAAATGTTTTATTTTTGAACGTCAGTTCACATTTGTAGGTGGATCATCAGTGTTAGAGCTAAAATTAGCATGTTTAAAGTGATTTTCATGCTTCCAGGGGCTCAGGAAGTTAATTAAATACCATTTGGAGGCATTTAATGTTCGAGCAAAAACGGCTGATTTTCGACAAAAGAGATAACACCCCCTCATTACGTCATGCTTCAGAAATGTGGAAAATGGTCCGTTTTCAAATGTTTTATTTTTGAACGTCAGTTCACATTTGTAGGTGGATCATCAGTGTTAGAGCTAAAATTAGCATGTTTAAAGTGATTTTCATGCTTCCAGGGGCCCAAAACACAAGATTTATGGAATGGTTAAAAGTGCATGAAAATGGCCAATTTACTCACTCTGAGTACTCAAAAAGGGTTTCTTCACCCCGGGAAGTTAATTAAATACCATTTGGAGGCATTTAATGTTCGAGCAAAAACGGCTGATTTTCGACAAAAGAGATAACACCCCCCCATTACGTCATGCTTCAGAAATGTTGAAAATGGTCCGTTTTCAAATGTTTTATTTTTGAACGTCAGTTCACATTTGTAGGTGGATCATCAGTGTTAGAGCTAAAATTAGCATGTTTAAAGTGATTTTCATGCTTCCAGGGGCTCGGGAAGTGAAATAAATACCATTTGGAGGCATTTAATGTTCGAGCAAAAACGGCTGATTTTCGACAAAAGAGATAACACCCCCCCATTACGTCATGCTTCAGAAATGTGGAAAATGGTCCGTTTTCAAATGTTTTATTTTTGAACGTCAGTTCACATTTGTAGGTGGATCATCAGTGTTAGAGCTAAAATTAGCATGTTTAAAGTGATTTTCATGCTTCCAGGGGCTCAGGAAGTTAATTAAATACCATTTGGAGGCATTTAATGTTCGAGCAAAAACGGCTGATTTTTGACAAAAGAGATAACACCCCCCCATTACGTCATGCTTCAGAAATGTGGAAAATGGTCCGTTTTCAAATGTTTTCTTTTTGAACGTCAGTTCACATTTGTAGGTGGATCATCAGTGTTAGAGCTAAAATTAGCATGTTTAAAGTGATTTTCATGCTTCCAGGGGCCCAAAACACAAGATTTATGGAATGGTTAAAAGTGCATGAAAATGGCCAATTTACTCACTCTGAGTTCTCAAAAAGGGTTTCTTCACCCCGGGAAGTTAATTAATTACCATTTGGAGGCATTTAATGTTCGAGCAAAAACGGCTGATTTTCGACAAAAGAGATAACACCCCCCCATTACGTCATGCTTCAGAAATGTGGAAAATGGTCCGTTTTCAAATTTTTATTTTTGAACGTCAGTTCACATTTGTTGGTGGATCATCAGTGTTAGAGCTAAAATTAGCATGTTTAAAGTGATTTTCATGCTTCCAGGGGCTCGGGAAGTGAAATAAATACCATTTGGAGGCATTTAATGTTCGAGCAAAAACGGCTGATTTTCGACAAAAGAGATAACACCCCCTCATTACGTCATGCTTCAGAAATGTGGAAAATGGTCCGTTTTCAAATGTTTTATTTTTGAACGTCAGTTCACATTTGTAGGTGGATCATCAGTGTTAGAGCTAAAATTAGCATGTTTAAAGTGATTTTCATGCTTCCAGGGGCCCAAAACACAAGATTTATGGAATGGTTAAAAGTGCATGAAAATGGCCAATTTACTCACTCTGAGTTCTCAAAAAGGGTTTCTTCACCCCGGGAAGTTAATTAAATACCATTTGGAGGCATTTAATGTTCGAGCAAAAACGGCTGATTTTCGACAAAAGAGATAACACCCCCCCATTACGTCATGCTTCAGAAATGTGGAAAATGGTCCGTTTTCAAATGTTTTATTTTTGAACGTCAGTTCACATTTGTAGGTGGATCATCAGTGTTAGAGCTAAAATTAGCATGTTTAAAGTGATTTTCATGCTTCCAGGGGCCCAAAACACAAGATTTATGGAATGGTTAAAAGTGCATGAAAATGGCCAATTTACTCACTCTGAGTTCTCAAAAAGGGTTTCTTCACCCCGGGAAGTTAATTAATTACCATTTGGAGGCATTTAATGTTCGAGCAAAAACGGCTGATTTTCGACAAAAGAGATAACACCCCCCCATTACGTCATGCTTCAGAAATGTGGAAAATGGTCCGTTTTCAAATGTTTTATTTTTGAACGTCAGTTCACATTTGTTGGTGGATCATCAGTGTTAGAGCTAAAATTAGCATGTTTAAAGTGATTTTCATGCTTCCAGGGGCTCGGGAAGTGAAATAAATACCATTTGGAGGCATTTAATGTTCGAGCAAAAACGGCTGATTTTCGACAAAAGAGATAACACCCCCCCATTACGTCATGCTTCAGAAATGTGGAAAATGGTCCGTTTTCAAATGTTTTATTTTTGAACGTCAGTTCACATTTGTTGGTGGATCATCAGTGTTAGAGCTAAAATTAGCATGTTTAAAGTGATTTTCATGCTTCCAGGGGCTCGGGAAGTGAAATAAATACCATTTGGAGGCATTTAATGTTCGAGCAAAAACGGCTGATTTTCGACAAAAGAGATAACACCCCCCCCCATTACGTCATGCTTTAGAAATGTGGAAAATGGTCCGTTTTCAAATGTTTTATTTTTGAACGTCAGTTCACATTTGTAGGTGGATCATCAGTGTTAGAGCTAAAATTAGCATGTTTAAAGTGATTTTCATGCTTCCAGGGGCTCGGGAAGTTAATTAAATACCATTTGGAGGCATTTAATGTTCGAGCAAAAACGGCTGATTTTCGACAAAAGAGATAACACCCCCCCATTACGTCATGCTTCAGAAATGTGGAAAATGGTCCGTTTTCAAATATTTTATTTTTGAACGTCAGTTCACATTTGTAGGTGGATCATCAGTGTTAGAGCTAAAATTAGCATGTTTAAAGTGATTTTCATGCTTCCAGGGGCCCAAAACACAAGATTTATGGAATGGTTAAAAGTGCATGAAAATGGCCAATTTACTCACTCTGAGTTCTCAAAAAGGGTTTCTTCACCCCGGGAAGTTAATTAAATACCATTTGGAGGCATTTAATGTTCGAGCAAAAACGGCTGATTTTCGACAAAAGAGATAACACCCCCTCATTACGTCATGCTTCAGAAATGTGGAAAATGGTCCGTTTTCAAATGTTTTATTTTTGAACGTCAGTTCACATTTGTAGGTGGATCATCAGTGTTAGAGCTAAAATTAGCATGTTTAAAGTGATTTTCATGCTTCCAGGGGCCCAAAACACAAGATTTATGGAATGGTTAAAAGTGCATGAAAATGGCCAATTTACTCACTCTGAGTACTCAAAAAGGGTTTCTTCACCCCGGGAAGTTAATTAAATACCATTTGGAGGCATTTAATGTTCGAGCAAAAACGGCTGATTTTCGACAAAAGAGATAACACCCCCTCATTACGTCATGCTTCAGAAATGTGGAAAATGGTCCGTTTTCAAATGTTTTATTTTTGAACGTCAGTTCACATTTGTAGGTGGATCATCAGTGTTAGAGCTAAAATTAGCATGTTTAAAGTGATTTTCATGCTTCCAGGGGCCCAAAACACAAGATTTATGGAATGGTTAAAAGTGCATGAAAATGGCCAATTTACTCACTCTGAGTACTCAAAAAGGGTTTCTTCACCCCGGGAAGTTAATTAAATACCATTTGGAGGCATTTAATGTCCGAGCAAAAACGGCTGATTTTCGACAAAAGAGATAACACCCCCCCATTACGTCATGCTTCAGAAATGTTGAAAATGGTCCGTTTTCAAATGTTTTATTTTTGAACGTCAGTTCACATTTGTAGGTGGATCATCAGTGTTAGAGCTAAAATTAGCATGTTTAAAGTGATTTTCATGCTTCCAGGGGCTCGGGAAGTTAATTAAATACCATTTGGAGGCATTTAATGTTCGAGCAAAAACGGCTGATTTTCGACAAAAGAGATAACACCCCCCCATTACGTCATGCTTCAGAAATGTGGAAAATGGTCCGTTTTCAAATGTTTTATTTTTGAACGTCAGTTCACATTTGTAGGTGGATCATCAGTGTTAGAGCTAAAATTAGCATGTTTAAAGTGATTTTCATGCTTCCAGGGGCTCAGGAAGTTAATTAAATACCATTTGGAGGCATTTAATGTTCGAGCAAAAACGGCTGATTTTCGACAAAAGAGATAACACCCCCTCATTACGTCATGCTTCAGAAATGTGGAAAATGGTCCGTTTTCAAATGTTTTATTTTTGAACGTCAGTTCACATTTGTAGGTGGATCATCAGTGTTAGAGCTAAAATTAGCATGTTTAAAGTGATTTTCATGCTTCCAGGGGCCCAAAACACAAGATTTATGGAATGGTTAAAACTACATGAAAATGGCCAATTTACTCACTCTGAGTACTCAAAAAGGGTTTCTTCACCCCGGGAAGTTAATTAAATACCATTTGGAGGCATTTAATGTTCGAGCAAAAACGGCTGATTTTCGACAAAAGAGATAACACCCCCCCATTACGTCATGCTTCAGAAATGTTGAAAATGGTCCGTTTTCAAATGTTTTATTTTTGAACGTCAGTTCACATTTGTAGGTGGATCATCAGTGTTAGAGCTAAAATTAGCATGTTTAAAGTGATTTTCATGCTTCCAGGGGCTCGGGAAGTGAAATAAATACCATTTGGAGGCATTTAATGTTCGAGCAAAAACGGCTGATTTTCGACAAAAGAGATAACACCCCCCCATTACGTCATGCTTCAGAAATGTGGAAAATGGTCCGTTTTCAAATGTTTTATTTTTGAACGTCAGTTCACATTTGTAGGTGGATCATCAGTGTTAGAGCTAAAATTAGCATGTTTAAAGTGATTTTCATGCTTCCAGGGGCTCAGGAAGTTAATTAAATACCATTTGGAGGCATTTAATGTTCGAGCAAAAATGGCTGATTTTTGACAAAAGAGATAACACCCCCCCATTACGTCATGCTTCAGAAATGTGGAAAATGGTCCGTTTTCAAATGTTTTATTTTTGAACGTCAGTTCACATTTGTTGGTGGATCATCAGTGTTAGAGCTAAAATTAGCATGTTTAAAGTGATTTTCATGCTTCCAGGGGCTCGGGAAGTGAAATAAATACCATTTGGAGGCATTTAATGTTCGAGCAAAAACGGCTGATTTTCGACAAAAGAGATAACACCCCCCCATTACGTCATGCTTCAGAAATGTGGAAAATGGTCCGTTTTCAAATGTTTTATTTTTGAACGTCAGTTCACATTTGTAGGTGGATCATCAGTGTTAGAGCTAAAATTAGCATGTTTAAAGTGATTTTCATGCTTCCAGGGGCCCAAAACACAAGATTTATGGAATGGTTAAAAGTGCATGAAAATGGCCAATTTACTCACTCTGAGTTCTCAAAAAGGGTTTCTTCACCCCGGGAAGTTAATTAATTACCATTTGGAGGCATTTAATGTTCGAGCAAAAACGGCTGATTTTCGACAAAAGAGATAACACCCCCCCATTACGTCATGCTTCAGAAATGTGGAAAATGGTCCGTTTTCAAATTTTTATTTTTGAACGTCAGTTCACATTTGTTGGTGGATCATCAGTGTTAGAGCTAAAATTAGCATGTTTAAAGTGATTTTCATGCTTCCAGGGGCTCGGGAAGTGAAATAAATACCATTTGGAGGCATTTAATGTTCGAGCAAAAACGGCTGATTTTCGACAAAAGAGATAACACCCCCCCCATTACGTCATGCTTCAGAAATGTGGAAAATGGTCCGTTTTCAAATGTTTTATTTTTGAACGTCAGTTCACATTTGTTGGTGGATCATCAGTGTTAGAGCTAAAATTAGCATGTTTAAAGTGATTTTCATGCTTCCAGGGGCTCGGGAAGTGAAATAAATACCATTTGGAGGCATTTAATGTTCGAGCAAAAACGGCTGATTTTCGACAAAAGAGATAACACCCCCCCATTACGTCATGCTTCAGAAATGTGGAAAATGGTCCGTTTTCAAATGTTTTATTTTTGAACGTCAGTTCACATTTGTAGGTGGATCATCAGTGTTAGAGCTAAAATTAGCATGTTTAAAGTGATTTTCATGCTTCCAGGGGCTCGGGAAGTGAAATAAATACCATTTGGAGGCATTTAATGTTCGAGCAAAAACGGCTGATTTTCGACAAAAGAGATAACACCCCCCCATTACGTCATGCTTCAGAAATGTGGAAAATGGTCCGTTTTCAAATATTTTATTTTTGAACGTCAGTTCACATTTGTAGGTGGATTATCAGTGTTAGAGCTAAAATTAGCATGTTTAAAGTGATTTTCATGCTTCCAGGGGCCCAAAACACAAGATTTATGGAATGGTTAAAAGTGCATGAAAATGGCCAATTTACTCACTCTGAGTTCTCAAAAAGGGTTTCTTCACCCCGGGAAGTTAATTAAATACCATTTGGAGGCATTTAATGTTCGAGCAAAAACGGCTGATTTTCGACAAAAGAGATAACACCCCCTCATTACGTCATGCTTCAGAAATGTGGAAAATGGTCCGTTTTCAAATGTTTTATTTTTGAACGTCAGTTCACATTTGTAGGTGGATCATCAGTGTTAGAGCTAAAATTAGCATGTTTAAAGTGATTTTCATGCTTCCAGGGGCCCAAAACACAAGATTTATGGAATGGTTAAAAGTGCATGAAAATGGCCAATTTACTCACTCTGAGTTCTCAAAAAGGGTTTCTTCACCCCGGGAAGTTAATTAAATACCATTTGGAGGCATTTAATGTTCGAGCAAAAACGGCTGATTTTCGACAAAAGAGATAACACCCCCCCATTACGTCATGCTTCAGAAATGTGGAAAATGGTCCGTTTTCAAATGTTTTATTTTTGAACGTCAGTTCACATTTGTAGGTGGATCATCAGTGTTAGAGCTAAAATTAGCATGTTTAAAGTGATTTTCATGCTTCCAGGGGCCCAAAACACAAGATTTATGGAATGGTTAAAAGTGCATGAAAATGGCCAATTTACTCACTCTGAGTTCTCAAAAAGGGTTTCTTCACCCCGGGAAGTTAATTAATTACCATTTGGAGGCATTTAATGTTCGAGCAAAAACGGCTGATTTTCGACAAAAGAGATAACACCCCCCCATTACGTCATGCTTCAGAAATGTGGAAAATGGTCCGTTTTCAAATGTTTTATTTTTGAACGTCAGTTCACATTTGTTGGTGGATCATCAGTGTTAGAGCTAAAATTAGCATGTTTAAAGTGATTTTCATGCTTCCAGGGGCTCGGGAAGTGAAATAAATACCATTTGGAGGCATTTAATGTTCGAGCAAAAACGGCTGATTTTCGACAAAAGAGATAACACCCCCCCATTACGTCATGCTTCAGAAATGTGGAAAATGGTCCGTTTTCAAATGTTTTATTTTTGAACGTCAGTTCACATTTGTTGGTGGATCATCAGTGTTAGAGCTAAAATTAGCATGTTTAAAGTGATTTTCATGCTTCCAGGGGCTCGGGAAGTGAAATAAATACCATTTGGAGGCATTTAATGTTCGAGCAAAAACGGCTGATTTTCGACAAAAGAGATAACACCCCCCCCATTACGTCATGCTTTAGAAATGTGGAAAATGGTCCGTTTTCAAATGTTTTATTTTTGAACGTCAGTTCACATTTGTAGGTGGATCATCAGTGTTAGAGCTAAAATTAGCATGTTTAAAGTGATTTTCATGCTTCCAGGGGCTCGGGAAGTTAATTAAATACCATTTGGAGGCATTTAATGTTCGAGCAAAAACGGCTGATTTTCGACAAAAGAGATAACACCCCCCCATTACGTCATGCTTCAGAAATGTGGAAAATGGTCCGTTTTCAAATATTTTATTTTTGAACGTCAGTTCACATTTGTAGGTGGATCATCAGTGTTAGAGCTAAAATTAGCATGTTTAAAGTGATTTTCATGCTTCCAGGGGCCCAAAACACAAGATTTATGGAATGGTTAAAAGTGCATGAAAATGGCCAATTTACTCACTCTGAGTTCTCAAAAAGGGTTTCTTCACCCCGGGAAGTTAATTAAATACCATTTGGAGGCATTTAATGTTCGAGCAAAAACGGCTGATTTTCGACAAAAGAGATAACACCCCCTCATTACGTCATGCTTCAGAAATGTGGAAAATGGTCCGTTTTCAAATGTTTTATTTTTGAACGTCAGTTCACATTTGTAGGTGGATCATCAGTGTTAGAGCTAAAATTAGCATGTTTAAAGTGATTTTCATGCTTCCAGGGGCCCAAAACACAAGATTTATGGAATGGTTAAAAGTGCATGAAAATGGCCAATTTACTCACTCTGAGTACTCAAAAAGGGTTTCTTCACCCCGGGAAGTTAATTAAATACCATTTGGAGGCATTTAATGTTCGAGCAAAAACGGCTGATTTTCGACAAAAGAGATAACACCCCCCCATTACGTCATGCTTCAGAAATGTTGAAAATGGTCCGTTTTCAAATGTTTTATTTTTGAACGTCAGTTCACATTTGTAGGTGGATCATCAGTGTTAGAGCTAAAATTAGCATGTTTAAAGTGATTTTCATGCTTCCAGGGGCTCGGGAAGTTAATTAAATACCATTTGGAGGCATTTAATGTTCGAGCAAAAACGGCTGATTTTCGACAAAAGAGATAACACCCCCCCATTACGTCATGCTTCAGAAATGTGGAAAATGGTCCGTTTTCAAATGTTTTATTTTTGAACGTCAGTTCACATTTGTAGGTGGATCATCAGTGTTAGAGCTAAAATTAGCATGTTTAAAGTGATTTTCATGCTTCCAGGGGCTCAGGAAGTTAATTAAATACCATTTGGAGGCATTTAATGTTCGAGCAAAAACGGCTGATTTTCGACAAAAGAGATAACACCCCCTCATTACGTCATGCTTCAGAAATGTGGAAAATGGTCCGTTTTCAAATGTTTTATTTTTGAACGTCAGTTCACATTTGTAGGTGGATCATCAGTGTTAGAGCTAAAATTAGCATGTTTAAAGTGATTTTCATGCTTCCAGGGGCCCAAAACACAAGATTTATGGAATGGTTAAAAGTGCATGAAAATGGCCAATTTACTCACTCTGAGTACTCAAAAAGGGTTTCTTCACCCCGGGAAGTTAATTAAATACCATTTGGAGGCATTTAATGTTCGAGCAAAAACGGCTGATTTTCGACAAAAGAGATAACACCCCCCCATTACGTCATGCTTCAGAAATGTTGAAAATGGTCCGTTTTCAAATGTTTTATTTTTGAACGTCAGTTCACATTTGTAGGTGGATCATCAGTGTTAGAGCTAAAATTAGCATGTTTAAAGTGATTTTCATGCTTCCAGGGGCTCGGGAAGTGAAATAAATACCATTTGGAGGCATTTAATGTTCGAGCAAAAACGGCTGATTTTCGACAAAAGAGATAACACCCCCCCATTACGTCATGCTTCAGAAATGTGGAAAATGGTCCGTTTTCAAATGTTTTATTTTTGAACGTCAGTTCACATTTGTAGGTGGATCATCAGTGTTAGAGCTAAAATTAGCATGTTTAAAGTGATTTTCATGCTTCCAGGGGCTCAGGAAGTTAATTAAATACCATTTGGAGGCATTTAATGTTCGAGCAAAAATGGCTGATTTTTGACAAAAGAGATAACACCCCCCCATTACGTCATGCTTCAGAAATGTGGAAAATGGTCCGTTTTCAAATGTTTTATTTTTGAACGTCAGTTCACATTTGTTGGTGGATCATCAGTGTTAGAGCTAAAATTAGCATGTTTAAAGTGATTTTCATGCTTCCAGGGGCTCGGGAAGTGAAATAAATACCATTTGGAGGCATTTAATGTTCGAGCAAAAACGGCTGATTTTCGACAAAAGAGATAACACCCCCCCATTACGTCATGCTTCAGAAATGTGGAAAATGGTCCGTTTTCAAATGTTTTATTTTTGAACGTCAGTTCACATTTGTAGGTGGATCATCAGTGTTAGAGCTAAAATTAGCATGTTTAAAGTGATTTTCATGCTTCCAGGGGCCCAAAACACAAGATTTATGGAATGGTTAAAAGTGCATGAAAATGGCCAATTTACTCACTCTGAGTTCTCAAAAAGGGTTTCTTCACCCCGGGAAGTTAATTAATTACCATTTGGAGGCATTTAATGTTCGAGCAAAAACGGCTGATTTTCGACAAAAGAGATAACACCCCCCCATTATGTCATGCTTCAGAAATGTGGAAAATGGTCCGTTTTCAAATTTTTATTTTTGAACGTCAGTTCACATTTGTTGGTGGATCATCAGTGTTAGAGCTAAAATTAGCATGTTTAAAGTGATTTTCATGCTTCCAGGGGCTCGGGAAGTGAAATAAATACCATTTGGAGGCATTTAATGTTCGAGCAAAAACGGCTGATTTTCGACAAAAGAGATAACACCCCCCCCATTACGTCATGCTTCAGAAATGTGGAAAATGGTCCGTTTTCAAATGTTTTATTTTTGAACGTCAGTTCACATTTGTTGGTGGATCATCAGTGTTAGAGCTAAAATTAGCATGTTTAAAGTGATTTTCATGCTTCCAGGGGCTCGGGAAGTGAAATAAATACCATTTGGAGGCATTTAATGTTCGAGCAAAAACGGCTGATTTTCGACAAAAGAGATAACACCCCCCCATTACGTCATACTTCAGAAATGTGGAAAATGGTCCGTTTTCAAATGTTTTATTTTTGAACGTCAGTTCACATTTGTAGGTGGATCATCAGTGTTAGAGCTAAAATTAGCATGTTTAAAGTGATTTTCATGCTTCCAGGGGCTCGGGAAGTGAAATAAATACCATTTGGAGGCATTTAATGTTCGAGCAAAAACGGCTGATTTTCGACAAAAGAGATAACACCCCCCCATTACGTCATGCTTCAGAAATGTGGAAAATGGTCCGTTTTCAAATATTTTATTTTTGAACGTCAGTTCACATTTGTAGGTGGATTATCAGTGTTAGAGCTAAAATTAGCATGTTTAAAGTGATTTTCATGCTTCCAGGGGCCCAAAACACAAGATTTATGGAATGGTTAAAAGTGCATGAAAATGGCCAATTTACTCACTCTGAGTTCTCAAAAAGGGTTTCTTCACCCCGGGAAGTTAATTAAATACCATTTGGAGGCATTTAATGTTCGAGCAAAAACGGCTGATTTTCGACAAAAGAGATAACACCCCCTCATTACGTCATGCTTCAGAAATGTGGAAAATGGTCCGTTTTCAAATGTTTTATTTTTGAACGTCAGTTCACATTTGTAGGTGGATCATCAGTGTTAGAGCTAAAATTAGCATGTTTAAAGTGATTTTCATGCTTCCAGGGGCCCAAAACACAAGATTTATGGAATGGTTAAAAGTGCATGAAAATGGCCAATTTACTCACTCTGAGTTCTCAAAAAGGGTTTCTTCACCCCGGGAAGTTAATTAAATACCATTTGGAGGCATTTAATGTTCGAGCAAAAACGGCTGATTTTCGACAAAAGAGATAACACCCCCCCATTACGTCATGCTTCAGAAATGTGGAAAATGGTCCGTTTTCAAATGTTTTATTTTTGAACGTCAGTTCACATTTGTAGGTGGATCATCAGTGTTAGAGCTAAAATTAGCATGTTTAAAGTGATTTTCATGCTTCCAGGGGCCCAAAACACAAGATTTATGGAATGGTTAAAAGTGCATGAAAATGGCCAATTTACTCACTCTGAGTTCTCAAAAAGGGTTTCTTCACCCCGGGAAGTTAATTAATTACCATTTGGAGGCATTTAATGTTCGAGCAAAAACGGCTGATTTTCGACAAAAGAGATAACACCCCCCCATTACGTCATGCTTCAGAAATGTGGAAAATGGTCCGTTTTCAAATGTTTTATTTTTGAACGTCAGTTCACATTTGTTGGTGGATCATCAGTGTTAGAGCTAAAATTAGCATGTTTAAAGTGATTTTCATGCTTCCAGGGGCTCGGGAAGTGAAATAAATACCATTTGGAGGCATTTAATGTTCGAGCAAAAACGGCTGATTTTCGACAAAAGAGATAACACCCCCCCATTACGTCATGCTTCAGAAATGTGGAAAATGGTCCGTTTTCAAATGTTTTATTTTTGAACGTCAGTTCACATTTGTTGGTGGATCATCAGTGTTAGAGCTAAAATTAGCATGTTTAAAGTGATTTTCATGCTTCCAGGGGCTCGGGAAGTGAAATAAATACCATTTGGAGGCATTTAATGTTCGAGCAAAAACGGCTGATTTTCGACAAAAGAGATAACACCCCCCCCATTACGTCATGCTTTAGAAATGTGGAAAATGGTCCGTTTTCAAATGTTTTATTTTTGAACGTCAGTTCACATTTGTAGGTGGATCATCAGTGTTAGAGCTAAAATTAGCATGTTTAAAGTGATTTTCATGCTTCCAGGGGCTCGGGAAGTTAATTAAATACCATTTGGAGGCATTTAATATTCGAGCAAAAACGGCTGATTTTCGACAAAAGAGATAACACCCCCCCATTACGTCATGCTTCAGAAATGTGGAAAATGGTCCGTTTTCAAATATTTTATTTTTGAACGTCAGTTCACATTTGTAGGTGGATCATCAGTGTTAGAGCTAAAATTAGCATGTTTAAAGTGATTTTCATGCTTCCAGGGGCCCAAAACACAAGATTTATGGAATGGTTAAAAGTGCATGAAAATGGCCAATTTACTCACTCTGAGTTCTCAAAAAGGGTTTCTTCACCCCGGGAAGTTAATTAAATACCATTTGGAGGCATTTAATGTTCGAGCAAAAACGGCTGATTTTCGACAAAAGAGATAACACCCCCTCATTACGTCATGCTTCAGAAATGTGGAAAATGGTCCGTTTTCAAATGTTTTATTTTTGAACGTCAGTTCACATTTGTAGGTGGATCATCAGTGTTAGAGCTAAAATTAGCATGTTTAAAGTGATTTTCATGCTTCCAGGGGCCCAAAACACAAGATTTATGGAATGGTTAAAAGTGCATGAAAATGGCCAATTTACTCACTCTGAGTACTCAAAAAGGGTTTCTTCACCCCGGGAAGTTAATTAAATACCATTCGGAGGCATTTAATGTTCGAGCAAAAACGGCTGATTTTCGACAAAAGAGATAACACCCCCCCATTACGTCATGCTTCAGAAATGTGGAAAATGGTCCGTTTTCAAATGTTTTATTTTTGAACGTCAGTTCACATTTGTAGGTGGATCATCAGTGTTAGAGCTAAAATTAGCATGTTTAAAGTGATTTTCATGCTTCCAGGGGCTCGGGAAGTGAAATAAATACCATTTGGAGGCATTTAATGTTCGAGCAAAAACGGCTGATTTTCGACAAAAGAGATAACACCCCCCCATTACGTCATGCTTCAGAAATGTGGAAAATGGTCCGTTTTCAAATGTTTTATTTTTGAACGTCAGTTCACATTTGTAGGTGGATCATCAGTGTTAGAGCTAAAATTAGCATGTTTAAAGTGATTTTCATGCTTCCAGGGGCTCAGGAAGTTAATTAAATACCATTTGGAGGCATTTAATGTTCGAGCAAAAACGGCTGATTTTTGACAAAAGAGATAACACCCCCCCATTACGTCATGCTTCAGAAATGTGGAAAATGGTCCGTTTTCAAATGTTTTATTTTTGAACGTCAGTTCACATTTGTAGGTGGATCATCAGTGTTAGAGCTAAAATTAGCATGTTTAAAGTGATTTTCTTGCTTCCAGGGGCTCGGGAAGTTAATTAAATACCATTTGGAGGCATTTAATGTTCGAGCAAAAACGGCTGATTTTCGACAAAAGAGATAACACCCCCCCATTACGTCATGCTTCAGAAATTTGGAAAATGGTCCGTTTTCAAATGTTTTATTTTTGAACGTCAGTTCACATTTGTAGGTGGATCATCAGTGTTAGAGCTAAAATTATCATGTTTAAAGTGATTTTCATGCTTCCAGGGGCCCAAAACACAAGATTTATGGAATGGTTAAAAGTGCATGAAAATGGCCAATTTACTCACTCTGAGTACTCAAAAAGGGTTTCTTCACCCCGGGAAGTTAATTAAATACCATTTGGAGGCATTTAATGTTCGAGCAAAAACGGCTGATTTTCGACAAAAGAGATAACACCCCCCATTACGTCATGCTTCAGAAATGTGGAAAATGGTCCGTTTTCAAATGTTTTATTTTTGAATGTCAGTTCACATTTGTAGGTGGATCATCAGTGTTAGAGCTAAAATTAGCATGTTTAAAGTGATTTTCATGCTTCCAGGGGCTCGGGAAGTTAATTAAATACCATTTGGAGGCATTTAATGTTCGAGCAAAAACGGCTGATTTTCGACAAAAGAGATAACACCCCCCCATTACGTCATGCTTCAGAAATGTGGAAAATGGTCCGTTTTCAAATGTTTTATTTTTGAACGTCAGTTCACATTTGTAGGTGGATCATCAGTGTTAGAGCTAAAATTAGCATGTTTAAAGTGATTTTCATGCTTCCAGGGGCTCGGGAAGTTAATTAAATACCATTTGGAGGCATTTAATGTTCGAGCAAAAACGGCTGATTTTCGACAAAAGAGATAACACCCCCCATTACGTCATGCTTCAGAAATGTGGAAAATGGTCCGTTTTCAAATGTTTTATTTTTGAACGTCAGTTCACATTTGTAGGTGGATCATCAGTGTTAGAGCTAAAATTAGCATGTTTAAAGTGATTTTCATGCTTCCAGGGGCTCGGGAAGTTAATTAAATACCATTTGGAGGCATTTAATGTTCGAGCAAAAACGGCTGATTTTCGACAAAAGAGATAACACCCCCCCATTACGTCATGCTTCAGAAATGTGGAAAATGGTCCGTTTTCAAATGTTTTATTTTTGAACGTCAGTTCACATTTGTAGGTGGATCATCAGTGTTAGAGCTAAAATTAGCATGTTTAAAGTGATTTTCATGCTTCCAGGGGCCCAAAACACAAGATTTATGGAATGGTTAAAAGTGCATGAAAATGGCCAATTTACTCACTCTGAGTTCTCAAAAAGGGTTTCTTCACCCCGGGAAGTTAATTAAATACCATTTGGAGGCATTTAATGTTCGAGCAAAAACGGCTGATTTTCGACAAAAGAGATAACACCCCCCCATTACGTCATGCTTCAGAAATGTGGAAAATGGTCCGTTTTCAAATGTTTTATTTTTGAACGTCAGTTCACATTTGTAGGTGGATCATCAGTGTTAGAGCTAAAATTAGCATGTTTAAAGTGATTTTCATGCTTCCAGGGGCTCGGGAAGTTAATTAAATACCATTTGGAGGCATTTAATGTTCGAGCAAAAATGGCTGATTTTCGACAAAAGAGATAACACCCCCCCCATTACGTCATGCTTCAGAACTGTGGAAAATGGTCCGTTTTCAAATGTTTTATTTTTGAACGTCAGTTCACATTTGTAGGTGGATCATCAGTGTTAGAGCTAAAATTAGCATGTTTAAAGTGATTTTCATGCTTCCAGGGGCCCAAAACACAAGATTTATGGAATGGTTAAAAGTGCATGAAAATGGCCAATTTACTCACTCTGAGTTCTCAAAAAGGGTTTCTTCACCCCGGGAAGTTAATTAAATACCATTTGGAGGCATTTAATGTTCGAGCAAAAACGGCTGATTTTCGACAAAAGAGATAACACCCCCCCATTACGTCATGCTTCAGAAATGTGGAAAATGGTCCTTTTTCAAATGTTTTATTTTTGAACGTCAGTTCACATTTGTAGGTGGATCATCAGTGTTAGAGCTTAAATTAGCATGTTTAAAGTGATTTTCATGCTTCCAGGGGCTCGGGAAGTTAATTAAATACCATTTGGAGGCATTTAATGTTCGAGCAAAAACGGCTGATTTTCGACAAAAGAGATAACACCCCCCCCATTACGTCATGCTTCAGAAATATGGAAAATGGTCCGTTTTCAAATGTTTTATTTTTGAACGTCAGTTCACATTTGTAGGTGGATCATCAGTGTTAGAGCTAAAATTAGCATGTTTAAAGTGATTTTCATGCTTCCAGGGGCTCGGGAAGTTAATTAAATACCATTTGGAGGCATTTAATGTTCGAGCAAAAACGGCTGATTTTCGACAAAAGAGATAACACCCCCCCATTACGTCATGCTTCAGAAATGTGGAAAATGGTCCGTTTTCAAATGTTTTATTTTTGAACGTCAGTTCACATTTGTAGGTGGATCATCAGTGTTAGAGCTAAAATTAGCATGTTTAAAGTGATTTTCATGCTTCCAGGGGCTCGGGAAGTTAATTAAATACCATTTGGAGGCATTTAATGTTCGAGCAAAAACGGCTGATTTTCGACAAAAGAGATAACACCCCCCCATTACGTCATGCTTCAGAAATTTGGAAAATGGTCCGTTTTCAAATGTTTTATTTTTGAACGTCAGTTCACATTTGTAGGTGGATCATCAGTGTTAGAGCTAAAATTAGCATGTTTAAAGTGATTTTCATGCTTCCAGGGGCCCAAAACACAAGATTTATGGAATGGTTAAAAGTGCATGAAAATGGCCAATTTACTCACTCTGAGTACTCAAAAAGGGTTTCTTCACCCCGGGAAGTTAATTAAATACCATTTGGAGGCATTTAATGTTCGAGCAAAAACGGCTGATTTTCGACAAAAGAGATAACACCCCCCCATTACGTCATGCTTCAGAAATGTGGAAAATGGTCCGTTTTCAAATGTTTTATTTTTGAACGTCAGTTCACATTTGTAGGTGGATCATCAGTGTTAGAGCTAAAATTAGCATGTTTAAAGTGATTTTCATGCTTCCAGGGGCTCGGGAAGTTAATTAAATACCATTTGGAGGCATTTAATGTTCGAGCAAAAACAGCTGATTTTCGACAAAAGAGATAACACCCCCCCATTACGTCATGCTTCAGAAATGTGGAAAATGGTCCGTTTTCAAATGTTTTATTTTTGAACGTCAGTTCACATTTGTAGGTGGATCATCAGTGTTAGAGCTAAAATTAGCATGTTTAAAGTGATTTTCATGCTTCCAGGGGCTCGGGAAGTTAATTAAATACCATTTGGAGGCATTTAATGTTCGAGCAAAAACGGCTGATTTTCGACAAAAGAGATAACACCCCCCCATTACGTCATGCTTCAGAAATGTGGAAAATGGTCCGTTTTCAAATGTTTTATTTTTGAACGTCAGTTCACATTTGTAGGTGGATCATCAGTGTTAGAGCTAAAATTAGCATGTTTAAAGTGATTTTCATGCTTCCAGGGGCTCGGGAAGTTAATTAAATACCATTTGGAGGCATTTAATGTTCGAGCAAAAACGGCAGATTTTCGACAAAAGAGATAACACCCCCCATTACGTCATGCTTCAGAAATGTGGAAAATGGTCCGTTTTCAAATGTTTTATTTTTGAACGTCAGTTCACATTTGTAGGTGGATCATCAGTGTTAGAGCTAAAATTAGCATGTTTAAAGTGATTTTCATGCTTCCAGGGGCTCGGGAAGTTAATTAAATACCATTTGGAGGCATTTAATGTTCGAGCAAAAACGGCTGATTTTCGACAAAAGAGATAACACCCCCCCATTACGTCATGCTTCAGAAATGTGGAAAATGGTCCGTTTTCAAATGTTTTATTTTTGAACGTCAGTTCACATTTGTAGGTGGATCATCAGTGTTAGAGCTAAAATTAGCATGTTTAAAGTGATTTTCATGCTTCCAGGGGCCCAAAACACAAGATTTATGGAATGGTTAAAAGTGCATGAAAATGGCCAATTTACTCACTCTGAGTTCTCAAAAAGGGTTTCTTCACCCCGGGAAGTTAATTAAATACCATTTGGAGGCATTTAATGTTCGAGCAAAAACGGCTGATTTTCGACAAAAGAGATAACACCCCCCCATTACGTCATGCTTCAGAAATGTGGAAAATGGTCCGTTTTCAAATGTTTTATTTTTGAACGTCAGTTCACATTTGTAGGTGGATCATCAGTGTTAGAGCTAAAATTAGCATGTTTAAAGTGATTTTCATGCTTCCAGGGGCTCGGGAAGTTAATTAAATACCATTTGGAGGCATTTAATGTTCGAGCAAAAACGGCTGATTTTCGACAAAAGAGATAACACCCCCCCCATTACGTCATGCTTCAGAAATGTGGAAAATGGTCCGTTTTCAAATGTTTTATTTTTGAACGTCAGTTCACATTTGTAGGTGGATCATCAGTGTTAGAGCTAAAATTAGCATGTTTAAAGTGATTTTCATGCTTCCAGGGGCCCAAAACACAAGATTTATGGAATGGTTAAAAGTGCATGAAAATGGCCAATTTACTCACTCTGAGTTCTCAAAAAGGGTTTCTTCACCCCGGGAAGTTAATTAAATACCATTTGGAGGCATTTAATGTTCGAGCAAAAACGGCTGATTTTCGACAAAAGAGATAACACCCCCCCATTACGTCATGCTTCAGAAATGTGGAAAATGGTCCGTTTTCAAATGTTTTATTTTTGAATGTCAGTTCACATTTGTAGGTGGATCATCAGTGTTAGAGCTAAAATTAGCATGTTTAAAGTGATTTTCATGCTTCCAGGGGCTCGGGAAGTTAATTAAATACCATTTGGAGGCATTTAATGTTCGAGCAAAAACGGCTGATTTTCGACAAAAGAGATAACACCCCCCCATTACGTCATGCTTCAGAAATGTGGAAAATGGTCCGTTTTCAAATGTTTTATTTTTGAATGTCAGTTCACATTTGTAGGTGGATCATCAGTGTTAGAGCTAAAATTAGCATGTTTAAAGTGATTTTCATGCTTCCAGGGGCTCGGGAAGTTAATTAAATACCATTTGGAGGCATTTAATGTTCGAGCAAAAACGGCTGATTTTCGACAAAAGAGATAACACCCCCCCATTACGTCATGCTTCAGAAATATGGAAAATGGTCCGTTTTCAAATGTTTTATTTTTGAACGTCAGTTCACATTTGTAGGTGGATCATCAGTGTTAGAGCTAAAATTAGCATGTTTAAAGTGATTTTCATGCTTCCAGGGGCTCGGGAAGTTAATTAAATACCATTTGGAGGCATTTAATGTTCGAGCAAAAACGGCTGATTTTCGACAAAAGAGATAACACCCCCCATTACGTCATGCTTCAGAAATGTGGAAAATGGTCCGTTTTCAAATGTTTTATTTTTGAACGTCAGTTCACATTTGTAGGTGGATCATCAGTGTTAGAGCTAAAATTAGCATGTTTAAAGTGATTTTCATGCTTCCAGGGGCTCGGGAAGTTAATTAAATACCATTTGGAGGCATTTAATGTTCGAGCAAAAACGGCTGATTTTCGACAAAAGAGATAACACCCCCCATTACGTCATGCTTCAGAAATGTGGAAAATGGTCCGTTTTCAAATGTTTTATTTTTGAACGTCAGTTCACATTTGTAGGTGGATCATCAGTGTTAGAGCTAAAATTAGCATGTTTAAAGTGATTTTCATGCTTCCAGGGGCTCGGGAAGTTAATTAAATACCATTTGGAGGCATTTAATGTTCGAGCAAAAACGGCTGATTTTCGACAAAAGAGATAACACCCCCCCATTACGTCATGCTTCAGAAATGTGGAAAATGGTCCGTTTTCAAATGTTTTATTTTTGAACGTCAGTTCACATTTGTAGGTGGATCATCAGTGTTAGAGCTAAAATTAGCATGTTTAAAGTGATTTTCATGCTTCCAGGGGCCCAAAACACAAGATTTATGGAATGGTTAAAAGTGCATGAAAATGGCCAATTTACTCACTCTGAGTTCTCAAAAAGGGTTTCTTCACCCCGGGAAGTTAATTAAATACCATTTGGAGGCATTTAATGTTCGAGCAAAAACGGCTGATTTTCGACAAAAGAGATAACACCCCCCCATTACGTCATGCTTCAGAAATGTGGAAAATGGTCCGTTTTCAAATGTTTTATTTTTGAACGTCAGTTCACATTTGTAGGTGGATCATCAGTGTTAGAGCTAAAATTAGCATGTTTAAAGTGATTTTCATGCTTCCAGGGGCTCGGGAAGTTAATTAAATACCATTTGGAGGCATTTAATGTTCGAGCAAAAATGGCTGATTTTCGACAAAAGAGATAACACCCCCCCCCATTACGTCATGCTTCAGAACTGTGGAAAATGGTCCGTTTTCAAATGTTTTATTTTTGAACGTCAGTTCACATTTGTAGGTGGATCATCAGTGTTAGAGCTAAAATTAGCATGTTTAAAGTGATTTTCATGCTTCCAGGGGCCCAAAACACAAGATTTATGGAATGGTTAAAAGTGCATGAAAATGGCCAATTTACTCACTCTGAGTTCTCAAAAAGGGTTTCTTCACCCCGGGAAGTTAATTAAATACCATTTGGAGGCATTTAATGTTCGAGCAAAAACGGCTGATTTTCGACAAAAGAGATAACACCCCCCCATTACGTCATGCTTCAGAAATGTGGAAAATGGTCCGTTTTCAAATGTTTTATTTTTGAACGTCAGTTCACATTTGTAGGTGGATCATCAGTGTTAGAGCTTAAATTAGCATGTTTAAAGTGATTTTCATGCTTCCAGGGGCTCGGGAAGTTAATTAAATACCATTTGGAGGCATTTAATGTTCGAGCAAAAACGGCTGATTTTCGACAAAAGAGATAACACCCCCCCATTACGTCATGCTTCAGAAATATGGAAAATGGTCCGTTTTCAAATGTTTTATTTTTGAACGTCAGTTCACATTTGTAGGTGGATCATCAGTGTTAGAGCTAAAATTAGCATGTTTAAAGTGATTTTCATGCTTCCAGGGGCTCGGGAAGTTAATTAAATACCATTTGGAGGCATTTAATGTTCGAGCAAAAACGGCTGATTTTCGACAAAAGAGATAACACCCCCCCATTACGTCATGCTTCAGAAATGTGGAAAATGGTCCGTTTTCAAATGTTTTATTTTTGAACGTCAGTTCACATTTGTAGGTGGATCATCAGTGTTAGAGCTAAAATTAGCATGTTTAAAGTGATTTTCATGCTTCCAGGGGCTCGGGAAGTTAATTAAATACCATTTGGAGGCATTTAATGTTCGAGCAAAAACGGCTGATTTTCGACAAAAGAGATAACACCCCCCCATTACGTCATGCTTCAGAAATTTGGAAAATGGTCCGTTTTCAAATGTTTTATTTTTGAACGTCAGTTCACATTTGTAGGTGGATCATCAGTGTTAGAGCTAAAATTAGCATGTTTAAAGTGATTTTCATGCTTCCAGGGGCCCAAAACACAAGATTTATGGAATGGTTAAAAGTGCATGAAAATGGCCAATTTACTCACTCTGAGTACTCAAAAAGGGTTTCTTCACCCCGGGAAGTTAATTAAATACCATTTGGAGGCATTTAATGTTCGAGCAAAAACGGCTGATTTTCGACAAAAGAGATAACACCCCCCCATTACGTCATGCTTCAGAAATGTGGAAAATGGTCCGTTTTCAAATGTTTTATTTTTGAACGTCAGTTCACATTTGTAGGTGGATCATCAGTGTTAGAGCTAAAATTAGCATGTTTAAAGTGATTTTCATGCTTCCAGGGGCTCGGGAAGTTAATTAAATACCATTTGGAGGCATTTAATGTTCGAGCAAAAACAGCTGATTTTCGACAAAAGAGATAACACCCCCCCATTACGTCATGCTTCAGAAATGTGGAAAATGGTCCGTTTTCAAATGTTTTATTTTTGAACGTCAGTTCACATTTGTAGGTGGATCATCAGTGTTAGAGCTAAAATTAGCATGTTTAAAGTGATTTTCATGCTTCCAGGGGCTCGGGAAGTTAATTAAATACCATTTGGAGGCATTTAATGTTCGAGCAAAAACGGCTGATTTTCGACAAAAGAGATAACACCCCCCCATTACGTCATGCTTCAGAAATGTGGAAAATGGTCCGTTTTCAAATGTTTTATTTTTGAACGTCAGTTCACATTTGTAGGTGGATCATCAGTGTTAGAGCTAAAATTAGCATGTTTAAAGTGATTTTCATGCTTCCAGGGGCTCGGGAAGTTAATTAAATACCATTTGGAGGCATTTAATGTTCGAGCAAAAACGGCAGATTTTCGACAAAAGAGATAACACCCCCCATTACGTCATGCTTCAGAAATGTGGAAAATGGTCCGTTTTCAAATGTTTTATTTTTGAACGTCAGTTCACATTTGTAGGTGGATCATCAGTGTTAGAGCTAAAATTAGCATGTTTAAAGTGATTTTCATGCTTCCAGGGGCTCGGGAAGTTAATTAAATACCATTTGGAGGCATTTAATGTTCGAGCAAAAACGGCTGATTTTCGACAAAAGAGATAACACCCCCCCATTACGTCATGCTTCAGAAATGTGGAAAATGGTCCGTTTTCAAATGTTTTATTTTTGAACGTCAGTTCACATTTGTAGGTGGATCATCAGTGTTAGAGCTAAAATTAGCATGTTTAAAGTGATTTTCATGCTTCCAGGGGCCCAAAACACAAGATTTATGGAATGGTTAAAAGTGCATGAAAATGGCCAATTTACTCACTCTGAGTTCTCAAAAAGGGTTTCTTCACCCCGGGAAGTTAATTAAATACCATTTGGAGGCATTTAATGTTCGAGCAAAAACGGCTGATTTTCGACAAAAGAGATAACACCCCCCCATTACGTCATGCTTCAGAAATGTGGAAAATGGTCCGTTTTCAAATGTTTTATTTTTGAACGTCAGTTCACATTTGTAGGTGGATCATCAGTGTTAGAGCTAAAATTAGCATGTTTAAAGTGATTTTCATGCTTCCAGGGGCTCGGGAAGTTAATTAAATACCATTTGGAGGCATTTAATGTTCGAGCAAAAACGGCTGATTTTCGACAAAAGAGATAACACCCCCCCCATTACGTCATGCTTCAGAAATGTGGAAAATGGTCCGTTTTCAAATGTTTTATTTTTGAACGTCAGTTCACATTTGTAGGTGGATCATCAGTGTTAGAGCTAAAATTAGCATGTTTAAAGTGATTTTCATGCTTCCAGGGGCCCAAAACACAAGATTTATGGAATGGTTAAAAGTGCATGAAAATGGCCAATTTACTCACTCTGAGTTCTCAAAAAGGGTTTCTTCACCCCGGGAAGTTAATTAAATACCATTTGGAGGCATTTAATGTTCGAGCAAAAACGGCTGATTTTCGACAAAAGAGATAACACCCCCCCATTACGTCATGCTTCAGAAATGTGGAAAATGGTCCGTTTTCAAATGTTTTATTTTTGAATGTCAGTTCACATTTGTAGGTGGATCATCAGTGTTAGAGCTAAAATTAGCATGTTTAAAGTGATTTTCATGCTTCCAGGGGCTCGGGAAGTTAATTAAATACCATTTGGAGGCATTTAATGTTCGAGCAAAAACGGCTGATTTTCGACAAAAGAGATAACACCCCCCCATTACGTCATGCTTCAGAAATGTGGAAAATGGTCCGTTTTCAAATGTTTTATTTTTGAATGTCAGTTCACATTTGTAGGTGGATCATCAGTGTTAGAGCTAAAATTAGCATGTTTAAAGTGATTTTCATGCTTCCAGGGGCTCGGGAAGTTAATTAAATACCATTTGGAGGCATTTAATGTTCGAGCAAAAACGGCTGATTTTCGACAAAAGAGATAACACCCCCCCATTACGTCATGCTTCAGAAATATGGAAAATGGTCCGTTTTCAAATGTTTTATTTTTGAACGTCAGTTCACATTTGTAGGTGGATCATCAGTGTTAGAGCTAAAATTAGCATGTTTAAAGTGATTTTCATGCTTCCAGGGGCTCAGGAAGTTAATTAAATACCATTTGGAGGCATTTAATGTTCGAGCAAAAACAGCTGATTTTCGACAAAAGAGATAACACCCCCCATTACGTCATGCTTCAGAAATGTGGAAAATGGTCCGTTTTCAAATGTTTTATTTTTGAACGTCAGTTCACATTTGTAGGTGGATCATCAGTGTTAGAGCTAAAATTAGCATGTTTAAAGTGATTTTCATGCTTCCAGGGGCTCGGGAAGTTAATTAAATACCATTTGGAGGCATTTAATGTTCGAGCAAAAACGGCTGATTTTCAACAAAAGAGATAACACCCCCCCATTACGTCATGCTTCAGAAATGTGGAAAATGGTCCGTTTTCAAATATTTTATTTTTGAACGTCAGTTCACATTTGTAGGTGGATCATCAGTGTTAGAGCTAAAATTAGCATGTTTAAAGTGATTTTCATGCTTCCAGGGGCCCAAAACACAAGATTTATGGAATGGTTAAAAGTGCATGAAAATGGCCAATTTACTCACTCTGAGTTCTCAAAAAGGGTTTCTTCACCCCGGGAAGTTAATTAAATACCATTTGGAGGCATTTAATGTTCGAGCAAAAACGGCTGATTTTCGACAAAAGAGATAACACCCCCTCATTACGTCATGCTTCAGAAATGTGGAAAATGGTCCGTTTTCAAATGTTTTATTTTTGAACGTCAGTTCACATTTGTAGGTGGATCATCAGTGTTAGAGCTAAAATTAGCATGTTTAAAGTGATTTTCATGCTTCCAGGGGCCCAAAACACAAGATTTATGGAATGGTTAAAAGTGCATGAAAATGGCCAATTTACTCACTCTGAGTACTCAAAAAGGGTTTCTTCACCCCGGGAAGTTAATTAAATACCATTTGGAGGCATTTAATGTTCGAGCAAAAACGGCTGATTTTCGACAAAAGAGATAACACCCCCCCATTACGTCATGCTTCAGAAATGTTGAAAATGGTCCGTTTTCAAATGTTTTATTTTTGAACGTCAGTTCACATTTGTAGGTGGATCATCAGTGTTAGAGCTAAAATTAGCATGTTTAAAGTAATTTTCATGCTTCCAGGGGCTCGGGAAGTGAAATAAATACCATTTGGAGGCATTTAATGTTCGAGCAAAAACGGCTGATTTTCGACAAAAGAGATAACACCCCCCCATTACGTCATGCTTCAGAAATGTGGAAAATGGTCCGTTTTCAAATGTTTTATTTTTGAACGTCAGTTCACTTTTGTAGGTGGATCATCAGTGTTAGAGCTAAAATTAGCATGTTTAAAGTGATTTTCATGCTTCCAGGGGCTCAGGAAGTTAATTAAATACCATTTGGAGGCATTTAATGTTCGAGCAAAAACGGCTGATTTTCGACAAAAGAGATAACACCCCCCCATTACGTCATGCTTCAGAAATGTGGAAAATGGTCCGTTTTCAAATGTTTTCTTTTTGAACGTCAGTTCACATTTGTAGGTGGATCATCAGTGTTAGAGCTAAAATTAGCATGTTTAAAGTGATTTTCATGCTTCCAGGGGCCCAAAACACAAGATTTATGGAATGGTTAAAAGTGCATGAAAATGGCCAATTTACTCACTCTGAGTTCTCAAAAAGGGTTTCTTCACCCCGGGAAGTTAATTAATTACCATTTGGAGGCATTTAATGTTCGAGCAAAAACGGCTGATTTTCGACAAAAGAGATAACACCCCCCCATTACGTCATGCTTCAGAAATGTGGAAAATGGTCCGTTTTCAAATTTTTATTTTTGAACGTCAGTTCACATTTGTTGGTGGATCATCAGTGTTAGAGCTAAAATTAGCATGTTTAAAGTGATTTTCATGCTTCCAGGGGCTCGGG
Organism: Lissotriton vulgaris; assembly: GCF_964263255.1. Classification (NCBI taxonomy): domain Eukaryota; kingdom Metazoa; phylum Chordata; class Amphibia; order Caudata; family Salamandridae; genus Lissotriton; species Lissotriton vulgaris. Next base: position 741,698 of record NW_028246241.1, on the reverse strand, counting down.
AAGTGAAATAAATACCATTTGGAGGCATTTAATGTTCGAGCAAAAACGGCTGATTTTCGACAAAAGAGATAACACCCCCCCCATTACGTCATGCTTCAGAAATGTGGAAAATGGTCCGTTTTCAAATGTTTTATTTTTGAACGTCAGTTCACATTTGTTGGTGGATCATCAGTGTTAGAGCTAAAATTAGCATGTTTAAAGTGATTTTCATGCTTCCAGGGGCTCGGGAAGTTAATTAAATACCATTTGGAGGCATTTAATGTTCGAGCAAAAACAGCTGATTTTCGACAAAAGAGATAACACCCCCCCATTACGTCATGCTTCAGAAATGTGGAAAATGGTCCGTTTTCAAATGTTTTATTTTTGAACGTCAGTTCACATTTGTAGGTGGATCATCAGTGTTAGAGCTAAAATTAGCATGTTTAAAGTGATTTTCATGCTTCCAGGGGCTCGGGAAGTTAATTAAATACCATTTGGAGGCATTTAATGTTCGAGCAAAAACGGCTGATTTTCGACAAAAGAGATAACACCCCCCCATTACGTCATGCTTCAGAAATGTGGAAAATGGTCCGTTTTCAAATGTTTTATTTTTGAACGTCAGTTCACATTTGTAGGTGGATCATCAGTGTTAGAGCTAAAATTAGCATGTTTAAAGTGATTTTCATGCTTCCAGGGGCTCGGGAAGTTAATTAAATACCATTTGGAGGCATTTAATGTTCGAGCAAAAACGGCAGATTTTCGACAAAAGAGATAACACCCCCCATTACGTCATGCTTCAGAAATGTGGAAAATGGTCCGTTTTCAAATGTTTTATTTTTGAACGTCAGTTCACATTTGTAGGTGGATCATCAGTGTTAGAGCTAAAATTAGCATGTTTAAAGTGATTTTCATGCTTCCAGGGGCTCGGGAAGTTAATTAAATACCATTTGGAGGCATTTAATGTTCGAGCAAAAACGGCTGATTTTCGACAAAAGAGATAACACCCCCCCATTACGTCATGCTTCAGAAATGTGGAAAATGGTCCGTTTTCAAATGTTTTATTTTTGAACGTCAGTTCACATTTGTAGGTGGATCATCAGTGTTAGAGCTAAAATTAGCATGTTTAAAGTGATTTTCATGCTTCCAGGGGCCCAAAACACAAGATTTATGGAATGGTTAAAAGTGCATGAAAATGGCCAATTTACTCACTCTGAGTTCTCAAAAAGGGTTTCTTCACCCCGGGAAGTTAATTAAATACCATTTGGAGGCATTTAATGTTCGAGCAAAAACGGCTGATTTTCGACAAAAGAGATAACACCCCCCCATTACGTCATGCTTCAGAAATGTGGAAAATGGTCCGTTTTCAAATGTTTTATTTTTGAACGTCAGTTCACATTTGTAGGTGGATCATCAGTGTTAGAGCTAAAATTAGCATGTTTAAAGTGATTTTCATGCTTCCAGGGGCTCGGGAAGTTAATTAAATACCATTTGGAGGCATTTAATGTTCGAGCAAAAACGGCTGATTTTCGACAAAAGAGATAACACCCCCCCCCATTACGTCATGCTTCAGAAATGTGGAAAATGGTCCGTTTTCAAATGTTTTATTTTTGAACGTCAGTTCACATTTGTAGGTGGATCATCAGTGTTAGAGCTAAAATTAGCATGTTTAAAGTGATTTTCATGCTTCCAGGGGCCCAAAACACAAGATTTATGGAATGGTTAAAAGTGCATGAAAATGGCCAATTTACTCACTCTGAGTTCTCAAAAAGGGTTTCTTCACCCCGGGAAGTTAATTAAATACCATTTGGAGGCATTTAATGTTCGAGCAAAAACGGCTGATTTTCGACAAAAGAGATAACACCCCCCCATTACGTCATGCTTCAGAAATGTGGAAAATGGTCCGTTTTCAAATGTTTTATTTTTGAATGTCAGTTCACATTTGTAGGTGGATCATCAGTGTTAGAGCTAAAATTAGCATGTTTAAAGTGATTTTCATGCTTCCAGGGGCTCGGGAAGTTAATTAAATACCATTTGGAGGCATTTAATGTTCGAGCAAAAACGGCTGATTTTCGACAAAAGAGATAACACCCCCCCATTACGTCATGCTTCAGAAATGTGGAAAATGGTCCGTTTTCAAATGTTTTATTTTTGAATGTCAGTTCACATTTGTAGGTGGATCATCAGTGTTAGAGCTAAAATTAGCATGTTTAAAGTGATTTTCATGCTTCCAGGGGCTCGGGAAGTTAATTAAATACCATTTGGAGGCATTTAATGTTCGAGCAAAAACGGCTGATTTTCGACAAAAGAGATAACACCCCCCCATTACGTCATGCTTCAGAAATATGGAAAATGGTCCGTTTTCAAATGTTTTATTTTTGAACGTCAGTTCACATTTGTAGGTGGATCATCAGTGTTAGAGCTAAAATTAGCATGTTTAAAGTGATTTTCATGCTTCCAGGGGCTCGGGAAGTTAATTAAATACCATTTGGAGGCATTTAATGTTCGAGCAAAAACGGCTGATTTTCGACAAAAGAGATAACACCCCCCATTACGTCATGCTTCAGAAATGTGGAAAATGGTCCGTTTTCAAATGTTTTATTTTTGAACGTCAGTTCACATTTGTAGGTGGATCATCAGTGTTAGAGCTAAAATTAGCATGTTTAAAGTGATTTTCATGCTTCCAGGGGCTCGGGAAGTTAATTAAATACCATTTGGAGGCATTTAATGTTCGAGCAAAAACGGCTGATTTTCAACAAAAGAGATAACACCCCCCCATTACGTCATGCTTCAGAAATGTGGAAAATGGTCCGTTTTCAAATATTTTATTTTTGAACGTCAGTTCACATTTGTAGGTGGATCATCAGTGTTAGAGCTAAAATTAGCATGTTTAAAGTGATTTTCATGCTTCCAGGGGCCCAAAACACAAGATTTATGGAATGGTTAAAAGTGCATGAAAATGGCCAATTTACTCACTCTGAGTTCTCAAAAAGGGTTTCTTCACCCCGGGAAGTTAATTAAATACCATTTGGAGGCATTTAATGTTCGAGCAAAAACGGCTGATTTTCGACAAAAGAGATAACACCCCCTCATTACGTCATGCTTCAGAAATGTGGAAAATGGTCCGTTTTCAAATGTTTTATTTTTGAACGTCAGTTCACATTTGTAGGTGGATCATCAGTGTTAGAGCTAAAATTAGCATGTTTAAAGTGATTTTCATGCTTCCAGGGGCCCAAAACACAAGATTTATGGAATGGTTAAAAGTGCATGAAAATGGCCAATTTACTCACTCTGAGTACTCAAAAAGGGTTTCTTCACCCCGGGAAGTTAATTAAATACCATTTGGAGGCATTTAATGTTCGAGCAAAAACGGCTGATTTTCGACAAAAGAGATAACACCCCCTCATTACGTCATGCTTCAGAAATGTGGAAAATGGTCCGTTTTCAAATGTTTTATTTTTGAACGTCAGTTCACATTTGTAGGTGGATCATCAGTGTTAGAGCTAAAATTAGCATGTTTAAAGTGATTTTCATGCTTCCAGGGGCCCAAAACACAAGATTTATGGAATGGTTAAAAGTGCATGAAAATGGCCAATTTACTCACTTTGAGTACTCAAAAAGGGTTTCTTCACCCCGGGAAGTTAATTAAATACCATTTGGAGGCATTTAATGTTCGAGCAAAAACGGCTGATTTTCGACAAAAGAGATAACACCCCCCCATTACGTCATGCTTCAGAAATGTTGAAAATGGTCCGTTTTCAAATGTTTTATTTTTGAACGTCAGTTCACATTTGTAGGTGGATCATCAGTGTTAGAGCTAAAATTAGCATGTTTAAAGTGATTTTCATGCTTCCAGGGGCTCGGGAAGTTAATTAAATACCATTTGGAGGCATTTAATGTTCGAGCAAAAACGGCTGATTTTCGACAAAAGAGATAACACCCCCCCATTACGTCATGCTTCAGAAATGTGGAAAATGGTCCGTTTTCAAATATTTTATTTTTGAACGTCAGTTCACATTTGTAGGTGGATCATCAGTGTTAGAGCTAAAATTAGCATGTTTAAAGTGATTTTAATGCTTCCAGGGGCTCAGGAAGTTAATTAAATACCATTTGGAGGCATTTAATGTTCGAGCAAAAACGGCTGATTTTCGACAAAAGAGATAACACCCCCTCATTACGTCATGCTTCAGAAATGTGGAAAATGGTCCGTTTTCAAATGTTTTATTTTTGAACGTCAGTTCACATTTGTAGGTGGATCATCAGTGTTAGAGCTAAAATTAGCATGTTTAAAGTGATTTTCATGCTTCCAGGGGCCCAAAACACAAGATTTATGGAATGGTTAAAAGTGCATGAAAATGGCCAATTTACTCACTCTGAGTACTCAAAAAGGGTTTCTTCACCCCGGGAAGTTAATTAAATACCATTTGGAGGCATTTAATGTTCGAGCAAAAACGGCTGATTTTCGACAAAAGAGATAACACCCCCCCATTACGTCATGCTTCAGAAATGTTGAAAATGGTCCGTTTTCAAATGTTTTATTTTTGAACGTCAGTTCACATTTGTAGGTGGATCATCAGTGTTAGAGCTAAAATTAGCATGTTTAAAGTGATTTTCATGCTTCCAGGGGCTCGGAAAGTGAAATAAATACCATTTGGAGGCATTTAATGTTCGAGCAAAAACGGCTGATTTTCGACAAAAGAGATAACACCCCCCCATTACGTCATGCTTCAGAAATGTGGAAAATGGTCCGTTTTCAAATGTTTTATTTTTGAACGTCAGTTCACATTTGTAGGTGGATCATCAGTGTTAGAGCTAAAATTAGCATGTTTAAAGTGATTTTCATGCTTCCAGGGGCTCAGGAAGTTAATTAAATACCATTTGGAGGCATTTAATGTTCGAGCAAAAACGGCTGATTTTTGACAAAAGAGATAACACCCCCCCATTACGTCATGCTTCAGAAATGTGGAAAATGGTCCGTTTTCAAATGTTTTCTTTTTGAACGTCAGTTCACATTTGTAGGTGGATCATCAGTGTTAGAGCTAAAATTAGCATGTTTAAAGTGATTTTCATGCTTCCAGGGGCCCAAAACACAAGATTTATGGAATGGTTAAAAGTGCATGAAAATGGCCAATTTACTCACTCTGAGTTCTCAAAAAGGGTTTCTTCACCCCGGGAAGTTAATTAATTACCATTTGGAGGCATTTAATGTTCGAGCAAAAACGGCTGATTTTCGACAAAAGAGATAACACCCCCCCATTACGTCATGCTTCAGAAATGTGGAAAATGGTCCGTTTTCAAATTTTTATTTTTGAACGTCAGTTCACATTTGTTGGTGGATCATCAGTGTTAGAGCTAAAATTAGCATGTTTAAAGTGATTTTCATGCTTCCAGGGGCTCGGGAAGTGAAATAAATACCATTTGGAGGCATTTAATGTTCGAGCAAAAACGGCTGATTTTCGACAAAAGAGATAACACCCCCCCCATTACGTCATGCTTCAGAAATGTGGAAAATGGTCCGTTTTCAAATGTTTTATTTTTGAACGTCAGTTCACATTTGTTGGTGGATCATCAGTGTTAGAGCTAAAATTAGCATGTTTAAAGTGATTTTCATGCTTCCAGGGGCTCGGGAAGTGAAATAAATACCATTTGGAGGCATTTAATGTTCGAGCAAAAACGGCTGATTTTCGACAAAAGAGATAACACCCCCCCATTACGTCATGCTTCAGAAATGTGGAAAATGGTCCGTTTTCAAATGTTTTATTTTTGAACGTCAGTTCACATTTGTAGGTGGATCATCAGTGTTAGAGCTAAAATTAGCATGTTTAAAGTGATTTTCATGCTTCCAGGGGCTCGGGAAGTGAAATAAATACCATTTGGAGGCATTTAATGTTCGAGCAAAAACGGCTGATTTTCGACAAAAGAGATAACACCCCCCCATTACGTCATGCTTCAGAAATGTGGAAAATGGTCCGTTTTCAAATATTTTATTTTTGAACGTCAGTTCACATTTGTAGGTGGATTATCAGTGTTAGAGCTAAAATTAGCATGTTTAAAGTGATTTTCATGCTTCCAGGGGCCCAAAACACAAGATTTATGGAATGGTTAAAAGTGCATGAAAATGGCCAATTTACTCACTCTGAGTTCTCAAAAAGGGTTTCTTCACCCCGGGAAGTTAATTAAATACCATTTGGAGGCATTTAATGTTCGAGCAAAAACGGCTGATTTTCGACAAAAGAGATAACACCCCCTCATTACGTCATGCTTCAGAAATGTGGAAAATGGTCCGTTTTCAAATGTTTTATTTTTGAACGTCAGTTCACATTTGTAGGTGGATCATCAGTGTTAGAGCTAAAATTAGCATGTTTAAAGTGATTTTCATGCTTCCAGGGGCCCAAAACACAAGATTTATGGAATGGTTAAAAGTGCATGAAAATGGCCAATTTACTCACTCTGAGTTCTCAAAAAGGGTTTCTTCACCCCGGGAAGTTAATTAAATACCATTTGGAGGCATTTAATGTTCGAGCAAAAACGGCTGATTTTCGACAAAAGAGATAACACCCCCCCATTACGTCATGCTTCAGAAATGTGGAAAATGGTCCGTTTTCAAATGTTTTATTTTTGAACGTCAGTTCACATTTGTAGGTGGATCATCAGTGTTAGAGCTAAAATTAGCATGTTTAAAGTGATTTTCATGCTTCCAGGGGCCCAAAACACAAGATTTATGGAATGGTTAAAAGTGCATGAAAATGGCCAATTTACTCACTCTGAGTTCTCAAAAAGGGTTTCTTCACCCCGGGAAGTTAATTAATTACCATTTGGAGGCATTTAATGTTCGAGCAAAAACGGCTGATTTTCGACAAAAGAGATAACACCCCCCCATTACGTCATGCTTCAGAAATGTGGAAAATGGTCCGTTTTCAAATGTTTTATTTTTGAACGTCAGTTCACATTTGTTGGTGGATCATCAGTGTTAGAGCTAAAATTAGCATGTTTAAAGTGATTTTCATGCTTCCAGGGGCTCGGGAAGTGAAATAAATACCATTTGGAGGCATTTAATGTTCGAGCAAAAACGGCTGATTTTCGACAAAAGAGATAACACCCCCCCATTACGTCATGCTTCAGAAATGTGGAAAATGGTCCGTTTTCAAATGTTTTATTTTTGAACGTCAGTTCACATTTGTTGGTGGATCATCAGTGTTAGAGCTAAAATTAGCATGTTTAAAGTGATTTTCATGCTTCCAGGGGCTCGGGAAGTGAAATAAATACCATTTGGAGGCATTTAATGTTCGAGCAAAAACGGCTGATTTTCGACAAAAGAGATAACACCCCCCCCATTACGTCATGCTTTAGAAATGTGGAAAATGGTCCGTTTTCAAATGTTTTATTTTTGAACGTCAGTTCACATTTGTAGGTGGATCATCAGTGTTAGAGCTAAAATTAGCATGTTTAAAGTGATTTTCATGCTTCCAGGGGCTCGGGAAGTTAATTAAATACCATTTGGAGGCATTTAATGTTCGAGCAAAAACGGCTGATTTTCGACAAAAGAGATAACACCCCCCCATTACGTCATGCTTCAGAAATGTGGAAAATGGTCCGTTTTCAAATATTTTATTTTTGAACGTCAGTTCACATTTGTAGGTGGATCATCAGTGTTAGAGCTAAAATTAGCATGTTTAAAGTGATTTTCATGCTTCCAGGGGCCCAAAACACAAGATTTATGGAATGGTTAAAAGTGCATGAAAATGGCCAATTTACTCACTCTGAGTTCTCAAAAAGGGTTTCTTCACCCCGGGAAGTTAATTAAATACCATTTGGAGGCATTTAATGTTCGAGCAAAAACGGCTGATTTTCGACAAAAGAGATAACACCCCCTCATTACGTCATGCTTCAGAAATGTGGAAAATGGTCCGTTTTCAAAATTGTTTTATTTTTGAACGTCAGTTCACATTTGTAGGTGGATCATCAGTGTTAGAGCTAAAATTAGCATGTTTAAAGTGATTTTCATGCTTCCAGGGGCCCAAAACACAAGATTTATGGAATGGTTAAAAGTGCATGAAAATGGCCAATTTACTCACTCTGAGTACTCAAAAAGGGTTTCTTCACCCCGGGAAGTTAATTAAATACCATTTGGAGGCATTTAATGTTCGAGCAAAAACGGCTGATTTTCGACAAAGAGATAACACCCCCCCATTACGTCATGCTTCAGAAATGTTGAAAATGGTCCGTTTTCAAATGTTTTATTTTTGAACGTCAGTTCACATTTGTAGGTGGATCATCAGTGTTAGAGCTAAAATTAGCATGTTTAAAGTGATTTTCATGCTTCCAGGGGCTCGGGAAGTGAAATAAATACCATTTGGAGGCATTTAATGTTCGAGCAAAAACGGCTGATTTTCGACAAAAGAGATAACACCCCCCCCATTACGTCATGCTTCAGAAATGTGGAAAATGGTCCGTTTTCAAATGTTTTATTTTTGAACGTCAGTTCACATTTGTAGGTGGATCATCAGTGTTAGAGCTAAAATTAGCATGTTTAAAGTGATTTTCATGCTTCCAGGGGCTCAGGAAGTTAATTAAATACCATTTGGAGGCATTTAATGTTCGAGCAAAAACGGCTGATTTTTGACAAAAGAGATAACACCCCCCCATTACGTCATGCTTCAGAAATGTGGAAAATGGTCCGTTTTCAAATGTTTTATTTTTGAACGTCAGTTCACATTTGTAGGTGGATCATCAGTGTTAGAGCTAAAATTAGCATGTTTAAAGTGATTTTCATGCTTCCAGGGGCTCAGGAAGTTAATTAAATACCATTTGGAGGCATTTAATGTTCGAGCAAAAACGGCTGATTTTTGACAAAAGAGATAACACCCCCCCATTACGTCATGCTTCAGAAATGTGGAAAATGGTCCGTTTTCAAATGTTTTATTTTTGAACGTCAGTTCACATTTGTAGGTGGATCATCAGTGTTAGAGCTAAAATTAGCATGTTTAAAGTGATTTTCATGCTTCCAGGGGCCCAAAACACAAGATTTATGGAATGGTTAAAAGTGCATGAAAATGGCCAATTTACTCACTCTGAGTTCTCAAAAAGGGTTTCTTCACCCCGGGAAGTTAATTAAATACCATTTGGAGGCATTTAATGTTCGAGCAAAAACGGCTGATTTTCGACAAAAGAGATAACACCCCCTCATTACGTCATGCTTCAGAAATGTGGAAAATGGTCCGTTTTCAAATGTTTTATTTTTGAACGTCAGTTCACATTTGTAGGTGGATCATCAGTGTTAGAGCTAAAATTAGCATGTTTAAAGTGATTTTCATGCTTCCAGGGGCCCAAAACACAAGATTTATGGAATGGTTAAAAGTGCATGAAAATGGCCAATTTACTCACTCTGAGTTCTCAAAAAGGGTTTCTTCACCCCGGGAAGTTAATTAAATACCATTTGGAGGCATTTAATGTTCGAGCAAAAACGGCTGATTTTCGACAAAAGAGATAACACCCCCCCATTACGTCATGCTTCAGAAATGTGGAAAATGGTCCGTTTTCAAATGTTTTATTTTTGAACGTCAGTTCACATTTGTAGGTGGATCATCAGTGTTAGAGCTAAAATTAGCATGTTTAAAGTGATTTTCATGCTTCCAGGGGCCCAAAACACAAGATTTATGGAATGGTTAAAAGTGCATGAAAATGGCCAATTTACTCACTCTGAGTTCTCAAAAAGGGTTTCTTCACCCCGGGAAGTTAATTAATTACCATTTGGAGGCATTTAATGTTCGAGCAAAAACGGCTGATTTTCGACAAAAGAGATAACACCCCCCCATTACGTCATGCTTCAGAAATGTGGAAAATGGTCCGTTTTCAAATGTTTTATTTTTGAACGTCAGTTCACATTTGTTGGTGGATCATCAGTGTTAGAGCTAAAATTAGCATGTTTAAAGTGATTTTCATGCTTCCAGGGGCTCGGGAAGTGAAATAAATACCATTTGGAGGCATTTAATGTTCGAGCAAAAACGGCTGATTTTCGACAAAAGAGATAACACCCCCCCATTACGTCATGCTTCAGAAATGTGGAAAATGGTCCGTTTTCAAATGTTTTATTTTTGAACGTCAGTTCACATTTGTTGGTGGATCATCAGTGTTAGAGCTAAAATTAGCATGTTTAAAGTGATTTTCATGCTTCCAGGGGCTCGGGAAGTGAAATAAATACCATTTGGAAGCATTTAATGTTCGAGCAAAAACGGCTGATTTTCGACAAAAGAGATAACACCCCCCCCATTACGTCATGCTTTAGAAATGTGGAAAATGGTCCGTTTTCAAATGTTTTATTTTTGAACGTCAGTTCACATTTGTAGGTGGATCATCAGTGTTAGAGCTAAAATTAGCATGTTTAAAGTGATTTTCATGCTTCCAGGGGCTCGGGAAGTTAATTAAATACCATTTGGAGGCATTTAATGTTCGAGCAAAAACGGCTGATTTTCGACAAAAGAGATAACACCCCCCCATTACGTCATGCTTCAGAAATGTGGAAAATGGTCCGTTTTCAAATATTTTATTTTTGAACGTCAGTTCACATTTGTAGGTGGATCATCAGTGTTAGAGCTAAAATTAGCATGTTTAAAGTGATTTTCATGCTTCCAGGGGCCCAAAACACAAGATTTATGGAATGGTTAAAAGTGCATGAAAATGGCCAATTTACTCACTCTGAGTTCTCAAAAAGGGTTTCTTCACCCCGGGAAGTTAATTAAATACCATTTGGAGGCATTTAATGTTCGAGCAAAAACGGCTGATTTTCGACAAAAGAGATAACACCCCCTCATTACGTCATGCTTCAGAAATGTGGAAAATGGTCCGTTTTCAAAATTGTTTTATTTTTGAACGTCAGTTCACATTTGTAGGTGGATCATCAGTGTTAGAGCTAAAATTAGCATGTTTAAAGTGATTTTCATGCTTCCAGGGGCCCAAAACACAAGATTTATGGAATGGTTAAAAGTGCATGAAAATGGCCAATTTACTCACTCTGAGTACTCAAAAAGGGTTTCTTCACCCCGGGAAGTTAATTAAATACCATTTGGAGGCATTTAATGTTCGAGCAAAAACGGCTGATTTTCGACAAAAGAGATAACACCCCCCCATTACGTCATGCTTCAGAAATGTTGAAAATGGTCCGTTTTCAAATGTTTTATTTTTGAACGTCAGTTCACATTTGTAGGTGGATCATCAGTGTTAGAGCTAAAATTAGCATGTTTAAAGTGATTTTCATGCTTCCAGGGGCTCGGGAAGTGAAATAAATACCATTTGGAGGCATTTAATGTTCGAGCAAAAACGGCTGATTTTCGACAAAAGAGATAACACCCCCCCATTACGTCATGCTTCAGAAATGTGGAAAATGGTCCGTTTTCAAATGTTTTATTTTTGAACGTCAGTTCACATTTGTAGGTGGATCATCAGTGTTAGAGCTAAAATTAGCATGTTTAAAGTGATTTTCATGCTTCCAGGGGCTCAGGAAGTTAATTAAATACCATTTGGAGGCATTTAATGTTCGAGCAAAAACGGCTGATTTTTGACAAAAGAGATAACACCCCCCCATTACGTCATGCTTCAGAAATGTGGAAAATGGTCCGTTTTCAAATGTTTTATTTTTGAACGTCAGTTCACATTTGTAGGTGGATCATCAGTGTTAGAGCTAAAATTAGCATGTTTAAAGTGATTTTCTTGCTTCCAGGGGCTCGGGAAGTTAATTAAATACCATTTGGAGGCATTTAATGTTCGAGCAAAAACGGCTGATTTTCGACAAAAGAGATAACACCCCCCCATTACGTCATGCTTCAGAAATTTGGAAAATGGTCCGTTTTCAAATGTTTTATTTTTGAACGTCAGTTCACATTTGTAGGTGGATCATCAGTGTTAGAGCTAAAATTATCATGTTTAAAGTGATTTTCATGCTTCCAGGGGCCCAAAACACAAGATTTATGGAATGGTTAAAAGTGCATGAAAATGGCCAATTTACTCACTCTGAGTACTCAAAAAGGGTTTCTTCACCCCGGGAAGTTAATTAAATACCATTTGGAGGCATTTAATGTTCGAGCAAAAACGGCTGATTTTCGACAAAAGAGATAACACCCCCCATTACGTCATGCTTCAGAAATGTGGAAAATGGTCCGTTTTCAAATGTTTTATTTTTGAACGTCAGTTCACATTTGTAGGTGGATCATCAGTGTTAGAGCTAAAATTAGCATGTTTAAAGTGATTTTCATGCTTCCAGGGGCTCGGGAAGTTAATTAAATACCATTTGGAGGCATTTAATGTTCGAGCAAAAACGGCTGATTTTCGACAAAAGAGATAACACCCCCCCATTACGTCATGCTTCAGAAATGTGGAAAATGGTCCGTTTTCAAATGTTTTATTTTTGAACGTCAGTTCATATTTGTAGGTGGATCATCAGTGTTAGAGCTAAAATTAGCATGTTTAAAGTGATTTTCATGCTTCCAGGGGCCCAAAACACAAGATTTATGGAATGGTTAAAAGTGCATGAAAATGGCCAATTTACTCACTCTGAGTTCTCAAAAAGGGTTTCTTCACCCCGGGAAGTTAATTAAATACCATTTGGAGGCATTTAATGTTCGAGCAAAAACGGCTGATTTTCGACAAAAGAGATAACACCCCCCCATTACGTCATGCTTCAGAAATGTGGAAAATGGTCCGTTTTCAAATGCTTTATTTTTGAACGTCAGTTCACATTTGTAGGTGGATCATCAGTGTTAAAGCTAAAATTAGCATGTTTAAAGTGATTTTCATGCTTCCAGGGGCCCAAAACACAAGATTTATGGAATGGTTAAAAGTGCATGAAAATGGCCAATTTACTCACTCTGAGTACTCAAAAAGGGTTTCTTCACCCCGGGAAGTTAATTAAATACCATTTGGAGGCATTTAATGTTCGAGCAAAAACGGCTGATTTTCGACAAAAGAGATAACACCCTTCATTACGTCATGCTTCAGAAATGTGGAAAATGGTCTGTTTTCAAATGTTTTATTTTTGAACGTCAGTTCACATTTGTAGGTGGATCATCAGTGTTAGAGCTAAAATTAGCATGTTTAAAGTGATTTTCATGCTTCCAGGGGCTCGGGAAGTTAATTAAATACCATTTGGAGGCATTTAATGTTCGAGCAAAAACAGCTGATTTTCGACAAAAGAGATAACACCCCCCCATTACGTCATGCTTCAGAAATGTGGAAAATGGTCCGTTTTCAAATGTTTTATTTTTGAACGTCAGTTCACATTTGTAGGTGGATCATCAGTGTTAGAGCTAAAATTAGCATGTTTAAAGTGATTTTCAGGCTTCCAGGGGCTCGGGAAGTTAATTAAATACCTTTTGGAGGCATTTAATGTTCGAGCAAAAACGGCTGATTTTCGACAAAAGAGATAACACCCCCCCCATTACGTCATGCTTCAGAAATGTGGAAAATGGTCCGTTTTCAAATGTTTTATTTTTGAACGTCAGTTCACATTTGTAGGTGGATCATCAGTGTTAGAGCTAAAATTAGCATGTTTAAAGTGATTTTCATGCTTCCAGGGGCTCGGGAAGTTAATTAAATACCATTTGGAGGCATTTAATGTTCGAGCAAAAACGGCTGATTTTCGACAAAAGAGATAACACCCCCCATTACGTCATGCTTCAGAAATGTGGAAAATGGTCCGTTTTCAAATGTTTTATTTTTGAACGTCAGTTCACATTTGTAGGTGGATCATCAGTGTTAGAGCTAAAATTAGCATGTTTAAAGTGATTTTCATGCTTCCAGGGGCTCGGGAAGTTAATTAAATACCATTTGGAGGCATTTAATGTTCGAGCAAAAACGGCTGATTTTCGACAAAAGAGATAACACCCCCCCATTACGTCATGCTTCAGAAATGTGGAAAATGGTCCGTTTTCAAATGTTTTATTTTTGAACGTCAGTTCACATTTGTAGGTGGATCATCAGTGTTAGAGCTAAAATTAGCATGTTTAAAGTGATTTTCATGCTTCCAGGGGCCCAAAACACAAGATTTATGGAATGGTTAAAAGTGCATGAAAATGGCCAATTTACTCACTCTGAGTTCTCAAAAAGGGTTTCTTCACCCCGGGAAGTTAATTAATTACCATTTGGAGGCATTTAATGTTCGAGCAAAAACGGCTGATTTTCGACAAAAGAGATAACACCCCCCCATTACGTCATGCTTCAGAAATGTGGAAAATGGTCCGTTTTCAAATTTTTATTTTTGAACGTCAGTTCACATTTGTTGGTGGATCATCAGTGTTAGAGCTAAAATTAGCATGTTTAAAGTGATTTTCATGCTTCCAGGGGCTCGGGAAGTGAAATAAATACCATTTGGAGGCATTTAATGTTCGAGCAAAAACGGCTGATTTTCGACAAAAGAGATAACACCCCCCCCCATTACGTCATGCTTCAGAAATGTGGAAAATGGTCCGTTTTCAAATGTTTTATTTTTGAACGTCAGTTCACATTTGTTGGTGGATCATCAGTGTTAGAGCTAAAATTAGCATGTTTAAAGTGATTTTCATGCTTCCAGGGGCTCGGGAAGTGAAATAAATACCATTTGGAGGCATTTAATGTTCGAGCAAAAACGGCTGATTTTCGACAAAAGAGATAACACCCCCCCATTACGTCATGCTTCAGAAATGTGGAAAATGGTCCGTTTTCAAATGTTTTATTTTTGAACGTCAGTTCACATTTGTAGGTGGATCATCAGTGTTAGAGCTAAAATTAGCATGTTTAAAGTGATTTTCATGCTTCCAGGGGCTCGGGAAGTGAAATAAATACCATTTGGAGGCATTTAATGTTCGAGCAAAAACGGCTGATTTTCGACAAAAGAGATAACACCCCCCCATTACGTCATGCTTCAGAAATGTGGAAAATGGTCCGTTTTCAAATATTTTATTTTTGAACGTCAGTTCACATTTGTAGGTGGATTATCAGTGTTAGAGCTAAAATTAGCATGTTTAAAGTGATTTTCATGCTTCCAGGGGCCCAAAACACAAGATTTATGGAATGGTTAAAAGTGCATGAAAATGGCCAATTTACTCACTCTGAGTTCTCAAAAAGGGTTTCTTCACCCCGGGAAGTTAATTAAATACCATTTGGAGGCATTTAATGTTCGAGCAAAAACGGCTGATTTTCGACAAAAGAGATAACACCCCCTCATTACGTCATGCTTCAGAAATGTGGAAAGTGGTCCGTTTTCAAATGTTTTATTTTTGAACGTCAGTTCACATTTGTAGGTGGATCATCAGTGTTAGAGCTAAAATTAGCATGTTTAAAGTGATTTTCATGCTTCCAGGGGCCCAAAACACAAGATTTATGGAATGGTTAAAAGTGCATGAAAATGGCCAATTTACTCACTCTGAGTTCTCAAAAAGGGTTTCTTCACCCCGGGAAGTTAATTAAATACCATTTGGAGGCATTTAATGTTCGAGCAAAAACGGCTGATTTTCGACAAAAGAGATAACACCCCCCCATTACGTCATGCTTCAGAAATGTGGAAAATGGTCCGTTTTCAAATGTTTTATTTTTGAACGTCAGTTCACATTTGTAGGTGGATCATCAGTGTTAGAGCTAAAATTAGCATGTTTAAAGTGATTTTCATGCTTCCAGGGGCCCAAAACACAAGATTTATGGAATGGTTTAAAGTGCATGAAAATGGCCAATTTACTCACTCTGAGTTCTCAAAAAGGGTTTCTTCACCCCGGGAAGTTAATTAATTACCATTTGGAGGCATTTAATGTTCGAGCAAAAACGGCTGATTTTCGACAAAAGAGATAACACCCCCCCATTACGTCATGCTTCAGAAATGTGGAAAATGGTCCGTTTTCCAATGTTTTATTTTTGAACGTCAGTTCACATTTGTTGGTGGATCATCAGTGTTAGAGCTAAAATTAGCATGTTTAAAGTGATTTTCATGCTTCCAGGGGCTCGGGAAGTGAAATAAATACCATTTGGAGGCATTTAATGTTCGAGCAAAAACGGCTGATTTTCGACAAAAGAGATAACACCCCCCCATTACGTCATGCTTCAGAAATGTGGAAAATGGTCCGTTTTCAAATGTTTTATTTTTGAACGTCAGTTCACATTTGTTGGTGGATCATCAGTGTTAGAGCTAAAATTAGCATGTTTAAAGTGATTTTCATGCTTCCAGGGGCTCGGGAAGTGAAATAAATACCATTTGGAGGCATTTAATGTTCGAGCAAAAACGGCTGATTTTCGACAAAAGAGATAACACCCCCCCCATTACGTCATGCTTTAGAAATGTGGAAAATGGTCCGTTTTCAAATGTTTTATTTTTGAACGTCAGTTCACATTTGTAGGTGAATCATCAGTGTTAGAGCTAAAATTAGCATGTTTAAAGTGATTTTCATGCTTCCAGGGGCTCGGGAAGTTAATTAAATACCATTTGGAGGCATTTAATGTTCGAGCAAAAACGGCTGATTTTCGACAAAAGAGATAACACCCCCCCATTACGTCATGCTTCAGAAATGTGGAAAATGGTCCGTTTTCAAATATTTTATTTTTGAACGTCAGTTCACATTTGTAGGTGGATCATCAGTGTTAGAGCTAAAATTAGCATGTTTAAAGTGATTTTCATGCTTCCAGGGGCCCAAAACACAAGATTTATGGAATGGTTAAAAGTGCATGAAAATGGCCAATTTACTCACTCTGAGTTCTCAAAAAGGGTTTCTTCACCCCGGGAAGTTAATTAAATACCATTTGGAGGCATTTAATGTTCGAGCAAAAACGGCTGATTTTCGACAAAAGAGATAACACCCCCTCATTACGTCATGCTTCAGAAATGTGGAAAATGGTCCGTTTTCAAAATTGTTTTATTTTTGAACGTCAGTTCACATTTGTAGGTGGATCATCAGTGTTAGAGCTAAAATTAGCATGTTTAAAGTGATTTTCATGCTTCCAGGGGCCCAAAACACAAGATTTATGGAATGGTTAAAAGTGCATGAAAATGGCCAATTTACTCACTCTGAGTACTCAAAAAGGGTTTCTTCACCCCGGGAAGTTAATTAAATACCATTTGGAGGCATTTAATGTTCGAGCAAAAACGGCTGATTTTCGACAAAAGAGATAACACCCCCCCATTACGTCATGCTTCAGAAATGTTGAAAATGGTCCGTTTTCAAATGTTTTATTTTTGAACGTCAGTTCACATTTGTAGGTGGATCATCAGTGTTAGAGCTAAAATTAGCATGTTTAAAGTGATTTTCATGCTTCCAGGGGCTCGGGAAGTGAAATAAATACCATTTGGAGGCATTTAATGTTCGAGCAAAAACGGCTGATTTTCGACAAAAGAGATAACACCCCCCCATTACGTCATGCTTCAGAAATGTGGAAAATGGTCCGTTTTCAAATGTTTTATTTTTGAACGTCAGTTCACATTTGTAGGTGGATCATCAGTGTTAGAGCTAAAATTAGCATGTTTAAAGTGATTTTCATGCTTCCAGGGGCTCAGGAAGTTAATTAAATACCATTTGGAGGCATTTAATGTTCGAGCAAAAACGGCTGATTTTTGACAAAAGAGATAACACCCCCCCATTACGTCATGCTTCAGAAATGTGGAAAATGGTCCGTTTTCAAATGTTTTATTTTTGAACGTCAGTTCACATTTGTAGGTGGATCATCAGTGTTAGAGCTAAAATTAGCATGTTTAAAGTGATTTTCTTGCTTCCAGGGGCTCGGGAAGTTAATTAAATACCATTTGGAGGCATTTAATGTTCGAGCAAAAACGGCTGATTTTCGACAAAAGAGATAACACCCCCCCATTACGTCATGCTTCAGAAATTTGGAAAATGGTCCGTTTTCAAATGTTTTATTTTTGAACGTCAGTTCACATTTGTAGGTGGATCATCAGTGTTAGAGCTAAAATTATCATGTTTAAAGTGATTTTCATGCTTCCAGGGGCCCAAAACACAAGATTTATGGAATGGTTAAAAGTGCATGAAAATGGCCAATTTACTCACTCTGAGTACTCAAAAAGGGTTTCTTCACCCCGGGAAGTTAATTAAATACCATTTGGAGGCATTTAATGTTCGAGCAAAAACGGCTGATTTTCGACAAAAGAGATAACACCCCCCATTACGTCATGCTTCAGAAATGTGGAAAATGGTCCGTTTTCAAATGTTCTATTTTTGAATGTCAGTTCACATTTGTAGGTGGATCATCAGTGTTAGAGCTAAAATTAGCATGTTTAAAGTGATTTTCATGCTTCCAGGGGCTCGGGAAGTTAATTAAATACCATTTGGAGGCATTTAATGTTCGAGCAAAAACGGCTGATTTTCGACAAAAGAGATAACACCCCCCCATTACGTCATGCTTCAGAAATGTGGAAAATGGTCCGTTTTCAAATGTTTTATTTTTGAACGTCAGTTCACATTTGTAGGTGGATCATCAGTGTTAGAGCTAAAATTAGCATGTTTAAAGTGATTTTCATGCTTCCAGGGGCTCGGGAAGTTAATTAAATACCATTTGGAGGCATTTAATGTTCGAGCAAAAATGGCTGATTTTCGACAAAAGAGATAACACCCCCCATTACGTCATGCTTCAGAAATGTGGAAAATGGTCCGTTTTCAAATGTTTTATTTTTGAACGTCAGTTCACATTTGTAGGTGGATCATCAGTGTTAGAGCTAAAATTAGCATGTTTAAAGTGATTTTCATGCTTCCAGGGGCTCGGGAAGTTAATTAAATACCATTTGGAGGCATTTAATGTTCGAGCAAAAACGGCTGATTTTCGACAAAAGAGATAACACCCCCCCATTACGTCATGCTTCAGAAATGTGGAAAATGGTCCGTTTTCAAATGTTTTATTTTTGAACGTCAGTTCATATTTGTAGGTGGATCATCAGTGTTAGAGCTAAAATTAGCATGTTTAAAGTGATTTTCATGCTTCCAGGGGCCCAAAACACAAGATTTATGGAATGGTTAAAAGTGCATGAAAATGGCCAATTTACTCACTCTGAGTTCTCAAAAAGGGTTTCTTCACCCCGGGAAGTTAATTAAATACCATTTGGAGGCATTTAATGTTCGAGCAAAAACGGCTGATTTTCGACAAAAGAGATAACACCCCCCCATTACGTCATGCTTCAGAAATGTGGAAAATGGTCCGTTTTCAAATGCTTTATTTTTGAACGTCAGTTCACATTTGTAGGTGGATCATCAGTGTTAGAGCTAAAATTAGCATGTTTAAAGTGATTTTCATGCTTCCAGGGGCCCAAAACACAAGATTTATGGAATGGTTAAAAGTGCATGAAAATGGCCAATTTACTCACTCTGAGTACTCAAAAAGGGTTTCTTCACCCCGGGAAGTTAATTAAATACCATTTGGAGGCATTTAATGTTCGAGCAAAAACGGCTGATTTTCGACAAAAGAGATAACACCCTTCATTACGTCATGCTTCAGAAATGTGGAAAATGGTCTGTTTTCAAATGTTTTATTTTTGAACGTCAGTTCACATTTGTAGGTGGATCATCAGTGTTAGAGCTAAAATTAGCATGTTTAAAGTGATTTTCATGCTTCCAGGGGCTCGGGAAGTTAATTAAATACCATTTGGAGGCATTTAATGTTCGAGCAAAAACGGCTGATTTTCGACAAAAGAGATAACACCCCCCCATTACGTCATGCTTCAGAAATGTGGAAAATGGTCCGTTTTCAAATGTTTTATTTTTGAACGTCAGTTCACATTTGTAGGTGGATCATCAGTGTTAGAGCTAAAATTAGCATGTTTAAAGTGATTTTCATGCTTCCAGGGGCTCGGGAAGTTAATTAAATACCTTTTGGAGGCATTTAATGTTCGAACAAAAACGGCTGATTTTCGACAAAAGAGATAACACCCCCCCCATTACGTCATGCTTCAGAAATGTGGAAAATGGTCCGTTTTCAAATGTTTTATTTTTGAACGTCAGTTCACATTTGTAGGTGGATCATCAGTGTTAGAGCTAAAATTAGCATGTTTAAAGTGATTTTCATGCTTCCAGGGGCTCGGGAAGTTAATTAAATACCATTTGGAGGCATTTAATGTTCGAGCAAAAACGGCTGATTTTCGACAAAAGAGATAACACCCCCCATTACGTCATGCTTCAGAAATGTAGAAAATGGTCCGTTTTCAAATGTTTTATTTTTGAACGTCAGTTCACATTTGTAGGTGGATCATCAGTGTTAGAGCTAAAATTAGCATGTTTAAAGTGATTTTCATGCTTCCAGGGGCTCGGGAAGTTAATTAAATACCATTTGGAGGCATTTAATGTTCGAGCAAAAACGGCTGATTTTCGACAAAAGAGATAACACCCCCCCATTACGTCATGCTTCAGAAATGTGGAAAATGGTCCGTTTTCAAATGTTTTATTTTTGAACGTCAGTTCACATTTGTAGGTGGATCATCAGTGTTAGAGCTAAAATTAGCATGTTTAAAGTGATTTTCATGCTTCCAGGGGCCCAAAACACAAGATTTATGGAATGGTTAAAAGTGCATGAAAATGGCCAATTTACTCACTCTGAGTTCTCAAAAAGGGTTTCTTCACCCCGGGAAGTTAATTAAATACCATTTGGAGGCATTTAATGTTCGAGCAAAAACGGCTGATTTTCGACAAAAGAGATAACACCCCCCCATTACGTCATGCTTCAGAAATGTGGAAAATGGTCCGTTTTCAAATGTTTTATTTTTGAACGTCAGTTCACATTTGTAGGTGGATCATCAGTGTTAGAGCTAAAATTAGCATGTTTAAAGTGATTTTCATGCTTCCAGGGGCTCGGGAAGTTAATTAAATACCATTTGGAGGCATTTAATGTTCGAGCAAAAATGGCTGATTTTCGACAAAAGAGATAACACCCCCCCCATTACGTCATGCTTCAGAACTGTGGAAAATGGTCCGTTTTCAAATGTTTTATTTTTGAACGTCAGTTCACATTTGTAGGTGGATCATCAGTGTTAGAGCTAAAATTAGCATGTTTAAAGTGATTTTCATGCTTCCAGGGGCCCAAAACACAAGATTTATGGAATGGTTAAAAGTGCATGAAAATGGCCAATTTACTCACTCTGAGTTCTCAAAAAGGGTTTCTTCACCCAGGGAAGTTAATTAAATACCATTTGGAGGCATTTAATGTTCGAGCAAAAACGGCTGATTTTCGACAAAAGAGATAACACCCCCCCCATTACGTCATGCTTCAGAAATGTGGAAAATGGTCCGTTTTCAAATGTTTTATTTTTGAACGTCAGTTCACATTTGTAGGTGGATCATCAGTGTTAGAGCTTAAATTAGCATGTTTAAAGTGATTTTCATGCTTCCAGGGGCTCGGGAAGTTAATTAAATACCATTTGGAGGCATTTAATGTTCGAGCAAAAACGGCTGATTTTCGACAAAAGAGATAACACCCCCCCATTACGTCATGCTTCAGAAATTTGGAAAATGGTCCGTTTTCAAATGTTTTATTTTTGAACGTCAGTTCACATTTGTAGGTGGATCATCAGTGTTAGAGCTAAAATTAGCATGTTTAAAGTGATTTTCATGCTTCCAGGGGCTCGGGAAGTTAATTAAATACCATTTGGAGGCATTTAATGTTCGAGCAAAAACGGCTGATTTTCGACAGAAGAGATAACACCCCCCCATTACGTCATGCTTCAGAAATGTGGAAAATGGTCCGTTTTCAAATGTTTTATTTTTGAACGTCAGTTCACATTTGTAGGTGGATCATCAGTGTTAGAGCTAAAATTAGCATGTTTAAAGTGATTTTCATGCTTCCAGGGGCTCGGGAAGTTAATTAAATACCATTTGGAGGCATTTAATGTTCGAGCAAAAACGGCTGATTTTCGACAAAAGAGATAACACCCCCCCATTACGTCATGCTTCAGAAATTTGGAAAATGGTCCGTTTTCAAATGTTTTATTTTTGAACGTCAGTTCACATTTGTAGGTGGATCATCAGTGTTAGAGCTAAAATTAGCATGTTTAAAGTGATTTTCATGCTTCCAGGGGCCCAAAACACAAGATTTATGGAATGGTTAAAAGTGCATGAAAATGGCCAATTTACTCACTCTGAGTACTCAAAAAGGGTTTCTTCACCCCGGGAAGTTAATTAAATACCATTTGGAGGCATTTAATGTTCGAGCAAAAACGGCTGATTTTCGACAAAAGAGATAACACCCCCCCCATTACGTCATGCTTCAGAAATGTGGAAAATGGTCCGTTTTCAAATGTTTTATTTTTGAACGTCAGTTCACATTTGTAGGTGGATCATCAGTGTTAGAGCTAAAATTAGCATGTTTAAAGTGATTTTCATGCTTCCAGGGGCTCGGGAAGTTAATTAAATACCATTTGGAGGCATTTAATGTTCGAGCAAAAACAGCTGATTTTCGACAAAAGAGATAACACCCCCCCATTACGTCATGCTTCAGAAATGTGGAAAATGGTCCGTTTTCAAATGTTTTATTTTTGAACGTCAGTTCACATTTGTAGGTGGATCATCAGTGTTAGAGCTAAAATTAGCATGTTTAAAGTGATTTTCATGCTTCCAGGGGCTCGGGAAGTTAATTAAATACCATTTGGAGGCATTTAATGTTCGAGCAAAAACGGCTGATTTTCGACAAAAGAGATAACACCCCCCCATTACGTCATGCTTCAGAAATGTGGAAAATGGTCCGTTTTCAAATGTTTTATTTTTGAACGTCAGTTCACATTTGTAGGTGGATCATCAGTGTTAGAGCTAAAATTAGCATGTTTAAAGTGATTTTCATGCTTCCAGGGGCTCGGGAAGTTAATTAAATACCATTTGGAGGCATTTAATGTTCGAGCAAAAACGGCAGATTTTCGACAAAAGAGATAACACCCCCCATTACGTCATGCTTCAGAAATGTGGAAAATGGTCCGTTTTCAAATGTTTTATTTTTGAACGTCAGTTCACATTTGTAGGTGGATCATCAGTGTTAGAGCTAAAATTAGCATGTTTAAAGTGATTTTCATGCTTCCAGGGGCTCGGGAAGTTAATTAAATACCATTTGGAGGCATTTAATGTTCGAGCAAAAACGGCTGATTTTCGACAAAAGAGATAACACCCCCCCATTACGTCATGCTTCAGAAATGTGGAAAATGGTCCGTTTTCAAATGTTTTATTTTTGAACGTCAGTTCACATTTGTAGGTGGATCATCAGTGTTAGAGCTAAAATTAGCATGTTTAAAGTGATTTTCATGCTTCCAGGGGCCCAAAACACAAGATTTATGGAATGGTTAAAAGTGCATGAAAATGGCCAATTTACTCACTCTGAGTTCTCAAAAAGGGTTTCTTCACCCCGGGAAGTTAATTAAATACCATTTGGAGGCATTTAATGTTCGAGCAAAAACGGCTGATTTTCGACAAAAGAGATAACACCCCCCCATTACGTCATGCTTCAGAAATGTGGAAAATGGTCCGTTTTCAAATGTTTTATTTTTGAACGTCAGTTCACATTTGTAGGTGGATCATCAGTGTTAGAGCTAAAATTAGCATGTTTAAAGTGATTTTCATGCTTCCAGGGGCTCGGGAAGTTAATTAAATACCATTTGGAGGCATTTAATGTTCGAGCAAAAACGGCTGATTTTCGACAAAAGAGATAACACCCCCCCCATTACGTCATGCTTCAGAAATGTGGAAAATGGTCCGTTTTCAAATGTTTTATTTTTGAACGTCAGTTCACATTTGTAGGTGGATCATCAGTGTTAGAGCTAAAATTAGCATGTTTAAAGTGATTTTCATGCTTCCAGGGGCCCAAAACACAAGATTTATGGAATGGTTAAAAGTGCATGAAAATGGCCAATTTACTCACTCTGAGTTCTCAAAAAGGGTTTCTTCACCCCGGGAAGTTAATTAAATACCATTTGGAGGCATTTAATGTTCGAGCAAAAACGGCTGATTTTCGACAAAAGAGATAACACCCCCCCATTACGTCATGCTTCAGAAATGTGGAAAATGGTCCGTTTTCAAATGTTTTATTTTTGAATGTCAGTTCACATTTGTAGGTGGATCATCAGTGTTAGAGCTAAAATTAGCATGTTTAAAGTGATTTTCATGCTTCCAGGGGCTCGGGAAGTTAATTAAATACCATTTGGAGGCATTTAATGTTCGAGCAAAAACGGCTGATTTTCGACAAAAGAGATAACACCCCCCCATTACGTCATGCTTCAGAAATGTGGAAAATGGTCCGTTTTCAAATGTTTTATTTTTGAATGTCAGTTCACATTTGTAGGTGGATCATCAGTGTTAGAGCTAAAATTAGCATGTTTAAAGTGATTTTCATGCTTCCAGGGGCTCGGGAAGTTAATTAAATACCATTTGGAGGCATTTAATGTTCGAGCAAAAACGGCTGATTTTCGACAAAAGAGATAACACCCCCCCATTACGTCATGCTTCAGAAATATGGAAAATGGTCCGTTTTCAAATGTTTTATTTTTGAACGTCAGTTCACATTTGTAGGTGGATCATCAGTGTTAGAGCTAAAATTAGCATGTTTATAGTGATTTTCATGCTTCCAGGGGCTCGGGAAGTTAATTAAATACCATTTGGAGGCATTTAATGTTCGAGCAAAAACGGCTGATTTTCGACAAAAGAGATAACACCCCCCATTACGTCATAATTCAGAAATGTGGAAAATGGTCCGTTTTCAAATGTTTTATTTTTGAACGTCAGTTCACATTTGTAGGTGGATCATCAGTGTTAGAGCTAAAATTAGCATGTTTAAAGTGATTTTCATGCTTCCAGGGGCCCAAAACACAAGATTTATGGAATGGTTAAAAGTGCATGAAAATGGCCAATTTACTCACTCTGAGTTCTCAAAAAGGGTTTCTTCACCCCGGGAAGTTAATTAAATACCATTTGGAGGCATTTAATGTTCGAGCAAAAACGGCTGATTTTCGACAAAAGAGATAACACCCCCCCATTACGTCATGCTTCAGAAATGTTGAAAATGGTCCGTTTTCAAATGTTTTATTTTTGAACGTCAGTTCACATTTGTAGGTGGATCATCAGTGTTAGAGCTAAAATTAGCATGTTTAAAGTGATTTTCATGCTTCCAGGGGCTCGGGAAGTGAAATAAATACCATTTGGAGGCATTTAATGTTCGAGCAAAAACGGCTGATTTTCGACAAAAGAGATAACACCCCCCCATTACGTCATGCTTCAGAAATGTGGAAAATGGTCCGTTTTCAAATGTTTTATTTTTGAACGTCAGTTCACATTTGTAGGTGGATCATCAGTGTTAGAGCTAAAATTAGCATGTTTAAAGTGATTTTCATGCTTCCAGGGGCTCGGGAAGTTAATTAAATACCATTTGGAGGCATTTAATGTTCGAGCAAAAACGGCTGATTTTCGACAAAAGAGATAACACCCCCCCATTACGTCATGCTTCAGAAATGTGGAAAATGGTCCGTTTTCAAATGTTTTATTTTTGAACGTCAGTTCACATTTGTAGGTGGATCATCAGTGTTAGAGCTAAAATTAGCATGTTTAAAGTGATTTTCATGCTTCCAGGGGCCCAAAACACAAGATTTATGGAATGGTTAAAAGTGCATGAAAATGGCCAATTTACTCACTCTGAGTTCTCAAAAAGGGTTTCTTCACCCCGGGAAGTTAATTAATTACCATTTGGAGGCATTTAATGTTCGAGCAAAAACGGCTGATTTTCGACAAAAGAGATAACACCCCCCCATTACGTCATGCTTCAGAAATGTGGAAAATGGTCCGTTTTCAAATTTTTATTTTTGAACGTCAGTTCACATTTGTTGGTGGATCATCAGTGTTAGAGCTAAAATTAGCATGTTTAAAGTGATTTTCATGCTTCCAGGGGCTCGGGAAGTGAAATAAATACCATTTGGAGGCATTTAATGTTCGAGCAAAAACGGCTGATTTTCGACAAAAGAGATAACACCCCCCCCATTACGTCATGCTTCAGAAATGTGGAAAATGGTCCGTTTTCAAATGTTTTATTTTTGAACGTCAGTTCACATTTGTTGGTGGATCATCAGTGTTAGAGCTAAAATTAGCATGTTTAAAGTGATTTTCATGCTTCCAGGGGCTCGGGAAGTGAAATAAATACCATTTGGAGGCATTTAATGTTCGAGCAAAAACGGCTGATTTTCGACAAAAGAGATAACACCCCCCCATTACGTCATGCTTCAGAAATGTGGAAAATGGTCCGTTTTCAAATGTTTTATTTTTGAACGTCAGTTCACATTTGTAGGTGGATCATCAGTGTTAGAGCTAAAATTAGCATGTTTAAAGTGATTTTCATGCTTCCAGGGGCTCGGGAAGTGAAATAAATACCATTTGGAGGCATTTAATGTTTGAGCAAAAACGGCTGATTTTCGACAAAAGAGATAACACCCCCCCATTACGTCATGCTTCAGAAATGTGGAAAATGGTCCGTTTTCAAATATTTTATTTTTGAACGTCAGTTCACATTTGTAGGTGGATTATCAGTGTCAGAGCTAAAATTAGCATGTTTAAAGTGATTTTCATGCTTCCAGGGGCCCAAAACACAAGATTTATGGAATGGTTAAAAGTGCATGAAAATGGCCAATTTACTCACTCTGAGTTCTCAAAAAGGGTTTCTTCACCCCGGGAAGTTAATTAAATACCATTTGGAGGCATTTAATGTTTGAGCAAAAACGGCTGATTTTCGACAAAAGAGATAACACCCCCTCATTACGTCATGCTTCAGAAATGTGGAAAATGGTCCGTTTTCAAATGTTTTATTTTTGAACGTCAGTTCACATTTGTAGGTGGATCATCAGTGTTAGAGCTAAAATTAGCATGTTTAAAGTGATTTTCATGCTTCCAGGGGCCCAAAACACAAGATTTATGGAATGGTTAAAAGTGCATGAAAATGGCCAATTTACTCACTCTGAGTTCTCAAAAAGGGTTTCTTCACCCCGGGAAGTTAATTAAATACCATTTGGAGGCATTTAATGTTCGAGCAAAAACGGCTGATTTTCGACAAAAGAGATAACACCCCCCCATTACGTCATGCTTCAGAAATGTGGAAAATGGTCCGTTTTCAAATGTTTTATTTTTGAACGTCAGTTCACATTTGTAGGTGGATCATCAGTGTTAGAGCTAAAATTAGCATGTTTAAAGTGATTTTCATGCTTCCAGGGGCCCAAAACACAAGATTTATGGAATGGTTAAAAGTGCATGAAAATGGCCAATTTACTCACTCTGAGTTCTCAAAAAGGGTTTCTTCACCCCGGGAAGTTAATTAATTACCATTTGGAGGCATTTAATGTTCGAGCAAAAACGGCTGATTTTCGACAAAAGAGATAACACCCCCCCATTACGTCATGCTTCAGAAATGTGGAAAATGGTCCGTTTTCAAATGTTTTATTTTTGAACGTCAGTTCACATTTGTTGGTGGATCATCAGTGTTAGAGCTAAAATTAGCATGTTTAAAGTGATTTTCATGCTTCCAGGGGCTCGGGAAGTGAAATAAATACCATTTGGAGGCATTTAATGTTCGAGCAAAAACGGCTGATTTTCGACAAAAGAGATAACACCCCCCCATTACGTCATGCTTCAGAAATGTGGAAAATGGTCCGTTTTCAAATGTTTTATTTTTGAACGTCAGTTCACATTTGTTGGTGGATCATCAGTGTTAGAGCTAAAATTAGCATGTTTAAAGTGATTTTCATGCTTCCAGGGGCTCGGGAAGTGAAATAAATACCATTTGGAGGCATTTAATGTTCGAGCAAAAACGGCTGATTTTCGACAAAAGAGATAACACCCCCCCCATTACGTCATGCTTTAGAAATGTGGAAAATGGTCCGTTTTCAAATGTTTTATTTTTGAACGTCAGTTCACATTTGTAGGTGGATCATCAGTGTTAGAGCTAAAATTAGCATGTTTAAAGTGATTTTCATGCTTCCAGGGGCTCGGGAAGTTAATTAAATACCATTTGGAGGCATTTAATGTTCGAGCAAAAACGGCTGATTTTCGACAAAAGAGATAACACCCCCCCATTACGTCATGCTTCAGAAATGTGGAAAATGGTCCGTTTTCAAATATTTTATTTTTGAACGTCAGTTCACATTTGTAGGTGGATCATCAGTGTTAGAGCTAAAATTAGCATGTTTAAAGTGATTTTCATGCTTCCAGGGGCCCAAAACACAAGATTTATGGAATGGTTAAAAGTGCATGAAAATGGCCAATTTACTCACTCTGAGTTCTCAAAAAGGGTTTCTTCACCCCGGGAAGTTAATTAAATACCATTTGGAGGCATTTAATGTTCGAGCAAAAACGGCTGATTTTCGACAAAAGAGATAACACCCCCTCATTACGTCATGCTTCAGAAATGTGGAAAATGGTCCGTTTTCAAATGTTTTATTTTTGAACGTCAGTTCACATTTGTAGGTGAATCATCAGTGTTAGAGCTAAAATTAGCATGTTTAAAGTGATTTTCATGCTTCCAGGGGCCCAAAACACAAGATTTATGGAATGGTTAAAAGTGCATGAAAATGGCCAATTTACTCACTCTGAGTACTCAAAAAGGGTTTCTTCACCCCGGGAAGTTAATTAAATACCATTTGGAGGCATTTAATGTTCGAGCAAAAACGGCTGATTTTCGACAAAAGAGATAACACCCCCCCATTACGTCATGCTTCAGAAATGTTGAAAATGGTCCGTTTTCAAATGTTTTATTTTTGAACGTCAGTTCACATTTGTAGGTGGATCATCAGTGTTAGAGCTAAAATTAGCATGTTTAAAGTGATTTTCATGCTTCCAGGGGCTCGGGAAGTGAAATAAATACCATTTGGAGGCATTTAATGTTCGAGCAAAAACGGCTGATTTTCGACAAAAGAGATAACACCCCCCCATTACGTCATGCTTCAGAAATGTGGAAAATGGTCCGTTTTCAAATGTTTTATTTTTGAACGTCAGTTCACATTTGTAGGTGGATCATCAGTGTTAGAGCTAAAATTAGCATGTTTAAAGTGATTTTCATGCTTCCAGGGGCTCAGGAAGTTAATTAAATACCATTTGGAGGCATTTAATGTTCGAGCAAAAACGGCTGATTTTTGACAAAAGAGATAACACCCCCCATTACGTCATGCTTCAGAAATGTGGAAAATGGTCCGTTTTCAAATGTTTTATTTTTGAACGTCAGTTCACATTTGTAGGTGGATCATCAGTGTTAGAGCTAAAATTAGCATGTTTAAAGTGATTTTCTTGCTTCCAGGGGCCCAAAACACAAGATTTATGGAATGGTTAAAAGTGCATGAAAATGGCCAATTTACTCACTCTGAGTTCTCAAAAAGGGTTTCTTCACCCCGGGAAGTTAATTAATTACCATTTGGAGGCATTTAATGTTCGAGCAAAAACGGCTGATTTTCGACAAAAGAGATAACAACCCCCCATTACGTCATGCTTCAGAAATGTGGAAAATGGTCCGTTTTCAAATGTTTTATTTTTGAACGTCAGTTCACATTTGTTGGTGGATCATCAGTGTTAGAGCTAAAATTAGCATGTTTAAAGTGATTTTCATGCTTCCAGGGGCTCGGGAAGTGAAAAAAAAAACATTTGGAGGCATTTAATGTTCGAGCAAAAACGGCTGATTTTCGACAAAAGAGATAACACCCCCCCATTACGTCATGCTTCAGAAATGTGGAAAATGGTCCGTTTTCAAATGTTTTATTTTTGAACGTCAGTTCACATTTGTTGGTGGATCATCAGTGTTAGAGCTAAAATTAGCATGTTTAAAGTGATTTTCATGCTTCCAGGGGCTCGGGAAGTGAAATAAATACCATTTGGAGGCATTTAATGTTCGAGCAAAAACGGCTGATTTTCGACAAAAGAGATAACACCCCCCCATTACGTCATGCTTCAGAAATGTGGAAAATGGTCCGTTTTCAAATGTTTTATTTTTGAACGTCAGTTCACATTTGTAGGTGGATCATCAGTGTTAGAGCTAAAATTAGCATGTTTAAAGTGATTTTCATGCTTCCAGGGGCTCGGGAAGTGAAATAAATACCATTTGGAGGCATTTAATGTTCGAGCAAAAACGGCTGATTTTCGACAAAAGAGATAACACCCCCCCATTACGTCATGCTTCAGAAATGTGGAAAATGGTCCGTTTTCAAATGTTTTATTTTTGAATGTCAGTTCACATTTGTAGGTGGATCATCAGTGTTAGAGCTAAAATTAGCATGTTTAAAGTGATTTTCATGCTTCCAGGGGCTCGGGAAGTTAATTAAATACCATTTGGAGGCAGTTAATGTTCGAGCAAAAACGGCTGATTTTCGACAAAAGAGATAACACCCCCGCATTACGTCATGCTTCAGAAATGTGGAAAATGGTCCGTTTTCAAATGTTTTATTTTTGAACGTCAGTTCACATTTGTAGGTGGATCATCAGTGTTAGAGCTAAAATTAGCATGTTTAAAGTGATTTTCATGCTTCCAGGGGCCCAAAACACAAGATTTATGGAATGGTTAAAAGTGCATGAAAATGGCCAATTTACTCACTCTGAGTTCTCAAAAAGGGTTTCTTCACCCCGGGAAGTTAATTAAATACCATTTGGAGGCATTTAATGTTCGAGCAAAAACGGCTGATTTTCGACAAAAGAGATAACACCCCCCCCATTACGTCATGCTTCAGAAATGTGGAAAATGGTCCGTTTTCAAATGTTTTATTTTTGAACGTCAGTTCACATTTGTAGGTGGATCATCAGTGTTAGAGCTAAAATTAGCATGTTTAAAGTGATTTTCATGCTTCCAGGGGCTCGGGAAGTTAATTAAATACCATTTGGAGGCATTTAATGTTCGAGCAAAAACGGCTGATTTTCGACAAAAGAGATAACACCCCCCCCATTACGTCATGCTTCAGAAATGTGGAAAATGGTCCGTTTTCAAATGTTTTATTTTTGAACGTCAGTTCACATTTGTAGGTGGATCATCAGTGTTAGAGCTAAAATTAGCATGTTTAAAGTGATTTTCATGCTTCCAGGGGCCCAAAACACAAGATTTATGGAATGGTTAAAAGTGCATGAAAATGGCCAATTTACTCACTCTGAGTTCTCAAAAAGGGTTTCTTCACCCCGGGAAGTTAATTAAATACCATTTGGAGGCATTTAATGTTCGAGCAAAAACGGCTGATTTTCGACAAAAGAGATAACACCCCCCCATTACGTCATGCTTCAGAAATGTGGAAAATGGTCCGTTTTCAAATGTTTTATTTTTGAACGTCAGTTCACATTTGTAGGTGGATCATCAGTGTTAGAGCTAAAATTAGCATGTTTAAAGTGATTTTCATGCTTCCAGGGGCTCGGGAAGTTAATTAAATACCATTTGGAGGCATTTAATGTTCGAGCAAAAATGGCTGATTTTCGACAAAAGAGATAACACCCCCCCATTACGTCATGCTTCAGAAATGTGGAAAATGGTCCGTTTTCAAATGTTTTATTTTTGAACGTCAGTTCACATTTGTAGGTGGATCATCAGTGTTAGAGCTAAAATTAGCATGTTTAAAGTGATTTTCATGCTTCCAGGGGCTCGGGAAGTTAATTAAATACCATTTGGAGGCATTTAATGTTCGAGCAAAAACTGCTGATTTTCGACAAAAGAGATAACACCCCCCCATTACGTCATGCTTCAGAAATATGGAAAATGGTCCGTTTTCAAATGTTTTATTTTTGAACGTCAGTTCACATTTGTAGGTGGATCATCAGTGTTAGAGCTAAAATTATCATGTTTAAAGTGATTTTCATGCTTCCAGGGGCCCAAAACACAAGATTTATGGAATGGTTAAAAGTGCATGAAAATGGCCAATTTACTCACTCTGAGTACTCAAAAAGGGTTTCTTCACCCCGGGAAGTTAATTAAATACCATTTGGAGGCATTTAATGTTCGAGCAAAAACGGCTGATTTTCGACAAAAGAGATAACACCCCCCCCATTACGTCATGCTTCAGAAATGTGGAAAATGGTCCGTTTTCAAATGTTTTATTTTTGAACGTCAGTTCACATTTGTAGGTGGATCATCTTTGTTAGAGCTAAAATTAGCATGTTTAAAGTGATTTTCATGCTTCCAGGGGCTCGGGAAGTTAATTAAATACCATTTGGAGGCATTTAATGTTCGAGCAAAAACGGCTGATTTTCGACAAAAGAGATAACACCCCCCCATTACGTCATGCTTCAGAAATGTGGAAAATGGTCCGTTTTCAAATGTTTTATTTTTGAACGTCAGTTCACATTTGTAGGTGGATCATCAGTGTTAGAGCTAAAATTAGCATGTTTAAAGTGATTTTCATGCATCCAGGGGCTCGGGAAGTGAAATAAATACCATTTGGAGGCATTTAATGTTCGAGCAAAAACGGCTGATTTTCGACAAAAGAGATAACACCCCCCCATTACGTCATGCTTCAGAAATGTGGAAAATGGTCCGTTTTCAAATGTTTTATTTTTGAATGTCAGTTCACATTTGTAGGTGGATCATCAGTGTTAGAGCTAAAATTAGCATGTTTAAAGTGATTTTCATGCTTCCAGGGGCTCGGGAAGTTAATTAAATACCATTTGGAGGCATTTAATGTTCGAGCAAAAACGGCTGATTTTCGACAAAAGAGATAACACCCCCTATTACGTCATGCTTCAGAAATGTGGAAAATGGTCCGTTTTCAAATGTTTTATTTTTGAACGTCAGTTCACATTTGTAGGTGGATCATCAGTGTTAGAGCTAAAATTAGCATGTTTAAAGTGATTTTCATGCTTCCAGGGGCTCGGGAAGTTAATTAAATACCATTTGGAGGCATTTAATGTTCGAGCAAAAACGGCTGATTTTCGACAAAAGAGATAACACCCCCCATTACGTCATGCTTCAGAAATGTGGAAAATGGTCCGTTTTCAAATGTTTTATTTTTGAACGTCAGTTCACATTTGTAGGTGGATCATCAGTGTTAGAGCTAAAATTAGCATGTTTAAAGTGATGTTCATGCTTCCAGGGGCTCGGGAAGTTAATTAAATACCATTTGGAGGCATTTAATGTTCGAGCAAAAACGGCTGATTTTCGACAAAAGAGATAACACCCCCCCATTACGTCATGCTTCAGAAATGTGGAAAATGGTCCGTTTTCAAATGTTTTATTTTTGAACGTCAGTTCACATTTGTAGGTGGATCATCAGTGTTAGAGCTAAAATTAGCATGTTTAAAGTGATTTTCATGCTTCCAGGGGCCCAAAACACAAGATTTATGGAATGGTTAAAAGTGCATGAAAATGGCCAATTTACTCACTCTGAGTTCTCAAAAAGGGTTTCTTCACCCCGGGAAGTTAATTAAATACCATTTGGAGGCATTTAATGTTCGAGCAAAAACGGCTGATTTTCGACAAAAGAGATAACACCCCCCCATTACGTCATGCTTCAGAAATGTGGAAAATGGTCCGTTTTCAAATGCTTTATTTTTGAACGTCAGTTCACATTTGTAGGTGGATCATCAGTGTTAGAGCTAAAATTAGCATGTTTAAAGTGATTTTCATGCTTCCAGGGGCCCAAAACACAAGATTTATGGAATGGTTAAAAGTGCATGAAAATGGCCAATTTACTCACTCTGAGTACTCAAAAAGGGTTTCTTCACCCCGGGAAGTTAATTAAATACCATTTGGAGGCATTTAATGTTCGAGCAAAAACGGCTGATTTTCGACAAAAGAGATAACACCCTTCATTACGTCATGCTTCAGAAATGTGGAAAATGGTCTGTTTTCAAATGTTTTATTTTTGAACGTCAGTTCACATTTGTAGGTGGATCATCAGTGTTAGAGCTAAAATTAGCATGTTTAAAGTGATTTTCATGCTTCCAGGGGCTCGGGAAGTTAATTAAATACCATTTGGAGGCATTTAATGTTCGAGCAAAAACGGCTGATTTTCGACAAAAGAGATAACACCCCCCCATTACGTCATGCTTCAGAAATGTGGAAAATGGTCCGTTTTCAAATGTTTTATTTTTGAACGTCAGTTCACATTTGTAGGTGGATCATCAGTGTTAGAGCTAAAATTAGCATGTTTAAAGTGATTTTCATGCTTCCAGGGGCTCGGGAAGTTAATTAAATACCTTTTGGAGGCATTTAATGTTCGAGCAAAAACGGCTGATTTTCGACAAAAGAGATACCACCCCCCCCATTACGTCATGCTTCAGAAATGTGGAAAATGGTCCGTTTTCAAATGTTTTATTTTTGAACGTCAGTTCACATTTGTAGGTGGATCATCAGTGTTAGAGCTAAAATTAGCATGTTTAAAGTGATTTTCATGCTTCCAGGGGCTCGGGAAGTTAATTAAATACCATTTGGAGGCATTTAATGTTCGAGCAAAAACGGCTGATTTTCGACAAAAGAGATAACACCCCCCATTACGTCATGCTTCAGAAATGTGGAAAATGGTCCGTTTTCAAATGTTTTATTTTTGAACGTCAGTTCACATTTGTAGGTGGATCATCAGTGTTAGAGCTAAAATTAGCATGTTTAAAGTGATTTTCATGCTTCCAGGGGCTCGGGAAGTTAATTAAATACCATTTGGAGGCATTTAATGTTCGAGCAAAAATGGCTGATTTTCGACAAAAGAGATAACACCCCCCCATTACGTCATGCTTCAGAAATGTGGAAAATGGTCCGTTTTCAAATGTTTTATTTTTGAACGTCAGTTCACATTTGTAGGCGGATCATCAGTGTTAGAGCTAAAATTAGCATGTTTAAAGTGATTTTCATGCTTCCAGGGGCCCAAAACACAAGATTTATGGAATGGTTAAAAGTGCATGAAAATGGCCAATTTACTCACTCTGAGTTCTCAAAAAGGGTTTCTTCACCCCGGGAAGTTAATTAAATACCATTTGGAGGCATTTAATGTTCGAGCAAAAACGGCTGATTTTCGACAAAAGAGATAACACCCCCCCATTACGTCATGCTTCAGAAATGTGGAAAATGGTCCGTTTTCAAATGTTTTATTTTTGAACGTCAGTTCACATTTGTAGGTGGATCATCAGTGTTAGAGCTAAAATTAGCATGTTTAAAGTGATTTTCATGCTTCCAGGGGCTCGGGAAGTTAATTAAATACCATTTGGAGGCATTTAATGTTCGAGCAAAAATGGCTGATTTTCGACAAAAGAGATAACACCCCCCCCATTACGTCATGCTTCAGAACTGTGGAAAATGGTCCGTTTTCAAATGTTTTATTTTTGAACGTCAGTTCACATTTGTAGGTGGATCATCAGTGTTAGAGCTAAAATTAGCATGTTTAAAGTGATTTTCATGCTTCCAGGGGCCCAAAACACAAGATTTATGGAATGGTTAAAAGTGCATGAAAATGGCCAATTTACTCACTCTGAGTTCTCAAAAAGGGTTTCTTCACCCCGGGAAGTTAATTAAATACCATTTGGAGGCATTTAATGTTCGAGCAAAAACAGCTGATTTTCGACAAAAGAGATAACACCCCCCCCATTACGTCATGCTTCAGAAATGTGGAAAATGGTCCGTTTTCAAATGTTTTATTTTTGAACGTCAGTTCACATTTGTAGGTGGATCATCAGTGTTAGAGCTTAAATTAGCATGTTTAAAGTGATTTTCATGCTTCCAGGGGCTCGGGAAGTTAATTAAATACCATTTGGAGGCATTTAATGTTCGAGCAAAAACGGCTGATTTTCGACAAAAGAGATAACACCCCCCCATTACGTCATGCTTCAGAAATATGGAAAATGGTCCGTTTTCAAATGTTTTATTTTTGAACGTCAGTTCACATTTGTAGGTGGATCATCAGTGTTAGAGCTAAAATTAGCATGTTAAAAGTGATTTTCATGCTTCCAGGGGCTCGGGAAGTTAATTAAATACCATTTGGAGGCATTTAATGTTCGAGCAAAAACGGCTGATTTTCGACAAAAGAGATAACACCCCCCCATTACGTCATGCTTCAGAAATGTGGAAAATGGTCCGTTTTCAAATGTTTTATTTTTGAACGTCAGTTCACATTTGTAGGTGGATCATCAGTGTTAGAGCTAAAATTAGCATGTTTAAAGTGATTTTCATGCTTCCAGGGGCTCGGGAAGTTAATTAAATATCATTTGGAGGCATTTAATGTTCGAGCAAAAACGGCTGATTTTCGACAAAAGAGATAACACCCCCCCATTACGTCATGCTTCAGAAATGTGGAAAATGGTCCGTTTTCAAATGTTTTATTTTTGAACGTCAGTTCACATTTGTAGGTGGATCATCAGTGTTAGAGCTAAAATTAGCATGTTTAAAGTGATTTTCATGCTTCCAGGGGCTCGGGAAGTGAAATAAATACCATTTGGAGGCATTTAATGTTCGAGCAAAAACGGCTGATTTTCGACAAAAGAGATAACACCCCCCATTACGTCATGCTTCAGAAATGTGGAAAATGGTCCGTTTTCAAATGTTTTATTTTTGAATGTCAGTTCACATTTGTAGGTGGATCATCAGTGTTAGAGCTAAAATTAGCATGTTTAAAGTGATTTTCATGCTTCCAGGGGCTCGGGAAGTTAATTAAATACCATT
Source organism: Lissotriton vulgaris (assembly GCF_964263255.1). Lineage (NCBI taxonomy): Eukaryota > Metazoa > Chordata > Amphibia > Caudata > Salamandridae > Lissotriton > Lissotriton vulgaris. The sequence goes on along the minus strand of NW_028246241.1, from coordinate 705,173 downwards.
TGGAGGCATTTAATGTTCGAGCAAAAACGGCTGATTTTCGACAAAAGAGATAACACCCCCCAATTACGTCATGCTTCAGAAATGTGGAAAATGGTCCGTTTTCAAATGTTTTATTTTTGAATGTCAGTTCACATTTGTAGGTGGATCATCAGTGTTAGAGCTAAAATTAGCATGTTTAAAGTGATTTTCATGCTTCCAGGGGCTCGGGAAGTTAATTAAATACCATTTGGAGGCATTTAATGTTCGAGCAAAAACGGCTGATTTTCGACAAAAGAGATAACACCCCCCCATTACGTCATGCTTCAGAAATATGGAAAATGGTCCGTTTTCAAATGTTTTATTTTTGAACGTCAGTTCACATTTGTAGGTGGATCATCAGTGTTAGAGCTAAAATTAGCATGTTTAAAGTGATTTTCATGCTTCCAGGGGCTCGGGAAGTGAAATAAATACCATTTGGAGGCATTTAATGTTCGAGCAAAAACGGCTGATTTTCGACAAAAGAGATAACACCCCCCCCATTACGTCATGCTTCAGAAATGTGGAAAATGGTCCGTTTTCAAATGTTTTATTTTTGAACGTCAGTTCACATTTGTTGGTGGATCATCAGTGTTAGAGCTAAAATTAGCATGTTTAAAGTGATTTTCATGCTTCCAGGGGCTCGGGAAGTGAAATAAATACCATTTGGAGGCATTTAATGTTCGAGCAAAAACGGCTGATTTTCGACAAAAGAGATAACACCCCCCCATTACGTCATGCTTCAGAAATGTGGAAAATGGTCCGTTTTCAAATGTTTTATTTTTGAACGCCAGTTCACATTTGTAGGTGGATCATCAGTGTTAGAGCTAAAATTAGCATGTTTAAAGTGATTTTCATGCTTCCAGGGCCTCGGGAAGTGAAATAAATACCATTTGGAGGCATTTAATGTTCGAGCAAAAACGGCTGATTTTCGACAAAAGAGATAACACCCCCCCATTACGTCATGCTTCAGAAATGTGGAAAATGGTCCGTTTTCAAATATTTTATTTTTGAACGTCAGTTCACATTTGTAGGTGGATCATCAGTGTTAGAGCTAAAATTAGCATGTTTAAAGTGATTTTCATGCTTCCAGGGGCCCAAAACACAAGATTTATGGAATGGTTAAAAGTGCATGAAAATGCCCAATTTACTCACTCTGAGTTCTCAAAAAGGGTTTCTTCACCCCGGGAAGTTAATTAAATACCATTTGGATGCATTTAATGTTCGAGCAAAAACGGCTGATTTTCGACAAAAGAGATAACACCCCCTCATTACGTCATGCTTCAGAAATGTGGAAAATGGTCCGTTTTCAAATGTTTTATTTTTGAACGTCAGTTCACATTTGTAGGTGGATCATCAGTGTTAGAGCTAAAATTAGCATGTTTAAAGTGATTTTCATGCTTCCAGGGGCCCAAAACACAAGATTTATGGAATGGTTAAAAGTGCATGAAAATGGCCAATTTACTCACTCTGAGTTCTCAAAAAGGGTTTCTTCACCCCGGGAAGTTAATTAAATACCATTTGGAGGCATTTAATGTTCGAGCAAAAACGGCTGATTTTCGACAAAAGAGATAACACCCCCCCATTACCTCATGCTTCAGAAATGTGGAAAATGGTCCGTTTTCAAATGTTTTATTTTTGAACGTCAGTTCACATTTGTAGGTGGATCATCAGTGTTAGAGCTAAAATTAGCATGTTTAAAGTGATTTTCATGCTTCCAGGGGCCCAAAACACAAGATTTATGGAATGGTTAAAAGTGCATGAAAATGGCCAATTTACTCACTCTGAGTTCTCAAAAAGGGTTTCTTCACCCCGGGAAGTTAATTAATTACCATTTGGAGGCATTTAATGTTCGAGCAAAAACGGCTGATTTTCGACAAAAGAGATAACACCCCCCCATTACGTCATGCTTCAGAAATGTGGAAAATGGTCCGTTTTCAAATGTTTTATTTTTGAACGTCAGTTCACATTTGTTGGTGGATCATCAGTGTTAGAGCTAAAATTAGCATGTTTAAAGTGATTTTCATGCTTCCAGGGGCTCGGGAAGTGAAATAAATACCATTTGGAGGCATTTAATGTTCGAGCAAAAACGGCTGATTTTCGACAAAAGAGATAACACCCCCCCATTACGTCATGCTTCAGAAATGTGGAAAATGGTCCGTTTTCAAATGTTTTATTTTTGAACGTCAGTTCACATTTGTTGGTGGATCATCAGTGTTAGAGCTAAAATTAGCATGTTTAAAGTGATTTTCATGCTTCCAGGGGCTCGGGAAGTGAAATAAATACCATTTGGAGGCATTTAATGTTCGAGCAAAAACGGCTGATTTTCGACAAAAGAGATAACACCCCCCCATTACGTCATGCTTTAGAAATGTGGAAAATGGTCCGTTTTCAAATGTTTTATTTTTGAACGTCAGTTCACATTTGTAGGTGGATCATCAGTGTTAGAGCTAAAATTAGCATGTTTAAAGTGATTTTCATGCTTCCAGGGGCTCGGGAAGTTAATTAAATACCATTTGGAGGCATTTAATGTTCGAGCAAAAACGGCTGATTTTCGACAAAAGAGATAACACCCCCCCATTACGTCATGCTTCAGAAATGTGGAAAATGGTCTGTTTTCAAATATTTTATTTTTGAACGTCAGTTCACATTTGTAGGTGGATCATCAGTGTTAGAGCTAAAATTAGCATGTTTAAAGTGATTTTCATGCTTCCAGGGGCCCAAAACACAAGATTTATGGAATGGTTAAAAGTGCATGAAAATGGCCAATTTACTCACTCTGAGTTCTCAAAAAGGGTTTCTTCACCCCGGGAAGTTAATTAAATACCATTTGGAGGCATTTAATGTTCGAGCAAAAACGGCTGATTTTCGACAAAAGAGATAACACCCCCTCATTACGTCATGCTTCAGAAATGTGGAAAATGGTCCGTTTTCAAATGTTTTATTTTTGAACGTCAGTTCACATTTGTAGGTGGATCATCAGTGTTAGAGCTAAAATTAGCATGTTTAAAGTGATTTTCATGCTTCCAGGGGCCCAAAACACAAGATTTATGGAATGGTTAAAAGTGCATGAAAATGGCCAATTTACTCACTCTGAGTACTCAAAAAGGGTTTCTTCACCCCGGGAAGTTAATTAAATACCATTTGGAGGCATTTAATGTTCGAGCAAAAACGGCTGATTTTCGACAAAAGAGATAACACCCCCCCATTACGTCATGCTTCAGAAATGTTGAAAATGGTCCGTTTTCAAATGTTTTATTTTTGAACGTCAGTTCACATTTGTAGGTGGATCATCAGTGTTAGAGCTAAAATTAGCATGTTTAAAGTGATTTTCATGCTTCCAGGGGCCCAAAACACAAGATTTATGGAATGGTTAAAAGTGCATGAAAATGGCCAATTTACTCACTCTGAGTTCTCAAAAAGGGTTTCTTCACCCCGGGAAGTTAATTAATTACCATTTGGAGGCATTTAATGTTCGAGCAAAAACGGCTGATTTTCGACAAAAGAGATAACACCCCCCCATTACGTCATGCTTCAGAAATGTGGAAAATGGTCCGTTTTCAAATGTTTTATTTTTGAACGTCAGTTCACATTTGTTGGTGGATCATCAGTGTTAGAGCTAAAATTAGCATGTTTAAAGTGATTTTCATGCTTCCAGGGGCTCGGGAAGTGAAAAAAAAAACATTTGGAGGCATTTAATGTTCGAGCAAAAACGGCTGATTTTCGACAAAAGAGATAACACCCCCCCATTACGTCATGCTTCAGAAATGTGGAAAATGGTCCGTTTTCAAATGTTTTATTTTTGAACGTCAGTTCACATTTGTTGGTGGATCATCAGTGTTAGAGCTAAAATTAGCATGTTTAAAGTGATTTTCATGCTTCCAGGGGCTCGGGAAGTGAAATAAATACCATTTGGAGGCATTTAATGTTCGAGCAAAAACGGCTGATTTTCGACAAAAGAGATAACACCCCCCCATTACGTCATGCTTCAGAAATGTGGAAAATGGTCCGTTTTCAAATGTTTTATTTTTGAACGTCAGTTCACATTTGTAGGTGGATCATCAGTGTTAGAGCTAAAATTAGCATGTTTAAAGTGATTTTCATGCTTCCAGGGGCTCGGGAAGTGAAATAAATACCATTTGGAGGCATTTAATGTTCGAGCAAAAACGGCTGATTTTCGACAAAAGAGATAACACCCCCCCATTACGTCATGCTTCAGAAATGTGGAAAATGGTCCGTTTTCAAATGTTTTATTTTTGAATGTCAGTTCACATTTGTAGGTGGATCATCAGTGTTAGAGCTAAAATTAGCATGTTTAAAGTGATTTTCATGCTTCCAGGGGCTCGGGAAGTTAATTAAATACCATTTGGAGGCATTTAATGTTCGAGCAAAAACGGCTGATTTTCGACAAAAGAGATAACACCCCCCCATTACGTCATGCTTCAGAAATGTGGAAAATGGTCCGTTTTCAAATGTTTTATTTTTGAACGTCAGTTCACATTTGTAGGTGGATCATCAGTGTTAGAGCTAAAATTAGCATGTTTAAAGTGATTTTCATGCTTCCAGGGGCTCGGGAAGTTAATTAAATACCATTTGGAGGCATTTAATGTTCGAGCAAAAACGGCTGATTTTCGACAAAAGAGATAACACCCCCCCATTACGTCATGCTTCAGAAATATGGAAAATGGTCCGTTTTCAAATGTTTTATTTTTGAACGTCAGTTCACATTTGTAGGTGGATCATCAGTGTTAGAGCTAAAATTATCATGTTTAAAGTGATTTTCATGCTTCCAGGGGCCCAAAACACAAGATTTATGGAATGGTTAAAAGTGCATGAAAATGGCCAATTTACTCACTCTGAGTACTCAAAAAGGGTTTCTTCACCCCGGGAAGTTAATTAAATACCATTTGGAGGCATTTAATGTTCGAGCAAAAACGGCTGATTTTCGACAAAAGAGATAACACCCCCCCATTACGTCATGCTTCAGAAATGTGGAAAATGGTCCGTTTTCAAATGTTTTATTTTTGAACGTCAGTTCACATTTGTAGGTGGATCATCTTTGTTAGAGCTAAAATTAGCATGTTTAAAGTGATTTTCATGCTTCCAGGGGCTCGGGAAGTTAATTAAATACCATTTGGAGGCATTTAATGTTCGAGCAAAAACGGCTGATTTTCGACAAAAGAGATAACACCCCCCCATTACGTCATGCTTCAGAAATGTGGAAAATGGTCCGTTTTCAAATGTTTTATTTTTGAACGTCAGTTCACATTTGTAGGTGGATCATCAGTGTTAGAGCTAAAATTAGCATGTTTAAAGTGATTTTCATGCTTCCAGGGGCTCGGGAAGTGAAATAAATACCATTTGGAGGCATTTAATGTTCGAGCAAAAACGGCTGATTTTCGACAAAAGAGATAACACCCCCCCATTACGTCATGCTTCAGAAATGTGGAAAATGGTCCGTTTTCAAATGTTTTATTTTTGAATGTCAGTTCACATTTGTAGGTGGATCATCAGTGTTAGAGCTAAAATTAGCATGTTTAAAGTGATTTTCATGCTTCCAGGGGCTCGGGAAGTTAATTAAATACCATTTGGAGGCATTTAATGTTCGAGCAAAAACGGCTGATTTTCGACAAAAGAGATAACACCCCCCATTACGTCATGCTTCAGAAATGTGGAAAATGGTCCGTTTTCAAATGTTTTATTTTTGAACGTCAGTTCACATTTGTAGGTGGATCATCAGTGTTAGAGCTAAAATTAGCATGTTTAAAGTGATTTTCATGCTTCCAGGGGCTCGGGAAGTTAATTAAATACCATTTGGAGGCATTTAATGTTCGAGCAAAAACGGCTGATTTTCGACAAAAGAGATAACACCCCCCCCATTACGTCATGCTTCAGAAATGTGGAAAATGGTCCGTTTTCAAATGTTTTATTTTTGAACGTCAGTTCACATTTGTAGGTGGATCATCAGTGTTAGAGCTAAAATTAGCATGTTTAAAGTGATTTTCATGCTTCCAGGGGCCCAAAACACAAGATTTATGGAATGGTTAAAAGTGCATGAAAATGGCCAATTTACTCACTCTGAGTTCTCAAAAAGGGTTTCTTCACCCCGGGAAGTTAATTAAATACCATTTGGAGGCATTTAATGTTCGAGCAAAAACGGCTGATTTTCGACAAAAGAGATAACACCCCCCCATTACGTCATGCTTCAGAAATGTGGAAAATGGTCCGTTTTCAAATGCTTTATTTTTGAACGTCAGTTCACATTTGTAGGTGGATCATCAGTGTTAGAGCTAAAATTAGCATGTTTAAAGTGATTTTCATGCTTCCAGGGGCCCAAAACACAAGATTTATGGAATGGTTAAAAGTGCATGAAAATGGCCAATTTACTCACTCTGAGTACTCAAAAAGGGTTTCTTCACCCCGGGAAGTTAATTAAATACCATTTGGAGGCATTTAATGTTCGAGCAAAAACGGCTGATTTTCGACAAAAGAGATAACACCCTTCATTACGTCATGCTTCAGAAATGTGGAAAATGGTCTGTTTTCAAATGTTTTATTTTTGAACGTCAGTTCACATTTGTAGGTGGATCATCAGTGTTAGAGCTAAAATTAGCATGTTTAAAGTGATTTTCATGCTTCCAGGGGCTCGGGAAGTTAATTAAATACCATTTGGAGGCATTTAATGTTCGAGCAAAAACGGCTGATTTTCGACAAAAGAGATAACACCCCCCCCATTACGTCATGCTTCAGAAATGTGGAAAATGGTCCGTTTTCAAATGTTTTATTTTTGAACGTCAGTTCACATTTGTAGGTGGATCATCAGTGTTAGAGCTAAAATTAGCATGTTTAAAGTGATTTTCATGCTTCCAGGGGCTCGGGAAGTTAATTAAATACCATTTGGAGGCATTTAATGTTCGAGCAAAAACGGCTGATTTTCGACAAAAGAGATAACACCCCCCATTACGTCATGCTTCAGAAATGTGGAAAATGGTCCGTTTTCAAATGTTTTATTTTTGAACGTCAGTTCACATTTGTAGGTGGATCATCAGTGTTAGAGCTAAAATTAGCATGTTTAAAGTGATTTTCATGCTTCCAGGGGCTCGGGAAGTTAATTAAATACCATTTGGAGGCATTTAATGTTCGAGCAAAAACGGCTGATTTTCGACAAAAGAGATAACACCCCCCCATTACGTCATGCTTCAGAAATGTGGAAAATGGTCCGTTTTCAAATGTTTTATTTTTGAACGTCAGTTCACATTTGTAGGTGGATCATCAGTGTTAGAGCTAAAATTAGCATGTTTAAAGTGATTTTCATGCTTCCAGGGGCCCAAAACACAAGATTTATGGAATGGTTAAAAGTGCATGAAAATGGCCAATTTACTCACTCTGAGTTCTCAAAAAGGGTTTCTTCACCCCGGGAAGTTAATTAAATACCATTTGGAGGCATTTAATGTTCGAGCAAAAACGGCTGATTTTCGACAAAAGAGATAACACCCCCCCATTACGTCATGCTTCAGAAATGTGGAAAATGGTCCGTTTTCAAATGTTTTATTTTTGAACGTCAGTTCACATTTGTAGGTGGATCATCAGTGTTAGAGCTAAAATTAGCATGTTTAAAGTGATTTTCATGCTTCCAGGGGCTCGGGAAGTTAATTAAATACCATTTGGAGGCATTTAATGTTCGAGCAAAAATGGCTGATTTTCGACAAAAGAGATAACACCCCCCCCATTACGTCATGCTTCAGAACTGTGGAAAATGGTCCGTTTTCAAATGTTTTATTTTTGAACGTCAGTTCACATTTGTAGGTGGATCATCAGTGTTAGAGCTAAAATTAGCATGTTTAAAGTGATTTTCATGCTTCCAGGGGCCCAAAACACAAGATTTATGGAATGGTTAAAAGTGCATGAAAATGGCCAATTTACTCACTCTGAGTACTCAAAAAGGGTTTCTTCACCCCGGGAAGTTAATTAAATACCATTTGGAGGCATTTAATGTTCGAGCAAAAACGGCTGATTTTCGACAAAAGAGATAACACCCCCCCCATTACGTCATGCTTCAGAAATGTGGAAAATGGTCCGTTTTCAAATGTTTTATTTTTGAACGTCAGTTCACATTTGTAGGTGGATCATCAGTGTTAGAGCTAAAATTAGCATGTTTAAAGTGATTTTCATGCTTCCAGGGGCTCGGGAAGTTAATTAAATACCATTTGGAGGCATTTAATGTTCGAGCAAAAACGGCTGATTTTCGACAAAAGAGATAACACCCCCCCATTACGTCATGCTTCAGAAATGTGGAAAATGGTCCGTTTTCAAATGTTTTATTTTTGAACGTCAGTTCACATTTGTAGGTGGATCATCAGTGTTAGAGCTAAAATTAGCATGTTTAAAGTGATTTTCATGCTTCCAGGGGCTCGGGAAGTGAAATAAATACCATTTGGAGGCATTTAATGTTCGAGCAAAAACGGCTGATTTTCGACAAAAGAGATAACACCCCCCCATTACGTCATGCTTCAGAAATGTGGAAAATGGTCCGTTTTCAAATGTTTTATTTTTGAATGTCAGTTCACATTTGTAGGTGGATCATCAGTGTTAGAGCTAAAATTAGCATGTTTAAAGTGATTTTCATGCTTCCAGGGGCTCGGGAAGTTAATTAAATACCATTTGGAGGCATTTAATGTTCGAGCAAAAACGGCTGATTTTCGACAAAAGAGATAACACCCCCCCATTACGTCATGCTTCAGAAATGTGGAAAATGGTCCGTTTTCAAATGTTTTATTTTTGAACGTCAGTTCACATTTGTAGGTGGATCATCAGTGTTAGAGCTAAAATTAGCATGTTTAAAGTGATTTTCATGCTTCCAGGGGCTCGGGAAGTTAATTAAATACCATTTGGAGGCATTTAATGTTCGAGCAAAAACTGCAGATTTTCGACAAAAGAGATAACACCCCCCATTACGTCATGCTTCAGAAATGTGGAAAATGGTCCGTTTTCAAATGTTTTATTTTTGAACGTCAGTTCACATTTGTAGGTGGATCATCAGTGTTAGAGCTAAAATTAGCATGTTTAAAGTGATTTTCATGCTTCCAGGGGCTCGGGAAGTTAATTAAATACCATTTGGAGGCATTTAATGTTCGAGCAAAAACGGCTGATTTTCGACAAAAGAGATAACACCCCCCCATTACGTCATGCTTCAGAAATGTGGAAAATGGTCCGTTTTCAAATGTTTTATTTTTGAACGTCAGTTCACATTTGTAGGTGGATCATCAGTGTTAGAGCTAAAATTAGCATGTTTAAAGTGATTTTCATGCTTCCAGGGGCACAAAACACAAGATTTATGGAATGGTTAAAAGTGCATGAAAATGGCCAATTTACTCACTCTGAGTTCTCAAAAAGGGTTTCTTCACCCCGGGAAGTTAATTAAATACCATTTGGAGGCATTTAATGTTCGAGCAAAAACGGCTGATTTTCGACAAAAGAGATAACACCCCCCCATTACGTCATGCTTCAGAAATGTGGAAAATGGTCCGTTTTCAAATGTTTTATTTTTGAACGTCAGTTCACATTTGTAGGTGGATCATCAGTGTTAGAGCTAAAATTAGCATGTTTAAAGTGATTTTCATGCTTCCAGGGGCTCGGGAAGTTAATTAAATACCATTTGGAGGCATTTAATGTTCGAGCAAAAACGGCTGATTTTCGACAAAAGAGATAACACCCCCCCCCATTACGTCATGCTTCAGAAATGTGGAAAATGGTCCGTTTTCAAATGTTTTATTTTTGAACGTCAGTTCACATTTGTAGGTGGATCATCAGTGTTAGAGCTAAAATTAGCATGTTTAAAGTGATTTTCATGCTTCCAGGGGCCCAAAACACAAGATTTATGGAATGGTTAAAAGTGCATGAAAATGGCCAATTTACTCACTCTGAGTTCTCAAAAAGGGTTTCTTCACCCCGGGAAGTTAATGAAATACCATTTGGAGGCATTTAATGTTCGAGCAAAAACTACTGATTTTCGACAAAAGAGATAACACCCCCCCATTACGTCATGCTTCAGAAATATGGAAAATGGTCCGTTTTCAAATGTTTTATTTTTGAACGTCAGTTCACATTTGTAGGTGGATCATCAGTGTTAGAGCTAAAATTAGCATGTTTAAAGTGATTTTCATGCTTCCAGGGGCTCGGGAAGTTAATTAAATACCATTTGGAGGCATTTAATGTTCGAGCAAAAACGGCTGATTTTCGACAAAAGAGATAACACCCCCCCATTACGTCATGCTTCAGAAATGTGGAAAATGGTCCGTTTTCAAATGTTTTATTTTTTAACGTCAGTTCACATTTGTAGGTGGATCATCAGTGTTAGAGCTAAAATTAGCATGTTTAAAGTGATTTTCATGCTTCCAGGGGCTCGGGAAGTCAATTAAATACCATTTGGAGGCATTTAATGTTCGAGCAAAAACGGCTGATTTTCGACAAAAGAGATAACACCCCCCCATTACGTCATGCTTCAGAAATGTGGAAAATGGTCCATTTTCAAATATTTTATTTTTGAACGTCAGTTCACATTTGTAGGTGGATCATCAGTGTTAGAGCTAAAATTAGCATGTTTAAAGTGATTTTCATGCTTCCAGGGGCCCAAAACACAAGATTTATGGAATGGTTAAAAGTGCATGAAAATGGCCAATTTACTCACTCTGAGTTCTCAAAAAGGGTTTCTTCACCCCGGGAAGTTAATTAAATACCATTTGGAGGCATTTAATGTTCGAACAAAAACGGCTGATTTTCGACAAAAGAGATAACACCCCCTCATTACGTCATGCTTCAGAAATGTGGAAAATGGTCCGTTTTCAAATGTTTTATTTTTGAACGTCAGTTCACATTTGTAGGTGGATCATCAGTGTTAGAGCTAAAATTAGCATGTTTAAAGTGATTTTCATGCTTCCAGGGGCCCAAAACACAAGATTTATGGAATGGTTAAAAGTGCATGAAAATGGCCAATTTACTCACTCTGAGTACTCAAAAAGGGTTTCTTCACCCCGGGAAGTTAATTAAATACCATTTGGAGGCATTTAATGTTCGAGCAAAAACGGCTGATTTTCGACAAAAGAGATAACACCCCCCCATTACGTCATGCTTCAGAAATGTTGAAAATGGTCCGTTTTCAAATGTTTTATTTTTGAACGTCAGTTCACATTTGTAGGTGGATCATCAGTGTTAGAGCTAAAATTAGCATGTTTAAAGTGATTTTCATGCTTCCAGGGGCTCGGGAAGTGAAATAAATACCATTTGGAGGCATTTAATGTTCGAGCAAAAACGGCTGATTTTCGACAAAAGAGATAACACCCCCCCATTACGTCATGCTTCAGAAATGTGGAAAATGGTCCGTTTTCAAATGTTTTATTTTTGAACGTCAGTTCACATTTGTAGGTGGATCATCAGTGTTAGAGCTAAAATTAGCATGTTTAAAGTGATTTTCATGCTTCCAGGTTCTCAGGAAGTTAATTAAATACCATTTGGAGGCATTTAATGTTCGAGCAAAAACGGCTGATTTTTGACAAAAGAGATAACACCCCCCCATTACGTCATGCTTCAGAAATGTGGAAAATGGTCCGTTTTCAAATGTTTTATTTTTGAACGTCAGTTCACATTTGTAGGTGGATCATCAGTGTTAGAGCTAAAATTAGCATGTTTAAAGTGATTTTCATGCTTCCAGGGGCCCAAAACACAAGATTTATGGAATGGTTAAAAGTGCATGAAAATGGCCAATTTACTCACTCTGAGTTCTCAAAAAGGGTTTCTTCACCCCGGGAAGTTAATTAATTACCATTTGGAGGCATTTAATGTTCGAGCAAAAACGGCTGATTTTCGACAAAAGAGATAACACCCCCCCATTGCGTCATGCTTCAGAAATGTGGAAATTGGTCCGTTTTCAAATTTTTATTTTTGAACGTCAGTTCACATTTGTTGGTGGATCATCAGTGTTAGAGCTAAAATTAGCATGTTTAAAGTGATTTTCATGCTTCCAGGGGCTCGGGAAGTGAAATAAATACCATTTGGAGGCATTTAATGTTCGAGCAAAAACGGCTGATTTTCGACAAAAGAGATAACACCCCCCCCATTACGTCATGCTTCAGAAATGTGGAAAATGGTCCGTTTTCAAATGTTTTATTTTTGAACGTCAGTTCACATTTGTTGGTGGATCATCAGTGTTAGAGCTAAAATTAGCATGTTTAAAGTGATTTTCATACTTCCAGGGGCTCGGGAAGTGAAATAAATACCATTTGGAGGCATTTAATGTTCGAGCAAAAACGGCTGATTTTCGACAAAAGAGATAACACCCCCCCATTACGTCATGCTTCAGAAATGTGGAAAATGGTCCGTTTTCAAATGTTTTATTTTTGAACATCAGTTCACATTTGTAGGTGGATCATCAGTGTTAGAGCTAAAATTAGCATGTTTAAAGTGATTTTCATGCTTCCAGGGGCTCGGGAAGTGAAATAAATACCATTTGGAGGCATTTAATGTTCGAACAAAAACGGCTGATTTTCGACAAAAGAGATAACACCCCCCCATTACGTCATGCTTCAGAAATGTGGAAAATGGTCCGTTTTCAAATATTTTATTTTTGAACGTCAGTTCACATTTGTAGGTGGATCATCAGTGTTAGAGCTAAAATTAGCATGTTTAAAGTGATTTTCATGCTTCCAGGGGCCCAAAACACAAGATTTATGGAATGGTTAAAAGTGCATGAAAATGGCCAATTTACTCACTCTGAGTTCTCAAAAAGGGTTTCTTCACCCCGGGAAGTTAATTAAATACCATTTGGAGGCATTTAATGTTCGAGCAAAAACGGCTGATTTTCGACAAAAGAGATAACACCCCCTCATTACGTCATGCTTCAGAAATGTGGAAAATGGTCCGTTTTCAAATGTTTTATTTTTGAACGTCAGTTCACATTTGTAGGTGGATCATCAGTGTTAGAGCTAAAATTAGCATGTTTAAAGTGATTTTCATGCTTCCAGGGGCCCAAAACACAAGATTTATGGAATGGTTAAAAGTGCATGAAAATGGCCAATTTACTCACTCTGAGTTCTCAAAAAGGGTTTCTTCACCCCGGGAAGTTAATTAAATACCATTTGGAGGCATTTAATGTTCGAGCAAAAACGGCTGATTTTCGACAAAAGAGATAACACCCCCCCATTACGTCATGCTTCAGAAATGTGGAAAATGGTCCGTTTTCAAATGTTTTATTTTTGAACGTCAGTTCACATTTGTAGGTGGATCATCAGTGTTAGAGCTAAAATTAGCATGTTTAAAGTGATTTTCATACTTCCAGGGGCCCAAAACACAAGATTTATGGAATGGTTAAAAGTGCATGAAAATGGCCAATTTGCTCACTCTGAGTTCTCAAAAAGGGTTTCTTCACCCCGGGAAGTTAATTAATTACCATTTGGAGGCATTTAATGTTCGAGCAAAAACGGCTGATTTTCGACAAAAGAGATAACACCCCCCCATTACGTCATGCTTCAGAAATGTGGAAAATGGTCCGTTTTCAAATGTTTTATTTTTGAACGTCAGTTCACATTTGTTGGTGGATCATCAGTGTTAGAGCTAAAATTAGCATGTTTAAAGTGATTTTCATGCTTCCAGGGGCTCGGGAAGTGAAATAAATACCATTTGGAGGCATTTAATGTTCGAGCAAAAACGGCTGATTTTCGACAAAAGAGATAACACCCCCCATTACGTCATGCTTCAGAAATGTGGAAAATGGTCCGTTTTCAAATGTTTTATTTTTGAACGTCAGTTCACATTTGTTGGTGGATCATCAGTGTTAGAGTTAAAATTAGCATGTTTAAAGTGATTTTCATGCTTCCAGGGGCTCGGGAAGTGAAATAAATACAATTTAGAGGCATTTAATGTTCGAGCAAAAACGGCTGATTTTCGACAAAAGAGATAACACCCCCCCATTACGTCATGCTTTAGAAATGTGGAAAATGGTCCGTTTTCAAATGTTTTATTTTTGAACGTCAGTTCACATTTGTAGGTGGATCATCAGTGTTAGAGCTAAAATTAGCATGTTTAAAGTGATTTTCATGCTTCCAGGGGCTCGGGAAGTTAATTAAATACCATTTGGAGGCATTTAATGTTCGAGCAAAAACGGCTGATTTTCGAAAAAAGAGATAACACTCCCCATTACGTCATGCTTCAGAAATGTGGAAAATGGTCCGTTTTCAAATGTTTTATTTTTGAACGTCAGTTCACATTTGTAGGTGGATCATCAGTGTTAGAGCTAAAATTAGCATGTTTAAAGTGATTTTCATGCTTCCAGGGGCTCGGGAAGTTAATTAAATACCATTTGGAGGCATTTAATGTTCGAGCAAAAACGGCTGATTTTCGACAAAAGAGATAACACCCCCTCATTACGTCATGCTTCAGAAATGTGGAAAATGGTCCGTTTTCAAATGTTTTATTTTTGAACGTCAGTTCACATTTGTAGGTGGATCATCAGTGTTAGAGCTAAAATTAGCATGTTTAAAGTGATTTTCATGCTTCCAGGGGCCCAAAACACAAGATTTATGGAATGGTTAAAAGTGCATGAAAATGGCCAATTTACTCACTCTGAGTTCTCAAAAAGGGTTTCTTCACCCCGGGAAGTTAATTAAATACCATTTGGAGGCATTTAATGTTCGAGCAAAAACGGCTGATTTTCGACAAAAGAGATAACACCCCCCCATTACGTCATGCTTCAGAAATGTGGAAAATGGTCTGTTTTCAAATGTTTTATTTTTGAACGTCAGTTCACATTTGTAGGTGGATCATCAGTGTTAGAGCTAAAATTAGCATGTTTAAAGTGATTTTCATACTTCCAGGGGCCCAAAACACAAGATTTATGGAATGGTTAAAAGTGCATGAAAATGGCCAATTTGCTCACTCTGAGTTCTCAAAAAGGGTTTCTTCACCCCGGGAAGTTAATTAATTACCATTTGGAGGCATTTAATGTTCGAGCAAAAACGGCTGATTTTCGACAAAAGAGATAACACCCCCCCATTACGTCATGCTTCAGAAATGTGGAAAATGGTCCGTTTTCAAATGTTTTATTTTTGAACGTCAGTTCACATTTGTTGGTGGATCATCAGTGTTAGAGCTAAAATTAGCATGTTTAAAGTGATTTTCATGCTTCCAGGGGCTCGGGAAGTGAAATAAATACCATTTGGAGGCATTTAATGTTCGAGCAAAAACGGCTGATTTTCGACAAAAGAGATAACACCCCCCCATTACGTCATGCTTCAGAAATGTGGAAAATGGTCCGTTTTCAAATGTTTTATTTTTGAACGTCAGTTCACATTTGTTGGTGGATCATCAGTGTTAGAGCTAAAATTAGCATGTTTAAAGTGATTTTCATGCTTCCAGGGGCTCGGGAAGTGAAATAAATACAATTTAGAGGCATTTAATGTTCGAGCAAAAACGGCTGATTTTCGACAAAAGAGATAACACCCCCCCATTATGTCATGCTTTAGAAATGTGGAAAATGGTCCGTTTTCAAATGTTTTATTTTTGAACGTCAGTTCACATTTGTAGGTGGATCATCAGTGTTAGAGCTAAAATTAGCATGTTTAAAGTGATTTTCATGCTTCCAGGGGCTCGGGAAGTTAATTAAATACCATTTGGAGGCATTTAATGTTCGAGCAAAAACGGTTGATTTTCGACAAAAGAGATAACACCCCCCATTACGTCATGCTTCAGAAATGTGGAAAATGGTCCGTTTTCAAATGTTTTATTTTTGAACGTCAGTTCACATTTGTAGGTGGATCATCAGTGTTAGAGCTAAAATTAGCATGTTTAAAGTGATTTTCATGCTTCCAGGGGCTCGGGAAGTTAATTAAATACCATTTGGAGGCATTTAATGTTCGAGCAAAAACGGCTGATTTTCGACAAAAGAGATAACACCCCCCCATTACGTCATGCTTCAGAAATATGGAAAATGGTCCGTTTTCAAATGTTTTATTTTTGAACGTCAGTTCACATTTGTAGGTGGATCATCAGTGTTAGAGCTAAAATTAGCATGTTTAAAGTGATTTTCATGCTTCCAGGGGCCCAAAACACAAGATTTATGGAATGGTTAAAAGTGCATGAAAATGGCCAATTTACTCACTCTGAGTTCTCAAAAAGGGTTTCTTCACCCCGGGAAGTTAATTAAATACCATTTGGAGGCATTTAATGTTCGAGCAAAAACGGCTGATTTTCGACAAAAGAGATAACACCCCCCCATTACGTCATGCTTCAGAAATGTGGAAAATGGTCCGTTTTCAAATGTTTTATTTTTGAACGTCAGTTCACATTTGTAGGTGGATCATCAGTGTTAGAGCTAAAATTAGCATGTTTAAAGTGATTTTCATGCTTCCAGGGGCCCAAAACACAAGATTTATGGAATGGTTAAAAGTGCATGAAAATGGCCAATTTACTCACTCTGAGTACTCAAAAAGGGTTTCTTCACCCCGGGAAGTTAATTAAATACCATTTGGAGGCATTTAATGTTCGAGCAAAAACGGCTGATTTTCGACAAAAGAGATAACACCCCCCCATTACGTCATGCTTCAGAAATGTTGAAAATGGTCCGTTTTCAAATGTTTTATTTTTGAACGTCAGTTCACATTTGTAGGTGGATCATCAGTGTTAGAGCTAAAATTAGCATGTTTAAAGTGATTTTCATGCTTCCAGGGGCTCGGGAAGTGAAATAAATACCATTTGGAGGCATTTAATGTTCAAGCAAAAACGGCTGATTTTCGACAAAAGAGATAACACCCCCCCATTACGTCATGCTTCAGAAATGTGGAAAATGGTCCGTTTTCAAATGTTTTATTTTTGAACGTCAGTTCACATTTGTAGGTGGATCATCAGTGTTAGAGCTAAAATTAGCATGTTTAAAGTGATTTTCATGCTTCCAGGGGCTCGGGAAGTTAATTAAATACCATTTGGAGGCATTTAATGTTCGAGCAAAAACGGCTGATTTTTGACAAAAGAGATAACACCCCCCCATTACGTCATGCTTCAGAAATGTGGAAAATGGTCCGTTTTCAAATGTTTTATTTTTGAACGTCAGTTCACATTTGTAGGTGGATCATCAGTGTTAGAGCTAAAATTATCATGTTTAAAGTGATTTTCATGCTTCCAGGGGCCCAAAACACAAGATTTATGGAATGGTTAAAAGTGCATGAAAATGGCCAATTTACTCACTCTGAGTACTCAAAAAGGGTTTCTTCACCCCGGGAAGTTAATTAAATACCATTTGGAGGCATTTAATGTTCGAGCAAAAACGGCTGATTTTCAACAAAAGAGATAACACCCCCCCATTACGTCATGCTTCAGAAATGTGGAAAATGGTCCGTTTTCAAATGTTTTATTTTTGAACGTCAGTTCACATTTGTAGGTGGATCATCAGTGTTAGAGCTAAAATTAGCATGTTTAAAGTGATTTTCATGCTTCCAGGGGCTCGGGAAGTTAATTAAATACCATTTGAAGGCATTTAATGTTCGAGCAAAAACGGCTGATTTTTGACAAAAGAGATAACACCCCCCCATTAGGTCATGCTTCAGAAATGTGGAAAATGGTACGTTTTCAAATGTTTTATTTTTGAACGTCAGTTCACATTTGTAGGTGGATCATCAGTGTTAGAGCTAAAATTAGCATGTTTAAAGTGATTTTCATGCTTCCAGGGGCTCGGGAAGTTAATTAAATACCATTTGGAGGCATTTAATGTTCGAGCAAAAACGGCTGATTTTCGACAAAAGAGATAACACCCCCCCATTACGTCATGCTTCAGAAATGTGGAAAATGGTCCGTTTTCAAATGTTTTATTTTTGAACGTCAGTTCACATTTGTAGGTGGATCATCAGTGTTAGAGCTAAAATTAGCATGTTTAAAGTGATTTTCATGCTTCCAGGGGCCCAAAACACAAGATTTATGGAATGGTTAAAAGTGCATGAAAATGGCCAATTTACTCACTCTGAGTACTCAAAAAGGGTTTCTTCACCCCGGGAAGTTAATTAAATACCATTTGGAGGCATTTAATGTTCGAGCAAAAACAGCTGATTTTCGACAAAAGAGATAACACCCCCCCATTACGTCATGCTTCAGAAATGTTGAAAATGGTCCGTTTTCAAATGTTTTATTTTTGAACGTCAGTTCACATTTGTTGGTGGATCATCAGTGTTAGAGCTAAAATTAGCATGTTTAAAGTGATTTTCATGCTTCCAGGGGCTCGGGAAGTGAAATAAATACCATTTGGAGGCATTTAATGTTCGAGCAAAAATGGCTGATTTTCGACAAAAGAGATAACACCCCCCCATTACGTCATGCTTCAGAAATGTGGAAAATGGTCCGTTTTCAAATGTTTTATTTTTGAACGTCAGTTCACATTTGTAGGTGGATCATCAGTGTTAGAGCTAAAATTAGCATGTTTAAAGTGATTTTCATGCTTCCAGGGGCTCGGGAAGTTAATTAAATACCATTTGGAGGCATTTATTGTTCGAGCAAAAACGGCTGATTTTTGACAAAAGAGATAACACCCCCCCATTACGTCATGCTTCAGAAATGTGGAAAATGGTCCGTTTTCAAATGTTTTATTTTTGAACGTCAGTTCACATTTGTAGGTGGATCATCAGTGTTAGAGCTAAAATTAGCATGTTTAAAGTGATTTTCATGCTTCCAGGGTCCCAAAACACAAGATTTATGGAATGGTTAAAAGTGCATGAAAATGGCCAATTTACTCACTCTGAGTTCTCAAAAAGGGTTTCTTCACCCCGGGAAGTTAATTAATTACCATTTGGAGGCATTTAATGTTCGAGCAAAAACGGCTGATTTTCGACAAAAGAGATAACACCCCCCCATTACGTCATGCTTCAGAAATGTGGAAAATGGTCCGTTTTCAAATGTTTTATTTTTGAACGTCAGTTCACATTTGTTGGTGGATCATCAGTGTTAGAGCTAAAATTAGCATGTTTAAAGTGATTTTCATGCTTCCAGGGGCTCGGGAAGTGAAATAAATACCATTTGGAGGCATTTAATGTTCGAGCAAAAACGGCTGATTTTCGACAAAAGAGATAACACCCCCCCCATTACGTCATGCTTCAGAAATGTGGAAAATGGTCCGTTTTCAAATGTTTTATTTTTGAACGTCAGTTCACATTTGTAGGTGGATCATCAGTGTTAGAGCTAAAATTAGCATGTTTAAAGTGATTTTCATGCTTCCAGGGTCCCAAAACACAAGATTTATGGAATGGTTAAAAGTGCATGAAAATGGCCAATTTACTCACTCTGAGTTCTCAAAAAGGGTTTCTTCACCCCGGGAAGTTAATTAATTACCATTTGGAGGCATTTAATGTTCGAGCAAAAACGGCTGATTTTCAACAAAAGAGATAACACCCCCCCATTACGTCATGCTTCAGAAATGTGGAAAATGGTCCGTTTTCAAATGTTTTATTTTTGAACGTCAGTTCACATTTGTAGGTGGATCATCAGTGTTAGAGCTAAAATTAGCATGTTTAAAGTGATTTTCATGCTTCCAGGGGCTCGGGAAGTTAATTAAATACCATTTGAAGGCATTTAATGTTCGAGCAAAAACGGCTGATTTTCGACAAAAGAGATAACACCCCCCCATTACGTCATGCTTCAGAAATGTGGAAAATGGTCCGTTTTCAAATGTTTTATTTTTGAACGTCAGTTCACATTTGTAGGTGGATCATCAGTGTTAGAGCTAAAATTAGCATGTTTAAAGTGATTTTCATGCTTCCAGGGGCTCGGGAAGTTAATTAAATACCATTTGGAGGCATTTAATGTTCGAGCAAAAACGGCTGATTTTCGACAAAAGAGATAACACCCCCCCATTACGTCATGCTTCAGAAATGTGGAAAATGGTCCGTTTTCAAATGTTTTATTTTTGAACGTCAGTTCACATTTGTAGGTGGATCATCAGTGTTAGAGCTAAAATTAGCATGTTTAAAGTGATTTTCATGCTTCCAGGGGCCCAAAACACAAGATTTATGGAATGGTTAAAAGTGCATGAAAATGGCCAATTTACTCACTCTGAGTACTCAAAAAAGGTTTCTTCACCCCGGGAAGTTAATTAAATACCATTTGGAGGCATTTAATGTTCGAGCAAAAACGGCTGATTTTCGACAAAAGAGATAACACCCCCCCATTACGTCATGCTTCAGAAATGTGGAAAATGGTCCGTTTTCAAATGTTTTATTTTTGAACGTCAGTTCACATTTGTAGGTGGATCATCAGTGTTAGAGCTAAAATTAGCATGTTTAAAGTGATTTTCATGCTTCCAGGGTCCCAAAACACAAGATTTATGGAATGGTTAAAAGTGCATGAAAATGGCCAATTTACTCACTCTGAGTTCTCAAAAAGGGTTTCTTCACCCCGGGAAGTTAATTAATTACCATTTGGAGGCATTTAATGTTCGAGCAAAAACGGCTGATTTTCAACAAAAGAGATAACACCCCCCCATTACGTCATGCTTCAGAAATGTGGAAAATGGTCCGTTTTCAAATGTTTTATTTTTGAACGTCAGTTCACATTTGTAGGTGGATCATCAGTGTTAGAGCTAAAATTAGCATGTTTAAAGTGATTTTCATGCTTCCAGGGGCTCGGGAAGTTAATTAAATACCATTTGAAGGCATTTAATGTTCGAGCAAAAACGGCTGATTTTCGACAAAAGAGATAACACCCCCCCATTACGTCATGCTTCAGAAATGTGGAAAATGGTCCGTTTTCAAATGTTTTATTTTTGAACGTCAGTTCACATTTGTAGGTGGATCATCAGTGTTAGAGCTAAAATTAGCATGTTTAAAGTGATTTTCATGCTTCCAGGGGCTCGGGAAGTTAATTAAATACCATTTGGAGGCATTTAATGTTCGAGCAAAAACGGCTGATTTTCGACAAAAGAGATAACACCCCCCCATTACGTCATGCTTCAGAAATGTGGAAAATGGTCCGTTTTCAAATGTTTTATTTTTGAACGTCAGTTCACATTTGTAGGTGGATCATCAGTGTTAGAGCTAAAATTAGCATGTTTAAAGTGATTTTCATGCTTCCAGGGGCCCAAAACACAAGATTTATGGAATGGTTAAAAGTGCATGAAAATGGCCAATTTACTCACTCTGAGTACTCAAAAAGGGTTTCTTCACCCCGGGAAGTTAATTAAATACCATTTGGAGGCATTTAATGTTCGAGCAAAAACGGCTGATTTTCGACAAAAGAGATAACACCCCCCCATTACGTCATGCTTCAGAAATGTGGAAAATGGTCCGTTTTCAAATGTTTTATTTTTGAACGTCAGTTCACATTTGTAGGTGGATCATCAGTGTTAGAGCTAAAATTAGCATGTTTAAAGTGATTTTCATGCTTCCAGGGGCCCAAAACACAAGATTTATGGAATGGTTAAAAGTGCATGAAAATGGCCAATTTACTCACTCTGAGTACTCAAAAAGGGTTTCTTCACCCCGGGAAGTTAATTAAATACCATTTGGAGGCATTTAATGTTCGAGCAAAAACGGCTGATTTTCGACAAAAGAGATAACACCCTTCATTACGTCATGCTTCAGAAATGTGGAAAATGGTCCGTTTTCAAATGTTTTATTTTTGAACGTCAGTTCACATTTGTAGGTGGATCATCAGTGTTAGAGCTAAAATTAGCATGTTTAAAGTGATTTTCATGCTTCCAGGGGCCCAAAACACAAGATTTATGGAATGGTTAAAAGTGCATGAAAATGGCCAATTTACTCACTCTGAGTACTCAAAAAGGGTTTCTTCACCCCGGGAAGTTAATTAAATACCATTTGGAGGCATTTAATGTTCAAGCAAAAACGGCTGATTTTCGACAAAAGAGATAACACCCCCCCATTACGTCATGCTTCAGAAATGTGGAAAATGGTCCGTTTTCAAATGTTTTATTTTTGAACGTCAGTTCACATTTGTAGGTGGATCATCAGTGTTAGAGCTAAAATTAGCATGTTTAAAGTGATTTTCATGCTTCCAGGGGCCCAAAACACAAGATTTATGGAATGGTTAAAAGTGCATGAAAATGGCCAATTTACTCACTCTGAGTACTCAAAAAGGGTTTCTTCACCCCGGGAAGTTAATTAAATACCATTTGGAGGCATTTAATGTTCGAGCAAAAACGGCTGATTTTCGACAAAAGAGATAACACCCTTCATTACGTCATGCTTCAGAAATGTGGAAAATGGTCAGTTTTCAAATGTTTTATTTTTGAACGTCAGTTCACATTTGTAGGTGGATCATCAGTGTTAGAGCTAAAATTAGCATGTTTAAAGTGATTTTCATGCTTCCAGGGGCTCGGGAAGTTAATTAAATACCATTTGGAGGCATTTAATGTTCGAGCAAAAACGGCTGATTTTCGACAAAAGAGATAACACCCCCCCATTACGTCATGCTTCAGAAATGTGGAAAATGGTCCCTTTTCAAATGTTTTATTTTTGAACGTCAGTTCACATTTGTAGGTGGATCATCAGTGTTAGAGCTAAAATTAGCATGTTTAAAGTGATTTTCATGCTTCCAGGGGCCCAAAACACAAGATTTATGGAATGGTTAAAAGTGCATGAAAATGGCCAATTTACTCACTCTGAGTACTCAAAAAGGGTTTCTTCACCCCGGGAAGTTAATTAAAGACCATTTGGAGGCATTTAATGTTCGAGCAAAAACGGCTGATTTTCGACAAAAGAGATAACACCCTTCATTACGTCATGCTTCAGAAATGTGGAAAATGGTCCATTTTCAAATGTTTTATTTTTGAACGTCAGTTCACATTTGTAGGTGGATCATCAGTGTTAGAGCTAAAATTAGCATGTTTAAAGTGATTTTCATGCTTCCAGGGGCTCGGGAAGTGAAATAAATACCATTTGGAGGCATTTAATGTTCGAGCAAAAACGGCTGATTTTCGACAAAAGAGATAACACCCCCCCATTACGTCATGCTTCAGAAATGTGGAAAATGGTCCGTTTTCAAATGTTTTATTTTTGAACGTCAGTTCACATTTGTAAGTGGATCATCAGTGTTAGAGCTAAAATTAGCATGTTTAAAGTGATTTTCATGCTTCCAGGGGCTCGGGAAGTTAATTAAATACCATTTGGAGGCATTTAATGTTCGAGCAAAAACGGCTGATTTTCGACAATAGAGATAACACCCCCCCATTACGTCATGCTTCAGAAATGTGGAAAATGGTCCGTTTTCAAATGTTTTATTTTTGAACGTCAGTTCACATTTGTAGGTGGATCATCAGTGTTAGAGCTAAAATTAGCATGTTTAAAGTGATTTTCATGCTTCCAGGGGCCCAAAACACAAGATTTATGGAATGGTTAAAAGTGCATGAAAATGGCCAATTTACTCACTCTGAGTACTCAAAAAGGGTTTCTTCACCCCGGGAAGTTATTTAAATACCATTTGGAGGCATTTAATGTTCGAGCAAAAATGGCTGATTTTCGACAAAAGAGATAACACCCCCCCATTACGTCATGCTTCAGAAATGTGGAAAATGGTCCGTTTTCAAATGTTTTATTTTTGAACGTCAGTTCACATTTGTAGGTGGATCATCAGTGTTAGAGCTAAAATTAGCATGTTTAAAGTGATTTTCATGCTTCCAGGGGCTCGGGAAGTTAATTAAATACCATTTGGAGGCATTTAATGTTCGAGCAAAAACGGCTGATTTTCGACAAAAGAGATAACACCCCCCCATTACGTCATGCTTCAGAAATGTGGAAAATGGTCCGTTTTCAAATGTTTTATTTTTGAACGTCAGTTCACATTTGTAGGTGGATCATCAGTGTTAGAGCTAAAATTAGCATGTTTAAAGTGATTTTCATGCTTCCAGGGGCTCGGGAAGTGAAATAAATACCATTTGGAGGCATTTAATGTTCGAGCAAAAACGGCTGATTTTCGACAAAAGAGATAACACCCCCCCATTACGTCATGCTTCAGAAATGTGGAAAATGGTCCGTTTTCAAATGTTTTATTTTTGAATGTCAGTTCACATTTGTAGGTGGATCATCAGTGTTAGAGCTAAAATTAGCATGTTTAAAGTGATTTTCATGCTTCCAGGGGCTCGGGAAGTTAATTAAATACCATTTGGAGGCATTTAATGTTCGAGCAAAAACGGCTGATTTTCGACAAAAGAGATAACACCCCCCCATTACGTCATGCTTCAGAAATGTGGAAAATGGTCCGTTTTCAAATGTTTTATTTTTGAACGTCAGTTCACATTTGTAGGTGGATCATCAGTGTTAGAGCTAAAATTAGCATGTTTAAAGTGATTTTCATGCTTCCAGGGGCTCGGGAAGTTAATTAAATAGAATTTGGAGGCATTTAATGTTCGAGCAAAAACGGCTGATTTTCGACAAAAGAGATAACACCCCCCATTACGTCATGCTTCAGAAATGTGGAAAATGGTCCGTTTTCAAATGTTTTATTTTTGAACGTAAGTTCACATTTGTAGGTGGATCATCAGTGTTAGAGCTAAAATTAGCATGTTTAAAGTGATTTTCATGCTTCCAGGGGCTCGGGAAGTTAATTAAATACCATTTGGAGGCATTTAATGTTCGAGCAAAAACGGCTGATTTTCGACAAAAGAGATAACACCCCCCCATTACGTCATGCTTCAGAAATGTGGAAAATGGTCCGTTTTCAAATGTTTTATTTTTGAACGTCAGTTCACATTTGTAGGTGGATCATCAGTGTTAGAGCTAAAATTAGCATGTTTAAAGTGATTTTCATGCTTCCAGGGGCCCAAAACACAAGATTTATGGAATGGTTAAAAGTGCATGAAAATGGCCAATTTACTCACTCTGAGTTCTCAAAAAGGGTTTCTTCACCCCGGGAAGTTAATTAAATACCATTTGGAGGCATTTAATGTTCGAGCAAAAACGGCTGATTTTCGACAAAAGAGATAACACCCCCCCATTACGTCATGCTTCAGAAATGTGGAAAATGGTCCGTTTTCAAATGTTTTATTTTTGAACGTCAGTTCACATTTGTAGGTGGATCATCAGTGTTAGAGCTAAAATTAGCATGTTTAAAGTGATTTTCATGCTTCCAGGGGCTCTGGAAGTTAATTAAATACCATTTGGAGGCATTTAATGTTCGAGCAAAAACGGCTGATTTTCGACAAAAGAGATAACACCCCCCCCATTACGTCATGCTTCAGAAATGTGGAAAATGGTCCGTTTTCAAATGTTTTATTTTTGAACGTCAGTTCACATTTGTAGGTGGATCATCAGTGTTAGAGCTAAAATTAGCATGTTTAAAGTGATTTTCATGCTTCCAGGGGCCCAAAACACAAGATTTATGGAATGGTTAAAAGTGCATGAAAATGGCCAATTTACTCACTCTGAGTTCTCAAAAAGGGTTTCTTCACCCCAGGAAGTTAATTAAATACCATTTGGAGGCATTTAATGTTCGAGCAAAAACGGCTGATTTTCAACAAAAGAGATAACACCCCCCCATTACGTCATGCTTCAGAAATGTGGAAAATGGTCCGTTTTCAAATGTTTTATTTTTGAACGTCAGTTCACATTTGTAGGTGGATCATCAGTGTTAGAGCTAAAATTAGCATGTTTAAAGTGATTTTCATGCTTCCAGGGGCTCGGGAAGTTAATTAAATACCATTTGAAGGCATTTAATGTTCGAGCAAAAACGGCTGATTTTTGACAAAAGAGATAACACCCCCCCATTAGGTCATGCTTCAGAAATGTGGAAAATGGTCCGTTTTCAAATGTTTTATTTTTGAACGTCAGTTCACATTTGTAGGTGGATCATCAGTGTTAGAGCTAAAATTAGCATGTTTAAAGTGATTTTCATGCTTCCAGGGGCTCGGGAAGTTAATTAAATACCATTTGGAGGCATTTAATGTTCGAGCAAAAACGGCTGATTTTCGACAAAAGAGATAACACCCCCCCATTACGTCATGCTTCAGAAATGTGGAAAATGGTCCGTTTTCAAATGTTTTATTTTTGAACGTCAGTTCACATTTGTAGGTGGATCATCAGTGTTAGAGCTAAAATTAGCATGTTTAAAGTGATTTTCATGCTTCCAGGGGCCCAAAACACAAGATTTATGGAATGGTTAAAAGTGCATGAAAATGGCCAATTTACTCACTCTGAGTACTCAAAAAGGGTTTCTTCACCCCGGGAAGTTAATTAAATACCATTTGGAGGCATTTAATGTTCGAGCAAAAACAGCTGATTTTCGACAAAAGAGATAACACCCCCCCATTACGTCATGCTTCAGAAATGTTGAAAATGGTCCGTTTTCAAATGTTTTATTTTTGAACGTCAGTTCACATTTGTTGGTGGATCATCAGTGTTAGAGCTAAAATTAGCATGTTTAAAGTGATTTTCATGCTTCCAGGGGCTCGGGAAGTGAAATAAATACCATTTGGAGGCATTTAATGTTCGAGCAAAAATGGCTGATTTTCGACAAAAGAGATAACACCCCCCCATTACGTCATGCTTCAGAAATGTGGAAAATGGTCCGTTTTCAAATGTTTTATTTTTGAACGTCAGTTCACATTTGTAGGTGGATCATCAGTGTTAGAGCTAAAATTAGCATGTTTAAAGTGATTTTCATGCTTCCAGGGGCTCGGGAAGTTAATTAAATACCATTTGGAGGCATTTATTGTTCGAGCAAAAACGGCTGATTTTTGACAAAAGAGATAACACCCCCCCATTACGTCATGCTTCAGAAATGTGGAAAATGGTCCGTTTTCAAATGTTTTATTTTTGAACGTCAGTTCACATTTGTAGGTGGATCATCAGTGTTAGAGCTAAAATTAGCATGTTTAAAGTGATTTTCATGCTTCCAGGGTCCCAAAACACAAGATTTATGGAATGGTTAAAAGTGCATGAAAATGGCCAATTTACTCACTCTGAGTTCTCAAAAAGGGTTTCTTCACCCCGGGAAGTTAATTAATTACCATTTGGAGGCATTTAATGTTCGAGCAAAAACGGCTGATTTTCGACAAAAGAGATAACACCCCCCCATTACGTCATGCTTCAGAAATGTGGAAAATGGTCCGTTTTCAAATGTTTTATTTTTGAACGTCAGTTCACATTTGTTGGTGGATCATCAGTGTTAGAGCTAAAATTAGCATGTTTAAAGTGATTTTCATGCTTCCAGGGGCTCGGGAAGTGAAATAAATACCATTTGGAGGCATTTAATGTTCGAGCAAAAACGGCTGATTTTCGACAAAAGAGATAACACCCCCCCCATTACGTCATGCTTCAGAAATGTGGAAAATGGTCCGTTTTCAAATGTTTTATTTTTGAACGTCAGTTCACATTTGTAGGTGGATCATCAGTGTTAGAGCTAAAATTAGCATGTTTATAGTGATTTTCATGCTTCCAGGGTCCCAAAACACAAGATTTATGGAATGGTTAAAAGTGCATGAAAATGGCCAATTTACTCACTCTGAGTTCTCAAAAAGGGTTTCTTCACCCCGGGAAGTTAATTAATTACCATTTGGAGGCATTTAATGTTCGAGCAAAAACGGCTGATTTTCAACAAAAGAGATAACACCCCCCCATTACGTCATGCTTCAGAAATGTGGAAAATGGTCCGTTTTCAAATGTTTTATTTTTGAACGTCAGTTCACATTTGTAGGTGGATCATCAGTGTTAGAGCTAAAATTAGCATGTTTAAAGTGATTTTCATGCTTCCAGGGGCTCGGGAAGTTAATTAAATACCATTTGAAGGCATTTAATGTTCGAGCAAAAACGGCTGATTTTCGACAAAAGAGATAACACCCCCCATTACGTCATGCTTCAGAAATGTGGAAAATGGTCCGTTTTCAAATGTTTTATTTTTGAACGTCAGTTCACATTTGTAGGTGGATCATCAGTGTTAGAGCTAAAATTAGCATGTTTAAAGTGATTTTCATGCTTCCAGGGGCTCGGGAAGTTAATTAAATACCATTTGGAGGCATTTAATGTTCGAGCAAAAACGGCTGATTTTCGACAAAAGAGATAACACCCCCCCATTACGTCATGCTTCAGAAATGTGGAAAATGGTCCGTTTTCAAATGTTTTATTTTTGAACGTCAGTTCACATTTGTAGGTGGATCATCAGTGTTAGAGCTAAAATTAGCATGTTTAAAGTGATTTTCATGCTTCCAGGGGCCCAAAACACAAGATTTATGGAATGGTTAAAAGTGCATGAAAATGGCCAATTTACTCACTCTGAGTACTTAAAAAAGGTTTCTTCACCCCGGGAAGTTAATTAAATACCATTTGGAGGCATTTAATGTTCGAGCAAAAACGGCTGATTTTCGACAAAAGAGATAACACCCCCCCATTACGTCATGCTTCAGAAATGTGGAAAATGGTCCGTTTTCAAATGTTTTATTTTTGAACGTCAGTTCACATTTGTAGGTGGATCATCAGTGTTAGAGCTAAAATTAGCATGTTTAAAGTGATTTTCATGCTTCCAGGGTCCCAAAACACAAGATTTATGGAATGGTTAAAAGTGCATGAAAATGGCCAATTTACTCACTCTGAGTTCTCAAAAAGGGTTTCTTCACCCCGGGAAGTTAATTAATTACCATTTGGAGGCATTTAATGTTCGAGCAAAAACGGCTGATTTTCAACAAAAGAGATAACACCCCCCCATTACGTCATGCTTCAGAAATGTGGAAAATGGTCCGTTTTCAAATGTTTTATTTTTGAACGTCAGTTCACATTTGTAGGTGGATCATCAGTGTTAGAGCTAAAATTAGCATGTTTAAAGTGATTTTCATGCTTCCAGGGGCTCGGGAAGTTAATTAAATACCATTTGAAGGCATTTAATGTTCGAGCAAAAACGGCTGATTTTCGACAAAAGAGATAACACCCCCCCATTACGTCATGCTTCAGAAATGTGGAAAATGGTCCGTTTTCAAATGTTTTATTTTTGAACGTCAGTTCACATTTGTAGGTGGATCATCAGTGTTAGAGCTAAAATTAGCATGTTTAAAGTGATTTTCATGCTTCCAGGGGCTCGGGAAGTTAATTAAATACCATTTGGAGGCATTTAATGTTCGAGCAAAAACGGCTGATTTTCGACAAAAGAGATAACACCCCCCCATTACGTCATGCTTCAGAAATGTGGAAAATGGTCCGTTTTCAAATGTTTTATTTTTGAACGTCAGTTCACATTTGTAGGTGGATCATCAGTGTTAGAGCTAAAATTAGCATGTTTAAAGTGATTTTCATGCTTCCAGGGGCCCAAAACACAAGATTTATGGAATGGTTAAAAGTGCATGAAAATGGCCAATTTACTCACTCTGAGTACTCAAAAAGGGTTTCTTCACCCCGGGAAGTTAATTAAATACCATTTGGAGGCATTTAATGTTCGAGCAAAAACGGCTGATTTTCGACAAAAGAGATAACACCCCCCCATTACGTCATGCTTCAGAAATGTGGAAAATGGTCCGTTTTCAAATGTTTTATTTTTGAACGTCAGTTCACATTTGTAGGTGGATCATCAGTGTTAGAGCTAAAATTAGCATGTTTAAAGTGATTTTCATGCTTCCAGGGGCCCAAAACACAAGATTTATGGAATGGTTAAAAGTGCATGAAAATGGCCAATTTACTCACTCTGAGTACTCAAAAAGGGTTTCTTCACCCCGGGAAGTTAATTAAATACCATTTGGAGGCATTTAATGTTCGAGCAAAAACGGCTGATTTTCGACAAAAGAGATAACACCCTTCATTACGTCATGCTTCAGAAATGTGGAAAATGGTCCGTTTTCAAATGTTTTATTTTTGAACGTCAGTTCACATTTGTAGGTGGATCATCAGTGTTAGAGCTAAAATTAGCATGTTTAAAGTGATTTTCATGCTTCCAGGGGCTTGGGAAGTTAATTAAATACCATTTGGAGGCATTTAATGTTCGAGCAAAAACGGCTGATTTTCGACAAAAGAGATAACACCCCCTCATTACGTCATGCTTCAGAAATGTGGAAAATGGTCCGTTTTCAAATGTTTTATTTTTGAACGTCAGTTCACATTTGTAGGTGGATCATCAGTGTTAGAGCTAAAATTAGCATGTTTAAAGTGATTTTCATGCTTCCAGGGGCCCAAAACACAAGATTTATGGAATGGTTAAAAGTGCATGAAAATGGCCAATTTACTCACTCTGAGTACTCAAAAAGGGTTTCTTCACCCCGGGAAGTTAATTAAATACCATTTGGAGGCATTTAATGTTCGAGCAAAAACGGCTGATTTTCGACAAAAGAGATAACACCCCCCCATTACGTCATGCTTCAGAAATGTGGAAAATGGTCCGTTTTCAAATGTTTTATTTTTGAACGTCAGTTCACATTTGTAGGTGGATCATCAGTGTTAGAGCTAAAATTAGCATGTTTAAAGTGATTTTCATGCTTCCAGGGGCCCAAAACACAAGATTTATGGAATGGTTAAAAGTGCATGAAAATGGCCAATTTACTCACTCTGAGTACTCAAAAAGGGTTTCTTCACCCCGGGAAGTTAATTAAATACCATTTGGAGGCATTTAATGTTCGAGCAAAAACGGCTGATTTTCGACAAAAGAGATAACACCCTTCATTACGTCATGCTTCAGAAATGTGGAAAATGGTCAGTTTTCAAATGTTTTATTTTTGAACGTCAGTTCACATTTGTAGGTGGATCATCAGTGTTAGAGCTAAAATTAGCATGTTTAAAGTGATTTTCATGCTTCCAGGGGCTCGGGAAGTTAATTAAATACCATTTGGAGGCATTTAATGTTCGAGCAAAAACGGCTGATTTTCGACAAAAGAGATAACACCCCCCCATTACGTCATGCTTCAGAAATGTGGAAAATGGTCCGTTTTCAAATGTTTTATTTTTGAACGTCAGTTCACATTTGTAGGTGGATCATCAGTGTTAGAGCTAAAATTAGCATGTTTAAAGTGATTTTCATGCTTCCAGGGGCCCAAAACACAAGATTTATGGAATGGTTAAAAGTGCATGAAAATGGCCAATTTACTCACTCTGAGTACTCAAAAAGGGTTTCTTCACCCCGGGAAGTTAATTAAAGACCATTTGGAGGCATTTAATGTTCGAGCAAAAACGGCTGATTTTCGACAAAAGAGATAACACCCTTCATTACGTCATGCTTCAGAAATGTGGAAAATGGTCCATTTTCAAATGTTTTATTTTTGAACGTCAGTTCACATTTGTAGGTGGATCATCAGTGTTAGAGCTAAAATTAGCATGTTTAAAGTGATTTTCATGCTTCCAGGGGCTCGGGAAGTGAAATAAATACCATTTGGAGGCATTTAATGTTCGAGCAAAAACGGCTGATTTTCGACAAAAGAGATAACACCCCCCCATTACGTCATGCTTCAGAAATGTGGAAAATGGTCCGTTTTCAAATGTTTTATTTTTGAACGTCAGTTCACATTTGTAGGTGGATCATCAGTGTTAGAGCTAAAATTAGCATGTTTAAAGTGATTTTCATGCTTCCAGGGGCTCGGGAAGTTAATTAAATACCATTTGGAGGCATTTAATGTTCGAGCAAAAACGGCTGATTTTCGACAATAGAGATAACACCCCCCCATTACGTCATGCTTCAGAAATGTGGAAAATGGTCCGTTTTCAAATGTTTTATTTTTGAACGTCAGTTCACATTTGTAGGTGGATCATCAGTGTTAGAGCTAAAATTAGCATGTTTAAAGTGATTTTCATGCTTCCAGGGGCTCGGGAAGTTAATTAAATACCATTTGGAGGCATTTAATGTTCAAGCAAAAACGGCTGATTTTCGACAAAAGAGATAACACCCCCCCATTACGTCATGCTTCAGAAATGTGGAAAATGGTCCGTTTTCAAATGTTTTATTTTTGAACGTCAGTTCACATTTGTAGGTGGATCATCAGTGTTAGAGCTAAAATTAGCATGTTTAAAGTGATTTTCATGCTTCCAGGGGCCCAAAACACAAGATTTATGGAATGGTTAAAAGTGCATGAAAATGGCCAATTTACTCACTCTGAGTACTCAAAAAGGGTTTCTTCACCCCGGGAAGTTATTTAAATACCATTTGGAGGCATTTAATGTTCGAGCAAAAACGGCTGATTTTCGACAAAAGAGATAACACCCCCCCATTACGTCATGCTTCAGAAATGTGGAAAATGGTCCGTTTTCAAATGTTTTATTTTTGAACGTCAGTTCACATTTGTAGGTGGATCATCAGTGTTAGAGCTAAAATTAGCATGTTTAAAGTGATTTTCATGCTTCCAGGGGCTCGGGAAGTTAATTAAATACCATTTGGAGGCATTTAATGTTCGAGCAAAAACGGCTGATTTTCGACAAAAGAGATAACACCCCCCCATTACGTCATGCTTCAGAAATGTGGAAAATGGTCCGTTTTCAAATGTTTTATTTTTGAACGTCAGTTCACATTTGTAGGTGGATCATCAGTGTTAGAGCTAAAATTAGCATGTTTAAAGTGATTTTCATGCTTCCAGGGGCTCGGGAAGTGAAATAAATACCATTTGGAGGCATTTAATGTTCGAGCAAAAACGGCTGATTTTCGACAAAAGAGATAACACCCCCCCATTATGTCATGCTTCAGAAATGTGGAAAATGGTCCGTTTTCAAATGTTTTATTTTTGAATGTCAGTTCACATTTGTAGGTGGATCATCAGTGTTAGAGCTAAAATTAGCATGTTTAAAGTGATTTTCATGCTTCCAGGGGCTCGGGAAGTTAATTAAATACCATTTGGAGGCATTTAATGTTCGAGCAAAAACGGCTGATTTTCGACAAAAGAGATAACACCCCCCCATTACGTCATGCTTCAGAAATGTGGAAAATGGTCCGTTTTCAAATGTTTTATTTTTGAACGTCAGTTCACATTTGTAGGTGGATCATCAGTGTTAGAGCTAAAATTAGCATGTTTAAAGTGATTTTCATGCTTCCAGGGGCTCGGGAAGTTAATTAAATAGAATTTGGAGGCATTTAATGTTCGAGCAAAAACGGCTGATTTTCGACAAAAGAGATAACACCCCCCATTACGTCATGCTTCAGAAATGTGGAAAATGGTCCGTTTTCAAATGTTTTATTTTTGAACGTAAGTTCACATTTGTAGGTGGATCATCAGTGTTAGAGCTAAAATTAGCATGTTTAAAGTGATTTTCATGCTTCCAGGGGCTCGGGAAGTTAATTAAATACCATTTGGAGGCATTTAATGTTCGAGCAAAAACGGCTGATTTTCGACAAAAGAGATAACACCCCCCCATTACGTCATGCTTCAGAAATGTGGAAAATGGTCCGTTTTCAAATGTTTTATTTTTGAACGTCAGTTCACATTTGTAGGTGGATCATCAGTGTTAGAGCTAAAATTAGCATGTTTAAAGTGATTTTCATGCTTCCAGGGGCCCAAAACACAAGATTTATGGAATGGTTAAAAGTGCATGAAAATGGCCAATTTACTCACTCTGAGTTCTCAAAAAGGGTTTCTTCACCCCGGGAAGTTAATTAAATACCATTTGGAGGCATTTAATGTTCGAGCAAAAATGGCTGATTTTCGACAAAAGAGATAACACCCCCCCCATTACGTCATGCTTCAGAAATGTGGAAAATGGTCCGTTTTCAAATGTTTTATTTTTGAACGTCAGTTCACATTTGTAGGTGGATCATCAGTGTTAGAGCTAAAATTAGCATGTTTAAAGTGATTTTCATGCTTCCAGGGGCTCTGGAAGTTAATTAAATACCATTTGGAGGCATTTAATGTTCGAGCAAAAACGGCTGATTTTCGACAAAAGAGATAACACCCCCCCCATTACGTCATGCTTCAGAAATGTGGAAAATGGTCCGTTTTCAAATGTTTTATTTTTGAACGTCAGTTCACATTTGTAGGTGGATCATCAGTGTTAGAGCTAAAATTAGCATGTTTAAAGTGATTTTCATGCTTCCAGGGGCCCAAAACACAAGATTTATGGAATGGTTAAAAGTGCATGAAAATGGCCAATTTACTCACTCTGAGTTCTCAAAAAGGGTTTCTTCACCCCAGGAAGTTAATTAAATACCATTTGGAGGCATTTAATGTTCGAGCAAAAACGGCTGATTTTCGACAAAAGAGATAACACCCCCCCATTACGTCATGCTTCAGAAATGTGGAAAATGGTCCGTTTTCAAATGTTTTATTTTTGAACGTCAGTTCACATTTGTAGGTGGATCATCAGTGTTAGAGCTAAAATTAGCATGTTTAAAGTGATTTTCATGCTTCCAGGGGCTCGGGAAGTTAATTAAATACCATTTGGAGGCATTTAATGTTCGAGCAAAAACGGCTGATTTTCGACAAAAGAGATAACACCCCCCCATTACGTCATGCTTCAGAAATGTGGAAAATGGTCCGTTTTCAAATGTTTTATTTTTGAACGTCAGTTCACATTTGTAGGTGGATCATCAGTGTTAGAGCTAAAATTAGCATGTTTAAAGTGATTTTCATGCTTCCAGGGGCTCGGGAAGTTAATTAAATACCATTTGGAGGCATTTAATGTTCGAGCAAAAACGGCTGATTTTCGACAAAAGAGATAACACCCCCCCATTACGTCATGCTTCAGAAATGTGGAAAATGGTCCGTTTTCAAATGTTTTATTTTTGAACGTCAGTTCACATTTGTAGGTGGATCATCAGTGTTAGAGCTAAAATTAGCATGTTTAAAGTGATTTTCATGCTTCCAGGGGCTCGGGAAGTTAATTAAATACCATTTGGAGGCATTTAATGTTCGAGCAAAAACGTCTGATTTTCGACAAAAGAGATAACACCCCCCCATTACGTCATGCTTCAGAAATATGGAAAATGGTCCGTTTTCAAATGTTTTATTTTTGAACGTCAGTTCACATTTGTAGGTGGATCATCAGTGTTAGAGCTAAAATTAGCATGTTTAAAGTGATTTTCATGCTTCCAGGGGCTCGGGAAGTTAATTAAATACCATTTGGAGGCATTTATTGTTCGAGCAAAAACGGCTGATTTTCGACAAAAGAGATAACACCCCCCCATTACGTCATGCTTCAGAAATGTGGAAAATGGTCCGTTTTCAAATGTTTTATTTTTGAACGTCAGTTCACATTTGTAGGTGGATCATCAGTGTTAGAGCTAAAATTAGCATGTTTAAAGTGATTTTCATGCTTCCAGGGGCCCAAAACACAAGATTTATGGAATGGTTAAAAGTGCATGAAAATGGCCAATTTACTCACTCTGAGTACTCAAAAAGGGTTTCTTCACCCCGGGAAGTTAATTAAATACCATTTGGAGGCATTTAATGTTCGAGCAAAAACGGCTGATTTTCGACAAAAGAGATAACACCCCCCCATTACGTCATGCTTCAGAAATGTGGAAAATGGTCCGTTTTCAAATGTTTTATTTTTGAACGTCAGTTCACATTTGTAGGTGGATCATCAGTGTTAGAGCTAAAATTAGCATGTTTAAAGTGATTTTCATGCTTCCAGGGGCCCAAAACACAAGATTTATGGAATGGTTAAAAGTGCATGAAAATGGCCAATTTACTCACTCTGAGTACTCAAAAAGGGTTTCTTCACCCCGGGAAGTTAATTAAATACCATTTGGAGGCATTTAATGTTCGAGCAAAAACGGCTGATTTTCGACAAAAGAGATAACACCCCCCCATTACGTCATGCTTCAGAAATGTGGAAAATGGTCCGTTTTCAAATGTTTTATTTTTGAACGTCAGTTCACATTTGTAGGTGGATCATCAGTGTTAGAGCTAAAATTAGCATGTTTAAAGTGATTTTCATGCTTCCAGGGGCCCAAAACACAAGATTTATGGAATGGTTAAAAGTGCATGAAAATGGCCAATTTACTCACTCTGAGTACTCAAAAAGGGTTTCTTCACCCCGGGAAGTTAATTAAATACCATTTGGAGGCATTTAATGTTCGAGCAAAAACGGCTGATTTTCGACAAAAGAGATAACACCCTTCATTACGTCATGCTTCAGAAATGTGGAAAATGGTCAGTTTTCAAATGTTTTATTTTTGAACGTCAGTTCACATTTGTAGGTGGATCATCAGTGTTAGAGCTAAAATTAGCATGTTTAAAGTGATTTTCATGCTTCCAGGGGCTCGGGAAGTTAATTAAATACCATTTGGAGGCATTTAATGTTCGAGCAAAAACGGCTGATTTTCGACAAAAGAGATAACACCCCCCCATTACGTCATGCTTCAGAAATGTGGAAAATGGTCCGTTTTCAAATGTTTTATTTTTGAACGTCAGTTCACATTTGTAGGTGGATCATCAGTGTTAGAGCTAAAATTAGCATGTTTAAAGTGATTTTCATGCTTCCAGGGGCCCAAAACACAAGATTTATGGAATGGTTAAAAGTGCATGAAAATGGCCAATTTACTCACTCTGAGTACTCAAAAAGGGTTTCTTCACCCCGGGAAGTTAATTAAAGACCATTTGGAGGCATTTAATGTTCGAGCAAAAACGGCTGATTTTCGACAAAAGAGATAACACCCTTCATTACGTCATGCTTCAGAAATGTGGAAAATGGTCCATTTTCAAATGTTTTATTTTTGAACGTCAGTTCACATTTGTAGGTGGATCATCAGTGTTAGAGCTAAAATTAGCATGTTTAAAGTGATTTTCATGCTTCCAGGGGCTCGGGAAGTGAAATAAATACCATTTGGAGGCATTTAATGTTCGAGCAAAAACGGCTGATTTTCGACAAAAGAGATAACACCCCCCCATTACGTCATGCTTCAGAAATGTGGAAAATGGTCCGTTTTCAAATGTTTTATTTTTGAACGTCAGTTCACATTTGTAGGTGGATCATCAGTGTTAGAGCTAAAATTAGCATGTTTAAAGTGATTTTCATGCTTCCAGGGGCTCGGGAAGTTAATTAAATACCATTTGGAGGCATTTAATGTTCGAGCAGAAAACGGCTGATTTTCGACAATAGAGATAACACCCCCCCATTACGTCATGCTTCAGAAATGTGGAAAATGGTCCGTTTTCAAATGTTTTATTTTTGAACGTCAGTTCACATTTGTAGGTGGATCATCAGTGTTAGAGCTAAAATTAGCATGTTTAAAGTGATTTTCATGCTTCCAGGGGCTCGGGAAGTTAATTAAATACCATTTGGAGGCATTTAATGTTCAAGCAAAAACGGCTGATTTTCGACAAAAGAGATAACACCCCCCCATTACGTCATGCTTCAGAAATGTGGAAAATGGTCCGTTTTCAAATGTTTTATTTTTGAACGTCAGTTCACATTTGTAGGTGGATCATCAGTGTTAGAGCTAAAATTAGCATGTTTAAAGTGATTTTCATGCTTCCAGGGGCCCAAAACACAAGATTTATGGAATGGTTAAAAGTGCATGAAAATGGCCAATTTACTCACTCTGAGTACTCAAAAAGGGTTTCTTCACCCCGGGAAGTTATTTAAATACCATTTGGAGGCATTTAATGTTCGAGCAAAAACGGCTGATTTTCGACAAAAGAGATAACACCCCCCCATTACGTCATGCTTCAGAAATGTGGAAAATGGTCCGTTTTCAAATGTTTTATTTTTGAACGTCAGTTCACATTTGTAGGTGGATCATCAGTGTTAGAGCTAAAATTAGCATGTTTAAAGTGATTTTCATGCTTCCAGGGGCTCGGGAAGTTAATTAAATACCATTTGGAGGCATTTAATGTTCGAGCAAAAACGGCTGATTTTCGACAAAAGAGATAACACCCCCCCATTACGTCATGCTTCAGAAATGTGGAAAATGGTCCGTTTTCAAATGTTTTATTTTTGAACGTCAGTTCACATTTGTAGGTGGATCATCAGTGTTAGAGCTAAAATTAGCATGTTTAAAGTGATTTTCATGCTTCCAGGGGCTCGGGAAGTGAAATAAATACCATTTGGAGGCATTTAATGTTCGAGCAAAAACGGCTGATTTTCGACAAAAGAGATAACACCCCCCCATTATGTCATGCTTCAGAAATGTGGAAAATGGTCCGTTTTCAAATGTTTTATTTTTGAATGTCAGTTCACATTTGTAGGTGGATCATCAGTGTTAGAGCTAAAATTAGCATGTTTAAAGTGATTTTCATGCTTCCAGGGGCTCGGGAAGTTAATTAAATACCATTTGGAGGCATTTAATGTTCGAGCAAAAACGGCTGATTTTCGACAAAAGAGATAACACCCCCCCATTACGTCATGCTTCAGAAATGTGGAAAATGGTCCGTTTTCAAATGTTTTATTTTTGAACGTCAGTTCACATTTGTAGGTGGATCATCAGTGTTAGAGCTAAAATTAGCATGTTTAAAGTGATTTTCATGCTTCCAGGGGCTCGGGAAGTTAATTAAATAGAATTTGGAGGCATTTAATGTTCGAGCAAAAACGGCTGATTTTCGACAAAAGAGATAACACCCCCCATTACGTCATGCTTCAGAAATGTGGAAAATGGTCCGTTTTCAAATGTTTTATTTTTGAACGTAAGTTCACATTTGTAGGTGGATCATCAGTGTTAGAGCTAAAATTAGCATGTTTAAAGTGATTTTCATGCTTCCAGGGGCTCGGGAAGTTAATTAAATACCATTTGGAGGCATTTAATGTTCGAGCAAAAACGGCTGATTTTCGACAAAAGAGATAACACCCCCCCATTACGTCATGCTTCAGAAATGTGGAAAATGGTCCGTTTTCAAATGTTTTATTTTTGAACGTCAGTTCACATTTGTAGGTGGATCATCAGTGTTAGAGCTAAAATTAGCATGTTTAAAGTGATTTTCATGCTTCCAGGGGCCCAAAACACAAGATTTATGGAATGGTTAAAAGTGCATGAAAATGGCCAATTTACTCACTCTGAGTTCTCAAAAAGGGTTTCTTCACCCCGGGAAGTTAATTAAATACCATTTGGAGGCATTTAATGTTCGAGCAAAAACGGCTGATTTTCGACAAAAGAGATAACACCCCCCCCATTACGTCATGCTTCAGAAATGTGGAAAATGGTCCGTTTTCAAATGTTTTATTTTTGAACGTCAGTTCACATTTGTAGGTGGATCATCAGTGTTAGAGCTAAAATTAGCATGTTTAAAGTGATTTTCATGCTTCCAGGGGCTCTGGAAGTTAATTAAATACCATTTGGAGGCATTTAATGTTCGAGCAAAAACGGCTGATTTTCGACAAAAGAGATAACACCCCCCCCATTACGTCATGCTTCAGAAATGTGGAAAATGGTCCGTTTTCAAATGTTTTATTTTTGAACGTCAGTTCACATTTGTAGGTGGATCATCAGTGTTAGAGCTAAAATTAGCATGTTTAAAGTGATTTTCATGCTTCCAGGGGCCCAAAACACAAGATTTATGGAATGGTTAAAAGTGCATGAAAATGGCCAATTTACTCACTCTGAGTTCTCAAAAAGGGTTTCTTCACCCCAGGAAGTTAATTAAATACCATTTGGAGGCATTTAATGTTCGAGCAAAAACGGCTGATTTTCGACAAAAGAGATAACACCCCCCCATTACGTCATGCTTCAGAAATGTGGAAAATGGTCCGTTTTCAAATGTTTTATTTTTGAACGTCAGTTCACATTTGTAGGTGGATCATCAGTGTTAGAGCTAAAATTAGCATGTTTAAAGTGATTTTCATGCTTCCAGGGGCTCGGGAAGTTAATTAAATACCATTTGGAGGCATTTAATGTTCGAGCAAAAACGGCTGATTTTCGACAAAAGAGATAACACCCCCCCATTACGTCATGCTTCAGAAATGTGGAAAATGGTCCGTTTTCAAATGTTTTATTTTTGAACGTCAGTTCACATTTGTAGGTGGATCATCAGTGTTAGAGCTAAAATTAGCATGTTTAAAGTGATTTTCATGCTTCCAGGGGCTCGGGAAGTTAATTAAATACCATTTGGAGGCATTTAATGTTCGAGCAAAAACGGCTGATTTTCGACAAAAGAGATAACACCCCCCCATTACGTCATGCTTCAGAAATGTGGAAAATGGTCCGTTTTCAAATGTTTTATTTTTGAACGTCAGTTCACATTTGTAGGTGGATCATCAGTGTTAGAGCTAAAATTAGCATGTTTAAAGTGATTTTCATGCTTCCAGGGGCTCGGGAAGTTAATTAAATACCATTTGGAGGCATTTAATGTTCGAGCAAAAACGGCTGATTTTCGACAAAAGAGATAACACCCCCCCATTACGTCATGCTTCAGAAATATGGAAAATGGTCCGTTTTCAAATGTTTTATTTTTGAACGTCAGTTCACATTTGTAGGTGGATCATCAGTGTTAGAGCTAAAATTAGCATGTTTAAAGTGATTTTCATGCTTCCAGGGGCTCGGGAAGTTAATTAAATACCATTTGGAGGCATTTATTGTTCGAGCAAAAACGGCTGATTTTCGACAAAAGAGATAACACCCCCCCATTACGTCATGCTTCAGAAATGTGGAAAATGGTCCGTTTTCAAATGTTTTATTTTTGAACGTCAGTTCACATTTGTAGGTGGATCATCAGTGTTAGAGCTAAAATTAGCATGTTTAAAGTGATTTTCATGCTTCCAGGGGCCCAAAACACAAGATTTATGGAATGGTTAAAAGTGCATGAAAATGGCCAATTTACTCACTCTGAGTACTCAAAAAGGGTTTCTTCACCCCGGGAAGTTAATTAAATACCATTTGGAGGCATTTAATGTTCGAGCAAAAACGGCTGATTTTCGACAAAAGAGATAACACCCCCCCATTACGTCATGCTTCAGAAATGTGGAAAATGGTCCGTTTTCAAATGTTTTATTTTTGAACGTCAGTTCACATTTGTAGGTGGATCATCAGTGTTAGAGCTAAAATTAGCATGTTTAAAGTGATTTTCATGCTTCCAGGGGCCCAAAACACAAGATTTATGGAATGGTTAAAAGTGCATGAAAATGGCCAATTTACTCACTCTGAGTACTCAAAAAGGGTTTCTTCACCCCGGGAAGTTAATTAAATACCATTTGGAGGCATTTAATGTTCGAGCAAAAACGGCTGATTTTCGACAAAAGAGATAACACCCCCCCATTACGTCATGCTTCAGAAATGTGGAAAATGGTCCGTTTTCAAATGTTTTATTTTTGAACGTCAGTTCACATTTGTAGGTGGATCATCAGTGTTAGAGCTAAAATTAGCATGTTTAAAGTGATTTTCATGCTTCCAGGGGCCCAAAACACAAGATTTATGGAATGGTTAAAAGTGCATGAAAATGGCCAATTTACTCACTCTGAGTACTCAAAAAGGGTTTCTTCACCCCGGGAAGTTAATTAAATACCATTTGGAGGCATTTAATGTTCGAGCAAAAACGGCTGATTTTCGACAAAAGAGATAACACCCTTCATTACGTCATGCTTCAGAAATATGGAAAATGGTCCGTTTTCAAATGTTTTATTTTTGAACGTCAGTTCACATTTGTAGGTGGATCATCAGTGTTAGAGCTAAAATTAGCATGTTTAAAGTGATTTTCATGCTTCCAGGGGCTTGGGAAGTTAATTAAATACCATTTGGAGGCATTTAATGTTCGAGCAAAAACGGCTGATTTTCGACAAAAGAGATAACACCCCCCCATTACGTCATGCTTCAGATATGTGGAAAATGGTCCGTTTTCAAATGTTTTATTTTTGAACGTCAGTTCACATTTGTAGGTGGATCATCAGTGTTAGAGCTAAAATTAGCATGTTTAAAGTGATTTTCATGCTTCCAGGGGCCCAAAACACAAGATTTATGGAATGGTTAAAAGTGCATGAAAATGGCCAATTTACTCACTCTGAGTACTCAAAAAGGGTTTCTTCACCCCGGGAAGTTAATTAAATACCATTTGGAGGCATTTAATGTTCGAGCAAAAACGGCTGATTTTCGACAAAAGAGATAACACCCCCCCATTACGTCATGCTTCAGAAATGTGGAAAATGGTCCGTTTTCAAATGTTTTATTTTTGAACGTCAGTTCACATTTGTAGGTGGATCATCAGTGTTAGAGCTAAAATTAGCATGTTTAAAGTGATTTTCATGCTTCCAGGGGCCCAAAACACAAGATTTATGGAATGGTTAAAAGTGCATGAAAATGGCCAATTTACTCACTCTGAGTACTCAAAAAGGGTTTCTTCACCCCGGGAAGTTAATTAAATACCATTTGGAGGCATTTAATGTTCGAGCAAAAACGGCTGATTTTCGACAAAAGAGATAACACCCTTCATTACGTCATGCTTCAGAAATGTGGAAAATGGTCAGTTTTCAAATGTTTTATTTTTGAACGTCAGTTCACATTTGTAGGTGGATCATCAGTGTTAGAGCTAAAATTAGCATGTTTAAAGTGATTTTCATGCTTCCAGGGGCTCGGGAAGTTAATTAAATACCATTTGGAGGCATTTAATGTTCGAGCAAAAACGGCTGATTTTCGACAAAAGAGATAACACCCCCCCATTACGTCATGCTTCAGAAATGTGGAAAATGGTCCGTTTTCAAATGTTTTATTTTTGAACGTCAGTTCACATTTGTAGGTGGATCATCAGTGTTAGAGCTAAAATTAGCATGTTTAAAGTGATTTTCATGCTTCCAGGGGCCCAAAACACAAGATTTATGGAATGGTTAAAAGTGCATGAAAATGGCCAATTTACTCATTCTGAGTACTCAAAAAGGGTTTCTTCACCCCGGGAAGTTAATTAAAGACCATTTGGAGGCATTTAATGTTCGAGCAAAAACGGCTGATTTTCGACAAAAGAGATAACACCCTTCATTACGTCATGCTTCAGAAATGTGGAAAATGGTCCATTTTCAAATGTTTTATTTTTGAACGTCAGTTCACATTTGTAGGTGGATCATCAGTGTTAGAGCTAAAATTAGCATGTTTAAAGTGATTTTCATGCTTCCAGGGGCTCGGGAAGTGAAATAAATACCATTTGGAGGCATTTAATGTTCGAGCAAAAACGGCTGATTTTCGACAAAACAGATAACACCCCCCCATTACGTCATGCTTCAGAAATGTGGAAAATGGTCCGTTTTCAAATGTTTTATTTTTGAACGTCAGTTCACATTTGTAGGTGGATCATCAGTGTTAGAGCTAAAATTAGCATGTTTAAAGTGATTTTCATGCTTCCAGGGGCTCGGGGAGTTAATTAAATACCATTTGGAGGCATTTAATGTTCGAGCAAAAACGGCTGATTTTCGACAATAGAGATAACACCCCCCCATTACGTCATGCTTCAGAAATGTGGAAAATGGTCCGTTTTCAAATGTTTTATTTTTGAACGTCAGTTCACATTTGTAGGTGGATCATCAGTGTTAGAGCTAAAATTAGCATGTTTAAAGTGATTTTCATGCTTCCAGGGGCTCGGGAAGTTAATTAAATACCATTTGGAGGCATTTAATGTTCAAGCAAAAACGGCTGATTTTCGACAAAAGAGATAACACCCCCCCATTACGTCATGCTTCAGAAATGTGGAAAATGGTCCGTTTTCAAATGTTTTATTTTTGAACGTCAGTTCACATTTGTAGGTGGATCATCAGTGTTAGAGCTAAAATTAGCATGTTTAAAGTGATTTTCATGCTTCCAGGGGCCCAAAACACAAGATTTATGGAATGGTTAAAAGTGCATGAAAATGGCCAATTTACTCACTCTGAGTACTCAAAAAGGGTTTCTTCACCCCGGGAAGTTATTTAAATACCATTTGGAGGCATTTAATGTTCGAGCAAAAACGGCAGATTTTCGACAAAAGAGATAACACCCCCCCATTACGTCATGCTTCAGAAATGTGGAAAATGGTCCGTTTTCAAATGTTTTATTTTTGAACGTCAGTTCACATTTGTAGGTGGATCATCAGTGTTAGAGCTAAAATTAGCATGTTTAAAGTGATTTTCATGCTTCCAGGGGCTCGGGAAGTTAATTAAATACCATTTGGAGGCATTTAATGTTCGAGCAAAAACGGCTGATTTTCGACAAAAGAGATAACACCCCCCCCATTACGTCATGCTTCAGAAATGTGGAAAATGGTCCGTTTTCAAATGTTTTATTTTTTAATGTCAGTTCACATTTGTAGCTGGATCATCAGTGTTAGAGCTAAAATTAGCATGTTTAAAGTGATTTTCATGCTTCCAGGGGCTCGGGAAGTTAATTAAATACCATTTGGAGGCATTTAATGTTCGAGCAAAAACGGCTGATTTTCGACAAAAGAGATAACACCCCCCCATTACGTCATGCTTCAGAAATGTGGAAAATGGTCCGTTTTCAAATGTTTTATTTTTGAACGTCAGTTCACATTTGTAGGTGGATCATCAGTGTTAGAGCTAAAATTAGCATGTTTAAAGTGATTTTCATGCTTCCAGGGGCTCGGGAAGTTAATTAAATAGAATTTGGAGGCATTTAATGTTCGAGCAAAAACGGCTGATTTTCGACAAAAGAGATAACACCCCCCATTACGTCATGCTTCAGAAATGTGGAAAATGGTCCGTTTTCAAATGTTTTATTTTTGAACGTAAGTTCACATTTGTAGGTGGATCATCAGTGTTAGAGCTAAAATTAGCATGTTTAAAGTGATTTTCATGCTTCCAGGGGCTCGGGAAGTTAATTAAATACCATTTGGAGGCATTTAATGTTCGAGCAAAAACGGCTGATTTTCGACAAAAGAGATAACACCCCCCCATTACGTCATGCTTCAGAAAT
This sequence comes from Lissotriton vulgaris, assembly GCF_964263255.1. NCBI lineage: Eukaryota > Metazoa > Chordata > Amphibia > Caudata > Salamandridae > Lissotriton > Lissotriton vulgaris. Next base: position 660,485 of record NW_028246241.1, on the reverse strand, counting down.
GTGGAAAATGGTCCGTTTTCAAATGTTTTATTTTTGAACGTCAGTTCACATTTGTAGGTGGATCATCAGTGTTAGAGCTAAAATTAGCATGTTTAAAGTGATTTTCATGCTTCCAGGGGCCCAAAACACAAGATTTATGGAATGGTTAAAAGTGCATGAAAATGGCCAATTTACTCACTCTGAGTTCTCAAAAAGGGTTTCTTCACCCCGGGAAGTTAATTAAATACCATTTGGAGGCATTTAATGTTCGAGCAAAAACGGCTGATTTTCGACAAAAGAGATAACACCCCCCCATTACGTCATGCTTCAGAAATGTGGAAAATGGTCCGTTTTCAAATGTTTTATTTTTGAACGTCAGTTCACATTTGTAGGTGGATCATCAGTGTTAGAGCTAAAATTAGCATGTTTAAAGTGATTTTCATGCTTCCAGGGGCTCTGGAAGTTAATTAAATACCATTTGGAGGCATTTAATGTTCGAGCAAAAACGGCTGATTTTCGACAAAAGAGATAACACCCCCCCCATTACGTCATGCTTCAGAAATGTGGAAAATGGTCCGTTTTCAAATGTTTTATTTTTGAACGTCAGTTCACATTTGTAGGTGGATCATCAGTGTTAGAGCTAAAATTAGCATGTTTAAAGTGATTTTCATGCTTCCAGGGGCCCAAAACACAAGATTTATGGAATGGTTAAAAGTGCATGAAAATGGCCAATTTACTCACTCTGAGTTCTCAAAAAGGGTTTCTTCACCCCAGGAAGTTAATTAAATACCATTTGGAGGCATTTAATGTTCGAGCAAAAACGGCTGATTTTCGACAAAAGAGATAACACCCCCCCATTACGTCATGCTTCAGAAATGTGGAAAATGGTCCGTTTTCAAATGTTTTATTTTTGAACGTCAGTTCACATTTGTAGGTGGATCATCAGTGTTAGAGCTAAAATTAGCATGTTTAAAGTGATTTTCATGCTTCCAGGGGCTCGGGAAGTTAATTAAATACCATTTGGAGGCATTTAATGTTCGAGCAAAAACGGCTGATTTTCGACAAAAGAGATAACACCCCCCCATTACGTCATGCTTCAGAAATGTGGAAAATGGTCCGTTTTCAAATGTTTTATTTTTGAACGTCAGTTCACATTTGTAGGTGGATCATCAGTGTTAGAGCTAAAATTAGCATGTTTAAAGTGATTTTCATGCTTCCAGGGGCTCGGGAAGTTAATTAAATACCATTTGGAGGCATTTAATGTTCGAGCAAAAACGGCTGATTTTCGACAAAAGAGATAACACCCCCCCATTACGTCATGCTTCAGAAATGTGGAAAATGGTCCGTTTTCAAATGTTTTATTTTTGAACGTCAGTTCACATTTGTAGGTGGATCATCAGTGTTAGAGCTAAATTTAGCATGTTTAAAGTGATTTTCATGCTTCCAGGGGCTCGGGAAGTTAATTAAATACCATTTGGAGGCATTTAATGTTCGAGCAAAAACGTCTGATTTTCGACAAAAGAGATAACACCCCCCCATTACGTCATGCTTCAGAAATATGGAAAATGGTCCGTTTTCAAATGTTTTATTTTTGAACGTCAGTTCACATTTGTAGGTGGATCATCAGTGTTAGAGCTAAAATTAGCATGTTTAAAGTGATTTTCATGCTTCCAGGGGCTCGGGAAGTTAATTAAATACCATTTGGAGGCATTTATTGTTCGAGCAAAAACGGCTGATTTTCGACAAAAGAGATAACACCCCCCCATTACGTCATGCTTCAGAAATGTGGAAAATGGTCCGTTTTCAAATGTTTTATTTTTGAACGTCAGTTCACATTTGTAGGTGGATCATCAGTGTTAGAGCTAAAATTAGCATGTTTAAAGTGATTTTCATGCTTCCAGGGGCCCAAAACACAAGATTTATGGAATGGTTAAAAGTGCATGAAAATGGCCAATTTACTCACTCTGAGTACTCAAAAAGGGTTTCTTCACCCCGGGAAGTTAATTAAATACCATTTGGAGGCATTTAATGTTCGAGCAAAAACGGCTGATTTTCGACAAAAGAGATAACACCCCCCCATTACGTCATGCTTCAGAAATGTGGAAAATGGTCCGTTTTAAAATGTTTTATTTTTGAAAGTCAGTTCACATTTGTAGGTGGATCATCAGTGTTAGAGCTAAAAATAGCATGTTTAAAGTGATTTTCATGCTTCCAGGGGCCCAAAACACAAGATTTATGGAATGGTTAAAAGTGCATGAAAATGGCCAATTTACTCACTCTGAGTACTCAAAAAGGGTTTCTTCACCCCGGGAAGTTAATTAAATACCATTTGGAGGCATTTAATGTTCGAGCAAAAACGGCTGATTTTCGACAAAAGAGATAACACCCTTCATTACGTCATGCTTCAGAAATGTGGAAAATGGTCCGTTTTCAAATGTTTTATTTTTGAACGTCAGTTCACATTTGTAAGTGGATCATCAGTGTTAGAGCTAAAATTAGCATGTTTAAAGTGATTTTCATGCTTCCAGGGGCTCGGGAAGTGAAATAAATACCATTTGGAGGCATTTAATGTTCGAGCAAAAACGGCTGATTTTCGACAAAAGAGATAACACCCCCCCATTACGTCATGCTTCAGAAATGTGGAAAATGGTCCGTTTTCAAATGTTTTATTTTTGAACGTCAGTTCACATTTGTAGGTGGATCATCAGTGTTAGAGCTAAAATTAGCATGTTTAAAGTGATTTTCATGCTTCCAGGGGCTCGGGAAGTTAATTAAATACCATTTGGAGGCATTTAATGTTCGAGCAAAAACGGCTGATTTTCGACAAAAGAGATAACACCCCCCCATTACGTCATGCTTCAGAAATGTGGAAAATGGTCCGTTTTCAAATGTTTTATTTTTGAACGTCAGTTCACATTTGTAGGTGGATCATCAGTGTTAGAGCTAAAATTAGCATGTTTCAAGTGATTTTCATGCTTCCAGGGGCTCGGGAAGTGAAATAAATACCATTTGGAGGCATTTAATGTTCGAGCAAAAACGGCTGATTTTCGACAAAAGAGATAACACCCCCCCATTACGTCATGCTTCAGAAATGTGGAAAATGGTCCGTTTTCAAATGTTTTATTTTTGAACGTCAGTTCACATTTGTAGGTGGATCATCAGTGTTAGAGCTAAAATTAGCATGTTTAAAGTGATTTTCATGCTTCCAGGGGCTCGGGAAGTTAATTAAATACCATTTGGAGGCATTTAATGTTCGAGCAAAAACGGCTGATTTTTGACAAAAGAGATAACACCCCCCCCATTACGTCATGCTTCAGAAATGTGGAAAATGGTCCGTTTTCAAATGTTTTATTTTTGAACGTCAGTTCACATTTGTAGGTGGATCATCAGTGTTAGAGCTAAAATTAGCATGTTTAAAGTGATTTTCATGCTTCCAGGGGCCCAAAACACAAAATTTATGGAATGGTTAAAAGTGCATGAAAATGGCCAATTTACTCACTCTGAGTTCTCAAAAAGGGTTTCTTCACCCCGGGAAGTTAATTAAATACCATTTGGAGGCATTTAATGTTCGAGCAAAAACGGCTGATTTTCGACAAAAGAGATAACACCCCCCCATTACGTCATGCTTCAGAAATGTGGAAAATGGTCCGTTTTCAAATGTTTTATTTTTGAACGTCAGTTCACATTTGTAGGTGGATCATCAGTGTTAGAGCTAAAATTAGCATGTTTAAAGTGATTTTCATGCTTCCAGGGGCTCGGGAATTTAATTAAATACCATTTGGAGGCATTTAATGTTCGAGCAAAAACGGCTGATTTTCGACAAAAGAGATAACACCCCCCCATTACGTCATGCTTCAGAAATGTGGAAAATGGTCCGTTTTCAAATGTTTTATTTTTGAACGTCAGTTCACATTTGTAGGTGGATCATCAGTGTTAGAGCTAAAATTAGCATGTTTAAAGTGATTTTCATGCTTCCAGGGGCTCGGGAAGTTAATTAAATACCATTTGGAGGCATTTAATGTTCGAGCAAAAACGGCTGATTTTCGGCAAAAGAGATAACACCCCCCCATTACGTCATGCTTAAGAAATGTGGAAAATGGTCCGTTTTCAAATGTTTTATTTTTGAACGTCAGTTCACATTTGTAGGTGGATCATCAGTGTTAGAGCTAAAATTAGCATGTTTAAAGTGATTTTCATGCTTCCAGGGGCTCGGGAAGTTAATTAAATACCATTTGGAGGCATTTAATGTTCGAGCAAAAACGGCTGATTTTCGACAAAAGAGATAACACCCCCCCATTACGTCATGCTTCAGAAATATGGAAAATGGTCCATTTTCAAATGTTTTATTTTTGAACGTCAGTTCACATTTGTAGGTGGATCATCAGTGTTAGAGCTAAAATTAGCATGTTTAAAGTGATTTTCATGCTTCCAGGGGCTCGGGAAGTGAAATAAATACCATTTGGAGGCATTTAATGTTCGAGCAAAAACGGCTGATTTTCGACAAAAGAGATAACACCCCCCCATTACGTCATGCTTCAGAAATGTGGAAAATGGTCCGTTTTCAAATGTTTTATTTTTGAACGTCAGTTCACATTTGTAGGTGGATCATCAGTGTTAGAGCTAAAATTAGCATGTTTAAAGTGATTTTCATGCTTCCAGGGGCTCGGGAAGTTAATTAAATACCATTTGGAGGCATTTAATGTTCGAGCAAAAACGGCTGATTTTTGACAAAAGAGATAACACCCTTCCATTACGTCATGCTTCAGAAATGTGGAAAATGGTCCGTTTTCAAATGTTTTATTTTTGAACGTCAGTTCACATTTGTAGGTGGATCATCAGTGTTAGAGCTAAAATTAGCATGTTTAAAGTGATTTTCATGCTTCCAGGGGCCCAAAACACAAGATTTATGGAATGGTTAAAAGTGCATGAAAATGGCCAATTTACTCACTCTGAGTTCTCAAAAAGGGTTTCTTCACCCCGGGAAGTTAATTAATTACCATTTGGAGGCATTTAATGTTCGAGCAAAAACGGCTGATTTTCGACAAAAGAGATAACACCCCCCCATTACGTCATGCTTCAGAAATGTGGAAAATGGTCCGTTTTCAAATGTTTTATTTTTGAACGTCAGTTCACATTTGTTGGTGGATCATCAGTGTTAGAGCTAAAATTAGCATGTTTAAAGTCATTTTCATGCTTCTAGGGGCTCGGGAAGTGAAATAAATACCATTTGGAGGCATTTAATGTTCGAGCAAAAACGGCTGATTTTCGACAAAAGAGATAACACCCCCCCATTACGTCATGCTTCAGAAATGTGGAAAATGGTCCGTTTTCAAATGTTTTATTTTTGAACGTCAGTTCACATTTGTTGGTGGATCATCAGTGTTAGAGCTAAAATTAGCATGTTTAAAGTGATTTTCATGCTTCCAGGGGCTCGGGAAGTGAAATAAATACCATTTGGAGGCATTTAATGTTCGAGCAAAAACGGCTGATTTTCGACAAAAAAGATAACACCCCCCCATTACGTCATGCTTCAGAAATGTGGAAAATGGTCCGTTTTCAAATGTTTTATTTTTGAACGTCAGTTCACATTTGTAGGTGGATCATCAGTGTTAGAGCTAAAATTAGCATGTTTAAAGTGATTTTCATGCTTCCAGGGGCCCAAAACACAAGATTTATGGAATGGTTAAAAGTGCATGAAAATGGCCAATTTACTCACTCTGAGTACTCAAAAAGGGTTTCTTCACCCCGGGAAGTTAATTAAATACCATTTGGAGGCATTTAATGTTCAAGCAAAAACGGCTGATTTTCAACAAAAGAGATAACACCCCCCCATTACGTCATGCTTCAGAAATGTGGAAAATGGTCCGTTTTCAAATGTTTTATTTTTGAACGTCAGTTCACATTTGTAGGTGGATCATCAGTGTTAGAGCTAAAATTAGCATGTTTAAAGTGATTTTCATGCTTCCAGGGGCTCGGGAAGTTAATTAAATACCATTTGGAGGCATTTAATGTTCGAGCAAAAACGGCTGATTTTCGACAAAAGAGATAACACCCCCCCATTACGTCATGCTTCAGAAATGTGGAAAATGGTCCGTTTTCAAATGTTTTATTTTTGAACGTCAGTTCACATTTGTAGGTGGATCATCAGTGTTAGAGCTAAAATTAGCATGTTTAAAGTGATTTTCATGCTTCCAGGGGCCCAAAACACAAGATTTATGGAATGGTTAAAAGTGCATGAAAATGGCCAATTTACTCACTCTGAGTACTCAAAAAGGGTTTCTTCACCCCGGGAAGTTAATTAAATACCATTTGGAGGCATTTAATGTTCGAGCAAAAACGGCTGATTTTCGACAAAAGAGATAACACCCCCCCATTACGTCATGCTTCAGAAATGTTGAAAATGGTCCGTTTTCAAATGTTTTATTTTTGAACCTCAGTTCACATTTGTAGGTGGATCATCAGTGTTAGAGCTAAAATTAGCATGTTTAAAGTGATTTTCATGCTTCCAGGGGCTCGGGAAGTGAAATAAATACCATTTGGAGGCATTTAATGTTCGAGCAAAAACGGCTGATTTTCGACAAAAGAGATAACACCCCCCCATTACGTCATGCTTCAGAAATGTGGAAAATGGTCCGTTTTCAAATGTTTTATTTTTGAACGTCAGTTCACATTTGTTGGTGGATCATCAGTGTTAGAGCTAAAATTAGCATGTTTAAAGTGATTTTCATGCTTCCAGGGGCTCGGGAAGTGAAATAAATACCATTTGGAGGCATTTAATGTTCGAGCAAAAACGGCTGATTTTCGACAAAAGAGATAACACCCCCCCATTACGTCATGCTTCAGAAATGTGGAAAATGGTCCGTTTTCAAATGTTTTATTTTTGAACGTCAGTTCACATTTGTAGGTGGATCATCAGTGTTAGAGCTAAAATTAGCATGTTTAAAGTGATTTTCATGCTTCCAGGGGCCCAAAACACAAGATTTATGGAATGGTTAAAAGTGCATGAAAATGGCCAATTTACTCACTCTGAGTTCTCAAAAAGGGTTTCTTCACCCCGGGAAGTTAATTAATTACCATTTGGAGGCATTTAATGTTCGAGCAAAAACGGCTGATTTTCAACAAAAGAGATAACACCCCCCCATTACGTCATGCTTCAGAAATGTGGAAAATGGTCCGTTTTCAAATGTTTTATTTTTGAACGTCAGTTCACATTTGTTGGTGGATCATCAGTGTTAGAGCTAAAATTAGCATGTTTAAAGTGATTTTCATGCTTCCAGGGGCTCGGGAAGTGAAATAAATACCATTTGGAGGCATTTAATGTTCGAGCAAAAACGGCTGATTTTCGACAAAAGAGATAACACCCCCCCATTACGTCATGCTTCAGAAATGTGGAAAATGGTCCGTTTTCAAATGTTTTATTTTTGAACGTCAGTTCACATTTGTAGGTGGATCATCAGTGTTAGAGCTAAAATTAGCATGTTTAAAGTGATTTTCATGCTTCCAGGGGCTCGGGAAGTTAATTAAATACCATTTGGAGGCATTTAATGTTCGAGCAAAAACGGCTGATTTTTGACAAAAGAGATAACACCCCCCCATTATGTCATGCTTCAGAAATGTGGAAAATGGTCCATTTTCAAATGTTTTATTTTTGAACGTCAGTTCACATTTGTAGGTGGATCATCAGTGTTAGAGCTAAAATTAGCATGTTTAAAGTGATTTTCATGCTTCCAGGGGCCCAAAACACAAGATTTATGGAATGGTTAAAAGTGCATGAAAATGGCCAATTTACTCACTCTGAGTTCTCAAAAAGGGTTTCTTCACCCCGGGAAGTTAATTAATTACCATTTGGAGGCATTTAATGTTCGAGCAAAAACGGCTGATTTTCAACAAAAGAGATAACACCCCCCCATTACGTCATGCTTCAGAAATGTGGAAAATGGTCCGTTTTCAAATGTTTTATTTTTGAACGTCAGTTCACATTTGTTGGTGGATCATCAGTGTTAGAGCTAAAATTAGCATGTTTAAAGTGATTTTCATGCTTCCAGGGGCTCGGGAAGTGAAATAAATACCATTTGGAGGCATTTAATGTTCGAGCAAAAACGGCTGATTTTCGACAAAAGAGATAACACCCCCCCATTACGTCATGCTTCAGAAATGTGGAAAATGGTCCGTTTTCAAATGTTTTATTTTTGAACGTCAGTTCACATTTGTTGGTGGATCATCAGTGTTAGAGCTAAAATTAGCATGTTTAAAGTGATTTTCATGCTTCCAGGGGCTCGGGAAGTGAAATAAATACCATTTGGAGGCATTTAATGTTCGAGCAAAAACGGCTGATTTTCGACAAAAGAGATAACACCCCCCCATTACGTCATGCTTCAGAAATGTGGAAAATGGTCCGTTTTCAAATGTTTTATTTTTGAACGTCAGTTCACATTTGTAGGTGGATCATCAGTGTTAGAGCTAAAATTAGCATGTTTAAAGTGATTTTCATGCTTCCTGGGGCCCAAAACACAAGATTTATGGAATGGTTAAAAGTGCATGAAAATGGCCAATTTACTCACTCTGAGTACTCAAAAAGGGTTTCTTCACCCCGGGAAGTTAATTAAATACCATTTGGAGGCATTTAATGTTCGAGCAAAAACGGCTGATTTTCAACAAAAGAGATAACACCCCCCCATTACGTCATGCTTCAGAAATGTGGAAAATGGTCCGTTTTCAAATGTTTTATTTTTGAATGTCAGTTCACATTTGTAGGTGGATCATCAGTGTTAGAGCTAAAATTAGCATGTTTAAAGTGATTTTCATGCTTCCAGGGGCTCGGGAAGTTAATTAAATACCATTTGAAGGCATTTAATGTTCGAGCAAAAACGGCTGATTTTCGACAAAAGAGATAACACCCCCCCATTACGTCATGCTTCAGAAATGTGGAAAATGGTCAGTTTTCAAATGTTTTATTTTTGAACGTCAGTTCACATTTGTAGGTGGATCATCAGTGTTAGAGCTAAAATTAGCATGTTTAAAGTGATTTTCATGCTTCCAGGGGCTCAGGAAGTTAATTAAATACCATTTGGAGGCATTTAATGTTCGAGCAAAAACGGCTGATTTTCGACAAAAGAGATAACACCCCCCCATTACGTCATGCTTCAGAAATGTGGAAAATGGTCCGTTTTCAAATGTTTTATTTTTGAACGTCAGTTCACATTTGTAGGTGGATCATCAGTGTTAGAGCTAAAATTAGCATGTTTAAAGTGATTTTCATGCTTCCAGGGGCCCAAAACACAAGATTTATGGAATGGTTAAAAGTGCATGAAAATGGCCAATTTACTCACTCTGAGTACTCAAAAAGGGTTTCTTCACCCCGGGAAGTTAATTAAATACCATTTGGAGGCATTTAATGTTCGAGCAAAAACGGCTGATTTTCGACAAAAGAGATAACACCCTTCATTACGTCATGCTTCAGAAATGTGGAAAATGGTCCGTTTTCAAATGTTTTATTTTTGAACGTCAGTTCACATTTGTAGGTGGATCATCAGTGTTAGAGCTAAAATTAGCATGTTTAAAGTGATTTTCATGCTTCCAGGGGCTCGGGAAGGTAATTAAATACCATTTGGAGGCATTTAATGTTCGAGCAAAAACGGCTGATTTTCGACAAAAGAGATAACACCCCCACATTACGTCATGCTTCAGAAATGTGGAAAATGGTCCGTTTTCAAATGTTTTATTTTTGAACGTCAGTTCACATTTGTAGGTGGATCATCAGTGTTAGAGCTAAAATTAGCATGTTTAAAGTGATTTTCATGCTTCCAGGGGCCCAAAACACAAGATTTATGGAATGGTTAAAAGTGCATGAAAATGGCCAATTTACTCACTCTGAGTACTCAAAAAGGGTTTCTTCACCCCGGGAAGTTAATTAAAGACCATTTGGAGGCATTTAATGTTCGAGCAAAAACGGCTGATTTTCGACAAAAGAGATAACACCCTTCATTACGTCATGCTTCAGAAATGTGGAAAATGGTCCGTTTTCAAATGTTTTATTTTTGAACGTCAGTTCACATTTGTAGGTGGATCATCAGTGTTAGAGCTAAAATTAGCATGTTTAAAGTGATTTTCATGCTTCCAGGGGCTCGGGAAGTTAATTAAATACCATTTGGAGGCATTTAATGTTCGAGCAAAAACGGCTGATTTTCGACAAAAGAGATAACACCCCCCCATTACGTCATGCTTCAGAAATGTGGAAAATGGTCCGTTTTCAAATGTTTTATTTTTGAACGTCAGTTCACATTTGTAGGTGGATCATCAGTGTTAGAGCTAAAATTAGCATGTTTAAAGTGATTTTCATGCTTCCAGGGGCCCAAAACACAAGATTTATGGAATGGTTAAAAGTGCATGAAAATGGCCAATTTACTCACTCTGAGTACTCAAAAAGGGTTTCTTCACCCCGGGAAGTTAATTAAATACCATTTGGAGGCATTTAATGTTCGAGCAAAAACGGCTGATTTTCGACAAAAGATATAACACCCTTCATTACGTCATGCTTCAGAAATGTGGAAAATGGTCCGTTTTCAAATGTTTTATTTTTGAACGTCAGTTCACATTTGTAGGTGGATCATCAGTGTTAGAGCTAAAATTAGCATGTTTAAAGTGATTTTCATGCTTCCAGGGGCTCGGGAAGGTAATTAAATACCATTTGGAGGCATTTAATGTTCGAGCAAAAACGGCTGATTTTCGACAAAAGAGATAACACCCCCCCATTACGTCATGCTTCAGAAATGTGGAAAATGGTCCGTTTTCAAATGTTTTATTTTTGAACGTCAGTTCACATTTGTAGGTGGATCATCAGTGTTAGAGCTAAAATTAGCATGTTTAAAGTGATTTTCATGCTTCCAGGGGCCCAAAACACAAGATTTATGGAATGGTTAAAAGTGCATGAAAATGGCCAATTTACTCACTCTGAGTACTCAAAAAGGGTTTCTTCACCCCGGGAAGTTAATTAAAGACCATTTGGAGGCATTTAATGTTCGAGCAAAAACGGCTGATTTTCGACAAAAGAGATAACACCCTTCATTACGTCATGCTTCAGAAATGTGGAAAATGGTCCGTTTTCAAATGTTTTATTTTTGAACGTCAGTTCACATTTGTAGGTGGATCATCAGTGTTAGAGCTAAAATTAGCATGTTTAAAGTGATTTTCATGCTTCCAGGGGCTCGGGAAGTTAATTAAATACCATTTGGAGGCATTTAATGTTCGAGCAAAAACGGCTGATTTTCGACAAAAGAGATAACACCCCCCCATTACGTCATGCTTCAGAAATGTGGAAAATGGTCCGTTTTCAAATGTTTTATTTTTGAACGTCAGTTCACATTTGTAGGTGGATCATCAGTGTTAGAGCTAAAATTAGCATGTTTAAAGTGATTTTCATGCTTCCAGGGGCTCGGGAAGTTAATTAAATACCATTTGGAGGCATTTAATGTTCGAGCAAAAACGGCTGATTTTCGACAATAGAGATAACACCCCCCCATTACGTCATGCTTCAGAAATGTGGAAAATGGTCCGTTTTCAAATGTTTTATTTTTGAACGTCAGTTCACATTTAAAGGTGGATCATCAGTGTTAGAGCTAAAATTAGCATGTTTAAAGTGATTTTCATGCTTCCAGGGGCTCGGGAAGTTAATTAAATACCATTTGGAGGCATTTAATGTTCGAGCAAAAACGGCTGATTTTCGACAAAAGAGATAACACCCCCCCATTACGTCATGCTTCAGAAATGTGGAAAATGGTCCGTTTTCAAATGTTTTATTTTTGAACGTCAGTTCACATTTGTAGGTGGATCATCAGTGTTAGAGCTAAAATTAGCATGTTTAAAGTGATTTTCATGCTTCCAGGGGCCCAAAACACAAGATTCATGGAATGGTTAAAAGTGCATGAAAATGGCCAATTTACTCACTCTGAGTACTCAAAAAGGGTTTCTTCACCCCGGGAAGTTATTTAAATACCATTTGGAGGCATTTAATGTTCGAGCAAAAACGGCTGATTTTCGACAAAAGAGATAACACCCCCCCATTACGTCATGCTTCAGAAATGTGGAAAATGGTCCGTTTTCAAATGTTTTATTTTTGAACGTCAGTTCACATTTGTAGGTGGATCATCAGTGTTAGAGCTAAAATTAGCATGTTTAAAGTGATTTTCATGCTTCCAGGGGCTCGGGAAGTTAATTAAATACCATTTGGAGGCATTTAATGTTCGAGCAAAAACGGCTGATTTTCGACAAAAGAGATAACACCCCCCATTACGTCATGCTTCAGAAATGTGGAAAATGGTCAGTTTTCAAATGTTTTATTTTTGAACGTCAGTTCACATTTGTAGGTGGATCATCAGTGTTAGAGCTAAAATTAGCATGTTTAAAGTGATTTTCATGCTTCCAGGGGCTCGGGAAGTTAATTAAATACCATTTGGAGGCATTTAATGTTCGAGCAAAAACGGCTGATTTTCGACAAAAGAGATAACACCCCCCATTACGTCATGCTTCAGAAATGTGGAAAATGGTCCGTTTTCAAATGTTTTATTTTTGAACGTCAGTTCACATTTGTAGGTGGATCATCAGTGTTAGAGCTAAAATTAGCATGTTTAAAGTGATTTTCATGCTTCCAGGGGCTCGGGAAGTGAAATAAATACCATTTGGAGGCATTTAATGTTCGAGCAAAAACGGCTGATTTTCGACAAAAGAGATAACACCCCCCCATTACGTCATGCTTCAGAAATGTGGAAAATGGTCCGTTTTCAAATGTTTTATTTTTGAATGTCAGCTCACATTTGTAGGTGGATCATCAGTGTTAGAGCTAAAATTAGCATGTTTAAAGTGATTTTCATGCTTCCAGGGGCTCGGGAAGTTAATTAAATACCATTTGGAGGCATTTAATGTTCGAGCAAAAACGGCTGATTTTCGACAAAAGAGATAACACCCCCCATTACGTCATGCTTCAGAAATGTGGAAAATGGTCAGTTTTCAAATGTTTTATTTTTGAACGTCAGTTCACATTTGTAGGTGGATCATCAGTGTTAGAGCTAAAATTAGCATGTTTAAAGTGATTTTCATGCTTCCAGGGGCTCGGGAAGTTAATTAAATACCATTTGGAGGCATTTAATGTTCGAGCAAAAACGGCTGATTTTCGACAAAAGAGATAACACCCCCCATTACGTCATGCTTCAGAAATGTGGAAAATGGTCCGTTTTCAAATGTTTTATTTTTGAACGTAAGTTCACATTTGTAGGTGGATCATCAGTGTTAGAGCTAAAATTAGCATGTTTAAAGTGATTTTCATGCTTCCAGGGGCTCGGGAAGTTAATTAAATACCATTTGGAGGCATTTAAAGTTCGAGCAAAAACGGCTGATTTTCGACAAAAGAGATAACACCCCCCCATTACGTCATGCTTCAGAAATGTGGAAAATGGTCCGTTTTCAAATGTTTTATTTTTGAACGTCAGTTCACATTTGTAGGTGGATCATCAGTGTTAGAGCTAAAATTAGCATGTTTAAAGTGATTTTCATGCTTCCAGGGGCCCAAAACACAAGATTTATGGAATGGTTAAAAGTGCATGAAAATGGCCAATTTACTCACTCTGAGTTCTCAAAAAGGGTTTCTTCACCCCGGGAAGTTAATTAAATACCATTTGGAGGCATTTAATGTTCGAGCAAAAACGGCTGATTTTCGACAAAAGAGATAACACCCCCCCATTACGTCATGCTTCAGAAATGTGGAAAATGGTCCGTTTTCAAATGTTTTATTTTTGAACGTCAGTTCACATTTGTAGGTGGATCATCAGTGTTAGAGCTAAAATTAGCATGTTTAAAGTGATTTTCATGCTTCCAGGGGCTCGGGAAGTTAATTAAATACCATTTGGAGGCATTTAATGTTCGAGCAAAAACGGCTGATTTTCGACAAAAGAGATAACACCCCCCCCATTACGTCATGCTTCAGAAATGTGGAAAATGGTCCGTTTTCAAATGTTTTATTTTTGAACGTCAGTTCACATTTGTAGGTGGATCATCAGTGTTAGAGCTAAAATTAGCATGTTTAAAGTGATTTTCATGCTTCCAGGGGCCCAAAACACAAGATTTATGGAATGGTTAAAAGTGCATGAAAATGGCCAACTTACTCACTCTGAGTTCTCAAAAAGGGTTTCTTCACCCCGGGAAGTTAATTAAATACCATTTGGAGGCATTTAATGTTCGAGCAAAAACGGCTGATTTTCGACAAAAGAGATAACACCCCCCCCATTACGTCATGCTTCAGAAATGTGGAAAATGGTCCGTTTTCAAATGTTTTATTTTTGAACGTCAGTTCACATTTGTAGGTGGATCATCAGTGTTAGAGCTAAAATTAGCATGTTTAAAGTGATTTTCATGCTTCCAGGGGCTCGGGAAGTTAATTAAATACCATTTGGAGGCATTTAATGTTCGAGCAAAAACGGCTGATTTTCGACAAAAGAGATAACACCCCCCCATTACGTCATGCTTCAGAAATGTGGAAAATGGTCCGTTTTCAAATGTTTTATTTTTGAACGTCAGTTCACATTTGTAGGTGGATCATCAGTGTTAGAGCTAAAATTAGCATGTTTAAAGTGATTTTCATGCTTCCAGGGGCTCGGGAAGTTAATTAAATACCATTTGGAGGCATTTAATGTTCGAGCAAAAACGGCTGATTTTCGACAAAAGAGATAACACCCCCCCATTACGTCATGCTTCAGAAATATGGAAAATGGTCCGTTTTCAAATGTTTTATTTTTGAACGTCAGTTCACATTTGTAGGTGGATCATCAGTGTTAGAGCTAAAATTAGCATGTTTAAAGTGATTTTCATGCTTCCAGGGGCTCGGGAAGTTAATTAAATACCATTTGGAGGCATTTATTGTTCGAGCAAAAACGGCTGATTTTCGACAAAAGAGATAACACCCCCCATTACGTCATGCTTCAGAAATGTGGAAAATGGTCCGTTTTCAAATGTTTTATTTTTGAACGTCAGTTCACATTTGTAGGTGGATCATCAGTGTTAGAGCTAAAATTAGCATGTTTAAAGTGATTTTCATGCTTCCAGGGGCCCAAAACACAAGATTTATGGAATGGTTAAAAGTGCATGAAAATGGCCAATTTACTCACTCTGAGTACTCAAAAAGGGTTTCTTCACCCCGGGAAGTTAATTAAATACCATTTGGAGGCATTTAATGTTCGAGCAAAAACGGCTGATTTTCGACAAAAGAGATAACACCCCCCCATTACGTCATGCTTCAGAAATGTGGAAAATGGTCCGTTTTCAAATGTTTTATTTTTGAGCGTCAGTTCACATTTGTAGGTGGATCATCAGTGTTAGAGCTAAAAATAGCATGTTTAAAGTGATTTTCATGCTTCCAGGGGCCCAAAACACAAGATTTATGGAATGGTTAAAAGTGCATGAAAATGGCCAATTTACTCACTCTGAGTACTCAAAAAGGGTTTCTTCACCCCGGGAAGTTAATTAAATACCATTTGGAGGCATTTAATGTTCGAGCAAAAACGGCTGATTTTCGACAAAAGAGATAACACCCTTCATTACGTCATGCTTCAGAAATGTGGAAAATGGTCCGTTTTCAAATGTTTTATTTTTGAACGTCAGTTCACATTTGTAGGTGGATCATCAGTGTTAGAGCTAAAATTAGCATGTTTAAAGTGATTTTCATGCTTCCAGGGGCTCGGGAAGTGAAATAAATACCATTTGGAGGCATTTAATGTTCGAGCAAAAACGGCTGATTTTCGACAAAAGAGATAACACCCCCCCATTACGTCATGCTTCAGAAATGTGGAAAATGGTCCGTTTTCAAATGTTTTATTTTTGAACGTCAGTTCACATTTGTAGGTGGATCATCAGTGTTAGAGCTAAAATTAGCATGTTTAAAGTGATTTTCATGCTTCCAGGGGCTCGAGAAGTTAATTAAATACCATTTGGAGGCATTTAATGTTCGAGCAAAAACGGCTGATTTTCGACAAAAGAGATAACACCCCCCATTACGTCATGCTTCAGAAATGTGGAAAATGGTCCGTTTTCAAATGTTTTATTTTTGAACGTCAGTTCACATTTGTAGGTGGATCATCAGTGTTAGAGCTAAAATTAGCATGTTTAAAGTGATTTTCATGCTTCCAGGGGCTCGGGAAGTGAAATAAATACCATTTGGAGGCATTTAATGTTCGAGCAAAAACGGCTGATTTTCGACAAAAGAGATAACCCCCCCCCATTACGTCATGCTTCAGAAATGTGGAAAATGGTCCGTTTTCAAATGTTTTATTTTTGAACGTCAGTTCATATTTGTAGGTGGATCATCAGTGTTAGAGCTAAAATTAGCATGTTTAAAGTGATTTTCATGCTTCCAGGGGCTCGGGAAGTTAATTAAATACCATTTGGAGGCATTTAATGTTCGAGCAAAAACGGCTGATTTTCGACAAAAGAGATAACACCCCCCCATTACGTCATGCTTCAGAAATGTGGAAAATGGTCCGTTTTCAAATGTTTTATTTTTGAACGTCAGTTCACATTTGTAGGTGGATCATCAGTGTTAGAGCTAAAATTAGCATGTTTAAAGTGATTTTCATGCTTCCAGGGGCCCAAAACACAAGATTTATGGAATGGTTAAAAGTGCATGAAAATGGCCAATTTACTCACTCTGAGTACTCAAAAAGGGTTTCTTCACCCCGGGAAGTTAATTAAATACCATTTGGAGGCATTTAATGTTCGAGCAAAAACGGCTGATTTTCGACAAAAGAGATAACACCCTTCATTACGTCATGCTTCAGAAATGTGGAAAATGGTCCGTTTTCAAATGTTTTATTTTTGAACGTCAGTTCACATTTGTAGGTGGATCATCAGTGTTAGAGCTAAAATTAGCATGTTTAAAGTGATTTTCATGCTTCCAGGGGCTCGGGAAGGTAATTAAATACCATTTGGAGGCATTTAATGTTCGAGCAAAAACGGCTGATTTTCGACAAAAGAGATAACACCCCCCCATTACGTCATGCTTCAGAAATGTGGAAAATGGTCCGTTTTCAAATGTTTTATTTTTGAACGTCAGTTCACATTTGTAGGTGGATCATCAGTGTTAGAGCTAAAATTAGCATGTTTAAAGTGATTTTCATGCTTCCAGGGGCTCGGGAAGTTAATTAAATACCATTTGGAGGCATTTAATGTTCGAGCAAAAACGGCTGATTTTCGACAAAAGAGATAACACCCCCCCATTACGTCATGCTTCAGAAATGTGGAAAATGGTCCGTTTTCAAATGTTTTATTTTTGAACGTCAGTTCACATTTGTAGGTGGATCATCAGTGTTAGAGCTAAAATTAGCATGTTTAAAGTGATTTTCATGCTTCCAGGGGCTCGGGAAGTTAATTAAATACCATTTGGAGGCATTTAATGTTCGAGCAAAAACGGCTGATTTTCGACAAAAGAGATAACACCCGCCCATTACGTCATGCTTCAGAAATATGGAAAATGGTCCGTTTTCAAATGTTTTATTTTTGAACGTCAGTTCACATTTGTAGGTGGATCATCAGTGTTAGAGCTAAAATTAGCATGTTTAAAGTGATTTTCATGCTTCCAGGGGCTCGGGAAGTTAATTAAATACCATTTGGAGGCATTTAATGTTCGAGCAAAAACGGCTGATTTTCGACAAAAGAGATAACACCCCCCCCATTACGTCATGCTTCAGAAATGTGGAAAATGGTCCGTTTTCAAATGTTTTATTTTTGAACGTCAGTTCACATTTGTAGGTGGATCATCAGTGTTAGAGCTAAAATTAGCATGTTTAAAGTGATTTTCATGCTTCCAGGGGCTCGGGAAGTTAATTAAATACCATTTGGAGGCATTTAATGTTCGAGCAAAAACGGCTGATTTTCGACAAAAGAGATAACACCCCCCCATTACGTCATGCTTCAGAAATGTGGAAAATGGTCCGTTTTCAAATGTTTTATTTTTGAACGTCAGTTCACATTTGTAGGTGGATCATCAGTGTTAGAGCTAAAATTAGCATGTTTAAAGTGATTTTCATGCTTCCAGGGGCTCGGGAAGTTAATTAAATACCATTTGGAGGCATTTAATGTTCGAGCAAAAACGGCTGATTTTCGACAAAAGAGATAACACCCCCCCATTACGTCATGCTTCAGAAATATGGAAAATGGTCCGTTTTCAAATGTTTTATTTTTGAACGTCAGTTCACATTTGTAGGTGGATCATCAGTGTTAGAGCTAAAATTAGCATGTTTAAAGTGATTTTCATGCTTCCAGGGGCTCGGGAAGTTAATTAAATACCATTTGGAGGCATTTATTGTTCGAGCAAAAACGGCTGATTTTCGACAAAAGAGATAACACCCCCCATTACGTCATGCTTCAGAAATGTGGAAAATGGTCCGTTTTCAAATGTTTTATTTTTGAACGTCAGTTCACATTTGTAGGTGGATCATCAGTGTTAGAGCTAAAATTAGCATGTTTAAAGTGATTTTCATGCTTCCAGGGGCCCAAAACACAAGATTTATGGAATGGTTAAAAGTGCATGAAAATGGCCAATTTACTCACTCTGAGTACTCAAAAAGGGTTTCTTCACCCCGGGAAGTTAATTAAATACCATTTGGAGGCATTTAATGTTCGAGCAAAAACGGCTGATTTTCGACAAAAGAGATAACACCCCCCCATTACGTCATGCTTCAGAAATGTGGAAAATGGTCCGTTTTCAAATGTTTTATTTTTGAGCGTCAGT
The DNA here is from genome assembly GCF_964263255.1 of Lissotriton vulgaris. Lineage (NCBI taxonomy): Eukaryota > Metazoa > Chordata > Amphibia > Caudata > Salamandridae > Lissotriton > Lissotriton vulgaris. The sequence continues at coordinate 641,737 of NW_028246241.1, read as the reverse complement.
TCACATTTGTAGGTGGATCATCAGTGTTAGAGCTAAAAATAGCATGTTTAAAGTGATTTTCATGCTTCCAGGGGCCCAAAACACAAGATTTATGGAATGGTTAAAAGTGCATGAAAATGGCCAATTTACTCACTCTGAGTACTCAAAAAGGGTTTCTTCACCCCGGGAAGTTAATTAAATACCATTTGGAGGCATTTAATGTTCGAGCAAAAACGGCTGATTTTCGACAAAAGAGATAACACCCTTCATTACGTCATGCTTCAGAAATGTGGAAAATGGTCCGTTTTCAAATGTTTTATTTTTGAACGTCAGTTCACATTTGTAGGTGGATCATCAGTGTTAGAGCTAAAATTAGCATGTTTAAAGTGATTTTCATGCTTCCAGGGGCTCGGGAAGTGAAATAAATACCATTTGGAGGCATTTAATGTTCGAGCAAAAACGGCTGATTTTCGACAAAAGAGATAACACCCCCCCATTACGTCATGCTTCAGAAATGTGGAAAATGGTCCGTTTTCAAATGTTTTATTTTTGAACGTCAGTTCACATTTGTAGGTGGATCATCAGTGTTAGAGCTAAAATTAGCATGTTTAAAGTGATTTTCATGCTTCCAGGGGCTCGGGAAGTTAATTAAATACCATTTGGAGGCATTTAATGTTCGAGCAAAAACGGCTGATTTTCGACAAAAGAGATAACACCCCCCATTACGTCATGCTTCAGAAATGTGGAAAATGGTCCGTTTTCAAATGTTTTATTTTTGAACGTCAGTTCACATTTGTAGGTGGATCATCAGTGTTAGAGCTAAAATTAGCATGTTTAAAGTGATTTTCATGCTTCCAGGGGCTCGGGAAGTGAAATAAATACCATTTGGAGGCATTTAATGTTCGAGCAAAAACGGCTGATTTTCGACAAAAGAGATAACCCCCCCCCCATTACGTCATGCTTCAGAAATGTGGAAAATGGTCCGTTTTCAAATGTTTTATTTTTGAACGTCAGTTCATATTTGTAGGTGGATCATCAGTGTTAGAGCTAAAATTAGCATGTTTAAAGTGATTTTCATGCTTCCAGGGGCTCGGGAAGTTAATTAAATACCATTTGGAGGCATTTAATGTTCGAGCAAAAACGGCTGATTTTCGACAAAAGAGATAACACCCCCCCATTACGTCATGCTTCAGAAATGTGGAAAATGGTCCGTTTTCAAATGTTTTATTTTTGAACGTCAGTTCACATTTGTAGGTGGATCATCAGTGTTAGAGCTAAAATTAGCATGTTTAAAGTGATTTTCATGCTTCCAGGGGCCCAAAACACAAGATTTATGGAATGGTTAAAAGTGCATGAAAATGGCCAATTTACTCACTCTGAGTACTCAAAAAGGGTTTCTTCACCCCGGGAAGTTAATTAAATACCATTTGGAGGCATTTAATGTTCGAGCAAAAACGGCTGATTTTCGACAAAAGAGATAACACCCTTCATTACGTCATGCTTCAGAAATGTGGAAAATGGTCCGTTTTCAAATGTTTTATTTTTGAACGTCAGTTCACATTTGTAGGTGGATCATCAGTGTTAGAGCTAAAATTAGCATGTTTAAAGTGATTTTCATGCTTCCAGGGGCTCGGGAAGGTAATTAAATACCATTTGGAGGCATTTAATGTTCGAGCAAAAACGGCTGATTTTCGACAAAAGAGATAACACCCCCCCATTACGTCATGCTTCAGAAATGTGGAAAATGGTCCGTTTTCAAATGTTTTATTTTTGAACGTCAGTTCACATTTGTAGGTGGATCATCAGTGTTAGAGCTAAAATTAGCATGTTTAAAGTGATTTTCATGCTTCCAGGGGCTCGGGAAGTTAATTAAATACCATTTGGAGGCATTTAATGTTCGAGCAAAAACGGCTGATTTTCGACAAAAGAGATAACACCCCCCCATTACGTCATGCTTCAGAAATGTGGAAAATGGTCCGTTTTCAAATGTTTTATTTTTGAACGTCAGTTCACATTTGTAGGTGGATCATCAGTGTTAGAGCTAAAATTAGCATGTTTAAAGTGATTTTCATGCTTCCAGGGGCTCGGGAAGTTAATTAAATACCATTTGGAGGCATTTAATGTTCGAGCAAAAACGGCTGATTTTCGACAAAAGAGATAACACCCGCCCATTACGTCATGCTTCAGAAATATGGAAAATGGTCCGTTTTCAAATGTTTTATTTTTGAACGTCAGTTCACATTTGTAGGTGGATCATCAGTGTTAGAGCTAAAATTAGCATGTTTAAAGTGATTTTCATGCTTCCAGGGGCTCGGGAAGTTAATTAAATACCATTTGGAGGCATTTATTGTTCGAGCAAAAACGGCTGATTTTCGACAAAAGAGATAACACCCCCCATTACGTCATGCTTCAGAAATGTGGAAAATGGTCCGTTTTCAAATGTTTTATTTTTGAACGTCAGTTCACATTTGTAGGTGGATCATCAGTGTTAGAGCTAAAATTAGCATGTTTAAAGTGATTTTCATGCTTCCAGGGGCCCAAAACACAAGATTTATGGAATGGTTAAAAGTGCATGAAAATGGCCAATTTACTCACTCTGAGTACTCAAAAAGGGTTTCTTCACCCCGGGAAGTTAATTAAATACCATTTGGAGGCATTTAATGTTCGAGCAAAAACGGCTGATTTTCGACAAAAGAGATAACACCCCCCCATTACGTCATGCTTCAGAAATGTGGAAAATGGTCCGTTTTCAAATGTTTTATTTTTGAACGTCAGTTCACATTTGTAGGTGGATCATCAGTGTTAGAGCTAAAAATAGCATGTTTAAAGTGATTTTCATGCTTCCAGGGGCCCAAAACACAAGATTTATGGAATGGTTAAAAGTGCATGAAAATGGCCAATTTACTCACTCTGAGTACTCAAAAAGGGTTTCTTCACCCCGGGAAGTTAATTAAATACCATTTGGAGGCATTTAATGTTCGAGCAAAAACGGCTGATTTTCGACAAAAGATATAACACCCTTCATTACGTCATGCTTCAGAAATGTGGAAAATGGTCCGTTTTCAAATGTTTTATTTTTGAACGTCAGTTCACATTTGTAGGTGGATCATCAGTGTTAGAGCTAAAATTAGCATGTTTAAAGTGATTTTCATGCTTCCAGGGGCTCGGGAAGTGAAATAAATACCATTTGGAGGCATTTAATGTTCGAGCAAAAACGGCTGATTTTCGACAAAAGAGATAACACCCCCCCATTACGTCATGCTTCAGAAATGTGGAAAATGGTCCGTTTTCAAATGTTTTATTTTTGAACGTCAGTTCACATTTGTAGGTGGATCATCAGTGTTAGAGCTAAAATTAGCATGTTTAAAGTGATTTTCATGCTTCCAGGGGCTCGGGAAGTTAATTAAATACCATTTGGAGGCATTTAATGTTCGAGCAAAAACGGCTGATTTTCGACAAAAGAGATAACACCCCCCATTACGTCATGCTTCAGAAATGTGGAAAATGGTCCGTTTTCAAATGTTTTATTTTTGAACGTCAGTTCACATTTGTAGGTGGATCATCAGTGTTAGAGCTAAAATTAGCATGTTTAAAGTGATTTTCATGCTTCCAGGGGCTCGGGAAGTTAATTAAATACCATTTGGAGGCATTTAATGTTCGAGCAAAAACGGCTGATTTTCGACAAAAGAGATAACACCCCCCATTACGTCATGCTTCAGAAATGTGGAAAATGGTCCGTTTTCAAATGTTTTATTTTTGAACGTCAGTTCACATTTGTAGGTGGATCATCAGTGTTAGAGCTAAAATTAGCATGTTTAAAGTGATTTTCATGCTTCCAGGGGCTCGGGAAGTGAAATAAATACCATTTGGAGGCATTTAATGTTCGAGCAAAAACGGCTGATTTTCGACAAAAGAGATAACACCCCCCATTACGTCATGCTTCAGAAATGTGGAAAATGGTCCGTTTTCAAATGTTTTATTTTTGAACGTCAGTTCACATTTGTAGGTGGATCATCAGTGTTAGAGCTAAAATTAGCATGTTTAAAGTGATTTTCATGCTTCCAGGGGCTCGGGAAGTTAATTAAATACCATTTGGAGGCATTTAATGTTCGAGCAAAAACGGCTGATTTTCGACAAAAGAGATAACACCCCCCCATTACGTCATGCTTCAGAAATGTGGAAAATGGTCCGTTTTCAAATGTTTTATTTTTGAACGTCAGTTCACATTTGTAGGTGGATCATCAGTGTTAGAGCTAAAATTAGCATGTTTAAAGTGATTTTCATGCTTCCAGGGGCCCAAAACACAAGATTTATGGAATGGTTAAAAGTGCATGAAAATGGCCAATTTACTCACTCTGAGTACTCAAAAAGGGTTTCTTCACCCCGGGAAGTTAATTAAATACCATTTGGAGGCATTTAATGTTCGAGCAAAAACGGCTGATTTTCGACAAAAGAGATAACACCCTTCATTACGTCATGCTTCAGAAATGTGGAAAATGGTCCGTTTTCAAATGTTTTATTTTTGAACGTCAGTTCACATTTGTAGGTGGATCATCAGTGTTAGAGCTAAAATTAGCATGTTTAAAGTGATTTTCATGCTTCCAGGGGCTCGGGAAGGTAATTAAATACCATTTGGAGGCATTTAATGTTCGAGCAAAAACGGCTGATTTTCGACAAAAGAGATAACACCCCCCCATTACGTCATGCTTCAGAAATGTGGAAAATGGTCCGTTTTCAAATGTTTTATTTTTGAACGTCAGTTCACATTTGTAGGTGGATCATCAGTGTTAGAGCTAAAATTAGCATGTTTAAAGTGATTTTCATGCTTCCAGGGGCCCAAAACACAAGATTTATGGAATGGTTAAAAGTGCATGAAAATGGCCAATTTACTCACTCTGAGTACTCAAAAAGGGTTTCTTCACCCCGGGAAGTTAATTAAAGACCATTTGGAGGCATTTAATGTTCGAGCAAAAACGGCTGATTTTCGACAAAAGAGATAACACCCTTCATTACGTCATGCTTCAGAAATGTGGAAAATGGTCCGTTTTCAAATGTTTTATTTTTGAACGTCAGTTCACATTTGTAAGTGGATCATCAGTGTTAGAGCTAAAATTAGCATGTTTAAAGTGATTTTCATGCTTCCAGGGGCTCGGGAAGTTAATTAAATACCATTTGGAGGCATTTAATGTTCAAGCAAAAACGGCTGATTTTCGACAAAAGAGATAACACCCCCCCATTACGTCATGCTTCAGAAATGTGGAAAATGGTCCGTTTTCAAATGTTTTATTTTTGAACGTCAGTTCACATTTGTAGGTGGATCATCAGTGTTAGAGCTAAAATTAGCATGTTTAAAGTGATTTTCATGCTTCCAGGGGCCCAAAACACAAGATTTATGGAATGGTTAAAAGTGCATGAAAATGGCCAATTTACTCACTCTGAGTACTCAAAAAGGGTTTCTTCACCCCGGGAAGTTATTTAAATACCATTTGGAGGCATTTAATGTTCGAGCAAAAACGGCTGATTTTCGACAAAAGAGATAACACCCCCCCATTACGTCATGCTTCAGAAATGTGGAAAATGGTCCGTTTTCAAATGTTTTATTTTTGAACGTCAGTTCACATTTGTAGGTGGATCATCAGTGTTAGAGCTAAAATTAGCATGTTTAAAGTGATTTTCATGCTTCCAGGGGCTCGGGAAGTTAATTAAATACCATTTGGAGGCATTTAATGTTCGAGCAAAAACGGCTGATTTTCGACAAAAGAGATAACACCCCCCCATTACGTCATGCTTCAGAAATGTGGAAAATGGTCCGTTTTCAAATGTTTTATTTTTGAATGTCAGTTCACATTTGTAGGTGGATCATCAGTGTTAGAGCTAAAATTAGCATGTTTAAAGTGATTTTCATGCTTCCAGGGGCTCGGGAAGTTAATTAAATACCATTTGGAGGCATTTAATGTTCGAGCAAAAACGGCTGATTTTCGACAAAAGAGATAACACCCCCCCATTACGTCATGCTTCAGAAATGTGGAAAATGGTCCGTTTTCAAATGTTTTATTTTTGAACGTCAGTTCACATTTGTAGGTGGATCATCAGTGTTAGAGCTAAAATTAGCATGTTTAAAGTGATTTTCATGCTTCCAGGGGCTCGGGAAGTTAATTAAATAGAATTTGGAGGCATTTAATGTTCGAGCAAAAACGGCTGATTTTCGACAAAAGAGATAACACCCCCCATTACGTCATGCTTCAGAAATGTGGAAAATGGTCCGTTTTCAAATGTTTTATTTTTGAACGTAAGTTCACATTTGTAGGTGGATCATCAGTGTTAGAGCTAAAATTAGCATGTTTAAAGTGATTTTCATGCTTCCAGGGGCTCGGGAAGTTAATTAAATACCATTTGGAGGCATTTAATGTTCGAGCAAAAACGGCTGATTTTCGACAAAAGAGATAACACCCCCCCATTACGTCATGCTTCAGAAATGTGGAAAATGGTCCGTTTTCAAATGTTTTATTTTTGAACGTCAGTTCACATTTGTAGGTGGATCATCAGTGTTAGAGCTAAAATTAGCATGTTTAAAGTGATTTTCATGCTTCCAGGGGCCCAAAACACAAGATTTATGGAATGGTTAAAAGTGCATGAAAATGGCCAATTTACTCACTCTGAGTTCTCAAAAAGGGTTTCTTCACCCCGGGAAGTTAATTAAATACCATTTGGAGGCATTTAATGTTCGAGCAAAAACGGCTGATTTTCGACAAAAGAGATAACACCCCCCCATTACGTCATGCTTCAGAAATGTGGAAAATGGTCCGTTTTCAAATGTTTTATTTTTGAACGTCAGTTCACATTTGTAGGTGGATCATCAGTGTTAGAGCTAAAATTAGCATGTTTAAAGTGATTTTCATGCTTCCAGGGGCTCTGGAAGTTAATTAAATACCATTTGGAGGCATTTAATGTTCGAGCAAAAACGGCTGATTTTCGACAAAAGAGATAACACCCCCCCCATTACGTCATGCTTCAGAAATGTGGAAAATGGTCCGTTTTCAAATGTTTTATTTTTGAACGTCAGTTCACATTTGTAGGTGGATCATCAGTGTTAGAGCTAAAATTAGCATGTTTAAAGTGATTTTCATGCTTCCAGGGGCCCAAAACACAAGATTTATGGAATGGTTAAAAGTGCATGAAAATGGCCAATTTACTCACTCTGAGTTCTCAAAAAGGGTTTCTTCACCCCAGGAAGTTAATTAAATACCATTTGGAGGCATTTAATGTTCGAGCAAAAACGGCTGATTTTCGACAAAAGAGATAACACCCCCCCATTACGTCATGCTTCAGAAATGTGGAAAATGGTCCGTTTTCAAATGTTTTATTTTTGAACGTCAGTTCACATTTGTAGGTGGATCATCAGTGTTAGAGCTAAAATTAGCATGTTTAAAGTGATTTTCATGCTTCCAGGGGCTCGGGAAGTTAATTAAATACCATTTGGAGGCATTTAATGTTCGAGCAAAAACGGCTGATTTTCGACAAAAGAGATAACACCCCCCCATTACGTCATGCTTCAGAAATGTGGAAAATGGTCCGTTTTCAAATGTTTTATTTTTGAACGTCAGTTCACATTTGTAGGTGGATCATCAGTGTTAGAGCTAAAATTAGCATGTTTAAAGTGATTTTCATGCTTCCAGGGGCTCGGGAAGTTAATTAAATACCATTTGGAGGCATTTAATGTTCGAGCAAAAACGGCTGATTTTCGACAAAAGAGATAACACCCCCCCATTACGTCATGCTTCAGAAATGTGGAAAATGGTCCGTTTTCAAATGTTTTATTTTTGAACGTCAGTTCACATTTGTAGGTGGATCATCAGTGTTAGAGCTAAATTTAGCATGTTTAAAGTGATTTTCATGCTTCCAGGGGCTCGGGAAGTTAATTAAATACCATTTGGAGGCATTTAATGTTCGAGCAAAAACGTCTGATTTTCGACAAAAGAGATAACACCCCCCCATTACGTCATGCTTCAGAAATATGGAAAATGGTCCGTTTTCAAATGTTTTATTTTTGAACGTCAGTTCACATTTGTAGGTGGATCATCAGTGTTAGAGCTAAAATTAGCATGTTTAAAGTGATTTTCATGCTTCCAGGGGCTCGGGAAGTTAATTAAATACCATTTGGAGGCATTTATTGTTCGAGCAAAAACGGCTGATTTTCGACAAAAGAGATAACACCCCCCCATTACGTCATGCTTCAGAAATGTGGAAAATGGTCCGTTTTCAAATGTTTTATTTTTGAACGTCAGTTCACATTTGTAGGTGGATCATCAGTGTTAGAGCTAAAATTAGCATGTTTAAAGTGATTTTCATGCTTCCAGGGGCCCAAAACACAAGATTTATGGAATGGTTAAAAGTGCATGAAAATGGCCAATTTACTCACTCTGAGTACTCAAAAAGGGTTTCTTCACCCCGGGAAGTTAATTAAATACCATTTGGAGGCATTTAATGTTCGAGCAAAAACGGCTGATTTTCGACAAAAGAGATAACACCCCCCCATTACGTCATGCTTCAGAAATGTGGAAAATGGTCCGTTTTCAAATGTTTTATTTTTGAACGTCAGTTCACATTTGTAGGTGGATCATCAGTGTTAGAGCTAAAAATAGCATGTTTAAAGTGATTTTCATGCTTCCAGGGGCCCAAAACACAAGATTTATGGAATGGTTAAAAGTGCATGAAAATGGCCAATTTACTCACTCTGAGTACTCAAAAAGGGTTTCTTCACCCCGGGAAGTTAATTAAATACCATTTGGAGGCATTTAATGTTCGAGCAAAAATGGCTGATTTTCGACAAAAGAGATAACACCCTTCATTACGTCATGCTTCAGAAATGTGGAAAATGGTCCGTTTTCAAATGTTTTATTTTTGAACGTCAGTTCACATTTGTAAGTGGATCATCAGTGTTAGAGCTAAAATTAGCATGTTTAAAGTGATTTTCATGCTTCCAGGGGCTCGGGAAGTGAAATAAATACCATTTGGAGGCATTTAATGTTCGAGCAAAAACGGCTGATTTTCGACAAAAGAGATAACACCCCCCCATTACGTCATGCTTCAGAAATGTGGAAAATGGTCCGTTTTCAAATGTTTTATTTTTGAACGTCAGTTCACATTTGTAGGTGGATCATCAGTGTTAGAGCTAAAATTAGCATGTTTAAAGTGATTTTCATGCTTCCAGGGGCTCGGGAAGTTAATTAAATACCATTTGGAGGCATTTAATGTTCGAGCAAAAACGGCTGATTTTCGACAAAAGAGATAACACCCCCCCATTACGTCATGCTTCAGAAATGTGGAAAATGGTCCGTTTTCAAATGTTTTATTTTTGAACGTCAGTTCACATTTGTAGGTGGATCATCAGTGTTAGAGCTAAAATTAGCATGTTTAAAGTGATTTTCATGCTTCCAGGGGCTCGGGAAGTGAAATAAATACCATTTGGAGGCATTTAATGTTCGAGCAAAAACGGCTGATTTTCGACAAAAGAGATAACACCCCCCCATTACGTCATGCTTCAGAAATGTGGAAAATGGTCCGTTTTCAAATGTTTTATTTTTGAACGTCAGTTCACATTTGTAGGTGGATCATCAGTGTTAGAGCTAAAATTAGCATGTTTAAAGTGATTTTCATGCTTCCAGGGGCTCGGGAAGTTAATTAAATACCATTTGGAGGCATTTAATGTTCGAGCAAAAACGGCTGATTTTCGACAAAAGAGATAACACCCCCCCCCATTACGTCATGCTTCAGAAATGTGGAAAATGGTCCGTTTTCAAATGTTTTATTTTTGAACGTCAGTTCACATTTCTAGGTGGATCATCAGTGTTAGAGCTAAAATTAGCATGTTTAAAGTGATTTTCATGCTTCCAGGGGCCCAAAACACAAAATTTATGGAATGGTTAAAAGTGCATGAAAATGGCCAATTTACTCACTCTGAGTTCTCAAAAAGGGTTTCTTCACCCCGGGAAGTTAATTAAATACCATTTGGAGGCATTTAATGTTCGAGCAAAAACGGCTGATTTTCGACAAAAGAGATAACACCCCCCCATTACGTCATGCTTCAGAAATGTGGAAAATGGTCCGTTTTCAAATGTTTTATTTTTGAACGTCAGTTCACATTTGTAGGTGGATCATCAGTGTTAGAGCTAAAATTAGCATGTTTAAAGTGATTTTCATGCTTCCAGGGGCTCGGGAATTTAATTAAATACCATTTGGAGGCATTTAATGTTCGAGCAAAAACGGCTGATTTTCGACAAAAGAGATAACACCCCCCCATTACGTCATGCTTCAGAAATGTGGAAAATGGTCCGTTTTCAAATGTTTTATTTTTGAACGTCAGTTCACATTTGTAGGTGGATCATCAGTGTTAGAGCTAAAATTAGCATGTTTAAAGTGATTTTCATGCTTCCAGGGGCTCGGGAAGTTAATTAAATACCATTTGGAGGCATTTAATGTTCGAGCAAAAACGGCTGATTTTCGGCAAAAGAGATAACACCCCCCCATTACGTCATGCTTAAGAAATGTGGAAAATGGTCCGTTTTCAAATGTTTTATTTTTGAACGTCAGTTCACATTTGTAGGTGGATCATCAGTGTTAGAGCTAAAATTAGCATGTTTAAAGTGATTTTCATGCTTCCAGGGGCTCGGGAAGTTAATTAAATACCATTTGGAGGCATTTAATGTTCGAGCAAAAACGGCTGATTTTCGACAAAAGAGATAACACCCCCCCATTACGTCATGCTTCAGAAATATGGAAAATGGTCCATTTTCAAATGTTTTATTTTTGAACGTCAGTTCACATTTGTAGGTGGATCATCAGTGTTAGAGCTAAAATTAGCATGTTTAAAGTGATTTTCATGCTTCCAGGGGCTCGGGAAGTTAATTAAATACCATTTGGAGGCATTTAATGTTCGAGCAAAAACGGCTGATTTTCGACAAAAGAGATAACACCCCCCCATTACGTCATGCTTCAGAAATGTGGAAAATGGTCCGTTTTCAAATATTTTATTTTTGAACGTCAGTTCACATTTGTAGGTGGATCATCAGTGTTAGAGCTAAAATTAGCATGTTTAAAGTGATTTTCATGCTTCCAGGGGCCCAAAACACAAGATTTATGGAATGGTTAAAAGTGCATGAAAATGGCCAATTTACTCACTCTGAGTTCTCAAAAAGGGTTTCTTCACCCCGGGAAGTTAATAAATACCATTTGGAGGCATTTAATGTTCGAGCAAAAACGGCTGATTTTCGACAAAAGAGATAACACCCCCTCATTACGTCATGCTTCAGAAATGTGGAAAATGGTCCGTTTTCAAATGTTTTATTTTTGAACGTCAGTTCACATTTGTAGGTGGATCATCAGTGTTAGAGCTAAAATTAGCATGTTTAAAGTGATTTTCATGCTTCCAGGGGCCCAAAACACAAGATTTATGGAATGGTTAAAAGTGCATGAAAATGGCCAATTTACTCACTCTGAGTACTCAAAAAGGGTTTCTTCACCCCGGGAAGTTAATTAAATACCATTTGGAGGCATTTAATGTTCGAGCAAAAACGGCTGATTTTCGACAAAAGAGATAACACCCCCCCATTACGTCATGCTTCAGAAATGTTGAAAATGGTCCGTTTTCAAATGTTTTATTTTTGAACGTCAGTTCACATTTGTAGGTGGATCATCAGTGTTAGAGCTAAAATTAGCATGTTTAAAGTGATTTTCATGCTTCCAGGGGCTCGGGAAGTGAAATAAATACCATTTGGAGGCATTTAATGTTCGAGCAAAAACGGCTGATTTTCGACAAAAGAGATAACACCCCCCCATTACGTCATGCTTCAGAAATGTGGAAAATGGTCCGTTTTCAAATGTTTTATTTTTGAACGTCAGTTCACATTTGTAGGTGGATCATCAGTGTTAGAGCTAAAATTAGCATGTTTAAAGTGATTTTCATGCTTCCAGGGGCTCGGGAAGTTAATTAAATAGAATTTGGAGGCATTTAATGTTCGAGCAAAAACGGCTGATTTTCGACAAAAGAGATAACACCCCCCATTACGTCATGCTTCAGAAATGTGGAAAATGGTCCGTTTTCAAATGTTTTATTTTTGAACGTAAGTTCACATTTGTAGGTGGATCATCAGTGTTAGAGCTAAAATTAGCATGTTTAAAGTGATTTTCATGCTTCCAGGGGCTCGGGAAGTTAATTAAATACCATTTGGAGGCATTTAATGTTCGAGCAAAAACGGCTGATTTTCGACAAAAGAGATAACACCCCCCCATTACGTCATGCTTCAGAAATGTGGAAAATGGTCCGTTTTCAAATGTTTTATTTTTGAACGTCAGTTCACATTTGTAGGTGGATCATCAGTGTTAGAGCTAAAATTAGCATGTTTAAAGTGATTTTCATGCTTCCAGGGGCCCAAAACACAAGATTTATGGAATGGTTAAAAGTGCATGAAAATGGCCAATTTACTCACTCTGAGTTCTCAAAAAGGGTTTCTTCACCCCGGGAAGTTAATTAAATACCATTTGGAGGCATTTAATGTTCGAGCAAAAACGGCTGATTTTCGACAAAAGAGATAACACCCCCCCATTACGTCATGCTTCAGAAATGTGGAAAATGGTCCGTTTTCAAATGTTTTATTTTTGAACGTCAGTTCACATTTGTAGGTGGATCATCAGTGTTAGAGCTAAAATTAGCATGTTTAAAGTGATTTTCATGCTTCCAGGGGCTCTGGAAGTTAATTAAATACCATTTGGAGGCATTTAATGTTCGAGCAAAAACGGCTGATTTTCGACAAAAGAGATAACACCCCCCCCATTACGTCATGCTTCAGAAATGTGGAAAATGGTCCGTTTTCAAATGTTTTATTTTTGAACGTCAGTTCACATTTGTAGGTGGATCATCAGTGTTAGAGCTAAAATTAGCATGTTTAAAGTGATTTTCATGCTTCCAGGGGCCCAAAACACAAGATTTATGGAATGGTTAAAAGTGCATGAAAATGGCCAATTTACTCACTCTGAGTTCTCAAAAAGGGTTTCTTCACCCCAGGAAGTTAATTAAATACCATTTGGAGGCATTTAATGTTCGAGCAAAAACGGCTGATTTTCGACAAAAGAGATAACACCCCCCCATTACGTCATGCTTCAGAAATGTGGAAAATGGTCCGTTTTCAAATGTTTTATTTTTGAACGTCAGTTCACATTTGTAGGTGGATCATCAGTGTTAGAGCTAAAATTAGCATGTTTAAAGTGATTTTCATGCTTCCAGGGGCTCGGGAAGTTAATTAAATACCATTTGGAGGCATTTAATGTTCGAGCAAAAACGGCTGATTTTCGACAAAAGAGATAACACCCCCCCATTACGTCATGCTTCAGAAATGTGGAAAATGGTCCGTTTTCAAATGTTTTATTTTTGAACGTCAGTTCACATTTGTAGGTGGATCATCAGTGTTAGAGCTAAAATTAGCATGTTTAAAGTGATTTTCATGCTTCCAGGGGCTCGGGAAGTTAATTAAATACCATTTGGAGGCATTTAATGTTCGAGCAAAAACGGCTGATTTTCGACAAAAGAGATAACACCCCCCCATTACGTCATGCTTCAGAAATGTGGAAAATGGTCCGTTTTCAAATGTTTTATTTTTGAACGTCAGTTCACATTTGTAGGTGGATCATCAGTGTTAGAGCTAAATTTAGCATGTTTAAAGTGATTTTCATGCTTCCAGGGGCTCGGGAAGTTAATTAAATACCATTTGGAGGCATTTAATGTTCGAGCAAAAACGTCTGATTTTCGACAAAAGAGATAACACCCCCCCATTACGTCATGCTTCAGAAATATGGAAAATGGTCCGTTTTCAAATGTTTTATTTTTGAACGTCAGTTCACATTTGTAGGTGGATCATCAGTGTTAGAGCTAAAATTAGCATGTTTAAAGTGATTTTCATGCTTCCAGGGGCTCGGGAAGTTAATTAAATACCATTTGGAGGCATTTATTGTTCGAGCAAAAACGGCTGATTTTCGACAAAAGAGATAACACCCCCCCATTACGTCATGCTTCAGAAATGTGGAAAATGGTCCGTTTTCAAATGTTTTATTTTTGAACGTCAGTTCACATTTGTAGGTGGATCATCAGTGTTAGAGCTAAAATTAGCATGTTTAAAGTGATTTTCATGCTTCCAGGGGCCCAAAACACAAGATTTATGGAATGGTTAAAAGTGCATGAAAATGGCCAATTTACTCACTCTGAGTACTCAAAAAGGGTTTCTTCACCCCGGGAAGTTAATTAAATACCATTTGGAGGCATTTAATGTTCGAGCAAAAACGGCTGATTTTCGACAAAAGAGATAACACCCCCCCATTACGTCATGCTTCAGAAATGTGGAAAATGGTCCGTTTTCAAATGTTTTATTTTTGAACGTCAGTTCACATTTGTAGGTGGATCATCAGTGTTAGAGCTAAAAATAGCATGTTTAAAGTGATTTTCATGCTTCCAGGGGCCCAAAACACAAGATTTATGGAATGGTTAAAAGTGCATGAAAATGGCCAATTTACTCACTCTGAGTACTCAAAAAGGGTTTCTTCACCCCGGGAAGTTAATTAAATACCATTTGGAGGCATTTAATGTTCGAGCAAAAATGGCTGATTTTCGACAAAAGAGATAACACCCTTCATTACGTCATGCTTCAGAAATGTGGAAAATGGTCCGTTTTCAAATGTTTTATTTTTGAACGTCAGTTCACATTTGTAAGTGGATCATCAGTGTTAGAGCTAAAATTAGCATGTTTAAAGTGATTTTCATGCTTCCAGGGGCTCGGGAAGTGAAATAAATACCATTTGGAGGCATTTAATGTTCGAGCAAAAACGGCTGATTTTCGACAAAAGAGATAACACCCCCCCATTACGTCATGCTTCAGAAATGTGGAAAATGGTCCGTTTTCAAATGTTTTATTTTTGAACGTCAGTTCACATTTGTAGGTGGATCATCAGTGTTAGAGCTAAAATTAGCATGTTTAAAGTGATTTTCATGCTTCCAGGGGCTCGGGAAGTTAATTAAATACCATTTGGAGGCATTTAATGTTCGAGCAAAAACGGCTGATTTTCGACAAAAGAGATAACACCCCCCCATTACGTCATGCTTCAGAAATGTGGAAAATGGTCCGTTTTCAAATGTTTTATTTTTGAACGTCAGTTCACATTTGTAGGTGGATCATCAGTGTTAGAGCTAAAATTAGCATGTTTAAAGTGATTTTCATGCTTCCAGGGGCTCGGGAAGTGAAATAAATACCATTTGGAGGCATTTAATGTTCGAGCAAAAACGGCTGATTTTCGACAAAAGAGATAACACCCCCCCATTACGTCATGCTTCAGAAATGTGGAAAATGGTCCGTTTTCAAATGTTTTATTTTTGAACGTCAGTTCACATTTGTAGGTGGATCATCAGTGTTAGAGCTAAAATTAGCATGTTTAAAGTGATTTTCATGCTTCCAGGGGCTCGGGAAGTTAATTAAATACCATTTGGAGGCATTTAATGTTCGAGCAAAAACGGCTGATTTTCGACAAAAGAGATAACACCCCCCCCCATTACGTCATGCTTCAGAAATGTGGAAAATGGTCCGTTTTCAAATGTTTTATTTTTGAACGTCAGTTCACATTTGTAGGTGGATCATCAGTGTTAGAGCTAAAATTAGCATGTTTAAAGTGATTTTCATGCTTCCAGGGGCCCAAAACACAAAATTTATGGAATGGTTAAAAGTGCATGAAAATGGCCAATTTACTCACTCTGAGTTCTCAAAAAGGGTTTCTTCACCCCGGGAAGTTAATTAAATACCATTTGGAGGCATTTAATGTTCGAGCAAAAACGGCTGATTTTCGACAAAAGAGATAACACCCCCCCATTACGTCATGCTTCAGAAATGTGGAAAATGGTCCGTTTTCAAATGTTTTATTTTTGAACGTCAGTTCACATTTGTAGGTGGATCATCAGTGTTAGAGCTAAAATTAGCATGTTTAAAGTGATTTTCATGCTTCCAGGGGCTCGGGAATTTAATTAAATACCATTTGGAGGCATTTAATGTTCGAGCAAAAACGGCTGATTTTCGACAAAAGAGATAACACCCCCCCATTACGTCATGCTTCAGAAATGTGGAAAATGGTCCGTTTTCAAATGTTTTATTTTTGAACGTCAGTTCACATTTGTAGGTGGATCATCAGTGTTAGAGCTAAAATTAGCATGTTTAAAGTGATTTTCATGCTTCCAGGGGCTCGGGAAGTTAATTAAATACCATTTGGAGGCATTTAATGTTCGAGCAAAAACGGCTGATTTTCGGCAAAAGAGATAACACCCCCCCATTACGTCATGCTTAAGAAATGTGGAAAATGGTCCGTTTTCAAATGTTTTATTTTTGAACGTCAGTTCACATTTGTAGGTGGATCATCAGTGTTAGAGCTAAAATTAGCATGTTTAAAGTGATTTTCATGCTTCCAGGGGCTCGGGAAGTTAATTAAATACCATTTGGAGGCATTTAATGTTCGAGCAAAAACGGCTGATTTTCGACAAAAGAGATAACACCCCCCCATTACGTCATGCTTCAGAAATATGGAAAATGGTCCATTTTCAAATGTTTTATTTTTGAACGTCAGTTCACATTTGTAGGTGGATCATCAGTGTTAGAGCTAAAATTAGCATGTTTAAAGTGATTTTCATGCTTCCAGGGGCTCGGGAAGTTAATTAAATACCATTTGGAGGCATTTAATGTTCGAGCAAAAACGGCTGATTTTCGACAAAAGAGATAACACCCCCCCATTACGTCATGCTTCAGAAATGTGGAAAATGGTCCGTTTTCAAATATTTTATTTTTGAACGTCAGTTCACATTTGTAGGTGGATCATCAGTGTTAGAGCTAAAATTAGCATGTTTAAAGTGATTTTCATGCTTCCAGGGGCCCAAAACACAAGATTTATGGAATGGTTAAAAGTGCATGAAAATGGCCAATTTACTCACTCTGAGTTCTCAAAAAGGGTTTCTTCACCCCGGGAAGTTAATAAATACCATTTGGAGGCATTTAATGTTCGAGCAAAAACGGCTGATTTTCGACAAAAGAGATAACACCCCCTCATTACGTCATGCTTCAGAAATGTGGAAAATGGTCCGTTTTCAAATGTTTTATTTTTGAACGTCAGTTCACATTTGTAGGTGGATCATCAGTGTTAGAGCTAAAATTAGCATGTTTAAAGTGATTTTCATGCTTCCAGGGGCCCAAAACACAAGATTTATGGAATGGTTAAAAGTGCATGAAAATGGCCAATTTACTCACTCTGAGTACTCAAAAAGGGTTTCTTCACCCCGGGAAGTTAATTAAATACCATTTGGAGGCATTTAATGTTCGAGCAAAAACGGCTGATTTTCGACAAAAGAGATAACACCCCCCCATTACGTCATGCTTCAGAAATGTTGAAAATGGTCCGTTTTCAAATGTTTTATTTTTGAACGTCAGTTCACATTTGTAGGTGGATCATCAGTGTTAGAGCTAAAATTAGCATGTTTAAAGTGATTTTCATGCTTCCAGGGGCTCGGGAAGTGAAATAAATACCATTTGGAGGCATTTAATGTTCGAGCAAAAACGGCTGATTTTCGACAAAAGAGATAACACCCCCCCATTACGTCATGCTTCAGAAATGTGGAAAATGGTCCGTTTTCAAATGTTTTATTTTTGAACGTCAGTTCACATTTGTAGGTGGATCATCAGTGTTAGAGCTAAAATTAGCATGTTTAAAGTGATTTTCATGCTTCCAGGGGCTCGGGAAGTTAATTAAATACCATTTGGAGGCATTTAATGTTCGAGCAAAAACGGCTGATTTTTGACAAAAGAGATAACACCCTTCCATTACGTCATGCTTCAGAAATGTGGAAAATGGTCCGTTTTCAAATGTTTTATTTTTGAACGTCAGTTCACATTTGTAGGTGGATCATCAGTGTTAGAGCTAAAATTAGCATGTTTAAAGTGATTTTCATGCTTCCAGGGGCCCAAAACACAAGATTTATGGAATGGTTAAAAGTGCATGAAAATGGCCAATTTACTCACTCTGAGTTCTCAAAAAGGGTTTCTTCACCCCGGGAAGTTAATTAATTACCATTTGGAGGCATTTAATGTTCGAGCAAAAACGGCTGATTTTCGACAAAAGAGATAACACCCCCCCATTACGTCATGCTTCAGAAATGTGGAAAATGGTCCGTTTTCAAATGTTTTATTTTTGAACGTCAGTTCACATTTGTTGGTGGATCATCAGTGTTAGAGCTAAAATTAGCATGTTTAAAGTCATTTTCATGCTTCTAGGGGCTCGGGAAGTGAAATAAATACCATTTGGAGGCATTTAATGTTCGAGCAAAAACGGCTGATTTTCGACAAAAGAGATAACACCCCCCCATTACGTCATGCTTCAGAAATGTGGAAAATGGTCCGTTTTCAAATGTTTTATTTTTGAACGTCAGTTCACATTTGTTGGTGGATCATCAGTGTTAGAGCTAAAATTAGCATGTTTAAAGTGATTTTCATGCTTCCAGGGGCTCGGGAAGTGAAATAAATACCATTTGGAGGCATTTAATGTTCGAGCAAAAACGGCTGATTTTCGACAAAAAAGATAACACCCCCCCATTACGTCATGCTTCAGAAATGTGGAAAATGGTCCGTTTTCAAATGTTTTATTTTTGAACGTCAGTTCACATTTGTAGGTGGATCATCAGTGTTAGAGCTAAAATTAGCATGTTTAAAGTGATTTTCATGCTTCCAGGGGCCCAAAACACAAGATTTATGGAATGGTTAAAAGTGCATGAAAATGGCCAATTTACTCACTCTGAGTACTCAAAAAGGGTTTCTTCACCCCGGGAAGTTAATTAAATACCATTTGGAGGCATTTAATGTTCAAGCAAAAACGGCTGATTTTCAACAAAAGAGATAACACCCCCCCATTACGTCATGCTTCAGAAATGTGGAAAATGGTCCGTTTTCAAATGTTTTATTTTTGAACGTCAGTTCACATTTGTAGGTGGATCATCAGTGTTAGAGCTAAAATTAGCATGTTTAAAGTGATTTTCATGCTTCCAGGGGCTCGGGAAGTTAATTAAATACCATTTGGAGGCATTTAATGTTCGAGCAAAAACGGCTGATTTTCGACAAAAGAGATAACACCCCCCCATTACGTCATGCTTCAGAAATGTGGAAAATGGTCCGTTTTCAAATGTTTTATTTTTGAACGTCAGTTCACATTTGTAGGTGGATCATCAGTGTTAGAGCTAAAATTAGCATGTTTAAAGTGATTTTCATGCTTCCAGGGGCCCAAAACACAAGATTTATGGAATGGTTAAAAGTGCATGAAAATGGCCAATTTACTCACTCTGAGTACTCAAAAAGGGTTTCTTCACCCCGGGAAGTTAATTAAATACCATTTGGAGGCATTTAATGTTCGAGCAAAAACGGCTGATTTTCGACAAAAGAGATAACACCCCCCCATTACGTCATGCTTCAGAAATGTGGAAAATGGTCCGTTTTCAAATGTTTTATTTTTGAACGTCAGTTCACATTTGTTGGTGGATCATCAGTGTTAGAGCTAAAATTAGCATGGTTAAAGTGATTTTCATGCTTCCAGGGGCTCGGGAAGTGAAATAAATACCATTTGGAGGCATTTAATGTTCGAGCAAAAACGGCTGATTTTCGACAAAAGAGATAACACCCCCCCATTACGTCATGCTTCAGAAATGTGGAAAATGGTCCGTTTTCAAATGTTTTATTTTTGAACGTCAGTTCACATTTGTAGGTGGATCATCAGTGTTAGAGCTAAAATTAGCATGTTTAAAGTGATTTTCATGCTTCCAGGGGCTCGGGAAGTTAATTAAATACCATTTGGAGGCATTTAATGTTCGAGCAAAAACGGCTGATTTTTGACAAAAGAGATAACACCCCCCCATTATGTCATGCTTCAGAAATGTGGAAAATGGTCCGTTTTCAAATGTTTTATTTTTGAACGTCAGTTCACATTTGTAGGTGGATCATCAGTGTTAGAGCTAAAATTAGCATGTTTAAAGTGATTTTCATGCTTCCAGGGGCCCAAAACACAAGATTTATGGAATGGTTAAAAGTGCATGAAAATGGCCAATTTACTCACTCTGAGTTCTCAAAAAGGGTTTCTTCACCCCGGGAAGTTAATTAATTACCATTTGGAGGCATTTAATGTTCGAGCAAAAACGGCTGATTTTCAACAAAAGAGATAACACCCCCCCATTACGTCATGCTTCAGAAATGTGGAAAATGGTCCGTTTTCAAATGTTTTATTTTTGAACGTCAGTTCACATTTGTTGGTGGATCATCAGTGTTAGAGCTAAAATTAGCATGTTTAAAGTGATTTTCATGCTTCCAGGGGCTCGGGAAGTGAAATAAATACCATTTGGAGGCATTTAATGTTCGAGCAAAAACGGCTGATTTTCGACAAAAGAGATAACACCCCCCCATTACGTCATGCTTCAGAAATGTGGAAAATGGTCCGTTTTCAAATGTTTTATTTTTGAACGTCAGTTCACATTTGTAGGTGGATCATCAGTGTTAGAGCTAAAATTAGCATGTTTAAAGTGATTTTCATGCTTCCAGGGGCTCGGGAAGTTAATTAAATACCATTTGGAGGCATTTAATGTTCGAGCAAAAACGGCTGATTTTTGACAAAAGAGATAACACCCCCCCATTATGTCATGCTTCAGAAATGTGGAAAATGGTCCATTTTCAAATGTTTTATTTTTGAACGTCAGTTCACATTTGTAGGTGGATCATCAGTGTTAGAGCTAAAATTAGCATGTTTAAAGTGATTTTCATGCTTCCAGGGGCCCAAAACACAAGATTTATGGAATGGTTAAAAGTGCATGAAAATGGCCAATTTACTCACTCTGAGTTCTCAAAAAGGGTTTCTTCACCCCGGGAAGTTAATTAATTACCATTTGGAGGCATTTAATGTTCGAGCAAAAACGGCTGATTTTCAACAAAAGAGATAACACCCCCCCATTACGTCATGCTTCAGAAATGTGGAAAATGGTCCGTTTTCAAATGTTTTATTTTTGAACGTCAGTTCACATTTGTTGGTGGATCATCAGTGTTAGAGCTAAAATTAGCATGTTTAAAGTGATTTTCATGCTTCCAGGGGCTCGGGAAGTGAAATAAATACCATTTGGAGGCATTTAATGTTCGAGCAAAAACGGCTGATTTTCGACAAAAGAGATAACACCCCCCCATTACGTCATGCTTCAGAAATGTGGAAAATGGTCCGTTTTCAAATGTTTTATTTTTGAACGTCAGTTCACATTTGTTGGTGGATCATCAGTGTTAGAGCTAAAATTAGCATGTTTAAAGTGATTTTCATGCTTCCAGGGGCTCGGGAAGTGAAATAAATACCATTTGGAGGCATTTAATGTTCGAGCAAAAACGGCTGATTTTCGACAAAAGAGATAACACCCCCCCATTACGTCATGCTTCAGAAATGTGGAAAATGGTCCGTTTTCAAATGTTTTATTTTTGAACGTCAGTTCACATTTGTAGGTGGATCATCAGTGTTAGAGCTAAAATTAGCATGTTTAAAGTGATTTTCATGCTTCCTGGGGCCCAAAACACAAGATTTATGGAATGGTTAAAAGTGCATGAAAATGGCCAATTTACTCACTCTGAGTACTCAAAAAGGGTTTCTTCACCCCGGGAAGTTAATTAAATACCATTTGGAGGCATTTAATGTTCGAGCAAAAACGGCTGATTTTCAACAAAAGAGATAACACCCCCCCATTACGTCATGCTTCAGAAATGTGGAAAATGGTCCGTTTTCAAATGTTTTATTTTTGAACGTCAGTTCACATTTGTAGGTGGATCATCAGTGTTAGAGCTAAAATTAGCATGTTTAAAGTGATTTTCATGCTTCCAGGGGCTCGGGAAGTTAATTAAATACCATTTGAAGGCATTTAATGTTCGAGCAAAAACGGCTGATTTTCGACAAAAGAGATAACACCCCCCCATTACGTCATGCTTCAGAAATGTGGAAAATGGTCAGTTTTCAAATGTTTTATTTTTGAACGTCAGTTCACATTTGTAGGTGGATCATCAGTGTTAGAGCTAAAATTAGCATGTTTAAAGTGATTTTCATGCTTCCAGGGGCTCAGGAAGTTAATTAAATACCATTTGGAGGCATTTAATGTTCGAGCAAAAACGGCTGATTTTCGACAAAAGAGATAACACCCCCCCATTACGTCATGCTTCAGAAATGTGGAAAATGGTCCGTTTTCAAATGTTTTATTTTTGAACGTCAGTTCACATTTGTAGGTGGATCATCAGTGTTAGAGCTAAAATTAGCATGTTTAAAGTGATTTTCATGCTTCCAGGGGCCCAAAACACAAGATTTATGGAATGGTTAAAAGTGCATGAAAATGGCCTATTTACTCACTCTGAGTACTCAAAAAGGGTTTCTTCACCCCGGGAAGTTAATTAAATACCATTTGGAGGCATTTAATGTTCGAGCAAAAACGGCTGATTTTCGACAAAAGAGATAACACCCTTCATTACGTCATGCTTCAGAAATGTGGAAAATGGTCCGTTTTCAAATGTTTTATTTTTGAACGTCAGTTCACATTTGTAGGTGGATCATCAGTGTTAGAGCTAAAATTAGCATGTTTAAAGTGATTTTCATGCTTCCAGGGGCTCGGGAAGGTAATTAAATACCATTTGGAGGCATTTAATGTTCGAGCAAAAACGGCTGATTTTCGACAAAAGAGATAACACCCCCCCATTACGTCATGCTTCAGAAATGTGGAAAATGGTCCGTTTTCAAATGTTTTATTTTTGAACGTCAGTTCACATTTGTAGGTGGATCATCAGTGTTAGAGCTAAAATTAGCATGTTTAAAGTGATTTTCATGCTTCCAGGGGCCCAAAACACAAGATTTATGGAATGGTTAAAAGTGCATGAAAATGGCCAATTTACTCACTCTGAGTACTCAAAAAGGGTTTCTTCACCCCGGGAAGTTAATTAAAGACCATTTGGAGGCATTTAATGTTCGAGCAAAAACGGCTGATTTTCGACAAAAGAGATAACACCCTTCATTACGTCATGCTTCAGAAATGTGGAAAATGGTCCGTTTTCAAATGTTTTATTTTTGAACGTCAGTTCACATTTGTAGGTGGATCATCAGTGTTAGAGCTAAAATTAGCATGTTTAAAGTGATTTTCATGCTTCCAGGGGCTCGGGAAGTTAATTAAATACCATTTGGAGGCATTTAATGTTCGAGCAAAAACGGCTGATTTTCGACAAAAGAGATAACACCCCCCCATTACGTCATGCTTCAGAAATGTGGAAAATGGTCCGTTTTCAAATGTTTTATTTTTGAACGTCAGTTCACATTTGTAGGTGGATCATCAGTGTTAGAGCTAAAATTAGCATGTTTAAAGTGATTTTCATGCTTCCAGGGGCTCGGGAAGTTAATTAAATACCATTTGGAGGCATTTAATGTTCGAGCAAAAACGGCTGATTTTCGACAATAGAGATAACATCCCCCCATTACGTCATGCTTCAGAAATGTGGAAAATGGTCCGTTTTCAAATGTTTTATTTTTGAACGTCAGTTCACATTTAAAGGTGGATCATCAGTGTTAGAGCTAAAATTAGCATGTTTAAAGTGATTTTCATGCTTCCAGGGGCTCGGGAAGTTAATTAAATACCATTTGGAGGCATTTAATGTTCGAGCAAAAACGGCTGATTTTCGACAAAAGAGATAACACCCCCCCATTACGTCATGCTTCAGAAATGTGGAAAATGGTCCGTTTTCAAATGTTTTATTTTTGAACGTCAGTTCACATTTGTAGGTGGATCATCAGTGTTAGAGCTAAAATTAGCATGTTTAAAGTGATTTTCATGCTTCCAGGGGCCCAAAACACAAGATTTATGGAATGGTTAAAAGTGCATGAAAATGGCCAATTTACTCACTCTGAGTACTCAAAAAGGGTTTCTTCACCCCGGGAAGTTATTTAAATACCATTTGGAGGCATTTAATGTTCGAGCAAAAACGGCTGATTTTCGACAAAAGAGATAACACCCCCCCATTACGTCATGCTTCAGAAATGTGGAAAATGGTCCGTTTTCAAATGTTTTATTTTTGAACGTCAGTTCACATTTGTAGGTGGATCATCAGTGTTAGAGCTAAAATTAGCATGTTTAAAGTGATTTTCATGCTTCCAGGGGCTCGGGAAGTTAATTAAATACCATTTGGAGGCATTTAATGTTCGAGCAAAAACGGCTGATTTTCGACAAAAGAGATAACACCCCCCATTACGTCATGCTTCAGAAATGTGGAAAATGGTCAGTTTTCAAATGTTTTATTTTTGAACGTCAGTTCACATTTGTAGGTGGATCATCAGTGTTAGAGCTAAAATTAGCATGTTTAAAGTGATTTTCATGCTTCCAGGGGCTCGGGAAGTTAATTAAATACCATTTGGAGGCATTTAATGTTCGAGCAAAAACGGCTGATTTTCGACAAAAGAGATAACACCCCCCATTACGTCATGCTTCAGAAATGTGGAAAATGGTCCGTTTTCAAATGTTTTATTTTTGAACGTCAGTTCACATTTGTAGGTGGATCATCAGTGTTAGAGCTAAAATTAGCATGTTTAAAGTGATTTTCATGCTTCCAGGGGCTCGGGAAGTGAAATAAATACCATTTGGAGGCATTTAATGTTCGAGCAAAAACGGCTGATTTTCGACAAAAGAGATAACACCCCCCCATTACGTCATGCTTCAGAAATGTGGAAAATGGTCCGTTTTCAAATGTTTTATTTTTGAATGTCAGCTCACATTTGTAGGTGGATCATCAGTGTTAGAGCTAAAATTAGCATGTTTAAAGTGATTTTCATGCTTCCAGGGGCTCGGGAAGTTAATTAAATACCATTTGGAGGCATTTAATGTTCGAGCAAAAACGGCTGATTTTCGACAAAAGAGATAACACCCCCCATTACGTCATGCTTCAGAAATGTGGAAAATGGTCAGTTTTCAAATGTTTTATTTTTGAACGTCAGTTCACATTTGTAGGTGGATCATCAGTGTTAGAGCTAAAATTAGCATGTTTAAAGTGATTTTCATGCTTCCAGGGGCTCGGGAAGTTAATTAAATACCATTTGGAGGCATTTAATGTTCGAGCAAAAACGGCTGATTTTCGACAAAAGAGATAACACCCCCCATTACGTCATGCTTCAGAAATGTGGAAAATGGTCCGTTTTCAAATGTTTTATTTTTGAACGTAAGTTCACATTTGTAGGTGGATCATCAGTGTTAGAGCTAAAATTAGCATGTTTAAAGTGATTTTCATGCTTCCAGGGGCTCGGGAAGTTAATTAAATACCATTTGGAGGCATTTAAAGTTCGAGCAAAAACGGCTGATTTTCGACAAAAGAGATAACACCCCCCCATTACGTCATGCTTCAGAAATGTGGAAAATGGTCCGTTTTCAAATGTTTTATTTTTGAACGTCAGTTCACATTTGTAGGTGGATCATCAGTGTTAGAGCTAAAATTAGCATGTTTAAAGTGATTTTCATGCTTCCAGGGGCCCAAAACACAAGATTTATGGAATGGTTAAAAGTGCATGAAAATGGCCAATTTACTCACTCTGAGTTCTCAAAAAGGGTTTCTTCACCCCGGGAAGTTAATTAAATACCATTTGGAGGCATTTAATGTTCGAGCAAAAACGGCTGATTTTCGACAAAAGAGATAACACCCCCCCATTACGTCATGCTTCAGAAATGTGGAAAATGGTCCGTTTTCAAATGTTTTATTTTTGAACGTCAGTTCACATTTGTAGGTGGATCATCAGTGTTAGAGCTAAAATTAGCATGTTTAAAGTGATTTTCATGCTTCCAGGGGCTCGGGAAGTTAATTAAACACCATTTGGAGGCATTTAATGTTCGAGCAAAAACGGCTGATTTTCGACAAAAGAGATAACACCCCCCCCATTACGTCATGCTTCAGAAATGTGGAAAATGGTCCGTTTTCAAATGTTTTATTTTTGAACGTCAGTTCACATTTGTAGGTGGATCATCAGTGTTAGAGCTAAAATTAGCATGTTTAAAGTGATTTTCATGCTTCCAGGGGCCCAAAACACAAGATTTATGGAATGGTTAAAAGTGCATGAAAATGGCCAACTTACTCACTCTGAGTTCTCAAAAAGGGTTTCTTCACCCCGGGAAGTTAATTAAATACCATTTGGAGGCATTTAATGTTCGAGCAAAAACGGCTGATTTTCGACAAAAGAGATAACACCCCCCCATTACGTCATGCTTCAGAAATGTGGAAAATGGTCCGTTTTCAAATGTTTTATTTTTGAACGTCAGTTCACATTTGTAGGTGGATCATCAGTGTTAGAGCTAAAATTAGCATGTTTAAAGTGATTTTCATGCTTCCAGGGGCTCGGGAAGTTAATTAAATACCATTTGGAGGCATTTAATGTTCGAGCAAAAACGGCTGATTTTCGACAAAAGAGATAACACCCCCCCATTACGTCATGCTTCAGAAATGTGGAAAATGGTCCGTTTTCAAATGTTTTATTTTTGAACGTCAGTTCACATTTGTAGGTGGATCATCAGTGTTAGAGCTAAAATTAGCATGTTTAAAGTGATTTTCATGCTTCCAGGGGCTCGGGAAGTTAATTAAATACCATTTGGAGGCATTTAATGTTCGAGCAAAAACGGCTGATTTTCGACAAAAGAGATAACACCCCCCCATTACGTCATGCTTCAGAAATATGGAAAATGGTCCGTTTTCAAATGTTTTATTTTTGAACGTCAGTTCACATTTGTAGGTGGATCATCAGTGTTAGAGCTAAAATTAGCATGTTTAAAGTGATTTTCATGCTTCCAGGGGCTCGGGAAGTTAATTAAATACCATTTGGAGGCATTTATTGTTCGAGCAAAAACGGCTGATTTTCGACAAAAGAGATAACACCCCCCATTACGTCATGCTTCAGAAATGTGGAAAATGGTCCGTTTTCAAATGTTTTATTTTTGAACGTCAGTTCACATTTGTAGGTGGATCATCAGTGTTAGAGCTAAAATTAGCATGTTTAAAGTGATTTTCATGCTTCCAGGGGCCCAAAACACAAGATTTATGGAATGGTTAAAAGTGCATGAAAATGGCCAATTTACTCACTCTGAGTACTCAAAAAGGGTTTCTTCACCCCGGGAAGTTAATTAAATACCATTTGGAGGCATTTAATGTTCGAGCAAAAACGGCTGATTTTCGACAAAAGAGATAACACCCCCCCATTACGTCATGCTTCAGAAATGTGGAAAATGGTCCGTTTTCAAATGTTTTATTTTTGAGCGTCAGTAAACATTTGTAGGTGGATCATCGGTGTTAGAGCTAAAAATAGCATGTTTAAAGTGATTTTCATGCTTCCAGGGGCCCAAAACACAAGATTTATGGAATGGTTAAAAGTGCATGAAAATGGCCAATTTACTCACTCTGAGTACTCAAAAAGGGTTTCTTCACCCCGGGAAGTTAATTAAATACCATTTGGAGGCATTTAATGTTCGAGCAAAAACGGCTGATTTTCGACAAAAGAGATAACACCCTTCATTACGTCATGCTTCAGAAATGTGGAAAATGGTCCGTTTTCAAATGTTTTATTTTTGAACGTCAGTTCACATTTGTAGGTGGATCATCAGTGTTAGAGCTAAAATTAGCATGTTTAAAGTGATTTTCATGCTTCCAGGGGCTCGGGAAGTGAAATAAATACCATTTGGAGGCATTTAATGTTCGAGCAAAAACGGCTGATTTTCGACAAAAGAGATAACACCCCCCCATTACGTCATGCTTCAGAAATGTGGAAAATGGTCCGTTTTCAAATGTTTTATTTTTGAACGTCAGTTCACATTTGTAGGTGGATCATCAGTGTTAGAGCTAAAATTAGCATGTTTAAAGTGATTTTCATGCTTCCAGGGGCTCGGGAAGTTAATTAAATACCATTTGGAGGCATTTAATGTTCGAGCAAAAACGGCTGATTTTCGACAAAAGAGATAACACCCCCCATTACGTCATGCTTCAGAAATGTGGAAAATGGTCCGTTTTCAAATGTTTTATTTTTGAACGTCAGTTCACATTTGTAGGTGGATCATCAGTGTTAGAGCTAAAATTAGCATGTTTAAAGTGATTTTCATGCTTCCAGGGGCTCGGGAAGTGAAATAAATACCATTTGGAGGCATTTAATGTTCGAGCAAAAACGGCTGATTTTCGACAAAAGAGATAACCCCCCCCCATTACGTCATGCTTCAGAAATGTGGAAAATGGTCCGTTTTCAAATGTTTTATTTTTGAACGTCAGTTCATATTTGTAGGTGGATCATCAGTGTTAGAGCTAAAATTAGCATGTTTAAAGTGATTTTCATGCTTCCAGGGGCTCGGGAAGTTAATTAAATACCATTTGGAGGCATTTAATGTTCGAGCAAAAACGGCTGATTTTCGACAAAAGAGATAACACCCCCCCATTACGTCATGCTTCAGAAATGTGGAAAATGGTCCGTTTTCAAATGTTTTATTTTTGAACGTCAGTTCACATTTGTAGGTGGATCATCAGTGTTAGAGCTAAAATTAGCATGTTTAAAGTGATTTTCATGCTTCCAGGGGCCCAAAACACAAGATTTATGGAATGGTTAAAAGTGCATGAAAATGGCCAATTTACTCACTCTGAGTACTCAAAAAGGGTTTCTTCACCCCGGGAAGTTAATTAAATACCATTTGGAGGCATTTAATGTTCGAGCAAAAACGGCTGATTTTCGACAAAAGAGATAACACCCTTCATTACGTCATGCTTCAGAAATGTGGAAAATGGTCCGTTTTCAAATGTTTTATTTTTGAACGTCAGTTCACATTTGTAGGTGGATCATCAGTGTTAGAGCTAAAATTAGCATGTTTAAAGTGATTTTCATGCTTCCAGGGGCTCGGGAAGGTAATTAAATACCATTTGGAGGCATTTAATGTTCGAGCAAAAACGGCTGATTTTCGACAAAAGAGATAACACCCCCCCATTACGTCATGCTTCAGAAATGTGGAAAATGGTCCGTTTTCAAATGTTTTATTTTTGAACGTCAGTTCACATTTGTAGGTGGATCATCAGTGTTAGAGCTAAAATTAGCATGTTTAAAGTGATTTTCATGCTTCCAGGGGCTCGGGAAGTTAATTAAATACCATTTGGAGGCATTTAATGTTCGAGCAAAAACGGCTGATTTTCGACAAAAGAGATAACACCCCCCCATTACGTCATGCTTCAGAAATGTGGAAAATGGTCCGTTTTCAAATGTTTTATTTTTGAACGTCAGTTCACATTTGTAGGTGGATCATCAGTGTTAGAGCTAAAATTAGCATGTTTAAAGTGATTTTCATGCTTCCAGGGGCTCGGGAAGTTAATTAAATACCATTTGGAGGCATTTAATGTTCGAGCAAAAACGGCTGATTTTCGACAAAAGAGATAACACCCGCCCATTACGTCATGCTTCAGAAATATGGAAAATGGTCCGTTTTCAAATGTTTTATTTTTGAACGTCAGTTCACATTTGTAGGTGGATCATCAGTGTTAGAGCTAAAATTAGCATGTTTAAAGTGATTTTCATGCTTCCAGGGGCTCGGGAAGTTAATTAAATACCATTTGGAGGCATTTATTGTTCGAGCAAAAACGGCTGATTTTCGACAAAAGAGATAACACCCCCCATTACGTCATGCTTCAGAAATGTGGAAAATGGTCCGTTTTCAAATGTTTTATTTTTGAACGTCAGTTCACATTTGTAGGTGGATCATCAGTGTTAGAGCTAAAATTAGCATGTTTAAAGTGATTTTCATGCTTCCAGGGGCCCAAAACACAAGATTTATGGAATGGTTAAAAGTGCATGAAAATGGCCAATTTACTCACTCTGAGTACTCAAAAAGGGTTTCTTCACCCCGGGAAGTTAATTAAATACCATTTGGAGGCATTTAATGTTCGAGCAAAAACGGCTGATTTTCGACAAAAGAGATAACACCCCCCCATTACGTCATGCTTCAGAAATGTGGAAAATGGTCCGTTTTCAAATGTTTTATTTTTGAACGTCAGTTCACATTTGTAGGTGGATCATCAGTGTTAGAGCTAAAAATAGCATGTTTAAAGTGATTTTCATGCTTCCAGGGGCCCAAAACACAAGATTTATGGAATGGTTAAAAGTGCATGAAAATGGCCAATTTACTCACTCTGAGTACTCAAAAAGGGTTTCTTCACCCCGGGAAGTTAATTAAATACCATTTGGAGGCATTTAATGTTCGAGCAAAAACGGCTGATTTTCGACAAAAGAGATAACACCCTTCATTACGTCATGCTTCAGAAATGTGGAAAATGGTCCGTTTTCAAATGTTTTATTTTTGAACGTCAGTTCACATTTGTAGGTGGATCATCAGTGTTAGAGCTAAAATTAGCATGTTTAAAGTGATTTTCATGCTTCCAGGGGCTCGGGAAGTGAAATAAATACCATTTGGAGGCATTTAATGTTCGAGCAAAAACGGCTGATTTTCGACAAAAGAGATAACACCCCCCCATTACGTCATGCTTCAGAAATGTGGAAAATGGTCCGTTTTCAAATGTTTTATTTTTGAACGTCAGTTCACATTTGTAGGTGGATCATCAGTGTTAGAGCTAAAATTAGCATGTTTAAAGTGATTTTCATGCTTCCAGGGGCTCGGGAAGTTAATTAAATACCATTTGGAGGCATTTAATGTTCGAGCAAAAACGGCTGATTTTCGACAAAAGAGATAACACCCCCCATTACGTCATGCTTCAGAAATGTGGAAAATGGTCCGTTTTCAAATGTTTTATTTTTGAACGTCAGTTCACATTTGTAGGTGGATCATCAGTGTTAGAGCTAAAATTAGCATGTTTAAAGTGATTTTCATGCTTCCAGGGGCTCGGGAAGTTAATTAAATACCATTTGGAGGCATTTAATGTTCGAGCAAAAACGGCTGATTTTCGACAAAAGAGATAACACCCCCCATTACGTCATGCTTCAGAAATGTGGAAAATGGTCCGTTTTCAAATGTTTTATTTTTGAACGTCAGTTCACATTTGTAGGTGGATCATCAGTGTTAGAGCTAAAATTAGCATGTTTAAAGTGATTTTCATGCTTCCAGGGGCTCGGGAAGTGAAATAAATACCATTTGGAGGCATTTAATGTTCGAGCAAAAACGGCTGATTTTCGACAAAAGAGATAACCCCCCCCCCATTACGTCATGCTTCAGAAATGTGGAAAATGGTCCGTTTTCAAATGTTTTATTTTTGAACGTCAGTTCACATTTGTAGGTGGATCATCAGTGTTAGAGCTAAAATTAGCATGTTTAAAGTGATTTTCATGCTTCCAGGGGCTCGGGAAGTTAATTAAATACCATTTGGAGGCATTTAATGTTCGAGCAAAAACGGCTGATTTTCGACAAAAGAGATAACACCCCCCCATTACGTCATGCTTCAGAAATGTGGAAAATGGTCCGTTTTCAAATGTTTTATTTTTGAACGTCAGTTCACATTTGTAGGTGGATCATCAGTGTTAGAGCTAAAATTAGCATGTTTAAAGTGATTTTCATGCTTCCAGGGGCCCAAAACACAAGATTTATGGAATGGTTAAAAGTGCATGAAAATGGCCAATTTACTCACTCTGAGTACTCAAAAAGGGTTTCTTCACCCCGGGAAGTTAATTAAATACCATTTGGAGGCATTTAATGTTCGAGCAAAAACGGCTGATTTTCGACAAAAGAGATAACACCCTTCATTACGTCATGCTTCAGAAATGTGGAAAATGGTCCGTTTTCAAATGTTTTATTTTTGAACGTCAGTTCACATTTGTAGGTGGATCATCAGTGTTAGAGCTAAAATTAGCATGTTTAAAGTGATTTTCATGCTTCCAGGGGCTCGGGAAGGTAATTAAATACCATTTGGAGGCATTTAATGTTCGAGCAAAAACGGCTGATTTTCGACAAAAGAGATAACACCCCCCCATTACGTCATGCTTCAGAAATGTGGAAAATGGTCCGTTTTCAAATGTTTTATTTTTGAACGTCAGTTCACATTTGTAGGTGGATCATCAGTGTTAGAGCTAAAATTAGCATGTTTAAAGTGATTTTCATGCTTCCAGGGGCCCAAAACACAAGATTTATGGAATGGTTAAAAGTGCATGAAAATGGCCAATTTACTCACTCTGAGTACTCAAAAAGGGTTTCTTCACCCCGGGAAGTTAATTAAAGACCATTTGGAGGCATTTAATGTTCGAGCAAAAACGGCTGATTTTCGACAAAAGAGATAACACCCTTCATTACGTCATGCTTCAGAAATGTGGAAAATGGTCCGTTTTCAAATGTTTTATTTTTGAACGTCAGTTCACATTTGTAGGTGGATCATCAGTGTTAGAGCTAAAATTAGCATGTTTAAAGTGATTTTCATGCTTCCAGGGGCTCGGGAAGTTAATCAAATACCATTTGGAGGCATTTAATGTTCGAGCAAAAACGGCTGATTTTCGACAAAAGAGATAACACCCCCCCATTACGTCATGCTTCAGAAATGTGGAAAATGGTCCGTTTTCAAATGTTTTATTTTTGAACGTCAGTTCACATTTGTAGGTGGATCATCAGTGTTAGAGCTAAAATTAGCATGTTTAAAGTGATTTTCATGCTTCCAGGGGCTCGGGAAGTTAATTAAATACCATTTGGAGGCATTTAATGTTCGAGCAAAAACGGCTGATTTTCGACAATAGAGATAACACCCCCCCATTACGTCATGCTTCAGAAATGTGGAAAATTGTCCGTTTTCAAATGTTTTATTTTTGAACGTCAGTTCACATTTGTAGGTGGATCATCAGTGTTAGAGCTAAAATTAGCATGTTTAAAGTGATTTTCATGCTTCCAGGGGCTCGGGAAGTTAATTAAATACCATTTGGAGGCATTTAATGTTCGAGCAAAAACGGCTGATTTTCGACAAAAGAGATAACACCCCCCCATTACGTCATGCTTCAGAAATGTGGAAAATGGTCCGTTTTCAAATGTTTTATTTTTGAACGTCAGTTCACATTTGTAGGTGGATCATCAGTGTTAGAGCTAAAATTAGCATGTTTAAAGTGATTTTCATGCTTCCAGGGGCCCAAAACACAAGATTTATGGAATGGTTAAAAGTGCATGAAAATGGCCAATTTACTCACTCTGAGTACTCAAAAAGGGTTTCTTCACCCCGGGAAGTTATTTAAATACCATTTGGAGGCATTTAATGTTCGAGCAAAAACGGCTGATTTTCGACAAAAGAGATAACACCCCCCCATTACGTCATGCTTCAGAAATGTGGAAAATGGTCCGTTTTCAAATGTTTTATTTTTGAACGTCAGTTCACATTTGTAGGTGGATCATCAGTGTTAGAGCTAAAATTAGCATGTTTAAAGTGATTTTCATGCTTCCAGGGGCTCGGGAAGTTAATTAAATACCATTTGGAGGCATTTAATGTTCGAGCAAAAACGGCTGATTTTCGACAAAAGAGATAACACCCCCCCATTACGTCATGCTTCAGAAATGTGGAAAATGGTCCGTTTTCAAATGTTTTATTTTTGAACGTCAGTTCACATTTGTAGGTGGATCATCAGTGTTAGAGCTAAAATTAGCATGTTTAAAGTGATTTTCATGCTTCCAGGGGCTCGGGAAGTGAAATAAATACCATTTGGAGGCATTTAATGTTCGAGCAAAAACGGCTGATTTTCGACAAAAGAGATAACACCCCCCCATTACGTCATGCTTCAGAAATGTGGAAAATGGTCAGTTTTCAAATGTTTTATTTTTGAATGTCAGCTCACATTTGTAGGTGGATCATCAGTGTTAGAGCTAGAATTAGCATGTTTAAAGTGATTTTCATGCTTCCAGGGGCTCTGGAAGTTAATTAAATACCATTTGGAGGCATTTAATGTTCGAGCAAAAACGGCTGATTTTCGACAAAAGAGATAACACCCCCCATTACGTCATGCTTCAGAAATGTGGAAAATGGTCCGTTTTCAAATGTTTTATTTTTGAACGTCAGTTCACATTTGTAGGTGGATCATCAGTGTTAGAGCTAAAATTA
Source organism: Lissotriton vulgaris (assembly GCF_964263255.1). Taxonomy (NCBI): domain Eukaryota; kingdom Metazoa; phylum Chordata; class Amphibia; order Caudata; family Salamandridae; genus Lissotriton; species Lissotriton vulgaris. Next base: position 607,595 of record NW_028246241.1, on the reverse strand, counting down.
GCATGTTTAAAGTGATTTTCATGCTTCCAGGGGCTCGGGAAGTTAATTAAATACCATTTGGAGGCATTTAATGTTCGAGCAAAAACGGCTGATTTTCGACAAAAGAGATAACACCCCCCATTACGTCATGCTTCAGAAATGTGGAAAATGGTCCGTTTTCAAATGTTTTATTTTTGAACGTAAGTTCACATTTGTAGGTGGATCATCAGTGTTAGAGCTAAAATTAGCATGTTTAAAGTGATTTTCATGCTTCCAGGGGCTCGGGAAGTTAATTAAATACCATTTGGAGGCATTTAATGTTCGAGCAAAAACGGCTGATTTTCGACAAAAGAGATAACACCCCCCCATTACGTCATGCTTCAGAAATGTGGAAAATGGTCCGTTTTCAAATGTTTTATTTTTGAACGTCAGTTCACATTTGTAGGTGGATCATCAGTGTTAGAGCTAAAATTAGCATGTTTAAAGTGATTTTCATGCTTCCAGGGGCCCAAAACACAAGATTTATGGAATGGTTAAAAGTGCATGAAAATGGCCAATTTACTCACTCTGAGTTCTCAAAAAGGGTTTCTTCACCCCGGGAAGTTAATTAAATACCATTTGGAGGCATTTAATGTTCGAGCAAAAACGGCTGATTTTCGACAAAAGAGATAACACCCCCCCATTACGTCATGCTTCAGAAATGTGGAAAATGGTCCGTTTTCAAATGTTTTATTTTTGAACGTCAGTTCACATTTGTAGGTGGATCATCAGTGTTAGAGCTAAAATTAGCATGTTTAAAGTGATTTTCATGCTTCCAGGGGCTCGGGAAGTTAATTAAATACCATTTGGAGGCATTTAATGTTCGAGCAAAAACGGCTGATTTTCGACAAAAGAGATAACACCCCCCCCATTACGTCATGCTTCAGAAATGTGGAAAATGGTCCGTTTTCAAATGTTTTATTTTTGAACGTCAGTTCACATTTGTAGGTGGATCATCAGTGTTAGAGCTAAAATTAGCATGTTTAAAGTGATTTTCATGCTTCCAGGGGCCCAAAACACAAGATTTATGGAATGGTTAAAAGTGCATGAAAATGGCCAATTTACTCACTCTGAGTTCTCAAAAAGGGTTTCTTCACCCCGGGAAGTTAATTAAATACCATTTGGAGGCATTTAATGTTCGAGCAAAAACGGCTGATTTTCGACAAAAGAGATAACCCCCCCCCCATTACGTCATGCTTCAGAAATGTGGAAAATGGTCCGTTTTCAAATGTTTTATTTTTGAACGTCAGTTCACATTTGTAGGTGGATCATCAGTGTTAGAGCTAAAATTAGCATGTTTAAAGTGATTTTCATGCTTCCAGGGGCTCGGGAAGTTAATTAAATACCATTTGGAGGCATTTAATGTTCGAGCAAAAACGGCTGATTTTCGACAAAAGAGATAACACCCCCCCATTACGTCATGCTTCAGAAATGTGGAAAATGGTCCGTTTTCAAATGTTTTATTTTTGAACGTCAGTTCACATTTGTAGGTGGATCATCAGTGTTAGAGCTAAAATTAGCATGTTTAAAGTGATTTTCATGCTTCCAGGGGCTCGGGAAGTTAATTAAATACCATTTGGAGGCATTTAATGTTCGAGCAAAAACGGCTGATTTTCGACAAAAGAGATAACACCCCCCCATTACGTCATGCTTCAGAAATGTGGAAAATGGTCCGTTTTCAAATGTTTTATTTTTGAACGTCAGTTCACATTTGTAGGTGGATCATCAGTGTTAGAGCTAAAATTAGCATGTTTAAAGTGATTTTCATGCTTCCAGGGGCTCGGGAAGTTAATTAAATACCATTTGGAGGCATTTAATGTTCGAGCAAAAACGGCTGATTTTCGACAAAAGAGATAACACCCCCCCATTACGTCATGCTTCAGAAATATGGAAAATGGTCCGTTTTCAAATGTTTTATTTTTGAACGTCAGTTCACATTTGTAGGTGGATCATCAGTGTTAGAGCTAAAATTAGCATGTTTAAAGTGATTTTCATGCTTCCAGGGGCTCGGGAAGTTAATTAAATACCATTTGGAGGCATTTATTGTTCGAGCAAAAACGGCTGATTTTCGACAAAAGAGATAACACCCCCCATTACGTCATGCTTCAGAAATGTGGAAAATGGTCCGTTTTCAAATGTTTTATTTTTGAACGTCAGTTCACATTTGTAGGTGGATCATCAGTGTTAGAGCTAAAATTAGCATGTTTAAAGTGATTTTCATGCTTCCAGGGGCCCAAAACACAAGATTTATGGAATGGTTAAAAGTGCATGAAAATGGCCAATTTACTCACTCTGAGTACTCAAAAAGGGTTTCTTCACCCCGGGAAGTTAATTAAATACCATTTGGAGGCATTTAATGTTCGAGCAAAAACGGCTGATTTTCGACAAAAGAGATAACACCCCCCCATTACGTCATGCTTCAGAAATGTGGAAAATGGTCCGTTTTCAAATGTTTTATTTTTGAACGTCAGTTCACATTTGTAGGTGGATCATCAGTGTTAGAGCTAAAAATAGCATGTTTAAAGTGATTTTCATGCTTCCAGGGGCCCAAAACACAAGATTTATGGAATGGTTAAAAGTGCATGAAAATGGCCAATTTACTCACTCTGAGTACTCAAAAAGGGTTTCTTCACCCCGGGAAGTTAATTAAATACCATTTGGAGGCATTTAATGTTCGAGCAAAAACGGCTGATTTTCGACAAAAGAGATAACACCCTTCATTACGTCATGCTTCAGAAATGTGGAAAATGGTCCGTTTTCAAATGTTTTATTTTTGAACGTCAGTTCACATTTGTAGGTGGATCATCAGTGTTAGAGCTAAAATTAGCATGTTTAAAGTGATTTTCATGCTTCCAGGGGCTCGGGAAGTGAAATAAATACCATTTGGAGGCATTTAATGTTCGAGCAAAAACGGCTGATTTTCGACAAAAGAGATAACACCCCCCCATTACGTCATGCTTCAGAAATGTGGAAAATGGTCCGTTTTCAAATGTTTTATTTTTGAACGTCAGTTCACATTTGTAGGTGGATCATCAGTGTTAGAGCTAAAATTAGCATGTTTAAAGTGATTTTCATGCTTCCAGGGGCTCGGGAAGTTAATTAAATACCATTTGGAGGCATTTAATGTTCGAGCAAAAACGGCTGATTTTCGACAAAAGAGATAACACCCCCCATTACGTCATGCTTCAGAAATGTGGAAAATGGTCCGTTTTCAAATGTTTTATTTTTGAACGTCAGTTCACATTTGTAGGTGGATCATCAGTGTTAGAGCTAAAATTAGCATGTTTAAAGTGATTTTCATGCTTCCAGGGGCTCGGGAAGTGAAATAAATACCATTTGGAGGCATTTAATGTTCGAGCAAAAACGGCTGATTTTCGACAAAAGAGATAACCCCCCCCCATTACGTCATGCTTCAGAAATGTGGAAAATGGTCCGTTTTCAAATGTTTTATTTTTGAACGTCAGTTCACATTTGTAGGTGGATCATCAGTGTTAGAGCTAAAATTAGCATGTTTAAAGTGATTTTCATGCTTCCAGGGGCCCAAAACACAAGATTTATGGAATGGTTAAAAGTGCATGAAAATGGCCAATTTACTCACTCTGAGTACTCAAAAAGGGTTTCTTCACCCCGGGAAGTTAATTAAATACCATTTGGAGGCATTTAATGTTCGAGCAAAAACGGCTGATTTTCGACAAAAGAGATAACACCCCCCCATTACGTCATGCTTCAGAAATGTGGAAAATGGTCCGTTTTCAAATGTTTTATTTTTGAACGTCAGTTCACATTTGTAGGTGGATCATCAGTGTTAGAGCTAAAAATAGCATGTTTAAAGTGATTTTCATGCTTCCAGGGGCCCAAAACACAAGATTTATGGAATGGTTAAAAGTGCATGAAAATGGCCAATTTACTCACTCTGAGTACTCAAAAAGGGTTTCTTCACCCCGGGAAGTTAATTAAATACCATTTGGAGGCATTTAATGTTCGAGCAAAAACGGCTGATTTTCGACAAAAGAGATAACACCCTTCATTACGTCATGCTTCAGAAATGTGGAAAATGGTCCGTTTTCAAATGTTTTATTTTTGAACGTCAGTTCACATTTGTAGGTGGATCATCAGTGTTAGAGCTAAAATTAGCATGTTTAAAGTGATTTTCATGCTTCCAGGGGCTCGGGAAGTGAAATAAATACCATTTGGAGGCATTTAATGTTCGAGCAAAAACGGCTGATTTTCGACAAAAGAGATAACACCCCCCCATTACGTCATGCTTCAGAAATGTGGAAAATGGTCCGTTTTCAAATGTTTTATTTTTGAACGTCAGTTCACATTTGTAGGTGGATCATCAGTGTTAGAGCTAAAATTAGCATGTTTAAAGTGATTTTCATGCTTCCAGGGGCTCGGGAAGTTAATTAAATACCATTTGGAGGCATTTAATGTTCGAGCAAAAACGGCTGATTTTCGACAAAAGAGATAACACCCCCCCATTACGTCATGCTTCAGAAATGTGAAAAATGGTCCGTTTTCAAATGTTTTATTTTTGAACGTCAGTTCACATTTGTAGGTGGATCATCAGTGTTAGAGCTAAAATTAGCATGTTTAAAGTGATTTTCATGCTTCCAGGGGCTCGGGAAGTGAAATAAATACCATTTGGAGGCATTTAATGTTCGAGCAAAAACGGCTGATTTTCGACAAAAGAGATAACCCCCCCCCATTACGTCATGCTTCAGAAATGTGGAAAATGGTCCGTTTTCAAATGTTTTATTTTTGAACGTCAGTTCACATTTGTAGGTGGATCATCAGTGTTAGAGCTAAAATTAGCATGTTTAAAGTGATTTTCATGCTTCCAGGGGCTCGGGAAGTTAATTAAATACCATTTGGAGGCATTTAATGTTCGAGCAAAAACGGCTGATTTTCGACAAAAGAGATAACACCCCCCCATTACGTCATGCTTCAGAAATGTGGAAAATGGTCCGTTTTCAAATGTTTTATTTTTGAACGTCAGTTCACATTTGTAGGTGGATCATCAGTGTTAGAGCTAAAATTAGCATGTTTAAAGTGATTTTCATGCTTCCAGGGGCCCAAAACACAAGATTTATGGAATGGTTAAAAGTGCATGAAAATGGCCAATTTACTCACTCTGAGTACTCAAAAAGGGTTTCTTCACCCCGGGAAGTTATTTAAATACCATTTGGAGGCATTTAATGTTCGAGCAAAAACGGCTGATTTTCGACAAAAGAGATAACACCCCCCCATTACGTCATGCTTCAGAAATGTGGAAAATGGTCCGTTTTCAAATGTTTTATTTTTGAACGTCAGTTCACATTTGTAGGTGGATCATCAGTGTTAGAGCTAAAATTAGCATGTTTAAAGTGATTTTCATGCTTCCAGGGGCTCGGGAAGTTAATTAAATACCATTTGGAGGCATTTAATGTTCGAGCAAAAACGGCTGATTTTCGACAAAAGAGATAACACCCCCCCATTACGTCATGCTTCAGAAATGTGGAAAATGGTCCGTTTTCAAATGTTTTATTTTTGAACGTCAGTTCACATTTGTAGGTGGTTCATCAGTGTTAGAGCTAAAATTAGCATGTTTAAAGTGATTTTCATGCTTCCAGGGGCTCGGGAAGTGAAATAAATACCATTTGGAGGCATTTAATGTTCGAGCAAAAACGGCTGATTTTCGACAAAAGAGATAACACCCCCCCATTACGTCATGCTTCAGAAATGTGGAAAATGGTCCGTTTTCAAATGTTTTATTTTTGAATGTCAGCTCACATTTGTAGGTGGATCATCAGTGTTAGAGCTAAAATTAGCATGTTTAAAGTGATTTTCATGCTTCCAGGGGCTCGGGAAGTTAATTAAATACCATTTGGAGGCATTTAATGTTCGAGCAAAAACGGCTGATTTTCGACAATAGAGATAACACCCCCCCATTACGTCATGCTTCAGAAATGTGGAAAATGGTCCGTTTTCAAATGTTTTATTTTTGAACGTCAGTTCACATTTGTAGGTGGATCATCAGTGTTAGAGCTAAAATTAGCATGTTTAAAGTGATTTTCATGCTTCCAGGGGCTCGGGAAGTTAATTAAATACCATTTGGAGGCATTTAATGTTCGAGCAAAAACGGCTGATTTTCGACAAAAGAGATAACACCCCCCCATTACGTCATGCTTCAGAAATGTGGAAAATGGTCCGTTTTCAAATGTTTTATTTTTGAACGTCAGTTCACATTTGTAGGTGGATCATCAGTGTTAGAGCTAAAATTAGCATGTTTAAAGTGATTTTCATGCTTCCAGGGGCCCAAAACACAAGATTTATGGAATGGTTAAAAGTGCATGAAAATGGCCAATTTACTCACTCTGAGTACTCAAAAAGGGTTTCTTCACCCCGGGAAGTTATTTAAATACCATTTGGAGGCATTTAATGTTCGAGCAAAAACGGCTGATTTTCGACAAAAGAGATAACACCCCCCCATTACGTCATGCTTCAGAAATGTGGAAAATGGTCCGTTTTCAAATGTTTTATTTTTGAACGTCAGTTCACATTTGTAGGTGGATCATCAGTGTTAGAGCTAAAATTAGCATGTTTAAAGTGATTTTCATGCTTCCAGGGGCTCGGGAAGTTAATTAAATACCATTTGGAGGCATTTAATGTTCGAGCAAAAACGGCTGATTTTCGACAAAAGAGATAACACCCCCCATTACGTCATGCTTCAGAAATGTGGAAAATGGTCAGTTTTCAAATGTTTTATTTTTGAACGTCAGTTCACATTTGTAGGTGGATCATCAGTGTTAGAGCTAAAATTAGCATGTTTAAAGTGATTTTCATGCTTCCAGGGGCTCGGGAAGTTAATTAAATACCATTTGGAGGCATTTAATGTTCGAGCAAAAACGGCTGATTTTCGACAAAAGAGATAACACCCCCCATTACGTCATGCTTCAGAAATGTGGAAAATGGTCCGTTTTCAAATGTTTTATTTTTGAACGTCAGTTCACATTTGTAGGTGGATCATCAGTGTTAGAGCTAAAATTAGCATGTTTAAAGTGATTTTCATGCTTCCAGGGGCTCGGGAAGTGAAATAAATACCATTTGGAGGCATTTAATGTTCGAGCAAAAACGGCTGATTTTCGACAAAAGAGATAACACCCCCCCATTACGTCATGCTTCAGAAATGTGGAAAATGGTCCGTTTTCAAATGTTTTATTTTTGAATGTCAGCTCACATTTGTAGGTGGATCATCAGTGTTAGAGCTAAAATTAGCATGTTTAAAGTGATTTTCATGCTTCCAGGGGCTCGGGAAGTTAATTAAATACCATTTGGAGGCATTTAATGTTCGAGCAAAAACGGCTGATTTTCGACAAAAGAGATAACACCCCCCATTACGTCATGCTTCAGAAATGTGGAAAATGGTCAGTTTTCAAATGTTTTATTTTTGAACGTCAGTTCACATTTGTAGGTGGATCATCAGTGTTAGAGCTAAAATTAGCATGTTTAAAGTGATTTTCATGCTTCCAGGGGCTCGGGAAGTTAATTAAATACCATTTGGAGGCATTTAATGTTCGAGCAAAAACGGCTGATTTTTGACAAAAGAGATAACACCCCCCATTACGTCATGCTTCAGAAATGTGGAAAATGGTCCGTTTTCAAATGTTTTATTTTTGAACGTAAGTTCACATTTGTAGGTGGATCATCAGTGTTAGAGCTAAAATTAGCATGTTTAAAGTGATTTTCATGCTTCCAGGGGCTCGGGAAGTTAATTAAATACCATTTGGAGGCATTTAAAGTTCGAGCAAAAACGGCTGATTTTCGACAAAAGAGATAACACCCCCCCATTACGTCATGCTTCAGAAATGTGGAAAATGGTCCGTTTTCAAATGTTTTATTTTTGAACGTCAGTTCACATTTGTAGGTGGATCATCAGTGTTAGAGCTAAAATTAGCATGTTTAAAGTGATTTTCATGCTTCCAGGGGCCCAAAACACAAGATTTATGGAATGGTTAAAAGTGCATGAAAATGGCCAATTTACTCACTCTGAGTTCTCAAAAAGGGTTTCTTCACCCCGGGAAGTTAATTAAATACCATTTGGAGGCATTTAATGTTCGAGCAAAAACGGCTGATTTTCGACAAAAGAGATAACACCCCCCCATTACGTCATGCTTCAGAAATGTGGAAAATGGTCCGTTTTCAAATGTTTTATTTTTGAACGTCAGTTCACATTTGTAGGTGGATCATCAGTGTTAGAGCTAAAATTAGCATGTTTAAAGTGATTTTCATGCTTCCAGGGGCTCGGGAAGTTAATTAAATACCATTTGGAGGCATTTAATGTTCGAGCAAAAACGGCTGATTTTCGACAAAAGAGATAACACCCCCCCCATTACGTCATGCTTCAGAAATGTGGAAAATGGTCCGTTTTCAAATGTTTTATTTTTGAACGTCAGTTCACATTTGTAGGTGGATCATCAGTGTTAGAGCTAAAATTAGCATGTTTAAAGTGATTTTCATGCTTCCAGGGGCCCAAAACACAAGATTTATGGAATGGTTAAAAGTGCATGAAAATGGCCAACTTACTCACTCTGAGTTCTCAAAAAGGGTTTCTTCACCCCGGGAAGTTAATTAAATACCATTTGGAGGCATTTAATGTTCGAGCAAAAACGGCTGATTTTCGACAAAAGAGATAACACCCCCCCATTACGTCATGCTTCAGAAATGTGGAAAATGGTCCGTTTTCAAATGTTTTATTTTTGAACGTCAGTTCACATTTGTAGGTGGATCATCAGTGTTAGAGCTAAAATTAGCATGTTTAAAGTGATTTTCATGCTTCCAGGGGCTCGGGAAGTTAATTAAATACCATTTGGAGGCATTTAATGTTCGAGCAAAAACGGCTGATTTTCGACAAAAGAGATAACACCCCCCCATTACGTCATGCTTCAGAAATGTGGAAAATGGTCCGTTTTCAAATGTTTTATTTTTGAACGTCAGTTCACATTTGTAGGTGGATCATCAGTGTTAGAGCTAAAATTAGCATGTTTAAAGTGATTTTCATGCTTCCAGGGGCTCGGGAAGTTAATTAAATACCATTTGGAGGCATTTAATGTTCGAGCAAAAACGGCTGATTTTCGACAAAAGAGATAACACCCCCCCATTACGTCATGCTTCAGAAATGTGGAAAATGGTCCGTTTTCAAATGTTTTATTTTTGAACGTCAGTTCACATTTGTAGGTGGATCATCAGTGTTAGAGCTAAAATTAGCATGTTTAAAGTGATTTTCATGCTTCCAGGGGCTCGGGAAGTTAATTAAATACCATTTGGAGGCATTTAATGTTCGAGCAAAAACGGCTGATTTTCGACAAAAGAGATAACACCCCCCCATTACGTCATGCTTCAGAAATATGGAAAATGGTCCGTTTTCAAATGTTTTATTTTTGAACGTCAGTTCACATTTGTAGGTGGATCATCAGTGTTAGAGCTAAAATTAGCATGTTTAAAGTGATTTTCATGCTTCCAGGGGCTCGGGAAGTTAATTAAATACCATTTGGAGGCATTTATTGTTCGAGCAAAAACGGCTGATTTTCGACAAAAGAGATAACACCCCCCATTACGTCATGCTTCAGAAATGTGGAAAATGGTCCGTTTTCAAATGTTTTATTTTTGAACGTCAGTTCACATTTGTAGGTGGATCATCAGTGTTAGAGCTAAAATTAGCATGTTTAAAGTGATTTTCATGCTTCCAGGGGCCCAAAACACAAGATTTATGGAATGGTTAAAAGTGCATGAAAATGGCCAATTTACTCACTCTGAGTACTCAAAAAGGGTTTCTTCACCCCGGGAAGTTAATTAAATACCATTTGGAGGCATTTAATGTTCGAGCAAAAACGGCTGATTTTCGACAAAAGAGATAACACCCCCCCATTACGTCATGCTTCAGAAATGTGGAAAATGGTCCGTTTTCAAATGTTTTATTTTTGAGCGTCAGTTCACATTTGTAGGTGGATCATCAGTGTTAGAGCTAAAAATAGCATGTTTAAAGTGATTTTCATGCTTCCAGGGGCCCAAAACACAAGATTTATGGAATGGTTAAAAGTGCATGAAAATGGCCAATTTACTCACTCTGAGTACTCAAAAAGGGTTTCTTCACCCCGGGAAGTTAATTAAATACCATTTGGAGGCATTTAATGTTCGAGCAAAAACGGCTGATTTTCGACAAAAGAGATAACACCCTTCATTACGTCATGCTTCAGAAATGTGGAAAATGGTCCGTTTTCAAATGTTTTATTTTTGAACGTCAGTTCACATTTGTAGGTGGATCATCAGTGTTAGAGCTAAAATTAGCATGTTTAAAGTGATTTTCATGCTTCCAGGGGCTCGGGAAGTGAAATAAATACCATTTGGAGGCATTTAATGTTCGAGCAAAAACGGCTGATTTTCGACAAAAGAGATAACACCCCCCCATTACGTCATGCTTCAGAAATGTGGAAAATGGTCCGTTTTCAAATGTTTTATTTTTGAACGTCAGTTCACATTTGTAGGTGGATCATCAGTGTTAGAGCTAAAATTAGCATGTTTAAAGTGATTTTCATGCTTCCAGGGGCTCGGGAAGTTAATTAAATACCATTTGGAGGCATTTAATGTTCGAGCAAAAACGGCTGATTTTCGACAAAAGAGATAACACCCCCCATTACGTCATGCTTCAGAAATGTGGAAAATGGTCCGTTTTCAAATGTTTTATTTTTGAACGTCAGTTCACATTTGTAGGTGGATCATCAGTGTTAGAGCTAAAATTAGCATGTTTAAAGTGATTTTCATGCTTCCAGGGGCTCGGGAAGTGAAATAAATACCATTTGGAGGCATTTAATGTTCGAGCAAAAACGGCTGATTTTCGACAAAAGAGATAACCCCCCCCCATTACGTCACGCTTCAGAAATGTGGAAAATGGTCCGTTTTCAAATGTTTTATTTTTGAACGTCAGTTCACATTTGTAGGTGGATCATCAGTGTTAGAGCTAAAATTAGCATGTTTAAAGTGATTTTCATGCTTCCAGGGGCTCGGGAAGTTAATTAAATACCATTTGGAGGCATTTAATGTTCGAGCAAAAACGGCTGATTTTCGACAAAAGAGATAACACCCCCCCATTACGTCATGCTTCAGAAATGTGGAAAATGGTCCGTTTTCAAATGTTTTATTTTTGAACGTCAGTTCACATTTGTAGGTGGATCATCAGTGTTAGAGCTAAAATTAGCATGTTTAAAGTGATTTTCATGCTTCCAGGGGCCCAAAACACAAGATTTATGGAATGGTTAAAAGTGCATGAAAATGGCCAATTTACTCACTCTGAGTACTCAAAAAGGGTTTCTTCACCCCGGGAAGTTAATTAAATACCATTTGGAGGCATTTAATGTTCGAGCAAAAACGGCTGATTTTCGACAAAAGAGATAACACCCTTCATTACGTCATGCTTCAGAAATGTGGAAAATGGTCCGTTTTCAAATGTTTTATTTTTGAACGTCAGTTCACATTTGTAGGTGGATCATCAGTGTTAGAGCTAAAATTAGCATGTTTAAAGTGATTTTCATGCTTCCAGGGGCTCGGGAAGGTAATTAAATACCATTTGGAGGCATTTAATGTTCGAGCAAAAACGGCTGATTTTCGACAAAAGAGATAACACCCCCCCATTACGTCATGCTTCAGAAATGTGGAAAATGGTCCGTTTTCAAATGTTTTATTTTTGAACGTCAGTTCACATTTGTAGGTGGATCATCAGTGTTAGAGCTAAAATTAGCATGTTTAAAGTGATTTTCATGCTTCCAGGGGCTCGGGAAGTTAATTAAATACCATTTGGAGGCATTTAATGTTCGAGCAAAAACGGCTGATTTTCGACAAAAGAGATAACACCCGCCCATTACGTCATGCTTCAGAAATATGGAAAATGGTCCGTTTTCAAATGTTTTATTTTTGAACATCAGTTCACATTTGTAGGTGGATCATCAGTGTTAGAGCTAAAATTAGCATGTTTAAAGTGATTTTCATGCTTCCAGGGGCTCGGGAAGTTAATTAAATACCATTTGGAGGCATTTATTGTTCGAGCAAAAACGGCTGATTTTCGACAAAAGAGATAACACCCCCCATTACGTCATGCTTCAGAAATGTGGAAAATGGTCCGTTTTCAAATGTTTTATTTTTGAACGTCAGTTCACATTTGTAGGTGGATCATCAGTGTTAGAGCTAAAATTAGCATGTTTAAAGTGATTTTCATGCTTCCAGGGGCCCAAAACACAAGATTTATGGAATGGTTAAAAGTGCATGAAAATGGCCAATTTACTCACTCTGAGTACTCAAAAAGGGTTTCTTCACCCCGGGAAGTTAATTAAATACCATTTGGAGGCATTTAATGTTCGAGCAAAAACGGCTGATTTTCGACAAAAGAGATAACACCCCCCCATTACGTCATGCTTCAGAAATGTGGAAAATGGTCCGTTTTCAAATGTTTTATTTTTGAACGTCAGTTCACATTTGTAGGTGGATCATCAGTGTTAGAGCTAAAAATAGCATGTTTAAAGTGATTTTCATGCTTCCAGGGGCCCAAAACACAAGATTTATGGAATGGTTAAAAGTGCATGAAAATGGCCAATTTACTCACTCTGAGTACTCAAAAAGGGTTTCTTCACCCCGGGAAGTTAATTAAATACCATTTGGAGGCATTTAATGTTCGAGCAAAAACGGCTGATTTTCGACAAAAGAGATAACACCCTTCATTACGTCATGCTTCAGAAATGTGGAAAATGGTCCGTTTTCAAATGTTTTATTTTTGAACGTCAGTTCACATTTGTAGGTGGATCATCAGTGTTAGAGCGAAAATTAGCATGTTTAAAGTGATTTTCATGCTTCCAGGGGCTCGGGAAGTGAAATAAATACCATTTGGAGGCATTTAATGTTCGAGCAAAAACGGCTGATTTTCGACAAAAGAGATAACACCCCCCCATTACGTCATGCTTCAGAAATGTGGAAAATGGTCCGTTTTCAAATGTTTTATTTTTGAACGTCAGTTCACATTTGTAGGTGGATCATCAGTGTTAGAGCTAAAATTAGCATGTTTAAAGTGATTTTCATGCTTCCAGGGGCTCGGGAAGTTAATTAAATACCATTTGGAGGCATTTAATGTTCGAGCAAAAACGGCTGATTTTCGACAAAAGAGATAACACCCCCCATTACGTCATGCTTCAGAAATGTGGAAAATGGTCCGTTTTCAAATGTTTTATTTTTGAACGTCAGTTCACATTTGTAGGTGGATCATCAGTGTTAGAGCTAAAATTAGCATGTTTAAAGTGATTTTCATGCTTCCAGGGGCTCGGGAAGTTAATTAAATACCATTTGGAGGCATTTAATGTTCGAGCAAAAACGGCTGATTTTCGACAAAAGAGATAACACCCCCCATTACGTCATGCTTCAGAAATGTGGAAAATGGTCCGTTTTCAAATGTTTTATTTTTGAACGTCAGTTCACATTTGTAGGTGGATCATCAGTGTTAGAGCTAAAATTAGCATGTTTAAAGTGATTTTCATGCTTCCAGGGGCTCGGGAAGTGAAATAAATACCATTTGGAGGCATTTAATGTTCGAGCAAAAACGGCTGTTTTTCGACAAAAGAGATAACCCCCCCCCATTACGTCATGCTTCAGAAATGTGGAAAATGGTCCGTTTTCAAATGTTTTATTTTTGAACGTCAGTTCACATTTGTAGGTGGATCATCAGTGTTAGAGCTAAAATTAGCATGTTTAAAGTGATTTTCATGCTTCCAGGGGCTCGGGAAGTTAATTAAATACCATTTGGAGGCATTTAATGTTCGAGCAAAAACGGCTGATTTTCGACAAAAGAGATAACACCCCCCCATTACGTCATGCTTCAGAAATGTGGAAAATGGTCCGTTTTCAAATGTTTTATTTTTGAACGTCAGTTCACATTTGTAGGTGGATCATCAGTGTTAGAGCTAAAATTAGCATGTTTAAAGTGATTTTCATGCTTCCAGGGGCCCAAAACACAAGATTTATGGAATGGTTAAAAGTGCATGAAAATGGCCAATTTACTCACTCTGAGTACTCAAAAAGGGTTTCTTCACCCCGGGAAGTTAATTAAATACCATTTGGAGGCATTTAATGTTCGAGCAAAAACGGCTGATTTTCGACAAAAGAGATAACACCCTTCATTACGTCATGCTTCAGAAATGTGGAAAATGGTCCGTTTTCAAATGTTTTATTTTTGAACGTCAGTTCACATTTGTAGGTGGATCATCAGTGTTAGAGCTAAAATTAGCATGTTTAAAGTGATTTTCATGCTTCCAGGGGCTCGGGAAGGTAATTAAATACCATTTGGAGGCATTTAATGTTCGAGCAAAAACGGCTGATTTTCGACAAAAGAGATAACACCCCCCCATTACGTCATGCTTCAGAAATGTGGAAAATGGTCCGTTTTCAAATGTTTTATTTTTGAACGTCAGTTCACATTTGTAGGTGGATCATCAGTGTTAGAGCTAAAATTAGCATGTTTAAAGTGATTTTCATGCTTCCAGGGGCCCAAAACACAAGATTTATGGAATGGTTAAAAGTGCATGAAAATGGCCAATTTACTCACTCTGAGTACTCAAAAAGGGTTTCTTCACCCCGGGAAGTTAATTAAAGACCATTTGGAGGCATTTAATGTTCGAGCAAAAACGGCTGATTTTCGACAAAAGAGATAACACCCTTCATTACGTCATGCTTCAGAAATGTGTAAAATGGTCCGTTTTCAAATGTTTTATTTTTGAACGTCAGTTCACATTTGTAGGTGGATCATCAGTGTTAGAGCTAAAATTAGCATGTTTAAAGTGATTTTCATGCTTCCAGGGGCTCGGGAAGTTAATTAAATACCATTTGGAGGCATTTAATGTTCGAGCAAAAACGGCTGATTTTCGACAAAAGAGATAACACCCCCCCATTACGTCATGCTTCAGAAATGTGGAAAATGGTCCGTTTTCAAATGTTTTATTTTTGAACGTCAGTTCACATTTGTAGGTGGATCATCAGTGTTAGAGCTAAAATTAGCATGTTTAAAGTGATTTTCATGCTTCCAGGGGCTCGGGAAGTTAATTAAATACCATTTGGAGGCATTTAATGTTCGAGCAAAAACGGCTGATTTTCGACAATAGAGATAACACCCCCCCATTACGTCATGCTTCAGAAATGTGGAAAATGGTCCGTTTTCAAATGTTTTATTTTTGAACGTCAGTTCACATTTGTAGGTGGATCATCAGTGTTAGAGCTAAAATTAGCATGTTTAAAGTGATTTTCATGCTTCCAGGGGCTCGGGAAGTTAATTAAATACCATTTGGAGGCATTTAATGTTCGAGCAAAAACGGCTGATTTTCGACAAAAGAGATAACACCCCCCCATTACGTCATGCTTCAGAAATGTGGAAAATGGTCCGTTTTCAAATGTTTTATTTTTGAACGTCAGTTCACATTTGTAGGTGGATCATCAGTGTTAGAGCTAAAATTAGCATGTTTAAAGTGATTTTCATGCTTCCAGGGGCCCAAAACACAAGATTTATGGAATGGTTAAAAGTGCATGAAAATGGCCAATTTACTCACTCTGAGTACTCAAAAAGGGTTTCTTCACCCCGGGAAGTTATTTAAATACCATTTGGAGGCATTTAATGTTCGAGCAAAAACGGCTGATTTTCGACAAAAGAGATAACACCCCCCCATTACGTCATGCTTCAGAAATGTGGAAAATGGTCCGTTTTCAAATGTTTTATTTTTGAACGTCAGTTCACATTTGTAGGTGGATCATCAGTGTTAGAGCTAAAATTAGCATGTTTAAAGTGATTTTCATGCTTCCAGGGGCTCGGGAAGTTAATTAAATACCATTTGGAGGCATTTAATGTTCGAGCAAAAACGGCTGATTTTCGACAAAAGAGATAACACCCCCCCATTACGTCATGCTTCAGAAATGTGGAAAATGGTCCGTTTTCAAATGTTTTATTTTTGAACGTCAGTTCACATTTGTAGGTGGATCATCAGTGTTAGAGCTAAAATTAGCATGTTTAAAGTGATTTTCATGCTTCCAGGGGCTCGGGAAGTGAAATAAATACCATTTGGAGGCATTTAATGTTCGAGCAAAAACGGCTGATTTTCGACAAAAGAGATAACACCCCCCCATTACGTCATGCTTCAGAAATGTGGAAAATGGTCAGTTTTCAAATGTTTTATTTTTGAATGTCAGCTCACATTTGTAGGTGGATCATCAGTGTTAGAGCTAAAATTAGCATGTTTAAAGTGATTTTCATGCTTCCAGGGGCTCTGGAAGTTAATTAAATACCATTTGGAGGCATTTAATGTTCGAGCAAAAACGGCTGATTTTCGACAAAAGAGATAACACCCCCCATTACGTCATGCTTCAGAAATGTGGAAAATGGTCCGTTTTCAAATGTTTTATTTTTGAACGTCAGTTCACATTTGTAGGTGGATCATCAGTGTTAGAGCTAAAATTAGCATGTTTAAAGTGATTTTCATGCTTCCAGGGGCTCGGGAAGTTAATTAAATACCATTTGGAGGCATTTAATGTTCGAGCAAAAACGGCTGATTTTCGACAAAAGAGATAACACCCCCCATTACGTCATGCTTCAGAAATGTGGAAAATGGTCCGTTTTCAAATGTTTTATTTTTGAACGTAAGTTCACATTTGTAGGTGGATCATCAGTGTTAGAGCTAAAATTAGCATGTTTAAAGTGATTTTCATGCTTCCAGGGGCTCGGGAAGTTAATTAAATACCATTTGGAGGCATTTAATGTTCGAGCAAAAACGGCTGATTTTCGACAAAAGAGATAACACCCCCCCATTACGTCATGCTTCAGAAATGTGGAAAATGGTCCGTTTTCAAATGTTTTATTTTTGAACGTCAGTTCACATTTGTAGGTGGATCATCAGTGTTAGAGCTAAAATTAGCATGTTTAAAGTGATTTTCATGCTTCCAGGGGCCCAAAACACAAGATTTATGGAATGGTTAAAAGTGCATGAAAATGGCCAATTTACTCACTCTGAGTTCTCAAAAAGGGTTTCTTCACCCCGGGAAGTTAATTAAATACCATTTGGAGGCATTTAATGTTCGAGCAAAAACGGCTGATTTTCGACAAAAGAGATAACACCCCCCCATTACGTCATGCTTCAGAAATGTGGAAAATGGTCCGTTTTCAAATGTTTTATTTTTGAACGTCAGTTCACATTTGTAGGTGGATCATCAGTGTTAGAGCTAAAATTAGCATGTTTAAAGTGATTTTCATGCTTCCAGGGGCTCGGGAAGTTAATTAAATACCATTTGGAGGCATTTAATGTTCGAGCAAAAACGGCTGATTTTCGACAAAAGAGATAACACCCCCCCCATTACGTCATGCTTCAGAAATGTGGAAAATGGTCCGTTTTCAAATGTTTTATTTTTGAACGTCAGTTCACATTTGTAGGTGGATCATCAGTGTTAGAGCTAAAATTAGCATGTTTAAAGTGATTTTCATGCTTCCAGGGGCCCAAAACACAAGATTTATGGAATGGTTAAAAGTGCATGAAAATGGCCAATTTACTCACTCTGAGTTCTCAAAAAGGGTTTCTTCACCCCGGGAAGTTAATTAAATACCATTTGGAGGCATTTAATGTTCGAGCAAAAACGGCTGATTTTCGACAAAAGAGATAACCCCCCCCCCATTACGTCATGCTTCAGAAATGTGGAAAATGGTCCGTTTTCAAATGTTTTATTTTTGAACGTCAGTTCACATTTGTAGGTGGATCATCAGTGTTAGAGCTAAAATTAGCATGTTTAAAGTGATTTTCATGCTTCCAGGGGCTCGGGAAGTTAATTAAATACCATTTGGAGGCATTTAATGTTCGAGCAAAAACGGCTGATTTTCGACAAAAGAGATAACACCCCCCCATTACGTCATGCTTCAGAAATGTGGAAAATGGTCCGTTTTCAAATGTTTTATTTTTGAACGTCAGTTCACATTTGTAGGTGGATCATCAGTGTTAGAGCTAAAATTAGCATGTTTAAAGTGATTTTCATGCTTCCAGGGGCTCGGGAAGTTAATTAAATACCATTTGGAGGCATTTAATGTTCGAGCAAAAACGGCTGATTTTCGACAAAAGAGATAACACCCCCCCATTACGTCATGCTTCAGAAATGTGGAAAATGGTCCGTTTTCAAATGTTTTATTTTTGAACGTCAGTTCACATTTGTAGGTGGATCATCAGTGTTAGAGCTAAAATTAGCATGTTTAAAGTGATTTTCATGCTTCCAGGGGCTCGGGAAGTTAATTAAATACCATTTGGAGGCATTTAATGTTCGAGCAAAAACGGCTGATTTTCGACAAAAGAGATAACACCCCCCCATTACGTCATGCTTCAGAAATGTGGAAAATGGTCCGTTTTCAAATGTTTTATTTTTGAATGTCAGTTCACATTTGTAGGTGGATCATCAGTGTTAGAGCTAAAATTAGCATGTTTAAAGTGATTTTCATGCTTCCAGGGGCCCAAAACACAAGATTTATGGAATGGTTAAAAGTGCATGAAAATGGCCAATTTACTCACTCTGAGTACTCAAAAAGGGTTTCTTCACCCCGGGAAGTTAATTAAATACCATTTGGAGGCATTTAATGTTCGAGCAAAAACGGCTGATTTTCGACAAAAGAGATAACACCCTTCATTACGTCATGCTTCAGAAATGTGGAAAATGGTCCGTTTTCAAATGTTTTATTTTTGAACGTCAGTTCACATTTGTAGGTGGATCATCAGTGTTAGAGCTAAAATTAGCATGTTTAAAGTGATTTTCATGCTTCCAGGGGCTCGGGAAGTTAATTAAATACCATTTGGAGGCATTTAATGTTCGAGCAAAAACGGCTGATTTTCGACAAAAGAGATAACCCCCCCCCATTACGTCATGCTTCAGAAATGTGGAAAATGGTCCGTTTTCAAATGTTTTATTTTTGAACGTCAGTTCACATTTGTAGGTGGATCATCAGTGTTAGAGCTAAAATTAGCATGTTTAAAGTGATTTTCATGCTTCCAGGGGCTCGGGAAGTTAATTAAATACCATTTGGAGGCATTTAATGTTCGAGCAAAAACGGCTGATTTTCGACAAAAGAGATAACACCCCCCCATTACGTCATGCTTCAGAAATGTGGAAAATGGTCCGTTTTCAAATGTTTTATTTTTGAACGTCAGTTCACATTTGTAGGTGGATCATCAGTGTTAGAGCTAAAATTAGCATGTTTAAAGTGATTTTCATGCTTCCAGGGGCTCGGGAAGTTAATTAAATACCATTTGGAGGCATTTAATGTTCGAGCAAAAACGGCTGATTTTCGACAAAAGAGATAACACCCCCCCATTACGTCATGCTTCAGAAATGTGGAAAATGGTCCGTTTTCAAATGTTTTATTTTTGAATGTCAGTTCACATTTGTAGGTGGATCATCAGTGTTAGAGCTAAAATTAGCATGTTTAAAGTGATTTTCATGCTTCCAGGGGCCCAAAACACAAGATTTATGGAATGGTTAAAAGTGCATGAAAATGGCCAATTTACTCACTCTGAGTACTCAAAAAGGGTTTCTTCACCCCGGGAAGTTAATTAAATACCATTTGGAGGCATTTAATGTTCGAGCAAAAACGGCTGATTTTCGACAAAAGAGATAACACCCTTCATTACGTCATGCTTCAGAAATGTGGAAAATGGTCCGTTTTCAAATGTTTTATTTTTGAACGTCAGTTCACATTTGTAGGTGGATCATCAGTGTTAGAGCTAAAATTAGCATGTTTAAAGTGATTTTCATGCTTCCAGGGGCTCGGGAAGTGAAATAAATACCATTTGGAGGCATTTAATGTTCGAGCAAAAACGGCTGATTTTCGACAAAAGAGATAACACCCCCCCATTACGTCATGCTTCAGAAATGTGGAAAATGGTCCGTTTTCAAATGTTTTATTTTTGAACGTCAGTTCACATTTGTAGGTGGATCATCAGTGTTAGAGCTAAAATTAGCATGTTTAAAGTGATTTTCATGCTTCCAGGGGCTCGGGAAGTTAATTAAATACCATTTGGAGGCATTTAATGTTCGAGCAAAAACGGCTGATTTTCGACAAAAGAGATAACACCCCCCATTACGTCATGCTTCAGAAATGTGGAAAATGGTCCGTTTTCAAATGTTTTATTTTTGAACGTCAGTTCACATTTGTAGGTGGATCATCAGTGTTAGAGCTAAAATTAGCATGTTTAAAGTGATTTTCATGCTTCCAGGGGCTCGGGAAGTGAAATAAATACCATTTGGAGGCATTTAATGTTCGAGCAAAAACGGCTGATTTTCGACAAAAGAGATAACCCCCCCCCATTACGTCATGCTTCAGAAATGTGGAAAATGGTCCGTTTTCAAATGTTTTATTTTTGAACGTCAGTTCACATTTGTAGGTGGATCATCAGTGTTAGAGCTAAAATTAGCATGTTTAAAGTGATTTTCATGCTTCCAGGGGCCCAAAACACAAGATTTATGGAATGGTTAAAAGTGCATGAAAATGGCCAATTTACTCACTCTGAGTACTCAAAAAGGGTTTCTTCACCCCGGGAAGTTAATTAAATACCATTTGGAGGCATTTAATGTTCGAGCAAAAACGGCTGATTTTCGACAAAAGAGATAACACCCCCCCATTACGTCATGCTTCAGAAATGTGGAAAATGGTCCGTTTTCAAATGTTTTATTTTTGAACGTCAGTTCACATTTGTAGGTGGATCATCAGTGTTAGAGCTAAAAATAGCATGTTTAAAGTGATTTTCATGCTTCCAGGGGCCCAAAACACAAGATTTATGGAATGGTTAAAAGTGCATGAAAATGGCCAATTTACTCACTCTGAGTACTCAAAAAGGGTTTCTTCACCCCGGGAAGTTAATTAAATACCATTTGGAGGCATTTAATGTTCGAGCAAAAACGGCTGATTTTCGACAAAAGAGATAACACCCTTCATTACGTCATGCTTCAGAAATGTGGAAAATGGTCCGTTTTCAAATGTTTTATTTTTGAACGTCAGTTCACATTTGTAGGTGGATCATCAGTGTTAGAGCTAAAATTAGCATGTTTAAAGTGATTTTCATGCTTCCAGGGGCTCGGGAAGTGAAATAAATACCATTTGGAGGCATTTAATGTTCGAGCAAAAACGGCTGATTTTCGACAAAAGAGATAACACCCCCCCATTACGTCATGCTTCAGAAATGTGGAAAATGGTCCGTTTTCAAATGTTTTATTTTTGAACGTCAGTTCACATTTGTAGGTGGATCATCAGTGTTAGAGCTAAAATTAGCATGTTTAAAGTGATTTTCATGCTTCCAGGGGCTCGGGAAGTTAATTAAATACCATTTGGAGGCATTTAATGTTCGAGCAAAAACGGCTGATTTTCGACAAAAGAGATAACACCCCCCATTACGTCATGCTTCAGAAATGTGGAAAATGGTCCGTTTTCAAATGTTTTATTTTTGAACGTCAGTTCACATTTGTAGGTGGATCATCAGTGTTAGAGCTAAAATTAGCATGTTTAAAGTGATTTTCATGCTTCCAGGGGCTCGGGAAGTGAAATAAATACCATTTGGAGGCATTTAATGTTCGAGCAAAAACGGCTGATTTTCGACAAAAGAGATAACCCCCCCCCATTACGTCATGCTTCAGAAATGTGGAAAATGGTCCGTTTTCAAATGTTTTATTTTTGAACGTCAGTTCACATTTGTAGGTGGATCATCAGTGTTAGAGCTAAAATTAGCATGTTTAAAGTGATTTTCATGCTTCCAGGGGCTCGGGAAGTTAATTAAATACCATTTGGAGGCATTTAATGTTCGAGCAAAAACGGCTGATTTTCGACAAAAGAGATAACACCCCCCCATTACGTCATGCTTCAGAAATGTGGAAAATGGTCCGTTTTCAAATGTTTTATTTTTGAACGTCAGTTCACATTTGTAGGTGGATCATCAGTGTTAGAGCTAAAATTAGCATGTTTAAAGTGATTTTCATGCTTCCAGGGGCCCAAAACACAAGATTTATGGAATGGTTAAAAGTGCATGAAAATGGCCAATTTACTCACTCTGAGTACTCAAAAAGGGTTTCTTCACCCCGGGAAGTTATTTAAATACCATTTGGAGGCATTTAATGTTCGAGCAAAAACGGCTGATTTTCGACAAAAGAGATAACACCCCCCCATTACGTCATGCTTCAGAAATGTGGAAAATGGTCCGTTTTCAAATGTTTTATTTTTGAACGTCAGTTCACATTTGTAGGTGGATCATCAGTGTTAGAGCTAAAATTAGCATGTTTAAAGTGATTTTCATGCTTCCAGGGGCTCGGGAAGTTAATTAAATACCATTTGGAGGCATTTAATGTTCGAGCAAAAACGGCTGATTTTCGACAAAAGAGATAACACCCCCCCATTACGTCATGCTTCAGAAATGTGGAAAATGGTCCGTTTTCAAATGTTTTATTTTTGAACGTCAGTTCACATTTGTAGGTGGTTCATCAGTGTTAGAGCTAAAATTAGCATGTTTAAAGTGATTTTCATGCTTCCAGGGGCTCGGGAAGTGAAATAAATACCATTTGGAGGCATTTAATGTTCGAGCAAAAACGGCTGATTTTCGACAAAAGAGATAACACCCCCCCATTACGTCATGCTTCAGAAATGTGGAAAATGGTCCGTTTTCAAATGTTTTATTTTTGAATGTCAGCTCACATTTGTAGGTGGATCATCAGTGTTAGAGCTAAAATTAGCATGTTTAAAGTGATTTTCATGCTTCCAGGGGCTCGGGAAGTTAATTAAATACCATTTGGAGGCATTTAATGTTCGAGCAAAAACGGCTGATTTTCGACAAAAGAGATAACACCCCCCATTACGTCATGCTTCAGAAATGTGGAAAATGGTCCGTTTTCAAATGTTTTATTTTTGAACGTCAGTTCACATTTGTAGGTGGATCATCAGTGTTAGAGCTAAAATTAGCATGTTTAAAGTGATTTTCATGCTTCCAGGGGCTCGGGAAGTTAATTAAATACCATTTGGAGGCATTTAATGTTCGAGCAAAAACGGCTGATTTTCGACAAAAGAGATAACACCCCCCATTACGTCATGCTTCAGAAATGTGGAAAATGGTCCGTTTTCAAATGTTTTATTTTTGAACGTAAGTTCACATTTGTAGGTGGATCATCAGTGTTAGAGCTAAAATTAGCATGTTTAAAGTGATTTTCATGCTTCCAGGGGCTCGGGAAGTTAATTAAATACCATTTGGAGGCATTTAATGTTCGAGCAAAAACGGCTGATTTTCGACAAAAGAGATAACACCCCCCCATTACGTCATGCTTCAGAAATGTGGAAAATGGTCCGTTTTCAAATGTTTCATTTTTGAACGTCAGTTCACATTTGTAGGTGGATCATCAGTGTTAGAGCTAAAATTAGCATGTTTAAAGTGATTTTCATGCTTCCAGGGGCCCAAAACACAAGATTTATGGAATGGTTAAAAGTGCATGAAAATGGCCAATTTACTCACTCTGAGTTCTCAAAAAGGGTTTCTTCACCCCGGGAAGTTAATTAAATACCATTTGGAGGCATTTAATGTTCGAGCAAAAACGGCTGATTTTTGACAAAAGAGATAACACCCCCCCATTACGTCATGCTTCAGAAATGTGGAAAAATGGTCCGTTTTCAAATGTTTTATTTTTGAATGTCAGTTCACATTTGTAGGTGGATCATCAGTGTTAGAGCTAAAATTAGCATGTTTAAAGTGATTTTCATGCTTCCAGGGGCTCGGGAAGTTAATTAAATACCATTTGGAGGCATTTAATGTTCGAGCAAAAACGGCTGATTTTCGACAAAAGAGATAACACCCCCCCCCATTACGTCATGCTTCAGAAATGTGGAAAATGGTCCGTTTTCAAATGTTTTATTTTTGAACGTCAGTTCACATTTGTAGGTGGATCATCAGTGTTAGAGCTAAAATTAGCATGTTTAAAGTGATTTTCATGCTTCCAGGGGCTCGGGAAGTTAATTAAATACCATTTGGAGGCATTTAATGTTCGAGCAAAAACGGCTGATTTTCGACAAAAGAGATAACACCCCCCCATTACGTCATACTTCAGAAATGTGGAAAATGGTCAGTTTTCAAATGTTTTATTTTTGAACGTCAGTTCACATTTGTAGGTGGATCATCAGTGTTAGAGCTAAAATTAGCATGTTTAAAGTGATTTTCATGCTTCCAGGGGCTCGGGAAGTTAATTAAATACCATTTGGAGGCATTTAATGTTCGAGCAAAAACGGCTGATTTTCGACAAAAGAGATAACACCCCCCCATTACGTCATGCTTCAGAAATATGGAAAATGGTCCGTTTTCAAATGTTTTATTTTTGAACGTCAGTTCACATTTGTAGGTGGATCATCAGTGTTAGAGCTAAAATTAGCATGTTTAAAGTGATTTTCATGCTTCCAGGGGCTCGGGAAGTTAATTAAATACCATTTGGAGGCATTTATTGTTCGAGCAAAAACGGCTGATTTTCGACAAAAGAGATAACACCCCCCATTACGTCATGCTTCAGAAATGTGGAAAATGGTCCGTTTTCAAATGTTTTATTTTTGAACGTCAGTTCACATTTGTAGGTGGATCATCAGTGTTAGAGCTAAAATTAGCATGTTTAAAGTGATTTTCATGCTTCCAGGGGCCCAAAACACAAGATTTATGGAATGGTTAAAAGTACATGAAAATGGCCAATTTACTCACTCTGAGTACTCAAAAAGGGTTTCTTCACCCCGGGAAGTTAATTAAATACCATTTGGAGGCATTTAATGTTCGAGCAAAAACGGCTGATTTTCGACAAAAGAGATAACACCCCCCCATTACGTCATGCTTCAGAAATGTGGAAAATGGTCCGTTTTCAAATGTTTTATTTTTGAACGTCAGTTCACATTTGTAGGTGGATCATCAGTGTTAGAGCTAAAAATAGCATGTTTAAAGTGATTTTCATGCTTCCAGGGGCCCAAAACACAAGATTTATGGAATGGTTAAAAGTGCATGAAAATGGCCAATTTACTCACTCTGAGTACTCAAAAAGGGTTTCTTCACCCCGGGAAGTTAATTAAATACCATTTGGAGGCATTTAATGTTCGAGCAAAAACGGCTGATTTTCGACAAAAGAGATAACACCCTTCATTACGTCATGCTTCAGAAATGTGGAAAATGGTCCGTTTTCAAATGTTTTATTTTTGAACGTCAGTTCACATTTGTAGGTGGATCATCAGTGTTAGAGCTAAAATTAGCATGTTTAAAGTGATTTTCATGCTTCCAGGGGCTCGGGAAGTTAATTAAATACCATTTGGAGGCATTTAATGTTCGAGCAAAAACGGCTGATTTTCGACAAAAGAGATAACACCCCCCATTACGTCATGCTTCAGAAATGTGGAAAATGGTCCGTTTTCAAATGTTTTATTTTTGAACGTCAGTTCACATTTGTAGGTGGATCATCAGTGTTAGAGCTAAAATTAGCATGTTTAAAGTGATTTTCATGCTTCCAGGGGCTCGGGAAGTGAAATAAATACCATTTGGAGGCATTTAATGTTCGAGCAAAAACGGCTGATTTTCGACAAAAGAGATAACCCCCCCCCATTACGTCATGCTTCAGAAATGTGGAAAATGGTCCGTTTTCAAATGTTTTATTTTTGAACGTCAGTTCACATTTGTAGGTGGATCATCAGTGTTAGAGCTAAAATTAGCATGTTTAAAGTGATTTTCATGCTTCCAGGGGCTCGGGAAGTTAATTAAATACCATTTGGAGGCATTTAATGTTCGAGCAAAAACGGCTGATTTTCGACAAAAGAGATAACACCCCCCCATTACGTCATGCTTCAGAAATGTGGAAAATGGTCCGTTTTCAAATGTTTTATTTTTGAACGTCAGTTCACATTTGTAGGTGGATCATCAGTGTTAGAGCTAAAATTAGCATGTTTAAAGTGATTTTCATGCTTCCAGGGGCCCAAAACACAAGATTTATGGAATGGTTAAAAGTGCATGAAAATGGCCAATTTACTCACTCTGAGTACTCAAAAAGGGTTTCTTCACCCCGGGAAGTTAATTAAATACCATTTGGAGGCATTTAATGTTCGAGCAAAAACGGCTGATTTTCGACAAAAGAGATAACACCCTTCATTACGTCATGCTTCAGAAATGTGGAAAATGGTCCGTTTTCAAATGTTTTATTTTTGAACGTCAGTTCACATTTGTAGGTGGATCATCAGTGTTAGAGCTAAAATTAGCATGTTTAAAGTGATTTTCATGCTTCCAGGGGCTCGGGAAGGTAATTAAATACCATTTGGAGGCATTTAATGTTCGAGCAAAAACGGCTGATTTTCGACAAAAGAGATAACACCCCCCCATTACGTCATGCTTCAGAAATGTGGAAAATGGTCCGTTTTCAAATGTTTTATTTTTGAACGTCAGTTCACATTTGTAGGTGGATCATCAGTGTTAGAGCTAAAATTAGCATGTTTAAAGTGATTTTCATGCTTCCAGGGGCCCAAAACACAAGATTTATGGAATGGTTAAAAGTGCATGAAAATGGCCAATTTACTCACTCTGAGTACTCAAAAAGGGTTTCTTCACCCCGGGAAGTTAATTAAAGACCATTTGGAGGCATTTAATGTTCGAGCAAAAACGGCTGATTTTCGACAAAAGAGATAACACCCTTCATTACGTCATGCTTCAGAAATGTGGAAAATGGTCCGTTTTCAAATGTTTTATTTTTGAACGTCAGTTCACATTTGTAGGTGGATCATCAGTGTTAGAGCTAAAATTAGCATGTTTAAAGTGATTTTCATGCTTCCAGGGGCTCGGGAAGTTAATTAAATACCATTTGGAGGCATTTAATGTTCGAGCAAAAACGGCTGATTTTCGACAAAAGAGATAACACCCCCCCATTACGTCATGCTTCAGAAATGTGGAAAATGGTCCGTTTTCAAATGTTTTATTTTTGAACGTCAGTTCACATTTGTAGGTGGATCATCAGTGTTAGAGCTAAAATTAGCATGTTTAAAGTGATTTTCATGCTTCCAGGGGCTCGGGAAGTTAATTAAATACCATTTGGAGGCATTTAATGTTCGAGCAAAAACGGCTGATTTTCAACAATAGAGATAACACCCCCCCATTACGTCATGCTTCAGAAATGTGGAAAATGGTCCGTTTTCAAATGTTTTATTTTTGAACGTCAGTTCACATTTGTAGGTGGATCATCAGTGTTAGAGCTAAAATTAGCATGTTTAAAGTGATTTTCATGCTTCCAGGGGCTCGGGAAGTTAATTAAATACCATTTGGAGGCATTTAATGTTCGAGCAAAAACGGCTGATTTTCGACAAAAGAGATAACACCCCCCCATTACGTCATGCTTCAGAAATGTGGAAAATGGTCCGTTTTCAAATGTTTTATTTTTGAACGTCAGTTCACATTTGTAGGTGGATCATCAGTGTTAGAGCTAAAATTAGCATGTTTAAAGTGATTTTCATGCTTCCAGGGGCCCAAAACACAAGATTTATGGAATGGTTAAAAGTGCATGAAAATGGCCAATTTACTCACTCTGAGTACTCAAAAAGGGTTTCTTCACCCCGGGAAGTTATTTAAATACCATTTGGAGGCATTTAATGTTCGAGCAAAAACGGCTGATTTTCGACAAAAGAGATAACACCCCCCCATTACGTCATGCTTCAGAAATGTGGAAAATGGTCCGTTTTCAAATGTTTTATTTTTGAACGTCAGTTCACATTTGTAGGTGGATCATCAGTGTTAGAGCTAAAATTAGCATGTTTAAAGTGATTTTCATGCTTCCAGGGGCTCGGGAAGTTAATTAAATACCATTTGGAGGCATTTAATGTTCGAGCAAAAACGGCTGATTTTCGACAAAAGAGATAACACCCCCCCATTACGTCATGCTTCAGAAATGTGGAAAATGGTCCGTTTTCAAATGTTTTATTTTTGAACGTCAGTTCACATTTGTAGGTGGAACATCAGTGTTAGAGCTAAAATTAGCATGTTTAAAGTGATTTTCATGCTTCCAGGGGCTCGGGAAGTGAAATAAATACCATTTGGAGGCATTTATTGTTCGAGCAAAAACGGCTGATTTTCGACAAAAGAGATAACACCCCCCCATTACATCATGCTTCAGAAATGTGGAAAATGGTCCGTTTTCAAATGTTTTATTTTTGAATGTCAGCTCACATTTGTAGGTGGATCATCAGTGTTAGAGCTAAAATTAGCATGTTTAAAGTGATTTTCATGCTTCCAGGGGCTCGGGAAGTGAAATAAATACCATTTGGAGGCATTTATTGTTCGAGCAAAAACGGCTGATTTTCGACAAAAGAGATAACACCCCCCCATTACATCATGCTTCAGAAATGTGGAAAATGGTCCGTTTTCAAATGTTTTATTTTTGAATGTCAGCTCACATTTGTAGGTGGATCATCAGTGTTAGAGCTAAAATTAGCATGTTTTAAGTGATTTTCATGCTTCCAGAGGCCCAAAACACAAGATTTATGGAATGGTTAAAAGTGCATGAAAATGGCCAATTTACTCACTCTGAGTACTCAAAAAGGGTTTCTTCACCCCGGGAAGTTAATTAAAGACCATTTGGAGGCATTTAATGTTCGAGCAAAAACGGCTGATTTTCGACAAAAGAGATAACACCCTTCATTACGTCATGCTTCAGAAATGTGGAAAATGGTCCGTTTTCAAATGTTTTATTTTTGAACGTCAGTTCACATTTGTAGGTGGATCATCAGTGTTAGAGCTAAAATTAGCATGTTTAAAGTGATTTTCATGCTTCCAGGGGCTCGGGAAGTGAAATAAATACCATTTGGAGGCATTTAATGTTCGAGCAAAAACGGCTGATTTTCGACAAAAGAGATAACACCCCCCCATTACGTCATGCTTCAGAAATGTGGAAAATGGTCCGTTTTCAAATGTTTTATTTTTGAACGTCAGTTCACATTTGTAGGTGGATCATCAGTGTTAGAGCTAAAATTAGCATGTTTAAAGTGATTTTCATGCTTCCAGGGGCCCAAAACACAAGATTTATGGAATGGTTAAAAGTGCATGAAAATGGCCAATTTACTCACTCTGAGTACTCAAAAAGGGTTTCTTCACCCCGGGAAGTTATTTAAATACCATTTGGAGGCATTTAATGTTCGAGCAAAAACGGCTGATTTTCGACAAAAGAGATAACACCCCCCCATTACGTCATGCTTCAGAAATGTGGAAAATGGTCCGTTTTCAAATGTTTTATTTTTGAACGTCAGTTCACATTTGTATGTGGATCATCAGTGTTAGAGCTAAAATTAGCATGTTTAAAGTGATTTTCATGCTTCCAGGGGCTCGGGAAGTTAATTAAATACCATTTGGAGGCATTTAATGTTCGAGCAAAAACGGCTGATTTTCGACAAAAGAGATAACACCCCCCCATTACGTCATGCTTCAGAAATGTGGAAAATGGTCCATTTTCAAATGTTTTATTTTTGAACGTCAGTTCACATTTGTAGGTGGAACATCAGTGTTAGAGCTAAAATTAGCATGTTTAAAGTGATTTTCATGCTTCCAGGGGCTCGGGAAGTGAAATAAATACCATTTGGAGGCATTTATTGTTCGAGCAAAAACGGCTGATTTTCGACAAAAGAGATAACACCCCCCCCATTACATCATGCTTCAGAAATGTGGAAAATGGTCCGTTTTCAAATGTTTTATTTTTGAATGTCAGCTCACATTTGTAGGTGGATCATCAGTGTTAGAGCTAAAATTAGCATGTTTAAAGTTATTTTCATGCTTCCAGGGGCTCGGGAAGTTAATTAAATACCATTTGGAGGCATTTAATGTTCGAGCAAAAACGGCTGATTTTCGACAAAAGAGATAACACCCCCCATTACGTCATGCTTCAGAAATGTGGAAAATGGTCCGTTTTCAAATGTTTTATTTTTGAACGTCAGTTCACATTTGTAGGTGGATCATCAGTGTTAGAGCTAAAATTAGCATGTTTAAAGTGATTTTCATGCTTCCAGGGGCCCAAAACACAAGATTTATGGAATGGTTAAAAGTGCATGAAAATGGCCAATTTACTCACTCTGAGTACTCAAAAAGGGTTTCTTCACCCCGGGAAGTTAATTAAATACCATTTGGAGGCATTTAATGTTCGAGCAAAAACGGCTGATTTTCGACAAAAGAGATAACACCCTTCATTACGTCATGCTTCAGAAATGTGGAAAATGGTCCGTTTTCAAATGTTTTATTTTTGAACGTCAGTTCACATTTGTAGGTGGATCATCAGTGTTAGAGCTAAAATTAGCATGTTTAAAGTTATTTTCATGCTTCCAGGGGCTCGGGAAGGTAATTAAATACCATTTGGAGGCATTTAATGTTCGAGCAAAAACGGCTGATTTTCGACAAAAGAGATAACACCCCCCCATTACGTCATGCTTCAGAAATGTGGAAAATGGTCCGTTTTCAAATGTTTTATTTTTGAACGTCAGTTCACATTTGTAGGTGGATCATCAGTGTTAGAGCTAAAATTAGCATGTTTTAAGTGATTTTCATGCTTCCAGAGGCCCAAAACACAAGATTTATGGAATGGTTAAAAGTGCATGAAAATGGCCAATTTACTCACTCTGAGTACTCAAAAAGGGTTTCTTCACCCCGGGAAGTTAATTAAAGACCATTTGGAGGCATTTAATGTTCGAGCAAAAACGGCTGATTTTCGACAAAAGAGATAACACCCTTCATTACGTCATGCTTCAGAAATGTGGAAAATGGTCCGTTTTCAAATGTTTTATTTTTGAACGTCAGTTCACATTTGTAGGTGGATCATCAGTGTTAGAGCTAAAATTAGCATGTTTAAAGTGATTTTCATGCTTCCAGGGGCTCGGGAAGTTAATTAAATACCATTTGGAGGCATTTAATGTTCGAGCAAAAACGGCTGATTTTCGACAAAAGAGATAACACCCCCCCATTACGTCATGCTTCAGAAATGTGGAAAATGGTCCGTTTTCAAATGTTTTATTTTTGAACGTCAGTTCACATTTGTAGGTGGA
The DNA here is from genome assembly GCF_964263255.1 of Lissotriton vulgaris. Classification (NCBI taxonomy): domain Eukaryota; kingdom Metazoa; phylum Chordata; class Amphibia; order Caudata; family Salamandridae; genus Lissotriton; species Lissotriton vulgaris. The sequence continues at coordinate 576,454 of NW_028246241.1, read as the reverse complement.
TCATCAGTGTTAGAGCTAAAATTAGCATGTTTAAAGTGATTTTCATGCTTCCAGGGGCTCGGGAAGTTAATTAAATACCATTTGGAGGCATTTAATGTTCGAGCAAAAACGGCTGATTTTCGACAATAGAGATAACACCCCCCCATTACGTCATGCTTCAGAAATGTGGAAAATGGTCCGTTTTCAAATGTTTTATTTTTGAACGTCAGTTCACATTTGTAGGTGGATCATCAGTGTTAGAGCTAAAATTAGCATGTTTAAAGTGATTTTCATGCTTCCAGGGGCTCGGGAAGTTAATTAAATACCATTTGGAGGCATTTAATGTTCGAGCAAAAACGGCTGATTTTCGACAAAAGAGATAACACCCCCCCATTACGTCATGCTTCAGAAATGTGGAAAATGGTCCGTTTTCAAATGTTTTATTTTTGAACGTCAGTTCACATTTGTAGGTGGATCATCAGTGTTAGAGCTAAAATTAGCATGTTTAAAGTGATTTTCATGCTTCCAGGGGCCCAAAACACAAGATTTATGGAATGGTTAAAAGTGCATGAAAATGGCCAATTTACTCACTCTGAGTACTCAAAAAGGGTTTCTTCACCCCGGGAAGTTATTTAAATACCATTTGGAGGCATTTAATGTTCGAGCAAAAACGGCTGATTTTCGACAAAAGAGATAACACCCCCCCCATTACGTCATGCTTCAGAAATGTGGAAAATGGTCCGTTTTCAAATGTTTTATTTTTGAACGTCAGTTCACATTTGTAGGTGGATCATCAGTGTTAGAGCTAAAATTAGCATGTTTAAAGTGATTTTCATGCTTCCAGGGGCTCGGGAAGTTAATTAAATACCATTTGGAGGCATTTAATGTTCGAGCAAAAACGGCTGATTTTCGACAAAAGAGATAACACCCCCCCATTACGTCATGCTTCAGAAATGTGGAAAATGGTCCGTTTTCAAATGTTTTATTTTTGAACGTCAGTTCACATTTGTAGGTGGAACATCAGTGTTAGAGCTAAAATTAGCATGTTTAAAGTGATTTTCATGCTTCCAGGGGCTCGGGAAGTGAAATAAATACCATTTGGAGGCATTTATTGTTCGAGCAAAAACGGCTGATTTTCGACAAAAGAGATAACACCCCCCCATTACATCATGCTTCAGAAATGTGGAAAATGGTCCGTTTTCAAATGTTTTATTTTTGAATGTCAGCTCACATTTGTAGGTGGATCATCAGTGTTAGAGCTAAAATTAGCATGTTTAAAGTGATTTTCATGCTTCCAGGGGCTCGGGAAGTTAATTAAATACCATTTGGAGGCATTTAATGTTCGAGCAAAAACGGCTGATTTTCGACAAAAGAGATAACACCCCCCATTACGTCATGCTTCAGAAATGTGGAAAATGGTCCGTTTTCAAATGTTTTATTTTTGAACGTCAGTTCACATTTGTAGGTGGATCATCAGTGTTAGAGCTAAAATTAGCATGTTTAAAGTGATTTTCATGCTTCCAGGGGCTCGGGAAGTTAATTAAATACCATTTGGAGGCATTTAATGTTCGAGCAAAAACGGCTGATTTTCGACAAAAGAGATAACACCCCCCATTACGTCATGCTTCAGAAATGTGGAAAATGGTCCGTTTTCAAATGTTTTATTTTTGAACGTAAGTTCACATTTGTAGGTGGATCATCAGTGTTAGAGCTAAAATTAGCATGTTTAAAGTGATTTTCATGCTTCCAGGGGCTCGGGAAGTTAATTAAATACCATTTGGAGGCATTTAATGTTCGAGCAAAAACGGCTGATTTTCGACAAAAGAGATAACACCCCCCCATTACGTCATGCTTCAGAAATGTGGAAAATGGTCCGTTTTCAAATGTTTTATTTTTGAACGTCAGTTCACATTTGTAGGTGGATCATCAGTGTTAGAGCTAAAATTAGCATGTTTAAAGTGATTTACATGCTTCCAGGGGCTCGGGAAGTTAATTAAATACCATTTGGAGGCATTTAATGTTCGAGCAAAAACGGCTGATTTTCGACAAAAGAGATAACACCCCCCCATTACGTCATGCTTCAGAAATGTGGAAAATGGTCCGTTTTCAAATGTTTTATTTTTGAACGTCAGTTCACATTTGTAGGTGGATCATCAGTGTTAGAGCTAAAATTAGCATGTTTAAAGTGATTTTCATGCTTCCAGGGGCTCGGGAAGTGAAATAAATACCATTTGGAGGCATTTATTGTTCGAGCAAAAACGGCTGATTTTCGACAAAAGAGATAACACCCCCCCATTACATCATGCTTCAGAAATGTGGAAAATGGTCCGTTTTCAAATGTTTTATTTTTGAATGTCAGCTCACATTTGTAGGTGGATCATCAGTGTTAGAGCTAAAATTAGCATGTTTAAAGTGATTTTCATGCTTCCAGGGGCTCGGGAAGTTAATTAAATACCATTTGGAGGCATTTAATGTTCGAGCAAAAACGGCTGATTTTCGACAAAAGAGATAACACCCCCCATTACGTCATGCTTCAGAAATGTGGAAAATGGTCCGTTTTCAAATGTTTTATTTTTGAACGTCAGTTCACATTTGTAGGTGGATCATCAGTGTTAGAGCTAAAATTAGCATGTTTAAAGTGATTTTCATGCTTCCAGGGGCTCGGGAAGTTAATTAAATACCATTTGGAGGCATTTAATGTTCGAGCAAAAACGGCTGATTTTCGACAAAAGAGATAACACCCCCCATTACGTCATGCTTCAGAAATGTGGAAAATGGTCCGTTTTCAAATGTTTTATTTTTGAACGTAAGTTCACATTTGTAGGTGGATCATCAGTGTTAGAGCTAAAATTAGCATGTTTAAAGTGATTTTCATGCTTCCAGGGGCTCGGGAAGTTAATTAAATACCATTTGGAGGCATTTAATGTTCGAGCAAAAACGGCTGATTTTCGACAAAAGAGATAACACCCCCCCATTACGTCATGCTTCAGAAATGTGGAAAATGGTCCGTTTTCAAATGTTTTATTTTTGAACGTCAGTTCACATTTGTAGGTGGATCATCAGTGTTAGAGCTAAAATTAGCATGTTTAAAGTGATTTACATGCTTCCAGGGGCTCGGGAAGTTAATTAAATACCATTTGGAGGCATTTAATGTTCGAGCAAAAACGGCTGATTTTCGACAAAAGAGATAACACCCCCCCATTACGTCATGCTTCAGAAATGTGGAAAATGGTCCGTTTTCAAATGTTTTATTTTTGAACGTCAGTTCACATTTGTAGGTGGATCATCAGTGTTAGAGCTAAAATTAGCATGTTTAAAGTGATTTTCATGCTTCCAGGGGCCCAAAACACAAGATTTATGGAATGGTTAAAAGTGCATGAAAATGGCCAATTTACTCACTCTGAGTTCTCAAAAAGGGTTTCTTCACCCCGGGAAGTTAATTAAATACCATTTGGAGGCATTTAATGTTCGAGCAAAAACGGCTGATTTTCGACAAAAGAGATAACACCCCCCCATTACGTCATGCTTCAGAAATGTGGAAAATGGTCCGTTTTCAAATGTTTTATTTTTGAACGTCAGTTCACATTTGTAGGTGGATCATCAGTGTTAGAGCTAAAATTAGCATGTTTAAAGTGATTTTCATGCTTCCAGGGGCTCGGGAAGTTAATTAAATACCATTTGGAGGCATTTAATGTTCGAGCAAAAACGGCTGATTTTCGACAAAAGAGATAACACCCCCCCATTACGTCATGCTTCAGAAATGTGGAAAATGGTCCGTTTTCAAATGTTTTATTTTTGAACGTCAGTTCACATTTGTAGGTGGATCATCAGTGTTAGAGCTAAAATTAGCATGTTTAAAGTGATTTTCATGCTTCCAGGGGCTCGGGAAGTTAATTAAATACCACTTGGAGGCATTTAATGTTCGAGCAAAAACGGCTGATTTTCGACAAAAGAGATAACACCCCCCCATTACGTCATGCTTCAGAAATGTGGAAAATGGTCCGTTTTCAAATGTTTTATTTTTGAACGTCAGTTCACATTTGTAGGTGGATCATCAGTGTTAGAGCTAAAATTAGCATGTTTAAAGTGATTTTCATGCTTCCAGGGGCTCGGGAAGTTAATTAAATACCATTTGGAGGCATTTAATGTTCGAGCAAAAACGGCTGATTTTCGACAAAAGAGATAACACCCCCCCATTACGTCATGCTTCAGAAATATGGAAAATGGTCCGTTTTCAAATGTTTTATTTTTGAACGTCAGTTCACATTTGTAGGTGGATCATCAGTGTTAGAGCTAAAATTAGCATGTTTAAAGTGATTTTCATGCTTCCAGGGGCTCGGGAAGTGAAATAAATACCATTTGGAGGCATTTATTGTTCGAGCAAAAACGGCTGATTTTCGACAAAAGAGATAACACCCCCCCATTACATCATGCTTCAGAAATGTGGAAAATGGTCCGTTTTCAAATGTTTTATTTTTGAATGTCAGCTCACATTTGTAGGTGGATCATCAGTGTTAGAGCTAAAATTAGCATGTTTAAAGTTATTTTCATGCTTCCAGGGGCTCGGGAAGTTAATTAAATACCATTTGGAGGCATTTAATGTTCGAGCAAAAACGGCTGATTTTCGACAAAAGAGATAACACCCCCCATTACGTCATGCTTCAGAAATGTGGAAAATGGTCCGTTTTCAAATGTTTTATTTTTGAACGTCAGTTCACATTTGTAGGTGGATCATCAGTGTTAGAGCTAAAATTAGCATGTTTAAAGTGATTTTCATGCTTCCAGGGGCTCGGGAAGTGAAATAAATACCATTTGGAGGCATTTAATGTTCGAGCAAAAACGGCTGATTTTCGACAAAAGAGATAACACCCCCCCATTACGTCATGCTTCAGAAATGTGGAAAATGGTCCGTTTTCAAATGTTTTATTTTTGAACGTCAGTTCACATTTGTAGGTGGATCATCAGTGTTAGAGCTAAAATTAGCATGTTTAAAGTGATTTTCATGCTTCCAGGGGCCCAAAACACAAGATTTATGGAATGGTTAAAAGTGCATGAAAATGGCCAATTTACTCACTCTGAGTACTCAAAAAGGGTTTCTTCACCCCGGGAAGTTAATTAAATACCATTTGGAGGCATTTAATGTTCGAGCAAAAACGGCTGATTTTCGACAAAAGAGATAACACCCTTCATTACGTCATGCTTCAGAAATGTGGAAAATGGTCCGTTTTCAAATGTTTTATTTTTGAACGTCAGTTCACATTTGTAGGTGGATCATCAGTGTTAGAGCTAAAATTAGCATGTTTAAAGTGATTTTCATGCTTCCAGGGGCTCGGGAAGGTAATTAAATACCATTTGGAGGCATTTAATGTTCGAGCAAAAACGGCTGATTTTCGACAAAAGAGATAACACCCCCCCATTACGTCATGCTTCAGAAATGTGGAAAATGGTCCGTTTTCAAATGTTTTATTTTTGAACGTCAGTTCACATTTGTTGGTGGATCATCAGTGTTAGAGCTAAAATTAGCATGTTTAAAGTGATTTTCATGCTTCCAGGGGCCCAAAACACAAGATTTATGGAATGGTTAAAAGTGCATGAAAATGGCCAATTTACTCACTCTGAGTACTCAAAAAGGGTTTCTTCACCCCGGGAAGTTAATTAAAGACCATTTGGAGGCATTTAATGTTCGAGCAAAAACGGCTGATTTTCGACAAAAGAGATAACACCCTTCATTACGTCATGCTTCAGAAATGTGGAAAATGGTCCGTTTTCAAATGTTTTATTTTTGAACGTCAGTTCACATTTGTAGGTGGATCATCAGTGTTAGAGCTAAAATTAGCATGTTTAAAGTGATTTTCATGCTTCCAGGGGCTCGGGAAGTTAATTAAATACCATTTGGAGGCATTTAATGTTCGAGCAAAAACGGCTGATTTTCGACAAAAGAGATAACACCCCCCCATTACGTCATGCTTCAGAAATGTGGAAAATGGTCCGTTTTCAAATGTTTTATTTTTGAACGTCAGTTCACATTTGTAGGTGGATCATCAGTGTTAGAGCTAAAATTAGCATGTTTAAAGTGATTTTCATGCTTCCAGGGGCTCGGGAAGTTAATTAAATACCATTTGGAGGCATTTAATGTTCGAGCAAAAACGGCTGATTTTCAACAATAGAGATAACACCCCCCCATTACGTCATGCTTCAGAAATGTGGAAAATGGTCCGTTTTCAAATGTTTTATTTTTGAACGTCAGTTCACATTTGTAGGTGGATCATCAGTGTTAGAGCTAAAATTAGCATGTTTAAAGTGATTTTCATGCTTCCAGGGGCTCGGGAAGTTAATTAAATACCATTTGGAGGCATTTAATGTTCGAGCAAAAACGGCTGATTTTCGACAAAAGAGATAACACCCCCCCATTACGTCATGCTTCAGAAATGTGGAAAATGGTCCGTTTTCAAATGTTTTATTTTTGAACGTCAGTTCACATTTGTAGGTGGATCATCAGTGTTAGAGCTAAAATTAGCATGTTTAAAGTGATTTTCATGCTTCCAGGGGCCCAAAACACAAGATTTATGGAATGGTTAAAAGTGCATGAAAATGGCCAATTTACTCACTCTGAGTACTCAAAAAGGGTTTCTTCACCCCGGGAAGTTATTTAAATACCATTTGGAGGCATTTAATGTTCGAGCAAAAACGGCTGATTTTCGACAAAAGAGATAACACCCCCCCATTACGTCATGCTTCAGAAATGTGGAAAATGGTCCGTTTTCAAATGTTTTATTTTTGAACGTCAGTTCACATTTGTAGGTGGATCATCAGTGTTAGAGCTAAAATTAGCATGTTTAAAGTGATTTTCATGCTTCCAGGGGCTCGGGAAGTTAATTAAATACCATTTGGAGGCATTTAATGTTCGAGCAAAAACGGCTGATTTTCGACAAAAGAGATAACACCCCCCCATTACGTCATGCTTCAGAAATGTGGAAAATGGTCCGTTTTCAAATGTTTTATTTTTGAACGTCAGTTCACATTTGTAGGTGGAACATCAGTGTTAGAGCTAAAATTAGCATGTTTAAAGTGATTTTCATGCTTCCAGGGGCTCGGGAAGTGAAATAAATACCATTTGGAGGCATTTATTGTTCGAGCAAAAACGGCTGATTTTCGACAAAAGAGATAACACCCCCCCATTACATCATGCTTCAGAAATGTGGAAAATGGTCCGTTTTCAAATGTTTTATTTTTGAATGTCAGCTCACATTTGTAGGTGGATCATCAGTGTTAGAGCTAAAATTAGCATGTTTAAAGTGATTTTCATGCTTCCAGGGGCTCGGGAAGTGAAATAAATACCATTTGGAGGCATTTATTGTTCGAGCAAAAACGGCTGATTTTCGACAAAAGAGATAACACCCCCCCATTACATCATGCTTCAGAAATGTGGAAAATGGTCCGTTTTCAAATGTTTTATTTTTGAATGTCAGCTCACATTTGTAGGTGGATCATCAGTGTTAGAGCTAAAATTAGCATGTTTTAAGTGATTTTCATGCTTCCAGAGGCCCAAAACACAAGATTTATGGAATGGTTAAAAGTGCATGAAAATGGCCAATTTACTCACTCTGAGTACTCAAAAAGGGTTTCTTCACCCCGGGAAGTTAATTAAAGACCATTTGGAGGCATTTAATGTTCGAGCAAAAACGGCTGATTTTCGACAAAAGAGATAACACCCTTCATTACGTCATGCTTCAGAAATGTGGAAAATGGTCCGTTTTCAAATGTTTTATTTTTGAACGTCAGTTCACATTTGTAGGTGGATCATCAGTGTTAGAGCTAAAATTAGCATGTTTAAAGTGATTTTCATGCTTCCAGGGGCTCGGGAAGTGAAATAAATACCATTTGGAGGCATTTAATGTTCGAGCAAAAACGGCTGATTTTCGACAAAAGAGATAACACCCCCCCATTACGTCATGCTTCAGAAATGTGGAAAATGGTCCGTTTTCAAATGTTTTATTTTTGAACGTCAGTTCACATTTGTAGGTGGATCATCAGTGTTAGAGCTAAAATTAGCATGTTTAAAGTGATTTTCATGCTTCCAGGGGCCCAAAACACAAGATTTATGGAATGGTTAAAAGTGCATGAAAATGGCCAATTTACTCACTCTGAGTACTCAAAAAGGGTTTCTTCACCCCGGGAAGTTATTTAAATACGATTTGGAGGCATTTAATGTTCGAGCAAAAACGGCTGATTTTCGACAAAAGAGATAACACCCCCCCATTACGTCATGCTTCAGAAATGTGGAAAATGGTCCGTTTTCAAATGTTTTATTTTTGAACGTCAGTTCACATTTGTATGTGGATCATCAGTGTTAGAGCTAAAATTAGCATGTTTAAAGTGATTTTCATGCTTCCAGGGGCTCGGGAAGTTAATTAAATACCATTTGGAGGCATTTAATGTTCGAGCAAAAACGGCTGATTTTCGACAAAAGAGATAACACCCCCCCCATTACGTCATGCTTCAGAAATGTGGAAAATGGTCCGTTTTCAAATGTTTTATTTTTGAACGTCAGTTCACATTTGTAGGTGGAACATCAGTGTTAGAGCTAAAATTAGCATGTTTAAAGTGATTTTCATGCTTCCAGGGGCTCGGGAAGTGAAATAAATACCATTTGGAGGCATTTATTGTTCGAGCAAAAACGGCTGATTTTCGACAAAAGAGATAACACCCCCCCCATTACATCATGCTTCAGAAATGTGGAAAATGGTCCGTTTTCAAATGTTTTATTTTTGAATGTCAGCTCACATTTGTAGGTGGATCATCAGTGTTAGAGCTAAAATTAGCATGTTTAAAGTTATTTTCATGCTTCCAGGGGCTCGGGAAGTTAATTAAATACCATTTGGAGGCATTTAATGTTCGAGCAAAAACGGCTGATTTTCGACAAAAGAGATAACACCCCCCATTACGTCATGCTTCAGAAATGTGGAAAATGGTCCGTTTTCAAATGTTTTATTTTTGAACGTCAGTTCACATTTGTAGGTGGATCATCAGTGTTAGAGCTAAAATTAGCATGTTTAAAGTGATTTTCATGCTTCCAGGGGCCCAAAACACAAGATTTATGGAATGGTTAAAAGTGCATGAAAATGGCCAATTTACTCACTCTGAGTACTCAAAAAGGGTTTCTTCACCCCGGGAAGTTAATTAAATACCATTTGGAGGCATTTAATGTTCGAGCAAAAACGGCTGATTTTCGACAAAAGAGATAACACCCCCCCATTACGTCATGCTTCAGAAATGTGGAAAATGGTCCGTTTTCAAATGTTTTATTTTTGAACGTCAGTTCACATTTGTAGGTGGATCATCAGTGTTAGAGCTAAAATTAGCATGTTTTAAGTGATTTTCATGCTTCCAGAGGCCCAAAACACAAGATTTATGGAATGGTTAAAAGTGCATGAAAATGGCCAATTTACTCACTCTGAGTACTCAAAAAGGGTTTCTTCACCCCGGGAAGTTAATTAAAGACCATTTGGAGGCATTTAATGTTCGAGCAAAAACGGCTGATTTTCGACAAAAGAGATAACACCCTTCATTACGTCATGCTTCAGAAATGTGGAAAATGGTCCGTTTTCAAATGTTTTATTTTTGAACGTCAGTTCACATTTGTAGGTGGATCATCAGTGTTAGAGCTAAAATTAGCATGTTTAAAGTGATTTTCATGCTTCCAGGGGCTCGGGAAGTTAATTAAATACCATTTGGAGGCATTTAATGTTCGAGCAAAAACGGCTGATTTTCGACAAAAGAGATAACACCCCCCCATTACGTCATGCTTCAGAAATGTGGAAAATGGTCCGTTTTCAAATGTTTTATTTTTGAACGTCAGTTCACATTTGTAGGTGGATCATCAGTGTTAGAGCTAAAATTAGCATGTTTAAAGTGATTTTCATGCTTCCAGGGGCTCAGGAAGTTAATTAAATACCATTTGGAGGCATTTAATGTTCGAGCAAAAACGGCTGATTTTCGACAATAGAGATAACACCCCCCCATTACGTCATGCTTCAGAAATGTGGAAAATGGTCCGTTTTCAAATGTTTTATTTTTGAACGTCAGTTCACATTTGTAGGTGGATCATCAGTGTTAGAGCTAAAATTAGCATGTTTAAAGTGATTTTCATGCTTCCAGGGGCTCGGGAAGTTAATTAAATACCATTTGGAGGCATTTAATGTTCGAGCAAAAACGGCTGATTTTCGACAAAAGAGATAACACCCCCCCATTACGTCATGCTTCAGAAATGTGGAAAATGGTCCGTTTTCAAATGTTTTATTTTTGAACGTCAGTTCACATTTGTAGGTGGATCATCAGTGTTAGAGCTAAAATTAGCATGTTTAAAGTGATTTTCATGCTTCCAGGGGCCCAAAACACAAGATTTATGGAATGGTTAAAAGTGCATGAAAATGGCCAATTTACTCACTCTGAGTACTCAAAAAGGGTTTCTTCACCCCGGGAAGTTATTTAAATACCATTTGGAGGCATTTAATGTTCGAGCAAAAACGGCTGATTTTCGACAAAAGAGATAACACCCCCCCCCATTACGTCATGCTTCAGAAATGTGGAAAATGGTCCGTTTTCAAATGTTTTATTTTTGAACGTCAGTTCACATTTGTAGGTGGATCATCAGTGTTAGAGCTAAAATTAGCATGTTTAAAGTGATTTTCATGCTTCCAGGGGCTCGGGAAGTTAATTAAATACCATTTGGAGGCATTTAATGTTCGAGCAAAAACGGCTGATTTTCGACAAAAGAGATAACACCCCCCCATTACGTCATGCTTCAGAAATGTGGAAAATGGTCCGTTTTCAAATGTTTTATTTTTGAACGTCAGTTCACATTTGTAGGTGGAACATCAGTGTTAGAGCTAAAATTAGCATGTTTAAAGTGATTTTCATGCTTCCAGGGGCTCGGGAAGTGAAATAAATACCATTTGGAGGCATTTATTGTTCGAGCAAAAACGGCTGATTTTCGACAAAAGAGATAACACCCCCCCATTACATCATGCTTCAGAAATGTGGAAAATGGTCCGTTTTCAAATGTTTTATTTTTGAATGTCAGCTCACATTTGTAGGTGGATCATCAGTGTTAGAGCTAAAATTAGCATGTTTAAAGTGATTTTCATGCTTCCAGGGGCTCGGGAAGTTAATTAAATACCATTTGGAGGCATTTAATGTTCGAGCAAAAACGGCTGATTTTCGACAAAAGAGATAACACCCCCCATTACGTCATGCTTCAGAAATGTGGAAAATGGTCCGTTTTCAAATGTTTTATTTTTGAACGTCAGTTCACATTTGTAGGTGGATCATCAGTGTTAGAGCTAAAATTAGCATGTTTAAAGTGATTTTCATGCTTCCAGGGGCTCGGGAAGTTAATTAAATACCATTTGGAGGCATTTAATGTTCGAGCAAAAACGGCTGATTTTCGACAAAAGAGATAACACCCCCCATTACGTCATGCTTCAGAAATGTGGAAAATGGTCCGTTTTCAAATGTTTTATTTTTGAACGTAAGTTCACATTTGTAGGTGGATCATCAGTGTTAGAGCTAAAATTAGCATGTTTAAAGTGATTTTCATGCTTCCAGGGGCTCGGGAAGTTAATTAAATACCATTTGGAGGCATTTAATGTTCGAGCAAAAACGGCTGATTTTCGACAAAAGAGATAACACCCCCCCATTACGTCATGCTTCAGAAATGTGGAAAATGGTCCGTTTTCAAATGTTTTATTTTTGAACGTCAGTTCACATTTGTAGGTGGATCATCAGTGTTAGAGCTAAAATTAGCATGTTTAAAGTGATTTTCATGCTTCCAGGGGCCCAAAACACAAGATTTATGGAATGGTTAAAAGTGCATGAAAATGGCCAATTTACTCACTCTGAGTTCTCAAAAAGGGTTTCTTCACCCCGGGAAGTTAATTAAATACCATTTGGAGGCATTTAATGTTCGAGCAAAAACGGCTGATTTTCGACAAAAGAGATAACACCCCCCCATTACGTCATGCTTCAGAAATGTGGAAAATGGTCCGTTTTCAAATGTTTTATTTTTGAACGTCAGTTCACATTTGTAGGTGGATCATCAGTGTTAGAGCTAAAATTAGCATGTTTAAAGTGATTTACATGCTTCCAGGGGCTCGGGAAGTTAATTAAATACCATTTGGAGGCATTTAATGTTCGAGCAAAAACGGCTGATTTTCGACAAAAGAGATAACACCCCCCCATTACGTCATGCTTCAGAAATGTGGAAAATGGTCCGTTTTCAAATGTTTTATTTTTGAACGTCAGTTCACATTTGTAGGTGGATCATCAGTGTTAGAGCTAAAATTAGCATGTTTAAAGTGATTTTCATGCTTCCAGGGGCCCAAAACACAAGATTTATGGAATGGTTAAAAGTGCATGAAAATGGCCAATTTACTCACTCTGAGTTCTCAAAAAGGGTTTCTTCACCCCGGGAAGTTAATTAAATACCATTTGGAGGCATTTAATGTTCGAGCAAAAACGGCTGATTTTCGACAAAAGAGATAACACCCCCCCATTACGTCATGCTTCAGAAATGTGGAAAATGGTCCGTTTTCAAATGTTTTATTTTTGAACGTCAGTTCACATTTGTAGGTGGATCATCAGTGTTAGAGCTAAAATTAGCATGTTTAAAGTGATTTTCATGCTTCCAGGGGCTCGGGAAGTTAATTAAATACCATTTGGAGGCATTTAATGTTCGAGCAAAAACGGCTGATTTTCGACAAAAGAGATAACACCCCCCCATTACGTCATGCTTCAGAAATGTGGAAAATGGTCCGTTTTCAAATGTTTTATTTTTGAACGTCAGTTCACATTTGTAGGTGGATCATCAGTGTTAGAGCTAAAATTAGCATGTTTAAAGTGATTTTCATGCTTCCAGGGGCTCGGGAAGTTAATTAAATACCACTTGGAGGCATTTAATGTTCGAGCAAAAACGGCTGATTTTCGACAAAAGAGATAACACCCCCCCATTACGTCATGCTTCAGAAATGTGGAAAATGGTCCGTTTTCAAATGTTTTATTTTTGAACGTCAGTTCACATTTGTAGGTGGATCATCAGTGTTAGAGCTAAAATTAGCATGTTTAAAGTGATTTTCATGCTTCCAGGGGCTCGGGAAGTTAATTAAATACCATTTGGAGGCATTTAATGTTCGAGCAAAAACGGCTGATTTTCGACAAAAGAGATAACACCCCCCCATTACGTCATGCTTCAGAAATATGGAAAATGGTCCGTTTTCAAATGTTTTATTTTTGAACGTCAGTTCACATTTGTAGGTGGATCATCAGTGTTAGAGCTAAAATTAGCATGTTTAAAGTGATTTTCATGCTTCCAGGGGCTCGGGAAGTGAAATAAATACCATTTGGAGGCATTTATTGTTCGAGCAAAAACGGCTGATTTTCGACAAAAGAGATAACACCCCCCCATTACATCATGCTTCAGAAATGTGGAAAATGGTCCGTTTTCAAATGTTTTATTTTTGAATGTCAGCTCACATTTGTAGGTGGATCATCAGTGTTAGAGCTAAAATTAGCATGTTTAAAGTTATTTTCATGCTTCCAGGGGCTCGGGAAGTTAATTAAATACCATTTGGAGGCATTTAATGTTCGAGCAAAAACGGCTGATTTTCGACAAAAGAGATAACACCCCCCATTACGTCATGCTTCAGAAATGTGGAAAATGGTCCGTTTTCAAATGTTTTATTTTTGAACGTCAGTTCACATTTGTAGGTGGATCATCAGTGTTAGAGCTAAAATTAGCATGTTTAAAGTGATTTTCATGCTTCCAGGGGCTCGGGAAGTGAAATAAATACCATTTGGAGGCATTTAATGTTCGAGCAAAAACGGCTGATTTTCGACAAAAGAGATAACACCCCCCCATTACGTCATGCTTCAGAAATGTGGAAAATGGTCCGTTTTCAAATGTTTTATTTTTGAACGTCAGTTCACATTTGTAGGTGGATCATCAGTGTTAGAGCTAAAATTAGCATGTTTAAAGTGATTTTCATGCTTCCAGGGGCCCAAAACACAAGATTTATGGAATGGTTAAAAGTGCATGAAAATGGCCAATTTACTCACTCTGAGTACTCAAAAAGGGTTTCTTCACCCCGGGAAGTTAATTAAATACCATTTGGAGGCATTTAATGTTCGAGCAAAAACGGCTGATTTTCGACAAAAGAGATAACACCCTTCATTACGTCATGCTTCAGAAATGTGGAAAATGGTCCGTTTTCAAATGTTTTATTTTTGAACGTCAGTTCACATTTGTAGGTGGATCATCAGTGTTAGAGCTAAAATTAGCATGTTTAAAGTGATTTTCATGCTTCCAGGGGCTCGGGAAGGTAATTAAATACCATTTGGAGGCATTTAATGTTCGAGCAAAAACGGCTGATTTTCGACAAAAGAGATAACACCCCCCCATTACGTCATGCTTCAGAAATGTGGAAAATGGTCCGTTTTCAAATGTTTTATTTTTGAACGTCAGTTCACATTTGTAGGTGGATCATCAGTGTTAGAGCTAAAATTAGCATGTTTAAAGTGATTTTCATGCTTCCAGGGGCCCAAAACACAAGATTTATGGAATGGTTAAAAGTGCATGAAAATGGCCAATTTACTCACTCTGAGTACTCAAAAAGGGTTTCTTCACCCCGGGAAGTTAATTAAAGACCATTTGGAGGCATTTAATGTTCGAGCAAAAACGGCTGATTTTCGACAAAAGAGATAACACCCTTCATTACGTCATGCTTCAGAAATGTGGAAAATGGTCCGTTTTCAAATGTTTTATTTTTGAACGTCAGTTCACATTTGTAGGTGGATCATCAGTGTTAGAGCTAAAATTAGCATGTTTAAAGTGATTTTCATGCTTCCAGGGGCTCGGGAAGTTAATTAAATACCATTTGGAGGCATTTAATGTTCGAGCAAAAACGGCTGATTTTCGACAAAAGAGATAACACCCCCCCATTACGTCATGCTTCAGAAATGTGGAAAATGGTCCGTTTTCAAATGTTTTATTTTTGAACGTCAGTTCACATTTGTAGGTGGATCATCAGTGTTAGAGCTAAAATTAGCATGTTTAAAGTGATTTTCATGCTTCCAGGGGCTCGGGAAGTGAAATAAATACCATTTGGAGGCATTTATTGTTCGAGCAAAAACGGCTGATTTTCGACAAAAGAGATAACACCCCCCCCATTACATCATGCTTCAGAAATGTGGAAAATGGTCCGTTTTCAAATGTTTTATTTTTGAATGTCAGCTCACATTTGTAGGTGGATCATCAGTGTTAGAGCTAAAATTAGCATGTTTAAAGTTATTTTCATGCTTCCAGGGGCTCGGGAAGTTAATTAAATACCATTTGGAGGCATTTAATGTTCGAGCAAAAACGGCTGATTTTCGACAAAAGAGATAACACCCCCCATTACGTCATGCTTCAGAAATGTGGAAAATGGTCCGTTTTCAAATGTTTTATTTTTGAACGTCAGTTCACATTTGTAGGTGGATCATCAGTGTTAGAGCTAAAATTAGCATGTTTAAAGTGATTTTCATGCTTCCAGGGGCCCAAAACACAAGATTTATGGAATGGTTAAAAGTGCATGAAAATGGCCAATTTACTCACTCTGAGTACTCAAAAAGGGTTTCTTCACCCCGGGAAGTTAATTAAATACCATTTGGAGGCATTTAATGTTCGAGCAAAAACGGCTGATTTTCGACAAAAGAGATAACACCCTTCATTACGTCATGCTTCAGAAATGTGGAAAATGGTCCGTTTTCAAATGTTTTATTTTTGAACGTCAGTTCACATTTGTAGGTGGATCATCAGTGTTAGAGCTAAAATTAGCATGTTTAAAGTTATTTTCATGCTTCCAGGGGCTCGGGAAGGTAATTAAATACCATTTGGAGGCATTTAATGTTCGAGCAAAAACGGCTGATTTTCGACAAAAGAGATAACACCCCCCCATTACGTCATGCTTCAGAAATGTGGAAAATGGTCCGTTTTCAAATGTTTTATTTTTGAACGTCAGTTCACATTTGTAGGTGGATCATCAGTGTTAGAGCTAAAATTAGCATGTTTTAAGTGATTTTCATGCTTCCAGAGGCCCAAAACACAAGATTTATGGAATGGTTAAAAGTGCATGAAAATGGCCAATTTACTCACTCTGAGTACTCAAAAAGGGTTTCTTCACCCCGGGAAGTTAATTAAAGACCATTTGGAGGCATTTAATGTTCGAGCAAAAACGGCTGATTTTCGACAAAAGAGATAACACCCTTCATTACGTCATGCTTCAGAAATGTGGAAAATGGTCCGTTTTCAAATGTTTTATTTTTGAACGTCAGTTCACATTTGTAGGTGGATCATCAGTGTTAGAGCTAAAATTAGCATGTTTAAAGTGATTTTCATGCTTCCAGGGGCTCGGGAAGTTAATTAAATACCATTTGGAGGCATTTAATGTTCGAGCAAAAACGGCTGATTTTCGACAAAAGAGATAACACCCCCCCATTACGTCATGCTTCAGAAATGTGGAAAATGGTCCGTTTTCAAATGTTTTATTTTTGAACGTCAGTTCACATTTGTAGGTGGATCATCAGTGTTAGAGCTAAAATTAGCATGTTTAAAGTGATTTTCATGCTTCCAGGGGCTCGGGAAGTTAATTAAATACCATTTGGAGGCATTTAATGTTCGAGCAAAAACGGCTGATTTTCGACAATAGAGATAACACCCCCCCATTACGTCATGCTTCAGAAATGTGGAAAATGGTCCGTTTTCAAATGTTTTATTTTTGAACGTCAGTTCACATTTGTAGGTGGATCATCAGTGTTAGAGCTAAAATTAGCATGTTTAAAGTGATTTTCATGCTTCCAGGGGCTCGGAAAGTTAATTAAATACCATTTGGAGGCATTTAATGTTCGAGCAAAAACGGCTGATTTTCGACAAAAGAGATAACACCCCCCCATTACGTCATGCTTCAGAAATGTGGAAAATGGTCCGTTTTCAAATGTTTTATTTTTGAACGTCAGTTCACATTTGTAGGTGGATCATCAGTGTTAGAGCTAAAATTAGCATGTTTAAAGTGATTTTCATGCTTCCAGGGGCCCAAAACACAAGATTTATGGAATGGTTAAAAGTGCATGAAAATGGCCAATTTACTCACTCTGAGTACTCAAAAAGGGTTTCTTCACCCCGGGAAGTTATTTAAATACCATTTGGAGGCATTTAATGTTCGAGCAAAAACGGCTGATTTTCGACAAAAGAGATAACACCCCCCCCATTACGTCATGCTTCAGAAATGTGGAAAATGGTCCGTTTTCAAATGTTTTATTTTTGAACGTCAGTTCACATTTGTAGGTGGATCATCAGTGTTAGAGCTAAAATTAGCATGTTTAAAGTGATTTTCATGCTTCCAGGGGCTCGGGAAGTTAATTAAATACCATTTGGAGGCATTTAATGTTCGAGCAAAAACGGCTGATTTTCGACAAAAGAGATAACACCCCCCCATTACGTCATGCTTCAGAAATGTGGAAAATGGTCCGTTTTCAAATGTTTTATTTTTGAACGTCAGTTCACATTTGTAGGTGGAACATCAGTGTTAGAGCTAAAATTAGCATGTTTAAAGTGATTTTCATGCTTCCAGGGGCTCGGGAAGTGAAATAAATACCATTTGGAGGCATTTATTGTTCGAGCAAAAACGGCTGATTTTCGACAAAAGAGATAACACCCCCCCATTACATCATGCTTCAGAAATGTGGAAAATGGTCCGTTTTCAAATGTTTTATTTTTGAATGTCAGCTCACATTTGTAGGTGGATCATCAGTGTTAGAGCTAAAATTAGCATGTTTAAAGTGATTTTCATGCTTCCAGGGGCTCGGGAAGTTAATTAAATACCATTTGGAGGCATTTAATGTTCGAGCAAAAACGGCTGATTTTCGACAAAAGAGATAACACCCCCCATTACGTCATGCTTCAGAAATGTGGAAAATGGTCCGTTTTCAAATGTTTTATTTTTGAACGTCAGTTCACATTTGTAGGTGGATCATCAGTGTTAGAGCTAAAATTAGCATGTTTAAAGTGATTTTCATGCTTCCAGGGGCTCGGGAAGTTAATTAAATACCATTTGGAGGCATTTAATGTTCGAGCAAAAACGGCTGATTTTCGACAAAAGAGATAACACCCCCCATTACGTCATGCTTCAGAAATGTGGAAAATGGTCCGTTTTCAAATGTTTTATTTTTGAACGTAAGTTCACATTTGTAGGTGGATCATCAGTGTTAGAGCTAAAATTAGCATGTTTAAAGTGATTTTCATGCTTCCAGGGGCTCGGGAAGTTAATTAAATACCATTTGGAGGCATTTAATGTTCGAGCAAAAACGGCTGATTTTCGACAAAAGAGATAACACCCCCCCATTACGTCATGCTTCAGAAATGTGGAAAATGGTCCGTTTTCAAATGTTTTATTTTTGAACGTCAGTTCACATTTGTAGGTGGATCATCAGTGTTAGAGCTAAAATTAGCATGTTTAAAGTGATTTTCATGCTTCCAGGGGCCCAAAACACAAGATTTATGGAATGGTTAAAAGTGCATGAAAATGGCCAATTTACTCACTCTGAGTTCTCAAAAAGGGTTTCTTCACCCCGGGAAGTTAATTAAATACCATTTGGAGGCATTTAATGTTCGAGCAAAAACGGCTGATTTTCGACAAAAGAGATAACACCCCCCCATTACGTCATGCTTCAGAAATGTGGAAAATGGTCCGTTTTCAAATGTTTTATTTTTGAACGTCAGTTCACATTTGTAGGTGGATCATCAGTGTTAGAGCTAAAATTAGCATGTTTAAAGTGATTTACATGCTTCCAGGGGCTCGGGAAGTTAATTAAATACCATTTGGAGGCATTTAATGTTCGAGCAAAAACGGCTGATTTTCGACAAAAGAGATAACACCCCCCCATTACGTCATGCTTCAGAAATGTGGAAAATGGTCCGTTTTCAAATGTTTTATTTTTGAACGTCAGTTCACATTTGTAGGTGGATCATCAGTGTTAGAGCTAAAATTAGCATGTTTAAAGTGATTTTCATGCTTCCAGGGGCCCAAAACACAAGATTTATGGAATGGTTAAAAGTGCATGAAAATGGCCAATTTACTCACTCTGAGTTCTCAAAAAGGGTTTCTTCACCCCGGGAAGTTAATTAAATACCATTTGGAGGCATTTAATGTTCGAGCAAAAACGGCTGATTTTCGACAAAAGAGATAACACCCCCCCATTACGTCATGCTTCAGAAATGTGGAAAATGGTCCGTTTTCAAATGTTTTATTTTTGAACGTCAGTTCACATTTGTAGGTGGATCATCAGTGTTAGAGCTAAAATTAGCATGTTTAAAGTGATTTTCATGCTTCCAGGGGCTCGGGAAGTTAATTAAATACCATTTGGAGGCATTTAATGTTCGAGCAAAAACGGCTGATTTTCGACAAAAGAGATAACACCCCCCCATTACGTCATGCTTCAGAAATGTGGAAAATGGTCCGTTTTCAAATGTTTTATTTTTGAACGTCAGTTCACATTTGTAGGTGGATCATCAGTGTTAGAGCTAAAATTAGCATGTTTAAAGTGATTTTCATGCTTCCAGGGGCTCGGGAAGTTAATTAAATACCACTTGGAGGCATTTAATGTTCGAGCAAAAACGGCTGATTTTCGACAAAAGAGATAACACCCCCCCATTACGTCATGCTTCAGAAATGTGGAAAATGGTCCGTTTTCAAATGTTTTATTTTTGAACGTCAGTTCACATTTGTAGGTGGATCATCAGTGTTAGAGCTAAAATTAGCATGTTTAAAGTGATTTTCATGCTTCCAGGGGCTCGGGAAGTTAATTAAATACCATTTGGAGGCATTTAATGTTCGAGCAAAAACGGCTGATTTTCGACAAAAGAGATAACACCCCCCCATTACGTCATGCTTCAGAAATATGGAAAATGGTCCGTTTTCAAATGTTTTATTTTTGAACGTCAGTTCACATTTGTAGGTGGATCATCAGTGTTAGAGCTAAAATTAGCATGTTTAAAGTGATTTTCATGCTTCCAGGGGCTCGGGAAGTGAAATAAATACCATTTGGAGGCATTTATTGTTCGAGCAAAAACGGCTGATTTTCGACAAAAGAGATAACACCCCCCCATTACATCATGCTTCAGAAATGTGGAAAATGGTCCGTTTTCAAATGTTTTATTTTTGAATGTCAGCTCACATTTGTAGGTGGATCATCAGTGTTAGAGCTAAAATTAGCATGTTTAAAGTTATTTTCATGCTTCCAGGGGCTCGGGAAGTTAATTAAATACCATTTGGAGGCATTTAATGTTCGAGCAAAAACGGCTGATTTTCGACAAAAGAGATAACACCCCCCATTACGTCATGCTTCAGAAATGTGGAAAATGGTCCGTTTTCAAATGTTTTATTTTTGAACGTCAGTTCACATTTGTAGGTGGATCATCAGTGTTAGAGCTAAAATTAGCATGTTTAAAGTGATTTTCATGCTTCCAGGGGCTCGGGAAGTGAAATAAATACCATTTGGAGGCATTTAATGTTCGAGCAAAAACGGCTGATTTTCGACAAAAGAGATAACACCCCCCCATTACGTCATGCTTCAGAAATGTGGAAAATGGTCCGTTTTCAAATGTTTTATTTTTGAACGTCAGTTCACATTTGTAGGTGGATCATCAGTGTTAGAGCTAAAATTAGCATGTTTAAAGTGATTTTCATGCTTCCAGGGGCCCAAAACACAAGATTTATGGAATGGTTAAAAGTGCATGAAAATGGCCAATTTACTCACTCTGAGTACTCAAAAAGGGTTTCTTCACCCCGGGAAGTTAATTAAATACCATTTGGAGGCATTTAATGTTCGAGCAAAAACGGCTGATTTTCGACAAAAGAGATAACACCCTTCATTACGTCATGCTTCAGAAATGTGGAAAATGGTCCGTTTTCAAATGTTTTATTTTTGAACGTCAGTTCACATTTGTAGGTGGATCATCAGTGTTAGAGCTAAAATTAGCATGTTTAAAGTGATTTTCATGCTTCCAGGGGCTCGGGAAGGTAATTAAATACCATTTGGAGGCATTTAATGTTCGAGCAAAAACGGCTGATTTTCGACAAAAGAGATAACACCCCCCCATTACGTCATGCTTCAGAAATGTGGAAAATGGTCCGTTTTCAAATGTTTTATTTTTGAACGTCAGTTCACATTTGTAGGTGGATCATCAGTGTTAGAGCTAAAATTAGCATGTTTAAAGTGATTTTCATGCTTCCAGGGGCCCAAAACACAAGATTTATGGAATGGTTAAAAGTGCATGAAAATGGCCAATTTACTCACTCTGAGTACTCAAAAAGGGTTTCTTCACCCCGGGAAGTTAATTAAAGACCATTTGGAGGCATTTAATGTTCGAGCAAAAACGGCTGATTTTCGACAAAAGAGATAACACCCTTCATTACGTCATGCTTCAGAAATGTGGAAAATGGTCCGTTTTCAAATGTTTTATTTTTGAACGTCAGTTCACATTTGTAGGTGGATCATCAGTGTTAGAGCTAAAATTAGCATGTTTAAAGTGATTTTCATGCTTCCAGGGGCTCGGGAAGTTAATTAAATACCATTTGGAGGCATTTAATGTTCGAGCAAAAACGGCTGATTTTCGACAAAAGAGATAACACCCCCCCATTACGTCATGCTTCAGAAATGTGGAAAATGGTCCGTTTTCAAATGTTTTATTTTTGAACGTCAGTTCACATTTGTAGGTGGATCATCAGTGTTAGAGCTAAAATTAGCATGTTTAAAGTGATTTTCATGCTTCCAGGGGCTCGGGAAGTTAATTAAATACCATTTGGAGGCATTTAATGTTCGAGCAAAAACGGCTGATTTTCGACAATAGAGATAACACCCCCCCATTACGTCATGCTTCAGAAATGTGGAAAATGGTCCGTTTTCAAATGTTTTATTTTTGAACGTCAGTTCACATTTGTAGGTGGATCATCAGTGTTAGAGCTAAAATTAGCATGTTTAAAGTGATTTTCATGCTTCCAGGGGCTCGGGAAGTTAATTAAATACCATTTGGAGGCATTTAATGTTCGAGCAAAAACGGCTGATTTTCGACAAAAGAGATAACACCCCCCCATTACGTCATGCTTCAGAAATGTGGAAAATGGTCCGTTTTCAAATGTTTTATTTTTGAACGTCAGTTCACATTTGTAGGTGGATCATCAGTGTTAGAGCTAAAATTAGCATGTTTAAAGTGATTTTCATGCTTCCAGGGGCCCAAAACACAAGATTTATGGAATGGTTAAAAGTGCATGAAAATGGCCAATTTACTCACTCTGAGTACTCAAAAAGGGTTTCTTCACCCCGGGAAGTTATTTAAATACCATTTGGAGGCATTTAATGTTCGAGCAAAAACGGCTGATTTTCGACAAAAGAGATAACACCCCCCCCATTACGTCATGCTTCAGAAATGTGGAAAATGGTCCGTTTTCAAATGTTTTATTTTTGAACGTCAGTTCACATTTGTAGGTGGATCATCAGTGTTAGAGCTAAAATTAGCATGTTTAAAGTGATTTTCATGCTTCCAGGGGCTCGGGAAGTTAATTAAATACCATTTGGAGGCATTTAATGTTCGAGCAAAAACGGCTGATTTTCGACAAAAGAGATAACACCCCCCCATTACGTCATGCTTCAGAAATGTGGAAAATGGTCCGTTTTCAAATGTTTTATTTTTGAACGTCAGTTCACATTTGTAGGTGGAACATCAGTGTTAGAGCTAAAATTAGCATGTTTAAAGTGATTTTCATGCTTCCAGGGGCTCGGGAAGTGAAATAAATACCATTTGGAGGCATTTATTGTTCGAGCAAAAACGGCTGATTTACGACAAAAGAGATAACACCCCCCCATTACATCATGCTTCAGAAATGTGGAAAATGGTCCGTTTTCAAATGTTTTATTTTTGAATGTCAGCTCACATTTGTAGGTGGATCATCAGTGTTAGAGCTAAAATTAGCATGTTTAAAGTGATTTTCATGCTTCCAGGGGCTCGGGAAGTTAATTAAATACCATTTGGAGGCATTTAATGTTCGAGCAAAAACGGCTGATTTTCGACAAAAGAGATAACACCCCCCCATTACGTCATGCTTCAGAAATGTGGAAAATGGTCCGTTTTCAAATGTTTTATTTTTGAACGTCAGTTCACATTTGTAGGTGGATCATCAGTGTTAGAGCTAAAATTAGCATGTTTAAAGTGATTTTCATGCTTCCAGGGGCCCAAAACACAAGATTTATGGAATGGTTAAAAGTGCATGAAAATGGCCAATTTACTCACTCTGAGTACTCAAAAAGGGTTTCTTCACCCCGGGAAGTTATTTAAATACCATTTGGAGGCATTTAATGTTCGAGCAAAAACGGCTGATTTTCGACAAAAGAGATAACACCCCCCCCATTACGTCATGCTTCAGAAATGTGGAAAATGGTCCGTTTTCAAATGTTTTATTTTTGAACGTCAGTTCACATTTGTAGGTGGATCATCAGTGTTAGAGCTAAAATTAGCATGTTTAAAGTGATTTTCATGCTTCCAGGGGCTCGGGAAGTTAATTAAATACCATTTGGAGGCATTTAATGTTCGAGCAAAAACGGCTGATTTTCGACAAAAGAGATAACACCCCCCCATTACGTCATGCTTCAGAAATGTGGAAAATGGTCCGTTTTCAAATGTTTTATTTTTGAACGTCAGTTCACATTTGTAGGTGGAACATCAGTGTTAGAGCTAAAATTAGCATGTTTAAAGTGATTTTCATGCTTCCAGGGGCTCGGGAAGTGAAATAAATACCATTTGGAGGCATTTATTGTTCGAGCAAAAACGGCTGATTTTCGACAAAAGAGATAACACCCCCCCATTACATCATGCTTCAGAAATGTGGAAAATGGTCCGTTTTCAAATGTTTTATTTTTGAATGTCAGCTCACATTTGTAGGTGGATCATCAGTGTTAGAGCTAAAATTAGCATGTTTAAAGTGATTTTCATGCTTCCAGGGGCTCGGGAAGTTAATTAAATACCATTTGGAGGCATTTAATGTTCGAGCAAAAACGGCTGATTTTCGACAAAAGAGATAACACCCCCCATTACGTCATGCTTCAGAAATGTGGAAAATGGTCCGTTTTCAAATGTTTTATTTTTGAACGTCAGTTCACATTTGTAGGTGGATCATCAGTGTTAGAGCTAAAATTAGCATGTTTAAAGTGATTTTCATGCTTCCAGGGGCTCGGGAAGTTAATTAAATACCATTTGGAGGCATTTAATGTTCGAGCAAAAACGGCTGATTTTCGACAAAAGAGATAACACCCCCCATTACGTCATGCTTCAGAAATGTGGAAAATGGTCCGTTTTCAAATGTTTTATTTTTGAACGTAAGTTCACATTTGTAGGTGGATCATCAGTGTTAGAGCTAAAATTAGCATGTTTAAAGTGATTTTCATGCTTCCAGGGGCTCGGGAAGTTAATTAAATACCATTTGGAGGCATTTAATGTTCGAGCAAAAACGGCTGATTTTCGACAAAAGAGATAACACCCCCCCATTACGTCATGCTTCAGAAATGTGGAAAATGGTCCGTTTTCAAATGTTTTATTTTTGAACGTCAGTTCACATTTGTAGGTGGATCATCAGTGTTAGAGCTAAAATTAGCATGTTTAAAGTGATTTTCATGCTTCCAGGGGCCCAAAACACAAGATTTATGGAATGGTTAAAAGTGCATGAAAATGGCCAATTTACTCACTCTGAGTTCTCAAAAAGGGTTTCTTCACCCCGGGAAGGTAATTAAATACCATTTGGAGGCATTTAATGTTCGAGCAAAAACGGCTGATTTTCGACAAAAGAGATAACACCCCCCCATTACGTCATGCTTCAGAAATGTGGAAAATGGTCCGTTTTCAAATGTTTTATTTTTGAACGTCAGTTCACATTTGTAGGTGGATCATCAGTGTTAGAGCTAAAATTAGCATGTTTAAAGTGATTTACATGCTTCCAGGGGCTCGGGAAGTTAATTAAATACCATTTGGAGGCATTTATTGTTCGAGCAAAAACGGCTGATTTTCGACAAAAGAGATAACACCCCCCCATTACATCATGCTTCAGAAATGTGGAAAATGGTCCGTTTTCAAATGTTTTATTTTTGAATGTCAGCTCACATTTGTAGGTGGATCATCAGTGTTAGAGCTAAAATTAGCATGTTTAAAGTGATTTTCATGCTTCCAGGGGCTCGGGAAGTTAATTAAATACCATTTGGAGGCATTTAATGTTCGAGCAAAAACGGCTGATTTTCGACAAAAGAGATAACACCCCCCATTACGTCATGCTTCAGAAATGTGGAAAATGGTCCGTTTTCAAATGTTTTATTTTTGAACGTCAGTTCACATTTGTAGGTGGATCATCAGTGTTAGAGCTAAAATTAGCATGTTTAAAGTGATTTTCATGCTTCCAGGGGCTCGGGAAGTTAATTAAATACCATTTGGAGGCATTTAATGTTCGAGCAAAAACGGCTGATTTTCGACAAAAGAGATAACACCCCCCATTACGTCATGCTTCAGAAATGTGGAAAATGGTCCGTTTTCAAATGTTTTATTTTTGAACGTAAGTTCACATTTGTAGGTGGATCATCAGTGTTAGAGCTAAAATTAGCATGTTTAAAGTGATTTTCATGCTTCCAGGGGCTCGGGAAGTTAATTAAATACCATTTGGAGGCATTTAATGTTCGAGCAAAAACGGCTGATTTTCGACAAAAGAGATAACACCCCCCCATTACGTCATGCTTCAGAAATGTGGAAAATGGTCCGTTTTCAAATGTTTTATTTTTGAACGTCAGTTCACATTTGTAGGTGGATCATCAGTGTTAGAGCTAAAATTAGCATGTTTAAAGTGATTTTCATGCTTCCAGGGGCCCAAAACACAAGATTTATGGAATGGTTAAAAGTGCATGAAAATGGCCAATTTACTCACTCTGAGTTCTCAAAAAGGGTTTCTTCACCCCGGGAAGTTAATTAAATACCATTTGGAGGCATTTAATGTTCGAGCAAAAACGGCTGATTTTCGACAAAAGAGATAACACCCCCCCATTACGTCATGCTTCAGAAATATGGAAAATGGTCCGTTTTCAAATGTTTTATTTTTGAACGTCAGTTCACATTTGTAGGTGGATCATCAGTGTTAGAGCTAAAATTAGCATGTTTAAAGTGATTTTCATGCTTCCAGGGGCTCGGGAAGTGAAATAAATACCATTTGGAGGCATTTATTGTTCGAGCAAAAACGGCTGATTTTCGACAAAAGAGATAACACCCCCCCATTACATCATGCTTCAGAAATGTGGAAAATGGTCCGTTTTCAAATGTTTTATTTTTGAATGTCAGCTCACATTTGTAGGTGGATCATCAGTGTTAGAGCTAAAATTAGCATGTTCAAAGTTATTTTCATGCTTCCAGGGGCTCGGGAAGTTAATTAAATACCATTTGGAGGCATTTAATGTTCGAGCAAAAACGGCTGATTTTCGACAAAAGAGATAACACCCCCCATTACGTCATGCTTCAGAAATGTGGAAAATGGTCCGTTTTCAAATGTTTTATTTTTGAACGTCAGTTCACATTTGTAGGTGGATCATCAGTGTTAGAGCTAAAATTAGCATGTTTAAAGTGATTTTCATGCTTCCAGGGGCTCGGGAAGTGAAATAAATACCATTTGGAGGCATTTAATGTTCGAGCAAAAACGGCTGATTTTCGACAAAAGAGATAACACCCCCCCATTACGTCATGCTTCAGAAATGTGGAAAATGGTCCGTTTTCAAATGTTTTATTTTTGAACGTCAGTTCACATTTGTAGGTGGATCATCAGTGTTAGAGCTAAAATTAGCATGTTTAAAGTGATTTTCATGCTTCCAGGGGCCCAAAACACAAGATTTATGGAATGGTTAAAAGTGCATGAAAATGGCCAATTTACTCACTCTGAGTACTCAAAAAGGGTTTCTTCACCCCGGGAAGTTAATTAAATACCATTTGGAGGCATTTAATGTTCGAGCAAAAACGGCTGATTTTCGACAAAAGAGATAACACCCTTCATTACGTCATGCTTCAGAAATGTGGAAAATGGTCCGTTTTCAAATGTTTTATTTTTGAACGTCAGTTCACATTTGTAGGTGGATCATCAGTGTTAGAGCTAAAATTAGCATGTTTAAAGTGATTTTCATGCTTCCAGGGGCTCGGGAAGGTAATTAAATACCATTTGGAGGCATTTAATGTTCGAGCAAAAACGGCTGATTTTCGACAAAAGAGATAACACCCCCCCATTACGTCATGCTTCAGAAATGTGGAAAATGGTCCGTTTTCAAATGTTTTATTTTTGAACGTCAGTTCACATTTGTAGGTGGATCATCAGTGTTAGAGCTAAAATTAGCATGTTTAAAGTGATTTTCATGCTTCCAGGGGCCCAAAACACAAGATTTATGGAATGGTTAAAAGTGCATGAAAATGGCCAATTTACTCACTCTGAGTACTCAAAAAGGGTTTCTTCACCCCGGGAAGTTAATTAAAGACCATTTGGAGGCATTTAATGTTCGAGCAAAAACGGCTGATTTTCGACAAAAGAGATAACACCCTTCATTACGTCATGCTTCAGAAATGTGGAAAATGGTCCGTTTTCAAATGTTTTATTTTTGAACGTCAGTTCACATTTGTAGGTGGATCATCAGTGTTAGAGCTAAAATTAGCATGTTTAAAGTGATTTTCATGCTTCCAGGGGCTCGGGAAGTTAATTAAATACCATTTGGAGGCATTTAATGTTCGAGCAAAAACGGCTGATTTTCGACAAAAGAGATAACACCCCCCCATTACGTCATGCTTCAGAAATGTGGAAAATGGTCCGTTTTCAAATGTTTTATTTTTGAACGTCAGTTCACATTTGTAGGTGGATCATCAGTGTTAGAGCTAAAATTAGCATGTTTAAAGTGATTTTCATGCTTCCAGGGGCTCGGGAAGTTAATTAAATACCATTTGGAGGCATTTAATGTTCGAGCAAAAACGGCTGATTTTCGACAATAGAGATAACACCCCCCCATTACGTCATGCTTCAGAAATGTGGAAAATGGTCCGTTTTCAAATGTTTTATTTTTGAACGTCAGTTCACATTTGTAGGTGGATCATCAGTGTTAGAGCTAAAATTAGCATGTTTAAAGTGATTTTCATGCTTCCAGGGGCTCGGGAAGTTAATTAAATACCATTTGGAGGCATTTAATGTTCGAGCAAAAACGGCTGATTTTCGACAAAAGAGATAACACCCCCCCATTACGTCATGCTTCAGAAATGTGGAAAATGGTCCGTTTTCAAATGTTTTATTTTTGAACGTCAGTTCACATTTGTAGGTGGATCATCAGTGTTAGAGCTAAAATTAGCATGTTTAAAGTGATTTTCATGCTTCCAGGGGCCCAAAACACAAGATTTATGGAATGGTTAAAAGTGCATGAAAATGGCCAATTTACTCACTCTGAGTACTCAAAAAGGGTTTCTTCACCCCGGGAAGTTATTTAAATACCATTTGGAGGCATTTAATGTTCGAGCAAAAACGGCTGATTTTCGACAAAAGAGATAACACCCCCCCCATTACGTCATGCTTCAGAAATGTGGAAAATGGTCCGTTTTCAAATGTTTTATTTTTGAACGTCAGTTCACATTTGTAGGTGGATCATCAGTGTTAGAGCTAAAATTAGCATGTTTAAAGTGATTTTCATGCTTCCAGGGGCTCGGGAAGTTAATTAAATACCATTTGGAGGCATTTAATGTTCGAGCAAAAACGGCTGATTTTCGACAAAAGAGATAACACCCCCCCATTACGTCATGCTTCAGAAATGTGGAAAATGGTCCGTTTTCAAATGTTTTATTTTTGAACGTCAGTTCACATTTGTAGGTGGAACATCAGTGTTAGAGCTAAAATTAGCATGTTTAAAGTGATTTTCATGCTTCCAGGGGCTCGGGAAGTGAAATAAATACCATTTGGAGGCATTTATTGTTCGAGCAAAAACGGCTGATTTTCGACAAAAGAGATAACACCCCCCCATTACATCATGCTTCAGAAATGTGGAAAATGGTCCGTTTTCAAATGTTTTATTTTTGAATGTCAGCTCACATTTGTAGGTGGATCATCAGTGTTAGAGCTAAAATTAGCATGTTTAAAGTGATTTTCATGCTTCCAGGGGCTCGGGAAGTTAATTAAATACCATTTGGAGGCATTTAATGTTCGAGCAAAAACGGCTGATTTTCGACAAAAGAGATAACACCCCCCATTACGTCATGCTTCAGAAATGTGGAAAATGGTCCGTTTTCAAATGTTTTATTTTTGAACGTCAGTTCACATTTGTAGGTGGATCATCAGTGTTAGAGCTAAAATTAGCATGTTTAAAGTGATTTTCATGCTTCCAGGGGCTCGGGAAGTTAATTAAATACCATTTGGAGGCATTTAATGTTCGAGCAAAAACGGCTGATTTTCGACAAAAGAGATAACACCCCCCATTACGTCATGCTTCAGAAATGTGGAAAATGGTCCGTTTTCAAATGTTTTATTTTTGAACGTAAGTTCACATTTGTAGGTGGATCATCAGTGTTAGAGCTAAAATTAGCATGTTTAAAGTGATTTTCATGCTTCCAGGGGCTCGGGAAGTTAATTAAATACCATTTGGAGGCATTTAATGTTCGAGCAAAAACGGCTGATTTTCGACAAAAGAGATAACACCCCCCCATTACGTCATGCTTCAGAAATGTGGAAAATGGTCCGTTTTCAAATGTTTTATTTTTGAACGTCAGTTCACATTTGTAGGTGGATCATCAGTGTTAGAGCTAAAATTAGCATGTTTAAAGTGATTTTCATGCTTCCAGGGGCCCAAAACACAAGATTTATGGAATGGTTAAAAGTGCATGAAAATGGCCAATTTACTCACTCTGAGTTCTCAAAAAGGGTTTCTTCACCCCGGGAAGTTAATTAAATACCATTTGGAGGCATTTAATGTTCGAGCAAAAACGGCTGATTTTCGACAAAAGAGATAACACCCCCCCATTACGTCATGCTTCAGAAATGTGGAAAATGGTCCGTTTTCAAATGTTTTATTTTTGAACGTCAGTTCACATTTGTAGGTGGATCATCAGTGTTAGAGCTAAAATTAGCATGTTTAAAGTGATTTACATGCTTCCAGGGGCTCGGGAAGTTAATTAAATACCATTTGGAGGCATTTATTGTTCGAGCAAAAACGGCTGATTTTCGACAAAAGAGATAACACCCCCCCATTACATCATGCTTCAGAAATGTGGAAAATGGTCCGTTTTCAAATGTTTTATTTTTGAATGTCAGCTCACATTTGTAGGTGGATCATCAGTGTTAGAGCTAAAATTAGCATGTTTAAAGTGATTTTCATGCTTCCAGGGGCTCGGGAAGTTAATTAAATACCATTTGGAGGCATTTAATGTTCGAGCAAAAACGGCTGATTTTCGACAAAAGAGATAACACCCCCCATTACGTCATGCTTCAGAAATGTGGAAAATGGTCCGTTTTCAAATGTTTTATTTTTGAACGTCAGTTCACATTTGTAGGTGGATCATCAGTGTTAGAGCTAAAATTAGCATGTTTAAAGTGATTTTCATGCTTCCAGGGGCTCGGGAAGTTAATTAAATACCATTTGGAGGCATTTAATGTTCGAGCAAAAACGGCTGATTTTCGACAAAAGAGATAACACCCCCCATTACGTCATGCTTCAGAAATGTGGAAAATGGTCCGTTTTCAAATGTTTTATTTTTGAACGTAAGTTCACATTTGTAGGTGGATCATCAGTGTTAGAGCTAAAATTAGCATGTTTAAAGTGATTTTCATGCTTCCAGGGGCTCGGGAAGTTAATTAAATACCATTTGGAGGCATTTAATGTTCGAGCAAAAACGGCTGATTTTCGACAAAAGAGATAACACCCCCCCATTACGTCATGCTTCAGAAATGTGGAAAATGGTCCGTTTTCAAATGTTTTATTTTTGAACGTCAGTTCACATTTGTAGGTGGATCATCAGTGTTAGAGCTAAAATTAGCATGTTTAAAGTGATTTTCATGCTTCCAGGGGCCCAAAACACAAGATTTATGGAATGGTTAAAAGTGCATGAAAATGGCCAATTTACTCACTCTGAGTTCTCAAAAAGGGTTTCTTCACCCCGGGAAGTTAATTAAATACCATTTGGAGGCATTTAATGTTCGAGCAAAAACGGCTGATTTTCGACAAAAGAGATAACACCCCCCCATTACGTCATGCTTCAGAAATGTGGAAAATGGTCCGTTTTCAAATGTTTTATTTTTGAACGTCAGTTCACATTTGTAGGTGGATCATCAGTGTTAGAGCTAAAATTAGCATGTTTAAAGTGATTTACATGCTTCCAGGGGCTCGGGAAGTTAATTAAATACCATTTGGAGGCATTTAATGTTCGAGCAAAAACGGCTGATTTTCGACAAAAGAGATAACACCCCCCCATTACGTCATGCTTCAGAAATGTGGAAAATGGTCCGTTTTCAAATGTTTTATTTTTGAACGTCAGTTCACATTTGTAGGTGGATCATCAGTGTTAGAGCTAAAATTAGCATGTTTAAAGTGATTTTCATGCTTCCAGGGGCTCGGGAAGTTAATTAAATACCACTTGGAGGCATTTAATGTTCGAGCAAAAACGGCTGATTTTCGACAAAAGAGATAACACCCCCCCATTACGTCATGCTTCAGAAATGTGGAAAATGGTCCGTTTTCAAATGTTTTATTTTTGAACGTCAGTTCACATTTGTAGGTGGATCATCAGTGTTAGAGCTAAAATTAGCATGTTTAAAGTGATTTTCATGCTTCCAGGGGCTCGGGAAGTTAATTAAATACCATTTGGAGGCATTTAATGTTCGAGCAAAAACGGCTGATTTTCGACAAGAGAGATAACACCCCCCCATTACGTCATGCTTCAGAAATATGGAAAATGGTCCGTTTTCAAATGTTTTATTTTTGAACGTCAGTTCACATTTGTAGGTCGATCATCAGTGTTAGAGCTAAAATTAGCATGTTTAAAGTGATTTTCATGCTTCCAGGGGCTCGGGAAGTGAAATAAATACCATTTGGAGGCATTTATTGTTCGAGCAAAAACGGCTGATTTTCGACAAAAGAGATAACACCCCCCCATTACATCATGCTTCAGAAATGTGGAAAATGGTCCGTTTTCAAATGTTTTATTTTTGAATGTCAGCTCACATTTGTAGGTGGATCATCAGTGTTAGAGCTAAAATTAGCATGTTTAAAGTTATTTTCATGCTTCCAGGGGCTCGGGAAGTTAATTAAATACCATTTGGAGGCATTTAATGTTCGAGCAAAAACGGCTGATTTTCGACAAAAGAGATAACACCCCCCATTACGTCATGCTTCAGAAATGTGGAAAATGGTCCGTTTTCAAATGTTTTATTTTTGAACGTCAGTTCACATTTGTAGGTGGATCATCAGTGTTAGAGCTAAAATTAGCATGTTTAAAGTGATTTTCATGCTTCCAGGGGCTCGGGAAGTGAAATAAATACCATTTGGAGGCATTTAATGTTCGAGCAAAAACGGCTGATTTTCGACAAAAGAGATAACACCCCCCCATTACGTCATGCTTCAGAAATGTGGAAAATGGTCCGTTTTCAAATGTTTTATTTTTGAACGTCAGTTCACATTTGTAGGTGGATCATCAGTGTTAGAGCTAAAATTAGCATGTTTAAAGTGATTTTCATGCTTCCAGGGGCCCAAAACACAAGATTTATGGAATGGTTAAAAGTGCATGAAAATGGCCAATTTACTCACTCTGAGTACTCAAAAAGGGTTTCTTCACCCCGGGAAGTTAATTAAATACCATTTGGAGGCATTTAATGTTCGAGCAAAAACGGCTGATTTTCGACAAAAGAGATAACACCCTTCATTACGTCATGCTTCAGAAATGTGGAAAATGGTCCGTTTTCAAATGTTTTATTTTTGAACGTCAGTTCACATTTGTAGGTGGATCATCAGTGTTAGAGCTAAAATTAGCATGTTTAAAGTGATTTTCATGCTTCCAGGGGCTCGGGAAGGTAATTAAATACCATTTGGAGGCATTTAATGTTCGAGCAAAAACGGCTGATTTTCGACAAAAGAGATAACACCCCCCCATTACGTCATGCTTCAGAAATGTGGAAAATGGTCCGTTTTCAAATGTTTTATTTTTGAACGTCAGTTCACATTTGTAGGTGGATCATCAGTGTTAGAGCTAAAATTAGCATGTTTAAAGTGATTTTCATGCTTCCAGGGGCCCAAAACACAAGATTTATGGAATGGTTAAAAGTGCATGAAAATGGCCAATTTACTCACTCTGAGTACTCAAAAAGGGTTTCTTCACCCCGGGAAGTTAATTAAAGACCATTTGGAGGCATTTAATGTTCGAGCAAAAACGGCTGATTTTCGACAAAAGAGATAACACCCTTCATTACGTCATGCTTCAGAAATGTGGAAAATGGTCCGTTTTCAAATGTTTTATTTTTGAACGTAAGTTCACATTTGTAGGTGGATCATCAGTGTTAGAGCTAAAATTAGCATGTTTAAAGTGATTTTCATGCTTCCAGGGGCTCGGGAAGTTAATTAAATACCATTTGGAGGCATTTAATGTTCGAGCAAAAACGGCTGATTTTCGACAAAAGAGATAACACCCCCCCATTACGTCATGCTTCAGAAATGTGGAAAATGGTCCGTTTTCAAATGTTTTATTTTTGAACGTCAGTTCACATTTGTAGGTGGATCATCAGTGTTAGAGCTAAAATTAGCATGTTTAAAGTGATTTTCATGCTTCCAGGGGCCCAAAACACAAGATTTATGGAATGGTTAAAAGTGCATGAAAATGGCCAATTTACTCACTCTGAGTTCTCAAAAAGGGTTTCTTCACCCCGGGAAGTTAATTAAATACCATTTGGAGGCATTTAATGTTCGAGCAAAAACGGCTGATTTTCGACAAAAGAGATAACACCCCCCCATTACGTCATGCTTCAGAAATGTGGAAAATGGTCCGTTTTCAAATGTTTTATTTTTGAACGTCAGTTCACATTTGTAGGTGGATCATCAGTGTTAGAGCTAAAATTAGCATGTTTAAAGTGATTTACATGCTTCCAGGGGCTCGGGAAGTTAATTAAATACCATTTGGAGGCATTTAATGTTCGAGCAAAAACGGCTGATTTTCGACAAAAGAGATAACACCCCCCCATTACGTCATGCTTCAGAAATGTGGAAAATGGTCCGTTTTCAAATGTTTTATTTTTGAACGTCAGTTCACATTTGTAGGTGGATCATCAGTGTTAGAGCTAAAATTAGCATGTTTAAAGTGATTTTCATGCTTCCAGGGGCTCGGGAAGTTAATTAAATACCACTTGGAGGCATTTAATGTTCGAGCAAAAACGGCTGATTTTCGACAAAAGAGATAACACCCCCCCATTACGTCATGCTTCAGAAATGTGGAAAATGGTCCGTTTTCAAATGTTTTATTTTTGAACGTCAGTTCACATTTGTAGGTGGATCATCAGTGTTAGAGCTAAAATTAGCATGTTTAAAGTGATTTTCATGCTTCCAGGGGCTCGGGAAGTTAATTAAATACCATTTGGAGGCATTTAATGTTCGAGCAAAAACGGCTGATTTTCGACAAGAGAGATAACACCCCCCCATTACGTCATGCTTCAGAAATATGGAAAATGGTCCGTTTTCAAATGTTTTATTTTTGAACGTCAGTTCACATTTGTAGGTGGATCATCAGTGTTAGAGCTAAAATTAGCATGTTTAAAGTGATTTTCATGCTTCCAGGGGCTCGGGAAGTGAAATAAATACCATTTGGAGGCATTTATTGTTCGAGCAAAAACGGCTGATTTTCGACAAAAGAGATAACACCCCCCCATTACATCATGCTTCAGAAATGTGGAAAATGGTCCGTTTTCAAATGTTTTATTTTTGAATGTCAGCTCACATTTGTAGGTGGATCATCAGTGTTAGAGCTAAAATTAGCATGTTTAAAGTTATTTTCATGCTTCCAGGGGCTCGGGAAGTTAATTAAATACCATTTGGAGGCATTTAATGTTCGAGCAAAAACGGCTGATTTTCGACAAAAGAGATAACACCCCCCATTACGTCATGCTTCAGAAATGTGGAAAATGGTCCGTTTTCAAATGTTTTATTTTTGAACGTCAGTTCACATTTGTAGGTGGATCATCAGTGTTAGAGCTAAAATTAGCATGTTTAAAGTGATTTTCATGCTTCCAGGGGCTCGGGAAGTGAAATAAATACCATTTGGAGGCATTTAATGTTCGAGCAAAAACGGCTGATTTTCGACAAAAGAGATAACACCCCCCCATTACGTCATGCTTCAGAAATGTGGAAAATGGTCCGTTTTCAAATGTTTTATTTTTGAACGTCAGTTCACATTTGTAGGTGGATCATCAGTGTTAGAGCTAAAATTAGCATGTTTAAAGTGATTTTCATGCTTCCAGGGGCCCAAAACACAAGATTTATGGAATGGTTAAAAGTGCATGAAAATGGCCAATTTACTCACTCTGAGTACTCAAAAAGGGTTTCTTCACCCCGGGAAGTTAATTAAATACCATTTGGAGGCATTTAATGTTCGAGCAAAAACGGCTGATTTTCGACAAAAGAGATAACACCCTTCATTACGTCATGCTTCAGAAATGTGGAAAATGGTCCGTTTTCAAATGTTTTATTTTTGAACGTCAGTTCACATTTGTAGGTGGATCATCAGTGTTAGAGCTAAAATTAGCATGTTTAAAGTGATTTTCATGCTTCCAGGGGCTCGGGAAGGTAATTAAATACCATTTGGAGGCATTTAATGTTCGAGCAAAAACGGCTGATTTTCGACAAAAGAGATAACACCCCCCCATTACGTCATGCTTCAGAAATGTGGAAAATGGTCCGTTTTCAAATGTTTTATTTTTGAACGTCAGTTCACATTTGTAGGTGGATCATCAGTGTTAGAGCTAAAATTAGCATGTTTAAAGTGATTTTCATGCTTCCAGGGGCCCAAAACACAAGATTTATGGAATGGTTAAAAGTGCATGAAAATGGCCAATTTACTCACTCTGAGTACTCAAAAAGGGTTTCTTCACCCCGGGAAGTTAATTAAAGACCATTTGGAGGCATTTAATGTTCGAGCAAAAACGGCTGATTTTCGACAAAAGAGATAACACCCTTCATTACGTCATGCTTCAGAAATGTGGAAAATGGTCCGTTTTCAAATGTTTTATTTTTGAACGTCAGTTCACATTTGTAGGTGGATCATCAGTGTTAGAGCTAAAATTAGCATGTTTAAAGTGATTTTCATGCTTCCAGGGGCTCGGGAAGTTAATTAAATACCATTTGGAGGCATTTAATGTTCGAGCAAAAACGGCTGATTTTCGACAAAAGAGATAACACCCCCCCATTACGTCATGCTTCAGAAATGTGGAAAATGGTCCATTTTCAAATGTTTTATTTTTGAACGTCAGTTCACATTTGTAGGTGGATCATCAGTGTTAGAGCTAAAATTAGCATGTTTAAAGTGATTTTCATGCTTCCAGGGGCTCGGGAAGTTAATTAAATACCATTTGGAGGCATTTAATGTTCGAGCAAAAACGGCTGATTTTCGACAATAGAGATAACACCCCCCCATTACGTCATGCTTCAGAAATGTGGAAAATGGTCCGTTTTCAAATGTTTTATTTTTGAACGTCAGTTCACATTTGTAGGTGGATCATCAGTGTTAGAGCTAAAATTAGCATGTTTAAAGTGATTTTCATGCTTCCAGGGGCTCGGGAAGTTAATTAAATACCATTTGGAGGCATTTAATGTTCGAGCAAAAACGGCTGATTTTCGACAAAAGAGATAACACCCCCCCATTACGTCATGCTTCAGAAATGTGGAAAATGGTCCGTTTTCAAATGTTTTATTTTTGAACGTCAGTTCACATTTGTAGGTGGATCATCAGTGTTAGAGCTAAAATTAGCATGTTTAAAGTGATTTTCATGCTTCCAGGGGCCCAAAACACAAGATTTATGGAATGGTTAAAAGTGCATGAAAATGGCCAATTTACTCACTCTGAGTACTCAAAAAGGGTTTCTTCACCCCGGGAAGTTATTTAAATACCATTTGGAGGCATTTAATGTTCGAGCAAAAACGGCTGATTTTCGACAAAAGAGATAACACCCCCCCCATTACGTCATGCTTCAGAAATGTGGAAAATGGTCCGTTTTCAAATGTTTTATTTTTGAACGTCAGTTCACATTTGTAGGTGGATCATCAGTGTTAGAGCTAAAATTAGCATGTTTAAAGTGATTTTCATGCTTCCAGGGGCTCGGGAAGTTAATTAAATACCATTTGGAGGCATTTAATGTTCGAGCAAAAACGGCTGATTTTCGACAAAAGAGATAACACCCCCCCATCACGTCATGCTTCAGAAATGTGGAAAATGGTCCGTTTTCAAATGTTTTATTTTTGAACGTCAGTTCACATTTGTAGGTGGAACATCAGTGTTAGAGCTAAAATTAGCATGTTTAAAGTGATTTTCATGCTTCCAGGGGCTCGGGAAGTGAAATAAATACCATTTGGAGGCATTTATTGTTCGAGCAAAAACGGCTGATTTTCGACAAAAGAGATAACACCCCCCCCATTACATCATGCTTCAGAAATGTGGAAAATGGTCCGTTTTCAAATGTTTTATTTTTGAATGTCAGCTCACATTTGTAGGTGGATCATCAGTGTTAGAGCTAAAATTAGCATGTTTAAAGTGATTTTCATGCTTCCAGGGGCTCGGGAAGTTAATTAAATACCATTTGGAGGCATTTAATGTTCGAGCAAAAACGGCTGATTTTCGACAAAAGAGATAACACCCCCCATTACGTCATGCTTCAGAAATGTGGAAAATGGTCCGTTTTCAAATGTTTTATTTTTGAACGTCAGTTCACATTTGTAGGTGGATCATCAGTGTTAGAGCTAAAATTAGCATGTTTAAAGTGATTTTCATGCTTCCAGGGGCTCGGGAAGTTAATTAAATACCATTTGGAGGCATTTAATGTTCGAGCAAAAACGGCTGATTTTCGACAAAAGAGATAACACCCCCCATTACGTCATGCTTCAGAAATGTGGAAAATGGTCCGTTTTCAAATGTTTTATTTTTGAACGTAAGTTCACATTTGTAGGTGGATCATCAGTGTTAGAGCTAAAATTAGCATGTTTAAAGTGATTTTCATGCTTCCAGGGGCTCGGGAAGTTAATTAAATACCATTTGGAGGCATTTAATGTTCGAGCAAAAACGGCTGATTTTCGACAAAAGAGATAACACCCCCCATTACGTCATGCTTCAGAAATGTGGAAAATGGTCCGTTTTCAAATGTTTTATTTTTGAACGTCAGTTCACATTTGTAGGTGGATCATCAGTGTTAGAGCTAAAATTAGCATGTTTAAAGTGATTTTCATGCTTCCAGGGGCCCAAAACACAAGATTTATGGAATGGTTAAAAGTGCATGAAAATGGCCAATTTACTCACTCTGAGTTCTCAAAAAGGGTTTCTTCACCCCGGGAAGTTAATTAAATACCATTTGGAGGCATTTAATGTTCGAGCAAAAACGGCTGATTTTCGACAAAAGAGATAACACCCCCCCATTACGTCATGCTTCAGAAATGTGGAAAATGGTCCGTTTTCAAATGTTTTATTTTTGAACGTCAGTTCACATTTGTAGGTGGATCATCAGTGTTAGAGCTAAAATTAGCATGTTTAAAGTGATTTACATGCTTCCAGGGGCTCGGGAAGTTAATTAAATACCATTTGGAGGCATTTAATGTTCGAGCAAAAACGGCTGATTTTCGACAAAAGAGATAACACCCCCCCATTACGTCATGCTTCAGAAATGTGGAAAATGGTCCGTTTTCAAATGTTTTATTTTTGAACGTCAGTTCACATTTGTAGGTGGATCATCAGTGTTAGAGCTAAAATTAGCATGTTTAAAGTGATTTTCATGCTTCCAGGGGCCCAAAACACAAGATTTATGGAATGGTTAAAAGTGCATGAAAATGGCCCATTTACTCACTCTGAGTTCTCAAAAAGGGTTTCTTCACCCCGGGAAGTTAATTAAATACCATTTGGAGGCATTTAATGTTCGAGCAAAAACGGCTGATTTTCGACAAAAGAGATAACACCCCCCCATTACGTCATGCTTCAGAAATGTGGAAAATGGTCCGTTTTCAAATGTTTTATTTTTGAACGTCAGTTCACATTTGTAGGTGGATCATCAGTGTTAGAGCTAAAATTAGCATGTTTAAAGTGATTTTCATGCTTCCAGGGGCTCGGGAAGTTAATTAAATACCATTTGGAGGCATTTAATGTTCGAGCAAAAACGGCTGATTTTCGACAAAAGAGATAACACCCCCCCATTACGTCATGCTTCAGAAATGTGGAAAATGGTCCGTTTTCAAATGTTTTATTTTTGAACGTCA
Organism: Lissotriton vulgaris; assembly: GCF_964263255.1. Classification (NCBI taxonomy): domain Eukaryota; kingdom Metazoa; phylum Chordata; class Amphibia; order Caudata; family Salamandridae; genus Lissotriton; species Lissotriton vulgaris. The sequence goes on along the minus strand of NW_028246241.1, from coordinate 536,878 downwards.
GTTCACATTTGTAGGTGGATCATCAGTGTTAGAGCTAAAATTAGCATGTTTAAAGTGATTTTCATGCTTCCAGGGGCTCGGGAAGTTAATTAAATACCACTTGGAGGCATTTAATGTTCGAGCAAAAACGGCTGATTTTCGACAAAAGAGATAACACCCCCCCATTACGTCATGCTTCAGAAATGTGGAAAATGGTCCGTTTTCAAATGTTTTATTTTTGAACGTCAGTTCACATTTGTAGGTGGATCATCAGTGTTAGAGCTAAAATTAGCATGTTTAAAGTGATTTTCATGCTTCCAGGGGCTCGGGAAGTTAATTAAATACCATTTGGAGGCATTTAATGTTCGAGCAAAAACGGCTGATTTTCGACAAAAGAGATAACACCCCCCCATTACGTCATGCTTCAGAAATATGGAAAATGGTCCGTTTTCAAATGTTTTATTTTTGAACGTCAGTTCACATTTGTAGGTGGATCATCAGTGTTAGAGCTAAAATTAGCATGTTTAAAGTGATTTTCATGCTTCCAGGGGCTCGGGAAGTTAATTAAATACCATTTGGAGGCATTTATTGTTCGAGCAAAAACGGCTGATTTTCGACAAAAGAGATAACACCCCCCATTACGTCATGCTTCAGAAATGTGGAAAATGGTCCGTTTTCAAATGTTTTATTTTTGAACGTCAGTTCACATTTGTAGGTGGATCATCAGTGTTAGAGCTAAAATTAGCATGTTTAAAGTGATTTTCATGCTTCCAGGGGCCCAAAACACAAGATTTATGGAATGGTTAAAAGTGCATGAAAATGGCCAATTTACTCACTCTGAGTACTCAAAAAGGGTTTCTTCACCCCGGGAAGTTAATTAAATACCATTTGGAGGCATTTAATGTTCGAGCAAAAACGGCTGATTTTCGACAAAAGAGATAACACCCCCCCATTACGTCATGCTTCAGAAATGTGGAAAATGGTCCGTTTTCAAATGTTTTATTTTTGAACGTCAGTTCACATTTGTAGGTGGATCATCAGTGTTAGAGCTAAAAATAGCATTGTTTAAAGTGATTTTCATGCTTCCAGGGGCCCAAAACACAAGATTTATGGAATGGTTAAAAGTGCATGAAAATGGCCAATTTACTCACTCTGAGTACTCAAAAAGGGTTTCTTCACCCCGGGAAGTTAATTAAATACCATTTGGAGGCATTTAATGTTCGAGCAAAAACGGCTGATTTTCGACAAAAGAGATAACACCCTTCATTACGTCATGCTTCAGAAATGTGGAAAATGGTCCGTTTTCAAATGTTTTATTTTTGAACGTCAGTTCACATTTGTAGGTGGATCATCAGTGTTAGAGCTAAAATTAGCATGTTTAAAGTGATTTTCATGCTTCCAGGGGCTCGGGAAGTGAAATAAATACCATTTGGAGGCATTTAATGTTCGAGCAAAAACGGCTGATTTTCGACAAAAGAGATAACACCCCCCCATTACGTCATGCTTCAGAAATGTGGAAAATGGTCCGTTTTCAAATGTTTTATTTTTGAACGTCAGTTCACATTTGTAGGTGGATCATCAGTGTTAGAGCTAAAATTAGCATGTTTAAAGTGATTTTCATGCTTCCAGGGGCTCGGGAAGTTAATTAAATACCATTTGGAGGCATTTAATGTTCGAGCAAAAAAGGCTGATTTTCGACAAAAGAGATAACACCCCCCATTACGTCATGCTTCAGAAATGTGGAAAATGGTCAGTTTTCAAATGTTTTATTTTTGAACGTCAGTTCACATTTGTAGGTGGATCATCAGTGTTAGAGCTAAAATTAGCATGTTTAAAGTGATTTTCATGCTTCCAGGGGCTCGGGAAGTTAATTAAATACCATTTGGAGGCATTTAATGTTCGAGCAAAAACGGCTGATTTTCGACAAAAGAGATAACACCCCCCATTACGTCATGCTTCAGAAATGTGGAAAATGGTCCGTTTTCAAATGTTTTATTTTTGAACGTCAGTTCACATTTGTAGGTGGATCATCAGTGTTAGAGCTAAAATTAGCATGTTTAAAGTGATTTTCATGCTTCCAGGGGCTCGGGAAGTGAAATAAATACCATTTGGAGGCATTTAATGTTCGAGCAAAAACGGCTGATTTTCGACAAAAGAGATAACCCCCCCCCCATTACGTCATGCTTCAGAAATGTGGAAAATGGTCCGTTTTCAAATGTTTTATTTTTGAACGTCAGTTCACATTTGTAGGTGGATCATCAGTGTTAGAGCTAAAATTAGCATGTTTAAAGTGATTTTCATGCTTCCAGGGGCTCGGGAAGTTAATTAAATACCATTTGGAGGCATTTAATGTTCGAGCAAAAACGGCTGATTTTCGACAAAAGAGATAACACCCCCCAGTACGTCATGCTTCAGAAATGTGGAAAATGGTCCGTTTTCAAATGTCTTATTTTTGAACGTCAGTTCACATTTGTAGGTGGATCATCAGTGTTAGAGCTAAAATTAGCATGTTTAAAGTGATTTTCATGCTTCCAGGGGCCCAAAACACAAGATTTATGGAATGGTTAAAAGTGCATGAAAATGGCCAATTTACTCACTCTGAGTACTCAAAAAGGGTTTCTTCACCCCGGGAAGTTAATTAAATACCATTTGGAGGCATTTAATGTTCGAGCAAAAACGGCTGATTTTCGACAAAAGAGATAACACCCTTCATTACGTCATGCTTCAGAAATGTGGAAAATGGTCCGTTTTCAAATGTTTTATTTTTGAACGTCAGTTCACATTTGTAGGTGGATCATCAGTGTTAGAGCTAAAATTAGCATGTTTAAAGTGATTTTCATGCTTCCAGGGGCTCGGGAAGGTAATTAAATACCATTTGGAGGCATTTAATGTTCGAGCAAAAACGGCTGATTTTCGACAAAAGAGATAACACCCCCCCATTACGTCATGCTTCAGAAATGTGAAAAATGGTCCGTTTTCAAATGTTTTATTTTTGAACGTCAGTTCACATTTGTAGGTGGATCATCAGTGTTAGAGCTAAAATTAGCATGTTTAAAGTGATTTTCATGCTTCCAGGGGCCCAAAACACAAGATTTATGGAATGGTTAAAAGTGCATGAAAATGGCCAATTTACTCACTCTGAGTACTCAAAAAGGGTTCTTCACCCCGGGAAGTTAATTAAAGACCATTTGGAGGCATTTAATGTTCGAGCAAAAACGGCTGATTTTCGACAAAAGAGATAACACCCTTCATTACGTCATGCTTCAGAAATGTGGAAAATGGTCCGTTTTCAAATGTTTTATTTTTGAACGTCAGTTCACATTTGTAGGTGGATCATCAGTGTTAGAGCTAAAATTAGCATGTTTAAAGTGATTTTCATGCTTCCAGGGGCTCGGGAAGTTAATTAAATACCATTTGGAGGCATTTAATGTTCGAGCAAAAACGGCTGATTTTCGACAAAAGAGATAACACCCCCCCATTACGTCATGCTTCAGAAATGTGGAAAATGGTCCATTTTCAAATGTTTTATTTTTGAACGTCAGTTCACATTTGTAGGTGGATCATCAGTGTTAGAGCTAAAATTAGCATGTTTAAAGTGATTTTCATGCTTCCAGGGGCTCGGGAAGTTAATTAAATACCATTTGGAGGCATTTAATGTTCGAGCAAAAACGGCTGATTTTCGACAATAGAGATAACACCCCCCCATTACGTCATGCTTCAGAAATGTGGAAAATGGTCCGTTTTCAAATGTTTTATTTTTGAACGTCAGTTCACATTTGTAGGTGGATCATCAGTGTTAGAGCTAAAATTAGCATGTTTAAAGTGATTTTCATGCTTCCAGGGGCTCGGGAAGTTAATTAAATACCATTTGGAGGCATTTAATGTTCGAGCAAAAACGGCTGATTTTCGACAAAAGAGATAACACCCCCCCATTACGTCATGCTTCAGAAATGTGGAAAATGGTCCGTTTTCAAATGTTTTATTTTTGAACGTCAGTTCACATTTGTAGGTGGATCATCAGTGTTAGAGCTAAAATTAGCATGTTTAAAGTGATTTTCATGCTTCCAGGGGCCCAAAACACAAGATTTATGGAATGGTTAAAAGTGCATGAAAATGGCCAATTTACTCACTCTGAGTACTCAAAAAGGGTTTCTTCACCCCGGGAAGTTATTTAAATACCATTTGGAGGCATTTAATGTTCGAGCAAAAACGGCTGATTTTCGACAAAAGAGATAACACCCCCCCCATTACGTCATGCTTCAGAAATGTGGAAAATGGTCCGTTTTCAAATGTTTTATTTTTGAACGTCAGTTCACATTTGTAGGTGGATCATCAGTGTTAGAGCTAAAATTAGCATGTTTAAAGTGATTTTCATGCTTCCAGGGGCTCGGGAAGTTAATTAAATACCATTTGGAGGCATTTAATGTTCGAGCAAAAACGGCTGATTTTCGACAAAAGAGATAACACCCCCCCATTACGTCATGCTTCAGAAATGTGGAAAATGGTCCGTTTTCAAATGTTTTATTTTTGAACGTCAGTTCACATTTGTAGGTGGAACATCAGTGTTAGAGCTAAAATTAGCATGTTTAAAGTGATTTTCATGCTTCCAGGGGCTCGGGAAGTGAAATAAATACCATTTGGAGGCATTTAATGTTCGAGCAAAAACGGCTGATTTTCGACAAAAGAGATAACACCCCCCCATTACGTCATGCTTCAGAAATGTGGAAAATGGTCCGTTTTCAAATGTTTTATTTTTGAATGTCAGCTCACATTTGTAGGTGGATCATCAGTGTTAGAGCTAAAATTAGCATGTTTAAAGTGATTTTCATGCTTCCAGGGGCTCGGGAAGTTAATTAAATACCATTTGGAGGCATTTAATGTTCGAGCAAAAACGGCTGATTTTCGACAAAAGAGATAACACCCCCCATTACGTCATGCTTCAGAAATGTGGAAAATGGTCCGTTTTCAAATGTTTTATTTTTGAACGTCAGTTCACATTTGTAGGTGGATCATCAGTGTTAGAGCTAAAATTAGCATGTTTAAAGTGATTTTCATGCTTCCAGGTGCTCGGGAAGTTAATTAAATACCATTTGGAGGCATTTAATGTTCGAGCAAAAACGGCTGATTTTCGACAAAAGAGATAACACCCCCCATTACGTCATGCTTCAGAAATGTGGAAAATGGTCCGTTTTCAAATGTTTTATTTTTGAACGTAAGTTCACATTTGTAGGTGGATCATCAGTGTTAGAGCTAAAATTAGCATGTTTAAAGTGATTTTCATTCTTCCAGGGGCTCGGGAAGGTAATTAAATACCATTTGGAGGCATTTAATGTTCGAGCAAAAACGGCTGATTTTCGACAAAAGAGATAACACCCCCCCATTACGTCATGCTTCAGAAATGTGGAAAATGGTCCGTTTTCAAATGTTTTATTTTTGAACGTCAGTTCACATTTGTAGGTGGATCATCAGTGTTAGAGCTAAAATTAGCATGTTTAAAGTGATTTTCATGCTTCCAGGGGCCCAAAACACAAGATTTATGGAATGGTTAAAAGTGCATGAAAATGGCCAATTTACTCACTCTGAGTTCTCAAAAAGGGTTTCTTCACCCCGGGAAGTTAATTAAATACCATTTGGAGGCATTTAATGTTCGAGCAAAAACGGCTGATTTTCGACAAAAGAGATAACACCCCCCCATTACGTCATGCTTCAGAAATGTGGAAAATGGTCCGTTTTCAAATGTTTTATTTTTGAACGTCAGTTCACATTTGTAGGTGGATCATCAGTGTTAGAGCTAAAATTAGCATGTTTAAAGTGATTTTCATGCTTCCAGGGGCTCGGGAAGTTAATTAAATACCATTTGGAGGCATTTAATGTTCGAGCAAAAACGGCTGATTTTCGACAAAAGAGATAACACCCCCCCATTACGTCATGCTTCAGAAATGTGGAAAATGGTCCGTTTTCAAATGTTTTATTTTTGAACGTCAGTTCACATTTGTAGGTGGATCATCAGTGTTAGAGCTAAAATTAGCATGTTTAAAGTGATTTTCATGCTTCCAGGGGCCCAAAACACAAGATTTATGGAATGGTTAAAAGTGCATGAAAATGGCCAATTTACTCACTCTGAGTTCTCAAAAAGGGTTTCTTCACCCCGGGAAGTTAATTAAATACCATTTGGAGGCATTTAATGTTCGAGCAAAAACGGCTGATTTTCGACAAAAGAGATAACACCCCCCCATTACGTCATGCTTCAGAAATGTGGAAAATGGTCCGTTTTCAAATGTTTTATTTTTGAACGTCAGTTCACATTTGTAGGTGGATCATCAGTGTTAGAGCTAAAATTAGCATGTTTAAAGTGATTTTCATGCTTCCAGGGGCTCGGGAAGTTAATTAAATACCATTTGGAGGCATTTAATGTTCGAGCAAAAACGGCTGATTTTCGACAAAAGAGATAACACCCCCCCATTACGTCATGCTTCAGAAATGTGGAAAATGGTCCGTTTTCAAATGTTTTATTTTTGAACGTCAGTTCACATTAGTAGGTGGATCATCAGTGTTAGAGCTAAAATTAGCATGTTTAAAGTGATTTTCATGCTTCCAGGGGCTCGGGAAGTTAATTAAATACCATTTGGAGGCATTTAATGTTCGAGAAAAAACGGCTGATTTTCGACAAAAGAGATAACACCCCCCCATTACGTCATGCTTCAGAAATGTGGAAAATGGTCCGTTTTCAAATGTTTTATTTTTGAACGTCAGTTCACATTTGTAGGTGGATCATCAGTGTTAGAGCTAAAATTAGCATGTTCAAAGTGATTTTCATGCTTCCAGGGGCCCAAAACACAAGATTTATGGAATGGTTAAAAGTGCATGAAAATGGCCAATTTACTCACTCTGAGTTCTCAAAAAGGGTTTCTTCACCCCGGGAAGTTAATTAAATACCATTTGGAGGCATTTAATGTTCGAGCAAAAACGGCTGATTTTCGACAAAAGAGATAACACCCCCCCATTACGTCATGCTTCAGAAATGTGGAAAATGGTCCGTTTTCAAATGTTTTATTTTTGAACGTCAGTTCACATTTGTAGGTGGATCATCAGTGTTAGAGCTAAAATTAGCATGTTTAAAGTGATTTTCATGCTTCCAGGGGCTCGGGAAGTTAATTAAATACCATTTGGAGGCATTTAATGTTCGAGCAAAAACGGCTGATTTTCGACAAAAGAGATAACACCCCCCCATTACGTCATGCTTCAGAAATGTGGAAAATGGTCCGTTTTCAAATGTTTTATTTTTGAACGTCAGTTCACATTTGTAGGTGGATCATCAGTGTTAGAGCTAAAATTAGCATGTTTAAAGTGATTTTCATGCTTCCAGGGGCCCAAAACACAAGATTTATGGAATGGTTAAAAGTGCATGAAAATGGCCAATTTACTCACTCTGAGTTCTCAAAAAGGGTTTCTTCACCCCGGGAAGTTAATTAAATACCATTTGGAGGCATTTAATGTTCGAGCAAAAACGGCTGATTTTCGACAAAAGAGATAACACCCCCCCATTACGTCATGCTTCAGAAATGTGGAAAATGGTCCGTTTTCAAATGTTTTATTTTTGAACGTCAGTTCACATTTGTAGGTGGATCATCAGTGTTAGAGCTAAAATTAGCATGTTTAAAGTGATTTTCATGCTTCCAGGGGCTCGGGAAGTTAATTAAATACCATTTGGAGGCATTTAATGTTCGAGCAAAAACGGCTGATTTTCGACAAAAGAGATAACACCCCCCCATTACGTCATGCTTCAGAAATGTGGAAAATGGTCCGTTTTCAAATGTTTTATTTTTGAACGTCAGTTCACATTTGTAGGTGGATCATCAGTGTTAGAGCTAAAATTAGCATGTTTAAAGTGATTTTCATGCTTCCAGGGGCTCGGGAAGTTAATTAAATACCATTTGGAGGCATTTAATGTTCGAGCAAAAACGGCTGATTTTCGACAAAAGAGATAACACCCCCCCATTACGTCATGCTTCAGAAATGTGGAAAATGGTCCGTTTTCAAATGTTTTATTTTTGAACGTCAGTTCACATTTGTAGGTGGATCATCAGTGTTAGAGCTAAAATTAGCATGTTTAAAGTGATTTTCATGCTTCCAGGGGCTCGGGAAGTTAATTAAATACCATTTGGAGGCATTTATTGTTCGAGCAAAAACGGCTGATTTTCGACAAAAGAGATAACACCCCCCATTACGTCATGCTTCAGAAATGTGGAAAATGGTCCGTTTTCAAATGTTTTATTTTTGAACGTCAGTTCACATTTGTAGGTGGATCATCAGTGTTAGAGCTAAAATTAGCATGTTTAAAGTGATTTTCATGCTTCCAGGGGCCCAAAACACAAGATTTATGGAATGGTTAAAAGTGCATGAAAATGGCCAATTTACTCACTCTGAGTACTCAAAAAGGGTTTCTTCACCCCGGGAAGTTAATTAAATACCATTTGGAGGCATTTAATGTTCGAGCAAAAACGGCTGATTTTCGACAAAAGAGATAACACCCCCCCATTACGTCATGCTTCAGAAATGTGGAAAATGGTCCGTTTTCAAATGTTTTATTTTTGAACGTCAGTTCACATTTGTAGGTGGATCATCAGTGTTAGAGCTAAAAATAGCATGTTTAAAGTGATTTTCATGCTTCCAGGGGCCCAAAACACAAGATTTATGGAATGGTTAAAAGTGCATGAAAATGGCCAATTTACTCACTCTGAGTACTCAAAAAGGGTTTCTTCACCCCGGGAAGTTAATTAAATACCATTTGGAGGCATTTAATGTTCGAGCAAAAACGGCTGATTTTCGACAAAAGAGATAACACCCTTCATTACGTCATGCTTCAGAAATGTGGAAAATGGTCCGTTTTCAAATGTTTTATTTTTGAACGTCAGTTCACATTTGTAGGTGGATCATCAGTGTTAGAGCTAAAATTAGCATGTTTAAAGTGATTTTCATGCTTCCAGGGGCTCTGGAAGTGAAATAAATACCATTTGGAGGCATTTAATGTTCGAGCAAAAACGGCTGATTTTCGACAAAAGAGATAACACCCCCCCATTACGTCATGCTTCAGAAATGTGGAAAATGGTCCGTTTTCAAATGTTTTATTTTTGAACGTCAGTTCACATTTGTAGGTGGATCATCAGTGTTAGAGCTAAAATTAGCATGTTTAAAGTGATTTTCATGCTTCCAGGGGCTCGGGAAGTTAATTAAATACCATTTGGAGGCATTTAATGTTCGAGCAAAAACGGCTGATTTTCGACAAAAGAGATAACCCCCCCCCCATTACGTCATGCTTCAGAAATGTGGAAAATGGTCCGTTTTCAAATGTTTTATTTTTGAACGTCAGTTCACATTTGTAGGTGGATCATCAGTGTTAGAGCTAAAATTAGCATGTTTAAAGTGATTTTCATGCTTCCAGGGGCTCGGGAAGTTAATTAAATACCATTTGGAGGCATTTAATGTTCGAGCAAAAACGGCTGATTTTTGACAAAAGAGATAACACCCCCCCATTACGTCATGCTTCAGAAATGTGGAAAATGGTCCGTTTTCAAATGTTTTATTTTTGAACGTCAGTTCACATTTGTAGGTGGATCATCAGTGTTAGAGCTAAAATTAGCATGTTTAAAGTGATTTTCATGCTTCCAGGGGCCCAAAACACAAGATTTATGGAATCGTTAAAAGTGCATGAAAATGGCCAATTTACTCACTCTGAGTTCTCAAAAAGGGTTTCTTCGCCCCGGGAAGTTAATTAAATACCATTTGGAGGCATTTAATGTTCGAGCAAAAACGGCTGATTTTCGACAAAAGAGATAACACCCCCCCATTACGTCATGCTTCAGAAATGTGGAAAATGGTCAGTTTTCAAATGTTTTATTTTTGAACGTCAGTTCACATTTGTTGGTGGATCATCAGTGTTAGAGCTAAAATTAGCATGTTTAAACTGATTTTCATGCTTCCAGGGGCTCGGGAAGTGAAATAAATACCATTTGGAGGCATTTAATGTTCGAGCAAAAACGGCTGATTTTCGACAAAAGAGATAACACCCCCCCCATTACGTCATGCTTCAGAAATGTGGAAAATGGTCCATTTTCAAATGTTTTATTTTTGAACGTCAGTTCACATTTGTAGGTGGATCATCAGTGTTAGAGCTAAAATTAGCATGTTTAAAGTGATTTTCATGCTTCCAGGGGCCCAAAACACAAGATTTATGGAATGGTTAAAAGTGCATGAAAATGGCCAATTTACTCACTCTGAGTACTCAAAAAGGGTTTCTTCACCCCGGGAAGTTAATTAAATACCATTTGGAGGCATTTAATGTTCGAGCAAAAACGGCTGATTTTCGACAAAAGAGATAACACCCCCCCATTACGTCATGCTTCAGAAATGTGGAAAATGGTCCGTTTTCAAATGTTTTATTTTTGAACGTCAGTTCACATTTGTAGGTGGATCATCAGTGTTAGAGCTCAAATTAGCATGTTTAAAGTGATTTTCATGCTTCCAGGGGCTCGGGAAGTTAATTAAATACCATTTGGAGGCATTTAATGTTCGAGCAAAAACGGCTGATTTTCGACAAAAGAGATAACACCCCCCCATTACGTCATGCTTCAGAAATGTGGAAAATGGTCCGTTTTCAAATGTTTTATTTTTGAACGTCAGTTCACATTTGTAGGTGGATCATCAGTGTTAGAGCTAAAATTAGCATGTTTAAAGTGATTTTCATGCTTCCAGGGGCTCGGGAAGTTAATTAAATACCATTTGGAGGCATTTAATGTTCGAGCAAAAACGGCTGATTTTCGACAAAAGAGATAACACCCCCCCATTACGTCATGCTTCAGAAATATGGAAAATGGTCCGTTTTCAAATGTTTTATTTTTGAACGTCAGTTCACATTTGTAGGTGGATCATCAGTGTTAGAGCTAAAATTAGCATGTTTAAAGTGATTTTCATGCTTCCAGGGGCTCGGGAAGTTAATTAAATACCATTTGAAGGCATTTATTGTTCGAGCAAAAACGGCTGATTTTCGACAAAAGAGATAACACCCCCCATTACGTCATGCTTCAGAAATGTGGAAAATGGTCCGTTTTCAAATGTTTTATTTTTGAACGTCAGTTCACATTTGTAGGTGGATCATCAGTGTTAGAGCTAAAATTAGCATGTTTAAAGTGATTTTCATGCTTCCAGGGGCCCAAAACACAAGATTTATGGAATGGTTAAAAGTGCATGAAAATGCCCAATTTACTCACTCTGAGTACTCAAAAAGGGTTTCTTCACCCCGGGAAGTTAATTAAATACCATTTGGAGGCATTTAATGTTCGAGCAAAAACGGCTGATTTTCGACAAAAGAGATAACACCCCCCCCATTACGTCATGCTTCAGAAATGTGGAAAATGGTCCGTTTTCAAATGTTTTATTTTTGAACGTCAGTTCACATTTGTAGGTGGATCATCAGTGTTAGAGCTAAAAATAGCATGTTTAAAGTGATTTTCATGCTTCCAGGGGCTCGGGAAGTGAAATAAATACCATTTGGAGGCATTTAATGTTCGAGCAAAAACGGCTGATTTTCGACAAAAGAGATAACACCCCCCCATTACGTCATGCTTCAGAAATGTGGAAAATGGTCCGTTTTCAAATGTTTTATTTTTGAACGTCAGTTCACATTTGTAGGTGGATCATCAGTGTTAGAGCTAAAATTAGCATGTTTAAAGTGATTTTCATGCTTCCAGGGGCTCGGGAAGTTAATTAAATACCATTTGGAGGCATTTAATGTTCGAGCAAAAACGGCTGATTTTCGACAAAAGAGATAACACCCCCCATTACGTCATGCTTCAGAAATGTGGAAAATGGTCCGTTTTCAAATGTTTTATTTTTGAACGTCAGTTCACATTTGTAGGTGGATCATCAGTGTTAGAGCTAAAATTAGCATGTTTAAAGTGATTTTCATGCTTCCAGGGGCTCGGGAAGTGAAATAAATACCATTTGGAGGCATTTAATGTTCGAGCAAAAACGGCTGATTTTCGACAAAAGAGATAACCCCCCCCCCCATTACGTCATGCTTCAGAAATGTGGAAAATGGTCCGTTTTCAAATGTTTTATTTTTGAACGTCAGTTCACATTTGTAGGTGGATCATCAGTGTTAGAGCTAAAATTAGCATGTTTAAAGTGATTTTCATGCTTCCAGGGGCTCGGGAAGTTAATTAAATACCATTTGGAGGCATTTAATGTTCGAGCAAAAACGGCTGATTTTTGACAAAAGAGATAACACCCCCCCATTACGTCATGCTTCAGAAATGTGGAAAATGGTCCGTTTTCAAATGTTTTATTTTTGAACGTCAGTTCACATTTGTAGGTGGATCATCAGTGTTAGAGCTAAAATTAGCATGTTTAAAGTGATTTTCATGCTTCCAGGGGCCCAAAACACAAGATTTATGGAATGGTTAAAAGTGCATGAAAATGGCCAATTTACTCACTCTGAGTTCTCAAAAAGGGTTTCTTCGCCCCGGGAAGTTCATTAAATACCATTTGGAGGCATTTAATGTTCGAGCAAAAACGGCTGATTTTCGACAAAAGAGATAACACCCCCCCATTACGTCATGCTTCAGAAATGTGGAAAATGGTCAGTTTTCAAATGTTTTATTTTTGAACGTCAGTTCACATTTGTTGGTGGATCATCAGTGTTAGAGCTAAAATTAGCATGTTTAAAGTGATTTTCATGCTTCCAGGGGCTCGGGAAGTTAATTAAATACCATTTGGAGGCATTTAATGTTCGAGAAAAAACGGCTGATTTTCGACAAAAGAGATAACACCCCCCCATTACGTCATGCTTCAGAAATGTGGAAAATGGTCCGTTTTCAAATGTTTTATTTTTGAACGTCAGTTCACATTTGTAGGTGGATCATCAGTGTTAGAGCTAAAATTAGCATGTTCAAAGTGATTTTCATGCTTCCAGGGGCCCAAAACACAAGATTTATGGAATGGTTAAAAGTGCATGAAAATGGCCAATTTACTCACTCTGAGTTCTCAAAAAGGGTTTCTTCACCCCGGGAAGTTAATTAAATACCATTTGGAGGCATTTAATGTTCGAGCAAAAACGGCTGATTTTCGACAAAAGAGATAACACCCCCCCATTACGTCATGCTTCAGAAATGTGGAAAATGGTCCGTTTTCAAATGTTTTATTTTTGAACGTCAGTTCACATTTGTAGGTGGATCATCAGTGTTAGAGCTAAAATTAGCATGTTTAAAGTGATTTTCATGCTTCCAGGGGCTCGGGAAGTTAATTAAATACCATTTGGAGGCATTTAATGTTCGAGCAAAAACGGCTGATTTTCGACAAAAGAGATAACACCCCCCCATTACGTCATGCTTCAGAAATGTGGAAAATGGTCCGTTTTCAAATGTTTTATTTTTGAACGTCAGTTCACATTTGTAGGTGGATCATCAGTGTTAGAGCTAAAATTAGCATGTTTAAAGTGATTTTCATGCTTCCAGGGGCCCAAAACACAAGATTTATGGAATGGTTAAAAGTGCATGAAAATGGCCAATTTACTCACTCTGAGTTCTCAAAAAGGGTTTCTTCACCCCGGGAAGTTAATTAAATACCATTTGGAGGCATTTAATGTTCGAGCAAAAACGGCTGATTTTCGACAAAAGAGATAACACCCCCCCATTACGTCATGCTTCAGAAATGTGGAAAATGGTCCGTTTTCAAATGTTTTATTTTTGAACGTCAGTTCACATTTGTAGGTGGATCATCAGTGTTAGAGCTAAAATTAGCATGTTTAAAGTGATTTTCATGCTTCCAGGGGCTCGGGAAGTTAATTAAATACCATTTGGAGGCATTTAATGTTCGAGCAAAAACGGCTGATTTTCGACAAAAGAGATAACACCCCCCCATTACGTCATGCTTCAGAAATGTGGAAAATGGTCCGTTTTCAAATGTTTTATTTTTGAACGTCAGTTCACATTTGTAGGTGGATCATCAGTGTTAGAGCTAAAATTAGCATGTTTAAAGTGATTTTCATGCTTCCAGGGGCTCGGGAAGTTAATTAAATACCATTTGGAGGCATTTAATGTTCGAGCAAAAACGGCTGATTTTCGACAAAAGAGATAACACCCCCCCATTACGTCATGCTTCAGAAATGTGGAAAATGGTCCGTTTTCAAATGTTTTATTTTTGAACGTCAGTTCACATTTGTAGGTGGATCATCAGTGTTAGAGCTAAAATTAGCATGTTTAAAGTGATTTTCATGCTTCCAGGGGCTCGGGAAGTTAATTAAATACCATTTGGAGGCATTTATTGTTCGAGCAAAAACGGCTGATTTTCGACAAAAGAGATAACACCCCCCATTACGTCATGCTTCAGAAATGTGGAAAATGGTCCGTTTTCAAATGTTTTATTTTTGAACGTCAGTTCACATTTGTAGGTGGATCATCAGTGTTAGAGCTAAAATTAGCATGTTTAAAGTGATTTTCATGCTTCCAGGGGCCCAAAACACAAGATTTATGGAATGGTTAAAAGTGCATGAAAATGGCCAATTTACTCACTCTGAGTACTCAAAAAGGGTTTCTTCACCCCGGGAAGTTAATTAAATACCATTTGGAGGCATTTAATGTTCGAGCAAAAACGGCTGATTTTCGACAAAAGAGATAACACCCCCCCATTACGTCATGCTTCAGAAATGTGGAAAATGGTCCGTTTTCAAATGTTTTATTTTTGAACGTCAGTTCACATTTGTAGGTGGATCATCAGTGTTAGAGCTAAAAATAGCATGTTTAAAGTGATTTTCATGCTTCCAGGGGCCCAAAACACAAGATTTATGGAATGGTTAAAAGTGCATGAAAATGGCCAATTTACTCACTCTGAGTACTCAAAAAGGGTTTCTTCACCCCGGGAAGTTAATTAAATACCATTTGGAGGCATTTAATGTTCGAGCAAAAACGGCTGATTTTCGACAAAAGAGATAACACCCTTCATTACGTCATGCTTCAGAAATGTGGAAAATGGTCCGTTTTCAAATGTTTTATTTTTGAACGTCAGTTCACATTTGTAGGTGGATCATCAGTGTTAGAGCTAAAATTAGCATGTTTAAAGTGATTTTCATGCTTCCAGGGGCTCTGGAAGTGAAATAAATACCATTTGGAGGCATTTAATGTTCGAGCAAAAACGGCTGATTTTCGACAAAAGAGATAACACCCCCCCATTACGTCATGCTTCAGAAATGTGGAAAATGGTCCGTTTTCAAATGTTTTATTTTTGAACGTCAGTTCACATTTGTAGGTGGATCATCAGTGTTAGAGCTAAAATTAGCATGTTTAAAGTGATTTTCATGCTTCCAGGGGCTCGGGAAGTTAATTAAATACCATTTGGAGGCATTTAATGTTCGAGCAAAAACGGCTGATTTTCGACAAAAGAGATAACCCCCCCCCCATTACGTCATGCTTCAGAAATGTGGAAAATGGTCCGTTTTCAAATGTTTTATTTTTGAACGTCAGTTCACATTTGTAGGTGGATCATCAGTGTTAGAGCTAAAATTAGCATGTTTAAAGTGATTTTCATGCTTCCAGGGGCTCGGGAAGTTAATTAAATACCATTTGGAGGCATTTAATGTTCGAGCAAAAACGGCTGATTTTTGACAAAAGAGATAACACCCCCCCATTACGTCATGCTTCAGAAATGTGGAAAATGGTCCGTTTTCAAATGTTTTATTTTTGAACGTCAGTTCACATTTGTAGGTGGATCATCAGTGTTAGAGCTAAAATTAGCATGTTTAAAGTGATTTTCATGCTTCCAGGGGCCCAAAACACAAGATTTATGGAATCGTTAAAAGTGCATGAAAATGGCCAATTTACTCACTCTGAGTTCTCAAAAAGGGTTTCTTCGCCCCGGGAAGTTAATTAAATACCATTTGGAGGCATTTAATGTTCGAGCAAAAACGGCTGATTTTCGACAAAAGAGATAACACCCCCCCATTACGTCATGCTTCAGAAATGTGGAAAATGGTCAGTTTTCAAATGTTTTATTTTTGAACGTCAGTTCACATTTGTTGGTGGATCATCAGTGTTAGAGCTAAAATTAGCATGTTTAAACTGATTTTCATGCTTCCAGGGGCTCGGGAAGTGAAATAAATACCATTTGGAGGCATTTAATGTTCGAGCAAAAACGGCTGATTTTCGACAAAAGAGATAACACCCCCCCCATTACGTCATGCTTCAGAAATGTGGAAAATGGTCCATTTTCAAATGTTTTATTTTTGAACGTCAGTTCACATTTGTAGGTGGATCATCAGTGTTAGAGCTAAAATTAGCATGTTTAAAGTGATTTTCATGCTTCCAGGGGCCCAAAACACAAGATTTATGGAATGGTTAAAAGTGCATGAAAATGGCCAATTTACTCACTCTGAGTACTCAAAAAGGGTTTCTTCACCCCGGGAAGTTAATTAAATACCATTTGGAGGCATTTAATGTTCGAGCAAAAACGGCTGATTTTCGACAAAAGAGATAACACCCCCCCATTACGTCATGCTTCAGAAATGTGGAAAATGGTCCGTTTTCAAATGTTTTATTTTTGAACGTCAGTTCACATTTGTAGGTGGATCATCAGTGTTAGAGCTCAAATTAGCATGTTTAAAGTGATTTTCATGCTTCCAGGGGCTCGGGAAGTTAATTAAATACCATTTGGAGGCATTTAATGTTCGAGCAAAAACGGCTGATTTTCGACAAAAGAGATAACACCCCCCCATTACGTCATGCTTCAGAAATGTGGAAAATGGTCCGTTTTCAAATGTTTTATTTTTGAACGTCAGTTCACATTTGTAGGTGGATCATCAGTGTTAGAGCTAAAATTAGCATGTTTAAAGTGATTTTCATGCTTCCAGGGGCTCGGGAAGTTAATTAAATACCATTTGGAGGCATTTAATGTTCGAGCAAAAACGGCTGATTTTCGACAAAAGAGATAACACCCCCCCATTACGTCATGCTTCAGAAATATGGAAAATGGTCCGTTTTCAAATGTTTTATTTTTGAACGTCAGTTCACATTTGTAGGTGGATCATCAGTGTTAGAGCTAAAATTAGCATGTTTAAAGTGATTTTCATGCTTCCAGGGGCTCGGGAAGTTAATTAAATACCATTTGAAGGCATTTATTGTTCGAGCAAAAACGGCTGATTTTCGACAAAAGAGATAACACCCCCCATTACGTCATGCTTCAGAAATGTGGAAAATGGTCCGTTTTCAAATGTTTTATTTTTGAACGTCAGTTCACATTTGTAGGTGGATCATCAGTGTTAGAGCTAAAATTAGCATGTTTAAAGTGATTTTCATGCTTCCAGGGGCCCAAAACACAAGATTTATGGAATGGTTAAAAGTGCATGAAAATGCCCAATTTACTCACTCTGAGTACTCAAAAAGGGTTTCTTCACCCCGGGAAGTTAATTAAATACCATTTGGAGGCATTTAATGTTCGAGCAAAAACGGCTGATTTTCGACAAAAGAGATAACACCCCCCCCATTACGTCATGCTTCAGAAATGTGGAAAATGGTCCGTTTTCAAATGTTTTATTTTTGAACGTCAGTTCACATTTGTAGGTGGATCATCAGTGTTAGAGCTAAAAATAGCATGTTTAAAGTGATTTTCATGCTTCCAGGGGCTCGGGAAGTGAAATAAATACCATTTGGAGGCATTTAATGTTCGAGCAAAAACGGCTGATTTTCGACAAAAGAGATAACACCCCCCCATTACGTCATGCTTCAGAAATGTGGAAAATGGTCCGTTTTCAAATGTTTTATTTTTGAACGTCAGTTCACATTTGTAGGTGGATCATCAGTGTTAGAGCTAAAATTAGCATGTTTAAAGTGATTTTCATGCTTCCAGGGGCTCGGGAAGTTAATTAAATACCATTTGGAGGCATTTAATGTTCGAGCAAAAACGGCTGATTTTCGACAAAAGAGATAACACCCCCCATTACGTCATGCTTCAGAAATGTGGAAAATGGTCCGTTTTCAAATGTTTTATTTTTGAACGTCAGTTCACATTTGTAGGTGGATCATCAGTGTTAGAGCTAAAATTAGCATGTTTAAAGTGATTTTCATGCTTCCAGGGGCTCGGGAAGTGAAATAAATACCATTTGGAGGCATTTAATGTTCGAGCAAAAACGGCTGATTTTCGACAAAAGAGATAACCCCCCCCCCCATTACGTCATGCTTCAGAAATGTGGAAAATGGTCCGTTTTCAAATGTTTTATTTTTGAACGTCAGTTCACATTTGTAGGTGGATCATCAGTGTTAGAGCTAAAATTAGCATGTTTAAAGTGATTTTCATGCTTCCAGGGGCTCGGGAAGTTAATTAAATACCATTTGGAGGCATTTAATGTTCGAGCAAAAACGGCTGATTTTTGACAAAAGAGATAACACCCCCCCATTACGTCATGCTTCAGAAATGTGGAAAATGGTCCGTTTTCAAATGTTTTATTTTTGAACGTCAGTTCACATTTGTAGGTGGATCATCAGTGTTAGAGCTAAAATTAGCATGTTTAAAGTGATTTTCATGCTTCCAGGGGCCCAAAACACAAGATTTATGGAATGGTTAAAAGTGCATGAAAATGGCCAATTTACTCACTCTGAGTTCTCAAAAAGGGTTTCTTCGCCCCGGGAAGTTCATTAAATACCATTTGGAGGCATTTAATGTTCGAGCAAAAACGGCTGATTTTCGACAAAAGAGATAACACCCCCCCATTACGTCATGCTTCAGAAATGTGGAAAATGGTCAGTTTTCAAATGTTTTATTTTTGAACGTCAGTTCACATTTGTTGGTGGATCATCAGTGTTAGAGCTAAAATTAGCATGTTTAAAGTGATTTTCATGCTTCCAGGGGCTCGGGAAGTGAAATAAATACCATTTGGAGGCATTTAATGTTCGAGCAAAAACGGCTGATTTTCGACAAAAGAGATAACACCCCCCCATTACGTCATGCTTCAGAAATGTGGAAAATGGTCCGTTTTCAAATGTTTTATTTTTGAACGTCAGTTCACATTTGTAGGTGGATCATCAGTGTTAGAGCTAAAATTAGCATGTTTAAAGTGATTTTCATGCTTCCAGGGGCTCGGGAAGTTAATTAAATACCATTTGGAGGCATTTAATGTTCGAGCAAAAACGGCTGATTTTCGACAAAAGAGATAACACCCCCCCATTACGTCATGCTTCAGAAATGTGGAAAATGGTCCGTTTTCAAATGTTTTATTTTAGAACGTCAGTTCACATTTGTAGGTGGATCATCAGTGTTAGAGCTAAAATTAGCATGTTTAAAGTGATTTTCATGCTTCCAGGGGCCCAAAACACAAGATTTATGGAATGGTTAAAAGTGCATGAAAATGGCCAATTTACTCACTCTGAGTACTCAAAAAGGGTTTCTTCACCCCGGGAAGTTAATTAAATACCATTTGGAGGCATTTAATGTTCGAGCAAAAACGGCTGATTTTCGACAAAAGAGATAACACCCCCCCATTACGTCATGCTTCAGAAATGTGGAAAATGGTCCGTTTTCAAATGTTTTATTTTTGAACGTCAGTTCACATTTGTAGGTGGATCATCAGTGTTAGAGCTAAAATTAGCATGTTTAAAGTGATTTTCATGCTTCCAGGGGCTCGGGAAGTTAATTAAATACCATTTGGAGGCATTTAATGTTCGAGCAAAAACGGCTGATTTTTGACAAAAGAGATAACACCCCCCCATTACGTCATGCTTCAGAAATGTGGAAAATGGTCCGTTTTCAAATGTTTTATTTTTGAACGTCAGTTCACATTTGTAGGTGGATCATCAGTGTTAGAGCTAAAATTAGCATGTTTAAAGTGATTTTCATGCTTCCAGGGGCTCGGGAAGTTAATTAAATACCATTTGGAGGCATTTAATGTTCGAGCAAAAACGGCTGATTTTCGACAAAAGAGATAACACCCCCCCATTACGTCATGCTTCAGAAATGTGGAAAATGGTCCGTTTTCAAATGTTTTATTTTTGACCGTCAGTTCACATTTGTAGGTGGATCATCAGTGTTAGAGCTAAAATTAGCATGTTTAAAGTGATTTTCATGCTTCCAGGGGCCCAAAACACAAGATTTATGGAATGGTTAAAAGTGCATGAAAATGGCCAATTTACTCACTCTGAGTACTCAAAAAGGGTTTCTTCACCCCGGGAAGTTAATTAAATACCATTTGGAGGCATTTAATGTTCGAGCAAAAACGGCTGATTTTCGACAAAAGAGATAACACCCTTCATTACGTCATGCTTCAGAAATGTGGAAAATGGTCCGTTTTCAAATGTTTTATTTTTGAACGTCAGTTCACATTTGTAGGTGGATCATCAGTGTTAGAGCTAAAATTAGCATGTTTAAAGTGATTTTCATGCTTCCAGGGGCTCGGGAAGTTAATTAAATACCATTTGGAGGCATTTAATGTTCGAGCAAAAACGGCTGATTTTCGACAAAAGAGATAACACCCCCCCATTACGTCATGCTTCAGAAATGTGGAAAATGGTCCGTTTTCAAATGTTTTATTTTTGAACGTCAGTTCACATTTGTAGGTGGATCATCAGTGTTAGAGCTAAAATTAGCATGTTTAAAGTGATTTTCATGCTTCCAGGGGCTCGGGAAGTTAATTAAATACCATTTGGAGGCATTTAATGTTCGAGCAAAAACGGCTGATTTTCGACAAAAGAGATAACACCCCCCCATTACGTCATGCTTCAGAAATGTGGAAAATGGTCCGTTTTCAAATGTTTTATTTTTGAACGTCAGTTCACATTTGTAGGTGGATCATCAGTGTTAGAGCTAAAATTAGCATGTTTAAAGTGATTTTCATGCTTCCAGGGGCCCAAAACACAAGATTTATGGAATGGTTAAAAGTGCATGAAAATGGCCAATTTACTCACTCTGAGTACTCAAAAAGGGTTTCTTCACCCCGGGAAGTTATTTAAATACCATTTGGAGGCATTTAATGTTCGAGCAAAAACGGCTGATTTTCGACAAAAGAGATAACACCCCCCCATTACGTCATGCTTCAGAAATGTGGAAAATGGTCCGTTTTCAAATGTTTTATTTTTGAACGTCAGTTCACATTTGTAGGTGGATCATCAGTGTTAGAGCTAAAATTAGCATGTTTAAAGTGATTTTCATGCTTCCAGGGGCTCGGGAAGTTAATTAAATACCATTTGGAGGCATTTAATGTTCGAGCAAAAACGGCTGATTTTCGACAAAAGAGATAACACCCCCCCATTACGTCATGCTTCAGAAATGTGGAAAATGGTCCGTTTTCAAATGTTTTATTTTTGAACGTCAGTTCACATTTGTAGGTGGATCATCAGTGTTAGAGCTAAAATTAGCATGTTAAAAGTGATTTTCATGCTTCCAGGGGCTCGGGAAGTGAAATAAATACCATTTGGAGGCATTTAATGTTCGAGCAAAAACGGCTGATTTTCGACAAAAGAGATAACACCCCCCCATTACGTCATGCTTCAGAAATGTGGAAACTGGTCCGTTTTCAAATGTTTTATTTTTGAACGTCAGTTCACATTTGTAGGTGGATTATCAGTGTTAGAGCTAAAATTAGCATGTTTAAAGTGATTTTCATGCTTCCAGGGGCTCGGGAAGTTAATTAAATACCATTTGGAGGCATTTAATGTTCGAGCAAAAACGGCTGATTTTCGACAAAAGAGATAACACCCCCCCATTACGTCATGCTTCAGAAATGTGGAAAATGGTCCGTTTTCAAATGTTTTATTTTTGAACGTCAGTTCACATTTGTAGGTGGATCATCAGTGTTAGAGCTAAAATTAGCATGTTTAAAGTGATTTTCATGCTTCCAGGGGCCCAAAACACAAGATTTATGGAATGGTTAAAAGTGCATGAAAATGGCCAATTTACTCACTCTGAGTTCTCAAAAAGGGTTTCTTCACCCCGGGAAGTTAATTAAATACCATTTGGAGGCATTTAATGTTCGAGCAAAAACGGCTGATTTTCGACAAAAGAGATAACACCCCCCCATTACGTCATGCTTCAGAAATGTGGAAAATGGTCCGTTTTCAAATGTTTTATTTTTGAACGTCAGTTCACATTTGTAGGTGGATCATCAGTGTTAGAGCTAAAATTAGCATGTTTAAAGTGATTTTCATGCTTCCAGGGGCTCGGGAAGTTAATTAAATACCATTTGGAGGCATTTAATGTCCGAGCAAAAACGGCTGATTTTCGACAAAAGAGATAACACCCCCCCATTACGTCATGCTTCAGAAATGTGGAAAATGGTCCGTTTTCAAATGTTTTATTTTTGAACGTCAGTTCACATTTGTAGGTGGATCATCAGTGTTAGAGCTAAAATTAGCATGTTTAAAGTGATTTTCATGCTTCCAGGGGCTCGGGAAGTTAATGAAATACCATTTGGAGGCATTTAATGTTCGAGCAAAAACGGCTGACTTTCGACAAAAGAGATAACACCCCCCCATTACGTCATGCTTCAGAAATGTGGAAAATGGTCCGTTTTCAAATGTTTTATTTTTGAACGTCAGTTCACATTTGTAGGTGGATCATCAGTGTTAGAGCTAAAATTAGCATGTTTAAAGTGATTTTCATGCTTCCAGGGGCCCAAAACACAAGATTTATGGAATGGTTAAAAGTGCATGAAAATGGCCAATTTACTCACTCTGAGTTCTCAAAAAGGGTTTCTTCACCCCGGGAAGTTAATTAAATACCATTTGGAGGCATTTAATGTTCGAGCAAAAACGGCTGATTTTCGACAAAAGAGATAACACCCCCCCATTACGTCATGCTTCAGAAATGTGGAAAATGGTCCGTTTTCAAATGTTTTATTTTTGAACGTCAGTTCACATTTGAAGGTGGATCATCAGTGTTAGAGCTAAAATTAGCATGTTTAAAGTGATTTTCATGCTTCCAGGGGCTCGGGAAGTTAATTAAATACCATTTGGAGGCATTTAATGTCCGAGCAAAAACGGCTGATTTTCGACAAAAGAGATAACACCCCCCCCATTACGTCATGCTTCAGAAATGTGGAAAATGGTCCGTTTTCAAATGTTTTATTTTTGAACGTCAGTTCACATTTGTAGGTGGATCATCAGTGTTAGAGCTAAAATTAGCATGTTTAAAGTGATTTTCATGCTTCCAGGGGCTCGGGAAGTTAATGAAATACCATTTGGAGGCATTTAATGTTCGAGCAAAAACGGCTGATTTTCGACAAAAGAGATAACACCCCCCCATTACGTCATGCTTCAGAAATGTGGAAAATGGTCCGTTTTCAAATGTTTTATTTTTGAACGTCAGTTCACATTTGTAGGTGGATCATCAGTGTTAGAGCTAAAATTAGCATGTTTAAAGTTATTTTCATGCTTCCAGGGGCTCGGGAAGTTCATTAAATACCATTTGGAGGCATTTAATGTTCGAGCAAAAACGGCTGATTTTCGACAAAAGAGATAACACCCCCCCATTACGTCATGCTTCAGAAATATGGAAAATGGTCCGTTTTCAAATGTTTTATTTTTGAACGTCAGTTCACATTTGTAGGTGGATCATCAGTGTTAGAGCTAAAATTAGCATGTTTAAAGTGATTTTCATGCTTCCAGGGGCTCGGGAAGTTAATTAAATACCATTTGGAGGCATTTATTGTTCGAGCAAAAACGGCTGATTTTCGACAAAAGAGATAACACCCCCCATTACGTCATGCTTCAGAAATGTGGAAAATGGTCCGTTTTCAAATGTTTTATTTTTGAACGTCAGTTCACATTTGTAGGTGGATCATCAGTGTTAGAGCTAAAATTAGCATGTTTAAAGTGATTTTCATGCTTCCAGGGGCCCAAAACACAAGATTTATGGAATGGTTAAAAGTGCATGAAAATGGCCAATTTACTCACTCTGAGTACTCAAAAAGGGTTTCTTCACCCCGGGAAGTTAATTAAATACCATTTGGAGGCATTTAATGTTCGAGCATAAACGGCTGATTTTCGACAAAAGAGATAACACCCCCCATTACGTCATGCTTCAGAAATGTGGAAAATGGTCAGTTTTCAAATGTTTTATTTTTGAACGTCAGTTCACATTTGTAGGTGGATCATCAGTGTTAGAGCTAAAAATAGCATGTTTAAAGTGATTTTCATGCTTCCAGGGGCCCAAAACACAAGATTTATGGAATGGTTAAAAGTGCATGAAAATGGCCAATTTACTCACTCTGAGTACTCAAAAAGGGTTTCTTCACCCCGGGAAGTTAATTAAATACCATTTGGAGGCATTTAATGTTCGAGCAAAAACGGCTGATTTTCGACAAAAGAGATAACACCCTTCATTACGTCATGCTTCAGAAATGTGGAAAATGGTCCGTTTTCAAATGTTTTATTTTTGAACGTCAGTTCACATTTGTAGGTGGATCATCAGTGTTAGAGCTAAAATTAGCATGTTTAAAGTGATTTTCATGCTTCCAGGGGCTCGGGAAGTGAAATAAATACCATTTGGAGGCATTTAATGTTGGAGCAAAAACGGCTGATTTTCGACAAAAGAGATAACACCCCCCCATTACGTCATGCTTCAGAAATGTGGAAAATGGTCCGTTTTCAAATGTTTTATTTTTGAACGTCAGTTCACATTTGTAGGTGGATCATCAGTGTTAGAGCTAAAATTAGCATGTTTAAAGTGATTTTCATGCTTCCAGGGGCTCGGGAAGTTAATTAAATACCATTTGGAGGCATTTAATGTTCGAGCAAAAACGGCTGATTTTCGACAAAAGAGATAACACCCCCCCATTACGTCATGCTTCAGAAATGTGGAAAATGGTCCGTTTTCAAATGTTTTATTTTTGAACGTCAGTTCACATTTGTAGGTGGATCATCAGTGTTAGAGCTAAAATTAGCATGTTTAAAGTGATTTTCATGCTTCCAGGGGCTCGGGAAGTGAAATAAATACCATTTGGAGGCATTTAATGTTCGAGCAAAAACGGCTGATTTTCGACAAAAGAGATAACCCCCCCCCCATTACGTCATGCTTCAGAAATGTGGAAAATGGTCTGTTTTCAAATGTTTTATTTTTGAACGTCAGTTCACATTTGTAGGTGGATCATCAGTGTTAGAGCTAAAATTAGCATGTTTAAAGTGATTTTCATGCTTCCAGGGGCTCGGGAAGTTAATTAAATACCATTTGGAGGCATTTAATGTTCAAGCAAAAACGGCTGATTTTTGACAAAAGAGATAACACCCCCCCATTACGTCATGCTTCAGAAATGTGGAAAATGGTCCGTTTTCAAATGTTTTATTTTTGAACGTCAGTTCACATTTGTAGGTGGATCATCAGTGTAAGAGCTAAAATTAGCATGTTTAAAGTGATTTTCATGCTTCCAGGGGCCCAAAACACAAGATTTATGGAATGGTTAAAAGTGCATGAAAATGGCCAATTTACTCACTCTGAGTTCTCAAAAAGGGTTTCTTCGCCCCGGGAAGTTAATTAAATACAATTTGGAGGCATTTAATGTTCGAGCAAAAACGGCTGATTTTCGACAAAAGAGATAACACCCCCCCATTACGTCATGCTTCAGAAATGTGGAAAATGGTCAGTTTTCAAATGTTTTATTTTTGAACGTCAGTTCACATTTGTTGGTGGATCATCAGTGTTAGAGCTAAAATTAGCATGTTTAAAGTGATTTTCATGCTTCCAGGGGCTCGGGAAGTGGAATAAATACCATTTGGAGGCATTTAATGTTCGAGCAAAAACGGCTGATTTTCGACAAAAGAGATAACACCCCCCCATTACGTCATGCTTCAGAAATGTGGAAAATGGTCCGTTTTCAAATGTTTTATTTTTGAACGTCAGTTCACATTTGTAGGTGGATCATCAGTGTTAGAGCTAAAATTAGCATGTTTAAAGTGATTTTCATGCTTCCAGGGGCTCGGGAAGTTAATTAAATACCATTTGGAGGCATTTAATGTTCGAGCAAAAACGGCTGATTTTCGACAAAAGAGATAACACCCCCCCATTACGTCATGCTTCAGAAATGTGGAAAATGGTCCGTTTTCAAATGTTTTATTTTAGAACGTCAGTTCACATTTGTAGGTGGATCATCAGTGTTAGAGCTAAAATTAGCATGTTTAAAGTGATTTTCATGCTTCCAGGGGCCCAAAACACAAGATTTATGGAATGGTTAAAAGTGCATGAAAATGGCCAATTTACTCACTCTGAGTACTCAAAAAGGGTTTCTTCACCCCGGGAAGTTAATTAAATACCATTTGGAGGCATTTAATGTTCGAGCATAAACGGCTGATTTTCGACAAAAGAGATAACAC
The DNA here is from genome assembly GCF_964263255.1 of Lissotriton vulgaris. Classification (NCBI taxonomy): domain Eukaryota; kingdom Metazoa; phylum Chordata; class Amphibia; order Caudata; family Salamandridae; genus Lissotriton; species Lissotriton vulgaris. Next base: position 510,563 of record NW_028246241.1, on the reverse strand, counting down.
CCCCCATTACGTCATGCTTCAGAAATGTGGAAAATGGTCAGTTTTCAAATGTTTTATTTTTGAACGTCAGTTCACATTTGTAGGTGGATCATCAGTGTTAGAGCTAAAAATAGCATGTTTAAAGTGATTTTCATGCTTCCAGGGGCCCAAAACACAAGATTTATGGAATGGTTAAAAGTGCATGAAAATGGCCAATTTACTCACTCTGAGTACTCAAAAAGGGTTTCTTCACCCCGGGAAGTTAATTAAATACCATTTGGAGGCATTTAATGTTCGAGCAAAAACGGCTGATTTTCGACAAAAGAGATAACACCCTTCATTACGTCATGCTTCAGAAATGTGGAAAATGGTCCGTTTTCAAATGTTTTATTTTTGAACGTCAGTTCACATTTGTAGGTGGATCATCAGTGTTAGAGCTAAAATTAGCATGTTTAAAGTGATTTTCATGCTTCCAGGGGCTCGGGAAGTGAAATAAATACCATTTGGAGGCATTTAATGTTGGAGCAAAAACGGCTGATTTTCGACAAAAGAGATAACACCCCCCCATTACGTCATGCTTCAGAAATGTGGAAAATGGTCCGTTTTCAAATGTTTTATTTTTGAACGTCAGTTCACATTTGTAGGTGGATCATCAGTGTTAGAGCTAAAATTAGCATGTTTAAAGTGATTTTCATGCTTCCAGGGGCTCGGGAAGTTAATTAAATACCATTTGGAGGCATTTAATGTTCGAGCAAAAACGGCTGATTTTCGACAAAAGAGATAACACCCCCCCATTACGTCATGCTTCAGAAATGTGGAAAATGGTCCGTTTTCAAATGTTTTATTTTTGAACGTCAGTTCACATTTGTAGGTGGATCATCAGTGTTAGAGCTAAAATTAGCATGTTTAAAGTGATTTTCATGCTTCCAGGGGCTCGGGAAGTGAAATAAATACCATTTGGAGGCATTTAATGTTCGAGCAAAAACGGCTGATTTTCGACAAAAGAGATAACCCCCCCCCCATTACGTCATGCTTCAGAAATGTGGAAAATGGTCTGTTTTCAAATGTTTTATTTTTGAACGTCAGTTCACATTTGTAGGTGGATCATCAGTGTTAGAGCTAAAATTAGCATGTTTAAAGTGATTTTCATGCTTCCAGGGGCTCGGGAAGTTAATTAAATACCATTTGGAGGCATTTAATGTTCAAGCAAAAACGGCTGATTTTTGACAAAAGAGATAACACCCCCCCATTACGTCATGCTTCAGAAATGTGGAAAATGGTCCGTTTTCAAATGTTTTATTTTTGAACGTCAGTTCACATTTGTAGGTGGATCATCAGTGTAAGAGCTAAAATTAGCATGTTTAAAGTGATTTTCATGCTTCCAGGGGCCCAAAACACAAGATTTATGGAATGGTTAAAAGTGCATGAAAATGGCCAATTTACTCACTCTGAGTTCTCAAAAAGGGTTTCTTCGCCCCGGGAAGTTAATTAAATACAATTTGGAGGCATTTAATGTTCGAGCAAAAACGGCTGATTTTCGACAAAAGAGATAACACCCCCCCATTACGTCATGCTTCAGAAATGTGGAAAATGGTCAGTTTTCAAATGTTTTATTTTTGAACGTCAGTTCACATTTGTTGGTGGATCATCAGTGTTAGAGCTAAAATTAGCATGTTTAAAGTGATTTTCATGCTTCCAGGGGCTCGGGAAGTGGAATAAATACCATTTGGAGGCATTTAATGTTCGAGCAAAAACGGCTGATTTTCGACAAAAGAGATAACACCCCCCCATTACGTCATGCTTCAGAAATGTGGAAAATGGTCCGTTTTCAAATGTTTTATTTTTGAACGTCAGTTCACATTTGTAGGTGGATCATCAGTGTTAGAGCTAAAATTAGCATGTTTAAAGTGATTTTCATGCTTCCAGGGGCTCGGGAAGTTAATTAAATACCATTTGGAGGCATTTAATGTTCGAGCAAAAACGGCTGATTTTCGACAAAAGAGATAACACCCCCCCATTACGTCATGCTTCAGAAATGTGGAAAATGGTCCGTTTTCAAATGTTTTATTTTAGAACGTCAGTTCACATTTGTAGGTGGATCATCAGTGTTAGAGCTAAAATTAGCATGTTTAAAGTGATTTTCATGCTTCCAGGGGCCCAAAACACAAGATTTATGGAATGGTTAAAAGTGCATGAAAATGGCCAATTTACTCACTCTGAGTACTCAAAAAGGGTTTCTTCACCCCGGGAAGTTAATTAAATACCATTTGGAGGCATTTAATGTTCGAGCAAAAACGGCTGATTTTCGACAAAAGAGATAACACCCCCCCATTACGTCATGCTTCAGAAATGTGGAAAATGGTCCTTTTTCAAATGTTTTATTTTTGAACGTCAGTTCACATTTGTAGGTGGATCATCAGTGTTAGAGCTAAAATTAGCATGTTTAAAGTGATTTTCATGCTTCCAGGGGCCCAAAACACAAGATTTATGGAATGGTTAAAAGTGCATGAAAATGGCCAATTTACTCACTCTGAGTACTCAAAAAGGGTTTCTTCACCCCGGGAAGTTAATTAAATACCATTTGGAGGCATTTAATGTTTGAACAAAAACGGCTGATTTTCGACAAAAGAGATAACACCCTTCATTACGTCATGCTTCAGAAATGTCGAAAATGGTCCGTTTTCAAATGTTTTATTTTTGAACGTCAGTTCACATTTGTAGGTGGATCATCAGTGTTAGAGCTAAAATTAGCATGTTTAAAGTGATTTTCATGCTTCCAGGGGCTCGGGAAGTTAATTAAATACCATTTGGAGGCATTTAATGTTCGAGCAAAAACGGCTGATTTTCGACAAAAGAGATAACACCCCCCCATTACGTCATGCTTCAGAAATGTGGAAAATGGTCCGTTTTCAAATGTTTTATTTTTGAACGTCAGTTCACATTTGTAGGTTTTTCATCAGTGTTAGAGCTAAAATTAGCATGTTTAAAGTGATTTTCATGCTTCCAGGGGCCCAAAACACAAGATTTATGGAATGGTTAAAAGGGCATGAAAATGGCCAATTTACTCACTCTGAGTACTCAAAAAGGGTTTCTTCACCCCGGGAAGTTAATTAAATACCATTTGGAGGCATTTAATGTTCGAGCAAAAACGGCTGATTTTCGACAAAAGAGATAACACCCCCCCATTACGTCATGCTTCAGAAATGTGGAAAATGGTCCGTTTTCAAATGTTTTATTTTTGAACGTCAGTTCACATTTGTAGGTGGATCATCAGTGTTAGAGCTAAAATTAGCATGTTTAAAGTGATTTTCATGCTTCCAGGGGCTCGGGAAGTGAAATAAATACCATTTGGAGGCATTTAATGTTCGAGCAAAAACGGCTGATTTTCGACAAAAGAGATAACCCCCCCCCCATTACGTCATGCTTCAGAAATGTGGAAAATGGTCTGTTTTCAAATGTTTTATTTTTGAACGTCAGTTCACATTTGTAGGTGGATCATCAGTGTTAGAGCTAAAATTAGCATGTTTAAAGTGATTTTCATGCTTCCAGGGGCTCGGGAAGTTAATTAAATACCATTTGGAGGCATTTAATGTTCAAGCAAAAACGGCTGATTTTTGACAAAAGAGATAACACCCCCCCATTACGTCATGCTTCAGAAATGTGGAAAATGGTCCGTTTTCAAATGTTTTATTTTTGAACGTCAGTTCACATTTGTAGGTGGATCATCAGTGTAAGAGCTAAAATTAGCATGTTTAAAGTGATTTTCATGCTTCCAGGGGCCCAAAACACAAGATTTATGGAATGGTTAAAAGTGCATGAAAATGGCCAATTTACTCACTCTGAGTTCTCAAAAAGGGTTTCTTCGCCCCGGGAAGTTAATTAAATACAATTTGGAGGCATTTAATGTTCGAGCAAAAACGGCTGATTTTCGACAAAAGAGATAACACCCCCCCATTACGTCATGCTTCAGAAATGTGGAAAATGGTCAGTTTTCAAATGTTTTATTTTTGAACGTCAGTTCACATTTGTTGGTGGATCATCAGTGTTAGAGCTAAAATTAGCATGTTTAAAGTGATTTTCATGCTTCCAGGGGCTCGGGAAGTGGAATAAATACCATTTGGAGGCATTTAATGTTCGAGCAAAAACGGCTGATTTTCGACAAAAGAGATAACACCCCCCCATTACGTCATGCTTCAGAAATGTGGAAAATGGTCCGTTTTCAAATGTTTTATTTTTGAACGTCAGTTCACATTTGTAGGTGGATCATCAGTGTTAGAGCTAAAATTAGCATGTTTAAAGTGATTTTCATGCTTCCAGGGGCTCGGGAAGTTAATTAAATACCATTTGGAGGCATTTAATGTTCGAGCAAAAACGGCTGATTTTCGACAAAAGAGATAACACCCCCCCATTACGTCATGCTTCAGAAATGTGGAAAATGGTCCGTTTTCAAATGTTTTATTTTAGAACGTCAGTTCACATTTGTAGGTGGATCATCAGTGTTAGAGCTAAAATTAGCATGTTTAAAGTGATTTTCATGCTTCCAGGGGCCCAAAACACAAGATTTATGGAATGGTTAAAAGTGCATGAAAATGGCCAATTTACTCACTCTGAGTACTCAAAAAGGGTTTCTTCACCCCGGGAAGTTAATTAAATACCATTTGGAGGCATTTAATGTTCGAGCAAAAACGGCTGATTTTCGACAAAAGAGATAACACCCCCCCATTACGTCATGCTTCAGAAATGTGGAAAATGGTCCTTTTTCAAATGTTTTATTTTTGAACGTCAGTTCACATTTGTAGGTGGATCATCAGTGTTAGAGCTAAAATTAGCATGTTTAAAGTGATTTTCATGCTTCCAGGGGCCCAAAACACAAGATTTATGGAATGGTTAAAAGTGCATGAAAATGGCCAATTTACTCACTCTGAGTACTCAAAAAGGGTTTCTTCACCCCGGGAAGTTAATTAAATACCATTTGGAGGCATTTAATGTTTGAACAAAAACGGCTGATTTTCGACAAAAGAGATAACACCCTTCATTACGTCATGCTTCAGAAATGTCGAAAATGGTCCGTTTTCAAATGTTTTATTTTTGAACGTCAGTTCACATTTGTAGGTGGATCATCAGTGTTAGAGCTAAAATTAGCATGTTTAAAGTGATTTTCATGCTTCCAGGGGCTCGGGAAGTTAATTAAATACCATTTGGAGGCATTTAATGTTCGAGCAAAAACGGCTGATTTTCGACAAAAGAGATAACACCCCCCCATTACGTCATGCTTCAGAAATGTGGAAAATGGTCCGTTTTCAAATGTTTTATTTTTGAACGTCAGTTCACATTTGTAGGTTTTTCATCAGTGTTAGAGCTAAAATTAGCATGTTTAAAGTGATTTTCATGCTTCCAGGGGCCCAAAACACAAGATTTATGGAATGGTTAAAAGGGCATGAAAATGGCCAATTTACTCACTCTGAGTACTCAAAAAGGGTTTCTTCACCCCGGGAAGTTAATTAAATACCATTTGGAGGCATTTAATGTTCGAGCAAAAACGGCTGATTTTCGACAAAAGAGATAACACCCCCCCATTACGTCATGCTTCAGAAATGTGGAAAATGGTCCGTTTTCAAATGTTTTATTTTTGAACGTCAGTTCACATTTGTAGGTGGATCATCAGTGTTAGAGCTAAAATTAGCATGTTTAAAGTGCTTTTCATGCTTCCAGGGGCCCAAAACACAAGATTTATGGAATGGTTAAAAGTGCATGAAAATGGCCAATTTACTCACTCTGAGTACTCAAAAAGGGTTTCTTCACCCCGGGAAGTTAATTAAATACCATTTGGAGGCATTTAATGTTCGAACAAAAACGGCTGATTTTCGACAAAAGAGATAACACCCTTCATTACGTCATGCTTCAGAAATGTGGAAAATGGTCCGTTTTCAAATGTTTTATTTTTGAACGTCAGTTCACATTTGTAGGTGGATCATCAGTGTTAGAGCTAAAATTAGCATGTTTAAAGTGATTTTCATGCTTCCAGGGGCTCGGGAAGTTAATTAAATACCATTTGGAGGCATTTAATGTTCGAGCAAAAACGGCTGATTTTCGACAAAAGAGATAACACTCCCCCATTACGTCATGCTTCAGAAATGTGGAAAATGGTCCGTTTTCAAATGTTTTATTTTTGAACGTCAGTTCACATTTGTAGGTGGATCATCAGTGTTAGATCTAAAATTAGCATGTTTAAAGTGATTTTCATGCTTCCAGGGGCCCAAAACACAAGATTTATGGAATGGTTAAAAGTGCATGAAAATGGCCAATTTACTCACTCTGAGTTCTCAAAAAGGGTTTCTTCACCCCGGGAAGTTAATTAAATACCATTTGGAGGCATTTAATGTTCGAGCAAAAACGGCTGATTTTCGACAAAAGAGATAACACCCCCCCATTACGTCATGCTTCAGAAATGTGGAAAATGGTCCGTTTTCAAAAGTTTTATTTTTGAACGTCAGTTCACATTTGTTGGTGGATCATCGGTGTTAGAGCTAAAATTAGCATGTTTAAAGTGATTTTCATGCTTCCAGGGGCTCGGGAAGTGAAATAAATACCATTTGTAGGCATTTAATGTTCGAGCAAAAACGGCTGATTTTCGACAAAAGAGATAACACCCCCCCATTACGTCATGCTTCAGAAATGTGGAAAATGGTCCGTTTTCAAATGTTTTATTTTTGAACGTCAGTTCACATTTGTAGGTGGATCATCAGTGTTAGAGCTAAAATTAGCATGTTTAAAGTGATTTTCATGCTTCCAGGGGCTCGGGAAGTTAATTAAATACCATTTGGAGGCATTTAATGTTCGAGCAAAAACGGCTGATTTTCGACAAAAGAGATAACACCCCCCCATTACGTCATGCTTCAGAAATGTGGAAAATGGTCCGTTTTCAAATGTTTTATTTTAGAACGTCAGTTCACATTTGCAGGTGGATCATCAGTGTTAGAGCTAAAATTAGCATGTTTAAAGTGATTTTCATGCTTCCAGGGGCCCAAAACACAAGATTTATGGAATGGTTAAAAGTGCATGAAAATGGCCAATTTACTCACTCTGAGTACTCAAAAAGGGTTTCTTCACCCCGGGAAGTTAATTAAATACCATTTGGAGGCATTTAATGTTCGAGCAAAAACGGCTGATTTTCGACAAAAGAGATAACACCCCCCCATTACGTCATGCTTCAGAAATGTGGAAAATGGTCCGTTTTCAAATGTTTTATTTTTGAACGTCAGTTCACATTTGTAGGTGGATCATCAGTGTTAGAGCCAAAATTAGCATGTTTAAAGTGATTTTCATGTTTCCAGGGGCCCAAAACACAAGATTTATGGAATGGTTAAAAGTGCATGAAAATGGCCAATTTACTCACTCTGAGTACTCAAAAAGGGTTTCTTCACCCCGGGAAGTTAATTAAATACCATTTGGAGGCATTTAATGTTCGAACAAAAACGGCTGATTTTCGACAAAAGAGATAACACCCTTCATTACGTCATGCTTCAGAAATGTCGAAAATGGTCCGTTTTCAAATGTTTTATTTTTGAACGTCAGTTCACATTTGTAGGTGGATCATCAGTGTTAGAGCTAAAATTAGCATGTTTAAAGTGATTTTCATGCTTCCAGGGGCTCGGGAAGTTAATTAAATACCATTTGGAGGCATTTAATGTTCGAGCAAAAACGGCTGATTTTCGACAAAAGAGATAACACCCCCCCATTACGTCATGCTTCAGAAATGTGGAAAATGGTCCGTTTTCAAATGTTTTATTTTTGAACGTCAGTTCACATTTGTAGGTGGATCATCAGTGTTAGAGCTAAAATTAGCATGTTTAAAGTGATTTTCATGCTTCCAGGGGCCCAAAACACAAGATTTATGGAATGGTTAAAAGTGCATGAAAATGGCCAATTTACTCACTCTGAGTACTCAAAAAGGGTTTCTTCACCCCGGGAAGTTAATTAAATACCATTTGGAGGCATTTAATGTTCGAGCAAAAACGGCTGATTTTCGACAAAAGAGATAACACCCCCCCATTACGTCATGCTTCAGAAATGTGGAAAATGGTCCGTTTTCAAATGTTTTATTTTTGAACGTCAGTTCACATTTGTAGGTGGATCATCAGTGTTAGAGCTAAAATTAGCATGTTTAAAGTGATTTTCATGCTTCCAGGGGCCCAAAACACAAGATTTATGGAATGGTTAAAAGTGCATGAAAATGGCCAATTTACTCACTCTGAGTACTCAAAAAGGGTTTCTTCACCCCGGGAAGTTAATTAAATACCATTTGGAGGCATTTAATGTTCGAACAAAAACGGCTGATTTTCGACAAAAGAGATAACACCCTTCATTACGTCATGCTTCAGAAATGTGGAAAATGGTCCGTTTTCAAATGTTTTATTTTTGAACGTCAGTTCACATTTGTAGGTGGATCATCAGTGTTAGAGCTAAAATTAGCATGTTTAAAGTGATTTTCATGCTTCCAGGGGCTCGGGAAGTTAATTAAATACCATTTGGAGGCATTTAATGTTCGAGCAAAAACGGCTGATTTTCGACAAAAGAGATAACACCCCCCTATTACGTCATGCTTCAGAAATGTGGAAAATGGTCCGTTTTCAAATGTTTTATTTTTGACCGTCAGTTCACATTTGTAGGTGGATCATCAGTGTTAGAGCTAAAATTAGCATGTTTAAAGTGATTTTCATGCTTCCAGGGGCTCGGGAAGTGAAATAAATACCATTTGGAGGCATTTAATGTTCGAGCAAAAACGGCTGATTTTCGACAAAAGAGATAACACCCCCCCATTACGTCATGCTTCAGAAATGTGGAAAATGGTCCGTTTTCAAATGTTTTATTTTTGAACGTCAGTTCACATTTGTAGGTGGATCATCAGTGTTAGAGCTAAAATTAGCATGTTTAAAGTGATTTTCATGCTTCCAGGGGCTCGGGAAGTTAATTAAATACCATTTGGAGGCATTTAATGTTCGAGCAAAAACGGCTGATTTTCGACAAAAGAGATAACACCCCCCCATTACGTCATGCTTCAGAAATGTGGAAAATGGTCCGTTTTCAAATGTTTTATTTTTGAACGTCAGTTCACATTTGTAGGTGGATCATCAGTGTTAGAGCTAAAATTAGCATGTTTAAAGTGATTTTCATGCTTCCAGGGGCTCGGGAAGTTAATTAAATACCATTTGGAGGCATTTAATGTTCGAGCAAAAACGGCTGATTTTCGACAAAAGAGATAACACCCCCCCATTACGTCATGCTTCAGAAATGTGGAAAATGGTCCGTTTTCAAATGTTTTATTTTAGAACGTCAGTTCACATTTGCAGGTGGATCATCAGTGTTAGAGCTAAAATTAGCATGTTTAAAGTGATTTTCATGCTTCCAGGGGCCCAAAACACAAGATTTATGGAATGGTTAAAAGTGCATGAAAATGGCCAATTTACTCACTCTGAGTACTCAAAAAGGGTTTCTTCACCCCGGGAAGTTAATTAAATACCATTTGGAGGCATTTAATGTTCGAGCAAAAACGGCTGATTTTCGACAAAAGAGATAACACCCCCCCATTACGTCATGCTTCAGAAATGTGGAAAATGGTCCGTTTTCAAATGTTTTATTTTTGAACGTCAGTTCACATTTGTAGGTGGATCATCAGTGTTAGAGCCAAAATTAGCATGTTTAAAGTGATTTTCATGTTTCCAGGGGCCCAAAACACAAGATTTATGGAATGGTTAAAAGTGCATGAAAATGGCCAATTTACTCACTCTGAGTACTCAAAAAGGGTTTCTTCACCCCGGGAAGTTAATTAAATACCATTTGGAGGCATTTAATGTTCGAACAAAAACGGCTGATTTTCGACAAAAGAGATAACACCCTTCATTACGTCATGCTTCAGAAATGTCGAAAATGGTCCGTTTTCAAATGTTTTATTTTTGAACGTCAGTTCACATTTGTAGGTGGATCATCAGTGTTAGAGCTAAAATTAGCATGTTTAAAGTGATTTTCATGCTTCCAGGGGCTCGGGAAGTTAATTAAATACCATTTGGAGGCATTTAATGTTCGAGCAAAAACGGCTGATTTTCGACAAAAGAGATAACACCCCCCCATTACGTCATGCTTCAGAAATGTGGAAAATGGTCCGTTTTCAAATGTTTTATTTTTGAACGTCAGTTCACATTTGTAGGTGGATCATCAGTGTTAGAGCTAAAATTAGCATGTTTAAAGTGATTTTCATGCTTCCAGGGGCCCAAAACACAAGATTTATGGAATGGTTAAAAGTGCATGAAAATGGCCAATTTACTCACTCTGAGTACTCAAAAAGGGTTTCTTCACCCCGGGAAGTTAATTAAATACCATTTGGAGGCATTTAATGTTCGAGCAAAAACGGCTGATTTTCGACAAAAGAGATAACACCCCCCCATTACGTCATGCTTCAGAAATGTGGAAAATGGTCCGTTTTCAAATGTTTTATTTTTGAACGTCAGTTCACATTTGTAGGTGGATCATCAGTGTTAGAGCTAAAATTAGCATGTTTAAAGTGATTTTCATGCTTCCAGGGGCCCAAAACACAAGATTTATGGAATGGTTAAAAGTGCATGAAAATGGCCAATTTACTCACTCTGAGTACTCAAAAAGGGTTTCTTCACCCCGGGAAGTTAATTAAATACCATTTGGAGGCATTTAATGTTCGAACAAAAACGGCTGATTTTCGACAAAAGAGATAACACCCTTCATTACGTCATGCTTCAGAAATGTGGAAAATGGTCCGTTTTCAAATGTATTATTTTTGAACGTCAGTTCACATTTGTAGGTGGATCATCAGTGTTAGAGCTAAAATTAGCATGTTTAAAGTGATTTTCATGCTTCCAGGGGCTCGGGAAGTTAATTAAATACCATTTGGAGGCATTTAATGTTCGAGCAAAAACGGCTGATTTTCGACAAAAGAGATAACACCCCCCCATTACGTCATGCTTCAGAAATGTGGAAAATGGTCCGTTTTCAAATGTTTTATTTTTGACCGTCAGTTCACATTTGTAGGTGGATCATCAGTGTTAGAGCTAAAATTAGCATGTTTAAAGTGATTTTCATGCTTCCAGGGGCTCGGGAAGTGAAATAAATACCATTTGGAGGCATTTAATGTTCGAGCAAAAACGGCTGATTTTCGACAAAAGAGATAACACCCCCCCATTACGTCATGCTTCAGAAATGTGGAAAATGGTCCGTTTTCAAATGTTTTATTTTTGAACGTCAGTTCACATTTGTAGGTGGATCATCAGTGTTAGAGCTAAAATTAGCATGTTTAAAGTGATTTTCATGCTTCCAGGGGCTCGGGAAGTTAATTAAATACCATTTGGAGGCATTTAATGTTCGAGCAAAAACGGCTGATTTTTGACAAAAGAGATAACACCCCCCCATTACGTCATGCTTCAGAAATGTGGAAAATGGTCCGTTTTCAAATGTTTTATTTTTGAACGTCAGTTCACATTTGTAGGTGGATCATCAGTGTTAGAGCTAAAATTAGCATGTTTAAAGTGATTTTCATGCTTCCAGGGGCCCAAAACACAAGATTTATGGAATGGTTAAAAGTGCATGAAAATGGCCAATTTACTCACTCTGAGTTCTCAAAAAGGGTTTCTTCACCCCGGGAAGTTAATTAAATACCATTTGGAGGCATTTAATGTTCGAGCAAAAACGGCTGATTTTCGACAGAAGAGATAACACCCCCCCCATTACGTCATGCTTCAGAAATGTGGAAAATGGTCCGTTTTCAAATGTTTTATTTTTGAACGTCAGTTCACATTTGTAGGTGGATCATCAGTGTTAGAGCTAAAATTAGCATGTTGAAAGTGATTTTCATGCTTCCAGGGGCTCGGGAAGTTAATTAAATACCATTTGGAGGCATTTAATGTTTGAGCAAAAACGGCTGATTTTCGACAAAAGAGATAACACCCCCCCATTACGTCATGCTTCAGAAATGTGGAAAATGGTCCGTTTTCAAATGTTTTATTTTAGAACGTCAGTTCACATTTGTAGGTGGATCATCAGTGTTAGAGCTAAAATTAGCATGTTTAAAGTGATTTTCATGCTTCCAGGGGCCCAAAACACAAGATTTATGGAATGGTTAAAAGTGCATGAAAATGGCCAATTTACTCACTCTGAGTACTCAAAAAGGTCTTCTTCACCCCGGGAAGTTAATTAAATACCATTTGGAGGCATTTAATGTTCGAGCAAAAACGGCTGATTTTCGACAAAAGAGATAACACCCCCCCATTACGTCATGCTTCAGAAATGTGGAAAATGGTCCGTTTTCAAATGTTTTATTTTTGAACGTCAGTTCACATTTGTAGGTGGATCATCAGTGTTAGAGCTAAAATTAGCATGTTTAAAGTGATTTTCATGCTTCCAGGGGCTCGGGAAGTTAATTAAATACCATTTGGAGGCATTTAATGTTAGAGCAAAAACAGCTGATTTTCGACAAAAGAGATAACACCCCCCCATTACGTCATGCTTCAGAAATGTGGAAAATGGTCCGTTTTCAAATGTTTTATTTTTGAACGTCAGTTCACATTTGTAGGTGGATCATCAGTGTTAGAGCTAAAATTAGCATGTTTAAAGTGATTTTCATGCTTCCAGGGGCTCGGGAAGTTAATTAAATACCATTTGGAGGCATTTAATGTTCGAGCAAAAACGGCTGATTTTCGACAAAAGAGATAACACCCCCCCATTACGTCATGCTTCAGAAATGTGGAAAATGGTCCGTTTTCAAATGTTTTATTTTTGACCGTCAGTTCACATTTGTAGGTGGATTATCAGTGTTAGAGCTAAAATTAGCATGTTTAAAGTGATTTTCATGCTTCCAGGGGCCCAAAACACAAGATTTATGGAATGGTTAAAAGTGCATGAAAATGGCCAATACTCACTCTGAGTACTCAAAAAGGGTTTCTTCACCCCGGGAAGTTAATTAAATACCATTTGGAGGCATTTAATGTTCGAGCAAAAACGGCTGATTTTCGACAAAAGAGATAACACCCCCCCCATTACGTCATGCTTCAGAAATGTGGAAAATGGTCCGTTTTCAAATGTTTTATTTTTGAACGTCAGTTCACATTTGTAGGTTGATCATCAGTGTTAGAGCTAAAATTAGCATGTTTAAAGTGATTTTCATGCTTCCAGGGGCCCAAAACACAAGATTTATGGAATGGTTAAAAGTGCATGAAAATGGCCAATTTACTCACTCTGAGTACTCAAAAAGGGTTTCTTCACCCCGGGAAGTTAATTAAATACCATTTGGAGGCATTTAATGTTCGAAAAAAAACGGCTGATTTTCGACAAAAGAGATAACACCCTTCATTACGTCATGCTTCAGAAATGTCGAAAATGGTCCGTTTTCAAATGTTTTATTTTTGAACGTCAGTTCACATTTGTAGGTGGATCATCAGTGTTAGAGCTAAAATTAGCATGTTTAAAGTGATTTTCATGCTTCCAGGGGCTCGGGAAGTTAATTAAATACCATTTGGAGGCATTTAATGTTCGAGAAAAAACTGCTGATTTTCGACAAAAGAGATAACACCCCCCCATTACGTCATGCTTCAGAAATGTGGAAAATGGTCCGTTTTCAAATGTTTTATTTTTGAACGTCAGTTCACATTTGTAGGTGGATCATCAGTGTTAGAGCTAAAATTAGCATGTTTAAAGGGATTTTCATGCTTCCAGGGGCCCAAAACACAAGATTTATGGAATGGTTAAAAGTGCATGAAAATGGCCAATTTACTCACTCTGAGTACTCAAAAAGGGTTTCTTCACCCCGGGAAGTTAATTAAATACCATTTGGAGGCATTTAATGTTCGAGCAAAAACGGCTGATTTTCGACAAAAGAGATAACACCCCTCCATTAAGTCATGCTTCAGAAATGTGGAAAATGGTCCGTTTTCAAATGTTTTATTTTTGAACGTCAGTTCACATTTGTAGGTGGATCATCAGTGTTAGAGCTAAAATTAGCATGTTTAAAGTGATTTTCATGCTTCCAGGGGCCCAAAACACAAGATTTATGGAATGGTTAAAAGTGCATGAAAATGGCCAATTTACTCACTCTGAGTTCTCAAAAAGGGTTTCTTCACCCCGGGAAGTTAATTAAATACCATTTGGAGGCATTTAATGTTCGAGCAAAAACGGCTGATTTTCGACAAAAGAGATAACACCCCCCCATTACGTCATGCTTCAGAAATGTGGAAAATGGTCCGTTTTCAAATGTTTTATTTTTGAACGTCAGTTCACATTTGTAGGTGGATCATCAGTGGTAGAGCTAAAATTAGCATGTTTAAAGTGATTTTCATGCTTCCAGGGGCTCGGGAAGTTAATTAAATACCATTTGGAGGCATTTAATGTTCGAGCAAAAACGGCTGATTTTCGACAAAAGAGATAACAGCCCCCCATTACGTCATGCTTCAGAAATGTGGAAAATGGTCCGTTTTCAAATGTTTTATTTTTGAACGTCAGTTCACATTTGTAGGTGGATCATCAGTGTTAGAGCTAAAATTAGCATGTTTAAAGTGATTTTCATGCTTCCAGGGGCTCGGGAAGTTAATTAAATACCATTTGGAGGCATTTAATGTTCGAGCAAAAACGGCTGATTTTCGACAATAGAGATAACACCCCCCCATTACGTCATGCTTCAGAAATGTGGAAAATAGTCCGTTTTCAAATGTTTTATTTTTGAACGTCAGTTCACATTTGTAGGTGGATCATCAGTGTTAGAGCTAAAATTAGCATGTTTAAAGTGATTTTCATGCTTCCAGGGGCTCGGGAAGTTAATTAAATACCATTTGGAGGCATTTAATGTTCGAGCAAAAACGGCTGATTTTCGACAAAAGAGATAACACCCCCCCATTACGTCATGCTTCAGAAATGTGGAAAATGGTCCGTTTTCAAATGTTTTATTTTTGAACGTCAGTTCACATTTGTAGGTGGATCATCAGTGTTAGAGCTAAAATTAGCATGTTTAAAGTGATTTTCATGCTTCCAGGGGCTCGGGAAGTTAATGAAATACCATTTGGAGGCATTTAATGTTCGAGCAAAAACGGCTGATTTTCGACAAAAGAGATAACACCCCCCCATTACGTCATGCTTCAGAAATGTGGAAAATGGTCCGTTTTCAAATGTTTTATTTTTGAACGTCAGTTCACATTTGTAGGTGGATCATCAGTGTTAGAGCTAAAATTAGCATGTTTAAAGTGATTTTCATGCTTCCAGGGGCTCGGGAAGTTAATTAAATACCATTTGGAGGCATTTAATGTTCGAGCAAAAACGGCTGATTTTCGACAAAAGAGATAACACCCCCCCATTACGTCATGCTTCAGAAATATGGAAAATGGTCCGTTTTCAAATGTTTTATTTTTGAACGTCAGTTCACATTTGTAGGTGGATCATCAGTGTTAGAGCTAAAATTAGCATGTTTAAAGTGATTTTCATGCTTCCAGGGGCTCGGGAAGTTAATTAAATACCATTTGGAGGCATTTATTGTTCGAGCAAAAACGGCTGATTTTCGACAAAAGAGATAACACCCCCCATTACGTCATGCTTCAGAAATGTGGAAAATGGTCCGTTTTTTAATGTTTTATTTTTGAACGTCAGTTCACATTTGTAGGTGGATCATCAGTGTTAGAGCTAAAATTAGCATGTTTAAAGTGATTTTCATGCTTCCAGGGGCCCAAAACACAAGATTTATGGAATGGTTAAAAGTGCATGAAAATGGCCAATTTACTCACTCTGAGTACTCAAAAAGGGTTTCTTCACCCCGGGAAGTTAATTAAATACCATTTGGAGGCATTTAATGTTCGAGCATAAACGGCTGATTTTCGACAAAAGAGATAACACCCCCCCATTACGTCATGCTTCAGAAATGTGGAAAATGGTCCGTTTTCAAATGTTTTATTTTTGAACGTCAGTTCACATTTGTAGGTGGATCATCAGTGTTAGAGCTAAAAATAGCATGTTTAAAGTGATTTTCATGCTTCCAGGGGCCCAAAACACAAGATTTATGGAATGGTTAAAAGTGCATGAAAATGGCCAATTTACTCACTCTGAGTACTCAAAAAGGGTTTCTTCACCCCGGGAAGTTAATTAAATACCATTTGGAGGCATTTAATGTTCGAGCAAAAACGGCTGATTTTCGACAAAAGAGATAACACCCTTCATTACGTCATGCTTCAGAAATGTGGAAAATGGTCCGTTTTCAAATGTTTTATTTTTGAACGTCAGTTCACATTTGTAGGTGGATCATCAGTGTTAGAGCTAAAATTAGCATGTTTAAAGTGATTTTCATGCTTCCAGGGGCTCGGGAAGTGAAATAAATACCATTTGGAGGCATTTAATGTTGGAGCAAAAACGGCTGATTTTCGACAAAAGAGATAACACCCCCCCATTACGTCATGCTTCAGAAATGTGGAAAATGGTCCGTTTTCAAATGTTTTATTTTTGAACGTCAGTTCACATTTGTAGGTGGATCATCAGTGTTAGAGCTAAAATTAGCATGTTTAAAGTGATTTTCATGCTTCCAGGGGCTCGGGAAGTTAATTAAATACCATTTGGAGGCATTTAATGTTCGAGCAAAAACGGCTGATTTTCGACAAAAGAGATAACACCCCCCCATTACGTCATGCTTCAGAAATGTGGAAAATGGTCCGTTTTCAAATGTTTTATTTTTGAACGTCAGTTCACATTTGTAGGTGGATCATCAGTGTTAGAGCTAAAATTAGCATGTTTAAAGTGATTTTCATGCTTCCAGGGGCCCAAAACACAAGATTTATGGAATGGTTAAAAGTGCATGAAAATGGCCAATTTACTCACTCTGAGTTCTCAAAAAGGGTTTCTTCGCCCCGGGAAGTTAATTAAATACCATTTGGAGGCATTTAATGTTCGAGCAAAAACGGCTGATTTCCGACAAAAGAGATAACACCCTTCATTACGTCATGCTTCAGAAATGTGGAAAATGGTCCGTTTTCAAATGTTTTATTTTTGAACGTCAGTTCACATTTGTAGGTGGATCATCAGTGTTAGAGCTAAAATTAGCATGTTTAAAGTGATTTTCATGCTTCCAGGGGCTCGGGAAGTGAAATAAATACCATTTGGAGGCATTTAATGTTCGAGCAAAAACGGCTGATTTTCGACAAAAGAGATAACCCCCCCCCCCATTACGTCATGCTTCAGAAATGTGGAAAATGGTCCGTTTTCAAATGTTTTATTTTTGAACGTCAGTTCACATTTGTAGGTGGATCATCAGTGTTAGAGCTAAAATTAGCATGTTTAAAGTGATTTTCATGCTTCCAGGGGCTCGGGAAGTTAATTAAATACCATTTGGAGGCATTTAATGTTCGAGCAAAAACGGCTGATTTTTGACAAAAGAGATAACACCCCCCCATTACGTCATGCTTCAGAAATGTGGAAAATGGTCCGTTTTCAAATGTTTTATTTTTGAACGTCAGTTCACATTTGTAGGTGGATCATCAGTGTTAGAGCTAAAATTAGCATGTTTAAAGTGATTTTCATGCTTCCAGGGGCCCAAAACACAAGATTTATGGAATGGTTAAAAGTGCATGAAAATGGCCAATTTACTCACTCTGAGTTCTCAAAAAGGGTTTCTTCGCCCCGGGAAGTTAATTAAATACCATTTGGAGGCATTTAATGTTCGAGCAAAAACGGCTGATTTCCGACAAAAGAGATAACACCCTTCATTACGTCATGCTTCAGAAATGTGGAAAATGGTCCGTTTTCAAATGTTTTATTTTTGAACGTCAGTTCACATTTGTAGGTGGATCATCAGTGTTAGAGCTAAAATTAGCATGTTTAAAGTGATTTTCATGCTTCCAGGGGCTCGGGAAGTGAAATAAATACCATTTGGAGGCATTTAATGTTGGAGCAAAAACGGCTGATTTTCGACAAAAGAGATAACACCCCCCCATTACGTCATGCTTCAGAAATGTGGAAAATGGTCCGTTTTCAAATGTTTTATTTTTGAACGTCAGTTCACATTTGTAGGTGGATCATCAGTGTTAGAGCTAAAATTAGCATGTTTAAAGTGATTTTCATGCTTCCAGGGGCTCGGGAAGTTAATTAAATACCATTTGGAGGCATTTAATGTTCGAGCAAAAACGGCTGATTTTCGACAAAAGAGATAACACCCCCCCATTACGTCATGCTTCAGAAATGTGGAAAATGGTCCGTTTTCAAATGTTTTATTTTTGAACGTCAGTTCACATTTGTAGGTGGATCATCAGTGTTAGAGCTAAAATTAGCATGTTTAAAGTGATTTTCATGCTTCCAGGGGCTCGGGAAGTGAAATAAATACCATTTGGAGGCATTTAATGTTCGAGCAAAAACGGCTGATTTTCGACAAAAGAGATAACCCCCCCCCATTACGTCATGCTTCAGAAATGTGGAAAATGGTCCGTTTTCAAATGTTTTATTTTTGAACGTCAGTTCACATTTGTAGGTGGATCATCAGTGTTAGAGCTAAAATTAGCATGTTTAAAGTGATTTTCATGCTTCCAGGGGCTCGGGAAGTTAATTAAATACCATTTGGAGGCATTTAATGTTCGAGCAAAAACGGCTGATTTTTGACAAAAGAGATAACACCCCCCCATTACGTCATGCTTCAGAAATGTGGAAAATGGTCCGTTTTCAAATGTTTTATTTTTGAACGTCAGTTCACATTTGTAGGTGGATCATCAGTGTTAGAGCTAAAATTAGCATGTTTAAAGTGATTTTCATGCTTCCAGGGGCCCAAAACACAAGATTTATGGAATGGTTAAAAGTGCATGAAAATGGCCAATTTACTCACTCTGAGTTCTCAAAAAGGGTTTCTTCGCCCCGGGAAGTTAATTAAATACCATTTGGAGGCATTTAATGTTTGAACAAAAACGGCTGATTTTCGACAAAAGAGATAACACCCTTCATTACGTCATGCTTCAGAAATGTCGAAAATGGTCCGTTTTCAAATGTTTTATTTTTGAACGTCAGTTCACATTTGTAGGTGGATCATCAGTGTTAGAGCTAAAATTAGCATGTTTAAAGTGATTTTCATGCTTCCAGGGGCTCGGGAAGTTAATTAAATACCATTTGGAGGCATTTAATGTTCGAGCAAAAACGGCTGATTTTCGACAAAAGAGATAACACCCCCCCATTACGTCATGCTTCAGAAATGTGGAAAATGGTCCGTTTTCAAATGTTTTATTTTTGAACGTCAGTTCACATTTGTAGGTGGATCATCAGTGTTAGAGCTAAAATTAGCATGTTTAAAGTGATTTTCATGCTTCCAGGGGCCCAAAACACAAGATTTATGGAATGGTTAAAAGGGCATGAAAATGGCCAATTTACTCACTCTGAGTACTCAAAAAGGGTTTCTTCACCCCGGGAAGTTAATTAAATACCATTTGGAGGCATTTAATGTTCGAGCAAAAACGGCTGATTTTCGACAAAGGAGATAACACCCCCCCATTACGTCATGCTTCAGAAATGTGGAAAATGGTCCGTTTTCAAATGTTTTATTTTTGAACGTCAGTTCACATTTGTAGGTGGATCATCAGTGTTAGAGCTAAAATTAGCATGTTTAAAGTGATTTTCATGCTTCCAGGGGCCCAAAACACAAGATTTATGGAATGGTTAAAAGTGCATGAAAATGGCCAATTTACTCACTCTGAGTACTCAAAAAGGGTTTCTTCACCCCGGGAAGTTAATTAAATACCATTTGGAGGCATTTAATGTTCGAACAAAAACGGCTGATTTTCGACAAAAGAGATAACACCCTTCATTACGTCATGCTTCAGAAATGTGGAAAATGGTCCGTTTTCAAATGTTTTATTTTTGAACGTCAGTTCACATTTGTAGGTGGATCATCAGTGTTAGAGCTAAAATTAGCATGTTTAAAGTGATTTTCATGCTTCCAGGGGCTCGGGAAGTTAATTAAATACCATTTGGAGGCATTTAATGTTCGAGCAAAAACGGCTGATTTTCGACAAAAGAGATAACACCCCCCCATTACGTCATGCTTCAGAAATGTGGAAAATGGTCCATTTTCAAATGTTTTATTTTTGAACGTCAGTTCACATTTGTAGGTGGATCATCAGTGTTAGAGCTAAAATTAGCATGTTTAAAGTGATTTTCATGCTTCCAGGGGCTCGGGAAGTGAAATAAATACCATTTGGAGGCATTTAATGTTCGAGCAAAAACGGCTGATTTTCGACAAAAGAGATAACAGCCCCCCATTACGTCATGCTTCAGAAATGTGGAAAATGGTCCGTTTTCAAATGTTTTATTTTTGAACGTCAGTTCACATTTGTAGGTGGATCATCAGTGTTAGAGCTAAAATTAGCATGTTTAAAGTGATTTTCATGCTTCCAGGGGCTCGGGAAGTTAATTAAATACCATTTGGAGGCATTTAATGTTCGAGCAAAAACGGCTGATTTTCGACAATAGAGATAACACCCCCCCATTACGTCATGCTTCAGAAATGTGGAAAATAGTCCGTTTTCAAATGTTTTATTTTTGAACGTCAGTTCACATTTGTAGGTGGATCATCAGTGTTAGAGCTAAAATTAGCATGTTTAAAGTGATTTTCATGCTTCCAGGGGCTCGGGAAGTTAATTAAATACCATTTGGAGGCATTTAATGTTCGAGCAAAAACGGCTGATTTTCGACAATAGAGATAACACCGCCCCATTACGTCATGCTTCAGAAATGTGGAAAATGGTCCGTTTTCAAATGTTTTATTTTTGAACGTCAGTTCACATTTGTAGGTGGATCATCAGTGTTAGAGCTAAAATTAGCATGTTTAAAGTGATTTTCATGCTTCCAGGGGCTCGGGAAGTTAATGAAATACCATTTGGAGGCATTTAATGTTCGAGCAAAAACGGCTGATTTTCGACAAAAGAGATAACACCCCCCCATTACGTCATGCTTCAGAAATGTGGAAAATGGTCCGTTTTCAAATGTTTTATTTTTGAACGTCAGTTCACATTTGTAGGTGGATCATCAGTGTTAGAGCTAAAATTAGCATGTTTAAAGTGATTTTCATGCTTCCAGGGGCTCGGGAAGTTAATTAAATACCATTTGGAGGCATTTAATGTTCGAGCAAAAACGGCTGATTTTCGACAAAAGAGATAACACCCCCCCATTACGTCATGCTTCAGAAATATGGAAAATGGTCCGTTTTCAAATGTTTTATTTTTGAACGTCAGTTCACATTTGTAGGTGGATCATCAGTGTTAGAGCTAAAATTAGCATGTTTAAAGTGATTTTCATGCTTCCAGGGGCTCGGGAAGTTAATTAAATACCATTTGGAGGCATTTATTGTTCGAGCAAAAACGGCTGATTTTCGACAAAAGAGATAACACCCCCCATTACGTCATGCTTCAGAAATGTGGAAAATGGTCCGTTTTCAAATGTTTTATTTTTGAACGTCAGTTCACATTTGTAGGTGGATCATCAGTGTTAGAGCTAAAATTAGCATGTTTAAAGTGATTTTCATGCTTCCAGGGGCCCAAAACACAAGATTTATGGAATGGTTAAAAGTGCATGAAAATGGCCAATTTACTCACTCTGAGTACTCAAAAAGGGTTTCTTCACCCCGGGAAGTTAATTAAATACCATTTGGAGGCATTTAATGTTCGAGCATAAACGGCTGATTTTCGACAAAAGAGATAACACCCCCCCATTACGTCATGCTTCAGAAATGTGGAAAATGGTCCGTTTTCAAATGTTTTATTTTTGAACGTCAGTTCACATTTGTAGGTGGATCATCAGTGTTAGAGCTAAAAATAGCATGTTTAAAGTGATTTTCATGCTTCCAGGGGCCCAAAACACAAGATTTATGGAATGGTTAAAAGTGCATGAAAATGGCCAATTTACTCACTCTGAGTACTCAAAAAGGGTTTCTTCACCCCGGGAAGTTAATTAAATACCATTTGGAGGCATTTAATGTTCGAGCAAAAACGGCTGATTTTCGACAAAAGAGATAACACCCTTCATTACGTCATGCTTCAGAAATGTGGAAAATGGTCCGTTTTCAAATGTTTTATTTTTGAACGTCAGTTCACATTTGTAGGTGGATCATCAGTGTTAGAGCTAAAATTAGCATGTTTAAAGTGATTTTCATGCTTCCAGGGGCTCGGGAAGTGAAATAAATACCATTTGGAGGCATTTAATGTTGGAGCAAAAACGGCTGATTTTCGACAAAAGAGATAACACCCCCCATTACGTCATGCTTCAGAAATGTGGAAAATGGTCCGTTTTCAAATGTTTTATTTTTGAACGTCAGTTCACATTTGTAGGTGGATCATCAGTGTTAGAGCTAAAATTAGCATGTTTAAAGTGATTTTCATGCTTCCAGGGGCTCGGGAAGTGAAATAAATACCATTTGGAGGCATTTAATGTTCGAGCAAAAACGGCTGATTTTCGACAAAAGAGATAACCCCCCCCCCATTACGTCATGCTTCAGAAATGTGGAAAATGGTCCGTTTTCAAATGTTTTATTTTTGAACGTCAGTTCACATTTGTAGGTGGATCATCAGTGTTAGAGCTAAAATTAGCATGTTTAAAGTGATTTTCATGCTTCCAGGGGCTCGGGAAGTGAAATAAATACCATTTGGAGGCATTTAATGTTGGAGCAAAAACGGCTGATTTTCGACAAAAGAGATAACACCCCCCCATTACGTCATGCTTCAGAAATGTGGAAAATGGTCCGTTTTCAAATGTTTTATTTTTGAACGTCAGTTCACATTTGTAGGTGGATCATCAGTGTTAGAGCTAAAATTAGCATGTTTAAAGTGATTTTCATGCTTCCAGGGGCTCGGGAAGTTAATTAAATACCATTTGGAGGCATTTAATGTTCGAGCAAAAACGGCTGATTTTCGACAAAAGAGATAACACCCCCCCATTACGTCATGCTTCAGAAATGTGGAAAATGGTCCGTTTTCAAATGTTTTATTTTTGAACGTCAGTTCACATTTGTAGGTGGATCATCAGTGTTAGAGCTAAAATTAGCATGTTTAAAGTGATTTTCATGCTTCCAGGGGCTCGGGAAGTGAAATAAATACCATTTGGAGGCATTTAATGTTCGAGCAAAAACGGCTGATTTTCGACAAAAGAGATAACCCCCCCCCATTACGTCATGCTTCAGAAATGTGGAAAATGGTCCGTTTTCAAATGTTTTATTTTTGAACGTCAGTTCACATTTGTAGGTGGATCATCAGTGTTAGAGCTAAAATTAGCATGTTTAAAGTAATTTTCATGCTTCCAGGGGCTCGGGAAGTGAAATAAATACCATTTGGAGGCATTTAATGTTGGAGCAAAAACGGCTGATTTTCGACAAAAGAGATAACACCCCCCCATTACGTCATGCTTCAGAAATGTGGAAAATGGTCCGTTTTCAAATGTTTTATTTTTGAACGTCAGTTCACATTTGTAGGTGGATCATCAGTGTTAGAGCTAAAATTAGCATGTTTAAAGTGATTTTCATGCTTCCAGGGGCTCGGGAAGTTAATTAAATACCATTTGGAGGCATTTAATGTTCGAGCAAAAACGGCTGATTTTCGACAAAAGAGATAACACCCCCCCATTACGTCATGCTTCAGAAATGTGGAAAATGGTCCGTTTTCAAATGTTTTATTTTTGAACGTCAGTTCACATTTGTAGGTGGATCATCAGTGTTAGAGCTAAAATTAGCATGTTTAAAGTGATTTTCATGCTTCCAGGGGCTCGGGAAGTGAAATAAATACCATTTGGAGGCATTTAATGTTCGAGCAAAAACGGCTGATTTTCGACAAAAGAGATAACCCCCCCCCCATTACGTCATGCTTCAGAAATGTGGAAAATGGTCCGTTTTCAAATGTTTTATTTTTGAACGTCAGTTCACATTTGTAGGTGGGTCATCAGTGTTAGAGCTAAAATTAGCATGTTTAAAGTGATTTTCATGCTTCCAGGGGCTCGGGAAGTTAATTAAATACCATTTGGAGGCATTTAATGTTCGAGCAAAAACGGCTGATTTTTGACAAAAGAGATAACACCCCCCCATTACGTCATGCTTCAGAAATGTGGAAAATGGTCCGTTTTCAAATGTTTTATTTTTGAACGTCAGTTCACATTTGTAGGTGGATCATCAGTGTTAGAGCTAAAATTAGCATGTTTAAAGTGATTTTCATGCTTCCAGGGGCCCAAAACACAAGATTTATGGAATGGTTAAAAGTGCATGAAAATGGCCAATTTACTCACTCTGAGTTCTCAAAAAGGGTTTCTTCGCCCCGGGAAGTTAATTAAATACCATTTGGAGGCATTTAATGTTCGAGCAAAAACGGCTGATTTTCGACAAAAGAGATAACACCCCCCCATTACGTCATGCTTCAGAAATGTGGAAAATGGTCCGTTTTCAAATGTTTTATTTTTGAACGTCAGTTCACATTTGTTGGTGGATCATCAGTGTTAGAGCTAAAATTAGCATGTTTAAAGTGATTTTCATGCTTCCAGGGGCTCGGGAAGTGAAATAAATACCATTTGGAGGCATTTAATGTTCGAGCAAAAACGGCTGATTTTCGACAAAAGAGATAACACCCCCCCATTACGTCATGCTTCAGAAATGTGGAAAATGGTCCGTTTTCAAATGTTTTATTTTTGAACGTCAATTCACATTTGTAGGTGGATCATCAGTGTTAGAGCTAAAAAAAGCATGTTTAAAGTGATTTTCATGCTTCCAGGGGCTCGGGAAGTTAATTAAATACCATTTGGAGGCATTTAATGTTCGAGCAAAAACGGCTGATTTTCGACAAAAGAGATAACACCCCCCCATTACGTCATGCTTCAGAAATGTGGAAAATGGTCCATTTTCAAATGTTTTATTTTAGAACGTCAGTTCACATTTGTAGGTGGATCATCAGTGTTAGAGCTAAAATTAGCATGTTTAAAGTGATTTTCATGCTTCCAGGGGCCCAAAACACAAGATTTATGGAATGGTTAAAAGTGCATGAAAATGGCCAATTTACTCACTCTGAGTACTCAAAAAGGGTTTCTTCACCCCGGGAAGTTAATTAAATACCATTTGGAGGCATTTAATGTTCGAGCAAAAACAGCTGATTTTCGACAAAAGAGATAACACCCCCCCATTACGTCATGCTTCAGAAATGTGGAAAATGGTCCTTTTTCAAATGTTTTATTTTTGAACGTCAGTTCACATTTGTAGGTGGATCATCAGTGTTAGAGCTAAAATTAGCATGTTTAAAGTGATTTTCATGCTTCCAGGGGCCCAAAACACAAGATTTATGGAATGGTTAAAAGTGCATGAAAATGGCCAATTTACTCACTCTGAGTACTCAAAAAGGGTTTCTTCACCCCGGGAAGTTAATTAAATACCATTTGGAGGCATTTAATGTTTGAACAAAAACGGCTGATTTTCGACAAAAGAGATAACACCCTTCATTACGTCATGCTTCAGAAATGTCGAAAATGGTCCGTTTTCAAATGTTTTATTTTTGAACGTCAGTTCACATTTGTAGGTGGATCATCAGTGTTAGAGCTAAAATTAGCATGTTTAAAGTGATTTTCATGCTTCCAGGGGCTCGGGAAGTTAATTAAATACCATTTGGAGGCATTTAATGTTCGAGCAAAAACGGCTGATTTTCGACAAAAGAGATAACACCCCCCCATTATGTCATGCTTCAGAAATGTGGAAAATGGTCCGTTTTCAAATGTTTTATTTTTGAACGTCAGTTCACATTTGTAGGTGGATCATCAGTGTTAGAGCTAAAATTAGCATGTTTAAAGTGATTTTCATGCTTCCAGGGGCCCAAAACACAAGATTTATGGAATGGTTAAAAGGGCATGAAAATGGCCAATTTACTCACTCTGAGTACTCAAAAAGGGTTTCTTCACCCCGGGAAGTTAATTAAATACCATTTGGAGGCATTTAATGTTCGAGCAAAAACGGCTGATTTTCGACAAAAGAGATAACACCCCCCCATTACGTCATGCTTCAGAAATGTGGAAAATGGTCCGTTTTCAAATGTTTTATTTTTGAACGTCAGTTCACATTTGTAGGTGGATCATCAGTGTTAGAGCTAAAATTAGCATGTTTAAAGTGATTTTCATGCTTCCAGGGGCCCAAAACACAAGATTTATGGAATGGTTAAAAGTGCATGAAAATGGCCAATTTACTCACTCTGAGTACTCAAAAAGGGTTTCTTCACCCCGGGAAGTTAATTAAATACCATTTGGAGGCATTTAATGTTCGAACAAAAACGGCTGATTTTCGACAAAAGAGATAACACCCTTCATTACGTCATGCTTCAGAAATGTGGAAAATGGTCCGTTTTCAAATGTTTTATTTTTGAACGTCAGTTCACATTTGTAGGTGGATCATCAGTGTTAGAGCTAAAATTAGCATGTTTAAAGTGATTTTCATGCTTCCAGGGGCTCGTGAAGTTAATGAAATACCATTTGGAGGCATTTAATGTTCGAGCAAAAACGGCTGATTTTCGACAAAAGAGATAACACCCCCCCATTACGTCATGCTTCAGAAATGTGGAAAATGGTCCGTTTTCAAATGTTTTATTTTTGAACGTCAGTTCACATTTGTAGGTGGATCATCAGTGTTAGAGCTAAAATTAGCATGTTTAAAGTGATTTTCATGCTTCCAGGGGCTCGGGAAGTTAATTAAATACCATTTGGAGGCATTTAATGTTCGAGCAAAAACGGCTGATTTTCGACAAAAGAGATAACACCCCCCCATTACGTCATGCTTCAGAAATGTGGAAAATAGTCCGTTTTCAAATGTTTTATTTTTGAACGTCAGTTCACATTTGTAGGTGGATCATCAGTGTTAGAGCTAAAATTAGCATGTTTAAAGTGATTTTCATGCTTCCAGGGGCTCGGGAAGTTAATTAAATACCATTTGGAGGCATTTAATGTTCGAGCAAAAACGGCTGATTTTCGACAAAAGAGATAACACCCCCCCATTACGTCATGCTTCAGAAATGTGGAAAATGGTCCGTTTTCAAATGTTTTATTTTTGAACGTCAGTTCACATTTGTAGGTGGATCATCAGTGTTAGAGCTAAAATTAGCATGTTTAAAGTGATTTTCATGCTTCCAGGGGCTCGGGAAGTTAATGAAATACCATTTGGAGGCATTTAATGTTCGAGCAAAAACGGCTGATTTTCGACAAAAGAGATAACACCCCCCCATTACGTCATGCTTCAGAAATGTGGAAAATGGTCCGTTTTCAAATGTTTTATTTTTGAACGTCAGTTCACATTTGTAGGTGGATCATCAGTGTTAGAGCTAAAATTAGCATGTTTAAAGTGATTTTCATGCTTCCAGGGGCTCGGGAAGTTAATTAAATACCATTTGGAGGCATTTAATGTTCGAGCAAAAACGGCTGATTTTCGACAAAAGAGATAACACCCCCCCATTACGTCATGCTTCAGAAATATGGAAAATGGTCCGTTTTCAAATGTTTTATTTTTGAACGTCAGTTCACATTTGTAGGTGGATCATCAGTGTTAGAGCTAAAATTAGCATGTTTAAAGTGATTTTCATGCTTCCAGGGGCTCGGGAAGTTAATTAAATACCATTTGGAGGCATTTATTGTTCGAGCAAAAACGGCTGATTTTCGACAAAAGAGATAACACCCCCCATTACGTCATGCTTCAGAAATGTGGAAAATGGTCCGTTTTCAAATGTTTTATTTTTGAACGTCAGTTCACATTTGTAGGTGGATCATCAGTGTTAGAGCTAAAATTAGCATGTTTAAAGTGATTTTCATGCTTCCAGGGGCCCAAAACACAAGATTTATGGAATGGTTAAAAGTGCATGAAAATGGCCAATTTACTCACTCTGAGTACTCAAAAAGGGTTTCTTCACCCCGGGAAGTTAATTAAATACCATTTGGAGGCATTTAATGTTCGAGCATAAACGGCTGATTTTCGACAAAAGAGATAACACCCCCCCATTACGTCATGCTTCAGAAATGTGGAAAATGGTCCGTTTTCAAATGTTTTATTTTTGAACGTCAGTTCACATTTGTAGGTGGATCATCAGTGTTAGAGCTAAAAATAGCATGTTTAAAGTGATTTTCATGCTTCCAGGGGCCCAAAACACAAGATTTATGGAATGGTTAAAAGTGCATGAAAATGGCCAATTTACTCACTCTGAGTACTCAAAAAGGGTTTCTTCACCCCGGGAAGTTAATTAAATACCATTTGGAGGCATTTAATGTTCGAGCAAAAACGGCTGATTTTCGACAAAAGAGATAACACCCCCCCATTACGTCATGCTTCAGAAATGTGGAAAATGGTCCGTTTTCAAATGTTTTATTTTTGAACGTCAGTTCACATTTGTAGGTGGATCATCAGTGTTAGAGCTAAAATTAGCATGTTTAAAGTGATTTTCATGCTTCCAGGGGCTCGGGAAGTTAATTAAATACCATTTGGAGGCATTTAATGTTCGAGCAAAAACGGCTGATTTTCGACAAAAGAGATAACACCCCCCCATTACGTCATGCTTCAGAAATATGGAAAATGGTCCGTTTTCAAATGTTTTATTTTTGAACGTCAGTTCACATTTGTAGGTGGATCATCAGTGTTAGAGCTAAAATTAGCATGTTTAAAGTGATTTTCATGCTTCCAGGGGCTCGGGAAGTTAATTAAATACCATTTGGAGGCATTTATTGTTCGAGCAAAAACGTCTGATTTTCGACATAAGAGATAACACCCCCCATTACGTCATGCTTCAGAAATGTGGAAAATGGTCCGTTTTCAAATGTTTTATTTTTGAACGTCAGTTCACATTTGTAGGTGGATCATCAGTGTTAGAGCTAAAATTAGCATGTTTAAAGTGATTTTCATGCTTCCAGGGGCCCAAAACACAAGATTTATGGAATGGTTAAAAGTGCATGAAAATGGCCAATTTACTCACTCTGAGTACTCAAAAAGGGTTTCTTCACCCCGGGAAGTTAATTAAATACCATTTGGAGGCATTTAATGTTCGAACAAAAACGGCTGATTTTTGACAAAAGAGATAACACCCTTCATTACGTCATGCTTCAGAAATGTGGAAAATGGTCCGTTTTCAAATGTTTTATTTTTGATAGTCAGTTCACATTTGTAGGTGGATCATCAGTGTTAGAGCTAAAATTAGCATGTTTAAAGTGATTTTCATGCTTCCAGGGGCTCGGGGAGTTAATTAAATACCATTTGGAGGCATTTAATGTTCGAGAAAAAACGGCTGATTTTCGACAAAAGAGATAACACCCCCCCATTACGTCATGCTTCAGAAATGTGGAAAATGGTCCATTTTCAAATGTTTTATTTTTGAACGTCAGTCCACATTTGTAGGTGGATCATCAGTGTTAGAGCTAAAATTAGCATGTTTAAAGTGATTTTCATGCTTCCAGGGGCCCAAAACACAAGATTTATGGAATGGTTAAAAGTGCATGAAAATGGCCAATTTACTCACTCTGAGTTCTCAAAAAGGGTTTCTTCACCCCGGGAAGTTAATTAAATACCATTTGGAGGCATTTAATGTTCGAGCAAAAACGGCTGATTTTCGACAAAAGAGATAACACCCCCCCATTACGTCATGCTTCAGAAATGTGGAAAATGGTCCGTTTTCAAATGTTTTATTTTTGAACGTCAGTTCACATTTGTAGGTGGATCATCAGTGTTAGAGCTAAAATTAGCATGTTTAAAGTGATTTTCATGCTTCCAGGGGCTCGGGAAGTTAATTAAATACCATTTGGAGGCATTTAATGTTCGAGCAAAAACGGCTGATTTTCGACAAAAGAGATAACAGCCCCCCATTACGTCATGCTTCAGAAATGTGGAAAATGGTCCGTTTTCAAATGTTTTATTTTTGAACGTCAGTTCACATTTGTAGGTGGATCATCAGTGTTAGAGCTAAAATTAGCATG
Source organism: Lissotriton vulgaris (assembly GCF_964263255.1). Classification (NCBI taxonomy): domain Eukaryota; kingdom Metazoa; phylum Chordata; class Amphibia; order Caudata; family Salamandridae; genus Lissotriton; species Lissotriton vulgaris. The sequence continues at coordinate 480,617 of NW_028246241.1, read as the reverse complement.
TTTAAAGTGATTTTCATGCTTCCAGGGGCTCGGGAAGTTAATTAAATACCATTTGGAGGCATTTAATGTTCGAGCAAAAACGGCTGATTTTCGACAATAGAGATAACACCCCCCCATTACGTCATGCTTCAGAAATGTGGAAAATAGTCCGTTTTCAAATGTTTTATTTTTGAACGTCAGTTCACATTTGTAGGTGGATCATCAGTGTTAGAGCTAAAATTAGCATGTTTAAAGTGATTTTCATGCTTCCAGGGGCTCGGGAAGTTAATTAAATACCATTTGGAGGCATTTAATGTTCGAGCAAAAACGGCTGATTTTCGACAAAAGAGATAACACCCCCCCATTACGTCATGCTTCAGAAATGTGGAAAATGGTCCGTTTTCAAATGTTTTATTTTTGAACGTCAGTTCACATTTGTAGGTGGATCATCAGTGTTAGAGCTAAAATTAGCATGTTTAAAGTGATTTTCATGCTTCCAGGGGCTCGGGAAGTTAATGAAATACCATTTGGAGGCATTTAATGTTCGAGCAAAAACGGCTGATTTTCGACAAAAGAGATAACACCCCCCCATTACGTCATGCTTCAGAAATGTGGAAAATGGTCCGTTTTCAAATGTTTTATTTTTGAACGTCAGTTCACATTTGTAGGTGGATCATCAGTGTTAGAGCTAAAATTAGCATGTTTAAAGTGATTTTCATGCTTCCAGGGGCTCGGGAAGTTAATTAAATACCATTTGGAGGCATTTAATGTTCGAGCAAAAACGGCTGATTTTCGACAAAAGAGATAACACCCCCCCATTACGTCATGCTTCAGAAATATGGAAAATGGTCCGTTTTCAAATGTTTTATTTTTGAACGTCAGTTCACATTTGTAGGTGGATCATCAGTGTTAGAGCTAAAATTAGCATGTTTAAAGTGATTTTCATGCTTCCAGGGGCTCGGGAAGTTAATTAAATACCATTTGGAGGCATTTAATGTTCGAGCAAAAACGGCTGATTTTCGACAAAAGAGATAACACCCCCCCATTACGTCATGCTTCAGAAATATGGAAAATGGTCCGTTTTCAAATGTTTTATTTTTGAACGTCAGTTCACATTTGTAGGTGGATCATCAGTGTTAGAGCTAAAATTAGCATGTTTAAAGTGATTTTCATGCTTCCAGGGGCTCGGGAAGTTAATTAAATACCATTTGGAGGCATTTATTGTTCGAGCAAAAACGGCTGATTTTCGACAAAAGAGATAACACCCCCCCATTACGTCATGCTTCAGAAATGTGGAAAATGGTCCGTTTTCAAATGTTTTATTTTTGAACGTCAGTTCACATTTGTAGGTGGATCATCAGTGTTAGAGCTAAAATTAGCATGTTTAAAGTGATTTTCATGCTTCCAGGGGCCCAAAACACAAGATTTATGGAATGGTTAAAAGTGCATGAAAATGGCCAATTTACTCACTCTGAGTACTCAAAAAGGGTTTCTTCACCCCGGGAAGTTAATTAAATACCATTTGGAGGCATTTAATGTTCGAGCATAAACGGCTGATTTTCGACAAAAGAGATAACACCCCCCCATTACGTCATGCTTCAGAAATGTGGAAAATGGTCCGTTTTCAAATGTTTTATTTTTGAACGTCAGTTCACATTTGTAGGTGGATCATCAGTGTTAGAGCTAAAAATAGCATGTTTAAAGTGATTTTCATGCTTCCAGGGGCCCAAAACACAAGATTTATGGAATGGTTAAAAGTGCATGAAAATGGCCAATTTACTCACTCTGAGTACTCAAAAAGGGTTTCTTCACCCCGGGAAGTTAATTAAATACCATTTGGAGGCATTTAATGTTCGAGCAAAAACGGCTGATTTTCGACAAAAGAGATAACACCCTTCATTACGTCATGCTTCAGAAATGTGGAAAATGGTCCGTTTTCAAATGTTTTATTTTTGAACGTCAGTTCACATTTGTAGGTGGATCATCAGTGTTAGAGCTAAAATTAGCATGTTTAAAGTGATTTTCATGCTTCCAGGGGCTCGGGAAGTGAAATAAATACCATTTGGAGGCATTTAATGTTGGAGCAAAAACGGCTGATTTTCGACAAAAGAGATAACACCCCCCCATTACGTCATGCTTCAGAAATGTGGAAAATGGTCCGTTTTCAAATGTTTTATTTTTGAACGTCAGTTCACATTTGTAGGTGGATCATCAGTGTTAGAGCTAAAATTAGCATGTTTAAAGTGATTTTCATGCTTCCAGGGGCTCGGGAAGTTAATTAAATACCATTTGGAGGCATTTAATGTTCGAGCAAAAACGGCTGATTTTCGACAAAAGAGATAACACCCCCCCATTACGTCATGCTTCAGAAATGTGGAAAATGGTCCGTTTTCAAATGTTTTATTTTTGAACGTCAGTTCACATTTGTAGGTGGATCATCAGTGTTAGAGCTAAAATTAGCATGTTTAAAGTGATTTTCATGCTTCCAGGGGCTCGGGAAGTGAAATAAATACCATTTGGAGGCATTTAATGTTCGAGCAAAAACGGCTGATTTTCGACAAAAGAGATAACCCCCCCCCATTACGTCATGCTTCAGAAATGTGGAAAATGGTCCGTTTTCAAATGTTTTATTTTTGAACGTCAGTTCACATTTGTAGGTGGATCATCAGTGTTAGAGCTAAAATTAGCATGTTTAAAGTGATTTTCATGCTTCCAGGGGCTCGGGAAGTTAATTAAATACCATTTGGAGGCATTTAATGTTCGAGCAAAAACGGCTGATTTTTGACAAAAGAGATAACACCCCCCCATTACGTCATGCTTCAGAAATGTGGAAAATGGTCCGTTTTCAAATGTTTTATTTTTGAACGTCAGTTCACATTTGTAGGTGGATCATCAGTGTTAGAGCTAAAATTAGCATGTTTAAAGTGATTTTCATGCTTCCAGGGGCCCAAAACACAAGATTTATGGAATGGTTAAAAGTGCATGAAAATGGCCAATTTACTCACTCTGAGTTCTCAAAAAGGGTTTATTCGCCCCGGGAAGTTAATTAAATACCATTTGGAGGCATTTAATGTTCGAGCAAAAACGGCTGATTTTCGACAAAAGAGATAACACCCTTCATTACGTCATGCTTCAGAAATGTGGAAAATGGTCCGTTTTCAAATGTTTTATTTTTGAACGTCAGTTCACATTTGTAGGTGGATCATCAGTGTTAGAGCTAAAATTAGCATGTTTAAAGTGATTTTCATGCTTCCAGGGGCTCGGGAAGTGAAATAAATACCATTTGGAGGCATTTAATGTAGGAGCAAAAACGGCTGATTTTCGACAAAAGAGATAACACCCCCCCATTACGTCATGCTTCAGAAATGTGGAAAATGGTCCGTTTTCAAATGTTTTATTTTTGAACGTCAGTTCACATTTGTAGGTGGATCATCAGTGTTAGAGCTAAAATTAGCATGTTTAAAGTGATTTTTATGCTTCCAGGGGCTCGGGAAGTTAATTAAATACCATTTGGAGGCATTTAATGTTCGAGCAAAAACGGCTGATTTTCGACAAAAGAGATAACACCCCCCCATTACGTCATGCTTCAGAAATGTGGAAAATGGTCCGTTTTCAAATGTTTTATTTTTGAACGTCAGTTCACATTTGTAGGTGGATCATCAGTGTTAGAGCTAAAATTAGCATGTTTAAAGTGATTTTCATGCTTCCAGGGGCTCGGGAAGTGAAATAAATACCATTTGGAGGCATTTAATGTTCGAGCAAAAACGGCTGATTTTCGACAAAAGAGATAACCCCCCCCCCATTACGTCATGCTTCAGAAATGTGGAAAATGGTCCGTTTTCAAATGTTTTATTTTTGAACGTCAGTTCACATTTGTAGGTGGATCATCAGTGTTAGAGCTAAAATTAGCATGTTTAAAGTGATTTTCATGCTTCCAGGGGCTCGGGAAGTTAATTAAATACCATTTGGAGGCATTTAATGTTCGAGCAAAAACGGCTGATTTTTGACAAAAGAGATAACACCCCCCCATTACGTCATGCTTCAGAAATGTGGAAAATGGTCCGTTTTCAAATGTTTTATTTTTGAACGTCAGTTCACATTTGTAGGTGGATCATCAGTGTTAGAGCTAAAATTAGCATGTTTAAAGTGATTTTCATGCTTCCAGGGGCCCAAAACACAAGATTTATGGAATGGTTAAAAGTGCATGAAAATGGCCAATTTACTCACTCTGAGTTCTCAAAAAGGGTTTCTTCGCCCCGGGAAGTTAATTAAATACCATTTGGAGGCATTTAATGTTCGAGCAAAAACGGCTGATTTTCGACAAAAGAGATAACACCCCCCCATTACGTCATGCTTCAGAAATGTGGAAAATGGTCAGTTTTCAAATGTTTTATTTTTGAACGTCAGTTCACATTTGTTGGTGGATCATCAGTGTTAGAGCTAAAATTAGCATGTTTAAAGTGATTTTCATGCTTCCAGGGGCTCGGGAAGTGAAATAAATACCATTTGGAGGCATTTAATGTTCGACCAAAAACGGCTGATTTTCGACAAAAGAGATAACACCCCCCCATTACGTCATGCTTCAGAAATGTGGAAAATGGTCCGTTTTCAAATGTTTTATTTTTGAACGTCAATTCACATTTGTAGGTGGATCATCAGTGTTAGAGCTAAAATTAGCATGTTTAAAGTGATTTTCATGCTTCCAGGGGCTCGGGAAGTTAATTAAATACCATTTGGAGGCATTTAATGTTCGAGCAAAAACGGCTGATTTTCGACAAAAGAGATAACACCCCCCCATTACGTCATGCTTCAGAAATGTGGAAAATGGTCCATTTTCAAATGTTTTATTTTAGAACGTCAGTTCACATTTGTAGGTGGATCATCAGTGTTAGAGCTAAAATTAGCATGTTTAAAGTGATTTTCATGCTTCCAGGGGCCCAAAACACAAGATTTATGGAATGGTTAAAAGTGCATGAAAATGGCCAATTTACTCACTCTGAGTACTCAAAAAGGGTTTCTTCACCCCGGGAAGTTAATTAAATACCATTTGGAGGCATTTAATGTTCGAGCAAAAACGGCTGATTTTCGACAAAAGAGATAACACCCCCCCATTACGTCATGCTTCAGAAATGTGGAAAATGGTCCTTTTTCAAATGTTTTATTTTTGAACGTCAGTTCACATTTGTAGGTGGATCATCAGTGTTAGAGCTAAAATTAGCATGTTTAAAGTGATTTTCATGCTTCCAGGGGCCCAAAACACAAGATTTATGGAATGGTTAAAAGTGCATGAAAATGGCCAATTTACTCACTCTGAGTACTCAAAAAGGGTTTCTTCACCCCGGGAAGTTAATTAAATACCATTTGGAGGCATTTAATGTTTGAACAAAAACGGCTGATTTTCGACAAAAGAGATAACACCCTTCATTACGTCATGCTTCAGAAATGTCGAAAATGGTCCGTTTTCAAATGTTTTATTTTTGAACGTCAGTTCACATTTGTAGGTGGATCATCAGTGTTAGAGCTAAAATTAGCATGTTTAAAGTGATTTTCATGCTTCCAGGGGCTCGGGAAGTTAATTAAATACCATTTGGAGGCATTTAATGTTCGAGCAAAAACGGCTGATTTTCGACAAAAGAGATAACACCCCCCCATTACGTCATGCTTCAGAAATGTGGAAAATGGTCCGTTTTCAAATGTTTTATTTTTGAACGTCAGTTCACATTTGTAGGTGGATCATCAGTGTTAGAGCTAAAATTAGCATGTTTAAAGTGATTTTCATGCTTCCAGGGGCCCAAAACACAAGATTTATGGAATGGTTAAAAGGGCATGAAAATGGCCAATTTACTCACTCTGAGTACTCAAAAAGGGTTTCTTCACCCCGGGAAGTTAATTAAATACCATTTGGAGGCATTTAATGTTCGAGCAAAAACGGCTGATTTTCGACAAAAGAGATAACACCCCCCCATTACGTCATGCTTCAGAAATGTGGAAAATGGTCCGTTTTCAAATGTTTTATTTTTGAACGTCAGTTCACATTTGTAGGTGGATCATCAGTGTTAGAGCTAAAATTAGCATGTTTAAAGTGATTTTCATGCTTCCAGGGGCCCAAAACACAAGATTTATGGAATGGTTAAAAGTGCATGAAAATGGCCAATTTACTCACTCTGAGTACTCAAAAAGTGTTTCTTCACCCCGGGAAGTTAATTAAATACCATTTGGAGGCATTTAATGTTCGAACAAAAACGGCTGATTTTCGACAAAAGAGATAACACCCTTCATTACGTCATGCTTCAGAAATGTGGAAAATGGTCCGTTTTCAAATGTTTTATTTTTGAACGTCAGTTCACATTTGTAGGTGGATCATCAGTGTTAGAGCTAAAATTAGCATGTTTAAAGTGATTTTCATGCTTCCAGGGGCTCGGGAAGTTAATTAAATACCATTTGGAGGCATTTAATGTTCGAGCAAAAACGGCTGATTTTCGACAAAAGAGATAACACCCCCCCATTACGTCATGCTTCAGAAATGTGGAAAATGGTCCGTTTTCAAATGTTTTATTTTTGAACGTCAGTTCACATTTGTAGGTGGATCATCAGTGTTAGAGCTAAAATTAGCATGTTTAAAGTGATTTTCATGCTTCCAGGGGCTCGGGAAGTGAAATAAATACCATTTGGAGGCATTTAATGTTCGAGCAAAAACGGCTGATTTTCGACAAAAGAGATAACAGCCCCCCATTACGTCATGCTTCAGAAATGTGGAAAATGGTCCGTTTTCAAATGTTTTATTTTTGAACGTCAGATCACATTTGTAGGTGGATCATCAGTGTTAGAGCTAAAATTAGCATGTTTAAAGTGATTTTCATGCTTCCAGGGGCTCGGGAAGTTAATTAAATACCATTTGGAGGCATTTAATGTTCGAGCAAAAACGGCTGATTTTCGACAATAGAGATAACACCCCCCCATTACGTCATGCTTCAGAAATGTGGAAAATAGTCCGTTTTCAAATGTTTTATTTTTGAACGTCAGTTCACATTTGTAGGTGGATCATCAGTGTTAGAGCTAAAATTAGCATGTTTAAAGTGATTTTCATGCTTCCAGGGGCTCGGGAAGTTAATTAAATACCATTTGGAGGCATTTAATGTTCGAGCAAAAACGGCTGATTTTCGACAAAAGAGATAACACCCCCCCATTACGTCATGCTTCAGAAATGTGGAAAATGGTCCGTTTTCAAATGTTTTATTTTTGAACGTCAGTTCACATTTGTAGGTGGATCATCAGTGTTAGAGCTAAAATTAGCATGTTTAAAGTGATTTTCATGCTTCCAGGGGCTCGGGAAGTTAATGAAATACCATTTGGAGGCATTTAATGTTCGAGCAAAAACGGCTGATTTTCGACAAAAGAGATAACACCCCCCCATTACGTCATGCTTCAGAAATGTGGAAAATGGTCCGTTTTCAAATGTTTTATTTTTGAACGTCAGTTCACATTTGTAGGTGGATCATCAGTGTTAGAGCTAAAATTAGCATGTTTAAAGTGATTTTCATGCTTCCAGGGGCTCGGGAAGTTAATTAAATACCATTTGGAGGCATTTAATGTTCGAGCAAAAACGGCTGATTTTCGACAAAAGAGATAACACCCCCCCATTACGTCATGCTTCAGAAATATGGAAAATGGTCCGTTTTCAAATGTTTTATTTTTGAACGTCAGTTCACATTTGTAGGTGGATCATCAGTGTTAGAGCTAAAATTAGCATGTTTAAAGTGATTTTCATGCTTCCAGGGGCTCGGGAAGTTAATTAAATACCATTTGGAGGCATTTATTGTTCGAGCAAAAACGGCTGATTTTCGACAAAAGAGATAACACCCCCCATTACGTCATGCTTCAGAAATGTGGAAAATGGTCCGTTTTCAAATGTTTTATTTTTGAACGTCAGTTCACATTTGTAGGTGGATCATCAGTGTTAGAGCTAAAATTAGCATGTTTAAAGTGATTTTCATGCTTCCAGGGGCCCAAAACACAAGATTTATGGAATGGTTAAAAGTGCATGAAAATGGCCAATTTACTCACTCTGAGTACTCAAAAAGGGTTTCTTCACCCCGGGAAGTTAATTAAATACCATTTGGAGGCATTTAATGTTCGAGCATAAACGGCTGATTTTCGACAAAAGAGATAACACCCCCCCATTACGTCATGCTTCAGAAATGTGGAAAATGGTCCGTTTTCAAATGTTTTATTTTTGAACGTCAGTTCACATTTGTAGGTGGATCATCAGTGTTAGAGCTAAAAATAGCATGTTTAAAGTGATTTTCATGCTTCCAGGGGCCCAAAACACAAGATTTATGGAATGGTTAAAAGTGCATGAAAATGGCCAATTTACTCACTCTGAGTACTCAAAAAGGGTTTCTTCACCCCGGGAAGTTAATTAAATACCATTTGGAGGCATTTAATGTTCGAGCAAAAACGGCTGATTTTCGACAAAAGAGATAACACCCTTCATTACGTCATGCTTCAGAAATGTGGAAAATGGTCCGTTTTCAAATGTTATATTTTTGAACGTCAGTTCACATTTGTAGGTGGATCATCAGTGTTAGAGCTAAAATTAGCATGTTTAAAGTGATTTTCATGCTTCCAGGGGCTCGGGAAGTGAAATAAATACCATTTGAAGGCATTTAATGTTGGAGCAAAAACGGCTGATTTTCGACAAAAGAGATAACACCCCCCCATTACGTCATGCTTCAGAAATGTGGAAAATGGTCCGTTTTCAAATGTTTTATTTTTGAACGTCAGTTCACATTTGTAGGTGGATCATCAGTGTTAGAGCTAAAATTAGCATGTTTAAAGTGATTTTCATGCTTCCAGGGGCTCGGGAAGTGAAATAAATACCATTTGGAGGCATTTAATGTTCGAGCAAAAACGGCTGATTTTCGACAAAAGAGATAACCCCCCCCCATTACGTCATGCTTCAGAAATGTGGAAAATGGTCCGTTTTCAAATGTTTTATTTTTGAACGTCAGTTCACATTTGTAGGTGGATCATCAGTGTTAGAGCTAAAATTAGCATGTTTAAAGTGATTTTCATGCTTCCAGGGGCTCGGGAAGTGAAATAAATACCATTTGGAGGCATTTAATGTTGGAGCAAAAACGGCTGATTTTCGACAAAAGAGATAACACCCCCCCATTACGTCATGCTTCAGAAATGTGGAAAATGGTCCGTTTTCAAATGTTTTATTTTTGAACGTCAGTTCACATTTGTAGGTGGATCATCAGTGTTAGAGCTAAAATTAGCATGTTTAAAGTGATTTTCATGCTTCCAGGGGCTCGGGAAGTTAATTAAATACCATTTGGAGGCATTTAATGTTCGAGCAAAAACGGCTGATTTTCGACAAAAGAGATAACACCCCCCCATTACGTCATGCTTCAGAAATGTGGAAAATGGTCCGTTTTCAAATGTTTTATTTTTGAACGTCAGTTCACATTTGTAGGTGGATCATCAGTGTTAGAGCTAAAATTAGCATGTTTAAAGTGATTTTCATGCTTCCAGGGGCCCGGGAAGTGAAATAAATACCATTTGGAGGCATTTAATGTTCGAGCAAAAACGGCTGATTTTCGACAAAAGAGATAACCCCCCCCCCATTACGTCATGCTTCAGAAATGTGGAAAATGGTCCGTTTTCAAATGTTTTATTTTTGAACGTCAGTTCACATTTGTAGGTGGGTCATCAGTGTTAGAGCTAAAATTAGCATGTTTAAAGTGATTTTCATGCTTCCAGGGGCTCGGGAAGTGAAATAAATACCATTTGGAGGCATTTAATGTTCGAGCAAAAACGGCTGATTTTTGACAAAAGAGATAACACCCCCCCATTACGTCATGCTTCAGAAATGTGGAAAATGGTCCGTTTTCAAATGTTTTATTTTTGAACGTCAGTTCACATTTGTAGGTGGATCATCAGTGTTAGAGCTAAAAATAGCATGTTTAAAGTGATTTTCATGCTTCCAGGGGCCCAAAACACAAGATTTATGGAATGGTTAAAAGTGCATGAAAATGGCCAATTTACTCACTCTGAGTACTCAAAAAGGGTTTCTTCACCCCGGGAAGTTAATTAAATACCATTTGGAGGCATTTAATGTTCGAGCAAAAACGGCTGATTTTCGACAAACGAGATAACACCCTTCATTACGTCATGCTTCAGAAATGTGGAAAATGGTCCGTTTTCAAATGTTTTATTTTTGAACGTCAGTTCACATTTGTAGGTGGATCATCAGTGTTAGAGCTAAAATTAGCATGTTTAAAGTGATTTTCATGCTTCCAGGGGCTCGGGAAGTGAAATAAATACCATTTGGAGGCATTTAATGTTGGAGCAAAAACGGCTGATTTTCGACAAAAGAGATAACACCCCCCCATTACGTCATGCTTCAGAAATGTGGAAAATGGTCCGTTTTCAAATGTTTTATTTTTGAACGTCAGTTCACATTTGTAGGTGGATCATCAGTGTTAGAGCTAAAATTAGCATGTTTAAAGTGATTTTCATGCTTCCAGGGGCTCGGGAAGTTAATTAAATACCATTTGGAGGCATTTAATGTTCGAGCAAAAACGGCTGATTTTCGACAAAAGAGATAACACCCCCCCATTACGTCATGCTTCAGAAATGTGGAAAATGGTCCGTTTTCAAATGTTTTATTTTTGAACGTCAGTTCACATTTGTAGGTGGATCATCAGTGTTAGAGCTAAAATTAGCATGTTTAAAGTGATTTTCATGCTTCCAGGGGCTCGGGAAGTGAAATAAATACCATTTGGAGGCATTTAATGTTCGAGCAAAAACGGCTGATTTTCGACAAAAGAGATAACCCCCCCCCCATTACGTCATGCTTCAGAAATGTGGAAAATGGTCCGTTTTCAAATGTTTTATTTTTGAACGTCAGTTCACATTTGTAGGTGGATCATCAGTGTTAGAGCTAAAATTAGCATGTTTAAAGTGATTTTCATGCTTCCAGGGGCTCGGGAAGTTAATTAAATACCATTTGGAGGCATTTAATGTTCGAGCAAAAACGGCTGATTTTTGACAAAAGAGATAACACCCCCCCATTACGTCATGCTTCAGAAATGTGGAAAATGGTCCGTTTTCAAATGTTTTATTTTTGAACGTCAGTTCACATTTGTAGGTGGATCATCAGTGTTAGAGCTAAAATTAGCATGTTTAAAGTGATTTTCATGCTTCCAGGGGCCCAAAACACAAGATTTATGGAATGGTTAAAAGTGCATGAAAATGGCCAATTTACTCACTCTGAGTTCTCAAAAAGGGTTTCTTCGCCCCGGGAAGTTAATTAAATACCATTTGGAGGCATTTAATGTTCGAGCAAAAACGGCTGATTTTCGACAAAAGAGATAACACCCTTCATTACGTCATGCTTCAGAAATGTGGAAAATGGTCCGTTTTCAAATGTTTTATTTTTGAACGTCAGTTCACATTTGTAGGTGGATCATCAGTGTTAGAGCTAAAATTAGCATGTTTAAAGTGATTTTCATGCTTCCAGGGGCTCGGGAAGTGAAATAAATACCATTTGGAGGCATTTAATGTTGGAGCAAAAACGGCTGATTTTCGACAAAAGAGATAACACCCCCCCATTACGTCATGCTTCAAAAATGTGGAAAATGGTCCGTTTTCAAATGTTTTATTTTTGAACGTCAGTTCACATTTGTAGGTGGATCATCAGTGTTAGAGCTAAAATTAGCATGTTTAAAGTGATTTTCATGCTTCCAGGGGCTCGGGAAGTTAATTAAATACCATTTGGAGGCATTTAATGTTCGAGCAAAAACGGCTGATTTTCGACAAAAGAGATAACACCCCCCCATTACGTCATGCTTCAGAAATGTGGAAAATGGTCCGTTTTCAAATGTTTTATTTTTGAACGTCAGTTCACATTTGTAGGTGGATCATCAGTGTTAGAGCTAAAATTAGCATGTTTAAAGTGATTTTCATGCTTCCAGGGGCTCGGGAAGTGAAATAAATACCATTTGGAGGCATTTAATGTTCGAGCAAAAACGGCTGATTTTCGACAAAAGAGATAACCCCCCCCCCCATTACGTCATGCTTCAGAAATGTGGAAAATGGTCCGTTTTCAAATGTTTTATTTTTGAACGTCAGTTCACATTTGTAGGTGGATCATCAGTGTTAGAGCTAAAATTAGCATGTTTAAAGTGATTTTCATGCTTCCAGGGGCTCGGGAAGTTAATTAAATACCATTTGGAGGCATTTAATGTTCGAACAAAAACGGCTGATTTTTGACAAAAGAGATAACACCCCCCCATTACGTCATGCTTCAGAAATGTGGAAAATGGTCCGTTTTCAAATGTTTTATTTTTGAACGTCAGTTCACATTTGTAGGTGGATCATCAGTGTTAGAGCTAAAATTAGCATGTTTAAAGTGATTTTCATGCTTCCAGGGGCCCAAAACACAAGATTTATGGAATGGTTAAAAGTGCATGAAAATGGCCAATTTACTCACTCTGAGTTCTCAAAAAGGGTTTCTTCGCCCCGGGAAGTTAATTAAATACCATTTGGAGGCATTTAATGTTCGAGCAAAAACGGCTGATTTTCGACAAAAGAGATAACACCCCCCCATTACGTCATGCTTCAGAAATGTGGAAAATGGTCAGTTTTCAAATGTTTTATTTTTGAACGTCAGTTCACATTTGTTGGTGGATCATCAGTGTTAGAGCTAAAATTAGCATGTTTAAAGTGATTTTCATGCTTCCAGGGGCTCGGGAAGTGAAATAAATACCATTTGGAGGCATTTAATGTTCGAGCAAAAACGGCTGATTTTCGACAAAAGAGATAACACCCCCCCATTACGTCATGCTTCAAAAATGTGGAAAATGGTCCGTTTTCAAATGTTTTATTTTTGAACGTCAATTCAAATTTGTAGGTGGATCATCAGTGTTAGAGCTAAAATTAGCATGTTTAAAGTGATTTTCATGCTTCCAGGGGCTCGGGAAGTTAATTAAATACCATTTGGAGGCATTTAATGTTCGAGCAAAAACGGCTGATTTTCGACAAAAGAGATAACACCCCCCCATTACGTCATGCTTCAGAAATGTGGAAAATGGTCCATTTTCAAATGTTTTATTTTAGAACGTCAGTTCACATTTGTAGGTGGATCATCAGTGTTAGAGCTAAAATTAGCATGTTTAAAGTGATTTTCATGCTTCCAGGGGCCCAAAACACAAGATTTATGGAATGGTTAAAAGTGCATGAAAATGGCCAATTTACTCACTCTGAGTACTCAAAAAGGGTTTCTTCACCCCGGGAAGTTAATTAAATACCATTTGGAGGCATTTAATGTTCGAGCAAAAACGGCTGATTTTCGACAAAAGAGATAACACCCCCCCATTACGTCATGCTTCAGAAATGTGGAAAATGGTCCTTTTTCAAATGTTTTATTTTTGAACGTCAGTTCACATTTGTAGGTGGATCATCAGTGTTAGAGCTAAAATTAGCATGTTTAAAGTGATTTTCATGCTTCCAGGGGCCCAAAACACAAGATTTATGGAATGGTTAAAAGTGCATGAAAATGGCCAATTTACTCACTCTGAGTACTCAAAAAGGGTTTCTTCACCCCGGGAAGTTAATTAAATACCATTTGGAGGCATTTAATGTTTGAACAAAAACGGCTGATTTTCGACAAAAGAGATAACACCCTTCATTACGTCATGCTTCAGAAATGTCGAAAATGGTCCGTTTTCAAATGTTTTATTTTTGAACGTCAGTTCACATTTGTAGGTGGATCATCAGTGTTAGAGCTAAAATTAGCATGTTTAAAGTGATTTTCATGCTTCCAGGGGCTCGGGAAGTTAATTAAATACCATTTGGAGGCATTTAATGTTCGAGCAAAAACGGCTGATTTTCGACAAAAGAGATAACACCCCCCCATTACGTCATGCTTCAGAAATGTGGAAAATGGTCCGTTTTCAAATGTTTTATTTTTGAACGTCAGTTCACATTTGTAGGTGGATCATCAGTGTTAGAGCTAAAATTAGCATGTTTAAAGTAATTTTCATGCTTCCAGGGGCCCAAAACACAAGATTTATGGAATGGTTAAAAGGGCATGAAAATGGCCAATTTACTCACTCTGAGTACTCAAAAAGGGTTTCTTCACCCCGGGAAGTTAATTAAATACCATTTGGAGGCATTTAATGTTCGAGCAAAAACGGCTGATTTTCGACAAAAGAGATAACACCCCCCCATTACGTCATGCTTCAGAAATGTGGAAAATGGTCCGTTTTCAAATGTTTTATTTTTGAACGTCAGTTCACATTTGTAGGTGGATCATCAGTGTTAGAGCTAAAATTAGCATGTTTAAAGTGATTTTCATGCTTCCAGGGGCCCAAAACACAAGATTTATGGAATGGTTAAAAGTGCATGAAAATGGCCAATTTACTCACTCTGAGTACTCAAAAAGGGTTTCTTCACCCCGGGAAGTTAATTAAATACCATTTGGAGGCATTTAATGTTCGAACAAAAACGGCTGATTTTCGACAAAAGAGATAACACCCTTCATTACGTCATGCTTCAGAAATGTGGAAAATGGTCCGTTTTCAAATGTTTTATTTTTGAACGTCAGTTCACATTTGTAGGTGGATCATCAGTGTTAGAGCTAAAATTAGCATGTTTAAAGTGATTTTCATGCTTCCAGGGGCTCGGGAAGTTAATTAAATACCATTTGGAGGCATTTAATGTTCGAGCAAAAACGGCTGATTTTCGACAAAAGAGATAACACCCCCCCATTACGTCATGCTTCAGAAATGTGGAAAATGGTCCGTTTTCAAATGTTTTATTTTTGAACGTCAATTCACATTTGTAGGTGGATCATCAGTGTTAGAGCTAAAATTAGCATGTTTAAAGTGATTTTCATGCTTCCAGGGGCTCGGGAAGTGAAATAAATACCATTTGGAGGCATTTAATGTTCGAGCAAAAACGGCTGATTTTCGACAAAAGAGATAACAGCCCCCCATTACGTCATGCTTCAGAAATGTGGAAAATGGTCCGTTTTCAAATGTTTTATTTTTGAACGTCAGTTCACATTTGTAGGTGGATCATCAGTGTTAGAGCTAAAATTAGCATGTTTAAAGTGATTTTCATGCTTCCAGGGGCTCGGGAAGTTAATTAAATACCATTTGGAGGCATTTAATGTTCGAGCAAAAACGGCTGATTTTCGACAATAGAGATAACACCCCCCCATTACGTCATGCTTCAGAAATGTGGAAAATAGTCCGTTTTCAAATGTTTTATTTTTGAACGTCAGTTCACATTTGTAGGTGGATCATCAGTGTTAGAGCTAAAATTAGCATGTTTAAAGTGATTTTCATGCTTCCAGGGGCTCGGGAAGTTAATTAAATACCATTTGGAGGCATTTAATGTTCGAGCAAAAACGGCTGATTTTCGACAAAAGAGATAACACCCCCCCATTACGTCATGCTTCAGAAATGTGGAAAATGGTCCGTTTTCAAATGTTTTATTTTTGAACGTCAGTTCACATTTGTAGGTGGATCATCAGTGTTAGAGCTAAAATTAGCATGTTTAAAGTGATTTTCATGCTTCCAGGGGCTCGGGAAGTTAATGAAATACCATTTGGAGGCATTTAATGTTCGAGCAAAAACGGCTGATTTTCGACAAAAGAGATAACACCCCCCCATTACGTCATGCTTCAGAAATGTGGAAAATGGTCCGTTTTCAAATGTTTTATTTTTGAACGTCAGTTCACATTTGTAGGTGGATCATCAGTGTTAGAGCTAAAATTAGCATGTTTAAAGTGATTTTCATGCTTCCAGGGGCTCGGGAAGTTAATTAAATACCATTTGGAGGCATTTAATGTTCGAGCAAAAACGGCTGATTTTCGACAAAAGAGATAACACCCCCCCATTACGTCATGCTTCAGAAATATGGAAAATGGTCCGTTTTCAAATGTTTTATTTTTGAACGTCAGTTCACATTTGTAGGTGGATCATCAGTGTTAGAGCTAAAATTAGCATGTTTAAAGTGATTTTCATGCTTCCAGGGGCTCGGGAAGTTAATTAAATACCATTTGGAGGCATTTATTGTTCGAGCAAAAACGGCTGATTTTCGACAAAAGAGATAACACCCCCCATTACGTCATGCTTCAGAAATGTGGAAAATGGTCCGTTTTCAAATGTTTTATTTTTGAACGTCAGTTCACATTTGTAGGTGGATCATCAGTGTTAGAGCTAAAATTAGCATGTTTAAAGTGATTTTCATGCTTCCAGGGGCCCAAAACACAAGATTTATGGAATGGTTAAAAGTGCATGAAAATGGCCAATTTACTCACTCTGAGTACTCAAAAAGGGTTTCTTCACCCCGGGAAGTTAATTAAATACCATTTGGAGGCATTTAATGTTCGAGCATAAACGGCTGATTTTCGACAAAAGAGATAACACCCCCCCATTACGTCATGCTTCAGAAATGTGGAAAATGGTCCGTTTTCAAATGTTTTATTTTTGAACGTCAGTTCACATTTGTAGGTGGATCATCAGTGTTAGAGCTAAAAATAGCATGTTTAAAGTGATTTTCATGCTTCCAGGGGCCCAAAACACAAGATTTATGGAATGGTTAAAAGTGCATGAAAATGGCCAATTTACTCACTCTGAGTACTCAAAAAGGGTTTCTTCACCCCGGGAAGTTAATTAAATACCATTTGGAGGCATTTAATGTTCGAGCAAAAACGGCTGATTTTCGACAAAAGAGATAACACCCTTCATTACGTCATGCTTCAGAAATGTGGAAAATGGTCCGTTTTCAAATGTTATATTTTTGAACGTCAGTTCACATTTGTAGGTGGATCATCAGTGTTAGAGCTAAAATTAGCATGTTTAAAGTGATTTTCATGCTTCCAGGGGCTCGGGAAGTGAAATAAATACCATTTGAAGGCATTTAATGTTGGAGCAAAAACGGCTGATTTTCGACAAAAGAGATAACACCCCCCCATTACGTCATGCTTCAGAAATGTGGAAAATGGTCCGTTTTCAAATGTTTTATTTTTGAACGTCAGTTCACATTTGTAGGTGGATCATCAGTGTTAGAGCTAAAATTAGCATGTTTAAAGTGATTTTCATGCTTCCAGGGGCTCGGGAAGTGAAATAAATACCATTTGGAGGCATTTAATGTTCGAGCAAAAACGGCTGATTTTCGACAAAAGAGATAACCCCCCCCCATTACGTCATGCTTCAGAAATGTGGAAAATGGTCCGTTTTCAAATGTTTTATTTTTGAACGTCAGTTCACATTTGTAGGTGGATCATCAGTGTTAGAGCTAAAATTAGCATGTTTAAAGTGATTTTCATGCTTCCAGGGGCTCGGGAAGTGAAATAAATACCATTTGGAGGCATTTAATGTTGGAGCAAAAACGGCTGATTTTCGACAAAAGAGATAACACCCCCCCATTACGTCATGCTTCAGAAATGTGGAAAATGGTCCGTTTTCAAATGTTTTATTTTTGAACGTCAGTTCACATTTGTAGGTGGATCATCAGTGTTAGAGCTAAAATTAGCATGTTTAAAGTGATTTTCATGCTTCCAGGGGCTCGGGAAGTTAATTAAATACCATTTGGAGGCATTTAATGTTCGAGCAAAAACGGCTGATTTTCGACAAAAGAGATAACACCCCCCCATTACGTCATGCTTCAGAAATGTGGAAAATGGTCAGTTTTCAAATGTTTTATTTTTGAACGTCAGTTCACATTTGTTGGTGGATCATCAGTGTTAGAGCTAAAATTAGCATGTTTAAAGTGATTTTCATGCTTCCAGGGGCTCGGGAAGTGAAATAAATACCATTTGGAGGCATTTAATGTTCGAGCAAAAACGGCTGATTTTCGACAAAAGAGATAACACCCCCCCATTACGTCATGCTTCAGAAATGTGGAAAATGGTCCGTTTTCAAATGTTTTATTTTTGAACGTCAATTCACATTTGTAGGTGGATCATCAGTGTTAGAGCTAAAATTAGCATGTTTAAAGTGATTTTCATGCTTCCAGGGGCTCGGGAAGTTAATTAAATACCATTTGGAGGCATTTAATGTTCGAGCAAAAACGGCTGATTTTCGACAAAAGAGATAACACCCCCCCATTACGTCATGCTTCAGAAATGTGGAAAATGGTCCATTTTCAAATGTTTTATTTTAGAACGTCAGTTCACATTTGTAGGTGGATCATCAGTGTTAGAGCTAAAATTAGCATGTTTAAAGTGATTTTCATGCTTCCAGGGGCCCAAAACACAAGATTTATGGAATGGTTAAAAGTGCATGAAAATGGCCAATTTACTCACTCTGAGTACTCAAAAAGGGTTTCTTCACCCCGGGAAGTTAATTAAATACCATTTGGAGGCATTTAATGTTCGAGCAAAAACAGCTGATTTTCGACAAAAGAGATAACACCCCCCCATTACGTCATGCTTCAGAAATGTGGAAAATGGTCCTTTTTCAAATGTTTTATTTTTGAACGTCAGTTCACATTTGTAGGTGGATCATCAGTGTTAGAGCTAAAATTAGCATGTTTAAAGTGATTTTCATGCTTCCAGGGGCCCAAAACACAAGATTTATGGAATGGTTAAAAGTGCATGAAAATGGCCAATTTACTCACTCTGAGTACTCAAAAAGGGTTTCTTCACCCCGGGAAGTTAATTAAATACCATTTGGAGGCATTTAATGTTTGAACAAAAACGGCTGATTTTCGACAAAAGAGATAACACCCTTCATTACGTCATGCTTCAGAAATGTCGAAAATGGTCCGTTTTCAAATGTTTTATTTTTGAACGTCAGTTCACATTTGTAGGTGGATCATCAGTGTTAGAGCTAAAATTAGCATGTTTAAAGTGATTTTCATGCTTCCAGGGGCTCGGGAAGTTAATTAAATACCATTTGGAGGCATTTAATGTTCGAGCAAAAACGGCTGATTTTCGACAAAAGAGATAACACCCCCCCATTATGTCATGCTTCAGAAATGTGGAAAATGGTCCGTTTTCAAATGTTTTATTTTTGAACGTCAGTTCACATTTGTAGGTGGATCATCAGTGTTAGAGCTAAAATTAGCATGTTTAAAGTGATTTTCATGCTTCCAGGGGCCCAAAACACAAGATTTATGGAATGGTTAAAAGGGCATGAAAATGGCCAATTTACTCACTCTGAGTACTCAAAAAGGGTTTCTTCACCCCGGGAAGTTAATTAAATACCATTTGGAGGCATTTAATGTTCGAGCAAAAACGGCTGATTTTCGACAAAAGAGATAACACCCCCCCATTACGTCATGCTTCAGAAATGTGGAAAATGGTCCGTTTTCAAATGTTTTATTTTTGAACGTCAGTTCACATTTGTAGGTGGATCATCAGTGTTAGAGCTAAAATTAGCATGTTTAAAGTGATTTTCATGCTTCCAGGGGCCCAAAACACAAGATTTATGGAATGGTTAAAAGTGCATGAAAATGGCCAATTTACTCACTCTGAGTACTCAAAAAGGGTTTCTTCACCCCGGGAAGTTAATTAAATACCATTTGGAGGCATTTAATGTTCGAACAAAAACGGCTGATTTTCGACAAAAGAGATAACACCCTTCATTACGTCATGCTTCAGAAATGTGGAAAATGGTCCGTTTTCAAATGTTTTATTTTTGAACGTCAGTTCACATTTGTAGGTGGATCATCAGTGTTAGAGCTAAAATTAGCATGTTTAAAGTGATTTTCATGCTTCCAGGGGCTCGGGAAGTTAATTAAATACCATTTGGAGGCATTTAATGTTCGAGCAAAAACGGCTGATTTTCGACAAAAGAGATAACACCCCCCATTACGTCATGCTTCAGAAATGTGGAAAATGGTCCGTTTTCAAATGTTTTATTTTTGAACGTCAGTTCACATTTGTAGGTGGATCATCAGTGTTAGAGCTAAAATTAGCATGTTTAAAGTGATTTTCATGCTTCCAGGGGCTCGGGAAGTGAAATAAATACCATTTGGAGGCATTTAATGTTCGAGCAAAAACGGCTGATTTTCGACAAAAGAGATAACAGCCCCCCATTACGTCATGCTTCAGAAATGTGGAAAATGGTCCGTTTTCAAATGTTTTATTTTTGAACGTCAGTTCACATTTGTAGGTGGATCATCAGTGTTAGAGCTAAAATTAGCATGTTTAAAGTGATTTTCATGCTTCCAGGGGCTCGGGAAGTTAATTAAATACCATTTGGAGGCATTTAATGTTCGAGCAAAAACGGCTGATTTTCGACAATAGAGATAACACCCCCCCATTACGTCATGCTTCAGAAATGTGGAAAATAGTCCGTTTTCAAATGTTTTATTTTTGAACGTCAGTTCACATTTGTAGGTGGATCATCAGTGTTAGAGCTAAAATTAGCATGTTTAAAGTGATTTTCATGCTTCCAGGGGCTCGGGAAGTTAATTAAATACCATTTGGAGGCATTTAATGTTCGAGCAAAAACGGCTGATTTTCGACAAAAGAGATAACACCCCCCCATTACGTCATGCTTCAGAAATGTGGAAAATGGTCCGTTTTCAAATGTTTTATTTTTGAACGTCAGTTCACATTTGTAGGTGGATCATCAGTGTTAGAGCTAAAATTAGCATGTTTAAAGTGATTTTCATGCTTCCAGGGGCTCGGGAAGTTAATGAAATACCATTTGGAGGCATTTAATGTTCGAGCAAAAACGGCTGATTTTCGACAAAAGAGATAACACCCCCCCATTACGTCATGCTTCAGAAATGTGGAAAATGGTCCGTTTTCAAATGTTTTATTTTTGAACGTCAGTTCACATTTGTAGGTGGATCATCAGTGTTAGAGCTAAAATTAGCATGTTTAAAGTGATTTTCATGCTTCCAGGGGCTCGGGAAGTTAATTAAATACCATTTGGAGGCATTTAATGTTCGAGCAAAAACGGCTGATTTTCGACAAAAGAGATAACACCCCCCCATTACGTCATGCTTCAGAAATATGGAAAATGGTCCGTTTTCAAATGTTTTATTTTTGAACGTCAGTTCACATTTGTAGGTGGATCATCAGTGTTAGAGCTAAAATTAGCATGTTTAAAGTGATTTTCATGCTTCCAGGGGCTCGGGAAGTTAATTAAATACCATTTGGAGGCATTTATTGTTCGAGCAAAAACGGCTGATTTTCGACAAAAGAGATAACACCCCCCATTACGTCATGCTTCAGAAATGTGGAAAATGGTCCGTTTTCAAATGTTTTATTTTTGAACGTCAGTTCACATTTGTAGGTGGATCATCAGTGTTAGAGCTAAAATTAGCATGTTTAAAGTGATTTTCATGCTTCCAGGGGCCCAAAACACAAGATTTATGGAATGGTTAAAAGTGCATGAAAATGGCCAATTTACTCACTCTGAGTACTCAAAAAGGGTTTCTTCACCCCGGGAAGTTAATTAAATACCATTTGGAGGCATTTAATGTTCGAGCATAAACGGCTGATTTTCGACAAAAGAGATAACACCCCCCCATTACGTCATGCTTCAGAAATGTGGAAAATGGTCCGTTTTCAAATGTTTTATTTTTGAACGTCAGTTCACATTTGTAGGTGGATCATCAGTGTTAGAGCTAAAAATAGCATGTTTAAAGTGATTTTCATGCTTCCAGGGGCCCAAAACACAAGATTTATGGAATGGTTAAAAGTGCATGAAAATGGCCAATTTACTCACTCTGAGTACTCAAAAAGGGTTTCTTCACCCCGGGAAGTTAATTAAATACCATTTGGAGGCATTTAATGTTCGAGCAAAAACGGCTGATTTTCGACAAAAGAGATAACACCCTTCATTACGTCATGCTTCAGAAATGTGGAAAATGGTCCGTTTTCAAATGTTTTATTTTTGAACGTCAGTTCACATTTGTAGGTGGATCATCAGTGTTAGAGCTAAAATTAGCATGTTTAAAGTGATTTTCATGCTTCCAGGGGCTCGGGAAGTGAAATAAATACCATTTGGAGGCATTTAATGTTGGAGCAAAAACGGCTGAT
Organism: Lissotriton vulgaris; assembly: GCF_964263255.1. NCBI lineage: Eukaryota > Metazoa > Chordata > Amphibia > Caudata > Salamandridae > Lissotriton > Lissotriton vulgaris. The sequence continues at coordinate 458,617 of NW_028246241.1, read as the reverse complement.
TTTCGACAAAAGAGATAACACCCCCCCATTACGTCATGCTTCAGAAATGTGGAAAATGGTCCGTTTTCAAATGTTTTATTTTTGAACGTCAGTTCACATTTGTAGGTGGATCATCAGTGTTAGAGCTAAAATTAGCATGTTTAAAGTGATTTTCATGCTTCCAGGGGCTCGGGAAGTGAAATAAATACCATTTGGAGGCATTTAATGTTCGAGCAAAAACGGCTGATTTTCGACAAAAGAGATAACACCCCCCATTACGTCATGCTTCAGAAATGTGGAAAATGGTCCGTTTTCAAATGTTTTATTTTTGAATGTCAGTTCACATTTGTAGGTGGATCATCAGTGTTAGAGCTAAAATTAGCATGTTTAAAGTGATTTTCATGCTTCCAGGGGCTCGGGAAGTTAATTAAATACCATTTGGAGGCATTTAATGTTCGAGCAAAAACGGCTGATTTTCGACAAAAGAGATAACACCCCCCCATTACGTCATGCTTCAGAAATATGGAAAATGGTCCGTTTTCAAATGTTTTATTTTTGAACGTCAGTTCACATTTGTAGGTGGATCATCAGTGTTAGAGCTAAAATTAGCATGTTTAAAGTGATTTTCATGCTTCCAGGGGCTCGGGAAGTTAATTAAATACCATTTGGAGGCATTTAATGTTCGAGCAAAAACGGCTGATTTTCGACAAAAGAGATAACACCCCCCCATTACGTCATGCTTCAGAAATGTGGAAAATGGTCCGTTTTCAAATGTTTTATTTTTGAACGTCAGTTCACATTTGTAGGTGGATCATCAGTGTTAGAGCTAAAATTAGCATGTTTAAAGTGATTTTCATGCTTCCAGGGGCTCGGGAAGTGAAATAAATACCATTTGGAGGCATTTAATGTTCGAGCAAAAACGGCTGATTTTCGACAAAAGATATAACCCCCCCCCCCATTACGTCATGCTTCAGAAATGTGGAAAATGGTCCGTTTTCAAATGTTTTATTTTTGAACCTCAGTTCACATTGTAGGTGGATCATCAGTGTTAGAGCTAAAATTAGCATGTTTAAATTGATTTTCATGCTTCCAGGGGCTCGGGAAGTTAATTAAATACCATTTGGAGGCATTTAATGTTCGAGCAAAAACGGCTGATTTTTGACAAAAGAGATAACACCCCCCCATTACGTCATGCTTCAGAAATGTGGAAAATGGTCCGTTTTCAAATGTTTTATTTTTGAACGTCAGTTCACATTTGTAGGTGGATCATCAGTGTTAGAGCTAAAATTAGCATGTTTAAAGTGATTTTCATGCTTCCAGGGGCCCAAAACACAAGATTTATGGAATGGTTAAAAGTGCATGAAAATGGCCAATTTACTCACTCTGAGTTCTCAAAAAGGGTTTCTTCGCCCCGGGAAGTTAATTAAATACCATTTGGAGGCATTTAATGTTCGAGCAAAAACGGCTGATTTTCGACAAAAGAGATAACACCCCCCCATTACGTCATGCTTCAGAAATGTGGAAAATGGTCAGTTTTCAAATGTTTTATTTTTGAACGTCAGTTCACATTTGTTGGTGGATCATCAGTGTTAGAGCTAAAATTAGCATGTTTAAAGTGATTTTCATGCTTCCAGGGGCTCGGGAAGTGAAATAAATACCATTTGGAGGCATTTAATGTTTGAGCAAAAACGGCTGATTTTCGACAAAAGAGATAACACCCCCCCATTACGTCATGCTTCAGAAATGTGGAAAATGGTCCGTTTTCAAATGTTTTATTTTTGAACGTCAATTCACATTTGTAGGTGGATCATCAGTGTTAGAGCTAAAATTAGCATGTTTAAAGTGATTTTCATGCTTCCAGGGGCTCGGGAAGTTAATTAAATACCATTTGGAGGCATTTAATGTTCGAGCAAAAACGGCTGATTTTCGACAAAAGAGATAACACCCCCCCATTACGTCATGCTTCAGAAATGTGGAAAATGGTCCATTTTCAAATGTTTTATTTTAGAACGTCAGTTCACATTTGTAGGTGGATCATCAGTGTTAGAGCTAAAATTAGCATGTTTAAAGTGATTTTCATGCTTCCAGGGGCCCAAAACACAAGATTTATGGAATGGTTAAAAGTGCATGAAAATGGCCAATTTACTCACTCTGAGTACTCAAAAAGGGTTTCTTCACCCCGGGAAGTTAATTAAATACCATTTGGAGGCATTTAATGTTCGAGCAAAAACGGCTGATTTTCGACAAAAGAGATAACACCCCCCCATTACGTCATGCTTCAGAAATGTGGAAAATGGTCCTTTTTCAAATGTTTTATTTTTGAACGTCAGTTCACATTTGTAGGTGGATCATCAGTGTTAGAGCTAAAATTAGCATGTTTAAAGTGATTTTCATGCTTCCAGGGGCCCAAAACACAAGATTTATGGAATGGTTAAAAGTGCATGAAAATGGCCAATTTACTCACTCTGAGTACTCAAAAAGGGTTTCTTCACCCCGGGAAGTTAATTAAATACCATTTGGAGGCATTTAATGTTTGAACAAAAACGGCTGATTTTCGACAAAAGAGATAACACCCTTCATTACGTCATGCTTCAGAAATGTCGAAAATGGTCCGTTTTCAAATGTTTTATTTTTGAACGTCAGTTCACATTTGTAGGTGGATCATCAGTGTTAGAGCTAAAATTAGCATGTTTAAAGTGATTTTCATGCTTCCAGGGGCTCGGGAAGTTAATTAAATACCATTTGGAGGCATTTAATGTTCGAGCAAAAACGGCTGATTTTCGACAAAAGAGATAACACCCCCCCATTACGTCATGCTTCAGAAATGTGGAAAATGGTCCGTTTTCAAATGTTTTATTTTTGAACGTCAGTTCACATTTGTAGGTGGATCATCAGTGTTAGAGCTAAAATTAGCATGTTTAAAGTGATTTTCATGCTTCCAGGGGCCCAAAACACAAGATTTATGGAATGGTTAAAAGGGCATGAAAATGGCCAATTTACTCACTCTGAGTACTCAAAAAGGGTTTCTTCACCCCGGGAAGTTAATTAAATACCATTTGGAGGCATTTAATGTTCGAGCAAAAACGGCTGATTTTCGACAAAAGAGATAACACCCCCCCATTACGTCATGCTTCAGAAATGTGGAAAATGGTCCGTTTTCAAATGTTTTATTTTTGAACGTCAGTTCACATTTGTAGGTGGATCATCAGTGTTAGAGCTAAAATTAGCATGTTTAAAGTGATTTTCATGCTTCCAGGGGCCCAAAACACAAGATTTATGGAATGGTTAAAAGTGCATGAAAATGGCCAATTTACTCACTCTGAGTACTCAAAAAGGGTTTCTTCACCCCGGGAAGTTAATTAAATACCATTTGGAGGCATTTAATGTTCGAACAAAAACGGCTGATTTTCGACAAAAGAGATAACACCCTTCATTACGTCATGCTTCAGAAATGTGGAAAATGGTCCGTTTTCAAATGTTTTATTTTTGAACGTCAGTTCACATTTGTAGGTGGATCATCAGTGTTAGAGCTAAAATTAGCATGTTTAAAGTGATTTTCATGCTTCCAGGGGCTCGGGAAGTTAATTAAATACCATTTGGAGGCATTTAATGTTCGAGCAAAAACGGCTGATTTTCGACAAAAGAGATAACACCCCCCCATTACGTCATGCTTCAGAAATGTGGAAAATGGTCCGTTTTCAAATGTTTTATTTTTGAACGTCAGTTCACATTTGTAGGTGGATCATCAGTGTTAGAGCTAAAATTAGCATGTTTAAAGTGATTTTCATGCTTCCAGGGGCTCGGGAAGTGAAATAAATACCATTTGGAGGCATTTAATGTTCGAGCAAAAACGGCTGATTTTCGTCAAAAGAGATAACACCCCCCCATTACGTCATGCTTCAGAAATGTGGAAAATGGTCCGTTTTCAAATGTTTTATTTTTGAACGTCAGTTCACATTTGTAGGTGGATCATCAGTGTTAGAGCTAAAATTAGCATGTTTAAAGTGATTTTCATGCTTCCAGGGGCTCGGGAAGTTAATTAAATACCATTTGGAGGCATTTAATGTTCGAGCAAAAACGGCTGATTTTCGACAAAAGAGATAACACCCCCCCATTACGTCATGCTTCAGAAATGTGGAAAATGGTCCGTTTTCAAATGTTTTATTTTTGAACGTCAGTTCACATTTGTAGGTGGATCATCAGTGTTAGAGCTAAAATTAGCATGTTTAAAGTGATTTTCATGCTTCCAGGGGCCCAAAACACAAGATTTATGGAATGGTTAAAAGTGCATGAAAATGGCCAATTTACTCACTCTGAGTTCTCAAAAAGGGTTTCTTCACCCCGGGAAGTTAATTAAATACCATTTGGAGGCATTTAATGTTCGAGCAAAAACGGCTGATTTTCGACAAAAGAGATAACACCCCCCCATTACGTCATGCTTCAGAAATGTGGAAAATGGTCCGTTTTCAAAAGTTTTATTTTTGAACGTCAGTTCACATTTGTTGGTGGATCATCAGTGTTAGAGCTAAAATTAGCATGTTTAAAGTGATTTTCATGCTTCCAGGGGCTCGGGAAGTGAAATAAATACCATTTGTAGGCATTTAATGTTCGAGCAAAAACGGCTGATTTTCGACAAAAGAGATAACACCCCCCATTACGTCATGCTTCAGAAATGTGGAAAATGGTCCGTTTTCAAATGTTTTATTTTTGAACGTCAGTTCACATTTGTAGGTGGATCATCAGTGTTAGAGCTAAAATTAGCAAGTTTAAAGTGATTTTCATGCTTCCAGGGGCTCGGGAAGTTAATTAAATACCATTTGGAGGCATTTAATGTTCGAGCAAAAACGGCTGATTTTCGACAAAAGAGATAACACCCCCCCATTACGTCATGCTTCAGAAATGTGGAAAATGGTCCGTTTTCAAATGTTTTATTTTAGAACGTCAGTTCACATTTGCAGGTGGATCATCAGTGTTAGAGCTAAAATTAGCATGTTTAAAGTGATTTTCATGCTTCCAGGGGCCCAAAACACAAGATTTATGGAATGGTTAAAAGTGCATGAAAATGGCCAATTTACTCACTCTGAGTACTCAAAAAGGGTTTCTTCACCCCGGGAAGTTAATTAAATACCATTTGGAGGCATTTAATGTTCGAGCAAAAACGGCTGATTTTCGACAAAAGAGATAACACCCCCCCATTACGTCATGCTTCAGAAATGTGGAAAATGGTCCGTTTTCAAATGTTTTATTTTTGAACGTCAGTTCACATTTGTAGGTGGATCATCAGTGTTAGAGCTAAAATTAGCATGTTTAAAGTGATTTTCATGCTTCCAGGGGCCCAAAACACAAGATTTATGGAATGGTTAAAAGTGCATGAAAATGGCCAATTTACTCACTCTGAGTACTCAAAAAGGGTTTCTTCACCCCGGGAAGTTAATTAAATACCATTTGGAGGCATTTAATGTTCGAGCAAAAACGGCTGATTTTCGACAAAAGAGATAACACCCCCCCATTACGTCATGCTTCAGAAATGTGGAAAATGGTCCGTTTTCAAATGTTTTATTTTTGAACGTCAGTTCACATTTGTAGGTGGATCATCAGTGTTAGAGCCAAAATTAGCATGTTTAAAGTGATTTTCATGCTTCCAGGGGCCCAAAACACAAGATTTATGGAATGGTTAAAAGTGCATGAAAATGGCCAATTTACTCACTCTGAGTACTCAAAAAGGGTTTCTTCACCCCGGGAAGTTAATTAAATACCATTTGGAGGCATTTAATGTTCGAACAAAAACGGCTGATTTTCGACAAAAGAGATAACACCCTTCATTACGTCATGCTTCAGAAATGTCGAAAATGGTCCGTTTTCAAATGTTTTATTTTTGAACGTCAGTTCACATTTGTAGGTGGATCATCAGTGTTAGAGCTAAAATTAGCATGTTTAAAGTGATTTTCATGCTTCCAGGGGCTCGGGAAGTTAATTAAATACCATTTGGAGGCATTTAATGTTCGAGCAAAAACGGCTGATTTTCGACAAAAGAGATAACACCCCCCCATTACGTCATGCTTCAGAAATGTGGAAAATGGTCCGTTTTCAAATGTTTTATTTTTGAACGTCAGTTCACATTTGTAGGTGGATCATCAGTGTTAGAGCTAAAATTAGCATGTTTAAAGTGATTTTCATGCTTCCAGGGGCCCAAAACACAAGATTTATGGAATGGTTAAAAGTGCATGAAAATGGCCAATTTACTCACTCTGAGTACTCAAAAAGGGTTTCTTCACCCCGGGAAGTTAATTAAATACCATTTGGAGGCATTTAATGTTCGAGCAAAAACGGCTGATTTTCGACAAAAGAGATAACACCCCCCCATTACGTCATGCTTCAGAAATGTGGAAAATGGTCCGTTTTCAAATGTTTTATTTTTGAACGTCAGTTCACATTTGTAGGTGGATCATCAGTGTTAGAGCTAAAATTAGCATGTTTAAAGTGATTTTCATGCTTCCAGGGGCCCAAAACACAAGATTTATGGAATGGTTAAAAGTGCATGAAAATGGCCAATTTACTCACTCTGAGTACTCAAAAAGGGTTTCTTCACCCCGGGAAGTTAATTAAATACCATTTGGAGGCATTTAATGTTCGAACAAAAACGGCTGATTTTCGACAAAAGAGATAACACCCTTCATTACGTCATGCTTCAGAAATGTGGAAAATGGTCCGTTTTCAAATGTTTTATTTTTGAACGTCAGTTCACATTTGTAGGTGGATCATCAGTGTAAGAGCTAAAATTAGCATGTTTAAAGTGATTTTCATGCTTCCAGGGGCTCGGGAAGTTAATGAAATACCATTTGGAGGCATTTAATGTTCGAGCAAAAACGGCTGATTTTCGACAAAAGAGCTAACACCCCCCCATTACGTCATGCTTCAGAAATGTGGAAAATGGTCCGTTTTCAAATGTTTTATTTTTGAACGTCAGTTCACATTTGTAGGTGGATCATCAGTGTTAGAGCTAAAATTAGCATGTTTAAAGTGATTTTCATGCTTCCAGGGGCCCAAAACACAAGATTTATGGAATGGTTAAAAGTGCATGAAAATGGCCAATTTACTCACTCTGAGTACTCAAAAAGGGTTTCTTCACCCCGGGAAGTTAATTAAATACCATTTGGAGGCATTTAATGTTCGAGCAAAAATGGCTGATTTTCGACAAAAGAGATAACACCCCCCCATTACGTCATGCTTCAGAAATGTGGAAAATGGTCCGTTTTCAAATGTTTTATTTTTGAACGTCAGTTCACATTTGTAGGTGGATCATCAGTGTTAGAGCTAAAATTAGCATGTTTAAAGTGATTTTCATGCTTCCAGGGGCCCAAAACACAAGATTTATGGAATGGTTAAAAGTGCATGAAAATGGCCAATTTACTCACTCTGAGTACTCAAAAAGGGTTTCTTCACCCCGGGAAGTTAATTAAATACCATTTGGAGGCATTTAATGTTCGAACAAAAACGGCTGATTTTCGACAAAAGAGATAACACCCTTCATTACGTCATGCTTCAGAAATGTCGAAAATGGTCCGTTTTCAAATGTTTTATTTTTGAACGTCAGTTCACATTTGTAGGTGGATCATCAGTGTTAGAGCTAAAATTAGCATGTTTAAAGTGATTTTCATGCTTCCAGGGGCTCGGGAAGTTAATTAAATACCATTTGGAGGCATTTAATGTTCGAGCAAAAACGGCTGATTTTCGACAAAAGAGATAACACCCCCCCATTACGTCATGCTTCAGAAATGTGGAAAATGGTCCGTTTTCAAATGTTTTATTTTTGAACGTCAGTTCACATTTGTAGGTGGATCATCAGTGTTAGAGCTAAAATTAGCATGTTTAAAGTGATTTTCATGCTTCCAGGGGCCCAAAACACAAGATTTATGGAATGGTTAAAAGTGCATGAAAATGGCCAATTTACTCACTCTGAGTACTCAAAAAGGGGTTCTTCACCCCGGGAAGTTAATTAAATACCATTTGGAGGCATTTAATGTTCGAGCAAAAACGGCTGATTTTCGACAAAAGAGATAACACCCCCCCATTACGTCATGCTTCAGAAATGTGGAAAATGGTCCGTTTTCAAATGTTTTATTTTTGAACGTCAGTTCACATTTGTAGGTGGATCATCAGTGTTAGAGCTAAAATTAGCATGTTTAAAGTGATTTTCATGCTTCCAGGGGCCCAAAACACAAGATTTATGGAATGGTTAAAAGTGCATGAAAATGGCCAATTTACTCACTCTGAGTACTCAAAAAGGGTTTCTTCACCCCGGGAAGTTAATTAAATACCATTTGGAGGCATTTAATGTTCGAACAAAAGCGGCTGATTTTCGACAAAAGAGATAACACCCTTCATTACGTCATGCTTCAGAAATGTGGAAAATGGTCCGTTTTCAAATGTTTTATTTTTGAACGTCAGTTCACATTTGTAGGTGGATCATCAGTGTTAGAGCTAAAATTAGCATGTTTAAAGTGATTTTCATGCTTCCAGGGGCTCGGGAAGTTAATGAAATACCATTTGGAGGCATTTAATGTTCGAGCAAAAACGGCTGATTTTCGACAAAAGAGCTAACACCCCCCCATTACGTCATGCTTCAGAAATGTGGAAAATGGTCCGTTTTCAAATGTTTTATTTTTGAACGTCAGTTCACATTTGTAGGTGGATCATCAGTGTTAGAGCTAAAATTAGCATGTTTAAAGTGATTTTCATGCTTCCAGGGGCCCAAAACACAAGATTAATGGAATGGTTAAAAGTGCATGAAAATGGCCAATTTACTCACTCTGAGTACTCAAAAAGGGTTTCTTCACCCCGGGAAGTTAATTAAATACCATTTGGAGGCATTTAATGTTCGAGCAAAAATGGCTGATTTTCGACAAAAGAGATAACACCCCCCCATTACGTCATGCTTCAGAAATGTGGAAAATGGTCCGTTTTCAAATGTTTTATTTTTGAACGTCAGTTCACATTTGTAGGTGGATCATCAGTGTTAGAGCTAAAATTAGCATGTTTAAAGTGATTTTCATGCTTCCAGGGGCCCAAAACACAAGATTTATGGAATGGTTAAAAGTGCATGAAAATGGCCAATTTACTCACTCTGAGTACTCAAAAAGGGTTTCTTCACCCCGGGAAGTTAATTAAATACCATTTGGAGGCATTTAATGTTCGAGCAAAAACGGCTGATTTTCGACAAAAGAGATAACACCCCCCCATTACGTCATGCTTCAGAAATGTGGAAAATGGTCCGTTTTCAAATGTTTTATTTTTGAACGTCAGTTCACATTTGTAGGTGGATCATCAGTGTTAGAGCTAAAATTAGCATGTTTAAAGTGATTTTCATGCTTCCAGGGGCCCAAAACACAAGATTTATGGAATGGTTAAAAGTGCATGAAAATGGCCAATTTACTCACTCTGAGTACTCAAAAAGGGTTTCTTCACCCCGGGAAGTTAATTAAATACCATTTGGAGGCATTTAATGTTCGAGCAAAAACGGCTGATTTTCGACAAAAGAGATAACACCCCCCCATTACGTCATGCTTCAGAAATGTGGAAAATGGTCCGTTTTCAAATGTTTTATTTTTGAACGTCAGTTCACATTTGTAGGTGGATCATCAGTGTTAGAGCTAAAATTAGCATGTTTAAAGTGATTTTCATGCTTCCAGGGGCTCGGGAAGTTAATTAAATACCATTTGGAGGCATTTAATGTTCGAGCAAAAACGGCTGATTTTCGACAAAAGAGATAACACCCCCCCATTACGTCATGCTTCAGAAATGTGGAAAATGGTCTGTTTTCAAATGTTTTATTTTTGAACGTCAGTTCACATTTGTAGGTGGATCATCAGTGTTAGAGCTAAAATTAGCATGTTTAAAGTGATTTTCATGCTTCCAGGGGCTCGGGAAGTTAATTAAATACCATTTGGAGGCATTTAATGTTCGAGCAAAAACGGCTGATTTTCGACAAAAGAGATAACACCCCCCCATTACGTCATGCTTCAGAAATGTGGAAAATGGTCCGTTTTCAAATGTTTTATTTTTGACCGTCAGTTCACATTTGTAGGTGGATCATCAGTGTTAGAGCTAAAATTAGCATGTTTAAAGTGATTTTCATGCTTCCAGGGGCCCAAAACACAAGATTTATGGAATGGTTAAAAGTGCATGAAAATGGCCAATTTACTCACTCTGAGTACTCAAAAAGGGTTTCTTCACCCCGGGAAGTTAATTAAATACCATTTGGAGGCATTTAATGTTCGAGCAAAAACGGCTGATTTTCGACAAAAGAGATAACACCCCCCCATTACGTCATGCTTCAGAAATGTGAAAAATGGTCCGTTTTCAAATGTTTTATTTTTGAACGTCAGTTCACATTTGTAGGTGGATCATCAGTGTTAGAGCTAAAATTAGCATGTTTAAAGTGATTTTCATGCTTCCAGGGGCCCAAAACACAAGATTTATGGAATGGTTAAAAGTGCATGAAAATGGCCAATTTACTCACTCTGAGTACTCAAAAAGGTTTTCTTCACCCCGGGAAGTTAATTAAATACCATTTGGAGGCATTTAATGTTCGAGCAAAAACGGCTGATTTTCGACAAAAGAGATAACACCCCCCCATTACGTCATGCTTCAGAAATGTGGAAAATGGTCCGTTTTCAAATGTTTTATTTTTGAACGTCAGTTCACATTTGTAGGTGGATCATCAGTGTTAGAGCTAAAATTAGCATGTTTAAAGTGATTTTCATGCTTCCAGGGGCTCGGGAAGTTAATTAAATACCATTTGGAGGCATTTAATGTTCGAGCAAAAACGGCTGATTTTCGACAAAAGAGATAACACCCCCCCATTACGTCATGCTTCAGAAATGTGGAAAATGGTCTGTTTTCAAATGTTTTATTTTTGAACGTCAGTTCACATTTGTAGGTGGATCATCAGTGTTAGAGCTAAAATTAGCATGTTTAAAGTGATTTTCATGCTTCCAGGGGCTCGGGAAGTTAATTAAATACCATTTGGAGGCATTTAATGTTCGAGCAAAAACGGCTGATTTTCGACAAAAGAGATAACACCCCCCCATTACGTCATGCTTCAGAAATGTGGAAAATGGTCCGTTTTCAAATGTTTTATTTTTGACCGTCAGTTCACATTTGTAGGTGGATCATCAGTGTTAGAGCTAAAATTAGCATGTTTAAAGTGATTTTCATGCTTCCAGGGGCCCAAAACACAAGATTTATGGAATGGTTAAAAGTGCATGAAAATGGCCAATTTACTCACTCTGAGTACTCAAAAAGGGTTTCTTCACCCCGGGAAGTTAATTAAATACCATTTGGAGGCATTTAATGTTCGAGCAAAAACGGCTGATTTTCGACAAAAGAGATAACACCCCCCCATTACGTCATGCTTCAGAAATGTGAAAAATGGTCCGTTTTCAAATGTTTTATTTTTGAACGTCAGTTCACATTTGTAGGTGGATCATCAGTGTTAGAGCTAAAATTAGCATGTTTAAAGTGATTTTCATGCTTCCAGGGGCCCAAAACACAAGATTTATGGAATGGTTAAAAGTGCATGAAAATGGCCAATTTACTCACTCTGAGTACTCAAAAAGGGTTTCTTCACCCCGGGAAGTTAATTAAATACCATTTGGAGGCATTTAATGTTCGAGCAAAAACGGCTGATTTTCGACAAAAGAGATAACACCCTTCATTACGTCATGCTTCAGAAATGTGGAAAATGGTCCGTTTTCAAATGTTTTATTTTTGAACGTCAGTTCACATTTGTAGGTGGATCATCAGTGTTAGAGCTAAAATTAGCATGTTTAAAGTGATTTTCATGCTTCCAGGGGCTCGGGAAGTTAATTAAATACCATTTGGAGGCATTTAATGTTCGAGCAAAAACGGCTGATTTTCGACAAAAGAGATAACACCCCCCCATTACGTCATGCTTCAGAAATGTGGAAAATGGTCCGTTTTCAAATGTTTTATTTTTGACCGTCAGTTCACATTTGTAGGTGGATCATCAGTGATAGAGCTAAAATTAGCATGTTTAAAGTGATTTTCATGCTTCCAGGGACCCAAAACACAAGATTTATGGAATGGTTAAAAGTGCATGAAAATGGCCAATTTACTCACTCTGAGTACTCAAAAAGGGTTTCTTCACCCCGGGAAGTTAATTAAATACCATTTGGAGGCATTTAATGTTCGAGCAAAAACGGCTGATTTTCGACAAAAGAGATAACACCCCCCCATTACGTCATGCTTCAGAAATGTGGAAAATGGTCCGTTTTCAAATGTTTTATTTTTGAACGTCAGTTCACATTTGTAGGTGGATCATCAGTGTTAGAGCTAAAATTAGCATGTTTAAAGTGATTTTCATGCTTCCAGGGGCCCAAAACACAAGATTTATGGAATGGTTAAAAGTGCATGAAAATGGCCAATTTACTCACTCTGAGTACTCAAAAAGGGTTTCTTCACCCCGGGAAGTTAATTAAATACCATTTGGAGGCATTTAATGTTCGAACAAAAACGGCTGATTTTCGACAAAAGAGATAACACCCTTCATTACGTCATGCTTCAGAAATGTGGAAAATGGTCCATTTTCAAATGTTTTATTTTTGAACGTCAGTTCACATTTGTAGGTGGATCATCAGTGTTAGAGCTAAAATTAGCATGTTTAAAGTGATTTTCATGCTTCCAGGGGCTCGGGAAAATAATTAAATACCATTTGGAGGCATTTAATGTTCGAGAAAAAACGGCTGATTTTCGACAAAAGAGATAACACCCCCCCATTACGTCATGCTTCAGAAATCTGGAAAATGGTCCGTTTTCAAATGTTTTATTTTTGAACGTCAGTTCACATTTGTAGGTGGATCATCAGTGTTAGAGCTAAAATTAGCATGTTTAAAGTGATTTTCATGCTTCCAGGGGCCCAAAACACAAGATTTATGGAACGGTTAAAAGTGCATGAAAATGGCCAATTTACTCACTCTGAGTACTCAAAAAGGGTTTCTTCACCCCGGGAAGTTAATTAAATACCATTTGGAGGCATTTAATGTTCGAGCAAAAACGGCTGATTTTCGACAAAAGAGATAACACCCCCCCATTACGTCATGCTTCAGAAATGTGGAAAATGGTCCGTTTTCAAATGTTTTATTTTTGAACGTCAGTTCACATTTGTAGGTGGATCATCAGTGTTAGAGCTAAAATTAGCATGTTTAAAGTGATTTTCATGCTTCCAGGGGCCCAAAACACAAGATTTATGGAATGGTTAAAAGTGCATGAAAATGGCCAATTTACTCACTCTGAGTTCTCAAAAAGGGTTTCTTCACCCCGGGAAGTTAATTAAATACCATTTGGAGGCATTTAATGTTCGAGCAAAAACGGCTGATTTTCGACAAAAGAGATAACACCCCCCCATTACGTCATGCTTCAGAAATGTGGAAAATGGTCCGTTTTCAAATGTTTTATTTTTGAACGTCAGTTCACATTTGTAGGTGGATCATCAGTGTTAGAGCTAAAATTAGCATGTTTAAAGTGATTTTCATGCTTCCAGGGGCTCGGGAAGTTAATTAAATACCATTTGGAGGCATTTAATGTTCGAGCAAAAACGGCTGATTTTCGACAATAGAGATAACACCCCCCCATTACGTCATGCTTCAGAAATGTGGAAAATGGTCCGTTTTCAAATGTTTTATTTTTGAACGTCAGTTCACATTTGTAGGTGGATCATCAGTGTTAGAGCTAAAATTAGCATGTTTAAAGTGATTTTCATGCTTCCAGGGGCTCGGGAAGTTAATTAAATACCATTTGGAGGCATTTAATGTTCGAGCAAAAACGGCTGATTTTCGACAAAAGAGATAACACCCCCCCATTACGACATGCTTCAGAAATGTGGAAAATGGTCCGTTTTCAAATGTTTTATTTTTGAACATCAGTTCACATTTGTAGGTGGATCATCAGTGTTAGAGCTAAAATTAGCATGTTTAAAGTGATTTTCATGCTTCCAGGGGCCCAAAACACAAGATTTATGGAATGGTTAAAAGTGCATGAAAATGGCCAATTTACTCACTCTGAGTACTCAAAAAGGGTTTCTTCACCCCGGGAAGTTAATTAAATACCATTTGGAGGCATTTAATGTTCGAGCAAAAACGGCTGATTTTCGACAAAAGAGATAACACCCCCCCATTACGTCATGCTTCAGAAATGTGGAAAATGGTCCGTTTTCAAATGTTTTATTTTTGAACGTCAGTTCACATTTGTAGGTGGATCATCAGTGTTAGAGCTAAAATTTGCATGTTTAAAGTGATTTTCATGCTTCCAGGGGCTCGGGAAGTGAAATAAATACCATTTGGAGGCATTTAATGTTCGAGCAAAAACGGCTGATTTTCGACAAAAGAGATAACACCCCCCCATTACGTCATGCTTCAGAAATGTGGAAAATGGTCCGTTTTCAAATGTTTTATTTTTGAACGTCAGTTCACATTTGTAGGTGGATCATCAGTGTTAGAGCTAAAATTAGCATGTTTTTTAGTGATTTTCATGCTTCCAGGGGCTCGGGAAGTTAATTAAATACCATTTGGAGGCATTTAATGTTCGAGCAAAAACGGCTGATTTTCGACAAAAGAGATAACACCCCCCCATTACGTCATGCTTCAGAAATGTGGAAAATGGTCCGTTTTCAAATGTTTTATTTTTGAACGTCAGTTCACATTTGTAGGTGGATCATCAGTGTTAGAGCTAAAATTAGCATGTTTAAAGTGATTTTCATGCTTCCAGGGGCTCGGGAAGTTAATGAAATACCATTTGGAGGCATTTAATGTTCGAGCAAAAACGGCTGATTTTCGACAAAAGAGATAACACCCCCCCATTACGTCATGCTTCAGAAATGTGGAAAATGGTCCGTTTTCAAATGTTTTATTTTTGACCGTCAGTTCACATTTGTAGGTGGATCATCAGTGTTAGAGCTAAAATTAGCATGTGTAAAGTGATTTTCATGCTTCCAGGGGCCCAAAACACAAGATTTATGGAATGGTTAAAAGTGCATGAAAATGGCCAATTTACTCACTCTGAGTACTCAAAAAGGGTTTCTTCACCCCGGGAAGTTAATTAAATACCATTTGGAGGCATTTAATGTTCGAGCAAAAACGGCTGATTTTCGACAAAAGAGATAACACCCCCCCATTACGTCATGCTTCAGAAATGTGGAAAATGGTCCGTTTTCAAATGTTTTATTTTTGAACGTCAGTTCACATTTGTAGGTGGATCATCAGTGTTAGAGCTAAAATTAGCATGTTTAAAGTGATTTTCATGCTTCCAGGGGCCCAAAACACAAGATTTATGGAATGGTTAAAAGTGCATGAAAATGGCCAATTTACTCACTCTGAGTACTCAAAAAGGGTTTCTTCACCCCGGGAAGTTAATTAAATACCATTTGGAGGCATTTAATGTTCGAGCAAAAACGGCTGATTTTCGACAAAAGAGATAACACCCCCCCATTACGTCATGCTTCAGAAATGTGGAAAATGGTCCGTTTTCAAATGTTTTATTTTTGAACGTCAGTTCACATTTGTAGGTGGATCATCAGTGTTAGAGCTAAAATTAGCATGTTTAAAGTGATTTTCATGCTTCCAGGGGCCCAAAACACAAGATTTATGGAATGGTTAAAAGTGCATGAAAATGGCCAATTTACTCACTCTGAGTTCTCAAAAAGGGTTTCTTCACCCCGGGAAGTTAATTAAATACCATTTGGAGGCATTTAATGTTCGAGCAAAAACGGCTGATTTTCGACAAAAGAGATAACACCCTTCATTACGTCATGCTTCAGAAATGTGGAAAATGGTCCGTTTTCAAATGTTTTATTTTTGAACGTCAGTTCACATTTGTAGGTGGATCATCAGTGTTAGAGCTAAAATTAGCATGTTTAAAGTGATTTTCATGCTTCCAGGGGCTCGGGAAGTGAAATAAATACCATTTGGAGGCATTTAATGTTCGAGCAAAAACGGCTGATTTTCGACAAAAGAGATAACACCCCCCCATTACGTCATGCTTCAGAAATGTGGAAAATGGTCCGTTTTCAAATGTTTTATTTTTGAACGTCAGTTCACATTTGTAGGTGGATCATCAGTGTTAGAGCTAAAATTAGCATGTTTAAAGTGATTTTCATGCTTCCAGGGGCTCGGGAAGTGAAATAAATACCATTTGGAGGCATTTAATGTTCGAGCAAAAACGGCTGATTTTCGACAAAGGAGATAACACCCCCCCATTACGTCATGCTTCAGAAATGTGGAAAATGGTCCGTTTTCAAATGTTTTATTTTTGAACGTCAGTTCACATTTGTAGGTGGATCATCAGTGTTAGAGCTAAAATTAGCATGTTTAACGTGATTTTCATGCTTCCAGGGGCTCGGGAAGTTAATTAAATACCATTTGGAGGCATTTAATGTTCGAGCAAAAACGGCTGATTTTTGACAAAAGAGATAACACCCCCCCATTACGTCATGCTTCAGAAATGTGGAAAATGGTCCGTTTTCAAATGTTTTATTTTTGAACGTCAGTTCACATTTGTAGGTGGATCATCAGTGTTAGAGCTAAAATTAGCATGTTCAAAGTGATTTTCATGCTTCCAGGGGCCCAAAACACAAGATTTATGGGATGGTTAAAAGTGCATGAAAATGGCCAATTTACTCACTCTGAGTTCTCAAAAAGGGTTTCTTCACCCCGGGAAGTTAATTAAATACCATTTGGAGGCATTTAATGTTCGAGCAAAAACGGCTGATTTTCGACAAAAGAGATAACACCCCCCCATTACGTCATGCTTCAGAAATGTGGAAAATGGTCCGTTTTCAAATGTTTTATTTTTGAACGTCAGTTCACATTTGTTGGTGGATCATCAGTGTTAGAGCTAAAATTAGCATGTTTAAAGTGATTTTCATGCTTCCAGGGGCTCGGGAAGTGAAATAAATACCATTTGGAGGCATTTAATGTTCGAGCAAAAACGGCTGATTTTCGATAAAAGAGATAACACCCCCCCATTACGTCATGCTTCAGAAATGTGGAAAATGGTCCGTTTTCAAATGTTTTATTTTTGAACGTCAGTTCACATTTGTAGGTCGATCATCAGTGTTAGAGCTAAAATTAGCATGTTTAAAGTGATTTTCATGCTTCCAGGGGCTCGGGAAGGTAATTAAATACCATTTGGAGGCATTTAATGTTCGAGCAAAAACGGCTGATTTTCGACAAAAGAGATAACAACCCCCCATTACGTCATGCTTCAGAAATGTGGAAAATGGTCCGTTTTCAAATGTTTTATTTTTGAACGTCAGTTCACATTTGTAGGTGGATCATCAGTGTTAGAGTTAAAATTAGCATGTTTAAAGTGATTTTCATGCTTCCAGGGGCCCAAAACACAAGATTTATGGAATGGTTAAAAGTGCATGAAAATGGCCAATTTACTCACTCTGAGTACTCAAAAATGGTTTCTTCACCCCGGGAAGTTAATTAAATACCATTTGGAGGCATTTAATGTTCGAGCACAAACGGCTGATTTTCGACAAAAGAGATAACACCCCCCCATTACGTCATGCTTCAGAAATGTGGAAAATGGTCCGTTTTCAAATGTTTTATTTTTGAACGTCAGTTCACATTTGTAGGTGGATCATCAGTGTTAGAGCTAAAATTAGCATGTTTAAAGTGATTTTCATGCTTCCAGGGGCTCGGGAAGTTAATTAAATACCATTTGGAGGCATTTAATGTTCGAGCAAAAACGGCTGATTTTCGACAAAAGAGATAACACCCCCCCATTACGTCATGCTTCAGAAATGTGGAAAATGGTCCGTTTTCAAATGTTTTATTTTTGAACGTCAGTTCACATTTGTAGGTGGATCATCAGTGTTAGAGCTAAAATTAGCATGTTTAAAGTGATTTTCATGCTTCCAGGGGCTCGGGAAGTTAATTAAATACCATTTGGAGGCATTTAATGTTCGAGCAAAAACGGCTGATTTTCGACAAAAGAGATAACACCCCCCCATTACGTCATGCTTCAGAAATGTGGAAAATGGTCCGTTTTGAAATGTTTTATTTTTGACCGTCAGTTCACATTTGTAGGTGGATCATCAGTGTTAGAGCTAAAATTAGCATGTTTAAAGTGATTTTCATGCTTCCAGGGGCCCAAAACACAAGATTTATGGAATGGTTAAAAGTGCATGAAAATGGCCAATTTACTCACTCTGAGTACTCAAAAAGGGTTTCTTCACCCCGGGAAGTTAATTAAATACCATTTGGAGGCATTTAATGTTCGAGCAAAAACGGCTGATTTTCGACAAAAGAGATAACACCCCCCCATTACGTCATGCTTCAGAAATGTGAAAAATGGTCCGTTTTCAAATGTTTTATTTTTGAACGTCAGTTCACATTTGTAGGTGGATCATCAGTGTTAGAGCTAAAATTAGCATGTTTAAAGTGATTTTCATGCTTCCAGGGGCCCAAAACACAAGATTTATGGAATGGTTAAAAGTGCATGAAAATGGCCAATTTACTCACTCTGAGTACTCAAAAAGGGTTTCTTCACCCCGGGAAGTTAATTAAATACCATTTGGAGGCATTTAATGTTCGAGCAAAAACGGCTGATTTTCGACAAAAGAGATAACACCCTTCATTACGTCATGCTTCAGAAATGTGGAAAATGGTCCGTTTTCAAATGTTTTATTTTTGAACGTCAGTTCACATTTGTAGGTGGATCATCAGTGTTAGAGCTAAAATTAGCATGTTTAAAGTGATTTTCATGCTTCCAGGGGCTCGGGAAGTTAATTAAATACCATTTGGAGGCATTTAATGTTCGAGCAAAAACGGCTGATTTTCGACAAAAGAGATAACACCCCCCCATTACGTCATGCTTCAGAAATGTGGAAAATGGTCCGTTTTCAAATGTTTTATTTTTGACCGTCAGTTCACATTTGTAGGTGGATCATCAGTGTTAGAGCTAAAATTAGCATGTTTAAAGTGATTTTCATGCTTCCAGGGACCCAAAACACAAGATTTATGGAATGGTGAAAAGTGCATGAAAATGGCCAATTTACTCACTCTGAGTACTCAAAAAGGGTTTCTTCACCCCGGGAAGTTAATTAAATACCATTTGGAGGCATTTAATCTTCGAGCAAAAACAGCTGATTTTCGACAAAAGAGATAACACCCCCCCATTACGTCATGCTTCAGAAATGTGGAAAATGGTCCGTTTTCAAATGTTTTATTTTTGAACGTCAGTTCACATTTGTAGGTGGATCATCAGTGTTAGAGCTAAAATTAGCATGTTTAAAGTGATTTTCATGCTTCCAGGGACCCAAAACACAAGATTTATGGAATGGTTAAAAGTGCATGAAAAGGGCCAATTTACTCACTCTGAGTACTCAAAAAGGGTTTCTTCACCCCGGGAAGTTAATTAAATACCATTTGGAGGCATTTAATGTTCGAACAAAAACGGCTGATTTTCGACAAAAGAGATAACACCCTTCATTACGTCATGCTTCAGAAATGTGGAAAATGGTCCATTTTCAAATGTTTTATTTTTGAACGTCAGTTCACATTTGTAGGTGGATCATCAGTGTTAGAGCTAAAATTAGCATGTTTAAAGTAATTTTCATGCTTCCAGGGGCTCGGGAAGTTAATTAAATACCATTTGGAGGCATTTAATGTTCGAGCAAAAACGGCTGATTTTCGACAAAAGAGATAACACCCCCCCATTACGTCATGCTTCAGAAATGTGGAAAATGGTCCGTTTTCAAATGTTTTATTTTTGAACGTCAGTTCACATTTGTAGGTGGATCATCAGTGTTAGAGCTAAAATTAGCATGTTTAAAGTGATTTTCATGCTTCCAGGGGCCCAAAACACAAGATTTATGGAATGGTTAAAAGTGCATGAAAATGGCCAATTTACTCACTCTGAGTACTCAAAAAGGGTTTCTTCACCCCGGGAAGTTAATTAAATACCATTTGGAGGCATTTAATGTTCGAGCAAAAACGGCTGATTTTCGACAAAAGAGATAACACCCCCCCATTACGTCATGCTTCAGAAATGTGGAAAATGGTCCGTTTTCAAATGTTTTATTTTTGAACGTCAGTTCACATTTGTAGGTGGATCATCAGTGTTAGAGCTAAAATTAGCATGTTTAAAGTGATTTTCATGCTTCCAGGGGCCCAAAACACAAGATTTATGGAATGGTTAAAAGTGCATGAAAATGGCCAATTTACTCACTCTGAGTTCTCAAAAAGGGTTTCTTCACCCCGGGAAGTTAATTAAATACCATTTGGAGGCATTTAATGTTCGAGCAAAAACGGCTGATTTTCGACAAAAGAGATAACACCCTTCATTACGTCATGCTTCAGAAATGTGGAAAATGGTCCGTTTTCAAATGTTTTATTTTTGAACGTCAGTTCACATTTGTAGGTGGATCATCAGTGTTAGAGCTAAAATTAGCATGTTTAAAGTGATTTTCATGCTTCCAGGGGCTCGGGAAGTGAAATAAATACCATTTGGAGGCATTTAATGTTCGAGCAAAAACGGCTGATTTTCGACAAAAGAGATAACACCCCCCCATTACGTCATGCTTCAGAAATGTGGAAAATGGTCCGTTTTGAAATGTTTTATTTTTGACCGTCAGTTCACATTTGTAGGTGGATCATCAGTGTTAGAGCTAAAATTAGCATGTTTAAAGTGATTTTCATGCTTCCAGGGGCTCGGGAAGTTAATTAAATACCATTTGGAGGCATTTAATGTTCGAGCAAAAACGGCTGATTTTCGACAAAAGAGATAACACCCCCCCATTACGTCATGCTTCAGAAATGTGGAAAATAGTCTGTTTTCA
This sequence comes from Lissotriton vulgaris, assembly GCF_964263255.1. Lineage (NCBI taxonomy): Eukaryota > Metazoa > Chordata > Amphibia > Caudata > Salamandridae > Lissotriton > Lissotriton vulgaris. The sequence continues at coordinate 437,775 of NW_028246241.1, read as the reverse complement.
AATGTTTTATTTTTGAACGTCAGTTCACATTTGTAGGTGGATCATCAGTGTTAGAGCTAAAATTAGCATGTTTAAAGTGATTTTCATGCTTCCAGGGGCTCGGGAAGTTAATTAAATACCATTTGGAGGCATTTAATGTTCGAGCAAAAACGGCTGATTTTCGACAAAAGAGATAACACCCCCCCATTACGACATGCTTCAGAAATGTGGAAAATGGTCCGTTTTCAAATGTTTTATTTTTGAACATCAGTTCACATTTGTAGGTGGATCATCAGTGTTAGAGCTAAAATTAGCATGTTTAAAGTGATTTTCATGCTTCCAGGGGCCCAAAACACAAGATTTATGGAATGGTTAAAAGTGCATGAAAATGGCCAATTTACTCACTCTGAGTACTCAAAAAGGGTTTCTTCACCCCGGGAAGTTAATTAAATACCATTTGGAGGCATTTAATGTTCGAGCAAAAACGGCTGATTTTCGACAAAAGAGATAACACCCCCCCATTACGTCATGCTTCAGAAATGTGGAAAATGGTCCGTTTTCAAATGTTTTATTTTTGAACGTCAGTTCACATTTGTAGGTGGATCATCAGTGTTAGAGCTAAAATTAGCATGTTTAAAGTGATTTTCATGCTTCCAGGGGCTCGGGAAGTGAAATAAATACCATTTGGAGGCATTTAATGTTCGAGCAAAAACGGCTGATTTTCGACAAAAGAGATAACACCCCCCCATTACGTCATGCTTCAGAAATGTGGAAAATGGTCCGTTTTCAAATGTTTTATTTTTGAACGTCAGTTCACATTTGTAGGTGGATCATCAGTGTTAGAGCTAAAATTAGCATGTTTTTTAGTGATTTTCATGCTTCCAGGGGCTCGGGAAGTTAATTAAATACCATTTGGAGGCATTTAATGTTCGAGCAAAAACGGCTGATTTTCGACAAAAGAGATAACACCCCCCCATTACGTCATGCTTCAGAAATGTGGAAAATGGTCCGTTTTCAAATGTTTTATTTTTGAACGTCAGTTCACATTTGTAGGTGGATCATCAGTGTTAGAGCTAAAATTAGCATGTTTAAAGTGATTTTCATGCTTCCAGGGGCTCGGGAAGTTAATGAAATACCATTTGGAGGCATTTAATGTTCGAGCAAAAACGGCTGATTTTCGACAAAAGAGATAACACCCCCCCATTACGTCATGCTTCAGAAATGTGGAAAATGGTCCGTTTTCAAATGTTTTATTTTTGACCGTCAGTTCACATTTGTAGGTGGATCATCAGTGTTAGAGCTAAAATTAGCATGTGTAAAGTGATTTTCATGCTTCCAGGGGCCCAAAACACAAGATTTATGGAATGGTTAAAAGTGCATGAAAATGGCCAATTTACTCACTCTGAGTACTCAAAAAGGGTTTCTTCACCCCGGGAAGTTAATTAAATACCATTTGGAGGCATTTAATGTTCGAGCAAAAACGGCTGATTTTCGACAAAAGAGATAACACCCCCCCATTACGTCATGCTTCAGAAATGTGGAAAATGGTCCGTTTTCAAATGTTTTATTTTTGAACGTCAGTTCACATTTGTAGGTGGATCATCAGTGTTAGAGCTAAAATTAGCATGTTTAAAGTGATTTTCATGCTTCCAGGGGCCCAAAACACAAGATTTATGGAATGGTTAAAAGTGCATGAAAATGGCCAATTTACTCACTCTGAGTACTCAAAAAGGGTTTCTTCACCCCGGGAAGTTAATTAAATACCATTTGGAGGCATTTAATGTTCGAGCAAAAACGGCTGATTTTCGACAAAAGAGATAACACCCCCCCCATTACGTCATGCTTCAGAAATGTGGAAAATGGTCCGTTTTCAAATGTTTTATTTTTGAACGTCAGTTCACATTTGTAGGTGGATCATCAGTGTTAGAGCTAAAATTAGCATGTTTAAAGTGATTTTCATGCTTCCAGGGGCTCGGGAAGTTAATTAAATACCATTTGGAGGCATTTAATGTTCGAGCAAAAACGGCTGATTTTCGACAAAAGAGATAACACCCCCCCATTACGTCATGCTTCAGAAATGTGGAAAATGGACCGTTTTCAAATGTTTTATTTTTGAACGTCAGTTCACATTTGTAGGTGGATCATCAGTGTTAGAGCTAAAATTAGCATGTTTAAAGTGATTTTCATGCTTCCAGGGGCTCGGGAAGTGAAATAAATACCATTTGGAGGCATTTAATGTTCGAGCAAAAATGGCTGATTTTCGACAAAAGAGATAACACCCCCCCATTACGTCATGCTTCAGAAATTTGGAAAATGGTCCGTTTTCAAATGTTTTATTTTTGAACGTCAGTTCACATTTGTAGGTGGATCATCAGTGTTAGAGCTAAAATTAGCATGTTTAAAGTGATTTTCATGCTTCCAGGGGCTCGGGAAGTTAATTAAATACCATTTGGAGGCATTTAATGTTCGAGCAAAAACGGCTGATTTTCGACAATAGAGATAACACCCCCCCATTACGTCATGCTTCAGAAATGTGGAAAATAGTCCGTTTTCAAATGTTTTATTTTTGAACGTCAGTTCACATTTGTAGGTGGATCATCAGTGTTAGAGCTAAAATTAGCATGTTTAAAGTGATTTTCATGCTTCCAGGGGCCCAAAACACAAGATTTATGGAATGGTTAAAAGTGCATGAAAATGGCCAATTTACTCACTCTGAGTACTCAAAAAGGGTTTCTTCACCCCGGGAAGTTAATTAAATACCATTTGGAGGCATTTAATGTTCGAGCAAAAACGGCTGATTTTCGACAAAAGAGATAACACCCCCCCATTACGTCATGCTTCAGAAATGTGGAAAATGGTCCATTTTCAAATGTTTTATTTTTGAACGTCAGTTCACATTTGTAGGTGGATCATCAGTGTTAGAGCTAAAATTAGCATGTTTAAAGTGATTTTCATGCTTCCAGGGGCCCAAAACACAAGATTTATGGAATGGTTAAAAGTGCATGAAAATGGCCAATTTACTCACTCTGAGTTCTCAAAAAGGGTTTCTTCACCCCGGGAAGTTAATTAAATACCATTTGGAGGCATTTAATGTTCGAGCAAAAACGGCTGATTTTCGACAAAAGAGATAACACCCTTCATTACGTCATGCTTCAGAAATGTGGAAAATGGTCCGTTTTCAAATGTTTTATTTTTGAACGTCAGTTCACATTTGTAGGTGGATCATCAGTGTTAGAGCTAAAATTAGCATGTTTAAAGTGATTTTCATGCTTCCAGGGGCTCGGGAAGTGAAATAAATACCATTTGGAGGCATTTAATGTTCGAGCAAAAACGGCTGATTTTCGACAAAAGAGATAACACCCCCCCATTACGTCATGCTTCAGAAATGTGGAAAATGGTCCGTTTTCAAATGTTTTATTTTTGAACGTCAGTTCACATTTGTAGGTGGATCATCAGTGTTAGAGCTAAAATTAGCATGTTTAAAGTGATTTTCATGCTTCCAGGGGCTCGGGAAGTTAATTAAATACCATTTGGAGGCATTTAATGTTCGAGCAAAAACGGCTGATTTTCGACAAAAGAGATAACACCCCCCCCATTACGTCATGCTTCAGAAATGTGGAAAATGGTCCGTTTTCAAATGTTTTATTTTTGAACGTCAGTTCACATTTGTAGGTGGATCATCAGTGTTAGAGCTAAAATTAGCATGTTTAAAGTGATTTTCATGCTTCCAGGGGCTCGGGAAGTGAAATAAATACCATTTGGAGGCATTTAATGTTCGAGCAAAAACGGCTGATTTTCGACAAAGGAGATAACACCCCCCCATTACGTCATGCTTCAGAAATGTGGAAAATGGTCCGTTTTCAAATGTTTTATTTTTGAACGTCAGTTCACATTTGTAGGTGGATCATCAGTGTTAGAGCTAAAATTAGCATGTTTAACGTGATTTTCATGCTTCCAGGGGCTCGGGAAGTTAATTAAATACCATTTGGAGGCATTTAATGTTCGAGCAAAAACGGCTGATTTTTGACAAAAGAGATAACACCCCCCCATTACGTCATGCTTCAGAAATGTGGAAAATGGTCCGTTTTCAAATGTTTTATTTTTGAACGTCAGTTCACATTTGTAGGTGGATCATCAGTGTTAGAGCTAAAATTAGCATGTTTAAAGTGATTTTCATGCTTCCAGGGGCCCAAAACACAAGATTTATGGGATGGTTAAAAGTGCATGAAAATGGCCAATTCACTCACTCTGAGTTCTCAAAAAGGGTTTCTTCACCCCGGGAAGTTAATTAAATACCATTTGGAGGCATTTAATGTTCGAGCAAAAACGGCTGATTTTCGACAAAAGAGATAACACCCCCCCATTACGTCATGCTTCAGAAATGTGGAAAATGGTCCGTTTTCAAATGTTTTATTTTTGAACGTCAGTTCACATTTGTTGGTGGATCATCAGTGTTAGAGCTAAAATTAGCATGTTTAAAGTGATTTTCATGCTTCCAGGGGCTCGGGAAGTGAAATAAATACCATTTGGAGGCATTTAATGTTCGAGCAAAAACGGCTGATTTTCGATAAAAGAGATAACACCCCCCCATTACGTCATGCTTCAGAAATGTGGAAAATGGTCCGTTTTCAAATGTTTTATTTTTGAACGTCAGTTCACATTTGTAGGTGGATCATCAGTGTTAGAGCTAAAATTTGCATGTTTAAAGTGATTTTCATGCTTCCAGGGGCTCGGGAAGTTAATTAAATACCATTTGGAGGCATTTAATGTTCGAGCAAAAACGGCTGATTTTCAACAAAAGAGATAACACCCCCCCATTACGTCATGCTTCAGAAATGTGGAAAATGGTCCGTTTTCAAATGTTTTATTTTTGACCGTCAGTTCACATTTGTAGGTGGATCATCAGTGTTAGAGCTAAAATTAGCATGTTTAAAGTGATTTTCATGCTTCCAGGGGCCCAAAACACAAGATTTATGGAATGGTTAAAAGTGCATGAAAATGGCCAATTTACTCACTCTGAGTACTCAAAAAGGGTTTCTTCACCCCGGGAAGTTAATTAAATACCATTTGGAGGCATTTAATGTTCGAGCAAAAACGGCTGATTTTCGACAAAAGAGATAACACCCCCCCATTACGTCATGCTTCAGAAATGTGAAAAATGGTCCGTTTTCAAATGTTTTATTTTTGAACGTCAGTTCACATTTGTAGGTGGATCATCAGTGTTAGAGCTAAAATTAGCATGTTTAAAGTGATTTTCATGCTTCCAGGGGCCCAAAACACAAGATTTATGGAATGGTTAAAAGTGCATGAAAATGGCCAATTTACTCACTCTGAGTACTCAAAAAGGGTTTCTTCACCCCGGGAAGTTAATTAAATACCATTTGGAGGCATTTAATGTTCGAGCAAAAACGGCTGATTTTCGACAAAAGAGATAACACCCTTCATTATGTCATGCTTCAGAAATGTGGAAAATGGTCCGTTTTCAAATGTTTTATTTTTGAACGTCAGTTCACATTTGTAGGTGGATCATCAGTGTTAGAGCTAAAATTAGCATGTTTAAAGTGATTTTCATGCTTCCAGGGGCCCAAAACACAAGATTTATGGAATGGTTAAAAGTGCATGAAAAGGGCCAATTTACTCACTCTGAGTACTCAAAAAGGGTTTCTTCACCCCGGGAAGTTAATTAAATACCATTTGGAGGCATTTAATGTTCGAACAAAAACGGCTGATTTTCGACAAAAGAGATAACACCCTTCATTACGTCATGCTTCAGAAATGTGGAAAATGGTCCATTTTCAAATGTTTTATTTTTGAACGTCAGTTCACATTTGTAGGTGGATCATCAGTGTTAGAGCTAAAATTAGCATGTTTAAAGTAATTTTCATGCTTCCAGGGGCTCGGGAAGTTAATTAAATACCATTTGGAGGCATTTAATGTTCGAGCAAAAACGGCTGATTTTCGACAAAAGAGATAACACCCCCCCATTACGTCATGCTTCAGAAATGTGGAAAATGGTCCGTTTTCAAATGTTTTATTTTTGAACGTCAGTTCACATTTGTAGGTGGATCATCAGTGTTAGAGCTAAAATTAGCATGTTTAAAGTGATTTTCATGCTTCCAGGGGCCCAAAACACAAGATTTATGGAATGGTTAAAAGTGCATGAAAATGGCCAATTTACTCACTCTGAGTACTCAAAAAGGGTTTCTTCACCCCAGGAAGTTAATTAAATACCATTTGGAGGCATTTAATGTTCGAGCAAAAACGGCTGATTTTCGACAAAAGAGATAACACCCCCCCATTACGTCATGCTTCAGAAATGTGGAAAATGGTCCGTTTTCAAATGTTTTATTTTTGAACGTCAGTTCACATTTGTAGGTGGATCATCAGTGTTAGAGCTAAAATTAGCATGTTTAAAGTGATTTTCATGCTTCCAGGGGCTCGGGAAGTGAAATAAATACCATTTGGAGGCATTTAATGTTCGAGCAAAAACGGCTGATTTTCGACAAAAGAGATAACACCCCCCCATTACGTCATGCTTCAGAAATGTGGAAAATGGTCCGTTTTCAAATGTTTTATTTTTGAACGTCAGTTCACATTTGTAGGTGGATCATCAGTGTTAGAGCTAAAATTAGCATGTTTTTTAGTGATTTTCATGCTTCCAGGGGCTCGGGAAGTTAATTAAATACCATTTGGAGGCATTTAATGTTCGAGCAAAAACGGCTGATTTTCGACAAAAGAGATAACACCCCCCCATTACGTCATGCTTCAGAAATGTGGAAAATGGTCCGTTTTCAAATGTTTTATTTTTGAATGTCAGTTCACATTTGTAGGTGGATCATCAGTGTTAGAGCTAAAATTAGCATGTTTAAAGTGATTTTCATGCTTCCAGGGGCTCGGGAAGTTAATGAAATACCATTTGGAGGCATTTAATGTTCGAGCAAAAACGGCTGATTTTCGACAAAAGAGATAACACCCCCCCATTACGTCATGCTTCAGAAATGTGGAAAATGGTCCGTTTTCAAATGTTTTATTTTTGACCGTCAGTTCACATTTGTAGGTGGATCATCAGTGTTAGAGCTAAAATTAGCATGTTTAAAGTGATTTTCATGCTTCCAGGGGCCCAAAACACAAGATTTATGGAATGGTTAAAAGTGCATGAAAATGGCCAATTTACTCACTCTGAGTACTCAAAAAGGGTTTCTTCACCCCGGGAAGTTAATTAAATACCATTTGGAGGCATTTAATGTTCGAGCAAAAACGGCTGATTTTCGACAAAAGAGATAACACCCCCCCATTACGTCATGCTTCAGAAATGTGGAAAATGGTCCGTTTTCAAATGTTTTATTTTTGAACGTCAGTTCACATTTGTAGGTGGATCATCAGTGTTAGAGCTAAAATTAGCATGTTTAAAGTGATGTTCATGCTTCCAGGGGCCCAAAACACAAGATTTATGGAATGGTTAAAAGTGCATGAAAATGGCCAATTTACTCACTCTGAGTACTCAAAAAGGGTTTCTTCACCCCGGGAAGTTAATTAAATACCATTTGGAGGCATTTAATGTTCGAACAAAAACGGCTGATTTTCGACAAAAGAGATAACACCCTTCATTACGTCATGCTTCAGAAATGTGGAAAATGGTCCATTTTCAAATGTTTTATTTTTGAACGTCAGTTCACATTTGTAGGTGGATCATCAGTGTTAGAGCTAAAATTAGCATGTTTAAAGTGATTTTCATGCTTCCAGGGGCCCAAAACACAAGATTTATGGAATGGTTTAAAGTGCATGAAAATGGCCAATTTACTCACTCTGAGTTCTCAAAAAGGGTTTCTTCACCCCGGGAAGTTAATTAAATACCATTTGGAGGCATTTAATGTTCGAGCAAAAACGGCTGATTTTCGACAAAAGAGATAACACCCCCCCCCATTACGTCATGCTTCAGAAATGTGGAAAATGGTCCGTTTTCAAATGTTTTATTTTTGAACGTCAGTTCACATTTGTAGGTGGATCATCAGTGTTAGAGCTAAAATTAGCATGTTTAAAGTGATTTTCATGCTTCCAGGGGCTCGGGAAGTTAATTAAATACCATTTGGAGGCATTTAATGTTCGAGCAAAAACGGCTGATTTTCGACAAAAGAGATAACACCCCCCCATTACGTCATGCTTCAGAAATGTGGAAAATGGACCGTTTTCAAATGTTTTATTTTTGAACGTCAGTTCACATTTGTAGGTGGATCATCAGTGTTAGAGCTAAAATTAGCATGTTTAAAGTGATTTTCATGCTTCCAGGGGCTCGGGATGTGAAATAAATACCATTTGGAGGCATTTAATGTTCGAGCAAAAACGGCTGATTTTCGACAAAAGAGATAACACCCCCCCATTACGTCATGCTTCAGAAATGTGGAAAATGGTCCGTTTTCAAATGTTTTATTTTTGAATGTCAGTTCACATTTGTAGGTGGATCATCAGTGTTAGAGCTAAAATTAGCATGTTTAAAGTGATTTTCATGCTTCCAGGGGCTCGGGAAGTTAATTAAATACCATTTGGAGGCATTTAATGTTCGAACAAAAACGGCTGATTTTCGACAAAAGAGATAACACCCTTCATTACGTCATGCTTCAGAAATGTGGAAAATGGTCCATTTTCAAATGTTTTATTTTTGAACGTCAGTTCACATTTGTAGGTGGATCATCAGTGTTAGAGCTAAAATTAGCATGTTTAAAGTAATTTTCATGCTTCCAGGGGCTCGGGAAGTTAATTAAATACCATTTGGAGGCATTTAATGTTCGAGCAAAAACGGCTGATTTTCGACAAAAGAGATAACACCCCCCCATTACGTCATGCTTCAGAAATGTGGAAAATGGTCCGTTTTCAAATGTTTTATTTTTGAACGTCAGTTCACATTTGTAGGTGGATCATCAGTGTTAGAGCTAAAATTAGCATGTTTAAAGTGATTTTCATGCTTCCAGGGGCCCAAAACACAAGATTTATGGAATGGTTAAAAGTGCATGAAAATGGCCAATTTACTCACTCTGAGTACTCAAAAAGGGTTTCTTCACCCCAGGAAGTTAATTAAATACCATTTGGAGGCATTTAATGTTCGAGCAAAAACGGCTGATTTTCGACAAAAGAGATAACACCCCCCCATTACGTCATGCTTCAGAAATGTGGAAAATGGTCCGTTTTCAAATGTTTTATTTTTGAACGTCAGTTCACATTTGTAGGTGGATCATCAGTGTTAGAGCTAAAATTAGCATGTTTAAAGTGATTTTCATGCTTCCAGGGGCTCGGGAAGTGAAATAAATACCATTTGGAGGCATTTAATGTTCGAGCAAAAACGGCTGATTTTCGACAAAAGAGATAACACCCCCCCATTACGTCATGCTTCAGAAATGTGGAAAATGGTCCGTTTTCAAATGTTTTATTTTTGAACGTCAGTTCACATTTGTAGGTGGATCATCAGTGTTAGAGCTAAAATTAGCATGTTTTTTAGTGATTTTCATGCTTCCAGGGGCTCGGGAAGTTAATTAAATACCATTTGGAGGCATTTAATGTTCGAGCAAAAACGGCTGATTTTCGACAAAAGAGATAACACCCCCCCATTACGTCATGCTTCAGAAATGTGGAAAATGGTCCGTTTTCAAATGTTTTATTTTTGAATGTCAGTTCACATTTGTAGGTGGATCATCAGTGTTAGAGCTAAAATTAGCATGTTTAAAGTGATTTTCATGCTTCCAGGGGCTCGGGAAGTTAATGAAATACCATTTGGAGGCATTTAATGTTCGAGCAAAAACGGCTGATTTTCGACAAAAGAGATAACACCCCCCCATTACGTCATGCTTCAGAAATGTGGAAAATGGTCCGTTTTCAAATGTTTTATTTTTGACCGTCAGTTCACATTTGTAGGTGGATCATCAGTGTTAGAGCTAAAATTAGCATGTTTAAAGTGATTTTCATGCTTCCAGGGGCCCAAAACACAAGATTTATGGAATGGTTAAAAGTGCATGAAAATGGCCAATTTACTCACTCTGAGTACTCAAAAAGGGTTTCTTCACCCCGGGAAGTTAATTAAATACCATTTGGAGGCATTTAATGTTCGAGCAAAAACGGCTGATTTTCGACAAAAGAGATAACACCCCCCCATTACGTCATGCTTCAGAAATGTGGAAAATGGTCCGTTTTCAAATGTTTTATTTTTGAACGTCAGTTCACATTTGTAGGTGGATCATCAGTGTTAGAGCTAAAATTAGCATGTTTAAAGTGATGTTCATGCTTCCAGGGGCCCAAAACACAAGATTTATGGAATGGTTAAAAGTGCATGAAAATGGCCAATTTACTCACTCTGAGTACTCAAAAAGGGTTTCTTCACCCCGGGAAGTTAATTAAATACCATTTGGAGGCATTTAATGTTCGAACAAAAACGGCTGATTTTCGACAAAAGAGATAACACCCTTCATTACGTCATGCTTCAGAAATGTGGAAAATGGTCCATTTTCAAATGTTTTATTTTTGAACGTCAGTTCACATTTGTAGGTGGATCATCAGTGTTAGAGCTAAAATTAGCATGTTTAAAGTGATTTTCATGCTTCCAGGGGCCCAAAACACAAGATTTATGGAATGGTTTAAAGTGCATGAAAATGGCCAATTTACTCACTCTGAGTTCTCAAAAAGGGTTTCTTCACCCCGGGAAGTTAATTAAATACCATTTGGAGGCATTTAATGTTCGAGCAAAAACGGCTGATTTTCGACAAAAGAGATAACACCCCCCCCCATTACGTCATGCTTCAGAAATGTGGAAAATGGTCCGTTTTCAAATGTTTTATTTTTGAACGTCAGTTCACATTTGTAGGTGGATCATCAGTGTTAGAGCTAAAATTAGCATGTTTAAAGTGATTTTCATGCTTCCAGGGGCTCGGGAAGTTAATTAAATACCATTTGGAGGCATTTAATGTTCGAGCAAAAACGGCTGATTTTCGACAAAAGAGATAACACCCCCCCATTACGTCATGCTTCAGAAATGTGGAAAATGGACCGTTTTCAAATGTTTTATTTTTGAACGTCAGTTCACATTTGTAGGTGGATCATCAGTGTTAGAGCTAAAATTAGCATGTTTAAAGTGATTTTCATGCTTCCAGGGGCTCGGGATGTGAAATAAATACCATTTGGAGGCATTTAATGTTCGAGCAAAAACGGCTGATTTTCGACAAAAGAGATAACACCCCCCCATTACGTCATGCTTCAGAAATGTGGAAAATGGTCCGTTTTCAAATGTTTTATTTTTGAATGTCAGTTCACATTTGTAGGTGGATCATCAGTGTTAGAGCTAAAATTAGCATGTTTAAAGTGATTTTCATGCTTCCAGGGGCTCGGGAAGTTAATTAAATACCATTTGGAGGCATTTAATGTTCGAGCAAAAACGGCTGATTTTCGACAATAGAGATAACACCCCCCCATTACGTCATGCTTCAGAAATGTGGAAAATAGTCCGTTTTCAAATGTTTTATTTTTGAACGTCAGTTCACATTTGTAGGTGGATCATCAGTGTTAGAGCTAAAATTAGCATGTTTAAAGTGATTTTCATGCTTCCAGGGGCCCAAAACACAAGATTTATGGAATGGTTAAAAGTGCATGAAAATGGCCAATTTACTCACTCTGAGTACTCAAAAAGGGTTTCTTCACCCCGGGAAGTTAATTAAATACCATTTGGAGGCATTTAATGTTCGAGCAAAAACGGCTGATTTTCGACAAAAGAGATAACACCCCCCCATTACGTCATGCTTCAGAAATGTGGAAAATGGTCCATTTTCAAATGTTTTATTTTTGAACGTCAGTTCACATTTGTAGGTGGATCATCAGTGTTAGAGCTAAAATTAGCATGTTTAAAGTGATTTTCATGCTTCCAGGGGCTCGGGAAGTGAAATAAATACCATTTGGAGGCATTTAATGTTCGAGCAAAAACGGCTGATTTTCGTCAAAAGAGATAACAACCCCCATTACGTCATGCTTCAGAAATGTGGAAAATGGTCCGTTTTCAAATGTTTTATTTTTGAACGTCAGTTCACATTTGTAGGTGGATCATCAGTGTTAGAGCTAAAATTAGCATGTTTAAAGTGATTTTCATGCTTCCAGGGGCTCGGGAAGTTAATTAAATACCATTTGGAGGCATTTAATGTTTGAGCAAAAACGGCTGATTTTCGACAAAAGAGATAACACCCCCCCATTACGTCATGCTTCAGAAATGTGGAAAAGGGTCCGTTTTCAAATGTTTTATTTTTTAACGTCAGTTCACATTTGTAGGTGGATCATCAGTGTTAGAGCTAAAATTAGCATGTTTAAAGTGATTTTCATGCTTCCAGGGGCTCGGGAAGTGAAATAAATACCATTTGGAGGCATTTAATGTTCGAGCAAAAACGGCTGATTTTCGACAAAAGAGATAACACCCCCCCATTACGTCATGCTTCAGAAATGTGGAAAATGGTCCGTTTTCAAATGTTTTATTTTTGAACGTCAGTTCACATTTGTAGGTGGATCATCAGTGTTAGAGCTAAAATTAGCATGTTTAAAGTGATTTTCATGCTTCCAGGGGCCCAAAACACAAGATTTATGGAATGGTTAAAAGTGCATGAAAATGGCCAATTTACTCACTCTGAGTACTCAAAAAGGGTTTCTTCACCCCGGGAAGTTAATTAAATACCATTTGGAGGCATTTAATGTTCGATCAAAAACGGCTGATTTTCGACAAAAGAGATAACACCCCCCATTACGTCATGCTTCAGAAATGTGGAAAATGGTCCGTTTTCAAATGTTTTATTTTTGAACGTCAGTTCACATTTGTAGGTGGATCATCAGTGTTAGAGCTAAAATTAGCATGTTTAAAGTGATTTTCATGCTTCCAGGGGCCCAAAACACAAGATTTATGGAATGGTTAAAAGTGCATGAAAATGGCCAATTTACTCACTCTGAGTACTCAAAAAGGGTTTCTTCACCCCGGGAAGTTAATTAAATACCATTTGGAGGCATTTAATGTTCGATCAAAAACGGCTGATTTTCGACAAAAGAGATAACACCCCCCATTACGTCATGCTTCAGAAATGTGGAAAATGGTCCGTTTTCAAATGTTTTATTTTTGAACGTCAGTTCACATTTGTAGGTGGATCATCAGTGTTAGAGCTAAAATTAGCATGTTTAAAGTGATTTTCATGCTTCCAGGGGCTCGGGAAGTTAATTAAATACCATTTGGAGGCATTTAATGTTCGAGCAAAAACGGCTGATTTTCGACAAAAGAGATAACACCCCCCCATTACGTCATGCTTCAGAAATGTGGAAAATGGTCCGTTTTCAAATGTTTTATTTTTGACCGTCAGTTCACATTTGTAGGTGGATCATCAGTGTTAGAGCTAAAATTAGCATGTTTAAAGTGATTTTCATGCTTCCAGGGGCCCAAAACACAAGATTTATGGAATGGTTAAAAGTGCATGAAAATTGCCAATTTACTCACTCTGAGTACTCAAAAAGGGTTTCTTCACCCCGGGAAGTTAATTAAATACCATTTGGAGGCATTTAATGTTCGAGCAAAAACGGCTGATTTTCGACAAAAGAGATAACACCCCTCCATTACGTCATGCTTCAGAAATGTGGAAAATGGTCCGTTTTCAAATGATTTATTTTTGAACGTCAGTTCACATTTGTAGGTGGATCATCAGTGTTAGAGCTAAAATTAGCATGTTTAAAGTGATTTTCATGCTTCCAGGGGCCCAAAACACAAGATTTATGGAATGGTTAAAAGTGCATGAAAATGGCCAATTTACTCACTCTGAGTACTCAAAAAGGGTTTCTTCACCCCGGGAAGTTAATTAAATACCATTTGGAGGCATTTAATGTTCGAGCAAAAACGGCTGATTTTCGACAAAAGAGATAACACCCCCCCATTACGTCATGCTTCAGAAATGTGGAAAATGGTCCGTTTTCAAATGTTTTATTTTTGAACGTCAGTTCACATTTGTAGGTGGATCATCAGTGTTAGAGCTAAAATTAGCATGTTTAAAGTGATTTTCATGCTTCCAGGGGCCCAAAACACAAGATTTATGGAATGGTTAAAAGTGCATGAAAATGGCCAATTTACTCACTCTGAGTTCTCAAAAAGGGTTTCTTCACCCCGGGAAGTTAATTAAATACCATTTGGAGGCATTTAATGTTCGAGCAAAAACGGTTGATTTTCGACAAAAGAGATAACACCCCCCCATTACGTCATGCTTCAGAAATGTGGAAAATGGTCCGTTTTCAAATGTTTTATTTTTGAACGTCAGTTCACATATGTAGGTGGATCATCAGTGTTAGAGCTAAAATTAGCATATTTAAAGTGATTTTCATGCTTCCAGGGGCTCGGGAAGTTAATTAAATACCATTTGGAGGCATTTAATGTTCGAGCAAAAACGGCTGATTTTCGACAAAAGAGATAACACCCCCCCATTACGTCATGCTTCAGAAATGTGGAAAATGGTCCATTTTCAAATGTTTTATTTTTGAACGTCAGTTCACATTTGTAGGTGGATCATCAGTGTTAGAGCTAAAATTAGCATGTTTAAAGTGATTTTCATGCTTCCAGGGGCCCAAAACACAAGATTTATGGAATGGTTAAAAGTGCATGAAAATGGCCAATTTACTCACTCTGAGTTCTCAAAAAGGGTTTCTTCACCCCGGGAAGTTAATTAAATACCATTTGGAGGCATTTAATGTTCGAGCAAAAACGGCTGATTTTCGACAAAAGAGATAACACCCCCCCATTACGTCATGCTTCAGAAATGTGGAAAATGGTCCGTTTTCAAATGTTTTATTTTTGAACGTCAGTTCACATTTGTAGGTGGATCATCAGTGTTAGAGCTAAAATTAGCATGTTTAAAGTGATTTTCATGCTTCCAGGGGCTCGGGAAGGTAATTAAATACCATTTGGAGGCATTTAATGTTCGAGCAAAAACGGCTGATTTTCGACAAAAGAGATAACACCCCCCCCATTACGTCATGCTTCAGAAATGTGGAAAATGGTCCGTTTTTAAATGTTTTATTTTTGAACGTCAGTTCACATTTGTAGGTGGATCATCAGTGTTAGAGCTAAAATTAGCATGTTTAAAGTGATTTTCATGCTTCCAGGGGCTCGGGAAGTGAAATAATTACCATTTGGAGGCATTTAATGTTCGAGCAAAAACAGCTGATTTTCGACAAAAGAGATAACACCCCCCCATTACGTCATGCTTCAGAAATGTGGAAAATGGTCCGTTTTCAAATGTTTTATTTTTGAACGTCAGTTCACATTTGTAGGTGGATCATCAGTGTTAGAGCTAAAATTAGCATGTTTAAAGTGATTTTCATGCTTCCAGGGGCTCGGGAAGTTAATTAAATACCATTTGGAGGCATTTAATGTTCGAGCAAAAACGGCTGATTTTCGACAAAAGAGATAACACCCCCCCATTACGTCATGCTTCAGAAATGTGGAAAATGGTCCGTTTTCAAATGTTTTATTTTTGAACGTCAGTTCACATTTGTAGGTGGATCATCAGTGTTAGAGCTAAAATTAGCATGTTTAAAGTGATTTTCATGCTTCCAGGGGCCCAAAACACAAGATTTATGGAATGGTTAAAAGTGCATGAAAATGGCCAATTTACTCACTCTGAGTACTCAAAAAGGGTTTCTTCACCCCGGGAAGTTAATTAAATACCATTTGGAGGCATTTAATGTTCGAGCAAAAACGGCTGATTTTTGACAAAAGAGATAACACCCCCCCATTACGTCATGCTTCAGAAATGTGGAAAATGGTCCGTTTTCAAATGTTTTATTTTTGAACGTCAGTTCACATTTGTAGGTGGATCATCAGTGTTAGAGCTAAAATTAGCATGTTTAAAGTGATTTATATTCTTCCAGGGGCTCGGGAAGTGAAATAAATACCATTTGGAGGCATTTAATGTTCGAGCAAAAACAGCTGATTTTCGACAAAAGAAATAACACCCCCCCATTACGTCATGCTTCAGAAATGTGGAAAATGGTCCGTTTTCAAATGTTTTATTTTTGAACGTCAGTTCACATTTGTAGGTGGATCATCAGTGTTAGAGCTAAAATTAGCATGTTTAAAGTGATTTTCATGCTTCCAGGGGCTCGGGAAGTTAATTAAAAACCATTTGGAGGCATTTAATGTTCGAGCAAAAACGGCTGATTTTCGACAAAAGAGATAACACCCCCCCATTACGTCATGCTTCAGAAATGTGGAAATTGTCCGTTTTCAAATGTTTTATTTTTGAACGTCAGTTCACATTTGTGGGTGGATCATCAGTGTTAGAGCTAAAATTAGCATGTTTAAAGTGATTTTCATGCTTCCAGGGGCTCGGGAAGTTAATGAAATACCATTTGGAGGCATTTAATGTTCGAGCAAAAACGGCTGATTTTCGACAAAAGAGATAACACCCCCCCATTACGTCATGCTTCAGAAATGTGGAAAATGGTCCGTTTTCAAATGTTTTATTTTTGAACTTCAGTTCACATTTGTAGGTGGATCATCAGTGTTAGAGCTAAAATTAGCATGTTTAAAGTGATTTTCATGCTTCCAGGGGCCCAAAACACAAGATTTATGGAATGGTTAAAAGTGCATGAAAATGGCCAATTTACTCACTCTGAGTACTCAAAAAGGGTTTCTTCACCCCAGGAAGTTAATTAAATACCATTTGGAGGCATTTAATGTTCGAGCAAAAACGGCTGATATTCGACAAAAGAGATAACACCCCCCCATTACGTCATGCTTCAGAAATGTGGAAAATGGTCTGTTTTCAAATGTTTTATTTTTGAACGTCAGTTCACATTTGTAGGTGGATCATCAGTGTTAGAGCTAAAATTAGCATGTTTAAAGTGATTTTCATGCTTCCAGGGGCCCAAAACACAAGATTTATGGAATGGTTAAAAGTGCATGAAAATGGCCAATTTACTCACTCTGAGTACTCAAAAAGGGTTTCTTCACCCCGGGAAGTTAATTAAATACCATTTGGAGGCATTTAATGTTCGAGCAAAAACGGCTGATTTTCGACAAAAGAGATAACACCCCCCCATTACGTCATGCTTCAGAAATGTGGAAAATGGTCCGTTTTCAAATGTTTTATTTTTGAACGTCAGTTCACATTTGTAGGTGGATCATCAGTGTTAGAGCTAAAATTAGCATGTTTAAAGTGATTTTCATGCTTCCAGGGGCCCAAAACACAAGATTTATGGAATGGTTAAAAGTGCATGAAAATGGCCAATTTACTCACTCTGAGTACTCAAAAAGGGTTTCTTCACCCTGGGAAGTTAATTAAATACCATTTGGAGGCATTTAATGTTCGATCAAAAACGGCTGATTTTCGACAAAAGAGATAACACCCCCCATTACGTCATGCTTCAGAAATGTGGAAAATGGTCCGTTTTCAAATGTTTTATTTTTGAACGTCAGTTCACATTTGTAGGTGGATCATCAGTGTTAGAGGTAAAATTAGCATGTTTAAAGTGATTTTCTTGCTTCCAGGGGCTCGGGAAGTTAATTAAATACCATTTGGAGGCATTTAATGTTCGAGCAAAAACGGCTGATTTTCGACAAAAGAGATAACACCCCCCCATTACGTCATGCTTCAGAAATGTGGAAAATGGTCCGTTTTCAAATGTTTTATTTTTGAACGTCAGTTCACATTTGTAGGTGGATCATCAGTGTTAGAGCTAAAATTAGCATGTTTAAAGTGATTTTCATGCTTCCAGGGGCCCAAAACACAAGATTTATGGAATGGTTAAAAGTGCATGAAAATGGCCAATTTACTCACTCTGAGTACTCAAAAAGGGTTTCTTCACCCCGGGAAGTTAATTAAATACCATTTGGAGGCATTTAATGTTCGAACAAAAACGGCTGATTTTCGACAAAAGAGATAACACCCTTCATTACGTCATGCTTCAGAAATGTGGAAAATGGTCCGTTTTCAAATGTTTTATTTTTGAACGTCAGTTCACATTTGTAGGTGGATCATCAGTGTTAGAGCTAAAATTAGCATGTTTAAAGTGATTTTCATGCTTCCAGGGGCTCGGGAAGTTAATTAAATACCATTTGGAGGCATTTAATGTTCGAGAAAAAACGGCTGATTTTCGACAAAAGAGATAACACCCACCCATTACGTCATGCTTCAGAAATGTGGAAAATGGTCCGTTTTCAAATGTTTTATTTTTGAACGTCAGTTCACATTTGTAGGTGGATCATCAGTGTTAGAGCTAAAATTAGCATGTTTAAAGTGATTTTCATGCTTCCAGGGGCCCAAAACACAAGATTTATGGAATGGTTAAAAGTGCATGAAAATGGCCAATTTACTCACTCTGAGTACTCAAAAAGGGTTTCTTCACCCCGGGAAGTTAATTAAATACCATTTGGAGGCATTTAATGTTCGAGCAAAAACGGCTGATTTTCGACAAAAGAGATAACACCCCCCCATTACGTCATGCTTCAGAAATGTGGAAAATGGTCCGTTTTTAAATGTTTTATTTTTGAACGTCAGTTCACATTTGTAGGTGGATCATCAGTGTTAGAGCTAAAATTAGCATGTTTAAAGTGATTTTCATGCTTCCAGGGGCCCAAAACACAAGATTTATGGAATGGTTAAAAGTGCATGAAAATGGCCAATTTACTCACTCTGAGTACTCAAAAAGGGTTTCTTCACCCCGGGAAGTTAATTAAATACCATTTGGAGGCATTTAATGTTCGAGCAAAAACGGCTGATTTTCGACAAAAGAGATAACACCCCCCCATTACGTCATGCTTCAGAAATGTGGAAAATGGTCCGTTTTCAAATGTTTTATTTTTGAACGTCAGTTCACATTTGTAGGTGGATCATCAGTGT
The DNA here is from genome assembly GCF_964263255.1 of Lissotriton vulgaris. Taxonomy (NCBI): domain Eukaryota; kingdom Metazoa; phylum Chordata; class Amphibia; order Caudata; family Salamandridae; genus Lissotriton; species Lissotriton vulgaris. The sequence goes on along the minus strand of NW_028246241.1, from coordinate 418,912 downwards.
TAGAGCTAAAATTAGCATGTTTAAAGTGATTTTCATGCTTCCAGGGGCTCGGGAAGTTAATTAAATACCATTTGGAGGCATTTAATGTTCGAGCAAAAACGGCTGATTTTCGACAAAAGAGATAACACCCCCCTATTACGTCATGCTTCAGAAATGTGGAAAATGGTCCGTTTTCAAATGTTTTATTTTTGAACGTCAGTTCACATTTGTAGGTGGATCATCAGTGTTAGAGCTAAAATTAGCATGTTTAAAGTGATTTTCATGCTTCCAGGGGCTCGGGAAGTTAATTAAATACCATTTGGAGGCATTTAATGTTCGAGCAAAAACGGCTGATTTTCGACAAAAGAGATAACACCCCCCCATTACGTCATGCTTCAGAAATGTGGAAAATGGTCCGTTTTCAAATGTTTTATTTTTGACCGTCAGTTCACATTTGTAGGTGGATCATCAGTGTTAGAGCTAAAATTAGCATGTTTAAAGTGATTTTCATGCTTCCAGGGGCCCAAAACACAAGATTTATGGAATGGTTAAAAGTGCATGAAAATGGCCAATTTACTCACTCTGAGTACTCAAAAAGGGTTTCTTCACCCCGGGAAGTTAATTAAATACCATTTGGAGGCATTTAATGGTCGAGCAAAAACGGCTGATTTTCGACAAAAGAGATAACACCCCCCCATTACGTCATGCTTCAGAAATGTGGAAAATGGTCCGTTTTCAAATGTTTTATTTTTGAACGTCAGTTCACATTTGTAGGTGGATCATCAGTGTTAGAGCTAAAATTAGCATGTTTAAAGTGATTTTCATGCTTCCAGGGGCCCAAAACACAAGATTTATGGAATGGTTAAAAGTGCATGAAAATGGCCAATTTACTCACTCTGAGTACTCAAAAAGGGTTTCTTCACCCCGGGAAGTTAATTAAATACCATTTGGAGGCATTTAATGTTCGAGCAAAAACGGCTGATTTTCGACAAAAGAGATAACACCCCCCCATTACGTCATGCTTCAGAAATGTGGAAAATGGTCCGTTTTCAAATGTTTTATTTTTGAACGTCAGTTCACATTTGTAGGTGGATCATCAGTGTTAGAGCTAAAATTAGCATGTTTAAAGTGATTTTCATGCTTCCAGGGGCTCGGGAAGTTAATTAAATACCATTTGGAGGCATTTAATGTTCGAGCAAAAACGGCTGATTTTCGACAAAAGAGATAACACCCCCCCATTACGTCATGCTTCAGAAATGTGGAAAATGGTCCGTTTTCAAATGTTTTATTTTTGACCGTCAGTTCACATTTGTAGGTGGATCATCAGTGTTAGAGCTAAAATTAGCATGTTTAAAGTGATTTTCATGCTTCCAGGGGCCCAAAACACAAGATTTATGGAATGGGTAAAAGTGCATGAAAATGGCCAATTTACTCACTCTGAGTACTCAAAAAGGGTTTCTTCACCCCGGGAAGTTAATTAAATACCATTTGGAGGCATTTAATGTTCGAGCAAAAACGGCTGATTTTCGACAAAAGAGATAACACCCCCCCATTACGTCATGCTTCAGAAATGTGGAAAATGGTCCGTTTTCAAATGTTTTATTTTTGAACGTCAGTTCACATTTGTAGGTGGATCATCAGTGTTAGAGCTAAAATTAGCATGTTTAAAATGATTTTCATGCTTCCAGGGGCCCAAAACACAAGATTTATGGAATGGTTAAAAGTGCATGAAAATGGCCAATTTACTCACTCTGAGTACTCAAAAAGGGTTTCTTCACCCCGGGAAGTTAATTAAATACCATTTGGAGGCATTTAATGTTCGAACAAAAACGGCTGATTTTCGACAAAAGAGATAACACCCTTCATTACGTCATGCTTCAGAAATGTGGAAAATGGTCCGTTTTCAAATGTTTTATTTTTGAACGTCAGTTCACATTTGTAGGTGGATCATCAGTGTTAGAGCTAAAATTAGCATGTTTAAAGTGATTTTCATGCTTCCAGGGGCTCGGGAAGTTAATTAAATACCATTTGGAGGCATTTAATGTTCGAGAAAAAACGGCTGATTTTCGACAAAAGAGATAACACCCCCCCATTACGTCATGCTTCAGAAATGTGGAAAATGGTCCGTTTTCAAATGTTTTATTTTTGAACGTCAGTTCACATTTGTAGGTGGATCATCAGTGTTAGAGCTAAAATTAGCATGTTTAAAGTGATTTTCATGCTTCCAGGGGCCCAAAACACAAGATTTATGGAATGGTTAAAAGTGCATGAAAATGGCCAATTTACTCACTCTGAGTTCTCAAAAAGGGTTTCTTCACCCCGGGAAGTTAATTAAATACCATTTGGAGGCATTTAATGTTCGAGCAAAAACTGCTGATTTTCGACAAAAGAGATAACACCCCCCCATTACGTCATGCTTCAGAAATGTGGAAAATGGTCCGTTTTCAAATGTTTTATTTTTGAACGTCAGTTCACATTTGTAGGTGGATCATCAGTGTTAGTGCTAAAATTAGCATGTTTAAAGTGATTTTCATGCTTCCAGGGGCCCAAAACACAAGATTTATGGAATGGTTAAAAGTGCATGAAAATGGCCAATTTACTCACTCTGAGTTCTCAAAAAGGGTTTCTTCACCCCGGGAAGTTAATTAAATACCATTTGGAGGCATTTAATGTTTGAGCAAAAACTGCTGATTTTCGACAAAAGAGATAACACCCCCCCATTACGTCATGCTTCAGAAATGTGGAAAATGGTCCGTTTTCAAATGTTTTATTTTTGAACGTCAGTTCACATTTGTAGGTGGATCATCAGTGTTAGAGCTAAAATTAGCATGTTTAAAGTGATTTTCATGCTTCCAGGGGCTCGGGAAGTGAAATAAATACCATTTGGAGGCATTTAATGTTCGAGCAAAAACGGCTGATTTTCGACAAAAGAGATAACACCCCCCCATTACGTCATGCTTCAGAAATGTGGAAAATGGTCCGTTTTCAAATGTTTTATTTTTGAACGTCAGTTCACATTTGTAGGTGGATCATCAGTGTTAGAGCTAAAATTAGCATGTTTAAAGTGATTTTCATGCTTCCAGGGGCTCAGGAAGTTAATTAAATACCATTTGGAGGCATTCAATGTTCGAGCAAAAACGGCTGATTTTCGACAATAGAGATAACACCCCCCCATTACGTCATGCTTCAGAAATGTGGAAAATAGTCAGTTTTCAAATGTTTTATTTTTGAACGTCAGTTCACATTTGTAGGTGGATCATCAGTGTTAGAGCTAAAATTAGCATGTTTAAAGTGATTTTCATGCTTCCAGGGGCTCGGGAAGTTAATTAAATACCATTTGGAGGCATTTAATGTTCGAGCAAAAACGGCTGATTTTCGACAAAAGAGATAACACCCCCCCATTACGTCATGCTTCAGAAATGTGGAAAATGGTCCGTTTTCAAATGTTTTATTTTTAAACGTCAGTTCACATTTGTAGGTGGATCATCAGTGTTAGAGCTAAAATTAGCATGTTTAAAGTGATTTTCATGCTTCCAGGGGCTCGGGAAGTTAATTAAATACCATTTGGAGGCATTTAATGTTCGAGCAAAAACGGCTGATTTTCGACAAAAGAGATAACACCCCCCCATTACGTCATGCTTCAGAAATGTGGAAAATGGTCCGTTTTCAAATGTTTTATTTTTGACCGTCAGTTCACATTTGTAGGTGGATCATCAGTGTTAGAGCTAAAATTAGCATGTTTAAAGTGATTTTCATGCTTCCAGGGGCCCAAAACACAAGATTTATGGAATGGTTAAAAGTGCATGAAAATGGCCAATTTACTCACTCTGAGTACTCAAAAAGGGTTTCTTCACCCCGGGAAGTTAATTAAATACCATTTGGAGGCATTTAATGTTCGAGCAAAAACGGCTGATTTTTGACAAAAGAGATAACACCCCCCCATTACGTCATGCTTCAGAAATGTGGAAAATGGTCCGTTTTCAAATGTTTTATTTTTGAACGTCAGTTCACATTTGTAGGTGGATCATCAGTGTTAGAGCTAAAATTAGCATGTTTAAAGTGATTTTCATGCTTCCAGGGGCTCGGGAAGTGAAATAAATACCATTTGGAGGCATTTAATGTTCGAGCAAAAACGGCTGATTTTCGACAAAAGAGATAACACCCCCCCATTACGTCATGCTTCAGAAATGAGGAAAATGGTCCGTTTTCAAATGTTTTATTTTTGAACGTCAGTTCACATTTGTAGGTGGATCATCAGTGTTAGAGCTAAAATTAGCATGTTTAAAGTGATTTTCATGCTTCCAGGGGCTCGGGAAGTTAATTAAATACCATTTGGAGGCATTTAATGTTCGAGCAAAAACGGCTGATTTTCGACAAAAGAGATAACACCCCCCCATTACGTCATGCTTCAGAAATGTGGAAAATGGTCCGTTTTCAAATGTTTTATTTTTGAACGTCAGTTCACATTTGTAGGTGGATCATCAGTGTTAGAGCTAAAATTAGCATGTTTAAAGTGATTTTCATGCTTCCAGGGGCTCGGGAAGTTAATGAAATACCATTTGGAGGCATTTAATGTTCGAGCAAAAACGGCTGATTTTCGACAAAAGAGATAACACCCCCCCATTACGTCATGCTTCAGAAATGTGGAAAATGGTCCGTTTTCAAATGTTTTATTTTTGAACGTCAGTTTACATTTGTAGGTGGATCATCAGTGTTAGAGCTAAAATTAGCATGTTTAAAATGATTTTCATGCTTCCAGGGGCCCAAAACACAAGATTTATGGAATGGTTAAAAGTGCATGAAAATGGCCAATTTACTCACTCTGAGTACTCAAAAAGGGTTTCTTCACCCCGGGAAGTTAATTAAATACCATTTGGAGGCATTTAATGTTTGAGCAAAAACGGCTGATTTTCGACAAAAAAGATAACACCCCCCCATTACGTCATGCTTCAGAAATGTGGAAAATGGTCCGTTTTCAAATGTTTTATTTTTGAACGTCAGTTCACATTTGTAGGTGGATCATCAGTGTTAGAGCTAAAATTAGCATGTTTAAAGTGATTTTCATGCTTCCAGGGGCCCAAAACACAAGATTTATGGAATGGTTAAAAGTGCATGAAAATGGCCAATTTACTCACTCTGAGTACTCAAAAAGGGTTTCTTCACCCCGGGAAGTTAATTAAATACCATTTGGAGGCATTTAATGTTCGAGCAAAAACGGCTGATTTTCGACAAAAGAGATAACACCCCCCCATTACGTCATGCTTCAGAAATGTGGAAAATGGTCCGTTTTCAAATGTTTTATTTTTGAACGTCAGTTCACATTTGTAGGTGGATCATCAGTGTTAGAGCTAAAATTAGCATGTTTAAAGTGATTTTCATGCTTCCAGGGGCCCAAAACACAAGATTTATGGAATGGTTAAAAGTGCATGAAAATGGCCAATTTACTCACTCTGAGTACTCAAAAAGGGTTTCTTCACCCCGGGAAGTTAATTAAATACCATTTGGAGGCATTTAATGTTCGATCAAAAACGGCTGATTTTCGACAAAAGAGATAACACCCCCCATTACGTCATGCTTCAGAAATGTGGAAAATGGTCCGTTTTCAAATGTTTTATTTTTGAACGTCAGTTCACATTTGTAGGTGGATCATCAGTGTTAGAGCTAAAATTAGCATGTTTAAAGTGATTTTCATGCTTCCAGGGGCTCGGGAAGTTAATTAAATACCATTTGGAGGCATTTAATGTTCGAGCAAAAACGGCTGATTTTCGACAAAAGAGATAACACCCCCCCATTACGTCATGCTTCAGAAATGTGGAAAATGGTCCGTTTTCAAATGTTTTATTTTTGACCGTCCGTTCACATTTGTAGGTGGATCATCAGTGTTAGAGCTAAAATTAGCATGTTTAAAGTGATTTTCATGCTTCCAGGGGCCCAAAACACAAGATTTATGGAATGGTTAAAAGTGCATGAAAATGGCCAATTTACTCACTCTGAGTACTCAAAAAGGGTTTCTTCACCCCGGGAAGTTAATTAAATACCATTTGGAGGCATTTAATGTTCGAGCAAAAACGGCTGAATTTCGACAAAAGAGATAACACCCCCCCATTACGTCATGCTTCAGAAATGTGGAAAATGGTCCGTTTTCAAATGTTTTATTTTTGAACGTCAGTTCACATTTGTAGGTGGATCATCAGTGTTAGAGCTAAAATGAGCATGTTTAAAGTGATTTTCATGCTTCCAGGGGCTCGGGAAGTTAATTAAATACCATTTGGAGGCATTTAATGTTCGAGAAAAAACGGCTGATTTTTGACAAAAGAGATAACACCCCCCCATTACGTCATGCTTCAGAAATGTGGAAAATGGTCCGTTTTCAAATGTTTTATTTTTGAACGTCAGTTCACATTTGTAGGTGGATCATCAGTGTTAGAGCTAAAATTAGCATGTTTAAAGTGATTTTCATGCTTCCAGGGGCCCAAAACACAAGATTTATGGAATGGTTAAAAGTGCATGAAAATGGCCAATTTATTCACTCTGAGTTCTCAAAAAGGGTTTCTTCACCCCGGGAAGTTAATTAAATACCATTTGGAGGCATTTAATGTTCGAGCAAAAACGGCTGATTTTCGACAAAAGAGATAACACCCCCCCATTACGTCATGCTTCAGAAATGTGGAAAATGGTCCGTTTTCAAATGTTTTATTTTTGAACGTCAGTTCACATTTGTAGGTGGATCATCAGTGTTAGAGCTAAAATTAGCATGTTTAAAGTGATTTTCATGCTTCCAGGGGCGCGGGAAGTTAATTAAATACCATTTGGAGGCATTTAATGTTCGAGCAAAAACGGCTGATTTTCGACAAAAGAGATAACACCCCCCCATTACGTCATGCTTCAGAAATGTGGAAAATGGTCCGTTTTCAAATGTTTTATTTTTGAACGTCAGTTCACATTTGTAGGTGGATCATCAGTGTTAGAGCTAAAATTAGCATGTTTAAAGTGATTTTCATGCTTCCAGGGGCTCGGGAAGTTAATGAAATACTAATTTGGAGGCATTTAATGTTCGAGCAAAAACGGCTGATTTTCGACAAAAGAGATAACACCCCCCCATTACGTCATGCTTCAGAAATGTGGAAAATGGTCCGTTTTCAAATGTTTTATTTTTGAACGTCAGTTCACATTTGTAGGTGGATCATCAGTGTTAGAGCTAAAATTAGCATGTTTAAAGTGATTTTCATGCTTCCAGGGGCCCAAAACACAAGATTTATGGAATGGTTAAAAGTGCATGAAAATGGCCAATTTACTCACTCTGAGTCCTCAAAAAGGGTTTCTTCACCCCGGGAAGTTAATTAAATACCATTTGGAGGCATTTAATGTTCGAGCAAAAACGGCTGATTTTCGACAAAAGAGATAACACCCCCCCATTACGTCATGCTTCAGAAATGTGGAAAATGGTCCGTTTTCAAATGTTTTATTTTTGAACGTCAGTTCACATTTGTAGGTGGATCATCAGTGTTAGAGCTAAAATTAGCATGTTTAAAGTGATTTTCATGCTTCCAGGGGCCCAAAACACAAGATTTATGGAATGGTTAAAAATGCATGAAAATGGCCAATTTACTCACTCTGAGTACTCAAAAAGGGTTTCTTCACCCCGGGAAGTTAATTAAATACCATTTGGGGGCATTTAATGTTCGAGCAAAAACGGCTGATTTTCGACAAAAGAGATAACACCCTTCATTACGTCATGCTTCAGAAATGTGGAAAATGGTCCGTTTTCAAATGTTTTATTTTTGAACGTCAGTTCACATTTGTAGGTGGATCATCAGTGTTAGAGCTAAAATTAGCATGTTTAAAGTGATTTTCATGCTTCCAGGGGCTCGGGAAGTTAAATAAATACCATTTGGAGGCATTTAATGTTCGAGCAAAAACGGCTGATTTTCGACAAAAGAGATAACACCCCCCCATTACGTCATGCTTCAGAAATGTGGAAAATGGTCCATTTTCAAATGTTTTATTTTTGAACGTCAGTTCACATTTGTAGGTGGATCATCAGTGTTAGAGCTAAAATTAGCATGTTTAAAGTGATTTTCATGCTTCCAGGGGCTCGGGAAGTTAATTAAATACCATTTGGAGGCATTTAATGTTCGAGCAAAAACGGCTGATTTTCGACAAAAGAGATAACACCCCCCCATTACGTCATGCTTCAGAAATGTGGAAAATGGTCCGTTTTCAAATGTTTTATTTTTGAACGTCAGTTCACATTTGTAGGTGGATCATCAGTGTTAGAGCTAAAATTAGCATGTTTAAAGTGATTTTCATGCTTCCAGGGGCCCAAAACACAAGATTTATGGAATGGTTAAAAGTGCATGAAAATGGCCAATTTACTCACTCTGAGTTCTCAAAAAGGGTTTCTTCACCCCGGGAAGTTAATTAAATACCATTTGGAGGCATTTAATGTTCGAGCAAAAACGGCTGATTTTCGACAAAAGAGATAACACCCCCCCATTACGTCATGCTTCAGAAATGTGGAAAATGGTCCGTTTTCAAATGTTTTATTTTTGAACGTCAGTTCACATTTGTTGGTGGATCATCAGTGTTAGAGCTAAAATTAGCATGTTTAAAGTGATTTTCATGCTTCCAGGGGCTCGGGAAGTGAAATAAATACCATTTGGAGGCATTTAATGTTCGAGCAAAAACTGCTGATTTTCGACAAAAGAGATAACACCCCCCCATTACGTCATGCTTCAGAAATGTGGAAAATGGTCCGTTTTCAAATGTTTTATTTTTGAACGTCAGTTCACATTTGTAGGTCGATCATCAGTGTTAGAGCTAAAATTAGCATGTTTAAAGTGATTTTCATGCTTCCAGGGGCTCGGGAAGTTAATTAAATACCATTTGGAGGCATTTAATGTTCGAGCAAAAACGGCTGATTTTCGACAAAAGAGATAACCCCCCCCCCATTACGTCATGCTTCAGAAATGTGGAAAATGGTCCGTTTTCAAATGTTTTATTTTTGAACGTCAGTTCATATTTGTAGGTGGATCATCAGTGTTAGAGCTAAAATTAGCATGTTTAAAGTGATTTTCATGCTTCCAGGGGCCCAAAACACAAGATTTATGGAATGGTTAAAAGTGCATGAAAATGGCCAATTTACTCACTCTGAGTTCTCAAAAAGGGTTTCTTCACCCCGGGAAGTTAATTAAATACCATTTGGAGGCATTTAATGTTCGAGCAAAAACGGCTGATTTTCGACAAAAGAGATAACACCCCCCCCATTACGTCATGCTTCAGAAATGTGGAAAATGGTCCGTTTTCAAATGTTTTATTTTTGAACGTCAGTTCACATTTGTTGGTGGATCATCAGTGTTAGAGCTAAAATTAGCATGTTTAAAGTGATTTTCATGCTTCCAGGGGCTCGGGAAGTGAAATAAATACCATTTGGAGGCATTTAATGTTCGAGCAAAAACGGCTGATTTTTGACAAAAGAGATAACACCCCCCCATTACGTCATGCTTCAGAAATGTGGAAAATGGTCCGTTTTCAAATGTTTTATTTTTGAACGTCAGTTCACATTTGTAGGTCGATCATCAGTGTTAGAGCTAAAATTAGCATGTTTAAAGTGATTTTCATGCTTCCAGGGGCTTGGGAAGTTAATTAAATACCATTTGGAGGCATTTAATGTTCGAGCAAAAACGGCTGATTTTCGACAAAAGAGATAACACCCCCCCATTACGTCATGCTTCAGAAATGTGGAAAATGGTCCGTTTTCAAATGTTTTATTTTTGAACGTCAGTTCACATTTGTAGGTGGATCATCAGTGTTAGAGCTAAAATTAGCACGTTTAAAGTGATTTTCATGCTTCCAGGGGCCCAAAACACAAGATTTATGGAATGGTTAAAAGTGCATGAAAATGGCCAATTTACTCACTCTGAGTACTCAAAAAGGGTTTCTTCACCCCGGGAAGTTAATTAAATACCATTTGGAGGCATTTAATGTTCGAGCAAAAACGGCTGATTTTCGACAAAAGAGATAACACCCCCCCATTACGTCATGCTTCAGAAATGTGGAAAATGGTCCGTTTTCAAATGTTTTATTTTTGAACGTCAGTTCACATTTGTAGGTGGATCATCAGTGTTAGAGCTAAAATTAGCATGTTTAAAGTGATTTTCATGCTTCCAGGGGCTCGGGAAGTTAATTAAATACCATTTGGAGGCATTTAATGTTCGAGCAAAAACGGCTGATTTTCGACAAAAGAGATAACACCCCCCCATTACGTCATGCTTCAGAAATGTGGAAAATGGTCCGTTTTCAAATGTTTTATTTTTGACCGTCAGTTCACATTTGTAGGTGGATCATCAGTGTTAGAGCTAAAATTAGCATGTTTAAAGTGATTTTCATGCTTCCAGGGGCCCAAAACACAAGATTTATGGAATGGTTAAAAGTGCATGAAAATGGCCAATTTACTCACTCTGAGTACTCAAAAAGGGTTTCTTCACCCCGGGAAGTTAATTAAATACCATTTGGAGGCATTTAATGTTCGAGCAAAAACGGCTGATTTTCGACAAAAGAGATAACACCCCCCATTACGTCATGCTTCAGAAATGTGGAAAATGGTCCGTTTTCAAATGTTTTATTTTTGAACGTCAGTTCACATTTGTAGGTGGATCATCAGTGTTAGAGCTAAAATTAGCATGTTTAAAGTGATTTTCATGCTTCCAGGGGCCCAAAACACAAGATTTATGGAATGGTTAAAAGTGCATGAAAATGGCCAATTTCCTCACTCTGAGTACTCAAAAAGGGTTTCTTCACCCCGGGAAGTTAATTAAATACCATTTGGAGGCATTTAATGTTCGAGCAAAAACGGCTGATTTTCGACAAAAGAGATAACACCCTTCATTACGTCATGCTTCAGAAATGTGGAAAATGGTCCGTTTTCAAATGTTTTATTTTTGAACGTCAGTTCACATTTGTAGGTGGATCATCAGTGTTAGAGCTAAAATTAGCATGTTTAAAGTGATTTTCATGCTTCCAGGGGCTCGGGAAGTTAATTAAATACCATTTGGAGGCATTTAATGTTCGAGAAAAAACGGCTGATTTTCGACAAAAGAGATAACACCCCCCCATTACGTCATGCTTCAGAAATGTGGAAAATGGTCCGTTTTCAAATGTTTTATTTTTGAACGTCAGTTCACATTTGTAGGTGGATCATCAGTGTTAGAGCTAAAATTAGCATGTTTAAAGTGATTTTCATGCTTCCAGGGGCCCAAAACACAAGATTTATGGAATGGTTAAAAGTGCATGAAAATGGCCAATTTACTCACTCTGAGTACTCAAAAAGGGTTTCTTCACCCCGGGAAGTTAATTAAATACCATTTGGAGGCATTTAATGTTCGATCAAAAACGGCTGATTTTCGACAAAAGAGATAACACCCCCCATTACGTCATGCTTCAGAAATGTGGAAAATGGTCCGTTTTCAAATGTTTTATTTTTGAACGTCAGTTCACATTTGTAGGTGGATCATCAGTGTTAGAGCTAAAATTAGCATGTTTAAAGTGATTTTCATGCTTCCAGGGGCTCGGGAAGTTAATTAAATACCATTTGGAGGCATTTAATGTTCGAGCAAAAACGGCTGATTTTCGACAAAAGAGATAACACCCCCCCATTACGTCATGCTTCAGAAATGTGGAAAATGGTCCGTTTTCAAATGTTTTATTTTTGACCGTCAGTTCACATTTGTAGGTGGATCATCAGTGTTAGAGCTAAAATTAGCATGTTTAAAGTGATTTTCATGCTTCCAGGGGCCCAAAACACAAGATTTATGGAATGGTTAAAAGTGCATGAAAATGGCCAATTTACTCACTCTGAGTACTCAAAAAGGGTTTCTTCACCCCGGGAAGTTAATTAAATACCATTTGGAGGCATTTAATGTTCGAGCAAAAACGGCTGATTTTCGACAAAAGAGATAACACCCCCCCATTACGTCATGCTTCAGAAATGTGGAAAATGGTCAGTTTTCAAATGTTTTATTTTTGAACGTCAGTTCACATTTGTAGGTGGATCATCAGTGTTAGAGCTAAAATTAGCATGTTTAAAGTGATTTTCATGCTTCCAGGGGCCCAAAACACAAGATTTATGGAATGGTTAAAAGTGCATGAAAATGGCCAATTTACTCACTCTGAGTTCTCAAAAAGGGTTTCTTCACCCCGGGAAGTTAATTAAATACCATTTGGAGGCATTTAATGTTCGAGCAAAAACGGCTGATTTTCGACAAAAGAGATAACACCCTTCATTACGTCATGCTTCAGAAATGTGGAAAATGGTCCGTTTTCAAATGTTTTATTTTTGAACGTCAGTTCACATTTGTAGGTGGATCATCAGTGTTAGAGCTAAAATTAGCATGTTTAAAGTGATTTTCATGCTTCCAGGGGCTCGGGAAGTTAATTAAATACCATTTGGAGGCATTTAATGTTCGAGAAAAAACGGCTGATTTTCGACAAAAGAGATAACACCCCCCCATTACGTCATGCTTCAGAAATGTGGAAAATGGTCCGTTTTCAAATGTTTTATTTTTGAACGTCAGTTCACATTTGTAGGTGGATCATCAGTGTTAGAGCTAAAATTAGCATGTTTAAAGTGATTTTCATGCTTCCAGGGGCCCAAAACACAAGATTTATGGAATGGTTAAAAGTGCATGAAAATGGCCAATTTACTCACTCTGAGTACTCAAAAAGGGTTTCTTCACCCCGGGAAGTTAATTAAATACCATTTGGAGGCATTTAATGTTCGATCAAAAACGGCTGATTTTCGACAAAAGAGATAACACCCCCCATTACGTCATGCTTCAGAAATGTGGAAAATGGTCCGTTTTCAAATGTTTTATTTTTGAACGTCAGTTCACATTTGTAGGTGGATCATCAGTGTTAGAGCTAAAATTAGCATGTTTAAAGTGATTTTCATGCTTCCAGGGGCTCGGGAAGTTAATTAAATACCATTTGGAGGCATTTAATGTTCGAGCAAAAACGGCTGATTTTCGACAAAAGAGATAACACCCCCCCATTACGTCATGCTTCAGAAATGTGGAAAATGGTCCGTTTTCAAATGTTTTATTTTTGACCGTCAGTTCACATTTGTAGGTGGATCATCAGTGTTAGAGCTAAAATTAGCATGTTTAAAGTGATTTTCATGCTTCCAGGGGCCCAAAACACAAGATTTATGGAATGGTTAAAAGTGCATGAAAATGGCCAATTTACTCACTCTGAGTACTCAAAAAGGGTTTCTTCACCCCGGGAAGTTAATTAAATACCATTTGGAGGCATTTAATGTTCGAGCAAAAACGGCTGATTTTCGACAAAAGAGATAACACCCCCCCATTACGTCATGCTTCAGAAATGTGGAAAATGGTCCGTTTTCAAATGTTTTATTTTTGAACGTCAGTTCACATTTGTAGGTGGATCATCAGTGTTAGAGCTAAAATTAGCATGTTTAAAGTGATTTTCATGCTTCCAGGGGCCCAAAACACAAGATTTATGGAATGGTTAAAAGTGCATGAAAATGGCCAATTTACTCACTCTGAGTACTCAAAAAGGGTTTCTTCACCCCGGGAAGTTAATTAAATACCATTTGGAGGCATTTAATGTTCGAGCAAAAACGGCTGATTTTCGACAAAAGAGATAACACCCCCCATTACGTCATGCTTCAGAAATGTGGAAAATGGTCCGTTTTCAAATGTTTTATTTTTGAACGTCAGTTCACATTTGTAGGTGGATCATCAGTGTTAGAGCTAAAATTAGCATGTTTAAAGTGATTTTCATGCTTCCAGGGGCCCAAAACACAAGATTTATAGAATGGTTAAAAGTGCATGAAAATGGCCAATTTACTCACTCTGAGTTCTCAAAAAGGGTTTCTTCACCCCGGGAAGTTAATTAAATACCATTTGGAGGCATTTAATGTTTGAGCAAAAACGGCTGATTTTCGACAAAAGAGATAACACCCCCCCATTACGTCATGCTCAGAAATGTGGAAAATGGTCCGTTTTCAAATGTTTTATTTTTGAACGTCAGTTCACATTTGTAGGTGGATCATCAGTGTTAGAGCTAAAATTAGCATGTTTAAAGTGATTTTCATGCTTCCAGGGGCTCAGGAAGTTAATTAAATACCATTTGGAGGCATTTAATGTTCGAGCAAAAACGGCTGATTTTCGACAAAAGAGATAACACCCCCCCATTACGTCATGCTTCAGAAATGTGGAAAATGGTCCGTTTTCAAATGTTTTATTTTTGAACGTCAGTTCACATTTGTAGGTGGATCATCAGTGTTAGAGCTAAAATTAGCATGTTTAAAGTGATTTTCATGCTTCCAGGGGCTCGGGAAGTGAAATAAATACCATTTGGAGGCATTTAATGTTCGAGCAAAAACGGCTGATTTTCGACAAAAGAGATAACACCCCCCCATTACGTCATGCTTCAGAAATGTGGAAAATGGTCCGTTTTCAAATGTTTTATTTTTGAACGTCAGTTCACATTTGTAGGTGGATCATCAGTGTTAGAGCTAAAATTTGCATGTTTAAAGTGATTTTCATGCTTCCAGGGGCTCGGGAAGTTAATTAAATACCATTTGGAGGCATTTAATGTTCGAGCAAAAACGGCTGATTTTCGACAAAAGAGATAACACCCCCCCATTACGTCATGCTTCAGAAATGTGGAAAATGGTCCGTTTCAAATGTTTTATTTTTGAACGTCATTTCACATTTGTAGGTGGATCATCAGTGTTTTAGAGCTAAAATTAGCATGTTTAAAGTGATTTTCATGCTTCCAGGGGCCCAAAACACAAGATTTATGGAATGGTTAAAAGTGCATGAAAATGGCCAATTTACTCACTCTGAGTTCTCAAAAAGGGTTTCTTCACCCCGGGAAGTTAATTAAATACCATTTGGAGGCATTTAATGTTCGAGCAAAAACGGCTGATTTTCGACAAAAGAGATAACACCCCCCCATTACGTCATGCTTCAGAAATGTGGAAAATGGTCCGTTTTCAAATGTTTTATTTTTGAACGTCAGTTCACATTTGTTGGTGGATCATCAGTGTTAGAGCTAAAATTAGCATGTTTAAAGTGATTTTCATGCTTCCAGGGGCTCGGGAAGTGAAATAAATACCATTTGGAGGCATTTAATGTTCGAGCAAAAACGGCTGATTTTCGACAAAAGAGATAACACCCCCCCATTACGTCATGCTTCAGAAATGTGGAAAATGGTCCGTTTTCAAATGTTTTATTTTTGAACGTCAGTTCACATTTGTAGGTCGATCATCAGTGTTAGAGCTAAAATTAGCATATTTAAAGTGATTTTCATGCTTCCAGGGGCTCGGGAAGTTAATTAAATACCATTTGGAGGCATTTAATGTTCGAGCAAAAACGGCTGATTTTCGACAAAAGAGATAACACCCCCCCATTACGTCATGCTTCAGAAATGTGGAAAATGGTCCGTTTTCAAATGTTTTATTTTTGAACGTCAGTTCACATTTGTTGGTGGATCATCAGTGTTAGAGCTAAAATTAGCATGTTTAAAGTGATTTTCATGCTTCCAGGGGCTCGGGAAGTGAAATAAATACCATTTGGAGGCATTTAATGTTCGAGCAAAAACGGCTGATTTTTGACAAAAGAGATAACACCCCCCCATTACGTCATGCTTCAGAAATGTGGAAAATGGTCCGTTTTCAAATGTTTTATTTTTGAACGTCAGTTCACATTTGTAGGTCGATCATCAGTGTTAGAGCTAAAATTAGCATGTTTAAAGTGATTTTCATGCTTCCAGGGGCTCGGGAAGTTAATTAAATACCATTTGGAGGCATTTAATGTTCGAGCAAAAACGGCTGATTTTCGACAAAAGAGATAACACCCCCCCATTACGTCATGCTTCAGAAATGTGGAAAATGGTCCGTTTTCAAATGTTTTATTTTTGAACGTCAGTTCACATTTGTAGGTGGATCATCAGTGTTAGAGCTAAAATTAGCACGTTTAAAGTGATTTTCATGCTTCCAGGGGCCCAAAACACAAGATTTATGGAATGGTTAAAAGTGCATGAAAATGGCCAATTTACTCACTCTGAGTACTCAAAAAGGGTTTCTTCACCCCGGGAAGTTAATTAAATACCATTTGGAGGCATTTAATGTTCGAGCAAAAACGGCTGATTTTCGACAAAAGAGATAACACCCCCCCATTACGTCATGCTTCAGAAATGTGGAAAATGGTCCGTTTTCAAATGTTTTATTTTTGAACGTCAGTTCACATTTGTAGGTGGATCATCAGTGTTAGAGCTAAAATTAGCATGTTTAAAGTGATTTTCATGCTTCCAGGGGCTCGGGAAGTTAATTAAATACCATTTGGAGGCATTTAATGTTCGAGCAAAAACGGCTGATTTTCGACAAAAGAGATAACACCCCCCCATTACGTCATGCTTCAGAAATGTGGAAAATGGTCCGTTTTCAAATGTTTTATTTTTGAACGTCAGTTCACATTTGTAGGTGGATCATCAGTGTTAGAGCTAAAATTAGCATGTTTAAAGTGATTTTCATGCTTCCAGGGGCTCGGGAAGTTAATTAAATACCATTTGGAGGCATTTAATGTTCGAGCAAAAACGGCTGATTTTCGACAAAAGAGATAACACCCCCCCATTACGTCATGCTTCAGAAATGTGGAAAATGGTCCGTTTTCAAATGTTTTATTTTTGACCGTCAGTTCACATTTGTACGTGGATAATCAGTGTTAGAGCTAAAATTAGCATGTTTAAAGTGATTTTCATGCTTCCAGGGGCCCAAAACACAAGATTTATGGAATGGTTAAAAGTGCATGAAAATGGCCAATTTACTCACTCTGAGTACTCAAAAAGGGTTTCTTCACCCCGGGAAGTTAATTAAATACCATTTGGAGGCATTTAATGTTCGAGCAAAAACGGCTGATTTTCGACAAAAGAGATAACACCCCCCATTACGTCATGCTTCAGAAATGTGGAAAATGGTCCGTTTTCAAATGTTTTATTTTTGAACGTCAGTTCACATTTGTAGGTGGATCATCAGTGTTAGAGCTAAAATTAGCATGTTTAAAGTGATTTTCATGCTTCCAGGGGCCCAAAACACAAGATTTATGGAATGGTTAAAAGTGCATGAAAATGGCCAATTTCCTCACTCTGAGTACTCAAAAAGGGTTTCTTCACCCCGGGAAGTTAATTAAATACCATTTGGAGGCATTTAATGTTCGAGCAAAAACGGCTGATTTTCGACAAAAGAGATAACACCCTTCATTACGTCATGCTTCAGAAATGTGGAAAATGGTCCGTTTTCAAATGTTTTATTTTTGAACGTCAGTTCACATTTGTAGGTGGATCATCAGTGTTAGAGCTAAAATTAGCATGCTTAAAGTGATTTTCATGCTTCCAGGGGCTCGGGAAGTTAATTAAATACCATTTGGAGGCATTTAATGTTCGAGAAAAAACGGCTGATTTTCGACAAAAGAGATAACACCCCCCATTACGTCATGCTTCAGAAATGTGGAAAATGGTCCGTTTTCAAATGTTTTATTTTTGAACGTCAGTTCACATTTGTAGGTGGATCATCAGTGTTAGAGCTAAAATTAGCATGTTTAAAGTGATTTTCATGCTTCCAGGGGCTCAGGAAGTTAATTAAATACCATTTGGAGGCATTTAATGTTCGAGCAAAAACGGCTGATTTTCGACAATAGAGATAACACCCCCCCATTACGTCATGCGTCAGAAATGTGGAAAATAGTCCGTTTTCAAATGTTTTATTTTTGAACGTCAGTTCACATTTGTAGGTGGATCATCAGTGTTAGAGCTAAAATTAGCATGTTTAAAGTGATTTTCATGCTTCCAGGGGCTCGGGAAGTTAATTAAATACCATTTGGAGGCATTTAATGTTCGAGCAAAAACGGCTGATTTTCGACAAAAGAGATAACACCCCCCCATTACGTCATGCTTCAGAAATGTGGAAAATGGTCCGTTTTCAAATGTTTTATTTTTGAACGTCAGTTCACATTTGTAGGTGGATCATCAGTGTTAGAGCTAAAATTAGCATGTTTAAAGTGATTTTCATGCTTCCAGGGGCCCAAAACACAAGATTTATGGAATGGTTAAAAGTGCATGAAAATGGCCAATTTACTCACTCTGAGTACTCAAAAAGGGTTTCTTCACCCCGGGAAGTTAATTAAATACCATTTGGAGGCATTTAATGTTCGAGCAAAAACGGCTGATTTTTGACAAAAGAGATAACACCCCCCCATTACGTCATGCTTCAGAAATGTGGAAAATGGTCCGTTTTCAAATGTTTTATTTTTGAACGTCAGTTCACATTTGTAGGTGGATCATCAGTGTTAGAGCTAAAATTAGCATGTTTAAAGTGATTTTCATGCTTCCAGGGGCTCGGGAAGTGAAATAAATACCATTTGGAGGCATTTAATGTTCGAGCAAAAACGGCTGATTTTCGACAAAAGAGATAACACCCCCCCATTACGTCATGCTTCAGAAATGTGGAAAATGGTCCGTTTTCAAATGTTTTATTTTTGAACGTCAGTTCACATTTGTAGGTGGATCATCAGTGTTAGAGCTAAAATTAGCATGTTTAAAGTGATTTTCATGCTTCCAGGGGCTCGGGAAGTTAATTAAATACCATTTGGAGGCATTTAATGTTCGAGCAAAAACGGCTGATTTTCGACAAAAGAGATAACACCCCCCCATTACGTCATGCTTCAGAAATGTGGAAAATGGTCCGTTTTCAAATGTTTTATTTTTGACCGTCAGTTCACATTTGTAGGTGGATCATCAGTGTTAGAGCTAAAATTAGCATGTTTAAAGTGATTTTCATGCTTCCAGGGGCCCAAAACACAAGATTTATGGAATGGTTAAAAGTGCATGAAAATGGCCAATTTACTCACTCTGAGTACTCAAAAAGGGTTTCTTCACCCCGGGAAGTTAATTAAATACCATTTGGAGGCATTTAATGTTCGAGCAAAAACGGCTGATTTTCGACAAAAGAGATAACACCCCCCCATTACGTCATGCTTCAGAAATGTGGAAAATGGTCCGTTTTCAAATGTTTTATTTTTGAACGTCAGTTCACATTTGTAGGTGGATCATCAGTGTTAGAGCTAAAATTAGCATGTTTAAAGTGATTTTCATGCTTCCAGGGGCCCAAAACACAAGATTTATGGAATGGTTAAAAGTGCATGAAAATGGCCAATTTACTCACTCTGAGTTCTCAAAAAGGGTTTCTTCACCCCGGGAAGTTAATTAAATACCATTTGGAGGCATTTAATGTTCGAGCAAAAACGGCTGATTTTCGACAAAAGAGATAACACCCTTCATTACGTCATGCTTCAGAAATGTGGAAAATGGTCCGTTTTCAAATGTTTTATTTTTGAACGTCAGTTCACATTTGTAGGTGGATCATCAGTGTTAGAGCTAAAATTAGCATGTTTAAAGTGATTTTCATGCTTCCAGGGGCTCGGGAAGTTAATTAAATACCATTTGGAGGCATTTAATGTTCGAGAAAAAACGGCTGATTTTCGACAAAAGAGATAACACCCCCCCATTACGTCATGCTTCAGAAATGTGGAAAATGGTCCGTTTTCAAATGTTTTATTTTTGAACGTCAGTTCACATTTGTAGGTGGATCATCAGTGTTAGAGCTAAAATTAGCATGTTTAAAGTGATTTTCATGTTTCCAGGGGCCCAAAACACAAGATTTATGGAATGGTTAAAAGTGCATGAAAATGGCCAATTTACTCACTCTGAGTACTCAAAAAGGGTTTCTTCACCCCGGGAAGTTAATTAAATACCATTTGGAGGCATTTAATGTTCGATCAAAAACGGCTGATTTTCGACAAAAGAGATAACACCCCCCATTACGTCATGCTTCAGAAATGTGGAAAATGGTCCGTTTTCAAATGTTTTATTTTTGAACGTCAGTTCACATTTGTAGGTGGATCATCAGTGTTAGAGCTAAAATTAGCATGTTTAAAGTGATTTTCATGCTTCCAGGGGCTCGGGAAGTGAAATAAATACCATTTGGAGGCATTTAATGTTCGAGCAAAAACGGCTGATTTTCGACAAAAGAGATAACACCCCCCCATTACGTCATGCTTCAGAAATGTGGAAAATGGTCCGTTTTCAAATGTTTTATTTTTGAACGTCAGTTCACATTTGTAGGTGGATCATCAGTGTTAGAGCTAAAATTAGCATGTTTAAAGTGATTTTCATGCTTCCAGGGGCTCGGGAAGTTAATTAAATACCATTTGGAGGCATTTAATGTTCGAGCAAAAACGGCTGATTTTCGACAAAAGAGATAACACCCCCCCATTACGTCATGCTTCAGAAATGTGGAAAATGGTCCGTTTTCAAATGTTTTATTTTTGAACGTCAGTTCACATTTGTAGGTGGATCATCAGTGTTAGAGCTAAAATTAGCATGTTTAAAGTGATTTTCATGCTTCCAGGGGCTCGGGAAGTTAATGAAATACCATTTGGAGGCATTTAATGTTCGAGCAAAAACGGCTGATTTTCGACAAAAGAGATAACACCCCCCCATTACGTCATGCTTCAGAAATGTGGAAAATGGTCCGTTTTCAAATGTTTTATTTTTGAACGTCAGTTCACATTTGTAGGTGGATCATCAGTGTTAGAGCTAAAATTAGCATGCTTAAAGTGATTTTCATGCTTCCAGGGGCTCGGGAAGTTAATTAAATACCATTTGGAGGCATTTAATGTTCGAGCAAAAACGGCTGATTTTCGACAAAAGAGATAACACCCCCCCATTACGTCATGCTTCAGAAATGTGGAAAATGGTCCGTTTTCAAATGTTTTATTTTTGAACGTCAGTTCACATTTGTAGGTGGATCATCAGTGTTAGAGCTAAAATTAGCATGTTTAAAGTGATTTTCATGCTTCCAGGGGCCCAAAACACAAGATTTATGGAATGGTTAAAAGTGCATGAAAATGGCCAATTTACTCACTCTGAGTTCTCAAAAAGGGTTTCTTCACCCCGGGAAGTTAATTAAATACCATTTGGAGGCATTTAATGTTCGAGCAAAAACAGCTGATTTTCGACAAAAGAGATAACACCCCCCATTACGTCATGCTTCAGAAATGTGGAAAATGGTCCGTTTTCAAATGTTTTATTTTTGAACGTCAGTTCACATTTGTAGGTGGATCATCAGTGTTAGAGCTAAAATTAGCATGTTTAAAGTGATTTTCATGCTTCCAGGGGCTCGGGAAGTTAATTAAATACCATTTGGAGGCATTTAATGTTCGAGCAAAAACGGCTGATTTTCGACAAAAGAGATAACACCCCCCCATTACGTCATGCTTCAGAAATGTGGAAAATGGTCCGTTTTCAAATGTTTTATTTTTGACCGTCAGTTCACATTTGTAGGTGGATCATCAGTGTTAGAGCTAAAATTAGCATGTTTAAAGTGATTTTCATGCTTCCAGGGGCCCAAAACACAAGATTTATGGAATGGTTAAAAGTGCATGAAAATGGCCAATTTACTCACTCTGAGTACTCAAAAAGGGTTTCTTCACCCCGGGAAGTTAATTAAATACCATTTGGAGGCATTTAATGTTCGAGCAAAAACGGCTGATTTTCGACAAAAGAGATAACACCCCCCCATTACGTCATGCTTCAGAAATGTGGAAAATGGTCCGTTTTCAAATGTTTTATTTTTGAACGTCAGTTCACATTTGTAGGTGGATCATCAGTGTTAGAGCTAAAATTAGCATGTTTAAAGTGATTTTCATGCTTCCAGGGGCCCAAAACACAAGATTTATGGAATGGTTAAAAGTGCATGAAAATGGCCAATTTACTCACTCTGAGTACTCAAAAAGGGTTTCTTCACCCCGGGAAGTTAATTAAATACCATTTGGAGGCATTTAATGTTCGAGCAAAAACGGCTGATTTTCGACAAAAGAGATAACACCCCCCCATTACGTCATGCTTCAGAAATGTGGAAAATGGTCCGTTTTCAAATGTTTTATTTTTGAACGTCAGTTCACATTTGTAGGTGGATCATCAGTGTTAGAGCTAAAATTAGCATGTTTAAAGTGATTTTCATGCTTCCAGGGGCCCAAAACACAAGATTTATGGAATGGTTAAAAGTGCATGAAAATGGCCAATTTACTCACTCTGAGTTCTCAAAAAGGGTTTCTTCACCCCGGGAAGTTAATTAAATACCATTTGGAGGCATTTAATGTTCGAGCAAAAACGGCTGATTTTCGACAAAAGAGATAACACCCCCCCATTACGTCATGCTTCAGAAATGTGGAAATTGGTCCGTTTTCAAATGTTTTATTTTTGAACGTCAGTTCACATATGTAGGTGGATCATCAGTGTTAGAGCTAAAATTAGCATGTTTAAAGTGATTATTATGCTTCCAGGGGCTCGGGAAGTTAATTAAATACCATTTGGAGGCATTTAATGTTCGAGCAAAAACGGCTGATTTTCGACAAAAGAGATAACACCCCCCCATTACGTCATGCTTCAGAAATGTGGAAAATGGTCCATTTTCAAATGTTTTATTTTTGAACGTCAGTTCACATTTGTAGGTGGATCATCAGTGTTAGAGCTAAAATTAGCATGTTTAAAGTGATTTTCATGCTTCCAGGTGCCCAAAACACAAGATTTATGGAATGGTTAAAAGTGCATGAAAATGGCCAATTTACTCACTCTGAGTACTCAAAAAGGGTTTCTTCACCCCGGGAAGTTAATTAAATACCATTTGGAGGCATTTAATGTTCGAGCAAAAACGGCTGATTTTCGACAAAAGAGATAACACCCCCCCATTACGTCATGCTTCAGAAATGTGGAAAATGGTCCGTTTTCAAATGTTTTATTTTTGAACGTCAGTTCACATTTGTAGGTGGATCATCAGTGTTAGAGCTAAAATTAGCATGTTTAAAGTGATTTTCATGCTTCCAGGGGCCCAAAACACAAGATTTATGGAATGGTTAAAAGTGCATGAAAATGGCCAATTTACTCACTCTGAGTACTCAAAAAGGGTTTCTTCACCCCGAGAAGTTAATTAAATACCATTTGGAGGCATTTAATGTTCGAGCAAAAATGGCTGATTTTCGACAAAAGAGATAACACCCCCCCCATTACGTCATGCTTCAGAAATGTGGAAAATGGTCCGTTTTCAAATGTTTTATTTTTGAACGTCAGTTCACATTTGTAGGTGGATCATCAGTGTTAGAGCTAAAATTAGCATGTTTAAAGTGATTTTCATGCTTCCAGGGGCCCAAAACACAAGATTTATGGAATGGTTAAAAGTGCATGAAAATGGCCAATTTACTCACTCTGAGTACTCAAAAAGGGTTTCTTCACCCCGGGAAGTTAATTAAATACCATTTGGAGGCATTTAATGTTCGATCAAAAACAGCTGATTTTCGACAAAAGAGATAACACCCCCCATTACGTCATGCTTCAGAAATGTGGAAAATGGTCCGTTTTCAAATGTTTTATTTTTGAACGTCAGTTCACATTTGTAGGTGGATCATCAGTGTTAGAGCTAAAATTAGCATGTTTAAAGTGATTTTCATGCTTCCAGGGGCTCAGGAAGTTAATTAAATACCATTTGGAGGCATTTAATGTTCGAGCAAAAACGGCTGATTTTCGACAAAAGAGATAACACCCCCCCATTACGTCATGCTTCAGAAATGTGGAAAATGGTCCGTTTTCAAATGTTTTATTTTTGACCGTCAGTTCACATTTGTAGGTGGATCATCAGTGTTAGAGCTAAAATTAGCATGTTTAAAGTGATTTTCATGCTTCCAGGGGCCCAAAACACAAGATTTATGGAATGGTTAAAAGTGCATGAAAATGGCCAATTTACTCACTCTGAGTTCTCAAAAAGGGTTTCTTCACCCCGGGAAGTTAATTAAATACCATTTGGAGGCATTTAATGTTCGAGCAAAAACAGCTGATTTTCGACAAAAGAGATAACACCCCCCATTACGTCATGCTTCAGAAATGTGGAAAATGGTCCGTTTTCAAATGTTTTATTTTTGAACGTCAGTTCACATTTGTAGGTGGATCATCAGTGTTAGAGCTAAAATTAGCATGTTTAAAGTGATTTTCATGCTTCCAGGGGCTCGGGAAGTTAATTAAATACCATTTGGAGGCATTTAATGTTCGAGCAAAAACGGCTGATTTTCGACAAAAGAGATAACACCCCCCCATTACGTCATGCTTCAGAAATGTGGAAAATGGTCCGTTTTCAAATGTTTTATTTTTGACCGTCAGTTCACATTTGTAGGTGGATCATCAGTGTTAGAGCTAAAATTAGCATGTTTAAAGTGATTTTCATGCTTCCAGGGGCCCAAAACACAAGATTTATGGAATGGTTAAAAGTGCATGAAAATGGCCAATTTACTCACTCTGAGTACTCAAAAAGGGTTTCTTCACCCCGGGAAGTTAATTAAATACCATTTGGAGGCATTTAATGTTCGAGCAAAAACGGCTGATTTTCGACAAAAGAGATAACACCCCCCCATTACGTCATGCTTCAGAAATGTGGAAAATGGTCCGTTTTCAAATGTTTTATTTTTGAACGTCAGTTCACATTTGTAGGTGGATCATCAGTGTTAGAGCTAAAATTAGCATGTTTAAAGTGATTTTCATGCTTCCAGGGGCCCAAAACACAAGATTTATGGAATGGTTAAAAGTGCATGAAAATGGCCAATTTACTCACTCTGAGTACTCAAAAAGGGTTTCTTCACCCCGGGAAGTTAATTAAATACCATTTGGAGGCATTTAATGTTCGAGCAAAAACGGCTGATTTTCGACAAAAGAGATAACACCCCCCCATTACGTCATGCTTCAGAAATGTGGAAAATGGTCCGTTTTCAAATGTTTTATTTTTGAACGTCAGTTCACATTTGTAGGTGGATCATCAGTGTTAGAGCTAAAATTAGCATGTTTAAAGTGATTTTCATGCTTCCAGGGGCCCAAAACACAAGATTTATGGAATGGTTAAAAGTGCATGAAAATGGCCAATTTACTCACTCTGAGTTCTCAAAAAGGGTTTCTTCACCCCGGGAAGTTAATTAAATACCATTTGGAGGCATTTAATGTTCGAGCAAAAACGGCTGATTTTCGACAAAAGAGATAACACCCCCCCATTACGTCATGCTTCAGAAATGTGGAAATTGGTCCGTTTTCAAATGTTTTATTTTTGAACGTCAGTTCACATATGTAGGTGGATCATCAGTGTTAGAGCTAAAATTAGCATGTTTAAAGTGATTATTATGCTTCCAGGGGCTCGGGAAGTTAATTAAATACCATTTGGAGGCATTTAATGTTCGAGCAAAAACGGCTGATTTTCGACAAAAGAGATAACACCCCCCCATTACGTCATGCTTCAGAAATGTGGAAAATGGTCCATTTTCAAATGTTTTATTTTTGAACGTCAGTTCACATTTGTAGCTGGATCATCAGTGTTAGAGCTAAAATTAGCATGTTTAAAGTGATTTTCATGCTTCCAGGTGCCCAAAACACAAGATTTATGGAATGGTTAAAAGTGCATGAAAATGGCCAATTTACTCACTCTGAGTACTCAAAAAGGGTTTCTTCACCCCGGGAAGTTAATTAAATACCATTTGGAGGCATTTAATGTTCGAGCAAAAACGGCTGATTTTCGACAAAAGAGATAACACCCCCCCATTACGTCATGCTTCAGAAATGTGGAAAATGGTCCGTTTTCAAATGTTTTATTTTTGAACGTCAGTTCACATTTGTAGCTGGATCATCAGTGTTAGAGCTAAAATTAGCATGTTTAAAGTGATTTTCATGCTTCCAGGGGCCCAAAACACAAGATTTATGGAATGGTTAAAAGTGCATGAAAATGGCCAATTTACTCACTCTGAGTACTCAAAAAGGGTTTCTTCACCCCGAGAAGTTAATTAAATACCATTTGGAGGCATTTAATGTTCGAGCAAAAATGGCTGATTTTCGACAAAAGAGATAACACCCCCCCATTACGTCATGCTTCAGAAATGTGGAAAATGGTCCGTTTTCAAATGTTTTATTTTTGAACGTCAGTTCACATTTGTAGGTGGATCATCAGTGTTAGAGCTAAAATTAGCATGTTTAAAGTGATTTTCATGCTTCCAGGGGCCCAAAACACAAGATTTATGGAATGGTTAAAAGTGCATGAAAATGGCCAATTTACTCACTCTGAGTACTCAAAAAGGGTTTCTTCACCCCGGGAAGTTAATTAAATACCATTTGGAGGCATTTAATGTTCGATCAAAAACAGCTGATTTTCGACAAAAGAGATAACACCCCCCATTACGTCATGCTTCAGAAATGTGGAAAATGGTCCGTTTTCAAATGTTTTATTTTTGAACGTCAGTTCACATTTGTAGGTGGATCATCAGTGTTAGAGCTAAAATTAGCATGTTTAAAGTGATTTTCATGCTTCCAGGGGCTCAGGAAGTTAATTAAATACCATTTGGAGGCATTTAATGTTCGAGCAAAAACGGCTGATTTTCGACAAAAGAGATAACACCCCCCCCATTACGTCATGCTTCAGAAATGTGGAAAATGGTCCGTTTTCAAATGTTTTATTTTTGACCGTCAGTTCACATTTGTAGGTGGATCATCAGTGTTAGAGCTAAAATTAGCATGTTTAAAGTGATTTTCATGCTTCCAGGGGCCCAAAACACAAGATTTATGGAATGGTTAAAAGTGCATGAAAATGGCCAATTTACTCACTCTGAGTACTCAAAAAGGGTTTCTTCACCCCGGGAAGTTAATTAAATACCATTTGGAGGCATTTAATGTTCGAGCAAAAACGGCTGATTTTCGACAAAAGAGATAACACCCCCCCATTACGTCATGCTTCAGAAATGTGGAAAATGGTCCGTTTTCAAATGTTTTATTTTTGAACGTCAGTTCACATTTGTAGGTGGATCATCAGTGTTAGAGCTAAAATTAGCATGTTTAAAGTGATTTTCATGCTTCCAGGGGCCCAAAACACAAGATTTATGGAATGGTTAAAAGTGCATGAAAATGGCCAATTTACTCACTCTGAGTACTCAAAAAGGGTTTCTTCACCCCGGGAAGTTAATTAAATACCATTTGGAGGCATTTAATGTTCGAGCAAAAACGGCTGATTTTCGACAAAAGAGATAACACCCCCCCATTACGTCATGCTTCAGAAATGTGGAAAATGGTCCGTTTTCAAATGTTTTATTTTTGAACGTCAGTTCACATTTGTAGGTGGATCATCAGTGTTAGAGCTAAAATTAGCATGTTTGAAGTGATTTTCATGCTTCCCGGGGCCCAAAACACAAGATTTATGGAATGGTTAAAAGTGCATGAAAATGGCCAATTTACTCACTCTGAGTTCTCAAAAAGGGTTTCTTCACCCCGGGAAGTTAATTAAATACCATTTGGAGGCATTTAATGTTCGAGCAAAAACGGCTGATTTTCGACAAAAGAGATAACACCCCCCCATTACGTCATGCTTCAGAAATGTGGAAAATGGTCCGTTTTCAAATGTTTTATTTTTGAACGTCAGTTCACATTTGTTGGTGGATCATCAGTGTTAGAGCTAAAATTAGCATGTTTAAAGTGATTTTCATGCTTCCAGGGGCTCGGGAAGTGAAATAAATACCATTTGGAGGCATTTAATGTTCGAGCAAAAACGGCTGATTTTCGACAAAAGAGATAACACCCCCCCATTACGTCATGCTTCAGAAATGTGGAAAATGGTCCGTTTTCAAATGTTTTATTTTTGAACGTCAGTTCACATTTGTAGGTCGATCATCAGTGTTAGAGCTAAAATTAGCATGTTTAAAGTGATTTTCATGCTTCCAGGGGCTCGGGAAGTTAATTAAATACCATTTGGAGGCATTTAATGTTCGAGCAAAAACGGCTGATTTTCGACAAAAGAGATAACACCCCCCCATTACGTCATGCTTCAGAAATGTGGAAAATGGTCCGTTTTCAAATGTTTTATTTTTGAACGTCAGTTCACATTTGTTGGTGGATCATCAGTGTTAGAGCTAAAATTAGCATGTTTAAAGTGATTTTCATGCTTCCAGGGGCTCGGGAAGTGAAATAAATACCATTTGGAGGCATTTAATGTTCGAGCAAAAACGGCTGATTTTTGACAAAAGAGATAACACCCCCCATTACGTCATGCTTCAGAAATGTGGAAAATGGGCCGTTTTCAAATGTATTAATTTTGAACGTCAGTTCACATTTGTAGGTCGATCATCAGCGTTAGAGCTAAAATTAGCATGTTTAAAGTGATTTTCATGCTTCCAGGGGCTCGGGAAGTTAATTAAATACCATTTGGAGGCATTTAATGTTCGAGCAAAAACGGCTGATTTTCGACAAAAGAGATAACACCCCCCCATTACGTCATGCTTCAGAAATGTGGAAAATGGTCCGTTTTCAAATGTTTTATTTTTGAACGTCAGTTCACATTTGTAGGTGGATCATCAGTGTTAGAGCTAAAATTAGCACGTTTAAAGTGATTTTCATGCTTCCAGGGGCCCAAAACACAAGATTTATGGAATGGTTAAAAGTGCATGAAAATGGCCAATTTACTCACTCTGAGTACTCAAAAAGGGTTTCTTCACCCCGGGAAGTTAATTAAATACCATTTGGAGGCATTTAATGTTCGAGCAAAAAAGGCTGATTTTCGACAAAAGAGATAACACCCTTCATTACGTCATGCTTCAGAAATGTGGAAAATGGTCCGTTTTCAAATGTTTTATTTTTGAACGTCAGTTCACATTTGTAGGTGGATCATCAGTGTTAGAGCTAAAATTAGCATGCTTAAAGTGATTTTCATGCTTCCAGGGGCTCGGGAAGTTAATTAAATACCATTTGGAGGCATTTAATGTTCGAGCAAAAACGGCTGATTTTCGACAAAAGAGATAACACCCCCCCATTACGTCATGCTTCAGAAATGTGGAAAATGGTCCGTTTTCAAATGTTTTATTTTTGACCGTCAGTTCACATTTGTACGTGGATCATCAGTGTTAGAGCTAAAATTAGCATGTTTAAAGTGATTTTCATGCTTCCAGGGGCCCAAAACACAAGATTTATGGAATGGTTAAAAGTGCATGAAAATGGCCAATTTACTCACTCTGAGTACTCAAAAAGGGTTTCTTCACCCCGGGAAGTTAATTAAATACCATTTGGAGGCATTTAATGTTCGAGCAAAAACGGCTGATTTTCGACAAAAGAGATAACACCCCCCATTACGTCATGCTTCAGAAATGTGGAAAATGGTCCGTTTTCAAATGTTTTATTTTTGAACGTCAGTTCACATTTGTAGGTGGATCATCAGTGTTAGAGCTAAAATTAGCATGTTTAAAGTGATTTTCATGCTTCCAGGGGCCCAAAACACAAGATTTATGGAATGGTTAAAAGTGCATGAAAATGGCCAATTTCCTCACTCTGAGTACTCAAAAAGGGTTTCTTCACCCCGGGAAGTTAATTAAATACCATTTGGAGGCATTTAATGTTCGAGCAAAAACGGCTGATTTTCGACAAAAGAGATAACACCCTTCATTACGTCATGCTTCAGAAATGTGGAAAATGGTCCGTTTTCAAATGTTTTATTTTTGAACGTCAGTTCACATTTGTAGGTGGATCATCAGTGTTAGAGCTAAAATTAGCATGCTTAAAGTGATTTTCATGCTTCCAGGGGCTCGGGAAGTTAATTAAATACCATTTGGAGGCATTTAATGTTCGAGAAAAAACGGCTGATTTTCGACAAAAGAGATAACACCCCCCCATTACGTCATGCTTCAGAAATGTGGAAAATGGTCCGTTTTCAAATGTTTTATTTTTGAACGTCAGTTCACATTTGTAGGTGGATCATCAGTGTTAGAGCTAAAATTAGCATGTTTAAAGTGATTTTCATGCTTCCAGGGGCCCAAAACACAAGATTTATGGAATGGTTAAAAGTGCATGAAAATGGCCAATTTACTCACTCTGAGTACTCAAAAAGGGTTTCTTCACCCCGGGAAGTTAATTAAATACCATTTGGAGGCATTTAATGTTCGATCAAAAACGGCTGATTTTCGACAAAAGAGATAACACCCCCATTACGTCATGCTTCAGAAATGTGGAAAATGGTCCGTTTTCAAATGTTTTATTTTTGAACGTCAGTTCACATTTGTAGGTGGATCATCAGTGTTAGAGCTAAAATTAGCATGTTTAAAGTGATTTTCATGCTTCCAGGGGCTCGGGAAGTTAATTAAATACCATTTGGAGGCATTTAATGTTCGAGCAAAAACGGCTGATTTTCGACAAAAGAGATAACACCCCCCCATTACGTCATGCTTCAGAAATGTGGAAAATGGTCCGTTTTCAAATGTTTTATTTTTGACCGTCAGTTCACATTTGTAGGTGGATCATCAGTGTTAGAGCTAAAATTAGCATGTTTAAAGTGATTTTCATGCTTCCAGGGGCCCAAAACACAAGATTTATGGAATGGTTAAAAGTGCATGAAAATGGCCAATTTACTCACTCTGAGTACTCAAAAAGGGTTTCTTCACCCCGGGAAGTTAATTAAATACCATTTGGAGGCATTTAATGTTCGAGCAAAAACGGCTGATTTTCGACAAAAGAGATAACACCCCCCCATTACGTCATGCTTCAGAAATGTGGAAAATGGTCCGTTTTCAAATGTTTTATTTTTGAACGTCAGTTCACATTTGTAGGTGGATCATCAGTGTTAGAGCTAAAATTAGCATGTTTAAAGTGATTTTCATGCTTCCAGGGGCCCAAAACACAAGATTTATGGAATGGTTAAAAGTGCATGAAAATGGCCAATTTACTCACTCTGAGTACTCAAAAAGGGTTTCTTCACCCCGGGAAGTTAATTAAATACCATTTGGAGGCATTTAATGTTCGAGCAAAAACGGCTGATTTTCGACAAAAGAGATAACACCCCCCCATTACGTCATGCTTCAGAAATGTGGAAAATGGTCCGTTTTCAAATGTTTTATTTTTGAACGTCAGTTCACATTTGTAGGTGGATCATCAGTGTTAGAGCTAAAATTAGCATGTTTAAAGTGATTTTCATGCTTCCAGGGGCCCAAAACACAAGATTTATGGAATGGTTAAAAGTGCATGAAAATGGCCAATTTACTCACTCTGAGTTCTCAAAAAGGGTTTCTTCACCCCGGGAAGTTAATTAAATACCATTTGGAGGCATTTAATGTTTGAGCAAAAACGGCTGATTTTCGACAAAAGAGATAACACCCCCCCATTACGTCATGCTCAGAAATGTGGAAAATGGTCCGTTTTCAAATGTTTTATTTTTGAACGTCAGTTCACATTTGTAGGTGGATCATCAGTGTTAGAGCTAAAATTAGCATGTTTAAAGTGATTTTCATGCTTCCAGGGGCTCGGGAAGTTAATTAAATACCATTTGGAGGCATTTAATGTTCGAGCAAAAACGGCTGATTTTCGACAAAAGAGATAACACCCCCCCATTACGTCATGCTTCAGAAATGTGGAAAATGGTCCGTTTTCAAATGTTTTATTTTTGAACGTCAGTTCACATTTGTAGGTGGATCATCAGTGTTAGAGCTAAAATTAGCATGTTTAAAGTGATTTTCATGCTTCCAGGGGCCCAAAACACAAGATTTATGGAATGGTTAAAAGTGCATGAAAATGGCCAATTTACTCACTCTGAGTACTCAAAAAGGGTTTCTTCACCCCGGGAAGTTAATTAAATACCATTTGGAGGCATTTAATGTTCGAGCAAAAACGGCTGATTTTCGACAAAAGAGATAACACCCCCCCCATTACGTCATGCTTCAGAAATGTGGAAAATGGTCCGTTTTCAAATGTTTTATTTTTGAACGTCAGTTCACATTTGTAGGTGGATCATCAGTGTTAGAGCTAAAATTAGCATGTTTAAAGTGATTTTCATGCTTCCAGGGCCCCAAAACACAAGATTTATGGAATGGTTAAAAGTGCATGAAAATGGCCAATTTACTCACTCTGAGTACTCAAAAAGGGTTTCTTCACCCCGGGAAGTTAATTAAATACCATTTGGGGGCATTTAATGTTCGAGCAAAAACGGCTGATTTTCGACAAAAGAGATAACACCCTTCATTACGTCATGCTTCAGAAATGTGGAAAATGGTCCGTTTTCAAATGTTTTATTTTTGAACGTCAGTTCACATTTGTAGGTGGATCATCAGTGTTAGAGCTGAAATTAGCATGTTTAAAGTGATTTTCATGCTTCCAGGGGCTCGGGAAGTGAAATAAATACCATTTGGAGGCATTTAATGTTCGAGCAAAAACGGCTGATTTTCGACAAAAGAGATAACACCCCCCCATTACGTCATGCTTCAGAAATGTGGAAAATGGTCCGTTTTCAAATGTTTTATTTTTGAACGTCAGTTCACATTTGTAGGTGGATCATCAGTGTTAGAGCTAAAATTAGCATGTTTAAAGTGATTTTCATGCTTCCAGGGGCTCGGGAAGTTAATTAAATACCATTTGGAGGCATTTAATGTTCGAGCAAAAACGGCTGATTTTCGACAAAAGAGATAACACCCCCCCATTACGTCATGCTTCAGAAATGTGGAAAATGGTCCGTTTTCAAATGTTTTATTTTTGAACGTCAGTTCACATTTGTAGGTGGATCATCAGTGTTAGAGCTAAAATTAGCATGTTTAAAGTGATTTTCATGCTTCCAGGGGCCCAAAACACAAGATTTATGGAATGGTTAAAAGTGCATGAAAATGGCCAATTTACTCACTCTGAGTTCTCAAAAAGGGTTTCTTCACCCCGGGAAGTTAATTAAATACCATTTGGAGGCATTTAATGTTCGAGCAAAAACGGCTGATTTTCGACAAAAGAGATAACACCCCCCCATTACGTCATGCTTCAGAAATGTGGAAAATGGTCCGTTTTCAAATGTTTTATTTTTGAACGTCAGTTCACATTTGTTGGTGGATCATCAGTGTTAGAGCTAAAATTAGCATGTTTAAAGTGATTTTCATGCTTCCAGGGGCTCGGGAAGTGAAATAAATACCATTTGGAGGCATTTAATGTTCGAGCAAAAACGGCTGATTTTCGACAAAAGAGATAACACCCCCCCATTACGTCATGCTTCAGAAATGTGGAAAATGGTCCGTTTTCAAATGTTTTATTTTTGAACGTCAGTTCACATTTATAGGTCGATCATCAGTGTTAGAGCTAAAATTAGCATGTTTAAAGTGATTTTCATGCTTCCAGGGGCTCGGGAAGTTAATTAAATACCATTTGGAGGCATTTAATGTTCGAGCAAAAACGGCTGATTTTCGACAAAAGAGATAACACCCCCCCATTACGTCATGCTTCAGAAATGTGGAAAATGGTCCGTTTTCAAATGTTTTATTTTTGAACGTCAGTTCACATTTGTTGGTGGATCATCAGTGTTAGAGCTAAAATTAGCATGTTTAAAGTGATTTTCATGCTTCCAGGGGCTCGGGAAGTGAAATAAATACCATTTGGAGGCATTTAATGTTCGAGCAAAAACGGCTGATTTTTGACAAAAGAGATAACACCCCCCCATTACGTCATGCTTCAGAAATGTGGAAAATGGTCCGTTTTCAAATGTTTTATTTTTGAACGTCAGTTCACATTTGTAGGTCGATCATCAGTGTTAGAGCTAAAATTAGCATGTTTAAAGTGATTTTCATGCTTCCAGGGGCTCGGGAAGTTAATTAAATACCATTTGGAGGCATTTAATGTTCGAGCAAAAACGGCTGATTTTCGACAAAAGAGATAACACCCCCCCATTACGTCATGCTTCAGAAATGTGGAAAATGGTCCGTTTTCAAATGTTTTATTTTTGAACGTCAGTTCACATTTGTAGGTGGATCATCAGTGTTAGAGCTAAAATTAGCACGTTTAAAGTGATTTTCATGCTTCCAGGGGCCCAAAACACAAGATTTATGGAATGGTTAAAAGTGCATGAAAATGGCCAATTTACTCACTCTGAGTACTCAAAAAGGGTTTCTTCACCCCGGGAAGTTAATTAAATACCATTTGGAGGCATTTAATGTTCGAGCAAAAACGGCTGATTTTCGACAAAAGAGATAACACCCCCCCATTACGTCATGCTTCAGAAATGTGGAAAATGGTCCGTTTTCAAATGTTTTATTTTTGAACGTCAGTTCACATTTGTAGGTGGATCATCAGTGTTAGAGCTAAAATTAGCATGTTTAAAGTGATTTTCATGCTTCCAGGGGCTCGGGAAGTTAATTAAATACCATTTGGAGGCATTTAATGTTCGAGCAAAAACGGCTGATTTTCGACAAAAGAGATAACACCCCCCCATTACGTCATGCTTCAGAAATGTGGAAAATGGTCCGTTTTCAAATGTTTTATTTTTGACCGTCAGTTCACATTTGTACGTGGATAATCAGTGTTAGAGCTAAAATTAGCATGTTTAAAGTGATTTTCATGCTTCCAGGGGCCCAAAACACAAGATTTATGGAATGGTTAAAAGTGCATGAAAATGGCCAATTTACTCACTCTGAGTACTCAAAAAGGGTTTCTTCACCCCGGGAAGTTAATTAAATACCATTTGGAGGCATTTAATGTTCGAGCAAAAACGGCTGATTTTCGACAAAAGAGATAACACCCCCCATTACGTCATGCTTCAGAAATGTGGAAAATGGTCCGTTTTCAAATGTTTTATTTTTGAACGTCAGTTCACATTTGTAGGTGGATCATCAGTGTTAGAGCTAAAATTAGCATGTTTAAAGTGATTTTCATGCTTCCAGGGGCCCAAAACACAAGATTTATGGAATGGTTAAAAGTGCATGAAAATGGCCAATTTCCTCACTCTGAGTACTCAAAAAGGGTTTCTTCACCCCGGGAAGTTAATTAAATACCATTTGGAGGCATTTAATGTTCGAGCAAAAACGGCTGATTTTCGACAAAAGAGATAACACCCTTCATTACGTCATGCTTCAGAAATGTGGAAAATGGTCCGTTTTCAAATGTTTTATTTTTGAACGTCAGTTCACATTTGTAGGTGGATCATCAGTGTTAGAGCTAAAATTAGCATGCTTAAAGTGATTTTCATGCTTCCAGGGGCTCGGGAAGTTAATTAAATACCATTTGGAGGCATTTAATGTTCGAGAAAAAACGGCTGATTTTCGACAAAAGAGATAACACCCCCCCATTACGTCATGCTTCAGAAATGTGGAAAATGGTCCGTTTTCAAATGTTTTATTTTTGAACGTCAGTTCACATTTGTAGGTGGATCATCAGTGTTAGAGCTAAAATTAGCATGTTTAAAGTGATTTTCATGCTTCCAGGGGCCCAAAACACAAGATTTATGGAATGGTTAAAAGTGCATGAAAATGGCCAATTTACTCACTCTGAGTACTCAAAAAGGGTTTCTTCACCCCGGGAAGTTAATTAAATACCATTTGGAGGCATTTAATGTTCGATCAAAAACGGCTGATTTTCGACAAAAGAGATAACACCCCCCATTACGTCATGCTTCAGAAATGTGGAAAATGGTCCGTTTTCAAATGTTTTATTTTTGAACGTCAGTTCACATTTGTAGGTGGATCACCAGTGTTAGAGCTAAAATTAGCATGTTTAAAGTGATTTTCATGCTTCCAGGGGCTCGGGAAGTTAATTAAATACCATTTGGAGGCATTTAATGTTCGAGCAAAAACGGCTGATTTTCGACAAAAGAGATAACACCCCCCCCCATTACGTCATGCTTCAGAAATGTGGAAAATGGTCCGTTTTCAAATGTTTTATTTTTGAACGTCAGTTCACATTTGTAGGTGGATCATCAGTGTTAGAGCTAAAATTAGCATGTTTAAAGTGATTTTCATGCTTCCAGGGGCTCGGGAAGTGAAATAAATACCATTTGGAGGCATTTAATGTTCGAGCAAAAACGGCTGATTTTCGACAAAAGAGATAACACCCCCCCATTACGTCATGCTTCAGAAATGTGGAAAATGGTCCGTTTTCAAATGTTTTATTTTTGAACGTCAGTTCACATTTGTAGGTGGATCATCAGTGTTAGAGCTAAAATTAGCATGTTTAAAGTGATTTTCATGCTTCCAGGGGCTCAGGAAGTTAATTAAATACCATTTGGAGGCATTTAATGTTCGAGCAAAAACGGCTGATTTTCGACAATAGAGATAACACCCCCCCATTACGTCATGCGTCAGAAATGTGGAAAATAGTCCGTTTTCAAATGTTTTATTTTTGAACGTCAGTTCACATTTGTAGGTGGATCATCAGTGTTAGAGCTAAAATTAGCATGTTTAAAGTGATTTTCATGCTTCCAGGGGCTCGGGAAGTTAATTAAATACCATTTGGAGGCATTTAATGTTCGAGCAAAAACGGCTGATTTTCGACAAAAGAGATAACACCCCCCCATTACGTCATGCTTCAGAAATGTGGAAAATGGTCCGTTTTCAAATGTTTTATTTTTGAACGTCAGTTCACATTTGTAGGTGGATCATCAGTGTTAGAGCTAAAATTAGCATGTTTAAAGTGATTTTCATGCTTCCAGGGGCCCAAAACACAAGATTTATGGAATGGTTAAAAGTGCATGAAAATGGCCAATTTACTCACTCTGAGTACTCAAAAAGGGTTTCTTCACCCCGGGAAGTTAATTAAATACCATTTGGAGGCATTTAATGTTCGAGCAAAAACGGCTGATTTTTGACAAAAGAGATAACACCCCCCCATTACGTCATGCTTCAGAAATGTGGAAAATGGTCCGTTTTCAAATGTTTTATTTTTGAACGTCAGTTCACATTTGTAGGTGGATCATCAGTGTTAGAGCTAAAATTAGCATGTTTAAAGTGATTTTCATGCTTCCAGGGGCTCGGGAAGTGAAATAAATACCATTTGGAGGCATTTAATGTTCGAGCAAAAACGGCTGATTTTCGACAAAAGAGATAACACCCCCCCATTACGTCATGCTTCAGAAATGTGGAAAATGGTCCGTTTTCAAATGTTTTATTTTTGAACGTCAGTTCACATTTGTAGGTGGATCATCAGTGTTAGAGCTAAAATTAGCATGTTTAAAGTGATTTTCATGCTTCCAGGGGCTCGGGAAGTTAATTAAATACCATTTGGAGGCATTTAATGTTCGAGCAAAAACGGCTGATTTTCGACAAAAGAGATAACACCCCCCCATTACGTCATGCTTCAGAAATGTGGAAAATGGTCCGTTTTCAAATGTTTTATTTTTGACCGTCAGTTCACATTTGTAGGTGGATCATCAGTGTTAGAGCTAAAATTAGCATGTTTAAAGTGATTTTCATGCTTCCAGGGGCCCAAAACACAAGATTTATGGAATGGTTAAAAGTGCATGAAAATGGCCAATTTACTCACTCTGAGTACTCAAAAAGGGTTTCTTCACCCCGGGAAGTTAATTAAATACCATTTGGAGGCATTTAATGTTCGAGCAAAAACGGCTGATTTTCGACAAAAGAGATAACACCCCCCCATTACGTCATGCTTCAGAAATGTGGAAAATGGTCCGTTTTCAAATGTTTTATTTTTGAACGTCAGTTCACATTTGTAGGTGGATCATCAGTGTTAGAGCTAAAATTAGCATGTTTAAAGTGATTTTCATGCTTCCAGGGGCCCAAAACACAAGATTTATGGAATGGTTAAAAGTGCATGAAAATGGCCAATTTACTCACTCTGAGTTCTCAAAAAGGGTTTCTTCACCCCGGGAAGTTAATTAAATACCATTTGGAGGCATTTAATGTTCGAGCAAAAACGGCTGATTTTCGACAAAAGAGATAACACCCTTCATTACGTCATGCTTCAGAAATGTGGAAAATGGTCCGTTTTCAAATGTTTTATTTTTGAACGTCAGTTCACATTTGTAGGTGGATCATCAGTGTTAGAGCTAAAATTAGCATGTTTAAAGTGATTTTCATGCTTCCAGGGGCTCGGGAAGTTAATTAAATACCATTTGGAGGCATTTAATGTTCGAGAAAAAACGGCTGATTTTCGACAAAAGAGATAACACCCCCCATTACGTCATGCTTCAGAAATGTGGAAAATGGTCCGTTTTCAAATGTTTTATTTTTGAACGTCAGTTCACATTTGTAGGTGGATCATCAGTGTTAGAGCTAAAATTAGCATGTTTAAAGTGATTTTCATGCTTCCAGGGGCCCAAAACACAAGATTTATGGAATGGTTAAAAGTGCATGAAAATGGCCAATTTACTCACTCTGAGTACTCAAAAAGGGTTTCTTCACCCCGGGAAGTTAATTAAATACCATTTGGAGGCATTTAATGTTCGATCAAAAACGGCTGATTTTCGACAAAAGAGATAACACCCCCCATTACGTCATGCTTCAGAAATGTGGAAAATGGTCCGTTTTCAAATGTTTTATTTTTGAACGTCAGTTCACATTTGTAGGTGGATCATCAGTGTTAGAGCTAAAATTAGCATGTTTAAAGTGATTTTCATGCTTCCAGGGGCTCGGGTAATGAAATAAATACCATTTGGAGGCATTTAATGTTCGAGCAAAAACGGCTGATTTTCGACAAAAGAGATAACACCCCCCCATTACGTCATGCTTCAGAAATGTGGAAAATGGTCCGTTTTCAAATGTTTTATTTTTGAACGTCAGTTCACATTTGTAGGTGGATCATCAGTGTTAGAGCTAAAATTAGCATGTTTAAAGTGATTTTCATGCTTCCAGGGGCTCGGGAAGTTAATTAAATACCATTTGGAGGCATTTAATGTTCGAGCAAAAATGGCTGATTTTCGACAAAAGATATAACACCCCCCCATTACGTCATGCTTCAGAAATGTGGAAAATGGTCCGTTTTCAAATGTTTTATTTTTGAACGTCAGTTCACATTTGTAGGTGGATCATCAGTGTTAGAGCTAAAATTAGCATGTTTAAAGTGATTTTCATGCTTCCAGGGGCTCGGGAAGTGAAATAAATACCATTTGGAGGCATTTAATGTTCGAGCAAAAACGGCTGATTTTCGACAAAAGAGATAACACCCCCCCATTACGTCATGCTTCAGAAATGTGGAAAATGGTCCGTTTTCAAATGTTTTATTTTTGAACGTCAGTTCACATTTGTAGGTGGATCATCAGTGTTAGAGCTAAAATTAGCATGCTTAAAGTGATTTTCATGCTTCCAGGGGCTCGGGAAGTTAATTAAATACCATTTGGAGGCATTTAATGTTCGAGCAAAAACGGCTGATTTTCGACAAAAGAGATAACACCCCCCCCATTACGTCATGCTTCAGAAATGTGGAAAATGGTCCGTTTTCAAATGTTTTATTTTTGACCGTCAGTTCACATTTGTAGGTGGATCATCAGTGTTAGAGCTAAAATTAGCATGTTTAAAGTGATTTTCATGCTTCCAGGGGCCCAAAACACAAGATTTATGGAATGGTTAAAAGTGCATGAAAATGGCCAATTTACTCACTCTGAGTACTCAAAAAGGGTTTCTTCACCCCGGGAAGTTAATTAAATACCATTTGGAGGCATTTAATGTTCGAGCAAAAACGGCTGATTTTCGACAAAAGAGATAACACCCCCCCATTACGTCATGCTTCAGAAATGTGGAAAATGGTCCGTTTTCAAATGTTTTATTTTTGAACGTCAGTTCACATTTGTAGGTGGATCATCAGTTTTAGAGCTAAAATTAGCATGTTTAAAGTGATTTTCATGCTTCCAGGGGCCCAAAACACAAGATTTATGGAATGGTTAAAAGTGCATGAAAATGGCCAATTTACTCACTCTGAGTTCTCAAAAAGGGTTTCTTCACCCCGGGAAGTTAATTAAATACCATTTGGAGGCATTTAATGTTCGAGCAAAAACAGCTGATTTTCGACAAAAGAGATAACACCCCCCATTACGTCATGCTTCAGAAATGTGGAAAATGGTCCGTTTTCAAATGTTTTATTTTTGAACGTCAGTTCACATTTGTAGGTGGATCATCAGTGTTAGAGCTAAAATTAGCATGTTTAAAGTGATTTTCATGCTTCCAGGGGCTCGGGAAGTTAATTAAATACCATTTGGAGGCATTTAATGTTCGAGCAAAAACGGCTGATTTTCGACAAAAGAGATAACACCCCCCCATTACGTCATGCTTCAGAAATGTGGAAAATGGTCCGTTTTCAAATGTTTTATTTTTGACCGTCAGTTCACATTTGTAGGTGGATCATCAGTGTTAGAGCTAAAATTAGCATGTTTAAAGTGATTTTCATGCTTCCAGGGGCCCAAAACACAAGATTTATGGAATGGTTAAAAGTGCATGAAAATGGCCAATTTACTCACTCTGAGTACTCAAAAAGGGTTTCTTCACCCCGGGAAGTTAATTAAATACCATTTGGAGGCATTTAATGTTCGAGCAAAAACGGCTGATTTTCGACAAAAGAGATAACACCCCCCCATTACGTCATGCTTCAGAAATGTGGAAAATGGTCCGTTTTCAAATGTTTTATTTTTGAACGTCAGTTCACATTTGTAGGTGGATCATCAGTGTTAGAGCTAAAATTAGCATGTTTAAAGTGATTTTCATGCTTCCAGGGGCCCAAAACACAAGATTTATGGAATGGTTAAAAGTGCATGAAAATGGCCAATTTACTCACTCTGAGTACTCAAAAAGGGTTTCTTCACCCCGGGAAGTTAATTAAATACCATTTGGAGGCATTTAATGTTCGAGCAAAAACGGCTGATTTTCGACAAAAGAGATAACACCCCCCCATTACGTCATGCTTCAGAAATGTGGAAAATGGTCCGTTTTCAAATGTTTTATTTTTGAACGTCAGTTCACATTTGTAGGTGGATCATCAGTGTTAGAGCTAAAATTAGCATGTTTAAAGTGATTTTCATGCTTCCAGGGGCCCAAAACACAAGATTTATGGAATGGTTAAAAGTGCATGAAAATGGCCAATTTACTCACTCTGAGTTCTCAAAAAGGGTTTCTTCACCCCGGGAAGTTAATTAAATACCATTTGGAGGCATTTAATGTTCGAGCAAAAACGGCTGATTTTCGACAAAAGAGATAACACCCCCCCATTACGTCATGCTTCAGAAATGTGGAAATTGGTCCGTTTTCAAATGTTTTATTTTTGAACGTCAGTTCACATATGTAGGTGGATCATCAGTGTTAGAGCTAAAATTAGCATGTTTAAAGTGATTATTATGCTTCCAGGGGCTCGGGAAGTTAATTAAATACCATTTGGAGGCATTTAATGTTCGAGCAAAAACGGCTGATTTTCGACAAAAGAGATAACACCCCCCCATTACGTCATGCTTCAGAAATGTGGAAAATGGTCCATTTTCAAATGTTTTATTTTTGAACGTCAGTTCACATTTGTAGGTGGATCATCAGTGTTAGAGCTAAAATTAGCATGTTTAAAGTGATTT
This sequence comes from Lissotriton vulgaris, assembly GCF_964263255.1. Taxonomy (NCBI): domain Eukaryota; kingdom Metazoa; phylum Chordata; class Amphibia; order Caudata; family Salamandridae; genus Lissotriton; species Lissotriton vulgaris. Next base: position 377,508 of record NW_028246241.1, on the reverse strand, counting down.
TCATGCTTCCAGGTGCCCAAAACACAAGAATTATGGAATGGTTAAAAGTGCATGAAAATGGCCAATTTACTCACTCTGAGTACTCAAAAAGGGTTTCTTCACCCCGGGAAGTTAATTAAATACCATTTGGAGGCATTTAATGTTCGAGCAAAAACGGCTGATTTTCGACAAAAGAGATAACACCCCCCCATTACGTCATGCTTCAGAAATGTGGAAAATGGTCCGTTTTCAAATGTTTTATTTTTGAACGTCAGTTCACATTTGTAGGTGGATCATCAGTGTTAGAGCTAAAATTAGCATGTTTAAAGTGATTTTCATGCTTCCAGGGGCCCAAAACACAAGATTTATGGAATGGTTAAAAGTGCATGAAAATGGCCAATTTACTCACTCTGAGTACTCAAAAAGGGTTTCTTCACCCCGAGAAGTTAATTAAATACCATTTGGAGGCATTTAATGTTCGAGCAAAAATGGCTGATTTTCGACAAAAGAGATAACACCCCCCCATTACGTCATGCTTCAGAAATGTGGAAAATGGTCCGTTTTCAAATGTTTTATTTTTGAACGTCAGTTCACATTTGTAGGTGGATCATCAGTGTTAGAGCTAAAATTAGCATGTTTAAAGTGATTTTCATGCTTCCAGGGGCCCAAAACACAAGATTTATGGAATGGTTAAAAGTGCATGAAAATGGCCAATTTACTCACTCTGAGTACTCAAAAAGGGTTTCTTCACCCCGGGAAGTTAATTAAATACCATTTGGAGGCATTTAATGTTCGATCAAAAACAGCTGATTTTCGACAAAAGAGATAACACCCCCCATTACGTCATGCTTCAGAAATGTGGAAAATGGTCCGTTTTCAAATGTTTTATTTTTGAACGTCAGTTCACATTTGTAGGTGGATCATCAGTGTTAGAGCTAAAATTAGCATGTTTAAAGTGATTTTCATGCTTCCAGGGGCTCAGGAAGTTAATTAAATACCATTTGGAGGCATTTAATGTTCGAGCAAAAACGGCTGATTTTCGACAAAAGAGATAACACCCCCCCATTACGTCATGCTTCAGAAATGTGGAAAATGGTCCGTTTACAAATGTTTTATTTTTGACCGTCAGTTCACATTTGTAGGTGGATCATCAGTGTTAGAGCTAAAATTAGCATGTTTAAAGTGATTTTCATGCTTCCAGGGGCCCAAAACACAAGATTTATGGAATGGTTAAAAGTGCATGAAAATGGCCAATTTACTCACTCTGAGTACTTAAAAAGGGTTTCTTCACCCCGGGAAGTTAATTAAATACCATTTGGAGGCATTTAATGTTCGAGCAAAAATGGCTGATTTTCGACAAAAGAGATAACACCCCCCCATTACGTCATGATTCAGAAATGTGGAAAATGGTCCGTTTTCAAATGTTTTATTTTTGAACGTCAGTTCACATTTGTAGGTGGATCATCAGTGTTAGAGCTAAAATTAGCATGTTTAAAGTGATTTTCATGCTTCCAGGGGCCCAAAACACAAGATTTATGGAATGGTTAAAAGTGCATGAAAATGGCCAATTTACTCACTCTGAGTACTCAAAAAGGGTTTCTTCACCCCGGGAAGTTAATTAAATACCATTTGGAGGCATTTAATGTTCGAGCAAAAACGGCTGATTTTCGACAAAAGAGATAACACCCCCCCATTACGTCATGCTTCAGAAATGTGGAAAATGGTCCGTTTTCAAATGTTTTATTTTTGAACGTCAGTTCACATTTGTAGGTGGATCATCAGTGTTAGAGCTAAAATTAGCATGTTTGAAGTGATTTTCATGCTTCCAGGGGCCCAAAACACAAGATTTATGGAATGGTTAAAAGTGCATGAAAATGGCCAATTTACTCACTCTGAGTTCTCAAAAAGGGTTTCTTCACCCCGGGAAGTTAATTAAATACCATTTGGAGGCATTTAATGTTCGAGCAAAAACGGCTGATTTTCGACAAAAGAGATAACACCCCCCCATTACGTCATGCTTCAGAAATGTGGAAAATGGTCCGTTTTCAAATGTTTTATTTTTGAACGTCAGTTCACATTTGTTGGTGGATCATCAGTGTTAGAGCTAAAATTAGCATGTTTAAAGTGATTTTCATGCTTCCAGGGGCTCGGGAAGTGAAATAAATACCATTTGGAGGCATTTAATGTTCGAGCAAAAACGGCTGATTTTCGACAAAAGAGATAACACCCCCCCATTACGTCATGCTTCAGAAATGTGGAAAATGGTCCGTTTTCAAATGTTTTATTTTTGAACGTCAGTTCACATTTGTAGGTCGATCATCAGTGTTAGAGCTAAAATTAGCATGTTTAAAGTGATTTTCATGCTTCCAGGGGCTCGGGAAGTTAATTAAATACCTTTTGGAGGCATTTAATGTTCGAGCAAAAACGGCTGATTTTCGACAAAAGAGATAACACCCCCCCATTACGTCATGCTTCAGAAATGTGGAAAATGGTCCGTTTTCAAATGTTTTATTTTTGAACGTCAGTTCACATTTGTTGGTGGATCATCAGTGTTAGAGCTAAAATTAGCATGTTTAAAGTGATTTTCATGCTTCCAGGGGCTCGGGAAGTGAAATAAATACCATTTGGAGGCATTTAATGTTCGAGCAAAAACGGCTGATTTTTGACAAAAGAGATAACACCCCCCCATTACGTCATGCTTCAGAAATGTGGAAAATGGTCCGTTTTCAAATGTTTTATTTTTGAACGTCAGTTCACATTTGTAGGTCGATCATCAGTGTTAGAGCTAAAATTAGCATGTTTAAAGTGATTTTCATGCTTCCAGGGGCTCGGGAAGTTAATTAAATACCATTTGGAGGCATTTAATGTTCGAGCAAAAACGGCTGATTTTCGACAAAAGAGATAACACCCCCCCATTACGTCATGCTTCAGAAATGTGGAAAATGGTCCGTTTTCAAATGTTTTATTTTTGAACGTCAGTTCACATTTGTAGGTGGATCATCAGTGTTAGAGCTAAAATTAGCACGTTTAAAGTGATTTTCATGCTTCCAGGGGCCCAAAACACAAGATTTATGGAATGGTTAAAAGTGCATGAAAATGGCCAATTTACTCACTCTGAGTACTCAAAAAGGGTTTCTTCACCCCGGGAAGTTAATTAAATACCATTTGGAGGCATTTAATGTTCGAGCAAAAAAGGCTGATTTTCGACAAAAGAGATAACACCCTTCATTACGTCATGCTTCAGAAATGTGGAAAATGGTCCGTTTTCAAATGTTTTATTTTTGAACGTCAGTTCACATTTGTAGGTGGATCATCAGTGTTAGAGCTAAAATTAGCATGCTTAAAGTGATTTTCATGCTTCCAGGGGCTCGGGAAGTTAATTAAATACCATTTGGAGGCATTTAATGTTCGAGCAAAAACGGCTGATTTTCGACAAAAGAGATAACACCCCCCCATTACGTCATGCTTCAGAAATGTGGAAAATGGTCCGTTTTCAAATGTTTTATTTTTGACCGTCAGTTCACATTTGTACGTGGATCATCAGTGTTAGAGCTAAAATTAGCATGTTTAAAGTGATTTTCATGCTTCCAGGGGCCCAAAACACAAGATTTATGGAATGGTTAAAAGTGCATGAAAATGGCCAATTTACTCACTCTGAGTACTCAAAAAGGGTTTCTTCACCCCGGGAAGTTAATTAAATACCATTTGGAGGCATTTAATGTTCGAGCAAAAACGGCTGATTTTCGACAAAAGAGATAACACCCCCCATTACGTCATGCTTCAGAAATGTTGAAAATGGTCCGTTTTCAAATGTTTTATTTTTGAACGTCAGTTCACATTTGTAGGTGGATCATCAGTGTTAGAGCTAAAATTAGCATGTTTAAAGTGATTTTCATGCTTCCAGGGGCCCAAAACACAAGATTTATGGAATGGTTAAAAGTGCATGAAAATGGCCAATTTCCTCACTCTGAGTACTCAAAAAGGGTTTCTTCACCCCGGGAAGTTAATTAAATACCATTTGGAGGCATTTAATGTTCGAGCAAAAACGGCTGATTTTCGACAAAAGAGATAACACCCTTCATTACGTCATGCTTCAGAAATGTGGAAAATGGTCCGTTTTCAAATGTTTTATTTTTGAACGTCAGTTCACATTTGTAGGTGGATCATCAGTGTTAGAGCTAAAATTAGCATGCTTAAAGTGATTTTCATGCTTCCAGGGGCTCAGGAAGTTAATTAAATACCATTTGGAGGCATTTAATGTTCGAGAAAAAACGGCTGATTTTCGACAAAAGAGATAACACCCCCCCATTACGTCATGCTTCAGAAATGTGGAAAATGGTCCGTTTTCAAATGTTTTATTTTTGAACGTCAGTTCACATTTGTAGGTGGATCATCAGTGTTAGAGCTAAAATTAGCATGTTTAAAGTGATTTTCATGCTTCCAGGGGCCCAAAACACAAGATTTATGGAATGGTTAAAAGTGCATGAAAATGGCCAATTTACTCACTCTGAGTACTCAAAAAGGGTTTCTTCACCCCGGGAAGTTAATTAAATACCATTTGGAGGCATTTAATGTTCGATCAAAAACGGCTGATTTTCGACAAAAGAGATAACACCCCCATTACGTCATGCTTCAGAAATGTGGAAAATGGTCCGTTTTCAAATGTTTTATTTTTGAACGTCAGTTCACATTTGTAGGTGGATCATCAGTGTTAGAGCTAAAATTAGCATGTTTAAAGTGATTTTCATGCTTCCAGGGGCTCGGGAAGTTAATTAAATACCATTTGGAGGCATTTAATGTTCGAGCAAAAACGGCTGATTTTCGACAAAAGAGATAACACCCCCCCATTACGTCATGCTTCAGAAATGTGGAAAATGGTCCGTTTTCAAATGTTTTATTTTTGACCGTCAGTTCACATTTGTAGGTGGATCATCAGTGTTAGAGCTAAAATTAGCATGTTTAAAGTGATTTTCATGCTTCCAGGGGCCCAAAACACAAGATTTATGGAATGGTTAAAAGTGCATGAAAATGGCCAATTTACTCACTCTGAGTACTCAAAAAGGGTTTCTTCACCCCGGGAAGTTAATTAAATACCATTTGGAGGCATTTAATGTTCGAGCAAAAACGGCTGATTTTCGACAAAAGAGATAACACCCCCCCATTACGTCATGCTTCAGAAATGTGGAAAATGGTCCGTTTTCAAATGTTTTATTTTTGAACGTCAGTTCACATTTGTAGGTGGATCATCAGTGTTAGAGCTAAAATTAGCATGTTTAAAGTGATTTTCATGCTTCCAGGGGCCCAAAACACAAGATTTATGGAATGGTTAAAAGTGCATGAAAATGGCCAATTTACTCACTCTGAGTACTCAAAAAGGGTTTCTTCACCCCGGGAAGTTAATTAAATACCATTTGGAGGCATTTAATGTTCGAGCAAAAACGGCTGATTTTCGACAAAAGAGATAACACCCCCCCATTACGTCATGCTTCAGAAATGTGGAAAATGGTCCGTTTTCAAATGTTTTATTTTTGAACGTCAGTTCACATTTGTAGGTGGATCACCAGTGTTAGAGCTAAAATTAGCATGTTTAAAGTGATTTTCATGCTTCCAGGGGCTCGGGAAGTTAATTAAATACCATTTGGAGGCATTTAATGTTCGAGCAAAAACGGCTGATTTTCGACAAAAGAGATAACACCCCCCCATTACGTCATGCTTCAGAAATGTGGAAAATGGTCCATTTTCAAATGTTTTAGTTTTGAACGTCAGTTCACATTTGTAGGTGGATCATCAGTGTTAGAGCTAAAATTAGCATGTTTAAAGTGATTTTCATGCTTCCAGGGGCCCAAAACACAAGATTTATGGAATGGTTAAAAGTGCATGAAAATGGCCAATTTACTCACTCTGAGTTCTCAAAAAGGGTTTCTTCACCCCGGGAAGTTAATTAAATACCATTTGGAGGCATTTAATGTTCGAGCAAAAACAGCTGATTTTCGACAAAAGAGATAACACCCCCCCATTACGTCATGCTTCAGAAAAGTGGAAAATGGTCCGTTTTCAAATGTTTTATTTTTGAACGTCAGTTCACATTTGTAGGTGGATCACCAGTGTTAGAGCTAAAATTAGCATGTTTAAAGTGATTTTCATGCTTCCAGGGGCTCGGGAAGTTAATTAAATACCATTTGGAGGCATTTAATGTTCGAGCAAAAACGGCTGATTTTCGACAAAAGAGATAACACCCCCCCATTACGTCATGCTTCAGAAATGTGGAAAATGGTCCGTTTTCAAATGTTTTATTTTTGACCGTCAGTTCACATTTGTAGGTGGATCATCAGTGTTAGAGCTAAAATTAGCATGTTTAAAGTGATTTTCATGCTTCCAGGGGCTCGGGAAGTGAAATAAATACCATTTGGAGGCATTTAATGTTCGAGCAAAAACGGCTGATTTTCGACAAAATAGATAACACCCCCCCATTACGTCATGCTTCAGAAATGTGGAAAATGGTCCGTTTTCAAATGTTTTATTTTTGAACGTCAGTTCACATTTGTAGGTGGATCATCAGTGTTAGAGCTAAAATTAGCATGTTTAAAGTGATTTTCATGCTTCCAGGGGCTCAGGAAGTTAATTAAATACCATTTGGAGGCATTTAATGTTCGAGCAAAAACGGCTGATTTTCGACAATAGAGATAACACCCCCCCATTACGTCATGCGTCAGAAATGTGGAAAATAGTCCGTTTTCAAATGTTTTATTTTTGAACGTCAGTTCACATTTGTAGGTGGATCATCAGTGTTAGAGCTAAAATTAGCATGTTTAAAGTGATTTTCATGCTTCCAGGGGCTCGGGAAGTTAATTAAATACCATTTGGAGGCATTTAATGTTCGAGCAAAAACGGCTGATTTTCGACAAAAGAGATAACACCCCCCCATTACGTCATGCTTCAGAAATGTGGAAAATGGTCCGTTTTCAAATGTTTTATTTTTGAACGTCAGTTCACATTTGTAGGTGGATCATCAGTGTTAGAGCTAAAATTAGCACGTTTAAAGTGATTTTCATGCTTCCAGGGGCCCAAAACACAAGATTTATGGAATGGTTAAAAGTGCATGAAAATGGCCAATTTACTCACTCTGAGTACTCAAAAAGGGTTTCTTCACCCCGGGAAGTTAATTAAATACCATTTGGAGGCATTTAATGTTCGAGCAAAAAAGGCTGATTTTCGACAAAAGAGATAACACCCTTCATTACGTCATGCTTCAGAAATGTGGAAAATGGTCCGTTTTCAAATGTTTTATTTTTGAACGTCAGTTCACATTTGTAGGTGGATCATCAGTGTTAGAGCTAAAATTAGCATGCTTAAAGTGATTTTCATGCTTCCAGGGGCTCGGGAAGTTAATTAAATACCATTTGGAGGCATTTAATGTTCGAGCAAAAACGGCTGATTTTCGACAAAAGAGATAACACCCCCCCATTACGTCATGCTTCAGAAATGTGGAAAATGGTCCGTTTTCAAATGTTTTATTTTTGACCGTCAGTTCACATTTGTACGTGGATCATCAGTGTTAGAGCTAAAATTAGCATGTTTAAAGTGATTTTCATGCTTCCAGGGGCCCAAAACACAAGATTTATGGAATGGTTAAAAGTGCATGAAAATGGCCAATTTACTCACTCTGAGTACTCAAAAAGGGTTTCTTCACCCCGGGAAGTTAATTAAATACCATTTGGAGGCATTTAATGTTCGAGCAAAAACGGCTGATTTTCGACAAAAGAGATAACACCCCCCATTACGTCATGCTTCAGAAATGTTGAAAATGGTCCGTTTTCAAATGTTTTATTTTTGAACGTCAGTTCACATTTGTAGGTGGATCATCAGTGTTAGAGCTAAAATTAGCATGTTTAAAGTGATTTTCATGCTTCCAGGGGCCCAAAACACAAGATTTATGGAATGGTTAAAAGTGCATGAAAATGGCCAATTTCCTCACTCTGAGTACTCAAAAAGGGTTTCTTCACCCCGGGAAGTTAATTAAATACCATTTGGAGGCATTTAATGTTCGAGCAAAAACGGCTGATTTTCGACAAAAGAGATAACACCCTTCATTACGTCATGCTTCAGAAATGTGGAAAATGGTCCGTTTTCAAATGTTTTATTTTTGAACGTCAGTTCACATTTGTAGGTGGATCATCAGTGTTAGAGCTAAAATTAGCATGCTTAAAGTGATTTTCATGCTTCCAGGGGCTCAGGAAGTTAATTAAATACCATTTGGAGGCATTTAATGTTCGAGAAAAAACGGCTGATTTTCGACAAAAGAGATAACACCCCCCCATTACGTCATGCTTCAGAAATGTGGAAAATGGTCCGTTTTCAAATGTTTTATTTTTGAACGTCAGTTCACATTTGTAGGTGGATCATCAGTGTTAGAGCTAAAATTAGCATGTTTAAAGTGATTTTCATGCTTCCAGGGGCCCAAAACACAAGATTTATGGAATGGTTAAAAGTGCATGAAAATGGCCAATTTACTCACTCTGAGTACTCAAAAAGGGTTTCTTCACCCCGGGAAGTTAATTAAATACCATTTGGAGGCATTTAATGTTCGATCAAAAACGGCTGATTTTCGACAAAAGAGATAACACCCCCATTACGTCATGCTTCAGAAATGTGGAAAATGGTCCGTTTTCAAATGTTTTATTTTTGAACGTCAGTTCACATTTGTAGGTGGATCATCAGTGTTAGAGCTAAAATTAGCATGTTTAAAGTGATTTTCATGCTTCCAGGGGCTCGGGAAGTTAATTAAATACCATTTGGAGGCATTTAATGTTCGAGCAAAAACGGCTGATTTTCGACAAAAGAGATAACACCCCCCCATTACGTCATGCTTCAGAAATGTGGAAAATGGTCCGTTTTCAAATGTTTTATTTTTGACCGTCAGTTCACATTTGTAGGTGGATCATCAGTGTTAGAGCTAAAATTAGCATGTTTAAAGTGATTTTCATGCTTCCAGGGGCCCAAAACACAAGATTTATGGAATGGTTAAAAGTGCATGAAAATGGCCAATTTACTCACTCTGAGTACTCAAAAAGGGTTTCTTCACCCCGGGAAGTTAATTAAATACCATTTGGAGGCATTTAATGTTCGAGCAAAAACGGCTGATTTTCGACAAAAGAGATAACACCCCCCCATTACGTCATGCTTCAGAAATGTGGAAAATGGTCCGTTTTCAAATGTTTTATTTTTGAACGTCAGTTCACATTTGTAGGTGGATCATCAGTGTTAGAGCTAAAATTAGCATGTTTAAAGTGATTTTCATGCTTCCAGGGGCCCAAAACACAAGATTTATGGAATGGTTAAAAGTGCATGAAAATGGCCAATTTACTCACTCTGAGTACTCAAAAAGGGTTTCTTCACCCCGGGAAGTTAATTAAATACCATTTGGAGGCATTTAATGTTCGAGCAAAAACGGCTGATTTTCGACAAAAGAGATAACACCCCCCCATTACGTCATGCTTCAGAAATGTGGAAAATGGTCCGTTTTCAAATGTTTTATTTTTGAACGTCAGTTCACATTTGTAGGTGGATCACCAGTGTTAGAGCTAAAATTAGCATGTTTAAAGTGATTTTCATGCTTCCAGGGGCTCGGGAAGTTAATTAAATACCATTTGGAGGCATTTAATGTTCGAGCAAAAACGGCTGATTTTCGACAAAAGAGATAACACCCCCCCATTACGTCATGCTTCAGAAATGTGGAAAATGGTCCATTTTCAAATGTTTTAGTTTTGAACGTCAGTTCACATTTGTAGGTGGATCATCAGTGTTAGAGCTAAAATTAGCATGTTTAAAGTGATTTTCATGCTTCCAGGGGCCCAAAACACAAGATTTATGGAATGGTTAAAAGTGCATGAAAATGGCCAATTTACTCACTCTGAGTTCTCAAAAAGGGTTTCTTCACCCCGGGAAGTTAATTAAATACCATTTGGAGGCATTTAATGTTCGAGCAAAAACAGCTGATTTTCGACAAAAGAGATAACACCCCCCCATTACGTCATGCTTCAGAAAAGTGGAAAATGGTCCGTTTTCAAATGTTTTATTTTTGAACGTCAGTTCACATTTGTAGGTGGATCACCAGTGTTAGAGCTAAAATTAGCATGTTTAAAGTGATTTTCATGCTTCCAGGGGCTCGGGAAGTTAATTAAATACCATTTGGAGGCATTTAATGTTCGAGCAAAAACGGCTGATTTTCGACAAAAGAGATAACACCCCCCCATTACGTCATGCTTCAGAAATGTGGAAAATGGTCCGTTTTCAAATGTTTTATTTTTGACCGTCAGTTCACATTTGTAGGTGGATCATCAGTGTTAGAGCTAAAATTAGCATGTTTAAAGTGATTTTCATGCTTCCAGGGGCTCGGGAAGTGAAATAAATACCATTTGGAGGCATTTAATGTTCGAGCAAAAACGGCTGATTTTCGACAAAATAGATAACACCCCCCCATTACGTCATGCTTCAGAAATGTGGAAAATGGTCCGTTTTCAAATGTTTTATTTTTGAACGTCAGTTCACATTTGTAGGTGGATCATCAGTGTTAGAGCTAAAATTAGCATGTTTAAAGTGATTTTCATGCTTCCAGGGGCTCAGGAAGTTAATTAAATACCATTTGGAGGCATTTAATGTTCGAGCAAAAACGGCTGATTTTCGACAATAGAGATAACACCCCCCCATTACGTCATGCGTCAGAAATGTGGAAAATAGTCCGTTTTCAAATGTTTTATTTTTGAACGTCAGTTCACATTTGTAGGTGGATCATCAGTGTTAGAGCTAAAATTAGCATGTTTAAAGTGATTTTCATGCTTCCAGGGGCTCGGGAAGTTAATTAAATACCATTTGGAGGCATTTAATGTTCGAGCAAAAACGGCTGATTTTCGACAAAAGAGATAACACCCCCCCATTACGTCATGCTTCAGAAATGTGGAAAATGGTCCGTTTTCAAATGTTTTATTTTTGAACGTCAGTTCACATTTGTAGGTGGATCATCAGTGTTAGAGCTAAAATTAGCATGTTTAAAGTGATTTTCATGCTTCCAGGGGCCCAAAACACAAGATTTATGGAATGGTTAAAAGTGCATGAAAATGGCCAATTTACTCACTCTGAGTACTCAAAAAGGGTTTCTTCACCCCGGGAAGTTAATTAAATACCATTTGGAGGCATTTAATGTTCGAGCAAAAACGGCTGATTTTTGACAAAAGAGATAACACCCCCCCCATTACGTCATGCTTCAGAAATGTGGAAAATGGTCCGTTTTCAAATGTTTTATTTTTGAACGTCAGTTCACATTTGTAGGTGGATCATCAGTGTTAGAGCGAAAATTAGCATGTTTAAAGTGATTTTCATGCTTCCAGGGGCTCGGGAAGTGAAATAAATACCATTTGGAGGCATTTAATGTTCGAGCAAAAACGGCTGATTTTCGACAAAAGAGATAACACCCCCCCATTACGTCATGCTTCAGAAATGTGGAAAATGGTCCGTTTTCAAATGTTTTATTTTTGAACGTCAGTTCACATTTGTAGGTGGATCATCAGTGTTAGAGCTAAAATTAGCATGTTTAAAGTGATTTTCATGCTTCCAGGGGCTCGGGAAGTTAATTAAATACCATTTGGAGGCATTTAATGTTCGAGCAAAAACGGCTGATTTTCGACAAAAGAGATAACACCCCCCCATTACGTCATGCTTCAGAAATGTGGAAAATGGTCCGTTTTCAAATGTTTTATTTTTGAACGTCAGTTCACATTTGTAGGTGGATCATCAGTGTTAGAGCTAAAATTAGCATGTTTAAAGTGATTTTCATGCTTCCAGGGGCTCGGGAAGTGAAATAAATACCATTTGGAGGCATTTAATGTTCGAGCAAAAACGGCTGATTTTCGACAAAAGAGATAACACCCCCCCATTACGTCATGCTTCAGAAATGTGGAAAATGGTCCGTTTTCAAATGTTTTATTTTTGAACGTCAGTTCACATTTGTAGGTGGATCATCAGTGTTAGAGCTAAAATTAGCATGTTTAAAGTGATTTTCATGCTTCCAGGGGCTCGGGAAGTTAATTAAATACCATTTGGAGGCATTTAATGTTCGAGCAAAAACGGCTGATTTTCGACAAAAGAGATAACACCCCCCATTACGTCATGCTTCAGAAATGTGGAAAATGGTCCGTTTTCAAATGTTTTATTTTTGAACGTCAGTTCACATTTGTAGGTGGATCATCAGTGTTAGAGCTAAAATTAGCATGTTTAAAGTGATTTTCATGCTTCCAGGGGCTCGGGAAGTTAATTAAATACCATTTGGAGGCATTTAATGTTCGAGCAAAAACGGCTGATTTTCGACAAAAGAGATAACACCCCCCCATTACGTCATGCTTCAGAAATGTGGAAAATGGTCCGTTTTCAAATGTTTTATTTTTGACCGTCAGTTCACATTTGTAGGTGGATCATCAGTGTTAGAGCTAAAATTAGCATGTTTAAAGTGATTTTCATGCTTCCAGGGGCCCAAAACACAAGATTTATGGAATGGTTAAAAGTGCATGAAAATGGCCAATTTACTCACTCTGAGTACTCAAAAAGGGTTTCTTCACCCCGGGAAGTTAATTAAATACCATTTGGAGGCATTTAATGTTCGAGCAAAAACGGCTGATTTTCGACAAAAGAGATAACACCCCCCCATTACGTCATGCTTCAGAAATGTGGAAAATGGTCCGTTTTCAAATGTTTTATTTTTGAACGTCAGTTCACATTTGTAGGTGGATCATCAGTGTTAGAGCTAAAATTAGCATGTTTAAAGTGATTTTCATGCTTCCAGGGGCCCAAAACACAAGATTTATGGAATGGTTAAAAGTGCATGAAAATGGCCAATTTACTCACTCTGAGTTCTCAAAAAGGGTTTCTTCACCCCGGGAAGTTAATTAAATACCATTTGGAGGCATTTAATGTTCGAGCAAAAACAGCTGATTTTCGACAAAAGAGATAACACCCCCATTACGTCATGCTTCAGAAATGTGGAAAATGGTCCGTTTTCAAATGTTTTATTTTTGAACGTCAGTTCACATTTGTAGGTGGATCATCAGTGTTAGAGCTAAAATTAGCATGTTTAAAGTGATTTTCATGCTTCCAGGGGCTCGGGAAGTTAATTAAATACCATTTGGAGGCATTTAATGTTCGAGCAAAAACGGCTGATTTTCGACAAAAGAGATAACACCCCCCCATTACGTCATGCTTCAGAAATGTGGAAAATGGTCCGTTTTCAAATGTTTTATTTTTGACCGTCAGTTCACATTTGTAGGTGGATCATCAGTGTTAGAGCTAAAATTAGCATGTTTAAAGTGATTTTCATGCTTCCAGGGGCCCAAAACACAAGATTTATGGAATGGTTAAAAGTGCATGAAAATGGCCAATTTACTCACTCTGAGTACTCAAAAAGGGTTTCTTCACCCCGGGAAGTTAATTAAATACCATTTGGAGGCATTTAATGTTCGAGCAAAAACGGCTGATTTTCGACAAAAGAGATAACACCCCCCCATTACGTCATGCTTCAGAAATGTGGAAAATGGTCCGTTTTCAAATGTTTTATTTTTGAACGTCAGTTCACATTTGTAGGTGGATCATCAGTGTTAGAGCTAAAATTAGCATGTTTAAAGTGATTTTCATGCTTCCAGGGGCCCAAAACACAAGATTTATGGAATGGTTAAAAGTGCATGAAAATGGCCAATTTACTCACTCTGAGTACTCAAAAAGGGTTTCTTCACCCCGGGAAGTTAATTAAATACCATTTGGAGGCATTTAATGTTCGAGCAAAAACGGCTGATTTTCGACAAAAGAGATAACACCCCCCCATTACGTCATGCTTCAGAAATGTGGAAAATGGTCCGTTTTCAAATGTTTTATTTTTGAACGTCAGTTCACATTTGTAGGTGGATCATCAGTGTTAGAGCTAAAATTAGCATGTTTAAAGTGATTTTCATGCTTCCAGGGGCCCAAAACACAAGATTTATGGAATGGTTAAAAGTGCATGAAAATGGCCAATTTACTCACTCTGAGTTCTCAAAAAGGGTTTCTTCACCCCGGGAAGTTAATTAAATACCATTTGGAGGCATTTAATGTTCGAACAAAAACGGCTGATTTTCGACAAAAGAGATAACACCCCCCCATTACGTCATGCTTCAGAAATGTGGAAATTGGTCCGTTTTCAAATGTTTTATTTTTGAACGTCAGTTCACATATGTAGGTGGATCATCAGTGTTAGAGCTAAAATTAGCATGTTTAAAGTGATTATTATGCTTCCAGGGGCTCGGGAAGTTAATTAAATACCATTTGGAGGCATTTAATGTTCGAGCAAAAACGGCTGATTTTCGACAAAAGAGATAACACCCCCCCATTACGTCATGCTTCAGAAATGTGGAAAATGGTCCATTTTCAAATGTTTTATTTTTGAACGTCAGTTCACATTTGTAGGTGGATCATCAGTGTTAGAGCTAAAATTAGCATGTTTAAAGTGATTTTCATGCTTCCAGGGGCCCAAAACCCAAGATTTATGGAATGGTTAAAAGTGCATGAAAATGGCCAATTTACTCACTCTGAGTTCTCAAAAAGGGTTTCTTCACCCCGGGAAGTTAATTAAATACCATTTGGAGGCATTTAATGTTCGAGCAAAAACAGCTGATTTTCGACAAAAGAGATAACACCCCCATTACGTCATGCTTCAGAAATGTGGAAAATGGTCCGTTTTCAAATGTTTTATTTTTGAACGTCAGTTCACATTTGTAGGTGGATCATCAGTGTTAGAGCTAAAATTAGCATGTTTAAAGTGATTTTCATGCTTCCAGGGGCTCGGGAAGTTAATTAAATACCATTTGGAGGCATTTAATGTTCGAGCAAAAACGGCTGATTTTCGACAAAAGAGATAACACCCCCCCATTACGTCATGCTTCAGAAATGTGGAAAATGGTCCGTTTTCAAATGTTTTATTTTTGACCGTCAGTTCACATTTGTAGGTGGATCATCAGTGTTAGAGCTAAAATTAGCATGTTTAAAGTGATTTTCATGCTTCCAGGGGCCCAAAACACAAGATTTATGGAATGGTTAAAAGTGCATGAAAATGGCCAATTTACTCACTCTGAGTACTCAAAAAGGGTTTCTTCACCCCGGGAAGTTAATTAAATACCATTTGGAGGCATTTAATGTTCGAGCAAAAACGGCTGATTTTCGACAAAAGAGATAACACCCCCCCATTACGTCATGCTTCAGAAATGTGGAAAATGGTCCGTTTTCAAATGTTTTATTTTTGAACGTCAGTTCACATTTGTAGGTGGATCATCAGTGTTAGAGCTAAAATTAGCATGTTTAAAGTGATTTTCATGCTTCCAGGGGCCCAAAACACAAGATTTATGGAATGGTTAAAAGTGCATGAAAATGGCCAATTTACTCACTCTGAGTACTCAAAAAGGGTTTCTTCACCCCGGGAAGTTAATTAAATACCATTTGGAGGCATTTAATGTTCGAGCAAAAACGGCTGATTTTCGACAAAAGAGATAACACCCCCCCATTACGTCATGCTTCAGAAATGTGGAAAATGGTCCGTTTTCAAATGTTTTATTTTTGAACGTCAGTTCACATTTGTAGGTGGATCATCAGTGTTAGAGCTAAAATTAGCATGTTTAAAGTGATTTTCATGCTTCCAGGGGCTCAGGAAGTTAATTAAATACCATTTGGAGGCATTTAATGTTCGAGCAAAAACGGCTGATTTTCGACAAAAGAGATAACACCCCCCCATTACGTCATGCTTCAGAAATGTGGAAAATGGTCCGTTTTCAAATGTTTTATTTTTGACCGTCAGTTCACATTTGTAGGTGGATCATCAGTGTTAGAGCTAAAATTAGCATGTTTAAAGTGATTTTCATGCTTCCAGGGGCCCAAAACACAAGATTTATGGAATGGTTAAAAGTGCATGAAAATGGCCAATTTACTCACTCTGAGTACTCAAAAAGGGTTTCTTCACCCCGGGAAGTTAATTAAATACCATTTGGAGGCATTTAATGTTCGAGCAAAAACGGCTGATTTTCGACAAAAGAGATAACACCCCCCCATTACGTCATGCTTCAGAAATTTGGAAAATGGTCCGTTTTCAAATGTTTTATTTTTGAACGTCAGTTCACATTTGTAGGTGGATCATCAGTGTTAGAGCTAAAATTAGCATGTTTAAAGTGATTTTCATGCTTCCAGGGGCCCAAAACACAAGATTTATGGAATGGTTAAAAGTGCATGAAAATGGCCAATTTACTCACTCTGAGTACTCAAAAAGGGTTTCTTCACCCCGGGAAGTTAATTAAATACCATTTGGAGGCATTTAATGTTCAAACAAAAACGGCTGATTTTCGACAAAAGAGATAACACCCTTCATTACGTCATGCTTCAGAAATGTGGAAAATGGTCCGTTTTCAAATGTTTTATTTTTGAACGTCAGTTCACATTTGTAGGTGGATCATCAGTGTTAGAGCTAAAATTAGCATGTTTAAAGTGATTTTCATACTTCCAGGGGCTCGGGAAGTTAATTAAATACCATTTGGAGGCATTTAATGTTCGAGAAAAAACGGCTGATTTTCGACAAAAGAGATAACACCCCCCCATTATGTCATGCTTCAGAAATGTGGAAAATGGTCCGTTTTCAAATGTTTTATTTTTGAACGTCAGTTCACATTTGTAGGTGGATCATCAGTGTTAGAGCTAAAATTAGCATGTTTAAAGTGATTTTCATGCTTCCAGGGGCCCAAAACACAAGATTTATGGAATGGTTAAAAGTGCATGAAAATGGCCAATTTACTCACTCTGAGTACTCAAAAAGGGTTTCTTCACCCCGGGAAGTTAATTAAATACCATTTGGAGGCATTTAATGTTCGAGCAAAAACGGCTGATTTTCGACAAAAGAGATAACACCCCCCCATTACGTCATGCTTCAGAAATGTGGAAAATGGTCCGTTTTCAAATGTTTTATTTTTGAACGTCAGTTCACATTTGTAGGTGGATTATCAGTGTTAGAGCTAAAATTAGCATGTTTAAAGTGATTTTCATGCTTCCAGGGGCTCGGGAAGTTAATTAAATACCATTTGGAGGCATTTAATGTTCGAGCAAAAACGGCTGATTTTCGACAAAAGAGATAACACCCCCCCATTACGTCATGCTTCAGAAATGTGGAAAATGGTCCGTTTTCAAATGTTTTATTTTTGAACGTCAGTTCACATTTGTAGGTGGATCATCAGTGTTAGAGCTAAAATTAGCATGTTTAAAGTGATTTTCATGCTTCCAGGGGCTCGGGAAGTGAAATAAATACCATTTGGAGGCATTTAATGTTCGAGCAAAAACGGCTGATTTTCGACAAAAGAGATAACACCCCCCCATTACGTCATGCTTCAGAAATGTGGAAAATGGTCCGTTTTCAAATGTTTTATTTTTGAACGTCAGTTCACATTTGTAGGTGGATCATCAGTGTTAGAGCTAAAATTAGCATGTTTAAAGTGATTTTCATGCTTCCAGGGGCTCGGAAAGTTAATTAAATACCATTTGGAGGCATTTAATGTTCGAGCAAAAACGGCTGATTTTCGACAAAAGAGATAACACCCCCCCATTACGTCATGCTTCAGAAATGTGGAAAATGGTCCGTTTTCAAATGTTTTATTTTTGACCGTCAGTTCACATTTGTAGGTGGATCATCAGTGTTAGAGCTAAAATTAGCATGTTTAAAGTGATTTTCATGCTTCCAGGGGCCCAAAACACAAGATTTATGGAATGGTTAAAAGTGCATGAAAATGGCCAATTTACTCACTCTGAGTACTCAAAAAGGGTTTCTTCACCCCGGGAAGTTAATTAAATACCATTTGGAGGCATTTAATGTTCGAGCAAAAACGGCTGATTTTCGACAAAAGAGATAACACCCCCCCATTACGTCATGCTTCAGAAATGTGGAAAATGGTCCGTTTTCAAATGTTTTATTTTTGAACGTCAGTTCACATTTGTAGGTGGATCATCAGTGTTAGAGCTAAAATTAGCATGTTTAAAGTGATTTTCATGCTTCCAGGGGCCCAAAACACAAGATTTATGGAATGGTTAAAAGTGCATGAAAATGGCCAATTTACTCACTCTGAGTACTCAAAAAGGGTTTCTTCACCCCGGGAAGTTAATTAAATACCATTTGGAGGCATTTAATGTTCGAGCAAAAACGGCTGATTTTCGACAAAAGAGATAACACCCCCCCATTACGTCATGCTTCAGAAATGTGGAAAATGGTCCGTTTTCAAATGTTTTATTTTTGAACGTCAGTTCACATTTGTAGGTGGATCATCAGTGTTAGAGCTAAAATTAGCATGTTTAAAGTGATTTTCATGCTTCCAGGGGCCCAAAACACAAGATTTATGGAATGGTTAAAAGTGCATGAAAATGGCCAATTTACTCACTCTGAGTTCTCAAAAAGGGTTTCTTCACCCCGGGAAGTTAATTAAATACCATTTGGAGGCATTTAATGTTCGAGCAAAAACGGCTGATTTTCGACAAAAGAGATAACACCCCCCCATTACGTCATGCTTCAGAAATGTGGAAATTGGTCCGTTTTCAAATGTTTTATTTTTGAACGTCAGTTCACATATGTAGGTGGATCATCAGTGTTAGAGCTAAAATTAGCATGTTTAAAGTGATTATTATGCTTCCAGGGGCTCGGGAAGTTAATTAAATACCATTTGGAGGCATTTAATGTTCGAGCAAAAACGGCTGATTTTCGACAAAAGAGATAACACCCCCCCATTACGTCATGCTTCAGAAATGTGGAAAATGGTCCATTTTCAAATGTTTTATTTTTGAACGTCAGTTCACATTTGTAGGTGGATCATCAGTGTTAGAGCTAAAATTAGCATGTTTAAAGTGATTTTCATGCTTCCAGGGGCCCAAAACACAAGATTTATGGAATGGTTAAAAGTGCATGAAAATGGCCAATTTACTCACTCTGAGTACTCAAAAAGGGTTTCTTCACCCCGGGAAGTTAATTAAATACCATTTGGAGGCATTTAATGTTCGAGCAAAAACGGCTGATTTTCGACAAAAGAGATAACACCCCCCCATTACGTCATGCTTCAGAAATGTGGAAAATGGTCCGTTTTCAAATGTTTTATTTTTGAACGTCAGTTCACATTTGTAGGTGGATCATCAGTGTTAGAGCTAAAATTAGCATGTTTAAAGTGATTTTCATGCTTCCAGGGGCCCAAAACACAAGATTTATGGAATGGTTAAAAGTGCATGAAAATGGCCAATTTACTCACTCTGAGTACTCAAAAAGGGTTTCTTCACCCCGGGAAGTTAATTAAATACCATTTGGAGGCATTTAATGTTCGAGCAAAAACGGCTGATTTTCGACAAAAGAGATAACACCCCCCCATTACGTCATGCTTCAGAAATGTGGAAAATGGTCCGTTTTCAAATGTTTTATTTTTGAACGTCAGTTCACATTTGTAGGTGGATCATCAGTGTTAGAGCTAAAATTAGCATGTTTAAAGTGATTTTCATGCTTCCAGGGGCTCAGGAAGTTAATTAAATACCATTTGGAGGCATTTAATGTTCGAGCAAAAACGGCTGATTTTCGACAAAAGAGATAACACCCCCCCATTACGTCATGCTTCAGAAATGTGGAAAATGGTCCGTTTTCAAATGTTTTATTTTTGACCGTCAGTTCACATTTGTAGGTGGATCATCAGTGTTAGAGCTAAAATTAGCATGTTTAAAGTGATTTTCATGCTTCCAGGGGCCCAAAACACAAGATTTATGGAATGGTTAAAAGTGCATGAAAATGGCCAATTTACTCACTCTGAGTACTCAAAAAGGGTTTCTTCACCCCGGGAAGTTAATTAAATACCATTTGGAGGCATTTAATGTTCGAGCAAAAACGGCAGATTTTCGACAAAAGAGATAACACCCCCCCATTACGTCATGCTTCAGAAATTTGGAAAATGGTCCGTTTTCAAATGTTTTATTTTTGAACGTCAGTTCACATTTGTAGGTGGATCATCAGTGTTAGAGCTAAAATTAGCATGTTTAAAGTGATTTTCATGCTTCCAGGGGCCCAAAACACAAGATTTATGGAATGGTTAAAAGTGCATGAAAATGGCCAATTTACTCACTCTGAGTACTCAAAAAGGGTTTCTTCACCCCGGGAAGTTAATTAAATACCATTTGGAGGCATTTAATGTTCGAACAAAAACGGCTGATTTTCGACAAAAGAGATAACACCCTTCATTACGTCATGCTTCAGAAATGTGGAAAATGGTCCGTTTTCAAATGTTTTATTTTTGAACGTCAGTTCACATTTGTAGGTGGATCATCAGTGTTAGAGCTAAAATTAGCATGTTTAAAGTGATTTTCATGCTTCCAGGGGCTCGGGAAGTTAATTAAATACCATTTGGAGGCATTTAATGTTCGAGAAAAAACGGCTGATTTTCGACAAAAGAGATAACACCCCCCCATTACGTCATGCTTCAGAAATGTGGAAAATGGTCCGTTTTCAAATGTTTTATTTTTGAACGTCAGTTCACATTTGTAGGTGGATCATCAGTGTTAGAGCTAAAATTAGCATGTTTAAAGTGATTTTCATGCTTCCAGGGGCCCAAAACACAAGATTTATGGAATGGTTAAAAGTGCATGAAAATGGCCAATTTACTCACTCTGAGTACTCAAAAAGGGTTTCTTCACCCCGGGAAGTTAATTAAATACCATTTGGAGGCATTTAATGTTCGAGCAAAAACGGCTGATTTTCGACAAAAGAGATAACACCCCCCCATTACGTCATGCTTCAGAAATGTGGAAAATGGTCCGTTTTCAAATGTTTTATTTTTGAACGTCAGTTCACATTTGTAGGTGGATTATCAGTGTTAGAGCTAAAATTAGCATGTTTAAAGTGATTTTCATGCTTCCAGGGGCTCGGGAAGTTAATTAAATACCATTTGGAGGCATTTAATGTTCGAGCAAAAACGGCTGATTTTCGACAAAAGAGATAACACCCCCCCATTACGTCATGCTTCAGAAATGTGGAAAATGGTCCGTTTTCAAATGTTTTATTTTTGAACGTCAGTTCACATTTGTAGGTGGATCATCAGTGTTAGAGCTAAAATTAGCATGTTTAAAGTGATTTTCATGCTTCCAGGGGCTCGGGAAGTGAAATAAATACCATTTGGAGGCATTTAATGTTCGAGCAAAAACGGCTGATTTTCGACAAAAGAGATAACACCCCCCCATTACGTCATGCTTCAGAAATGTGGAAAATGGTCCGTTTTCAAACGTTTTATTTTTGAACGTCAGTTCACATTTGTAGGTGGATCATCAGTGTTAGAGCTAAAATTAGCATGTTTAAAGTGATTTTCATGCTTCCAGGGGCTCGGAAAGTTAATTAAATACCATTTGGAGGCATTTAATGTTCGAGCAAAAACGGCTGATTTTCGACAAAAGAGATAACACCCCCCCATTACGTCATGATTCAGAAATGTGGAAAAATGGTCCGTTTTCAAATGTTTTATTTTTGAACGTCAGTTCACATTTGTAGGTGGATCATCAGTGTTAGAGCTAAAATTAGCATGTTTAAAGTGATTTTCATGCTTCCAGGGGCTCGGGAAGTTAATTAAATACCATTTGGAGGCATTTAATGTTCGAGCAAAAACGGCTGATTTTCGACAAAAGAGATAACACCCCCCCATTACGTCATGCTTCAGAAATGTGGAAAATGGTCCGTTTTCAAATGTTTTATTTTTGAACGTCAGTTCACATTTGTAGGTGGATCATCAGTGTTAGAGCTAAAATTAGCATGTTTAAAGTGATTTTCATGCTTCCAGGGGCCCAAAACACAAGATTTATGGAATGGTTAAAAGTGCATGAAAATGGCCAATTTACTCACTCTGAGTACTCAAAAAGGGTTTCTTCACCCCGGGAAGTTAATTAAATACCATTTGGAGGCATTTAATGTTCGATCAAAAACGGCTGATTTTCGACAAAAGAGATAACACCCCCCATTACGTCATGCTTCAGAAATGTGGAAAATGGTCCGTTTTCAAATGTTTTATTTTTGAACGTCAGTTCACATTTGTAGGTGGATCATCAGTGTTAGAGCTAAAATTAGCATGTTTAAAGTGATTTTCATGCTTCCAGGGGCTCAGGAAGTTAATTAAATACCATTTGGAGGCATTTAATGTTCGAGCAAAAACGGCTGATTTTCGACAAAAGAGATAACACCCCCCCATTACGTCATGCTTCAGAAATGTGGAAAATGGTCAGTTTTCAAATGTTTTATTTTTGACCGTCAGTTCACATTTGTAGGTGGATCATCAGTGTTAGAGCTAAAATTAGCATGTTTAAAGTGATTTTCATGCTTCCAGGGGCCCAAAACACAAGATTTATGGAATGGTTAAAAGTGCATGAAAATGGCCAATTTACTCACTCTGAGTACTCAAAAAGGGTTTCTTCACCCCGGGAAGTTAATTAAATACCATTTGGAGGCATTTAATGTTCGAGCAAAAACGGCTGATTTTCGACAAAAGAGATAACACCCCCCCATTACGTCATGCTTCAGAAATTTGGAAAATGGTCCGTTTTCAAATGTTTTATTTTTGAACGTCAGTTCACATTTGTAGGTGGATCATCAGTGTTAGAGCTAAAATTAGCATGTTTAAAGTGATTTTCATGCTTCCAGGGGCCCAAAACACAAGATTTATGGAATGGTTAAAAGTGCATGAAAATGGCCAATTTACTCACTCTGAGTACTCAAAAAGGGTTTCTTCACCCCGGGAAGTTAGTTAAATACCATTTGGAGGCATTTAATGTTCGAACAAAAACGGCTGATTTTCGACAAAAGAGATAACACCCTTCATTACGTCATGCTTCAGAAATGTGGAAAATGGTCCGTTTTCAAATGTTTTATTTTTGAACGTCAGTTCACATTTGTAGGTGGATCATCAGTGTTAGAGCTAAAATTAGCATGTTTAAAGTGATTTTCATGCTTCCAGGGGCTCGGGAAGTTAATTAAATACCATTTGGAGGCATTTAATGTTCGAGAAAAAACGGCTGATTTTCGACAAAAGAGATAACACCCCCCCATTACGTCATGCTTCAGAAATGTGGAAAATGGTCCGTTTTCAAATGTTTTATTTTTGAACGTCAGTTCACATTTGTAGGTGGATCATCAGTGTTAGAGCTAAAATTAGCATGTTTAAAGTGATTTTCATGCTTCCAGGGGCCCAAAACACAAGATTTATGGAATGGTTAAAAGTGCATGAAAATGGCCAATTTACTCACTCTG
This sequence comes from Lissotriton vulgaris, assembly GCF_964263255.1. NCBI lineage: Eukaryota > Metazoa > Chordata > Amphibia > Caudata > Salamandridae > Lissotriton > Lissotriton vulgaris. The sequence continues at coordinate 354,185 of NW_028246241.1, read as the reverse complement.
AGTACTCAAAAAGGGTTTCTTCACCCCGGGAAGTTAATTAAATACCATTTGGAGGCATTTAATGTTCGAGCAAAAACGGCTGATTTTCGACAAAAGAGATAACACCCCCCCATTACGTCATGCTTCAGAAATGTGGAAAATGGTCCGTTTTCAAATGTTTTATTTTTGAACGTCAGTTCACATTTGTAGGTGGATCATCAGTGTTAGAGCTAAAATTAGCATGTTTAAAGTGATTTTCATGCTTCCAGGGGCCCAAAACACAAGATTTATGGAATGGTTAAAAGTGCATGAAAATGGCCAATTTACTCACTCTGAGTACTCAAAAAGGGTTTCTTCACCCCGGGAAGTTAATTAAATACCATTTGGAGGCATTTAATGTTCGAGCAAAAACGGCTGATTTTCGACAAAAGAGATAACACCCCCCCATTACGTCATGCTTCAGAAATGTGGAAAATGGTCCGTTTTCAAATGTTTTATTTTTGAACGTCAGTTCACATTTGTAGGTGGATTATCAGTGTTAGAGCTAAAATTAGCATGTTTAAAGTGATTTTCATGCTTCCAGGGGCTCGGGAAGTTAATTAAATACCATTTGGAGGCATTTAATGTTCGAGCAAAAACGGCTGATTTTCGACAAAAGAGATAACACCCCCCCATTACGTCATGCTTCAGAAATGTGGAAAATGGTCCGTTTTCAAATGTTTTATTTTTGAACGTCAGTTCACATTTGTAGGTGGATCATCAGTGTTAGAGCTAAAATTAGCATGTTTAAAGTGATTTTCATGCTTCCAGGGGCTCGGGAAGTGAAATAAATACCATTTGGAGGCATTTAATGTTCGAGCAAAAACGGCTGATTTTCGACAAAAGAGATAACACCCCCCCATTACGTCATGCTTCAGAAATGTGGAAAATGGTCCGTTTTCAAATGTTTTATTTTTGAACGTCAGTTCACATTTGTAGGTGGATCATCAGTGTTAGAGCTAAAATTAGCATGTTTAAAGTGATTTTCATGCTTCCAGGGGCTCGGAAAGTTAATTAAATACCATTTGGAGGCATTTAATGTTCGAGCAAAAACGGCTGATTTTCGACAAAAGAGATAACACCCCCCCATTACGTCATGATTCAGAAATGTGGAAAAATGGTCCGTTTTCAAATGTTTTATTTTTGAACGTCAGTTCACATTTGTAGGTGGATCATCAGTGTTAGAGCTAAAATTAGCATGTTTAAAGTGATTTTCATGCTTCCAGGGGCTCGGGAAGTTAATTAAATACCATTTGGAGGCATTTAATGTTCGAGCAAAAACGGCTGATTTTCGACAAAAGAGATAACACCCCCCCCATTACGTCATGCTTCAGAAATGTGGAAAATGGTCCGTTTTCAAATGTTTTATTTTTGAACGTCAGTTCACATTTGTAGGTGGATCATCAGTGTTAGAGGTAAAATTAGCATGTTTAAAGTGATTTTCATGCTTCCAGGGGCCCAAAACACAAGATTTATGGAATGGTTAAAAGTGCATGAAAATGGCCAATTTACTCACTCTGAGTACTCAAAAAGGGTTTCTTCACCCCGGGAAGTTAATTAAATACCATTTGGAGGCATTTAATGTTCGATCAAAAACGGCTGATTTTCGACAAAAGAGATAATACCCCCCATTACGTCATGCTTCAGAAATGTGGAAAATGGTCCGTTTTCAAATGTTTTATTTTTGAATGTCAGTTCACATTTGTAGGTGGATCATCAGTGTTAGAGCTAAAATTAGCATGTTTAAAGTGATTTTCATGCTTCCAGGGGCTCGGGAAGTTAATTAAATACCATTTGGAGGCATTTAATGTTCGAGCAAAAACGGCTGATTTTCGACAAAAGAGATAACACCCCCCCCATTACGTCATGCTTCAGAAATGTGGAAAATGGTCCGTTTTCAAATGTTTTATTTTTGACCGTCAGTTCACATTTGTAGGTGGATCATCAGTGTTAGAGCTAAAATTAGCATGTTTAAAGTGATTTTCATGCTTCCAGGGGCCCAAAACACAAGATTTATGGAATTGTTAAAAGTGCATGAAAATGGCCAATTTACTCACTCTGAGTACTCAAAAAGGGTTTCTTCACCCCGGGAAGTTAATTAAATACCATTTGGAGGCATTTAATGTTCGAGCAAAAACGGCTGATTTTCGACAAAAGAGATAACACCCCCCCATTACGTCATGCTTCAGAAATGTGGAAAATGGTCCGTTTTCAAATGTTTTATTTTTGAACGTCAGTTCACATTTGTAGGTGGATCATCAGTGTTAGAGCTAAAATTAGCATGTTTAAAGTGATTTTCATGCTTCCAGGGGCCCAAAACACAAGATTTATGGAATGGTTAAAAGTGCATGAAAATGGCCAATTTACTCACTCTGAGTTCTCAAAAAGGGTTTCTTCACCCCGGGAAGTTAATTAAATACCATTTGGAGGCATTTAATGTTCGAGCAAAAACGGCTGATTTTCGACAAAAGAGATAACACCCCCCCATTACGTCATGCTTCAGAAATGTGGAAAATGGTCCGTTTTCAAATGTTTTATTTTTGAACGTCAGTTCACATATGTAGGTGGATCATCAGTGTTAGAGCTAAAATTAGCATGTTTAAAGTGATTTTCATGCTTCCAGGGGCTCGGGAAGTTAATTAAATACCATTTGGAGGCATTTAATGTTCGAGCAAAAACGGCTGATTTTCGACAAAAGAGATAACACCCCCCCATTACGTCATGCTTCAGAAATGTGGAAAATGGTCCATTTTCAAATGTTTTATTTTTGAACGTCAATTCACATTTGTAGGTGGATCATCAGTGTTAGAGCTAAAATTAGCATGTTTAAAGTGATTTTCATGCTTCCAGGGGCCCAAAACACAAGATTTATGGAATGGTTAAAAGTGCATGAAAATGGCCAATTTACTCACTCTGAGTACTCAAAAAGGGTTTCTTCACCCCGGGAAGTTAATTAAATACCATTTGGAGGCATTTAATGTTCGAGCAAAAACGGCTGATTTTCGACAAAAGAGATAACACCCCCCCATTACGTCATGCTTCAGAAATGTGGAAAATGGTCCGTTTTCAAATGTTTTATTTTTGAACGTCAGTTCACATTTGTAGGTGGATCATCAGTGTTAGAGCTAAAATTAGCATGTTTAAAGTGATTTTCATGCTTCCAGGGGCTCGGGAAGTTAATTAAATACCATTTGGAGGCATTTAATGTTCGAGCAAAAACGGCTGATTTTCGACAAAAGAGATAACACCCCCCCATTACGTCATGCTTCAGAAATGTGGAAAATGGTCCGTTTTCAAATGTTTTATTTTTGAACGTCAGTTCACATTTGTAGGTGGATCATCAGTGTTAGAGCTAAAATTAGCATGTTTAAAGTGATTTTCATGCTTCCAGGGGCTCGGGAAGTTAATTAAATACCATTTGGAGGCATTTAATGTTCGAGCAAAAACGGCTGATTTTCGACAAAAGAGATAACACCCCCCCATTACGTCATGCTTCAGAAATGTGGAAAATGGTCCGTTTTCAAATGTTTTATTTTTGACCGTCAGTTCACATTTGTAGGTGGATCATCAGTGTTAGAGCTAAAATTAGCATGTTTAAAGTGATTTTCATGCTTCCAGGGGCCCAAAACACAAGATTTATGGAATGGTTAAAAGTGCATGAAAATGGCCAATTTACTCACTCTGAGTACTCAAAAAGGGTTTCTTCACCCCGGGAAGTTAATTAAATACCATTTGGAGGCATTTAATGTTCGAGCAAAACCGGCTGATTTTCGACAAAAGAGATAACACCCTTCATTACGTCATGCTTCAGAAATGTGGAAAATGGTCCGTTTTCAAATGTTTTATTTTTGAACGTCAGTTCACATTTGTAGGTGGATCATCAGTGTTAGAGCTAAAATTAGCATGTTTAAAGTGATTTTCATGCTTCCAGGGGCTCGGGAAGTTAATTAAATACCATTTGGAGGCATTTAATGTTCGAGAAAAAATGGCTGATTTTCGACAAAAGAGATAACACCCCCCCATTACGTCATGCTTCAGAAATGTGGAAAATGGTCCGTTTTCAAATGTTTTATTTTTGAACGTCAGTTCACATTTGTAGGTGGATCATCAGTGTTAGAGCTAAAATTAGCATGTTTAAAGTGATTTTCATGCTTCCAGGGGCCCAAAACACAAGATTTATGGAATGGTTAAAAGTGCATGAAAATGGCCAATTTACTCACTCTGAGTACTCAAAAAGGGTTTCTTCACCCCGGGAAGTTAATTAAATACCATTTGGAGGCATTTAATGTTCGATCAAAAACGGCTGATTTTCGACAAAAGAGATAACACCCCCCATTACGTCATGCTTCAGAAATGTGGGAAATGGTCCGTTTTCAAATGTTTTATTTTTGAACGTCAGTTCACATTTGTAGGTGGATCATCAGTGTTAGAGCTAAAATTAGCATGTTTAAAGTGATTTTCATGCTTCCAGGGGCTCGGGAAGTTAATTAAATACCATTTGGAGGCATTTAATGTTCGAGCAAAAACGGCTGATTTTCGACAAAAGAGATAACACCCCCCCATTACGTCATGCTTCAGAAATGTGGAAAATGGTCCGTTTTTAAATGTTTTATTTTTGACCGTCAGTTCACATTTGTAGGTGGATCATCAGTGTTAGAGCTAAAATTAGCATGTTTAAAGTGATTTTCATGCTTCCAGGGGCCCAAAACACAAGATTTATGGAATGGTTAAAAGTGCATGAAAATGGCCAATTTACTCACTCTGAGTACTCAAAAAGGGTTTCTTCACCCCGGGAAGTTAATTAAATACCATTTGGAGGCATTTAATGTTCGAGCAAAAACGGCTGATTTTCGACAAAAGAGATAACACCCCCCCATTACGTCATGCTTCAGAAATGTGGAAAATGGTCCGTTTTCAAATGTTTTATTTTTGAACGTCAGTTCACATTTGTAGGTGGATCATCAGTGTTAGAGCTAAAATTAGCATGTTTAAAGTGATTTTCATGCTTCCAGGGGCTCGGGAAGTTAATTAAATACCATTTGGAGGCATTTAATGTTCGAGCAAAAACGGCTGATTTTCGACAAAAGAGATAACACCCCCCGATTACGTCATGCTTCAGAAATGTGGAAAATGGTCCGTTTTCAAATGTTTTATTTTTGAACGTCAGTTCACATTTGTAGGTGGATCATCAGTGTTAGAGCTAAAATTAGCATGTTTAAAGTGATTTTCATGCTTCCAGGGGCTCGGGAAGTTAATTAAATACCATTTGGAGGCATTTAATGTTCGAGCAAAAACGGCTGATTTTCGACAAAAGAGATAACACCCCCCATTACGTCATGCTTCAGAAATGTGGAAAATGGTCCGTTTTCAAATGTTTTATTTTTGACCGTCAGTTCACATTTGTAGGTGGATCATCAGTGTTAGAGCTAAAATTAGCATGTTTAAAGTGATTTTCATGCTTCCAGGGGCCCAAAACACAAGATTTAAGGAATGGTTAAAAGTGCATGAAAATGGCCAATTTACTCACTCTGAGTACTCAAAAAGGGTTTCTTCACCCCGGGAAGTTAATTAAATACCATTTGGAGGCATTTAATGTTCGAGCAAAAACGGCTGATTTTCGACAAAAGAGATAACACCCCCCCATTACGTCATGCTTCAGAAATGTGGAAAATGGTCCGTTTTCAAATGTTTTATTTTTGAACGTCAGTTCACATTTGTAGGTGGATCATCAGTGTTAGAGCTAAAATTAGCATGTTTAAAGTGATTTTCATGCTTCCAGGGGCCCAAAACACAAGATTTATGGAATGGTTAAAAGTGCATGAAAATGGCCAATTTACTCACTCTGAGTACTCAAAAAGGGTTTCTTCACCCCGGGAAGTTAATTAAATACCATTTGGAGGCATTTAATGTTCGATCAAAAACAGCTGATTTTCGACAAAAGAGATAACACCCCCCATTACGTCATGCTTCCGAAATGTGGAAAATGGTCCGTTTTCAAATGTTTTATTTTTGAACGTCAGTTCACATTTGTAGGTGGATCATCAGTGTTAGAGCTAAAATTAGCATGTTTAAAGTGATTTTCATGCTTCCAGGGGCTCGGGAAGTTAATTAAATACCATTTGGAGGCATTTAATGTTCGAGCAAAAACGGCTGATTTTCGACAAAAGAGATAACACCCCCCCATTACGTCATGCTTCAGAAATGTGGAAAATGGTCCGTTTTCAAATGTTTTATTTTTGACCGTCAGTTCACATTTGTAGGTGGATCATCAGTGTTAGAGCTAAAATTAGCATGTTTAAAGTGATTTTCATGCTTCCAGGGGCCCAAAACACAAGATTTATGGAATGGTTAAAAGTGCATGAAAATGGCCAATTTACTCACTCTGAGTACTCAAAAAGGGTTTCTTCACCCCGGGAAGTTAATTAAATACCATTTGGAGGCATTTAATGTTCGAGCAAAAACGGCTGATTTTCGACAAAAGAGATAACACCCCCCCATTACGTCATGCTTCAGAAATGTGGAAAATGGTCCGTTTTCAAATGTTTTATTTTTGAACGTCAGTTCACATTTGTAGGTGGATCATCAGTGTTAGAGCTAAAATTAGCATGTTTAAAGTGATTTTCATGCTTCCAGGGGCCCAAAACACAAGATTTATGGAATGGTTAAAAGTGCATGAAAATGGCCAATTTACTCACTCTGAGTACTCAAAAAGGGTTTCTTCACCCCTGGAAGTTAATTAAATACCATTTGGAGGCATTTAATGTTCGAGCAAAAACGGCTGATTTTCGACAAAAGAGATAACACCCCCCCATTACGTCATGCTTCAGGAATGTGGAAAATGGTCCGTTTTCAAATGTTTTATTTTTGAACGTCAGTTCACATTTGTAGGTGGATCATCAGTGTTAGAGCTAAAATTAGCATGTTTAAAGTGATTTTCATGCTTCCAGGGGCCCAAAACACAAGATTTATGGAATGGTTAAAAGTGCATGAAAATGGCCAATTTACTCACTCTGAGTACTCAAAAAGGGTTTCTTCACCCCGGGAAGTTAATTAAATACCATTTGGAGGCATTTAATGTTCGATCAAAAACAGCTGATTTTCGACAAAAGAGATAACACCCCCCATTACGTCATGCTTCAGAAATGTGGAAAATGGTCCGTTTTCAAATGTTTTATTTTTGAACGTCAGTTCACATTTGTAGGTGGATCATCAGTGTTAGAGCTAAAATTTGCATGTTTAAAGTGATTTTCATGCTTCCAGGGGCTCGGGAAGTTAATTAAATACCATTTGGAGGCATTTAATGTTCGAGCAAAAACGGCTGATTTTCGACAAAAGAGATAACACCCCCCCATTACGTCATGCTTCAGAAATGTGGAAAATGGTCCGTTTTCAAATGTTTTATTTTTGACCGTCAGTTCACATTTGTAGGTGGATCATCAGTGTTAGAGCTAAAATTAGCATGTTTAAAGTGATTTTCATGCTTCCAGGGGCCCAAAACACAAGATTTATGGAATGGTTAAAAGTGCATGAAAATGGCCAATTTACTCACTCTGAGTACTCAAAAAGGGTTTCTTCACCCCGGGAAGTTAATTAAATACCATTTGGAGGCATTTAATGTTCGATCAAAAACAGCTGATTTTCGACAAAAGAGATAACACCCCCCATTACGTCATGCTTCCGAAATGTGGAAAATGGTCCGTTTTCAAATTTTTATTTTTGAACGTCAGTTCACATTTGTAGGTGGATCATCAGTGTTAGAGCTAAAATTAGCATGTTTAAAGTGATTTTCATGCTTCCAGGGGCTCGGGAAGTTAATTAAATACCATTTGGAGGCATTTAATGTTCGAGCAAAAACGGCTGATTTTCGACAAAAGAGATAACACCCCCCGATTACGTCATGCTTCAGAAATGTGGAAAATGGTCCGTTTTCAAATGTTTTATTTTTGAACGTCAGTTCACATTTGTAGGTGGATCATCAGTGTTAGAGCTAAAATTAGCATGTTTAAAGTGATTTTCATGCTTCCAGGGGCTCGGGAAGTTAATTAAATACCATTTGGAGGCATTTAATGTTCGAGCAAAAACGGCTGATTTTCGACAAAAGAGATAACACCCCCCATTACGTCATGCTTCAGAAATGTGGAAAATGGTCCGTTTTCAAATGTTTTATTTTTGACCGTCAGTTCACATTTGTAGGTGGATCATCAGTGTTAGAGCTAAAATTAGCATGTTTAAAGTGATTTTCATGCTTCCAGGGGCCCAAAACACAAGATTTAAGGAATGGTTAAAAGTGCATGAAAATGGCCAATTTACTCACTCTGAGTACTCAAAAAGGGTTTCTTCACCCCGGGAAGTTAATTAAATACCATTTGGAGGCATTTAATGTTCGAGCAAAAACGGCTGATTTTCGACAAAAGAGATAACACCCCCCCATTACGTCATGCTTCAGAAATGTGGAAAATGGTCCGTTTTCAAATGTTTAATTTTTGAACGTCAGTTCACATTTGTAGGTGGATCATCAGTGTTAGAGCTAAAATTAGCATGTTTAAAGTGATTTTCATGCTTCCAGGGGCCCAAAACACAAGATTTATGGAATGGTTAAAAGTGCATGAAAATGGCCAATTTACTCACTCTGAGTACTCAAAAAGGGTTTCTTCACCCCGGGAAGTTAATTAAATACCATTTGGAGGCATTTAATGTTCGATCAAAAACAGCTGATTTTCGACAAAAGAGATAACACCCCCCATTACGTCATGCTTCCGAAATGTGGAAAATGGTCCGTTTTCAAATGTTTTATTTTTGAACGTCAGTTCACATTTGTAGGTGGATCATCAGTGTTAGAGCTAAAATTAGCATGTTTAAAGTGATTTTCATGCTTCCAGGGGCTCGGGAAGTTAATTAAATACCATTTGGAGGCATTTAATGTTCGAGCAAAAACGGCTGATTTTCGACAAAAGAGATAACACCCCCCCATTACGTCATGCTTCAGAAATGTGGAAAATGGTCCGTTTTCAAATGTTTTATTTTTGACCGTCAGTTCACATTTGTAGGTGGATCATCAGTGTTAGAGCTAAAATTAGCATGTTTAAAGTGATTTTCATGCTTCCAGGGGCCCAAAACACAAGATTTATGGAATGGTTAAAAGTGCATGAAAATGGCCAATTTACTCACTCTGAGTACTCAAAAAGGGTTTCTTCACCCCGGGAAGTTAATTAAATACCATTTGGAGGCATTTAATGTTCGAGCAAAAACGGCTGATTTTCGACAAAAGAGATAACACCCCCCCATTACGTCATGCTTCAGAAATGTGGAAAATGGTCCGTTTTCAAATGTTTTATTTTTGAACGTCAGTTCACATTTGTAGGTGGATCATCAGTGTTAGAGCTAAAATTAGCATGTTTAAAGTGATTTTCATGCTTCCAGGGGCCCAAAACACAAGATTTATGGAATGGTTAAAAGTGCATGAAAATGGCCAATTTACTCACTCTGAGTACTCAAAAAGGGTTTCTTCACCCCGGGAAGTTAATTAAATACCATTTGGAGGCATTTAATGTTCGATCAAAAACAGCTGATTTTCGACAAAAGAGATAACACCCCCCATTACGTCATGCTTCAGAAATGTGGAAAATGGTCCGTTTTCAAATGTTTTATTTTTGAACGTCAGTTCACATTTGTAGGTGGATCATCAGTGTTAGAGCTAAAATTAGCATGTTTAAAGTGATTTTCATGCTTCCAGGGGCTCGGGAAGTTAATTAAATACCATTTGGAGGCATTTAATGTTCGTGCAAAAACGGCTGATTTTCGACAAAAGAGATAACACCCCCCCATTACGTCATGCTTCAGAAATGTGGAAAATGGTCCGTTTTCAAATGTTTTATTTTTGACCGTCAGTTCACATTTGTAGGTGGATCATCAGTGTTAGAGCTAAAATTAGCATGTTTAAAGTGATTTTCATGCTTCCAGGGGCCCAAAACACAAGATTTATGGAATGGTTAAAAGTGCATGAAAATGGCCAATTTACTCACTCTGAGTACTCAAAAAGGGTTTCTTCACCCCGGGAAGTTAATTAAATACCATTTGGAGGCATTTAATGTTCGATCAAAAACAGATGATTTGCGACAAAAGAGATAACACCCCCCATTACGTCATGCTTCCGAAATGTGGAAAATGGTCCGTTTTCAAATGTTTTATTTTTGAACGTCAGTTCACATTTGTAGGTGGATCATCAGTGTTAGAGCTAAAATTAGCATGTTTAAAGTGATTTTCATGCTTCCAGGGGCTCGGGAAGTTAATTAAATACCATTTGGAGGCATTTAATGTTCGAGCAAAAACGGCTGATTTTCGACAAAAGAGATAACACCCCCCCATTACGTCATGCTTCAGAAATGTGGAAAATGGTCCGTTTTCAAATGTTTTATTTTTGACCGTCAGTTCACATTTGTAGGTGGATCATCAGTGTTAGAGCTAAAATTAGCATGTTTAAAGTGATTTTCATGCTTCCAGGGGCCCAAAACACAAGATTTATGGAATGGTTAAAAGTGCATGAAAATGGCCAATTTACTCACTCTGAGTACTCAAAAAGGGTTTCTTCACCCCGGGAAGTTAATTAAATACCATTTGGAGGCATTTAATGTTCGAGCAAAAACGGCTGATTTTCGACAAAAGAGATAACACCCCCCCATTACGTCATGCTTCAGAAATGTGGAAAATGGTCCGTTTTCAAATGTTTTATTTTTGAACGTCAGTTCACATTTGTAGGTGGATCATCAGTGTTTGAGCTAAAATTAGCATGTTTAAAGTGATTTTCATGCTTCCAGGGGCCCAAAACACAAGATTTATGGAATGGTTAAAAGTGCATGAAAATGGCCAATTTACTCACTCTGAGTACTCAAAAAGGGTTTCTTCACCCCTGGAAGTTAATTAAATACCATTTGGAGGCATTTAATGTTCGAGCAAAAACGGCTGATTTTCGACAAAAGAGATAACACCCCCCCATTACGTCATGCTTCAGGAATGTGGAAAATGGTCCGTTTTCAAATGTTTTATTTTTGAACGTCAGTTCACATTTGTAGGTGGATCATCAGTGTTAGAGCTAAAATTAGCATGTTTAAAGTGATTTTCATGCTTCCAGGGGCCCAAAACACAAGATTTATGGAATGGTTAAAAGTGCATGAAAATGGCCAATTTACTCACTCTGAGTACTCAAAAAGGGTTTCTTCACCCCGGGAAGTTAATTAAATACCATTTGGAGGCATTTAATGTTCGATCAAAAACAGCTGATTTTCGACAAAAGAGATAACACCCCCCATTACGTCATGCTTCAGAAATGTGGAAAATGGTCCGTTTTCAAATGTTTTATTTTTGAACGTCAGTTCACATTTGTAGGTGGATCATCAGTGTTAGAGCTAAAATTAGCATGTTTAAAGTGATTTTCATGCTTCCAGGGGCTCGGGAAGTTAATTAAATACCATTTGGAGGCATTTAATGTTCGAGCAAAAACGGCTGATTTTTGACAAAAGAGATAACACCCCCCCATTACGTCATGCTTCAGAAATGTGGAAAATGGTCCGTTTTCAAATGTTTTATTTTTGACCGTCAGTTCACATTTGTAGGTGGATCATCAGTGTTAGAGCTAAAATTAGCATGTTTAAAGTGATTTTCATGCTTCCAGGGGCCCAAAACACAAGATTTATGGAATGGTTAAAAGTGCATGAAAATGGCCAATTTACTCACTCTGAGTACTCAAAAAGGGTTTCTTCACCCCGGGAAGTTAATTAAATACCATTTGGAGGCATTTAATGTTCGAGCAAAAACGGCTGATTTTCGACAAAAGAGATAACACCCCCCCATTACGTCATGCTTCAGAAATGTGGAAAATGGTCCGTTTTCAAATGTTTTATTTTTGAACGTCAGTTCACATTTGTAGGTGGATCATCAGTGTTAGAGCTAAAATTAGCATGTTTAAAGTGATTTTCATGCTTCCAGGGGCTCGGGAAGTTAATTAAATACCATTTGGAGGCATTTAATGTTCGAGCAAAAACGGCTGATTTTCGACAAAAGAGATAACACCCCCCCATTACGTCATGCTTCAGAAATGTGGAAAATGGTCCGTTTTTAAATGTTTTATTTTTGACCGTCAGTTCACATTTGTAGGTGGATCATCAGTGTTAGAGCTAAAATTAGCATGTTTAAAGTGATTTTCATGCTTCCAGGGGCCCAAAACACAAGATTTATGGAATGGTTAAAAGTGCATGAAAATGGCCAATTTACTCACTCTGAGTACTCAAAAAGGGTTTCTTCACCCCGGGAAGTTAATTAAATACCATTTGGAGGCATTTAATGTTCGAGCAAAAACGGCTGATTTTCGACAAAAGAGATAACACCCCCCCATTACGTCATGCTTCAGAAATGTGGAAAATGGTCCGTTTTCAAATGTTTTATTTTTGAACGTCAGTTCACATTTGTAGGTGGATCATCAGTGTTAGAGCTAAAATTAGCATGTTTAAAGTGATTTTCATGCTTCCAGGGGCTCGGGAAGTTAATTAAATACCATTTGGAGGCATTTAATGTTCGAGCAAAAACGGCTGATTTTCGACAAAAGAGATAACACCCCCCGATTACGTCATGCTTCAGAAATGTGGAAAATGGTCCGTTTTCAAATGTTTTATTTTTGAACGTCAGTTCACATTTGTAGGTGGATCATCAGTGTTAGAGCTAAAATTAGCATGTTTAAAGTGATTTTCATGCTTCCAGGGGCTCGGGAAGTTAATTAAATAACATTTGGAGGCATTTAATGTTCGAGCAAAAACGGCTGATTTTCGACAAAAGAGATAACACCCCCCATTACGTCATGCTTCAGAAATGTGGAAAATGGTCCGTTTTCAAATGTTTTATTTTTGACCGTCAGTTCACATTTGTAGGTGGATCATCAGTGTTAGAGCTAAAATTAGCATGTTTAAAGTGATTTTCATGCTTCCAGGGGCCCAAAACACAAGATTTAAGGAATGGTTAAAAGTGCATGAAAATGGCCAATTTACTCACTCTGAGTACTCAAAAAGGGTTTCTTCACCCCGGGAAGTTAATTAAATACCATTTGGAGGCATTTAATGTTCGAGCAAAAACGGCTGATTTTCGACAAAAGAGATAACACCCCCCCATTACGTCATGCTTCAGAAATGTGGAAAATGGTCCGTTTTCAAATGTTTTATTTTTGAACGTCAGTTCACATTTGTAGGTGGATCATCAGTGTTAGAGCTAAAATTAGCATGTTTAAAGTGATTTTCATGCTTCCAGGGGCCCAAAACACAAGATTTATGGAATGGTTAAAAGTGCATGAAAATGGCCAATTTACTCACTCTGAGTACTCAAAAAGGGTTTCTTCACCCCGGGAAGTTAATTAAATACCATTTGGAGGCATTTAATGTTCGATCAAAAACAGCTGATTTTCGACAAAAGAGATAACACCCCCCATTACGTCATGCTTCCGAAATGTGGAAAATGGTCCGTTTTCAAATGTTTTATTTTTGAACGTCAGTTCACATTTGTAGGTGGATCATCAGTGTTAGAGCTAAAATTAGCATGTTTAAAGTGATTTTCATGCTTCCAGGGGCTCGGGAAGTTAATTAAATACCATTTGGAGGCATTTAATGTTCGAGCAAAAACGGCTGATTTTCGACAAAAGAGATAACACCCCCCCATTACGTCATGCTTCAGAAATGTGGAAAATGGTCCGTTTTCAAATGTTTTATTTTTGACCGTCAGTTCACATTTGTAGGTGGATCATCAGTGTTAGAGCTAAAATTAGCATGTTTAAAGTGATTTTCATGCTTCCAGGGGCCCAAAACACAAGATTTATGGAATGGTTAAAAGTGCATGAAAATGGCCAATTTACTCACTCTGAGTACTCAAAAAGGGTTTCTTCACCCCGGGAAGTTAATTAAATACCATTTGGAGGCATTTAATGTTCGAGCAAAAACGGCTGATTTTCGACAAAAGAGATAACACCCCCCCATTACGTCATGCTTCAGAAATGTGGAAAATGGTCCGTTTTCAAATGTTTTATTTTTGAACGTCAGTTCACATTTGTAGGTGGATCATCAGTGTTAGAGCTAAAATTAGCATGTTTAAAGTGATTTTCATGCTTCCAGGGGCCCAAAACACAAGATTTATGGAATGGTTAAAAGTGCATGAAAATGGCCAATTTACTCACTCTGAGTACTCAAAAAGGGTTTCTTCACCCCTGGAAGTTAATTAAATACCATTTGGAGGCATTTAATGTTCGAGCAAAAACGGCTGATTTTCGACAAAAGAGATAACACCCCCCCATTACGTCATGCTTCAGGAATGTGGAAAATGGTCCGTTTTCAAATGTTTTATTTTTGAACGTCAGTTCACATTTGTAGGTGGATCATCAGTGTTAGAGCTAAAATTAGCATGTTTAAAGTGATTTTCATGCTTCCAGGGGCTCGGGAAGTTAATTAAGTACCATTTGGAGGCATTTAATGTTCGAGCAAAAACGGCTGATTTTCGACAAAAGAGATAACACCCCCCCATTACGTCATGCTTCAGAAATGTGGAAAATGGTCCGTTTTCAAATGTTTTATTTTTGACCGTCAGTTCACATTTGTAGGTGGATCATCAGTGTTAGAGCTAAAATTAGCATGTTTAAAGTGATTTTCATGCTTCCAGGGGCCCAAAACACAAGATTTATGGAATGGTTAAAAGTGCATGAAAATGGCCAATTTACTCACTCTGAGTACTCAAAAAGGGTTTCTTCACCCCGGGAAGTTAATTAAATACCATTTGGAGGCATTTAATGTTCGATCAAAAACGGCTGATTTTCGACAAAAGAGATAACACCCCCCATTACGTCATGCTTCAGAAATGTGGAAAATGGTCCGTTTTCAAATGTTTTATTTTTGAACGTCAGTTCACATTTGTAGGTGGATCATCAGTGTTAGAGCTAAAATTAGCATGTTTAAAGTGATTTTCATGCTTCCAGGGGCTCGGGAAGTTAATTAAATACCATTTGGAGGCATTTAATGTTCGAGCAAAAACGGCTGATTTTCGACAAAAGAGATAACACCCCCCCATTACGTCATGCTTCAGAAATGTGGAAAATGGTCCGTTTTCAAATGTTTTATTTTTGAACGTCAGTTCACATTTGTAGGTGGATCATCAGTGTTAGAGCTAAAATTAGCATGTTTAAAGTGATTTTCATGCTTCCAGGGGCCCAAAACACAAGATTTATGGAATGGTTAAAAGTGCATGAAAATGGCCAATTTACTCACTCTGAGTACTCAAAAAGGGTTTCTTCACCCCTGGAAGTTAATTAAATACCATTTGGAGGCATTTAATGTTCGAGCAAAAACGGCTGATTTTCGACAAAAGAGATAACACCCCCCCATTACGTCATGCTTCAGGAATGTGGAAAATGGTCCGTTTTCAAATGTTTTATTTTTGAACGTCAGTTCACATTTGTAGGTGGATCATCAGTGTTAGAGCTAAAATTAGCATGTTTAAAGTGATTTTCATGCTTCCAGGGGCTCGGGAAGTTAATTAAATACCATTTGGAGGCATTTAATGTTCGAGCAAAAACGGCTGATTTTCGACAAAAGAGATAACACCCCCCCATTACGTCATGCTTCAGAAATGTGGAAAATGGTCCGTTTTCAAATGTTTTATTTTTGAACGTCAGTTCACATTTGTAGGTGGATCATCAGTGTTAGAGCTAACATTAGCATGTTTAAAGTGATTTTCATGCTTCCAGGGGCTCTGGAAGTTAATTAAATACCATTTGGAGGCATTTAATGTTCGAGCAAAAACGGCTGATTTTCGACAAAAGAGATAACACCCCCCAATTACGTCATGCTTCAGAAATGTGGAAAATGGTCCGTTTTCAAATGTTTTATTTTTGACCGTCAGTTCACATTTGTAGGTGGATCATCAATGTTAGAGCTAAAATTAGCATGTTTAAAGTGATTTTCATGCTTCCAGGGGCCCTAAACACAAGATTTATGGAATGGTTAAAAGTGCATGAAAATGGCCAATTTACTCACTCTGAGTACTCAAAAAGGGTTTTTTTCACCCCGGGAAGTTAATTAAATACCATTTGGAGGCATTTAATGTTCGAGCAAAAACGGCTGATTTTCGACAAAAGAGATAACACCCCCCCATTACGTCATGCTTCAGAAATGTGGAAAATGGTCCGTTTTCAAATGTTTTATTTTTGAACGTCAGTTCACATTTGTAGGTGGATCATCAGTGTTAGAGCTAAAATTAGCATGTTTAAAGTGATTTTCATGCTTCCAGGGGCTCGGGAAGTTAATTAAATACCATTTGGAGGCATTTAATGTTCGAGCAAAAACGGCTGATTTTCGACAAAAGAGATAACACCCCCCCATTACGTCATGCTTCAGAAATGTGGAAAATGGTCCGTTTTCAAATGTTTTATTTTTGACCGTCAGTTCACATTTGTAGGTGGATCATCAGTGTTAGAGCTAAAATTAGCATGTTTAAAGTGATTTTCATGCTTCCAGGGGCCCAAAACACAAGATTTATGGAATGGTTAAAAGTGCATGAAAATGGCCAATTTACTCACTCTGAGTACTCAAAAAGGGTTTCTTCACCCCGGGAAGTTAATTAAATACCATTTGGAGGCATTTAATGTTCGAGCAAAAACGGCTGATTTTCGACAAAAGAGATAACACCCCCCATTACGTCATGCTTCAGAAATGTGGAAAATGGTCCGTTTTCAAATGTTTTATTTTTGAACGTCAGTTCACATTTGTAGGTGGATCATCAGTGTTAGAGCTAAAATTAGCATGTTTAAAGTGATTTTCATGCTTCCAGGGGCCCAAAACACAAGATTTATGGAATGGTTAAAAGTGCATGAAAATGGCCAATTTCCTCACTCTGAGTACTCAAAAAGGGTTTCTTCACCCCGGGAAGTTAATTAAATACCATTTGGAGGCATTTAATGTTCGAGCAAAAACGGCTGATTTTCGACAAAAGAGATAACACCCTTCATTACATCATGCTTCAGAAATGTGGAAAATGGTCCGTTTTCAAATGTTTTATTTTTGAACGTCAGTTCACATTTGTAGGTGGATCATCAGTGTTAGAGCTAAAATTAGCATGTTTAAAGTGATTTTCATGCTTCCAGGGGCTCGGGAAGTTAATTAAATACCATTTGGAGGCATTTAATGTTCGAGAAAAAACGGCTGATTTTCGACAAAAGAGATAACACCCCCCCATTACGTCATGCTTCAGAAATGTGGAAAATGGTCCGTTTTCAAATGTTTTATTTTTGAACGTCAGTTCACATTTGTAGGTGGATCATCAGTGTTAGAGCTAAAATTAGCACGTTTAAAGTGATTTTCATGCTTCCAGGGGCCCAAAACACAAGATTTATGGAATGGTTAAAAGTGCATGAAAATGGCCAATTTACTCACTCTCAGTACTCAAAAAGGGTTTCTTCACCCCGGGAAGTTAATTAAATACCATTTGGAGGCATTTAATGTTCGAGCAAAAACGGCTGATTTTCGACAAAAGAGATAACACCCCCCCATTACGTCATGCTTCAGAAATGTGGAAAATGGTCCGTTTTCAAATGTTTTATTTTTGAACGTCAGTTCACATTTGTAGGTGGATCATCAGTGTTAGAGCTAAAATTAGCATGTTTAAAGTGATTTTCATGCTTCCAGGGGCTCGGGAAGTTAATTAAATACCATTTGGAGGCATTTAATGTTCGAGCAAAAACGGCTGATTTTCGACAAAAGAGATAACACCCCCCCATTACGTCATGCTTCAGAAATGTGGAAAATGGTCCGTTTTCAAATGTTTTATTTTTGAACGTCAGTTCACATTTGTAGGTGGATCATCAGTGTTAGAGCTAAAATTAGCATGTTTAAAGTGATTTTCATGCTTCCAGGGGCTCGGGAAGTTAATTAAATACCATTTGGAGGCATTTAATGTTCGAGCAAAAACGGCTGATTTTCGACAAAAGAGATAACACCCCCCCATTACGTCATGCTTCAGAAATGTGGAAAATGGTCCGTTTTCAAATGTTTTATTTTTGACCGTCAGTTCACATTTGTAGGTGGATCATCAGTGTTAGAGCTAAAATTAGCATGTTTAAAGTGATTTTCATGCTTCCAGGGGCCCAAAACACAAGATTTATGGAATGGTTAAAAGTGCATGAAAATGGCCAATTTACTCACTCTGAGTACTCAAAAAGGGTTTCTTCACCCCGGGAAGTTAATTAAATACCATTTGGAGGCATTTAATGTTCGAGCAAAAACGGCTGATTTTCGACAAAAGAGATAACACCCCCCATTACGTCATGCTTCAGAAATGTGGAAAATGGTCCGTTTTCAAATGTTTTATTTTTGAACGTCAGTTCACATTTGCAGGTGGATCATCAGTGTTAGAGCTAAAATTAGCATGTTTAAAGTGATTTTCATGCTTCCAGGGGCCCAAAACACAAGATTTATGGAATGGTTAAAAGTGCATGAAAATGGCCAATTTCCTCACTCTGAGTACTCAAAAAGGGTTTCTTCACCCCGGGAAGTTAATTAAATACCATTTGGAGGCATTTAATGTTCGAGCAAAAACGGCTGATTTTCGACAAAAGAGATAACACCCTTCATTACGTCATGCTTCAGAAATGTGGAAAATGGTCCGTTTTCAAATGTTTTATTTTTGAACGTCAGTTCACATTTGTAGGTGGATCATCAGTGTTAGAGCTAAAATTAGCATGCTTAAAGTGATTTTCATGCTTCCAGGGGCTCGGGAAGTTAATTAAATACCATTTGGAGGCATTTAATGTTCGAGAAAAAACGGCTGATTTTCGACAAAAGAGATAACACCCCCCCATTACGTCATGCTTCAGAAATGTGGAAAATGGTCCGTTTTCAAATGTTTTATTTTTGAACGTCAGTTCACATTTGTAGGTGGATCATCAGTGTTAGAGCTAAAATTAGCATGTTTAAAGTGATTTTCATGCTTCCAGGGGCCCAAAACACAAGATTTATGGAATGGTTAAAAGTGCATGAAAATGGCCAATTTACTCACTCTGAGTACTCAAAAAGGGTTTCTTCACCCCGGGAAGTTAATTAAATACCATTTGGAGGCATTTAATGTTCGATCAAAAACGGCTGATTTTCGACAAAAGAGATAACACCCCCCATTACGTCATGCTTCAGAAATGTGGAAAATGGTCCGTTTTCAAATGTTTTATTTTTGAACGTCAGTTCACATTTGTAGGTGGATCATCAGTGTTAGAGCTAAAATTAGCATGTTTAAAGTGATTTTCATGCTTCCAGGGGCTCGGGAAGTTAATTAAATACCATTTGGAGGCATTTAATGTTCGAGCAAAAACGGCTGATTTTCGACAAAAGAGATAACACCCCCCCATTACGTCATGCTTCAGAAATGTGGAAAATGGTCCGTTTTCAAATGTTTTATTTTTGAACGTCAGTTCACATTTGTAGGTGGATCATCAGTGTTAGAGCTAAAATTAGCATGTTTAAAGTTATTTTCATGCTTCCAGGGGCCCAAAACACAAGATTTATGGAATGGTTAAAAGTGCATGAAAATGGCCAATTTACTCACTCTGAGTACTCAAAAAGGGTTTCTTCACCCCGGGAAGTTAATTAAATACCATTTGGAGGCATTTAATGTTCGAGCAAAAACGGCTCATTTTCGACAAAAGAGATAACACCCCCCCATTACGTCATGCTTCAGAAATGTGGAAAATGGTCCGTTTTCAAATGTTTTATTTTTGAACGTCAGTTCACATTTGTAGGTGGATCATCAGTGTTAGAGCTAAAATTAGCATGTTTAAAGTGATTTTCATGCTTCCAGGGGCCCAAAACACAAGATTTATGGAATGGTTAAAAGTGCATGAAAATGGCCAATTTACTCACTCTGAGTACTCAAAAAGGGTTTCTTCACCCCGGGAAGTTAATTAAATACCATTTGGAGGCATTTAATGTTCGAGCAAAAACGGCTGATTTTCGACAAAAGAGATAACACCCCCCCATTACGTCATGCTTCAGAAATGTGGAAAATGGTCCGTTTTCAAATGTTTTATTTTTGAACGTCAGTTCACATTTGTAGGTGGATCATCAGTGTTAGAGCTAAAATTAGCATGTTTAAAGTGATTTTCATGCTTCCAGGGGCCCAAAACACAAGATTTATGGAATGGTTAAAAGTGCATGAAAATGGCCAATTTACTCACTCTGAGTTCTCAAAAAGGGTTTCTTCACCCCGGGAAGTTAATTAAATACCATTTGGAGGCATTTAATGTTCGAGCAAAAACGGCTGATTTTCGACAAAAGAGATAACACCCCCCCATTACGTCATGCTTCAGAAATGTGGAAATTGGTCCGTTTTCAAATGTTTTATTTTTGAACGTCAGTTCACATATGTAGGTGGATCATCAGTGTTAGAGCTAAAATTAGCATGTTTAAAGTGATTTTCATGCTTCCAGGGGCTCGGGAAGTTAATTAAATACCATTTGGAGGCATTTAATGTTCGAGCAAAAACGGCTGATTTTCGACAAAAGAGATAACACCCCCCCATTACGTCATGCTTCAGAAATGTGGAAAATGGTCCATTTTCAAATGTTTTATTTTTGAACGTCAGTTCACATTTGTAGGTGGATCATCAGTGTTAGAGCTAAAATTAGCATGTTTAAAGTGATTTTCATGCTTCCAGGGGCCCAAAACACAAGATTTATGGAATGGTTAAAAGTGCATGAAAATGGCCAATTTACTCACTCTGAGTTCTCAAAAAGGGTTTCTTCACCCCGGGAAGTTAATTAAATACCATTTGGAGGCATTTAATGTTCGAGCAAAAACAGCTGATTTTCGACAAAAGAGATAACACCCCCCCATTACGTCATGCTTCAGAAATGTGGAAAATGGTCCGTTTTCAAATGTTTTATTTTTGAACGTCAGTTCACATTTGTAGGTGGATCACCAGTGTTAGAGCTAAAATTAGCATGTTTAAAGTGATTTTCATGCTTCCAGGGGCTCGGGAAGTTAATTAAATACCATTTGGAGGCATTTAATGTTCGAGCAAAAACGGCTGATTTTCGACAAAAGAGATAACACCCCCCCCATTACGTCATGCTTCAGAAATGTGGAAAATGGTCCGTTTTCAAATGTTTTATTTTTGAACGTCAGTTCACATTTGTAGGTGGATCATCAGTGTTAGAGCTAAAATTAGCATGTTTAAAGTGATTTTCATGCTTCCAGGGGCTCAGGAAGTTAATTAAATACCATTTGGAGGCATTTAATGTTCGAGCAAAAACGGCTGATTTTCGACAATAGAGATAACACCCCCCCATTACGTCATGCTTCAGAAATGTGGAAAATAGTCCGTTTTCAAATGTTTTATTTTTGAACGTCAGTTCACATTTGTAGGTGGATCATCAGTGTTAGAGCTAAAATTAGCATGTTTAAAGTGATTTTCATGCTTCCAGGGGCTCGGGAAGTTAATTAAATACCATTTGGAGGCATTTAATGTTCGAGCAAAAACGGCTGATTTTCGACAAAAGAGATAACACCCCCCCATTACGTCATGCTTCAGAAATGTGGAAAATGGTCCGTTTTCAAATGTTTTATTTTTGAACGTCAGTTCACATTTGTAGGTGGATCATCAGTGTTAGAGCTAAAATTAGCATGTTTAAAGTGATTTTCATGCTTCCAGGGGCCCAAAACACAAGATTTATGGAATGGTTAAAAGTGCATGAAAATGGCCAATTTACTCACTCTGAGTACTCAAAAAGGGTTTCTTCACCCCGGGAAGTTAATTAAATACCATTTGGAGTTATTTAATGTTCGAGCAAAAACGGCTGATTTTTGACAAAAGAGATAACACCCCCCCCATTACGTCATGCTTCAGAAATGTGGAAAATGATCCGTTTTCAAATGTTTTATTTTTGAACGTCAGTTCACATTTGTAGGTGGATCATCAGTGTTAGAGCTAAAATTAGCATGTTTAAAGTGATTTTCATGCTTCCAGGGGCTCGGGAAGTGAAATAAATACCATTTGGAGGCATTTAATGTTCGAGCAAAAACGGCTGATTTTCGACAAAAGAGATAACACCCCCCCCATTACGTCATGCTTCAGAAATGTGGAAAATGGTCCGTTTTCAAATGTTTTATTTTTGAACGTCAGTTCACATTTGTAGGTGGATCATCAGTGTTAGAGCTAAAATTAGCATGTTTAAAGTGATTTTCATGCTTCCAGGGGCTCGGGAAGTTAATTAAATACCATTTGGAGGCATTTAATGTTCGAGCAAAAACGGCTGATTTTCGACAAAAGAGATAACACCCCCCCATTACGTCATGCTTCAGAAATGTGGAAAATGGTCCGTTTTCAAATGTTTTATTTTTGAACGTCAGTTCACATTTGTAGGTGGATCATCAGTGTTAGAGCTAAAATTAGCATGTTTAAAGTGATTTTCATGCTTCCAGGGGCTCGGGAAGTTAATGAAATACCATTTGGAGGCATTTAATGTTCGAGCAAAAACGGCTGATTTTCGACAAAAGAGATAACACCCCCCCATTACGTCATGCTTCAGAAATGTGGAAAATGGTCCGTTTTCAAATGTTTTATTTTTGAACGTCAGTTCACATTTGTAGGTGGATCATCAGTGTTAGAGCTAAAATTAGCATGTTTAAAGTGATTTTCATGCTTCCAGGGGCTCGGGAAGTTAATTAAATACCATTTGGAGGCATTTAATGTTCGAGCAAAAACGGCTGATTTTCGACAAAAGAGATAACACCCCCCCATTACGTCATGCTTCAGAAATGTGGAAAATGGTCCGTTTTCAAATGTTTTATTTTTGACCGTCAGTTCACATTTTTAGGTGGATCATCAGTGTTAGAGCTAAAATTAGCATGTTTAAAGTGATTTTCATGCTTCCAGGGGCCCAAAACACAAGATTTATGGAATGGTTAAAAGTGCATGAAAATGGCCAATTTACTCACTCTGAGTACTCAAAAAGGGTTTCTTCACCCCGGGAAGTTAATTAAATACCATTTGGAGGCATTTAATGTTCGAGCAAAAACGGCTGATTTTCGACAAAAGAGATAACACCCCCCCATTACGTCATGCTTCAGAAATGTGGAAATTGGTCCGTTTTCAAATGTTTTATTTTTGAACGTCAGTTCACATATGTAGGTGGATCATCAGTGTTAGAGCTAAAATTAGCATGTTTAAAGTGATTTTCATGCTTCCAGGGGCTCGGGAAGTTAATTAAATACCATTTGGAGGCATTTAATGTTCGAGCAAAAACGGCTGATTTTCGACAAAAGAGATAACACCCCCCCATTACGTCATGCTTCAGAAATGTGGAAAATGGTCCGTTCTCAAATGTTTTATTTTTGAACGTCAGTTCACATTTGTAGGTGGATCATCAGTGTTAGAGCTAAAATTAGCACGTTTAAAGTGATTTTCATGCTTCCAGGGGCCCAAAACACAAGATTTATGGAATGGTTAAAAGTGCATGAAAATGGCCAATTTACTCACTCTCAGTACTCAAAAAGGGTTTCTTCACCCCGGGAAGTTAATTAAATACCATTTGGAGGCATTTAATGTTCGAGCAAAAACGGCTGATTTTCGACAAAAGAGATAACACCCCCCCATTACGTCATGCTTCAGAAATGTGGAAAATGGTCCGTTTTCAAATGTTTTATTTTTGAACGTCAGTTCACATTTGTAGGTGGATCATCAGTGTTAGAGCTAAAATTAGCATGTTTAAAGTGATTTTCATGCTTCCAGGGGCTCGGGAAGTTAATTAAATACCATTTGGAGGCATTTAATGTTCGAGCAAAAACAGCTGATTTTCGACAAAAGAGATAACACCCCCCCATTACGTCATGCTTCAGAAATGTGGAAAATGGTCCGTTTTCAAATGTTTTATTTTTGAACGTCAGTTCACATTTGTAGGTGGATCATCAGTGTTAGAGCTAAAATTAGCATGTTTAAAGTGATTTTCATGCTTCCAGGGGCTCGGGAAGTTAATTAAATACCATTTGGAGGCATTTAATGTTCGAGCAAAAACGGCTGATTTTCGACAAAAGAGATAACACCCCCCCATTACGTCATGCTTCAGAAATGTGGAAAATGGTCCGTTTTCAAATGTTTTATTTTTGACCGTCAGTTCACATTTGTAGGTGGATCATCAGTGTTAGAGCTAAAATTAGCATGTTTAAAGTGATTTTCATGCTTCCAGGGGCCCAAAACACAAGATTTATGGAATGGTTAAAAGTGCATGAAAATGTCCAATTTACTCACTCTGAGTACTCAAAAAGGGTTTCTTCACCCCGGGAAGTTAATTAAATACCATTTGGAGGCATTTAATGTTCGAGCAAAAACGGCTGATTTTCGACAAAAGAGATAACACCCCCCATTACGTCATGCTTCAGAAATGTGGAAAATGGTCCGTTTTCAAATGTTTTATTTTTGAACGTCAGTTCACATTTGTAGGTGGATCATCAGTGTTAGAGCTAAAATTAGCATGTTTAAAGTGATTTTCATGCTTCCAGGGGCCCAAAACACAAGATTTATGGAATGGTGAAAAGTGCATGAAAATGGCCAATTTCCTCACTCTGAGTACTCAAAAAGGGTTTCTTCACCCCGGGAAGTTAATTAAATACCATTTGGAGGCATTTAATGTTCGAGCAAAAACGGCTGATTTTCAACAAAAGAGATAACACCCTTCATTACGTCATGCTTCAGAAATGTGGAAAATGGTCCGTTTTCAAATGTTTTATTTTTGAACGTCAGTTCACATTTGTAGGTGGATCATCAGTGTTAGAGCTAAAATTAGCATGTTTAAAGTGATTTTCATGCTTCCAGGGGCTCGGGAAGTTAATTAAATACCATTTGGAGGCATTTAATGTTCGAGAAAAAACGGCTGATTTTCGACAAAAGAGATAACACCCCCCCATTACGTCATGCTTCAGAAATGTGGAAAATGGTCCGTTTTCAAATGTTTTATTTTTGAACGTCAGTTCACATTTGTAGGTGGATCATCAGTGTTAGAGCTAAAATTAGCATGTTTAAAGTGATTTTCATGCTTCCAGGGGCCCAAAACACAAGATTTATGAAATGGTTAAAAGTGCATGAAAATGGCCAATTTACTCACTCTGAGTACTCAAAAAGGGTTTCTTCACCCCGGGAAGTTAATTAAATACCATTTGGAGGCATTTAATGTTCGATCAAAAACGGCTGATTTTCGACAAAAGAGATAACACCCCCCATTACGTCATGCTTCAGAAATGTGGAAAATGGTCCGTTTTCAAATGTTTTATTTTTGAACGTCAGTTCACATTTGTAGGTGGATCATCAGTGTTAGAGCTAAAATTAGCATGTTTAAAGTGATTTTCATGCTTCCAGGGGCTCGGGAAGTTAATTAAATACCATTTGGAGGCATTTAATGTTCGAGCAAAAACGGCTGATTTTCGACAAAAGAGATAACACCCCCCCATTACGTCATGCTTCAGAAATGTGGAAAATGGTCCGTTTTCAAATGTTTTATTTTTGAACGTCAGTTCACATTTGTAGGTGGATCATCAGTGTTAGAGCTAAAATTAGCATGTTTAAAGTTATTTTCATGCTTCCAGGGGCCCAAAACACAAGATTTATGGAATGGTTAAAAGTGCATGAAAATGGCCAATTTACTCACTCTGAGTACTCAAAAAGGGTTTCTTCACCCCGGGAAGTTAATTAAATACCATTTGGAGGCATTTAATGTTCGAGCAAAAACGGCTGATTTTCGACAAAAGAGATAACACCCCCCCATTACGTCATGCTTCAGAAATGTGGAAAATGGTCCGTTTTCAAATGTTTTATTTTTGAACGTCAGTTCACATTTGTAGGTGGATCATCAGTGTTAGAGCTAAAATTAGCATGTTTAAAGTGATTTTCATGCTTCCAGGGGCCCAAAACACAAGATTTATGGAATGGTTAAAAGTGCATGAAAATGGCCAATTTACTCACTCTGAGTTCTCAAAAAGGGTTTCTTCACCCCGGGAAGTTAATTAAATACCATTTGGAGGCATTTAATGTTCGAGCAAAAACGGCTGATTTTCGACAAAAGAGATAACACCCCCCCATTACGCCATGCTTCAGAAATGTGGAAATTGGTCCGTTTTCAAATGTTTTATTTTTGAACGTCAGTTCACATATGTAGGTGGATCATCAGTGTTAGAGCTAAAATTAGCATGTTTAAAGTGATTTTCATGCTTCCAGGGGCTCGGGAAGTTAATTAAATACCATTTGGAGGCATTTAATGTTCGAGCAAAAACGGCTGATTTTCGACAAAAGAGATAACACCCCCCCATTACGTCATGCTTTAGAAATGTGGAAAATGGTCCATTTTCAAATGTTTTATTTTTGAACGTCAGTTCACATTTGTAGGTGGATCATCAGTGTTAGAGCTAAAATTAGCATGTTTAAAGTGATTTTCATGCTTCCAGGGGCCCAAAACACAAGATTTATGGAATGGTTAAAAGTGCATGAAAATGGCCAATTTACTCACTCTGAGTTCTCAAAAAGGGTTTCTTCACCCCGGGAAGTTAATTAAATACCATTTGGAGGCATTTAATGTTCGAGCAAAAACAGCTGATTTTCGACAAAAGAGATAACACCCCCCCATTACGTCATGCTTCAGAAATGTGGAAAATGGTCCGTTTTCAAATGTTTTATTTTTGAACGTCAGTTCACATTTGTAGGTGGATCACCAGTGTTAGAGCTAAAATTAGCATGTTTAAAGTGATTTTCATGCTTCCAGGGGCTCGGGAAGTTAATTAAATACCATTTGGAGGCATTTAATGTTCGAGCAAAAACGGCTGATTTTCGACAAAAGAGATAACACCCCCCCCATTACGTCATGCTTCAGAAATGTGGAAAATGGTCCGTTTTCAAATGTTTTATTTTTGAACGTCAGTTCACATTTGTAGGTGGATCATCAGTGTTAGAGCTAAAATTAGCATGTTTAAAGTGATTTTCATGCTTCCAGGGGCTCGGGAAGTGAAATAAATACCATTTGGAGGCATTTAATGTTCGAGCAAAAACGGCTGATTTTCGACAAAAGAGATAACACCCCCCCATTTCGTCATGCTTCAGAAATGTGGAAAATGGTCCGTTTTCAAATGTTTTATTTTTGAACGTCAGTTCACATTTGTAGGTGGATCATCAGTGTTAGAGCTAAAATTAGCATGTTTAAAGTGATTTTCATGCTTCCAGGGGCTCAGGAAGTTAATTAAATACCATTTGGAGGCATTTAATGTTCGAGCAAAAACGGCTGATTTTCGACAATAGAGATAACACCCCCCCATTACGTCATGCTTCAGAAATGTGGAAAATAGTCCGTTTTCAAATGTTTTATTTTTGAACGTCAGTTCACATTTGTAGGTGGATCATCAGTGTTAGAGCTAAAATTAGCATGTTTAAAGTGATTTTCATGCTTCCAGGGGCTCGGGAAGTTAATTAAATACCATTTGGAGGCATTTAATGTTCGAGCAAAAACGGCTGATTTTCGACAAAAGAGATAACACCCCCCCATTACGTCATGCTTCAGAAATGTGGAAAATGGTCCGTTTTCAAATGTTTTATTTTTGAACGTCAGTTCACATTTGTAGGTGGATCATCAGTGTTAGAGCTAAAATTAGCATGTTTAAAGTGATTTTCATGCTTCCAGGGGCCCAAAACACAAGATTTATGGAATGGTTAAAAGTGCATGAAAATGGCCAATTTACTCACTCTGAGTACTCAAAAAGGGTTTCTTCACCCCGGGAAGTTAATTAAATACCATTTGGAGTTATTTAATGTTCGAGCAAAAACGGCTGATTTTTGACAAAAGAGATAACACCCCCCCCCATTACGTCATGCTTCAGAAATGTGGAAAATGGTCCGTTTTCAAATGTTTTATTTTTGAACGTCAGTTCACATTTGTAGGTGGATCATCAGTGTTAGAGCTAAAATTAGCATGTTTAAAGTGATTTTCATGCTTCCAGGGGCTCGGGAAGTGAAATAAATACCATTTGGAGGCATTTAATGTTCGAGCAAAAACGGCTGATTTTCGACAAAAGAGATAACACCCCCCCATTACGTCATGCTTCAGAAATGTGGAAAATGGTCCGTTTTCAAATGTTTTATTTTTGAACGTCAGTTCACATTTGTAGGTGGATCATCAGTGTTAGAGCTAAAATTAGCATGTTTAAAGTGATTTTCATGCTTCCAGGGGCTCGGGAAGTTAATTAAATACCATTTGGAGGCATTTAATGTTCGAGCAAAAACGGCTGATTTTCGACAAAAGAGATAACACCCCCCCCATTACGTCATGCTTCAGAAATGTGGAAAATGGTCCGTTTTCAAATGTTTTATTTTTGAACGTCAGTTCACATTTGTAGGTGGATCATCAGTGTTAGAGCTAAAATTAGCATGTTTAAAGTGATTTTCATGCTTCCAGGGGCTCGGGAAGTTAATGAAATACCATTTGGAGGCATTTAATGTTCGAGCAAAAACGGCTGATTTTCGACAAAAGAGATAACACCCCCCCATTACGTCATGCTTCAGAAATGTGGAAAATGGTCCGTTTTCAAATGTTTTATTTTTGAACGTCAGTTCACATTTGTAGGTGGATCATCAGTGTTAGAGCTAAAATTAGCATGTTTAAAGTGATTTTCATGCTTCCAGGGGCTCGGGAAGTTAATTAAATACCATTTGGAGGCATTTAATGTTCGAGCAAAAACGGCTGATTTTCGACAAAAGAGATAACACCCCCCCATTACGTCATGCTTCAGAAATGTGGAAAATGGTCCGTTTTCAAATGTTTTATTTTTGACCGTCAGTTCACATTTGTAGGTGGATCATCAGTGTTAGAGCTAAAATTAGCATGTTTAAAGTGATTTTCATGCTTCCAGGGGCCCAAAACACAAGATTTATGGAATGGTTAAAAGTGCATGAAAATGGCCCATTTACTCACTCTGAGTACTCAAAAAGGGTTTCTTCACCCCGGGAAGTTAATTAAATACCATTTGGAGGCATTTAATGTTCGAGCAAAAACGGCTGATTTTCGACAAAAGAGATAACACCCCCCCATTACGTCATGCTTCAGAAATGTGGAAAATGGTCCGTTTTCAAATGTTTTATTTTTGAACGTCAGTTCACATTTGTAGGTGGATCATCAGTGTTAGAGCTAAAATTAGCATGTTTAAAGTGATTTTCATGCTTCCAGGGGCCCAAAACACAAGATTTATGGAATGGTTAAAAGTGCATGAAAATGGCCAATTTACTCACTCTGAGTACTCAAAAAGGGTTTCTTCACCCCGGGAAGTTAATTAAATACCATTTGGAGGCATTTAATGTTCGAGCAAAAACGGCTGATTTTCGACAAAAGAGATAACACCCCCCCATTACGTCATGCTTCAGAAATGTGGAAAATGGTCCGTTTTCAAATGTTTTATTTTTGAACGTCAGTTCACATTTGTAGGTGGATCATCAGTGTTAGAGCTAAAATTAGCATGTTTAAAGTGATTTTCATGCTTCCAGGGGCTCGGGAAGTTAATTAAATACCATTTGGAGGCATTTAATGTTCGAGCAAAAACGGCTGATTTTCGACAAAAGAGATAACACCCCCCCATTACGTCATGCTTCAGAAATGTGGAAAATGGTCCGTTTTCAAATGTTTTATTTTTGAACGTCAGTTCACATTTGTAGGTGGATCATCAGTGTTAGAGCTAAAATTAGCATGTTTAAAGTGATTTTCATGCTTCCAGGGGCCCAAAACACAAGATTTATGGAATGGTTAAAAGTGCATGAAAATGGCCAATTTCCTCACTCTGAGTACTCAAAAAGGGTTTCTTCACCCCGGGAAGTTAATTAAATACCATTTGGAGGCATTTAATGTTCGAGCAAAAACGGCTGATTTTCGACAAAAGAGATAACACCCTTCATTACGTCATGCTTCAGAAATGTGGAAAATGGTCCGTTTTCAAATGTTTTATTTTTGAACGTCAGTTCACATTTGTAGGTGGATCATCAGTGTTAGAGCTAAAATTAGCATGTTTAAAGTGATTTTCATGCTTCCAGGGGCTCGGGAAGTTAATTAAATACCATTTGGAGGCATTTAATGTTCGAGAAAAAACGGCTGATTTTCGACAAAAGAGATAACACCCCCCCATTACGTCATGCTTCAGAAATGTGGAAAATGGTCCGTTTTCAAATGTTTTATTTTTGAACGTCAGTTCACATTTGTAGGTGGATCATCAGTGTTAGAGCTAAAATTAGCATGTTTAAAGTGATTTTCATGCTTCCAGGGGCCCAAAACACAAGATTTATGGAATGGTTAAAAGTGCATGAAAATGGCCAATTTACTCACTCTGAGTACTCAAAAAGGGTTTCTTCACCCCGGGAAGTTAATTAAATACCATTTGGAGGCATTTAATGTTCGATCAAAAACGGCTGATTTTCGACAAAAGAGATAACACCCCCCTTTACGTCATGCTTCAGAAATGTGGAAAAGGGTCCGTTTTCAAATGTTTTATTTTTGAACGTCAGTTCACATTTGTAGGTGGATCATCAGTGTTAGAGCTAAAATTAGCATGTTTAAAGTGATTTTCATGCTTCCAGGGGCTCGGGAAGTTAATTAAATACCATTTGGAGGCATTTAATGTTCGAGCAAAAACGGCTGATTTTCGACAAAAGAGATAACACCCCCCCATTACGTCATGCTTCAGAAATGTGGAAAATGGTCCGTTTTCAAATGTTTTATTTTTGAACGTCAGTTCACATTTGTAGGTGGATCATCAGTGTTAGAGCTAAAATTAGCATGTTTAAAGTTATTTTCATGCTTCCAGGGGCCCAAAACACAAGATTTATGGAATGGTTAAAAGTGCATGAAAATGGCCAATTTACTCACTCTGAGTACTCAAAAAGGGTTTCTTCACCCCGGGAAGTTAATTAAATACCATTTGGAGGCATTTAATGTTCGAGCAAAAACGGCTGATTTTCGACAAAAGAGATAACACCCCCCCATTACGTCATGCTTCAGAAATGTGGAAAATGGTCCGTTTTCAAATGTTTTATTTTTGAACGTCAGTTCACATTTGTAGGTGGATCATCAGTGTTAGAGCTAAAATTAGCATGTTTAAAGTGATTTTCATGCTTCCAGGGGCCCAAAACACAAGATTTATGGAATGGTTAAAAGTGCATGAAAATGGCCAATTTACTCACTCTGAGTACTCAAAAAGGGTTTCTTCACCCCGGGAAGTTAATTAAATACCATTTGGAGGCATTTAATGTTCGAGCAAAAACGGCTGATTTTCGACAAAAGAGATAACACCCCCCCATTACGTCATGCTTCAGAAATGTGGAAAATGGTCTGTTTTCAAATGTTTTATTTTTGAACGTCAGTTCACATTTGTAGGTGGATCATCAGTGTTAGAGCTAAAATTAGCATGTTTAAAGTGATTTTCATGCTTCCAGGGGCCCAAAACACAAGATTTATGGAATGGTTAAAAGTGCATGAAAATGGCCAATTTACTCACTCTGAGTTCTCAAAAAGGGTTTCTTCACCCCGGGAAGTTAATTAAATACCATTTGGAGGCATTTAATGTTCGAGCAAAAACGGCTGATTTTCGACAAAAGAGATAACACCCCCCCATTACGTCATGCTTCAGAAATGTGGAAATTGGTCCGTTTTCAAATGTTTTATTTTTGAACGTCAGTTCACATATGTAGGTGGATCATCAGTGTTAGAGCTAAAATTAGCATGTTTAAAGTGATTTTCATGCTTCCAGGGGCTCGGGAAGTTAATTAAATACCATTTGGAGGCATTTAATGTTCGAGCAAAAACGGCTGATTTTCGACAAAAGAGATAACACCCCCCCATTACGTCATGCTTTAGAAATGTGGAAAATGGTCCATTTTCAAATGTTTTATTTTTGAACGTCAGTTCACATTTGTAGGTGGATCATCAGTGTTAGAGCTAAAATTAGCATGTTTAAAGTGATTTTCATGCTTCCAGGGGCCCAAAACACAAGATTTATGGAATGGTTAAAAGTGCATGAAAATGGCCAATTTACTCACTCTGAGTTCTCAAAAAGGGTTTCTTCACCCCGGGAAGTTAATTAAATACCATTTGGAGGCATTTAATGTTCGAGCAAAAACAGCTGATTTTCGACAAAAGAGATAACACCCCCCCATTACGTCATGCTTCAGAAATGTGGAAAATGGTCCGTTTTCAAATGTTTTATTTTTGAACGTCAGTTCACATTTGTAGGTGGATCACCAGTGTTAGAGCTAAAATTAGCATGTTTAAAGTGATTTTCATGCTTCCAGGGGCTCGGGAAGTTAATTAAATACCATTTGGAGGCATTTAATGTTCGAGCAAAAACGGCTGATTTTCGACAAAAGAGATAACACCCCCCCCATTACGTCATGCTTCAGAAATGTGGAAAATGGTCCGTTTTCAAATGTTTTATTTTTGAACGTCAGTTCACATTTGTAGGTGGATCATCAGTGTTAGAGCTAAAATTAGCATGTTTAAAGTGATTTTCATGCTTCCAGGGGCTCGGGAAGTGAAATAAATACCATTTGGAGGCATTTAATGTTCGAGCAAAAACGGCTGATTTTCGACAAAAGAGATAACACCCCCCCCATTACGTCATGCTTCAGAAATGTGGAAAATGGTCCGTTTTCAAATGTTTTATTTTTGAACGTCAGTTCACATTTGTAGGTGGATCATCAGTGTTAGAGCTAAAATTAGCATGTTTAAAGTGATTTTCATGCTTCCAGGGGCTCGGGAAGTGAAATAAATACCATTTGGAGGCATTTAATGTTCGAGCAAAAACGGCTGATATTCGACAAAAGAGATAACACCCCCCCATTACGTCATGCTTCAGAAATGTGGAAAATGGTCCGTTTTCAAATGTTTTATTTTTGAACGTCAGTTCACATTTGTAGGTGGATCATCAGTGTTAGAGCTAAAATTAGCATGTTTAAAGTGATTTTCATGCTTCCAGGGGCTCGGGAAGTTAATTAAATACCATTTGGAGGCATTTAATGTTCGAGCAAAAACGGCTGATTTTCGACAAAAGAGATAACACCCCCCCATTACGTCATGCTTCAGAAATGTGGAAAATGGTCCGTTTTCAAATGTTTTATTTTTGAACGTCAGTTCACATTTGTAGGTGGATCATCAGTGTTAGAGCTAAAATTAGCATGTTTAAAGTGATTTTCATGCTTCCAGGGGCTCGGGAAGTTAATGAAATACCATTTGGAGGCATTTAATGTTCGAGCAAAAACGGCTGATTTTCGACAAAAGAGATAACACCCCCCCATTACGTCATGCTTCAGAAATGTGGAAAATGGTCCGTTTTCAAATGTTTTATTTTTGAACGTCAGTTCACATTTGTAGGTGGATCATCAGTGTTAGAGCTAAAATTAGCATGTTTAAAGTGATTTTCATGCTTCCAGGGGCTCGGGAAGTTAATTAAATACCATTTGGAGGCATTTAATGTTCGAGCAAAAACGGCTGATTTTCGACAAAAGAGATAACACCCCCCCATTACGTCATGCTTCAGAAATGTGGAAAATGGTCCGTTTTCAAATGTTTTATTTTTGACCGTCAGTTCACATTTGTAGGTGGATCATCAGTGTTAGAGCTAAAATTAGCATGTTTAAAGTGATTTTCATGCTTCCAGGGGCCCAAAACACAAGATTTATGGAATGGTTAAAAGTGCATGAAAATGGCCCATTTACTCACTCTGAGTACTCAAAAAGGGTTTCTTCACCCCGGGAAGTTAATTAAATACCATTTGGAGGCATTTAATGTTCGAGCAAAAACGGCTGATTTTCGACAAAAGAGATAACACCCCCCCATTACGTCATGCTTCAGAAATGTGGAAAATGGTCCGTTTTCAAATGTTTTATTTTTGAACGTCAGTTCACATTTGTAGGTGGATCATCAGTGTTAGAGCTAAAATTAGCATGTTTAAAGTGATTTTCATGCTTCCAGGGGCCCAAAACACAAGATTTATGGAATGGTTAAAAGTGCATGAAAATGGCCAATTTACTCACTCTGAGTACTCAAAAAGGGTTTCTTCACCCCGGGAAGTTAATTAAATACCATTTGGAGGCATTTAATGTTCGAGCAAAAACGGCTGATTTTCGACAAAAGAGATAACACCCCCCCATTACGTCATGCTTCAGAAATGTGGAAAATGGTCCGTTTTCAAATGTTTTATTTTTGAACGTCAGTTCACATTTGTAGGTGGATCATCAGTGTTAGAGCTAAAATTAGCATGTTTAAAGTGATTTTCATGCTTCCAGGGGCCCAAAACACAAGATTTATGGAATGGTTAAAAGTGCATGAAAATGGCCAATTTACTCACTCTGAGTTCTCAAAAAGGGTTTCTTCACCCCGGGAAGTTAATTAAATACCATTTGGAGGCATTTAATGTTCGAGCAAAAACGGCTGATTTTCGACAAAAGAGATAACACCCCCCCATTACGTCATGCTTCAGAAATGTGGAAATTGGTCCGTTTTCAAATGTTTTATTTTTGAACGTCAGTTCACATATGTAGGTGGATCATCAGTGTTAGAGCTAAAATTAGCATGTTTAAAGTGATTTTCATGCTTCCAGGGGCTCGGGAAGTTAATTAAATACCATTTGGAGGCATTTAATGTTCGAGCAAAAACGGCTGATTTTCGACAAAAGAGATAACACCCCCCCATTACGTCATGCTTCAGAAATGTGGAAAATGGTCCATTTTCAAATGTTTTATTTTTGAACGTCAGTTCACATTTGTAGGTGGATCATCAGTGTTAGAGCTAAAATTAGCATGTTTAAAGTTATTTTCATGCTTCCAGGGGCCCAAAACACAAGATTTATGGAATGGTTAAAAGTGCATGAAAATGGCCAATTTACTCACTCTGAGTTCTCAAAAAGGGTTTCTTCACCCCGGGAAGTTAATTAAATACCATTTGGAGGCATTTAATGTTCGAGCAAAAACAGCTGATTTTCGACAAAAGAGATAACACCCCCCCATTACGTCATGCTTCAGAAATGTGGAAAATGGTCCGTTTTCAAATGTTTTATTTTTGAACGTCAGTTCACATTTGTAGGTGGATCATCAGTGTTAAAGCTAAAATTAGCATGTTTAAAGTGATTTTCATGCTTCCAGGTGCCCAAAACACAAGATTTATGGAATGGTTAAAAGTGCATGAAAATGGCCAATTTACTCACTCTGAGTACTCAAAAAGGGTTTCTTCACCCTGGGAAGTTAATTAAATACCATTTGGAGGCATTTAATGTTCGAGCAAAAACGGCTGATTTTCGACAAAAGAGATAACACCCCCCCATTACGTCATGCTTCAGAAATGTGGAAAATGGTCCGTTTTCAAATGTTTTATTTTTGAACGTCAGTTCACATTTGTAGGTGGATCATCAGTGTTAGAGCTAAAATTAGCATGTTTAAAGTGATTTTCATGCTTCCAGGGGCCCAAAACACAAGATTTATGGAATGGTTAAAAGTGCATGAAAATGGCCAATTTACTCACTCTGAGTACTCAAAAAGGGTTTCTTCACCCCGGGAAGTTAATTAAATACCATTTGGAGGCATTTAATGTTCGAGCAAAAACGGCTGATTTTCGACAAAAGAGATAACACCCCCCCATTACGTCATGCTTCAGAAATGTGGAAAATGGTCCGTTTTCAAATGTTTTATTTTTGAACGTCAGTTCACATTTGTAGGTGGATCATCAGTGTTAGAGCTAAAATTAGCATGTTTAAAGTGATTTTCATGCTTCCAGGGGCTCGGGAAGTTAATTAAATACCATTTGGAGGCATTTAATGTTCGAGCAAAAACGGCTGATTTTCGACAAAAGAGATAACACCCCCCCATTACGTCATGCTTCAGAAATGTGGAAAATGGTCCGTTTTCAAATGTTTTATTTTTGAACGTCAGTTCACATTTGTAGGTGGATCATCAGTGTTAGAGCTAAAATTAGCATGTTTAAAGTGATTTTCATGCTTCCAGGGGCTCGGGAAGTGAAATAAATACCATTTGGAGGCATTTAATGTTCGAGCAAAAACGGCTGATTTTCGACAAAAGAGATAACACCCCCCCATTACGTCATGCTTCAGAAATGTGGAAAATGGTCCGTTTTCAAATGTTTTATTTTTGAACGTCAGTTCACATTTGTAGGTGGATCATCAGTGTTAGAGCTAAAATTAGCATGTTTAAAGTGATTTTCATGCTTCCAGGGGCTCGGAAAGTTAATTAAATACCATTTGGAGGCATTTAATGTTCGAGCAAAAACGGCTGATTTTCGACAAAAGAGATAACACCCCCCCCATTACGTCATGATTCAGAAATGTGGAAAATGGTCCGTTTTCAAATGTTTTATTTTTGAACGTCAGTTCACATTTGTAGGTGGATCATCAGTGTTAGAGCTAAAATTAGCATGTTTAAAGTGATTTTCATGCTTCCAGGGGCTCGGGAAGTTAATTAAATACCATTTGGAGGCATTTAATGTTCGAGCAAAAACGGCTGATTTTCGACAAAAGAGATAACACCCCCCCCATTACGTCATGCTTCAGAAATGTGGAAAATGGTCCGTTTTCAAATGTTTTATTTTTGAACGTCAGTTCACATTTGTAGGTGGATCATCAGTGTTAGAGCTAAAATTAGCATGTTTAAAGTGATTTTCATGCTTCCAGGGGCCCAAAACACAAGATTTATGGAATGGTTAAAAGTGCATGAAAATGGCCAATTTACTCACTCTGAGTACTCAAAAAGGGTTTCTTCACCCCGGGAAGTTAATTAAATACCATTTGGAGGCATTTAATGTTCGATCAAAAACGGCTGATTTTCGACAAAAGAGATAATACCCCCCATTACGTCATGCTTCAGAAATGTGGAAAATGGTCCGTTTTCAAATGTTTTATTTTTGAATGTCAGTTCACATTTGTAGGTGGATCATCAGTGTTAGAGCTAAAATTAGCATGTTTAAAGTGATTTTCATGCTTCCAGGGGCTCGGGAAGTTAATTAAATACCATTTGGAGGCATTTAATGTTCAAGCAAAAACGGCTGATTTTCGACAAAAGAGATAACACCCCCCCATTACGTCATGCTTCAGAAATGTGGAAAATGGTCCGTTTTCAAATGTTTTATTTTTGACCGTCAGTTCACATTTGTAGGTGGATCATCAGTGTTAGAGCTAAAATTAGCATGTTTAAAGTGATTTTCATGCTTCCAGGGGCCCAAAACACAAGATTTATGGAATTGTTAAAAGTGCATGAAAATGGCCAATTTACTCACTCTGAGTACTCAAAAAGGGTTTCTTCACCCCGGGAAGTTAATTAAATACCATTTGGAGGCATTTAATGTTCGAGCAAAAACGGCTGATTTTCGACAAAAGAGATAACACCCCCCCATTACGTCATGCTTCAGAAATGTGGAAAATGGTCCGTTTTCAAATGTTTTATTTTTGAACGTCAGTTCACATTTGTAGGTGGATCATCAGTGTTAGAGCTAAAATTAGCATGTTTAAAGTGATTTTCATGCTTCCAGGGGCCCAAAACACAAGATTTATGGAATGGTTAAAAGTGCATGAAAATGGCCAATTTACTCACTCTGAGTTCTCAAAAAGGGTTTCTTCACCCCGGGAAGTTAATTAAATACCATTTGGAGGCATTTAATGTTCGAGCAAAAACGGCTGATTTTCGACAAAAGAGATAACACCCCCCCATTACGTCATGCTTCAGAAATGTGGAAAATGGTCCGTTTTCAAATGTTTTATTTTTGAACGTCAGTTCACATATGTAGGTGGATCATCAGTGTTAGAGCTAAAATTAGCATGTTTAAAGTGATTTTCATGCTTCCAGGGGCTCAGGAAGGTAATTAAATACCATTTGGAGGCATTTAATGTTCGAGCAAAAACGGCTGATTTTCGACAAAAGAGATAACACCCCCCCATTACGTCATGCTTCAGAAATGTGGAAAATGGTCCATTTTCAAATGTTTTATTTTTGAACGTCAGTTCACATTTGTAGGTGGATCATCAGTGTTAGAGCTAAAATTAGCATGTTTAAAGTGATTTTCATGCTTCCAGGGGCCCAAAACACAAGATTTATGGAATGGTTAAAAGTGCATGAAAATGGCCAATTTACTCACTCTGAGTACTCAAAAAGGGTTTCTTCACCCCGGGAAGTTAATTAAATACCATTTGGAGGCATTTAATGTTCGAGCAAAAACGGCTGATTTTCGACAAAAGAGATAACACCCCCCCATTACGTCATGCTTCAGAAATGTGGAAAATGGTCCGTTTTCAAATGTTTTATTTTTGAACGTCAGTTCACATTTGTAGGTGGATCATCAGTGTTAGAGCTAAAATTAGCATGTTTAAAGTGATTTTCATGCTTCCAGGGGCTCGGGAAGTGAAATAAATACCATTTGGAGGCATTTAATGTTCGAGCAAAAACGGCTGATTTTCGACAAAAGAGATAACACCCCCCATTACGTCATGCTTCAGAAATGTGGAAAATAGTCCGTTTTCAAATGTTTTATTTTTGAACGTCAGTTCACATTTGTAGGTGGATCATCAGTGTTAGAGCTAAAATTAGCATGTTTAAAGTGATTTTCATGCTTCCAGGGGCTCGGGAAGTTAATTAAATACCATTTGGAGGCATTTAATGTTCGAGCAAAAACGGCTGATTTTCGACAAAAGAGATAACACCCCCCCATTACGTCATGCTTCAGAAATGTGGAAAATGGTCCGTTTTCAAATGTTTTATTTTTGAACGTCAGTTCACATTTGTAGGTGGATCATCAGTGTTAGAGCTAAAATTAGCATGTTTAAAGTGATTTTCATGCTTCCAGGGGCCCAAAACACAAGATTTATGGAATGGTTAAAAGTGCATGAAAATGGCCAATTTACTCACTCTGAGTACTCAAAAAGGGTTTCTTCACCCCGGGAAGTTAATTAAATACCATTTGGAGTTATTTAATGTTCGAGCAAAAACGGCTGATTTTTGACAAAAGAGATAACACCCCCCCCATTACGTCATGCTTCAGAAATGTGGAAAATGGTCCGTTTTCAAATGTTTTATTTTTGAACGTCAGTTCACATTTGTAGGTGGATCATCAGTGTTAGAGCTAAAATTAGCATGTTTAAAGTGATTTTCATGCTTCCAGGG
Organism: Lissotriton vulgaris; assembly: GCF_964263255.1. Classification (NCBI taxonomy): domain Eukaryota; kingdom Metazoa; phylum Chordata; class Amphibia; order Caudata; family Salamandridae; genus Lissotriton; species Lissotriton vulgaris. Next base: position 314,942 of record NW_028246241.1, on the reverse strand, counting down.
GCTCGGGAAGTGAAATAAATACCATTTGGAGGCATTTAATGTTCGAGCAAAAACGGCTGATTTTCGACAAAAGAGATAACACCCCCCCATTACGTCATGCTTCAGAAATGTGGAAAATGGTCCGTTTTCAAATGTTTTATTTTTGAACGTCAGTTCACATTTGTAGGTGGATCATCAGTGTTAGAGCTAAAATTAGCATGTTTAAAGTGATTTTCATGCTTCCAGGGGCTCGGGAAGTTAATTAAATACCATTTGGAGGCATTTAATGTTCGAGCAAAAACGGCTGATTTTCGACAAAAGAGATAACACCCCCCCATTACGTCATGCTTCAGAAATGTGGAAAACGGTCCGTTTTCAAATGTTTTATTTTTGAACGTCAGTTCACATTTGTAGGTGGATCATCAGTGTTAGAGCTAAAATTAGCATGTTTAAAGTGATTTTCATGCTTCCAGGGGCTCGGGAAGTTAATGAAATACCATTTGGAGGCATTTAATGTTCGAGCAAAAACGGCTGATTTTCGACAAAAGAGATAACACCCCCCCATTACGTCATGCTTCAGAAATGTGGAAAATGGTCCGTTTTCAAATGTTTTATTTTTGAACGTCAGTTCACATTTGTAGGTGGATCATCAGTGTTAGAGCTAAAATTAGCATGTTTAAAGTGATTTTCATGCTTCCAGGGGCTCGGGAAGTTAATTAAATACCATTTGGAGGCATTTAATGTTCGAGCAAAAACGGCTGATTTTCGACAAAAGAGATAACACCCCCCCATTACGTCATGCTTCAGAAATGTGGAAAATGGTCCATTTTCAAATGTTTTATTTTTGACCGTCAGTTCACATTTGTAGGTGGATCATCAGTGTTAGAGCTAAAATTAGCATGTTTAAAGTGATTTTCATGCTTCCAGGGGCCCAAAACACAAGATTTATGGAATGGTTAAAAGTGCATGAAAATGGCCCATTTACTCACTCTGAGTACTCAAAAAGGGTTTCTTCACCCCGGGAAGTTAATTAAATACCATTTGGAGGCATTTAATGTTCGAGCAAAAACGGCTGATTTTCGACAAAAGAGATAACACCCCCCCATTACGTCATGCTTCAGAAATGTGGAAAATGGTCCGTTTTCAAATGTTTTATTTTTGAACGTCAGTTCACATTTGTAGGTGGATCATCAGTGTTAGAGCTAAAATTAGCATGTTTAAAGTGATTTTCATGCTTCCAGGGGCCCAAAACACAAGATTTATGGAATGGTTAAAAGTGCATGAAAATGGCCAATTTACTCACTCTGAGTACTCAAAAAGGGTTTCTTCACCCCGGGAAGTTAATTAAATACCATTTGGAGGCATTTAATGTTCGAGCAAAAACGGCTGATTTTCGACAAAAGAGATAACACCCCCCCATTACGTCATGCTTCAGAAATGTGGAAAATGGTCCGTTTTCAAATGTTTTATTTTTGAACGTCAGTTCACATTTGTAGGTGGATCATCAGTGTTAGAGCTAAAATTAGCATGTTTAAAGTGATTTTCATGCTTCCAGGGGCCCAAAACACAAGATTTATGGAATGGTTAAAAGTGCATGAAAATGGCCAATTTACTCACTCTGAGTACTCAAAAAGGGTTTCTTCACCCCGGGAAGTTAATTAAATACCATTTGGAGGCATTTAATGTTCGAGCAAAAACGGCTGATTTTCGACAAAAGAGATAACACCCCCCCATTACGTCATGCTTCAGAAATGTGGAAAATTGTCTGTTTTCAAATGTTTTATTTTTGAACGTCAGTTCACATTTGTAGGTGGATCATCAGTGTTAGAGCTAAAATTAGCATGTTTAAAGTGATTTTCATGCTTCCAGGGGCCCAAAACACAAGATTTATGGAATGGTTAAAAGTGCATGAAAATGGCCAATTTACTCACTCTGAGTTTTCAAAAAGGGTTTCTTCACCCCGGGAAGTTAATTAAATACCATTTGGAGGCATTTAATGTTCGAGCAAAAACGGCTGATTTTCGACAAAAGAGATAACACCCCCCCATTACGTCATGCTTCAGAAATGTGGAAATTGGTCCGTTTTCAAATGTTTTATTTTTGAACGTCAGTTCACATATGTAGGTGGATCATCAGTGTTAGAGCTAAAATTAGCATGTTTAAAGTGATTTTCATGCTTCCAGGGGCTCGGGAAGTTAATTAAATACAATTTGGAGGCATTTAATGTTCGAGCAAAAACGGCTGATTTTCGACAAAAGAGATAACACCCCCCCATTACGTCATGCTTTAGAAATGTGGAAAATGGTCCATTTTCAAATGTTTTATTTTTGAACGTCAGTTCACATTTGTAGGTGGATCATCAGTGTTAGAGCTAAAATTAGCATGTTTAAAGTGATTTTCATGCTTCCAGGGGCCCAAAACACAAGATTTATGGAATGGTTAAAAGTGCATGAAAATGGCCAATTTACTCACTCTGAGTTCTCAAAAAGGGTTTCTTCACCCCGGGAAGTTAATTAAATACCATTTGGAGGCATTTAATGTTCGAGCAAAAACATCTGATTTTCGACAAAAGAGATAACACCCCCCCATTACGTCATGCTTCAGAAATGTGGAAAATGGTCCGTTTTCAAATGTTTTATTTTTGAACGTCAGTTCACATTTGTAGGTGGATCACCTGTGTTAGAGCTAAAATTAGCATGTTTAAAGTGATTTTCATGCTTCCAGGGGCTCGGGAAGTTAATTAAATACCATTTGGAGGCATTTAATGTTCGAGCAAAAACGGCTGATTTTCGACAAAAGAGATAACACCCCCCCCATTACGTCATGCTTCAGAAATGTGGAAAATGGTCCGTTTTCAAATGTTTTATTTTTGAACGTCAGTTCACATTTGTAGGTGGATCATCAGTGTTAGAGCTAAAATTAGCATGTTTAAAGTGATTTTCATGCTTCCAGGGGCTCGGGAAGTGAAATAAATACCATTTGGAGGCATTTAATGTTCGAGCAAAAACGGCTGATTTTCGACAAAAGAGATAACACCCCCCCCATTACGTCATGCTTCAGAAATGTGGAAAATGGTCCGTTTTCAAATGTTTTATTTTTGAACGTCAGTTCACATTTGTAGGTGGATCATCAGTGTTAGAGCTAAAATTAGCATGTTTAAAGTGATTTTCATGCTTCCAGGGGCTCGGGAAGTGAAATAAATACCATTTGGAGGCATTTAATGTTCGAGCAAAAACGGCTGATTTTCGACAAAAGAGATAACACCCCCCCATTACGTCATGCTTCAGAAATGTGGAAAATGGTCCGTTTTCAAATGTTTTATTTTTGAACGTCAGTTCACATTTGTAGGTGGATCATCAGTGTTAGAGCTAAAATTAGCATGTTTAAAGTGATTTTCATGCTTCCAGGGGCTCGGGAAGTTAATTAAATACCATTTGGAGGCATTTAATGTTCGAGCAAAAACGGCTGATTTTCGACAAAAGAGATAACACCCCCCCATTACGTCATGCTTCAGAAATGTGGAAAATGGTCCGTTTTTAAATGTTTTATTTTTGAACGTCAGTTCACATTTGTAGGTGGATCATCAGTGTTAGAGCTAAAATTAGCATGTTTAAAGTGATTTTCATGCTTCCAGGGGCTCGGGAAGTTAATGAAATACCATTTGGAGGCATTTAATGTTCGAGCAAAAACGGCTGATTTTCGACAAAAGAGATAACACCCCCCCATTACGTCATGCTTCAGAAATGTGGAAAATGGTCCGTTTTCAAATGTTTTATTTTTGAACGTCAGTTCACATTTGTAGGTGGATCATCAGTGTTAGAGCTAAAATTAGCATGTTTAAAGTGATTTTCATGCTTCCAGGGGCTCGGGAAGTTAATTAAATACCATTTGGAGGCATTTAATGTTCGAGCAAAAACGGCTGATTTTCGACAAAAGAGATAACACCCCCCCATTACGTCATGCTTCAGAAATGTGGAAAATGGTCCGTTTTCAAATGTTTTATTTTTGACCGTCAGTTCACATTTGTAGGTGGATCATCAGTGTTAGAGCTAAAATTAGCATGTTTAAAGTGATTTTCATGCTTCCAGGGGCCCAAAACACAAGATTTATGGAATGGTTAAAAGTGCATGAAAATGGCCCATTTACTCACTCTGAGTACTCAAAAAGGGTTTCTTCACCCCGGGAAGTTAATTAAATACCATTTGGAGGCATTTAATGTTCGAGCAAAAACGGCTGATTTTCGACAAAAGAGATAACACCCCCCCATTACGTCATGCTTCAGAAATGTGGAAAATGGTCCGTTTTCAAATGTTTTATTTTTGAACGTCAGTTCACATTTGTAGGTGGATCATCAGTGTTAGAGCTAAAATTAGCATGTTTAAAGTGATTTTCATGCTTCCAGGGGCCCAAAACACAAGATTTATGGAATGGTTAAAAGTGCATGAAAATGGCCAATTTACTCACTCTGAGTACTCAAAAAGGGTTTCTTCACCCCGGGAAGTTAATTAAATACCATTTGGAGGCATTTAATGTTCGAGCAAAAACGGCTGATTTTCGACAAAAGAGATAACACCCCCCCATTACGTCATGCTTCAGAAATGTGGAAAATGGTCCGTTTTCAAATGTTTTATTTTTGAACGTCAGTTCACATTTGTAGGTGGATCATCAGTGTTAGAGCTAAAATTAGCATGTTTAAAGTGATTTTCATGCTTCCAGGGGCCCAAAACACAAGATTTATGGAATGGTTAAAAGTGCATGAAAATGGCCAATTTACTCACTCTGAGTTCTCAAAAAGGGTTTCTTCACCCGGGAAGTTAATTAAATACCATTTGGAGGCATTTAATGTTCGAGCAAAAACGGCTGATTTTCGACAAAAGAGATAACACCCCCCCATTACGTCATGCTTCAGAAATGTGGAAATTGGTCCGTTTTCAAATGTTTTATTTTTGAACGTCAGTTCACATATGTAGGTGGATCATCAGTGTTAGAGCTAAAATTAGCATGTTTAAAGTGATTTTCATGCTTCCAGGGGCTCGGGAAGTTAATTAAATACCATTTGGAGGCATTTAATGTTCGAGCAAAAACGGCTGATTTTCGACAAAAGAGATAACACCCCCCCATTACGTCATGCTTCAGAAATGTGGAAAATGGTCCGTTTTCAAATGTTTTATTTTTGAACGTCAGTTCACATTTGTAGGTGGATCATCAGTGTTAGAGCTAAAATTAGCATGTTTAAAGTGATTTTCATGCTTCCAGGGGCCCAAAACACAAGATTTATGGAATGGTTAAAAGTGCATGAAAATGGCCAATTTACTCACTCTGAGTACTCAAAAAGGGTTTCTTCACCCCGGGAAGTTAATTAAATACCATTTGGAGGCATTTAATGTTCGAGCAAAAACGGCTGATTTTCGACAAAAGAGATAACACCCCCCCATTACGTCATGCTTCAGAAATGTGGAAAATGGTCCGTTTTCAAATGTTTTATTTTTGAACGTCAGTTCACATTTGTAGGTGGATCATCAGTGTTAGAGCTAAAATTAGCATGTTTAAAGTGATTTTCATGCTTCCAGGGGCCCAAAACACAAGATTTATGGAATGGTTAAAAGTGCATGAAAATGGCCAATTTACTCACTCTGAGTTCTCAAAAAGGGTTTCTTCACCCGGGAAGTTAATTAAATACCATTTGGAGGCATTTAATGTTCGAGCAAAAACGGCTGATTTTCGACAAAAGAGATAACACCCCCCCATTACGTCATGCTTCAGAAATGTGGAAATTGGTCCGTTTTCAAATGTTTTATTTTTGAACGTCAGTTCACATATGTAGGTGGATCATCAGTGTTAGAGCTAAAATTAGCATGTTTAAAGTGATTTTCATGCTTCCAGGGGCTCGGGAAGTTAATTAAATACCATTTGGAGGCATTTAATGTTCGAGCAAAAACGGCTGATTTTCGACAAAAGAGATAACACCCCCCCATTACGTCATGCTTCAGAAATGTGGAAAATGGTCCATTTTCAAATGTTTTATTTTTGAACGTCAGTTCACATTTGTAGGTGGATCATCAGTGTTAGAGCTAAAATTAGCATGTTTAAAGTTATTTTCATGCTTCCAGGGGCCCAAAACACAAGATTTATGGAATGGTTAAAAGTGCATGAAAATGGCCAATTTACTCACTCTGAGTTCTCAAAAAGGGTTTCTTCACCCCGGGAAGTTAATTAAATACCATTTGGAGGCATTTAATGTTCGAGCAAAAACAGCTGATTTTCGACAAAAGAGATAACACCCCCCCATTACGTCATGCTTCAGAAATGTGGAAAATGGTCCGTTTTCAAATGTTTTATTTTTGAACGTCAGTTCACATTTGTAGGTGGATCATCAATGTTAAAGCTAAAATTAGCATGTTTAAAGTGATTTTCATGCTTCCAGGTGCCCAAAACACAAGATTTATGGAATGGTTAAAAGTGCATGAAAATGGCCAATTTACTCACTCTGAGTACTCAAAAAGGGTTTCTTCACCCCGGGAAGTTAATTAAATACCATTTGGAGGCATTTAATGTTCGAGCAAAAACGGCTGATTTTCGACAAAAGAGATAACACCCCCCCATTACGTCATGCTTCAGAAATGTGGAAAATGGTCCGTTTTCAAATGTTTTATTTTTGAACGTCAGTTCACATTTGTAGGTGGATCATCAGTGTTAGAGCTAAAATTAGCATGTTTAAAGTGATTTTCATGCTTCCAGGGGCCCAAAACACAAGATTTATGGAATGGTTAAAAGTGCATGAAAATGGCCAATTTACTCACTCTGAGTACTCAAAAAGGGTTTCTTCACCCCGGGAAGTTAATTAAATACCATTTGGAGGCATTTAATGTTCGAGCAAAAACGGCTGATTTTCGACAAAAGAGATAACACCCCCCCCATTACGTCATGCTTCAGAAATGTGGAAAATGGTCCGTTTTCAAATGTTTTATTTTTGAACGTCAGTTCACATTTGTAGGTGGATCATCAGTGTTAGAGCTAAAATTAGCATGTTTAAAGTGATTTTCATGCTTCCAGGGGCTCGGGAAGTTAATTAAATACCATTTGGAGGCATTTAATGTTCGAGCAAAAACGGCTGATTTTCGACAAAAGAGATAACACCCCCCCATTACGTCATGCTTCAGAAATGTGGAAAATGGTCCGTTTTCAAATGTTTTATTTTTGAACGTCAGTTCACATTTGTAGGTGGATCATCAGTGTTAGAGCTAAAATTAGCATGTTTAAAGTGATTTTCATGCTTCCAGGGGCTCGGGAAGTGAAATAAATACCATTTGGAGGCATTTAATGTTCGAGCAAAAACGGCTGATTTTCGACAAAAGAGATAACACCCCCCCATTACGTCATGCTTCAGAAATGTGGAAAATGGTCCGTTTTCAAATGTTTTATTTTTGAACGTCAGTTCACATTTGTAGGTGGATCATCAGTGTTAGAGCTAAAATTAGCATGTTTAAAGTGATTTTCATGCTTCCAGGGGCTCGGAAAGTTAATTAAATACCATTTGGAGGCATTTAATGTTCGAGCAAAAACGGCTGATTTTCGACAAAAGAGATAACACCCCCCCCATTACGTCATGATTCAGAAATGTGGAAAATGGTCCGTTTTCAAATGTTTTATTTTTGAACGTCAGTTCACATTTGTAGGTGGATCATCAGTGTTAGAGCTAAAATTAGCATGTTTAAAGTGATTTTCATGCTTCCAGGGGCTCGGGAAGTTAATTAAATACCATTTGGAGGCATTTAATGTTCGAGCAAAAACGGCTGATTTTCGACAAAAGAGATAACACCCCCCCCATTACGTCATGCTTCAGAAATGTGGAAAATGGTCCGTTTTCAAATGTTTTATTTTTGAACGTCAGTTCACATTTGTAGGTGGATCATCAGTGTTAGAGCTAAAATTAGCATGTTTAAAGTGATTTTCATGCTTCCAGGGGCCCAAAACACAAGATTTATGGAATGGTTAAAAGTGCATGAAAATGGCCAATTTACTCACTCTGAGTACTCAAAAAGGGTTTCTTCACCCCGGGAAGTTAATTAAATACCATTTGGAGGCATTTAATGTTCGATCAAAAACGGCTGATTTTCGACAAAAGAGATAATACCCCCCATTACGTCATGCTTCAGAAATGTGGAAAATGGTCCGTTTTCAAATGTTTTATTTTTGAATGTCAGTTCACATTTGTAGGTGGATCATCAGTGTTAGAGCTAAAATTAGCATGTTTAAAGTGATTTTCATGCTTCCAGGGGCTCGGGAAGTTAATTAAATACCATTTGGAGGCATTTAATGTTCAAGCAAAAACGGCTGATTTTCGACAAAAGAGATAACACCCCCCCATTACGTCATGCTTCAGAAATGTGGAAAATGGTCCGTTTTCAAATGTTTTATTTTTGACCGTCAGTTCACATTTGTAGGTGGATCATCAGTGTTAGAGCTAAAATTAGCATGTTTAAAGTGATTTTCATGCTTCCAGGGGCCCAAAACACAAGATTTATGGAATTGTTAAAAGTGCATGAAAATGGCCAATTTACTCACTCTGAGTACTCAAAAAGGGTTTCTTCACCCCGGGAAGTTAATTAAATACCATTTGGAGGCATTTAATGTTCGAGCAAAAACGGCTGATTTTCGACAAAAGAGATAACACCCCCCCATTACGTCATGCTTCAGAAATGTGGAAAATGGTCCGTTTTCAAATGTTTTATTTTTGAACGTCAGTTCACATTTGTAGGTGGATCATCAGTGTTAGAGCTAAAATTAGCATGTTTAAAGTGATTTTCATGCTTCCAGGGGCCCAAAACACAAGATTTATGGAATGGTTAAAAGTGCATGAAAATGGCCAATTTACTCACTCTGAGTTCTCAAAAAGGGTTTCTTCACCCCGGGAAGTTAATTAAATACCATTTGGAGGCATTTAATGTTCGAGCAAAAACGGCTGATTTTCGACAAAAGAGATAACACCCCCCCATTACGTCATGCTTCAGAAATGTGGAAAATGGTCCGTTTTCAAATGTTTTATTTTTGAACGTCAGTTCACATATGTAGGTGGATCATCAGTGTTAGAGCTAAAATTAGCATGTTTAAAGTGATTTTCATGCTTCCAGGGGCTCAGGAAGGTAATTAAATACCATTTGGAGGCATTTAATGTTCGAGCAAAAACGGCTGATTTTCGACAAAAGAGATAACACCCCCCCATTACGTCATGCTTCAGAAATGTGGAAAATGGTCCATTTTCAAATGTTTTATTTTTGAACGTCAGTTCACATTTGTAGGTGGATCATCAGTGTTAGAGCTAAAATTAGCATGTTTAAAGTGATTTTCATGCTTCCAGGGGCCCAAAACACAAGATTTATGGAATGGTTAAAAGTGCATGAAAATGGCCAATTTACTCACTCTGAGTACTCAAAAAGGGTTTCTTCACCCCGGGAAGTTAATTAAATACCATTTGGAGGCATTTGATGTTCGAGCAAAAACGGCTGATTTTCGACAAAAGAGATAACACCCCCCCATTACGTCATGCTTCAGAAATGTGGAAAATGGTCCGTTTTCAAATGTTTTATTTTTGAACGTCAGTTCACATTTGTAGGTGGATCATCAGTGTTAGAGCTAAAATTAGCATGTTTAAAGTGATTTTCATGCTTCCAGGGGCTCGGGAAGTGAAATAAATACCATTTGGAGGCATTTAATGTTCGAGCAAAAACGGCTGATTTTTGACAAAAGAGATAACACCCCCCCATTACGTCATGCTTCAGAAATGTGGAAAATAGTCCGTTTTCAAATGTTTTATTTTTGAACGTCAGTTCACATTTGTAGGTGGATCATCAGTGTTAGAGCTAAAATTAGCATGTTTAAAGTGATTTTCATGCTTCCAGGGGCTCGGGAAGTTAATTAAATACCATTTGGAGGCATTTAATGTTCGAGCAAAAACGGCTGATTTTCGACAAAAGAGATAACACCCCCCCATTACGTCATGCTTCAGAAATGTGGAAAATGGTCCGTTTTCAAATGTTTTATTTTTGAACGTCAGTTCACATTTGTAGGTGGATCATCAGTGTTAGAGCTAAAATTAGCATGTTTAAAGTGATTTTCATGCTTCCAGGGGCCCAAAACACAAGATTTATGGAATGGTTAAAAGTGCATGAAAATGGCCAATTTACTCACTCTGAGTACTCAAAAAGGGTTTCTTCACCCCGGGAAGTTAATTAAATACCATTTGGAGTTATTTAATGTTCGAGCAAAAACGGCTGATTTTTGACAAAAGAGATAACACCCCCCCCCATTACGTCATGCTTCAGAAATGTGGAAAATGGTCCGTTTTCAAATGTTTTATTTTTGAACGTCAGTTCACATTTGTAGGTGGATCATCAGTGTTAGAGCTAAAATTAGCATGTTTAAAGTGATTTTCATGCTTCCAGGGGCTCGGGAAGTGAAATAAATACCATTTGGAGGCATTTAATGTTCGAGCAAAAACGGCTGATTTTCGACAAAAGAGATAACACCCCCCCATTACGTCATGCTTCAGAAATGTGGAAAATGGTCCGTTTTCAAATGTTTTATTTTTGAACGTCAGTTCACATTTGTAGGTGGATCATCAGTGTTAGAGCTAAAATTAGCATGTTTAAAGTGATTTTCATGCTTCCAGGGGCTCGGGAAGTTAATTAAATACCATTTGGAGGCATTTAATGTTCGAGCAAAAACGGCTGATTTTCGACAAAAGAGATAACACCCCCCCATTACGTCATGCTTCAGAAATGTGGAAAACGGTCCGTTTTCAAATGTTTTATTTTTGAACGTCAGTTCACATTTGTAGGTGGATCATCAGTGTTAGAGCTAAAATTAGCATGTTTAAAGTGATTTTCATGCTTCCAGGGGCTCGGGAAGTTAATGAAATACCATTTGGAGGCATTTAATGTTCGAGCAAAAACGGCTGATTTTCGACAAAAGAGATAACACCCCCCCATTACGTCATGCTTCAGAAATGTGGAAAATGGTCCGTTTTCAAATGTTTTATTTTTGAACGTCAGTTCACATTTGTAGGTGGATCATCAGTGTTAGAGCTAAAATTAGCATGTTTAAAGTGATTTTCATGCTTCCAGGGGCTCGGGAAGTTAATTAAATACCATTTGGAGGCATTTAATGTTCGAGCAAAAACGGCTGATTTTCGACAAAAGAGATAACACCCCCCCATTACGTCATGCTTCAGAAATGTGGAAAATGGTCCATTTTCAAATGTTTTATTTTTGACCGTCAGTTCACATTTGTAGGTGGATCATCAGTGTTAGAGCTAAAATTAGCATGTTTAAAGTGATTTTCATGCTTCCAGGGGCCCAAAACACAAGATTTATGGAATGGTTAAAAGTGCATGAAAATGGCCCATTTACTCACTCTGAGTACTCAAAAAGGGTTTCTTCACCCCGGGAAGTTAATTAAATACCATTTGGAGGCATTTAATGTTCGAGCAAAAACGGCTGATTTTCGACAAAAGAGATAACACCCCCCCCTTACGTCATGCTTCAGAAATGTGGAAAATGGTCCGTTTTCAAATGTTTTATTTTTTAACGTCAGTTCACATTTGTAGGTGGATCATCAGTGTTAGAGCTAAAATTAGCATGTTTAAAGTGATTTTCATGCTTCCAGGGGCCCAAAACACAAGATTTATGGAATGGTTAAAAGTGCATGAAAATGGCCAATTTACTCACTCTGAGTACTCAAAAAGGGTTTCTTCACCCCGGGAAGTTAATTAAATACCATTTGGAGGCATTTAATGTTCGAGCAAAAACTGCTGATTTTCGACAAAAGAGATAACACCCCCCCATTACGTCATGCTTCAGAAATGTGGAAAATGGTCCGTTTTCAAATGTTTTATTTTTGAACGTCAGTTCACATTTGTAGGTGGATCATCAGTGTTAGAGCTAAAATTAGCATGTTTAAAGTGATTTTCATGCTTCCAGGGGCCCAAAACACAAGATTTATGGAATGGTTAAAAGTGCATGAAAATGGCCAATTTACTCACTCTGAGTTCTCAAAAAGGGTTTCTTCACCCCGGGAAGTTAATTAAATACCATTTGGAGGCATTTAATGTTCGAGCAAAAACGGCTGATTTTCGACAAAAGAGATAACACCCCCCCATTACGTCATGCTTCAGAAATGTGGAAAATGGTCCGTTTTCAAATGTTTTATTTTTGAACGTCAGTTCACATTTGTAGGTGGATCATCAGTGTTAGAGCTAAAATTAGCATGTTTAAAGTGATTTTCATGCTTCCAGGGGCTCGGGAAGTGAAATAAATACCATTTGGAGGCATTTAATGTTCGAGCAAAAACGGCTGATTTTCGACAAAAGAGATAACACCCCCCCATTACGTCATGCTTCAGAAATGTGGAAAATGGTCCGTTTTCAAATGTTTTATTTTTGAACGTCAGTTCACATTTGTAGGTGGATCATCAGTGTTAGAGCTAAAATTAGCATGTTTAAAGTGATTTTCATGCTTCCAGGGGCTCGGGAAGTTAATTAAATACCATTTGGAGGCATTTAATGTTCGAGCAAAAACGGCTGATTTTCGACAAAAGAGATAACACCCCCCCATTACGTCATGCTTCAGAAATGTGGAAAATGGTCCGTTTTCAAATGTTTTATTTTTGAACGTCAGTTCACATTTGTAGGTGGATCATCAGTGTTAGAGCTAAAATTAGCATGTTTAAAGTGATTTTCATGCTTCCAGGGGCTCGGGAAGTTAATGAAATACCATTTGGAGGCATTTAATGTTCGAGCAAAAACGGCTGATTTTCGACAAAAGAGATAACACCCCCCCCATTACGTCATGCTTCAGAAATGTGGAAAATGGTCCGTTTTCAAATGTTTTATTTTTGAACGTCAGTTCACATTTGTAGGTGGATCATCAGTGTTAGAGCTAAAATTAGCATGTTTAAAGTGATTTTCATGCTTCCAGGGGCTCGGGAAGTTAATTAAATACCATTTGGAGGCATTTAATGTTCGAGCAAAAACGGCTGATTTTCGACAAAAGAGATAACACCCCCCCATTACGTCATGCTTCAGAAATGTGGAAAATGGTCCGTTTTCAAATGTTTTATTTTTGACCGTCAGTTCACATTTGTAGGTGGATCATCAGTGTTAGAGCTAAAATTAGCATGTTTAAAGTGATTTTCATGCTTCCAGGGGCCCAAAACACAAGATTTATGGAATGGTTAAAAGTGCATGAAAATGGCCCATTTACTCACTCTGAGTACTCAAAAAGGGTTTCTTCACCCCGGGAAGTTAATTAAATACCATTTGGAGGCATTTAATGTTCGAGCAAAAACGGCTGATTTTCGACAAAAGAGATAACACCCCCCCATTACGTCATGCTTCAGAAATGTGGAAAATGGTCCGTTTTTAAATGTTTTATTTTTGAACGTCAGTTCACATTTGTAGGTGGATCATCAGTGTTAGAGCTAAAATTAGCATGTTTAAAGTGATTTTCATGCTTCCAGGGGCCCAAAACACAAGATTTATGGAATGGTTAAAAGTGCATGAAAATGGCCAATTTACTCACTCTGAGTACTCAAAAAGGGTTTCTTCACCCCGGGAAGTTAATTAAATACCATTTGGAGGCATTTAATGTTCGAGCAAAAACGGCTGATTTTCGACAAAAGAGATAACACCCCCCCATTACGTCATGCTTCAGAAATGTGGAAAATGGTCCGTTTTCAAATGTTTTATTTTTGAACGTCAGTTCACATTTGTAGGTGGATCATCAGTGTTAGAGCTAAAATTAGCATGTTTAAAGTGATTTTCATGCTTCCAGGGGCCCAAAACACAAGATTTATGGAATGGTTAAAAGTGCATGAAAATGGCCAATTTACTCACTCTGAGTTCTCAAAAAGGGTTTCTTCACCCCGGGAAGTTAATTAAATACCATTTGGAGGCATTTAATGTTCGAGCAAAAACGGCTGATTTTCGACAAAAGAGATAACACCCCCCCATTACGTCATGCTTCAGAAATGTGGAAATTGGTCCGTTTTCAAATGTTTTATTTTTGAACGTCAGTTCACATATGTAGGTGGATCATCAGTGTTAGAGCTAAAATTAGCATAATTAAAGTGATTTTCATGCTTCCAGGGGCTCGGGAAGTTAATTAAATACCATTTGGAGGCATTTAATGTTCGAGCAAAAACGGCTGATTTTCGACAAAAGAGATAACACCCCCCCATTACGTCATGCTTCAGAAATGTGGAAAATGGTCCGTTTTCAAATGTTTTATTTTTGAACGTCAGTTCACATTTGTAGGTGGATCATCAGTGTTAGAGCTAAAATTAGCATGTTTAAAGTGATTTTCATGCTTCCAGGGCCTCGGGAAGTTAATTAAATACCATTTGGAGGCATTTAATGTTCGAGCAAAAACGGCTGATTTTCGACAAAAGAGATAACACCCCCCCATTACGTCATGCTTCAGAAATGTGGAAAATGGTCCGTTTTCAAATGTTTTATTTTTGAACGTCAGTTCACATTTGTAGGTGGATCATCAGTGTTAGAGCTAAAATTAGCATGTTTAAAGTGATTTTCATGCTTCCAGGGGCTCGGGAAGTTAATGAAATACCATTTGGAGGCATTTAATGTTCGAGCAAAAACGGCTGATTTTCGACAAAAGAGATAACACCCCCCCATTACGTCATGCTTCAGAAATGTGGAAAATGGTCCGTTTTCAAATGTTTTATTTTTGAACGTCAGTTCACATTTGTAGGTGGATCATCAGTGTTAGAGCTAAAATTAGCATGTTTAAAGTGATTTTCATGCTTCCAGGGGCTCGGGAAGTTAATTAAATACCATTTGGAGGCATTTAATGTTCGAGCAAAAACGGCTGATTTTCGACAAAAGAGATAACACCCCCCCATTACGTCATGCTTCAGAAATGTGGAAAATGGTCCGTTTTCAAATGTTTTATTTTTGACCGTCAGTTCACATTTGTAGGTGGATCATCAGTGTTAGAGCTAAAATTAGCATGTTTAAAGTGATTTTCATGCTTCCAGGGGCCCAAAACACAAGATTTATGGAATGGTTAAAAGTGCATGAAAATGGCCCATTTACTCACTCTGAGTACTCAAAAAGGGTTTCTTCACCCCGGGAAGTTAATTAAATACCATTTGGAGGCATTTAATGTTCGAGCAAAAACGGCTGATTTTCGACAAAAGAGATAACACCCCCCCATTACGTCATGCTTCAGAAATGTGGAAAATGGTCCGTTTTCAAATGTTTTATTTTTGAACGTCAGTTCACATTTGTAGGTGGATCATCAGTGTTAGAGCTAAAATTAGCATGTTTAAAGTGATTTTCATGCTTCCAGGGGCCCAAAACACAAGATTTATGGAATGGTTAAAAGTGCATGAAAATGGCCAATTTACTCACTCTGAGTACTCAAAAAGGGTTTCTTCACCCCGGGAAGTTAATTAAATACCATTTGGAGGCATTTAATGTTCGAGCAAAAACGGCTGATTTTCGACAAAAGAGATAACACCCCCCCATTACGTCATGCTTCAGAAATGTGGAAAATGGTCCGTTTTCAAATGTTTTATTTTTGAACGTCAGTTCACATTTGTAGGTGGATCATCAGTGTTAGAGCTAAAATTAGCATGTTTAAAGTGATTTTCATGCTTCCAGGGGCCCAAAACACAAGATTTATGGAATGGTTAAAAGTGCATGAAAATGGCCAATTTACTCACTCTGAGTTCTCAAAAAGGGTTTCTTCACCCCGGGAAGTTAATTAAATACCATTTGGAGGCATTTAATGTTCGAGCAAAAACGGCTGATTTTCGACAAAAGAGATAACACCCCCCCATTACGTCATGCTTCAGAAATGTGGAAATTGGTCCGTTTTCAAATGTTTTATTTTTGAACGTCAGTTCACATATGTAGGTGGATCATCAGTGTTAGAGCTAAAATTAGCATGTTTAAAGTGATTTTCATGCTTCCAGGGGCTCGGGAAGTTAATTAAATACCATTTGGAGGAATTTAATGTTCGAGCAAAAACGGCTGATTTTCGACAAAAGAGATAACACCCCCCCATTACGTCATGCTTCAGAAATGTGGAAAATGGTCCATTTTCAAATGTTTTATTTTTGAACGTCAGTTCACATTTGTAGGTGGATCATCAGTGTTAGAGCTAAAATTAGCATGTTTAAAGTTATTTTCATGCTTCCAGGGGCCCAAAACACAAGATTTATGGAATGGTTAAAAGTGCATGAAAATGGCCAATTTACTCACTCTGAGTTCTCAAAAAGGGTTTCTTCACCCCGGGAAGTTAATTAAATACCATTTGGAGGCATTTAATGTTCGAGCAAAAACAGCTGATTTTCGACAAAAGAGATAACACCCCCCCATTACGTCATGCTTCAGAAATGTGGAAAATGGTCCGTTTTCAAATGTTTTATTTTTGAACGTCAGTTCACATTTGTAGGTGGATCATCAGTGTTAAAGCTAAAATTAGCATGTTTAAAGTGATTTTCATGCTTCCAGGTGCCCAAAACACAAGATTTATGGAATGGTTAAAAGTGCATGAAAATGGCCAATTTACTCACTCTGAGTACTCAAAAAGGGTTTCTTCACCCCGGGAAGTTAATTAAATACCATTTGGAGGCATTTAATGTTCGAGCAAAAACGGCTGATTTTCGACAAAAGAGATAACACCCCCCCCATTACGTCATGCTTCAGAAATGTGGAAAATGGTCCGTTTTCAAATGTTTTATTTTTGAACGTCAGTTCACATTTGTAGGTGGATCATCAGTGTTAGAGCTAAAATTAGCATGTTTAAAGTGATTTTCATGCTTCCAGGGGCCCAAAACACAAGATTTATGGAATGGTTAAAAGTGCATGAAAATGGCCAATTTACTCACTCTGAGTACTCAAAAAGGGTTTCTTCACCCCGGGAAGTTAATTAAATACCATTTGGAGGCATTTAATGTTCGAGCAAAAACGGCTGATTTTCGACAAAAGAGATAACACCCCCCCATTACGTCATGCTTCAGAAATGTGGAAAATGGTCCGTTTTCAAATGTTTTATTTTTGAACGTCAGTTCACATTTGTAGGTGGATCATCAGTGTTAGAGCTAAAATTAGCATGTTTAAAGTGATTTTCATGCTTCCAGGGGCTCGGGAAGTTAATTAAATACCATTTGGAGGCATTTAATGTTCGAGCAAAAACGGCTGATTTTCGACAAAAGAGATAACACCCCCCCATTACGTCATGCTTCAGAAATGTGGAAAATGGTCCGTTTTCAAATGTTTTATTTTTGAACGTCAGTTCACATTTGTAGGTGGATCATCAGTGTTAGAGCTAAAATTAGCATGTTTAAAGTGATTTTCATGCTTCCAGGGGCTCGGGAAGTGAAATAAATACCATTTGGAGGCATTTAATGTTCGAGCAAAAACGGCTGATTTTCGACAAAAGAGATAACACCCCCCCATTACGTCATGCTTCAGAAATGTGGAAAATGGTCCGTTTTCAAATGTTTTATTTTTGAACGTCAGTTCACATTTGTAGGTGGATCATCAGTGTTAGAGCTAAAATTAGCATGTTTAAAGTGATTTTCATGCTTCCAGGGGCTCGGAAAGTTAATTAAATACCATTTGGAGGCATTTAATGTTCGAGCAAAAACGGCTGATTTTCGACAAAAGAGATAACACCCCCCCCCATTACGTCATGATTCAGAAATGTGGAAAATGGTCCGTTTTCAAATGTTTTATTTTTGAACGTCAGTTCACATTTGTAGGTGGATCATCAGTGTTAGAGCTAAAATTAGCATGTTTAAAGTGATTTTCATGCTTCCAGGGGCTCGGGAAGTTAATTAAATACCATTTGGAGGCATTTAATGTTCGAGCAAAAACGGCTGATTTTCGACAAAAGAGATAACACCCCCCCCATTACGTCATGCTTCAGAAATGTGGAAAATGGTCCGTTTTCAAATGTTTTATTTTTGAACGTCAGTTCACATTTGTAGGTGGATCATCAGTGTTAGAGCTAAAATTAGCATGTTTAAAGTGATTTTCATGCTTCCAGGGGCCCAAAACACAAGATTTATGGAATGGTTAAAAGTGCATGAAAATGGCCAATTTACTCACTCTGAGTACTCAAAAAGGGTTTCTTCACCCCGGGAAGTTAATTAAATACCATTTGGAGGCATTTAATGTTCGATCAAAAACGGCTGATTTTCGACAAAAGAGATAATACCCCCCATTACGTCATGCTTCAGAAATGTGGAAAATGGTCCGTTTTCAAATGTTTTATTTTTGAATGTCAGTTCACATTTGTAGGTGGATCATCAGTGTTAGAGCTAAAATTAGCATGTTTAAAGTGATTTTCATGCTTCCAGGGGCTCGGGAAGTTAATTAAATACCATTTGGAGGCATTTAATGTTCAAGCAAAAACGGCTGATTTTCGACAAAAGAGATAACACCCCCCCATTACGTCATGCTTCAGAAATGTGGAAAATGGTCCGTTTTCAAATGTTTTATTTTTGACCGTCAGTTCACATTTGTAGGTGGATCATCAGTGTTAGAGCTAAAATTAGCATGTTTAAAGTGATTTTCATGCTTCCAGGGGCCCAAAACACAAGATTTATGGAATTGTTAAAAGTGCATGAAAATGGCCAATTTACTCACTCTGAGTACTCAAAAAGGGTTTCTTCACCCCGGGAAGTTAATTAAATACCATTTGGAGGCATTTAATGTTCGAGCAAAAACGGCTGATTTTCGACAAAAGAGATAACACCCCCCCATTACGTCATGCTTCAGAAATGTGGAAAATGGTCCGTTTTCAAATGTTTTATTTTTGAACGTCAGTTCACATTTGTAGGTGGATCATCAGTGTTAGAGCTAAAATTAGCATGTTTAAAGTGATTTTCATGCTTCCAGGGGCCCAAAACACAAGATTTATGGAATGGTTAAAAGTGCATGAAAATGGCCAATTTACTCACTCTGAGTTCTCAAAAAGGGTTTCTTCACCCCGGGAAGTTAATTAAATATCATTTGGAGGCATTTAATGTTCGAGCAAAAACGGCTGATTTTCGACAAAAGAGATAACACCCCCCCATTACGTCATGCTTCAGAAATGTGGAAAATGGTCCGTTTTCAAATGTTTTATTTTTGAACGTCAGTTCACATATGTAGGTGGATCATCAGTGTTAGAGCTAAAATTAGCATGTTTAAAGTGATTTTCATGCTTCCAGGGGCTCAGGAAGGTAATTAAATACCATTTGGAGGCATTTAATGTTCGAGCAAAAACGGCTGATTTTCGACAAAAGAGATAACACCCCCCCATTACGTCATGCTTCAGAAATGTGGAAAATGGTCCATTTTCAAATGTTTTATTTTTGAACGTCAGTTCACATTTGTAGGTGGATCATCAGTGTTAGAGCTAAAATTAGCATGTTTAAAGTGATTTTCATGCTTCCAGGGGCCCAAAACACAAGATTTATGGAATGGTTAAAAGTGCATGAAAATGGCCAATTTACTCACTCTGAGTACTCAAAAAGGGTTTCTTCACCCCGGGAAGTTAATTAAATACCATTTGGAGGCATTTAATGTTCGAGCAAAAACGGCTGATTTTCGACAAAAGAGATAACACCCCCCCATTACGTCATGCTTCAGAAATGTGGAAAATGGTCCGTTTTCAAATGTTTCATTTTTGAACGTCAGTTCACATTTGTAGGTGGATCATCAGTGTTAGAGCTAAAATTAGCATGTTTAAAGTGATTTTCATGCTTCCAGGGGCTCGGGAAGTGAAATAAATACCATTTGGAGGCATTTAATGTTCGAGCAAAAACGGCTGATTTTCGACAAAAGAGATAACACCCCCCCATTACGTCATGCTTCAGAAATGTGGAAAATGGTCCGTTTTCAAATGTTTTATTTTTGAACGTCAGTTCACATTTGTAGGTGGATCATCAGTGTTAGAGCTAAAATTAGCATGTTTAAAGTGATTTTCATGCTTCCAGGGGCCCAAAACACAAGATTTATGGAATGGTTAAAAGTGCATGAAAATGGCCAATTTACTCACTCTGAGTACTCAAAAAGGGTTTCTTCACCCCGGGAAGTTAATTAAATACCATTTGGAGTTATTTAATGTTCGAGCAAAAACGGCTGATTTTTGCCAAAAGAGATAACACCCCCCCCATTACGTCATGCTTCAGAAATGTGGAAAATGGTCCGTTTTCAAATGTTTTATTTTTGAACGTCAGTTCACATTTGTAGGTGGATCATCAGTGTTAGAGCTAAAATTAGCATGTTTAAAGTGATTTTCATGCTTCCAGGGGCTCGGGAAGTTAATTAAATACCATTTGGAGGCATTTAATGTTCGAGCAAAAACGGCTGATTTTCGACAAAAGAGATAACACCCCCCCATTACGTCATGCTTCAGAAATGTGGAAAATGGTCCGTTTTCAAATGTTTTATTTTTGAACGTCAGTTCACATTTGTAGGTGGATCATCAGTGTTAGAGCTAAAATTAGCATGTTTAAAGTGATTTTCATGCTTCCAGGGGCTCGGGAAGTTAATGAAATACCATTTGGAGGCATTTAATGTTCGAGCAAAAACGGCTGATTTTCGACAAAAGAGATAACACCCCCCATTACGTCATGCTTCAGAAATGTGGAAAATGGTCCGTTTTCAAATGTTTTATTTTTGAACGTCAGTTCACATTTGTAGGTGGATCATCAGTGTTAGAGCTAAAATTAGCATGTTTAAAGTGATTTTCATGCTTCCAGGGGCTCGGGAAGTTAATTAAATACCATTTGGAGGCATTTAATGTTCGAGCAAAAACGGCTGATTTTCGACAAAAGAGATAACACCCCCCCATTACGTCATGCTTCAGAAATGTGGAAAATGGTCCGTTTTCAAATGTTTTATTTTTGACCGTCAGTTCACATTTGTAGGTGGATCATCAGTGTTAGAGCTAAAATTAGCATGTTTAAAGTGATTTTCATGCTTCCAGGGGCCCAAAACACAAGATTTATGGAATGGTTAAAAGTGCATGAAAATGGCCCATTTACTCACTCTGAGTACTCAAAAAGGGTTTCTTCACCCCGGGAAGTTAATTAAATACCATTTGGAGGCATTTAATGTTCGAGCAAAAACGGCTGATTTTCGACAAAAGAGATAACACCCCCCCATTACGTCATGCTTCAGAAATGTGGAAAATGGTCCGTTTTCAAATGTTTTATTTTTGAACGTCAGTTCACATTTGTAGGTGGATCATCAGTGTTAGAGCTAAAATTAGCATGTTTAAAGTGATTTTCATGCTTCCAGGGGCCCAAAACACAAGATTTATGGAATGGTTAAAAGTGCATGAAAATGGCCAATTTACTCACTCTGAGTACTCAAAAAGGGTTTCTTCACCCCGGGAAGTTAATTAAATACCATTTGGAGGCATTTAATGTTCGAGCAAAAACGGCTGATTTTCGACAAAAGAGATAACACCCCCCCATTACGTCATGCTTCAGAAATGTGGAAAATGGTCCGTTTTCAAATGTTTTATTTTTGAACGTCAGTTCACATTTGTAGGTGGATCATCAGTGTTAGAGCTAAAATTAGCATGTTTAAAGTGATTTTCATGCTTCCAGGGGCCCAAAACACAAGATTTATGGAATGGTTAAAAGTGCATGAAAATGGCCAATTTACTCACTCTGAGTTCTCAAAAAGGGTTTCTTCACCCCGGGAAGTTAATTAAATACCATTTGGAGGCATTTAATGTTCGAGCAAAAACGGCTGATTTTCGACAAAAGAGATAACACCCCCCCATTACGTCATGCTTCAGAAATGTGGAAATTGGTCCGTTTTCAAATGTTTTATTTTTGAACGTCAGTTCACATATGTAGGTGGATCATCAGTGTTAGAGCTAAAATTAGCATGTTTAAAGTGATTTTCATGCTTCCAGGGGCTCGGGAAGTTAATTAAATACCATTTGGAGGCATTTAATGTTCGAGCAAAAACGGCTGATTTTCGACAAAAGAGATAACACCCCCCCATTACGTCATGCTTCAGAAATGTGGAAAATGGTCCATTTTCAAATGTTTTATTTTTGAACGTCAGTTAACATTTGTAGGTGGATCATCAGTGTTAGAGCTAAAATTAGCATGTTTAAAGTGATTTTCATGCTTCCAGGGGCCCAAAACACAAGATTTATGGAATGGTTAAAAGTGCATGAAAATGGCCAATTTACTCACTCTGAGTTCTCAAAAAGGGTTTCTTCACCCCGGGAAGTTAATTAAATACCATTTGGAGGCATTTAATGTTCGAGCAAAAACAGCTGATTTTCGACAAAAGAGATAACACCCCCCCATTACGTCATGCTTCAGAAATGTGGAAAATGGTCCGTTTTCAAATGTTTTATTTTTGAACGTCAGTTCACATTTGTAGGTGGATCATCAGTGTTAAAGCTAAAATTAGCATGTTTAAAGTGATTTTCATGCTTCCAGGTGCCCAAAACACAAGATTTATGGAATGGTTAAAAGTGCATGAAAATGGCCAATTTACTCACTCTGAGTACTCAAAAAGGGTTTCTTCACCCCGGGAAGTTAATTAAATACCATTTGGAGGCATTTAATGTTCGAGCAAAAACGGCTGATTTTCGACAAAAGAGATAACACCCCCCCATTACGTCATGCTTCAGAAATGTGGAAAATGGTCCGTTTTCAAATGTTTTATTTTTGAACGTCAGTTCACATTTGTAGGTGGATCATCAGTGTTAGAGCTAAAATTAGCATGTTTAAAGTGATTTTCATGCTTCCAGGGGCCCAAAACACAAGATTTATGGAATGGTTAAAAGTGCATGAAAATGGCCAATTTACTCACTCTGAGTACTCAAAAAGGGTTTCTTCACCCCGGGAAGTTAATTAAATACCATTTGGAGGCATTTAATGTTCGAGCAAAAACGGCTGATTTTCGACAAAAGAGATAACACCCCCCCATTACGTCATGCTTCAGAAATGTGGAAAATGGTCCGTTTTCAAATGTTTTATTTTTGAACGTCAGTTCACATTTGTAGGTGGATCATCAGTGTTAGAGCTAAAATTAGCATGTTTAAAGTGATTGTCATGCTTCCAGGGGCTCGGGAAGTTAATTAAATACCATTTGGAGGCATTTAATGTTCGAGCAAAAACGGCTGATTTTCGACAAAAGAGATAACACCCCCCCATTACGTCATGCTTCAGAAATGTGGAAAATGGTCCGTTTTCAAATGTTTTATTTTTGAACGTCAGTTCACATTTGTAGGTGGATCATCAGTGTTAGAGCTAAAATTAGCATGTTTAAAGTGATTTTCATGCTTCCAGGGGCTCGGGAAGTGAAATAAATACCATTTGGAGGCATTTAATGTTCGAGCAAAAACGGCTGATTTTCGACAAAAGAGATAACACCCCCCCATTACGTCATGCTTCAGAAATGTGGAAAATGGTCCGTTTTCAAATGTTTTATTTTTGAACGTCAGTTCACATTTGTAGGTGGATCATCAGTGTTAGAGCTAAAATTAGCATGTTTAAAGTGATTTTCATGCTTCCAGGGGCTCGGAAAGTTAATTAAATACCATTTGGAGGCATTTAATGTTCGAGCAAAAACGGCTGATTTTCGACAAAAGAGATAACACCCCCCCATTACGTCATGATTCAGAAATGTGGAAAATGGTCCGTTTTCAAATGTTTTATTTTTGAACGTCAGTTCACATTTGTAGGTGGATCATCAGTGTTAGAGCTAAAATTAGCATGTTTAAAGTGATTTTCATGCTTCCAGGGGCTCGGGAAGTTAATTAAATACCATTTGGAGGCATTTAATGTTCGAGCAAAAACGGCTGATTTTCGACAAAAGAGATAACACCCCCCCCATTACGTCATGCTTCAGAAATGTGGAAAATGGTCCGTTTTCAAATGTTTTATTTTTGAACGTCAGTTCACATTTGTAGGTGGATCATCAGTGTTAGAGCTAAAATTAGCATGTTTAAAGTGATTTTCATGCTTCCAGGGGCCCAAAACACAAGATTTATGGAATGGTTAAAAGTGCATGAAAATGGCCAATTTACTCACTCTGAGTACTCAAAAAGGGTTTCTTCACCCCGGGAAGTTAATTAAATACCATTTGGAGGCATTTAATGTTCGATCAAAAACGGCTGATTTTCGACAAAAGAGATAATACCCCCCATTACGTCATGCTTCAGAAATGTGGAAAATGGTCCGTTTTCAAATATTTTATTTTTGAATGTCAGTTCACATTTGTAGGTGGATCATCAGTGTTAGAGCTAAAATTAGCATGTTTAAAGTGATTTTCATGCTTCCAGGGGCTCGGGAAGTTAATTAAATACCATTTGGAGGCATTTAATGTTCAAGCAAAAACGGCTGATTTTCGACAAAAGAGATAACACCCCCCCATTACGTCATGCTTCAGAAATGTGGAAAATGGTCCGTTTTCAAATGTTTTATTTTTGAACGTCAGTTCACATTTGTAGGTGGATCATCAGTGTTAGAGCTAAAATTAGCATGTTTAAAGTGATTTTCATGCTTCCAGGGGCCCAAAACACAAGATTTATGGAATTGTTAAAAGTGCATGAAAATGGCCAATTTACTCACTCTGAGTACTCAAAAAGGGTTTCTTCACCCCGGGAAGTTAATTAAATACCATTTGGAGGCATTTAATGTTCGAGCAAAAACGGCTGATTTTCGACAAAAGAGATAACACCCCCCCATTACGTCATGCTTCAGAAATGTGGAAAATGGTCCGTTTTCAAATGTTTTATTTTTGAACGTCAGTTCACATTTGTAGGTGGATCATCAGTGTTAGAGCTAAAATTAGCATGTTTAAAGTGATTTTCATGCTTCCAGGGGCCCAAAACACAAGATTTATGGAATGGTTAAAAGTGCATGAAAATGGCCAATTTACTCACTCTGAGTTCTCAAAAAGGGTTTCTTCACCCCGGGAAGTTAATTAAATACCATTTGGAGGCATTTAATGTTCGAGCAAAAACGGCTGATTTTCGACAAAAGAGATAACACCCCCCCATTACGTCATGCTTCAGAAATGTGGAAAATGGTCCGTTTTCAAATGTTTTATTTTTGAACGTCAGTTCACATATGTAGGTGGATCATCAGTGTTAGAGCTAAAATTAGCATGTTTAAAGTGATTTTCATGCTTCCAGGGGCTCAGGAAGGTAATTAAATACCATTTGGAGGCATTTAATGTTCGAGCAAAAACGGCTGATTTTCGACAAAAGAGATAACACCCCCCCATTACGTCATGCTTCAGAAATGTGGAAAATGGTCCATTTTCAAATGTTTTATTTTTGAACGTCAGTTCACATTTGTAGGTGGATCATCAGTGTTAGAGCTAAAATTAGCATGTTTAAAGTGATTTTCATGCTTCCAGGGGCCCAAAACACAAGATTTATGGAATGGTTAAAAGTGCATGAAAATGGCCAATTTACTCACTATGAGTACTCAAAAAGGGTTTCTTCACCCCGGGAAGTTAATTAAATACCATTTGGAGGCATTTAATGTTCGAGCAAAAACGGCTGATTTTAGACAAAAGAGATAACACCCCCCCATTACGTCATGCTTCAGAAATGTGGAAAATGGTCCGTTTTCAAATGTTTTATTTTTGAACGTCAGTTCACATTTGTAGGTGGATCATCAGTGTTAGAGCTAAAATTAGCATGTTTAAAGTGATTTTCATGCTTCCAGGGGCTCGGGAAGTTAATTAAATACCATTTGGAGGCATTTAATGTTCGAGCAAAAACGGCTGATTTTCGACAAAAGAGATAACACCCCCCCATTACGTCATGCTTCAGAAATGTGGAAAATGGTCCGTTTTCAAATGTTTTATTTTTGAACGTCAGTTCACAATTGTAGGTGGATCATCAGTGTTAGAGCTAAAATTAGCATGTTTAAAGTGATTTTCATGCTTCCAGGGGCTCGGGAAGTTAATTAAATACCATTTGGAGGCATTTAATGTTCGAGCAAAAACGGCTGATTTTCGACAAAAGAGATAACACCCCCCCATTACGTCATGCTTCAGAAATGTGGAAAATGGTCCGTTTTCAAATGTTTTATTTTTGACCGTCAGTTCACATTTGTAGGTGGATCATCAGTGTTAGAGCTAAAATTAGCATGTTTAAAGTGATTTTCATGCTTCCAGGGGCCCAAAACACAAGATTTATGGAATGGTTAAAAGTGCATGAAAATGGCCAATTTACTCACTCTGAGTACTCAAAAAGGGTTTCTTCACCCCGGGAAGTTAATTAAATACCATTTGGAGGCATTTAATGTTCGAGCAAAACCGGCTGATTTTCGACAAAAGAGATAACCCCCTTCATTACGTCATGCTTCAGAAATGTGGAAAATGGTCCGTTTTCAAATTTTTTATTTTTGAACGTCAGTTCACATTTGTAGGTGGATCATCAGTGTTAGAGCTAAAATTAGCATGTTTAAAGTGATTTTCATGCTTCCAGGGGCTCGGGAAGTTAATTAAATACCATTTGAAGGCATTTAATGTTCGAGAAAAAACGGCTGATTTTCGACAAAAGAGATAACACCCCCCCATTACGTCATGCTTCAGAAATGTGGAAAATGGTCCGTTTTCAAATGTTTTATTTTTGAACGTCAGTTCACATTTGTAGGTGGATCATCAGTGTTAGAGCTAAAATTAGCATGTTTAAAGTGATTTTCATGCTTCCAGGGGCCCAAAACACAAGATTTATGGAATGGTTAAAAGTGCATGAAAATGGCCAATTTACTCACTCTGAGTACTCAAAAAGGGTTTCTTCACCCGGGGAAGTTAATTAAATACCATTTGGAGGCATTTAATGTTCGATCAAAAACGGCTGATTTTCGACAAAAGAGATAACACCCCCCATTACGTCATGCTTCAGAAATGTGGGAAATGGTCCGTTTTCAAATGTTTTATTTTTGAACGTCAGTTCACATTTGTAGGTGGATCATCAGTGTTAGAGCTAAAATTAGCATGTTTAAAGTGATTTTCATGCTTCCAGGGGCTCGGGAAGTTAATTAAATACCATTTGGAGGCATTTAATGTTCGAGCAAAAACGGCTGATTTTCGACAAAAGAGATAACACCCCCCCATTACGTCATGCTTCAAAAATGTGGAAAATGGTCCGTTTTCAAATGTTTTATTTTTGACCGTCAGTTCACATTTGTAGGTGGATCATCAGTGTTAGAGCTAAAATTAGCATGTTTAAAGTGATTTTCATGCTTCCAGGGGCCCAAAACACAAGATTTATGGAATGGTTAAAAGTGCATGAAAATGGCCAATTTACTCACTCTGAGTACTCAAAAAGTGTTTCTTCACCCCGGGAAGTTAATTAAATACCATTTGGAGGCATTTAATGTTCGAGCAAAAACGGCTGATTTTCGACAAAAGAGATAACACCCCCCCCATTACGTCATGCTTCAGAAATGTGGAAAATGGTCCGTTTTCAAATGTTTTATTTTTGAACGTCAGTTCACATTTGTAGGTGGATCATCAGTGTTAGAGCTAAAATGAGCATGTTTAAAGTGATTTTCATGCTTCCAGGGGCCCAAAACACAAGATTTATGGAATGGTTAAAAGTGCATGAAAATGGCCAATTTACTCACTCTGAGTACTCAAAAAGGGTTTCTTCACCCCGGGAAGTTAATTAAATACCATTTGGAGGAATTTAATGTTCGAGCAAAAACGGCTGATTTTCGACAAAAGAGATAACACCCCCCCATTACGTCATGCTTCAGAAATGTGGAAAATGGTCCGTTTTCAAATGTTTTATTTTTGAACGTCAGTTCACATTTGTAGGTGGATCATCAGTGTTAGAGCTAAAATTAGCATGTTTAAAGTGATTTTCATGCTTCCAGGGGCTCGGGAAGTTAATTAAATACCATTTGGAGGCATTTAATGTTCGAGCAAAAACGGCTGATTTTCGACAAAAGAGATAACACCCCCCGATTACGTCATGCTTCAGAAATGTGGAAAATGGTCCGTTTTCAAATGTTTTATTTTTGAACGTCAGTTCACATTTGTAGGTGGATCATCAGTGTTAGAGCTAAAATTAGCATGTTTAAAGTGATTTTCATGCTTCCAGGGGCTCGGGAAGTTAATTAAATACCATTTGGAGGCATTTAATGTTCGAGCAAAAACGGCTGATTTTCGACAAAAGAGATAACACCCCCCATTACGTCATGCTTCAGAAATGTGGAAAATGGTCCGTTTTCAAATGTTTTATTTTTGACCGTCAGTTCACATTTGTAGGTGGATCATCAGTGTTAGAGCTAAAATTAGCATGTTTAAAGTGATTTTCATGCTTCCAGGGGCCCAAAACACAAGATTTAAGGAATGGTTAAAAGTGCATGAAAATGGCCAATTTACTCACTCTGAGTACTCAAAAAGGGTTTCTTCACCCCGGGAAGTTAATTAAATACCATTTGGAGGAATTTAATGTTCGAGCAAAAACGGCTGATTTTCGACAAAAGAGATAACACCCCCCCATTACGTCATGCTTCAGAAATGTGGAAAATGGTCTGTTTTCAAATGTTTTATTTTTGAACGTCAGTTCACATTTGTAGGTGGATCATCAGTGTTAGAGCTAAAATTAGCATGTTTAAAGTGATTTTCATGCTTCCAGGGGCCCAAAACACAAGATTTATGGAATGGTTAAAAGTGCATGAAAATGGCCAATTTCCTCACTCTGAGTACTCAAAAAGGGTTTCTTCACCCCGGGAAGTTAATTAAATACCATTTGGAGGCATTTAATGTTCGAGCAAAAACTGCTGATTTTCGACAAAAGAGATAACACCCTTCATTACGTCATGCTTCAGAAATGTGGAAAATGGTCCGTTTTCAAATGTTTTATTTTTGAACGTCAGTTCACATTTGTAGGTGGATCATCAGTGTTAGAGCTAAAATTAGCATGTTTAAAGTGATTTTCATGCTTCCAGGGGCTCGGGAAGTTAATTAAATACCATTTGGAGGCATTTAATGTTCGAGAAAAAACGGCTGATTTTCGACAAAAGAGATAACACCCCCCCATTACGTCATGCTTCAGAAATGTGGAAAATGGTCCGTTTTCAAATGTTTTATTTTTGAACGTCAGTTCACATTTGTAGGTGGATCATCAGTGTTAGAGCTAAAATTAGCATGTTTAAGTGATTTTCATGCTTACAGGGGCCCAAAACACAAGATTTATGGAATGGTTAAAAGTGCATGAAAATGGCCAATTTACTCACTCTGAGTACTCAAAAAGGGTTTCTTCACCCCGGGAAGCTAATTTAATACCATTTGGAGGCATTTAATGTTCGATCAAAAACGGCTGATTTTCTACAAAAGAGATAACACCCCCCCATTACGTCATGCTTCAGAAATGTGGAAAATGGTCCGTTTTCAAATGTTTTATTTTTGAACGTCAGTTCACATATGTAGGTGGATCATCAGTGTTAGAGCTAAAATTAGCATGTTTAAAGTGATTTTCATGCTTCCAGGGGCTCAGGAAGGTAATTAAATACCATTTGGAGGCATTTAATGTTCGAGCAAAAACGGCTGATTTTCGACAAAAGAGATAACACCCCCCCATTACGTCATGCTTCAGAAATGTGGAAAATGGTCCGTTTTCAAATGTTTTATTTTTGAACGTCAGTTCACATTTGTAGGTGGATCATCAGTGTTAGAGCTAAAATTAGCATGTTTAAAGTGATTTTCATGCTTCCAGGGGCTCGGGAAGTTAATGAAATACCATTTGGAGGCATTTAATGTTCGAGCAAAAACGGCTGATTTTCGACAAAAGAGATAACACCCCCCCATTACGTCATGCTTCAGAAATGTGGAAAATGGTCCGTTTTCAAATGTTTTATTTTTGAACGTCAGTTCACATTTGTAGGTGGATCATCAGTGTTAGAGCTAAAATTAGCATGTTTAAAGTGATTTTCATGCTTCCAGGGGCTCGGGAAGTTAATGAAATACCATTTGGAGGCATTTAATGTTCGAGCAAAAACGGCTGATTTTCGACAAAAGAGATAACACCCCCCCATTACGTCATGCTTCAGAAATGTGGAAAATGGTCCGTTTTCAAATGTTTTATTTTTGAACGTCAGTTCACATTTGTAGGTGGATCATCAGTGTTAGAGCTAAAATTAGCATGTTTAAAGTGATTTTCATGCTTCCAGGGGCTCGGGAAGTTAATTAAATACCATTTGGAGGCATTTAATGTTCGAGCAAAAACGGCTGATTTTCGACAAAAGAGATAACACCCCCCCATTACGTCATGCTTCAGAAATGTGGAAAATGGTCCGTTTTCAAATGTTTTATTTTTGACCGTCAGTTCACATTTGTAGGTGGATCATCAGTGTTAGAGCTAAAATTAGCATGTTTAAAGTGATTTTCATGCTTCCAGGGGCCCAAAACACAAGATTTATGGAATGGTTAAAAGTGCATGAAAATGGCCAATTTACTCACTCTGAGTACTCAAAAAGGGTTTCTTCACCCCGGGAAGTTAATTAAATACCATTTGGAGGCATTTAATGTTCGAGCAAAAACGGCTGATTTTCGACAAAAGAGATAACACCCCCCCATTACGTCATGCTTCAGAAATGTGGAAAATGGTCCGTTTTCAAATGTTTTATTTTTGAACGTCAGTTCACATTTGTAGGTGGATCATCAGTGTTAGAGCTAAAATTAGCATGTTTAAAGTGATTTTCATGCTTCCAGGGGCCCAAAACACAAGATTTATGGAATGGTTAAAAGTGCATGAAAATGGCCAATTTACTCACTCTGAGTTCTCAAAAAGGGTTTCTTCACCCCGGGAAGTTAATTAAATACCATTTGGAGGCATTTAATGTTCGAGCAAAAACGGCTGATTTTCGACAAAAGAGATAACACCCCCCCATTACGTCATGCTTCAGAAATGTGGAAATTGATCCGTTTTCAAATGTTTTATTTTTGAACGTCAGTTCACATATGTAGGTGGATCATCAGTGTTAGAGCTAAAATTAGCATGTTTAAAGTGATTTTCATGCTTCCAGGGGCTCGGGAAGTTAATTAAATACCATTTGGAGGCATTTAATGTTCGAGCAAAAACGGCTGATTTTCGACAAAAGAGATAACACCCCCCCATTACGTCATGCTTCAGAAATGTGGAAAATGGTCCTTTTTCAAATGTTTTATTTTTGAACGTCAGTTCACATTTGTAGGTGGATCATCAGTGTTAGAGCTAAAATTAGCATGTTTAAAGTGATTTTCATGCTTCCAGGGGCCCAAAACACAAGATTTATGGAATGGTTAAAAGTGCATGAAAATGGCCAATTCACTCACTCTGAGTACTCATAAAGGGTTTCTTCACCCCGGGAAGTTAATTAAATACCATTTGGAGGCATTTAATGTTCGAGCAAAAACGGCTGATTTTCGACAAAAGAGATAACACCCCCCCATTACGTCATGCTTCAGAAATGTGGAAAATGGTCCGTTTTCAAATGTTTTATTTTTGAATGTCAGTTCACATTTGTAGGTGGATCATCAGTGTTAGAGCTAAAATTAGCATGTTTAAAGTGATTTTCATGCTTCCAGGGGCCCAAAACACAAGATTTATGGAATGGTTAAAAGTGCATGAAAATGGCCAATTTACTCACTCTGAGTTCTCAAAAAGGGTTTCTTCACCCCGGGAAGTTAATTAAATACCATTTGGAGGCATTTAATGTTCGAGCAAAAACGGCTGATTTTCGACAAAAGAGATAACACCCCCCCATTACGTCATGCTTCAGAAATGTGGAAAATGGTCCGTTTTCAAATGTTTTATTTTTGAACGTCAGTTCACATATGTAGGTGGATCATCAGTGTTAGAGCTAAAATTAGCATGTTTAAAGTGATTTTCATGCTTCCAGGGGCTCAGGAAGTTAATTAAATACCATTTGGAGGCATTTAATGTTCGAGCAAAAACGGCTGATTTTCGACAAAAGAGATAACACCCCCCCATTACGTCATGCTTCAGAAATGTGGAAAATGGTCCATTTTCAAATGTTTTATTTTTGAACGTCAGTTCACATTTGTAGGTGGATCATCAGTGTTAGAGCTAAAATTAGCATGTTTAAAGTGATTTTCATGCTTCCAGGGGCCCAAAACACAAGATTTATGGAATGGTTAAAAGTGCATGAAAATGGCCAATTTACTCACTCTGAGTACTCAAAAAGGGTTTCTTCACCCCGGGAAGTTAATTAAATACCATTTGGAGGCATTTAATGTTCGATCAAAAACGGCTGATTTTCGACAAAAGAGATAACACCCCCCATTACGTCATGCTTCAGAAATGTGGAAAATGGTCCGTTTTCAAATGTTTTATTTTTGAACGTCAGTTCACATTTGTAGGTGGATCATCAGTGTTAGAGCTAAAATTAGCATGTTTAAAGTGATTTTCATGCTTCCAGGGGCTCGGGAAGTTAATTAAATACCATTTGGAGGCATTTAATGTTCGAGCAAAAACGGCTGATTTTCGACAAAAGAGATAACACCCCCCCATTACGTCATGCTTCAGAAATGTGGAAAATGGTCCGTTTTCAAATGTTTTATTTTTGAACGTCAGTTCACATTTGTAGGTGGATCATCAGTGTTAGAGCTAAAATTAGCATGTTTAAAGTGATTTTCATGCTTCCAGGGGCTCGGGAAGTGAAATAAATACCATTTGGAGGCATTTAATGTTCGAGCAAAAACGGCTGATTTTCGACAAAAGAGATAACACCCCCCCATTACGTCATGCTTCAGAAATGTGGAAATTGATCCGTTTTCAAATGTTTTATTTTTGAACGTCAGTTCACATATGTAGGTGGATCATCAGTGTTAGAGCTAAAATTAGCATGTTTAAAGTGATTTTCATGCTTCCAGGGGCTCGGGAAGTTAATTAAATACCATTTGGAGGCATTTAATGTTCGAGCAAAAACGGCTGATTTTCGACAAAAGAGATAACACCCCCCCATTACGTCATGCTTCAGAAATGTGGAAAATGGTCCATTTTCAAATGTTTTATTTTTGAACGTCAGTTCACATTTGTAGGTGGATCATCAGTGTTAGAGCTAAAATTAGCATGTTTAAAGTGATTTTCATGCTTCCAGGGGCCCAAAACACAAGATTTATGGAATGGTTAAAAGTGCATGAAAATGGCCAATTTACTCACTCTGAGTTCTCAAAAAGGGTTTCTTCACCCCGGGAAGTTAATTAAATACCATTTGGAGGCATTTAATGTTCGAGCAAAAACGGCTGATTTTCGACAAAAGAGATAACACCCCCCCATTACGTCATGCTTCAGAAATGTGGAAAATGGTCCGTTTTCAAATGTTTTATTTTTGAACGTCAGTTCACATTTGTAGGTGGATCATCAGTGTTAGAGCTAAAATTAGCATGTTTAAAGTGATTTTCATGCTTCCAGGGGCCCAAAACACAAGATTTATGGAATGGTTAAAAGTGCATGAAAATGGCCAATTTACTCACTCTGAGTACTCAAAAAGGGTTTCTTCACCCCGGGAAGTTAATTAAATACCATTTGGAGGCATTTAATGTTCGAGCAAAAACGGCTGATTTTCGACAAAAGAGATAACACCCCCCATTACGTCATGCTTCAGAAATGTGGAAAATGGTCCGTTTTCAAATGTTTTATTTTTGAACGTCAGTTCACATTTGTAGGTGGATCATCAGTGTTAGAGCTAAAATTAGCATGTTTAAAGTGATTTTCATGCTTCCAGGGGCTCGGGAAGTTAATTAAATACCATTTGGAGGCATTTAATGTTCGAGCAAAAACGGCTGATTTTCGACAAAAGAGATAACACCCCCCCATTACGTCATGCTTCAGAAATGTGGAAAATGGTCCGTTTTCAAATGTTTTATTTTTGAACGTCAGTTCACATTTGTAGGTGGATCATCAGTGTTAGAGCTAAAATTAGCATGTTTAAAGTGATTTTCATGCTTCCAGGGGCTCGGGAAGTGAAATAAATACCATTTGGAGGCATTTAATGTTCGAGCAAAAACGGCTGATTTTCGACAAAAGAGATAACACCCCCCCATTACGTCATGCTTCAGAAATGTGGAAAATGGTCCGTTTTCAAATGTTTTATTTTTGAACGTCAGTTCACATTTGTAGGTGGATCATCAGTGTTAGAGCTAAAATTAGCATGTTTAAAGTGATTTTCATGCTTCCAGGGTCTCGGAAAGTTAATTAAATACCATTTGGAGGCATTTAATGTTCGAGCAAAAACGGCTGATTTTCGACAAAAGAGATAACACCCCCCCATTACGTCATGATTCAGAAATGTGGAAAATGGTCCGTTTTCAAATGTTTTATTTTTGAACGTCAGTTCACATTTGTAGGTGGATCATCAGTGTTAGAGCTAAAATTAGCATGTTTAAAGTGATTTTCATGCTTCCAGGGGCTCGGGAAGTTAATTAAATACCATTTGGAGGCATTTAATGTTCGAGCAAAAACGGCTGATTTTCGACAAAAGAGATAACACCCCCCCCATTACGTCATGCTTCAGAAATGTGGAAAATGGTCCGTTTTCAAATGTTTTATTTTTGAACGTCAGTTCACATTTGTAGGTGGATCATCAGTGTTAGAGCTAAAATTAGCATGTTTAAAGTGATTTTCATGCTTCCAGGGGCCCAAAACACAAGATTTATGGAATGGTTAAAAGTGCATGAAAATGGCCAATTTACTCACTCTGAGTACTCAAAAGGGGTTTCTTCACCCCGGGAAGTTAATTAAATACCATTTGGAGGCATTTAATGTTCGATCAAAAACGGCTGATTTTCGACAAAAGAGATAATACCCCCCATTACGTCATGCTTCAGAAATGTGGAAAATGGTCCGTTTTCAAATGTTTTATTTTTGAATGTCAGTTCACATTTGTAGGTGGATCATCAGTGTTAGAGCTAAAATTAGCATGTTTAAAGTGATTTTCATACTTCCAGGGGCTCGGGAAGTTAATTAAATACCATTTGGAGGCATTTAATGTTCAAGCAAAAACGGCTGATTTTCGACAAAAGAGATAACACCCCCCCATTACGTCATGCTTCAGAAATGTGGAAAATGGTCCGTTTTCAAATGTTTTATTTTTGACCGTCAGTTCACATTTGTAGGTGGATCATCAGTGTTAGAGCTAAAATTAGCATGTTTAAAGTGATTTTCATGCTTCCAGGGGCCCAAAACACAAGATTTATGGAATTGTTAAAAGTGCATGAAAATGGCCAATTTACTCACTCTGAGTACTCAAAAAGGGTTTCTTCACCCCGGGAAGTTAATTAAATACCATTTGGAGGCATTTAATGTTCGAGCAAAAACGGCTGATTTTCGACAAAAGAGATAACACCCCCCCATTACGTCATGCTTCAGAAATGTGGAAAATGGTCCGTTTTCAAATGTTTTATTTTTGAACGTCAGTTCACATTTGTAGGTGGATCATCAGTGTTAGAGCTAAAATTAGCATGTTTAAAGTGATTTTCATGCTTCCAGGGGCCCAAAACACAAGATTTATGGAATGGTTAAAAGTGCATGAAAATGGCCAATTTACTCACTCTGAGTACTCAAAAAGGGTTTCTTCACCCCGGGAAGTTAATTAAATACCATTTGGAGGCATTTAATGTTCGAGCAAAAACGGCTGATTTTAGACAAAAGAGATAACACCCCCCCATTACGTCATGCTTCAGAAATGTGGAAAATGGTCCGTTTTCAAATGTTTTATTTTTGAACGTCAGTTCACATTTGTAGGTGGATCATCAGTGTTAGAGCTAAAATTAGCATGTTTAAAGTGATTTTCATGCTTCCAGGGGCTCGGGAAGTTAATTAAATACCATTTGGAGGCATTTAATGTTCGAGCAAAAACGGCTGATTTTCGACAAAAGAGATAACACCCCCCCATTACGTCATGCTTCAGAAATGTGGAAAATGGTCCGTTTTCAAATGTTTTATTTTTGAACGTCAGTTCACAATTGTAGGTGGATCATCAGTGTTAGAGCTAAAATTAGCATGTTTAAAGTGATTTTCATGCTTCCAGGGGCTCGGGAAGTTAATTAAATACCATTTGGAGGCATTTAATGTTCGAGCAAAAACGGCTGATTTTCGACAAAAGAGATAACACCCCCCCATTACGTCATGCTTCAGAAATGTGGAAAATGGTCCGTTTCAAATGTTTTATTTTTGACCGTCAGTTCACATTTGTAGGTGGATCATCAGTGTTAGAGCTAAAATTAGCATGTTTAAAGTGATTTTCATGCTTTCAGGGGCCCAAAACACAAGATTTATGAATGGTTAAAAGTGCATGAAAATGGCCAATTTACTCACTCTGAGTACTCAAAAAGTGTTTCTTCACCCCGGGAAGTTAATTAAATACCATTTGGAGGCATTTAATGTTCGAGCAAAAACGGCTGATTTTCGACAAAAGAGATAACACCCCCCCCATTACGTCATGCTTCAGAAATGTGGAAAATGGTCCGTTTTCAAATGTTTTATTTTTGAACGTCAGTTCACATTTGTAGGTGGATCATCAGTGTTAGAGCTAAAATGAGCATGTTTAAAGTGATTTTCATGCTTCCAGTGGCCCAAAACACAAGATTTATGGAATGGTTAAAAGTGCATGAAAATGGCCAATGTACTCACTCTGAGTACTCAAAAAGGGTTTCTTCACCCCGGGAAGTTAATTAAATACCATTTGGAGGCATTTAATGTTCGAGCAAAAACGGCTGATTTTCGACAAAAGAGATAACACCCCCCCATTACGTCATGCTTCAGAAATGTGGAAAATGGTCCGTTTTCAAATGTTTTATTTTTGAACGTCAGTTCACATTTGTAGGTGGATCATCAGTGTTAGAGCTAAAATTAGCATGTTTAAAGTGATTTTCATGCTTCCAGGGGCTCGGGAAGTTAATTAAATACCATTTGGAGGCATTTAATGTTCGAGCAAAAACGGCTGATTTTCGACAAAAGAGATAACACCCCCCGATTACGTCATGCTTCAGAAATGTGGAAAATGGTCCGTTTTCAAATGTTTTATTTTTGAACGTCAGTTCACATTTGTAGGTGGATCATCAGTGTTAGAGCTAAAATTAGCATGTTTAAAGTGATTTTCATGCTTCCAGGGGCTCGGGAAGTTAATTAAATACCATTTGGAGGCATTTAATGTTCGAGCAAAAACGGCTGATTTTCGACAAAAGAGATAACACCCCCCATTACGTCATGCTTCAGAAATGTGGAAAATGGTCCGTTTTCAAATGTTTTATTTTTGACCGTCAGTTCACATTTGTAGGTGGATCATCAGTGTTAGAGCTAAAATTAGCATGTTTAAAGTGATTTTCATGCTTCCAGGGGCCCAAAACACAAGATTTAAGGAATGGTTAAAAGTGCATGAAAATGGCCAATTTACTCACTCTGAGTACTCAAAAAGGGTTTCTTCACCCCGGGAAGTTAATTAAATACCATTTGGAGGAATTTAATGTTCGAGCAAAAACGGCTGATTTTCGACAAAAGAGATAACACCCCCCCATTACGTCATGCTTCAGAAATGTGGAAAATGGTCCGTTTTCAAATGTTTTATTTTTGAACGTCAGTTCACATTTGTAGGTGGATCATCAGTGTTAGAGCTAAAATTAGCATGTTTAAAGTGATTTTCATGCTTCCAGGGGCCCAAAACACAAGATTTATGGAATGGTTAAAAGTGCATGAAAATGGCCAATTTCCTCACTCTGAGTACTCAAAAAGGGTTTCTTCACCCCGGGAAGTTAATTAAATACCATTTGGAGGCATTTAATGTTCGAGCAAAAACTGCTGATTTTCGACAAAAGAGATAACACCCTTCATTACGTCATGCTTCAGAAATGTGGAAAATGGTCCGTTTTCAAATGTTTTATTTTTGAACGTCAGTTCACATTTGTAGGTGGATCATCAGTGTTAGAGCTAAAATTAGCATGTTTAAAGTGATTTTCATGCTTCCAGGGGCTCGGGAAGTTAATTAAATACCATTTGGAGGCATTTAATGTTCGAGAAAAAACGGCTGATTTTCGACAAAAGAGATAACACCCCCCCATTACGTCATGCTTCAGAAATGTGGAAAATGGTCC
This sequence comes from Lissotriton vulgaris, assembly GCF_964263255.1. Classification (NCBI taxonomy): domain Eukaryota; kingdom Metazoa; phylum Chordata; class Amphibia; order Caudata; family Salamandridae; genus Lissotriton; species Lissotriton vulgaris. Next base: position 276,844 of record NW_028246241.1, on the reverse strand, counting down.
GTTTTCAAATGTTTTATTTTTGAACGTCAGTTCACATTTGTAGGTGGATCATCAGTGTTAGAGCTAAAATTAGCATGTTTAAGTGATTTTCATGCTTACAGGGGCCCAAAACACAAGATTTATGGAATGGTTAAAAGTGCATGAAAATGGCCAATTTACTCACTCTGAGTACTCAAAAAGGGTGTCTTCACCCCGGGAAGCTAATTTAATACCATTTGGAGGCATTTAATGTTCGATCAAAAACGGCTGATTTTCTACAAAAGAGATAACACCCCCCCATTACGTCATGCTTCAGAAATGTGGAAAATGGTCCGTTTTCAAATGTTTTATTTTTGAACGTCAGTTCACATATGTAGGTGGATCATCAGTGTTAGAGCTAAAATTAGCATGTTTAAAGTGATTTTCATGCTTCCAGGGGCTCAGGAAGGTAATTAAATACCATTTGGAGGCATTTAATGTTCGAGCAAAAACGGCTGATTTTCGACAAAAGAGATAACACCCCCCCATTACGTCATGCTTCAGAAATGTGGAAAATGGTCCATTTTCAAATGTTTTATTTTTGAACTTCAGTTCACATTTGTAGGTGGATCATCAGTGTTAGAGCTAAAATTAGCATGTTTAAAGTGATTTTCATGCTTCCAGGGGCCCAAAACACAAGATTTATGGAATGGTTAAAAGTGCATGAAAATGGCCAATTTACTCACTCTGAGTACTCAAAAAGGGTTTCTTCACCCCGGGAAGTTAATTAAATACCATTTGGAGGCATTTAATGTTCGAGCAAAAACGGCTGATTTTCGACAAAAGAGATAACACCCCCCCCATTACGTCATGCTTCAGAAATGTGGAAAATGGTCCGTTTTCAAATGTTTTATTTTTGAACGTCAGTTCACATTTGTAGGTGGATCATCAGTGTTAGAGCTAAAATTAGCATGTTTAAAGTGATTTTCATGCTTCCAGGGGCTCGGGAAGTTAATTAAATACCATTTGGAGGCATTTAATGTTCGAGCAAAAACGGCTGATTTTCGACAAAAGAGATAACACCCCCCCATTACTTCATGCTTCAGAAATGTGGAAAATGGTCCGTTTTCAAATGTTTTATTTTTGAACGTCAGTTCACATTTGTAGGTGGATCATCAGTGTTAGAGCTAAAATTAGCATGTTTAAAGTGATTTTCATGCTTCCAGGGGCTCGGGAAGTTAATTAAATACCATTTGGAGGCATTTAATGTTCGAGCAAAAACGGCTGATTTTCGACAAAAGAGATAACACCCCCCCATTACGTCATGCTTCAGAAATGTGGAAAATGGTCCGTTTTCAAATGTTTTATTTTTGACCGTCAGTTCACATTTGTAGGTGGATCATCAGTGTTAGAGCTAAAATTAGCATGTTTAAAGTGATTTTCATGCTTCCAGGGGCCCAAAACACAAGATTTATGGAATGGTTAAAAGTGCATGAAAATGGCCAATTTACTCACTCTGAGTACTCAAAAAGGGTTTCTTCACCCCGGGAAGTTAATTAAATACCATTTGGAGGCATTTAATGTTCGAGCAAAACCGGCTGATTTTCGACAAAAGAGATAACACCCTTCATTACGTCATGCTTCAGAAATGTGGAAAATGGTCCGTTTTCAAATTTTTTATTTTTGAACGTCAGTTCACATTTGTAGGTGGATCATCAGTGTTAGAGCTAAAATTAGCATGTTTAAAGTGATTTTCATGCTTCCAGGGGCCCAAAACACAAGATTTATGGAATGGTTAAAAGTGCATGAAAATGGCCAATTTCCTCACTCTGAGTACTCAAAAAGGGTTTCTTCACCCCGGGAAGTTAATTAAATACCATTTGGAGGCATTTAATGTTCGAGCAAAAACTGCTGATTTTCGACAAAAGAGATAACACCCTTCATTACGTCATGCTTCAGAAATGTGGAAAATGGTCCGTTTTCAAATGTTTTATTTTTGAACGTCAGTTCACATTTGTAGGTGGATCATCAGTGTTAGAGCTAAAATTAGCATGTTTAAAGTGATTTTCATGCTTCCACGGGCTCGGGAAGTTAATTAAATACCATTTGGAGGCATTTAATGTTCGAGAAAAAACGGCTGATTTTCGACAAAAGAGATAACACCCCCCCATTACGTCATGCTTCAGAAATGTGGAAAATGGTCCGTTTTCAAATGTTTTATTTTTGAACGTCAGTTCACATTTGTAGGTGGATCATCAGTGTTAGAGCTAAAATTAGCATGTTTAAGTGATTTTCATGCTTACAGGGGCCCAAAACACAAGATTTATGGAATGGTTAAAAGTGCATGAAAATGGCCAATTTACTCACTCTGAGTACTCAAAAAGGGTGTCTTCACCCCGGGAAGCTAATTTAATACCATTTGGAGGCATTTAATGTTCGATCAAAAACGGCTGATTTTCTACAAAAGAGATAACACCCCCCCATTACGTCATGCTTCAGAAATGTGGAAAATGGTCCGTTTTCAAATGTTTTATTTTTGAACGTCAGTTCACATATGTAGGTGGATCATCAGTGTTAGAGCTAAAATTAGCATGTTTAAAGTGATTTTCATGCTTCCAGGGGCTCAGGAAGGTAATTAAATACCATTTGGAGGCATTTAATGTTCGAGCAAAAACGGCTGATTTTCGACAAAAGAGATAACACCCCCCCATTACGTCATGCTTCAGAAATGTGGAAAATGGTCCATTTTCAAATGTTTTATTTTTGAACGTCAGTTCACATTTGTAGGTGGATCATCAGTGTTAGAGCTAAAATTAGCATGTTTAAAGTGATTTTCATGCTTCCAGGGGCCCAAAACACAAGATTTATGGAATGGTTAAAAGTGCATGAAAATGGCCAATTTACTCACTCTGAGTACTCAAAAAGGGTTTCTTCACCCCGGGAAGTTAATTAAATACCATTTGGAGGCATTTAATGTTCGAGCAAAAACGGCTGATTTTCGACAAAAGAGATAACACCCCCCCATTACGTCATGCTTCAGAAATGTGGAAAATGGTCCGTTTTCAAATGTTTTATTTTTGAACGTCAGTTCACATTTGTAGGTGGATCATCAGTGTTAGAGCTAAAATTAGCATGTTTAAAGTGATTTTCATGCTTCCAGGGGCTCGGGAAGTTAATTAAATACCATTTGGAGGCATTTAATGTTCGAGCAAAAACGGCTGATTTTCGACAAAAGAGATAACACCCCCCCATTACTTCATGCTTCAGAAATGTGGAAAATGGTCCGTTTTCAAATGTTTTATTTTTGAACGTCAGTTCACATTTGTAGGTGGATCATCAGTGTTAGAGCTAAAATTAGCATGTTTAAAGTGATTTTCATGCTTCCAGGGGCTCGGGAAGTTAATTAAATACCATTTGGAGGCATTTAATGTTCGAGCAAAAACGGCTGATTTTCGACAAAAGAGATAACACCCCCCCATTACGTCATGCTTCAGAAATGTGGAAAATGGTCCGTTTTCAAATGTTTTATTTTTGACCGTCAGTTCACATTTGTAGGTGGATCATCAGTGTTAGAGCTAAAATTAGCATGTTTAAAGTGATTTTCATGCTTCCAGGGGCCCAAAACACAAGATTTATGGAATGGTTAAAAGTGCATGAAAATGGCCAATTTACTCACTCTGAGTACTCAAAAAGGGTTTCTTCACCCCGGGAAGTTAATTAAATACCATTTGGAGGCATTTAATGTTCGAGCAAAACCGGCTGATTTTCGACAAAAGAGATAACACCCTTCATTACGTCATGCTTCAGAAATGTGGAAAATGGTCCGTTTTCAAATTTTTTATTTTTGAACGTCAGTTCACATTTGTAGGTGGATCATCAGTGTTAGAGCTAAAATTAGCATGTTTAAAGTGATTTTCATGCTTCCAGGGGCTCGGGAAGTTAATTAAATACCATTTGGAGGCATTTAATGTTCGAGAAAAAACGGCTGATTTTCGACAAAAGAGATAACACCCCCCCATTACGTCATGCTTCAGAAATGTGGAAAATGGTCCGTTTTCAAATGTTTTATTTTTGAACGTCAGTTCACATTTGTAGGTGGATCATCAGTGTTAGAGCTAAAATTAGCATGTTTAAAGTGATTTTCATGCTTCCAGGGGCCCAAAACACAAGATTTATGGAATGGTTAAAAGTGCATGAAAATGGCCAATTTACTCACTCTGAGTACTCAAAAAGGGTTTCTTCACCCGGGGAAGTTAATTAAATACCATTTGGAGGCATTTAATGTTCGATCAAAAACGGCTGATTTTCGACAAAAGAGATAACACCCCCCATTACGTCATGCTTCAGAAATGTGGGAAATGGTCCGTTTTCAAATGTTTTATTTTTGAACGTCAGTTCACATTTGTAGGTGGATCATCAGTGTTAGAGCTAAAATTAGCATGTTTAAAGTGATTTTCATGCTTCCAGGGGCTCGGGAAGTTAATTAAATACCATTTGGAGGCATTTAATGTTCGAGCAAAAACGGCTGATTTTCGACAAAAGAGATAACACCCCCCCATTACGTCATGCTTCAGAAATGTGGAAAATGGTCCGTTTTCAAATGTTTTATTTTTGACCGTCAGTTCACATTTGTAGGTGGATCATCAGTGTTAGAGCTAAAATTAGCATGTTTAAAGTGATTTTCATGCTTCCAGGGGCCCAAAACACAAGATTTATGGAATGGTTAAAAGTGCATGAAAATGGCCAATTTACTCACTCTGAGTACTCAAAAAGGGTTTCTTCACCCCGGGAAGTTAATTAAATACCATTTGGAGGCATTTAATGTTCGAGCAAAAACGGCTGATTTTCGACAAAAGAGATAACACCCCCCCCATTACGTCATGCTTCAGAAATGTGGAAAATGGTCCGTTTTCAAATGTTTTATTTTTGAACGTCAGTTCACATTTGTAGGTGGATCATCAGTGTTAGAGCTAAAATGAGCATGTTTAAAGTGATTTTCATGCTTCCAGGGGCCCAAAACACAAGATTTATGGAATGGTTAAAAGTGCATGAAAATGGCCAATTTCCTCACTCTGAGTACTCAAAAAGGGTTTCTTCACCCCGGGAAGTTAATTAAATACCATTTGGAGGCATTTAATGTTCGAGCAAAAACTGCTGATTTTCGACAAAAGAGATAACACCCTTCATTACGTCATGCTTCAGAAATGTGGAAAATGGTCCGTTTTCAAATGTTTTATTTTTGAACGTCAGTTCACATTTGTAGGTGGATCATCAGTGTTAGAGCTAAAATTAGCATGTTTAAAGTGATTTTCATGCTTCCAGGGGCTCGGGAAGTTAATTAAATACCATTTGGAGGCATTTAATGTTCGAGAAAAAACGGCTGATTTTCGACAAAAGAGATAACACCCCCCCATTACGTCATGCTTCAGAAATGTGGAAAATGGTCCGTTTTCAAATGTTTTATTTTTGAACGTCAGTTCACATTTGTAGGTGGATCATCAGTGTTAGAGCTAAAATTAGCATGTTTAAGTGATTTTCATGCTTACAGGGGCCCAAAACACAAGATTTATGGAATGGTTAAAAGTGCATGAAAATGGCCAATTTACTCACTCTGAGTACTCAAAAAGGGTTTCTTCACCCCGGGAAGTTAATTAAATACCATTTGGAGGCATTTAATGTTCGATCAAAAACGGCTGATTTTCGACAAAAGAGATAACACCCCCCATTACGTCATGCTTCAGAAATGTGGAAAATGGTCCGTTTTCAAATGTTTTATTTCTGAACGTCAGTTCACATTTGTAGGTGGATCATCAGTGTTAGAGCTAAAATTAGCATGTTTAAAGTGATTTTCATGCTTCCAGGGGCTCGGGAAGTTAATTAAATACCATTTGGAGGCATTTAATGTTCGAGCAAAAACGGCTGATTTTCGACAAAAGAGATAACACCCCCCCATTACGTCATGCTTCAGAAATGTGGAAAATGGTCCGTTTTCAAATGTTTTATTTTTGACCGTCAGTTCACATTTGTAGGTGGATCATCAGTGTTAGAGCTAAAATTAGCATGTTTAAAGTGATTTTCATGCTTCCAGGGGCCCAAAACACAAGATTTATGGAATGGTTAAAAGTGCATGAAAATGGCCAATTTACTCACTCTGAGTACTCAAAAAGGGTTTCTTCACCCCGGGAAGTTAATTAAATACCATTTGGAGGCATTTAATGTTCGAGCAAAAACGGCTGATTTTCGACAAAAGAGATAACACCCCCCCATTACGTCATGCTTCAGAAATGTGGAAAATGGTCCGTTTTCAAATGTTTTATTTTTGAACGTCAGTTCACATTTGTAGGTGGATCATCAGTGTTAGAGCTAAAATTAGCATGTTTAAAGTGATTTTCATGCTTCCAGGGGCTCGGGAAGTTAATTAAATACCATTTGGAGGCATTTAATGTTCGAGCAAAAACGGCTGATTTTCGACAAAAGAGATAACACCCCCCCATTACTTCATGCTTCAGAAATGTGGAAAATGGTCCGTTTTCAAATGTTTTATTTTTGAACGTCAGTTCACATTTGTAGGTGGATCATCAGTGTTAGAGCTAAAATTAGCATGTTTAAAGTGATTTTCATGCTTCCAGGGGCTCGGGAAGTTAATTAAATACCATTTGGAGGCATTTAATGTTCGAGCAAAAACAGCTGATTTTCGACAAAAGAGATAACACCCCCCCATTACGTCATGCTTCAGAAATGTGGAAAATGGTCCGTTTTCAAATGTTTTATTTTTGACCGTCAGTTCACATTTGTAGGTGGATCATCAGTGTTAGAGCTAAAATTAGCATGTTTAAAGTGATTTTCATGCTTCCAGGGGCCCAAAACACAAGATTTATGGAATGGTTAAAAGTGCATGAAAATGGCCAATTTACTCACTCTGAGTACTCAAAAAGGGTTTCTTCACCCCGGGAAGTTAATTAAATACCATTTGGAGGCATTTAATGTTCGAGCAAAACCGGCTGATTTTCGACAAAAGAGATAACACCCTTCATTACGTCATGCTTCAGAAATGTGGAAAATGGTCCGTTTTCAAATTTTTTATTTTTGAACGTCAGTTCACATTTGTAGGTGGATCATCAGTGTTAGAGCTAAAATTAGCATGTTTAAAGTGATTTTCATGCTTCCAGGGGCTCGGGAAGTTAATTAAATACCATTTGGAGGCATTTAATGTTCGAGAAAAAACGGCTGATTTTCGACAAAAGAGATAACACCCCCCCATTACGTCATGCTTCAGAAATGTGGAAAATGGTCCGTTTTCAAATGTTTTATTTTTGAACGTCAGTTCACATTTGTAGGTGGATCATCAGTGTTAGAGCTAAAATTAGCATGTTTAAAGTGATTTTCATGCTTCCAGGGGCCCAAAACACAAGATTTATGGAATGGTTAAAAGTGCATGAAAATGGCCAATTTACTCACTCTGAGTACTCAAAAAGGGTTTCTTCACCCGGGGAAGTTAATTAAATACCATTTGGAGGCATTTAATGTTCGATCAAAAACGGCTGATTTTCGACAAAAGAGATAACACCCCCCCATTACGTCATGCTTCAGAAATGTGGAAAATGGTCCGTTTTCAAATGTTTTATTTTTGAACGTCAGTTCACATTTGTAGGTGGATCATCAGTGTTAGAGCTAAAATTAGCATGTTTAAAGTGATTTTCATGCTTCCAGGGGCTCGGGAAGTTAATTAAATACCATTTGGAGGCATTTAATGTTCGAGCAAAAACGGCTGATTTTCGACAAAAGAGATAACACCCCCCCATTACGTCATGCTTCAGAAATGTGGAAAATGGTCCGTTTTCAAATGTTTTATTTTTGAACGTCAGTTCACATTTGTAGGTGGATCATCAGTGTTAGAGCTAACATTAGCATGTTTAAAGTGATTTTCATGCTTCCAGGGGCTCTGGAAGTTAATTAAATACCATTTGGAGGCATTTAATGTTCGAGCAAAAACGGCTGATTTTCGACAAAAGAGATAACACCCCCCCATTACGTCATGCTTCAGAAATGTGGAAAATGGTCCGTTTTCAAATGTTTTATTTTTGACCGTCAGTTCACATTTGTAGGTGGATCATCAGTGTTAGAGCTAAAATTAGCATGTTTAAAGTGATTTTCATGCTTCCAGGGGCCCAAAACACAAGATTTATGGAATGGTTAAAAGTGCATGAAAATGGCCAATTTACTCACTCTGAGTACTCAAAAAGGGTTTCTTCACCCCGGGAAGTTAATTAAATACCATTTGGAGGCATTTAATGTTCGAGCAAAAACGGCTGATTTTCGACAAAAGAGATAACACCCCCCCATTACGTCATGCTTCAGAAATGTGGAAAATGGTCCGTTTTCAAATGTTTTATTTTTGAACGTCAGTTCACATTTGTAGGTGGATCATCAGTGTTAGAGCTAAAATTAGCATGTTTAAAGTGATTTTCATGCTTCCAGGGGCCCAAAACACAAGATTTATGGAATGGTTAAAAGTGCATGAAAATGGCCAATTTCCTCACTCTGAGTACTCAAAAAGGGTTTCTTCACCCCGGGAAGTTAATTAAATACCATTTGGAGGCATTTAATGTTCGATCAAAAACGGCTGATTTTCGACAAAAGAGATAACACCCCCCATTACGTCATGCTTCAGAAATGTGAAAAATGGTCCGTTTTCAAATGTTTTATTTTTGAACGTCAGTTCACATTTGTAGGTGGATCATCAGTGTTAGAGCTAAAATTAGCATGTTTAAAGTGATTTTCATGCTTCCAGGGGCTCGGGAAGTTAATTAAATACCATTTGGAGGCATTTAATGTTCGAGAAAAAACGGCTGATTTTCGACAAAAGAGATAACACCCCCCCATTACGTCATGCTTCAGAAATGTGGAAAATGGTCCGTTTTCAAATGTTTTATTTTTGAACGTCAGTTCACATTTGTAGGTGGATCATCAGTGTTAGAGCTAAAATTAGCATGTTTAAAGTGATTTTCATGCTTCCAGGGGCCCAAAACACAAGATTTATGGAATGGTTAAAAGTGCATGAAAATGGCCAATTTACTCACTCTGAGTACTCAAAAAGGGTTTCTTCACCCCGGGAAGTTAATTAAATACCATTTGGAGGCATTTAATGTTCGATCAAAAACGGCTGATTTTCGACAAAAGAGATAACACCCCCCATTACGTCATGCTTCAGAAATGTGAAAAATGGTCCGTTTTCAAATGTTTTATTTTTGAACGTCAGTTCACATATGTAGGTGGATCATCAGTGTTAGAGCTAAAATTAGCATGTTTAAAGTGATTTTCATGCTTCCAGGGGCTCGGGAAGTTAATTAAATACCATTTGGAGGCATTCAATGTTCGAGCAAAAACGGCTGATTTTCGACAAAAGAGATAACACCCCCCCATTACGTCATGCTTCAGAAATGTGGAAAATGGTCCGTTTTCAAATGTTTTATTTTTGACCGTCAGTTCACATTTGTAGGTGGATCATCAGTGTTAGAGCTAAAATTAGCATGTTTAAAGTGATTTTCATGCTTCCAGGGGCCCAAAACACAAGATTTATGGAATGGTTAAAAGTGCATGAAAATGGCCAATTTACTCACTCTGAGTACTCAAAAAGGGTTTCTTCACCCCGGGAAGTTAATTAAATACCATTTGGAGGCATTTAATGTTCGAGCAAAAACGGCTGATTTTCCACAAAAGAGATAACACCCCCCCATTACGTCATGCTTCAGAAATGTGGAAAATGGTCCGTTTTCAAATGTTTTATTTTTGAACGTCAGTTCACATTTGTAGGTGGATCATCAGTGTTAGAGCTAAAATTAGCATTTTTAAAGTGATTTTCATGCTTCCAGGGGCTCGGGAAGTTAATTAAATACCATTTGGAGGCATTTAATGTTCGAGCAAAAACGGCTGATTTTCGACAAAAGAGATAACACCCCCCCATTACGTCATGCTTCAGAAATGTGGAAAATGGTCCGTTTTCAAATGTTTTATTTTTGAACGTCAGTTCACATTTGTAGGTGGATCATCAGTGTTAGAGCTAAAATTAGCATGTTTAAAGTGATTTTCATGCTTCCAGGGGCCCAAAACACAAGATTTATGGAATGGTTAAAAGTGCATGAAAATGGCCAATTCACTCACTCTGAGTACTCATAAAGGGTTTCTTCACCCCGGGAAGTTAATTAAATACCATTTGGAGGCATTTAATGTTCGAGCAAAAACGGCTGATTTTCGACAAAAGAGATAACACCCCCCCATTACGTCATGCTTCAGAAATGTGGAAAATGGTCCGTTTTCAAATGTTTTATTTTTGAATGTCAGTTCACATTTGTAGGTGGATCATCAGTGTTAGAGCTAAAATTAGCATGTTTAAAGTGATTTTCATGCTTCCAGGGGCCCAAAACACAAGATTTATGGAATGGTTAAAAGTGCATGAAAATGGCCAATTTACTCACTCTGAGTTCTCAAAAAGGGTTTCTTCACCCCGGGAAGTTAATTAAATACCATTTGGAGGCATTTAATGTTCGAGCAAAAACGGCTGATTTTCGACAAAAGAGATAACACCCCCCCATTACGTCATGCTTCAGAAATGTGGAAAATGGTCCGTTTTCAAATGTTTTATTTTTGATCGTCAGTTCACATATGTAGGTGGATCATCAGTGTTAGAGCTAAAATTAGCATGTTTAAAGTGATTTTCATGCTTCCAGGGGCTCGGGAAGTTAATTAAATACCATTTGGAGGCATTTAATGTTCGAGCAAAAACGGCTGATTTTCGACAAAAGAGATAACACCCCCCCATTACGTCATGCTTCAGAAATGTGGAAAATGGTCCATTTTCAAATGTTTTATTTTTGAACGTCAGTTCACATTTGTAGGTGGATCATCAGTGTTAGAGCTAAAATTAGCATGTTTAAAGTGATTTTCATGCTTCCAGGGGCCCAAAACACAAGATTTATGGAATGGTTAAAAGTGCATGAAAATGGCCAATTTACTCACTCTGAGTACTCAAAAAGGGTTTCTTCACCCCGGGAAGTTAATTAAATACCATTTGGAGGCATTTAATGTTCGAGCAAAAACGGCTGATTTTCGACAAAAGAGATAACACCCCCCCATTACGTCATGCTTCAGAAATGTGGAAAATGGTCCGTTTTCAAATGTTTTATTTTTGAACGTCAGTTCACATTTGTAGGTGGATCATCAGTGTTAGAGCTAAAATTAGCATGTTTAAAGTGATTTTCATGCTTCCAGGGGCTCGGGAAGTTAATTAAATACCATTTGGAGGCATTTAATGTTCGAGCAAAAACGGCTGATTTTCGACAAAAGAGATAACACCCCCCGATTACGTCATGCTTCAGAAATGTGGAAAATGGTCCGTTTTCAAATGTTTTATTTTTGAACGTCAGTTCACATTTGTAGGTGGATCATCAGTGTTAGAGCTAAAATTAGCATGTTTAAAGTGATTTTCATGCTTCCAGGGGCCCAAAACACAAGATTTAAGGAATGGTTAAAAGTGCATGAAAATGGCCAATTTACTCACTCTGAGTACTCAAAAAGGGTTTCTTCACCCCGGGAAGTTAATTAAATACCATTTGGAGGCATTTAATGTTCGAGCAAAAACGGCTGATTTTCGACAAAAGAGATAACACCCCCCCATTACGTCATGCTTCAGAAATGTGGAAAATGGTCCGTTTTCAAATGTTTTATTTTTGAACGTCAGTTCACATTTGTAGGTGGATCATTAGTGTTAGAGCTAAAATTAGCATGTTTAAAGTGATTTTCATGCTTCCAGGGGCCCAAAACACAAGATTTATGGAATGGTTAAAAGTGCATGAAAATGGCCAATTTCCTCACTCTGAGTACTCAAAAAGGGTTTCTTCACCCCGGGAAGTTAATTAAATACCATTTGGAGGCATTTAATGTTCGAGCAAAAACTGCTGATTTTCAACAAAAGAGATAACACCCTTCATTACGTCATGCTTCAGAAATGTGGAAAATGGTCCATTTTCAAATGTTTTATTTTTGAACGTCAGTTCACATTTGTAGGTGGATCATCAGTGTTAGAGCTAAAATTAGCATGTTTAAAGTGATTTTCATGCTTCCAGGGGCTCGGGAAGTTAATTAAATACCATTTGGAGGCATTTAATGTTCGAGAAAAAACGGCTGATTTTCGACAAAAGAGATAACACCCCCCGATTACGTCATGCTTCAGAAATGTGGAAAATGGTCCGTTTTCAAATGTTTTATTTTTGAACGTCAGTTCACATTTGTAGGTGGATCATCAGTGTTAGAGCTAAAATTAGCATGTTTAAAGTGATTTTCATGCTTCCAGGGGCCCAAAACACAAGATTCATGGAATGGTTAAAAGTGCATGAAAATGGCCAATTTACTCACTCTGAGTACTCAAAAAGGGTTTCTTCACCCCGGGAAGTTAATTAAATACCATTTGGAGGCATTTAATGTTCGATCAAAAACGGCTGATTTTCGACAAAAGAGATAACACCCCCCATTACGTCATGCTTCAGAAATGTGGAAAATGGTCCGTTTTCAAATGTTTTATTTTTGAACGTCAGTTCACATTTGTAGGTGGATCATCAGTGTTAGAGCTAAAATTAGCATGTTTAAAGTGATTTTCATGCTTCCAGGGGCTCGGGAAGTTAATTAAATACCATTTGGAGGCATTTAATGTTCGAGCAAAAACGGCTGATTTTCGACAAAAGAGATAACACCCCCCCATTACGTCATGCTTCAGAAATGTGGAAAATGGTCCGTTTTCAAATGTTTTATTTTTGACCGTCAGTTCACATTTGTAGGTGGATCATCAGTGTTAGAGCTAAAATTAGCATGTTTAAAGTGATTTTCATGCTTCCAGGGGCCCAAAACACAAGATTTATGGAATGGTTAAAAGTGCATGAAAATGGCCAATTTACTCACTCTGAGTACTCAAAAAGGGTTTCTTCACCCCGGGAAGTTAATTAAATACCATTTGGAGGCATTTAATGTTCGAGCAAAAACGGCTGATTTTCGACAAAAGAGATAACACCCCCCCATTACGTCATGCTTCAGAAATGTGGAAAATGGTCCGTTTTCAAATGTTTTATTTTTGAACGTCAGTTCACATTTGTAGGTGGATCATCAGTGTTAGAGCTAAAATTAGCATGTTTAAAGTGATTTTCATGCTTCCAGGGGCCCAAAACACAAGATTTATGGAATGGTTAAAAGTGCATGAAAATGGCCAATTTACTCACTCTGAGTACTCAAAAAGGGTTTCTTCACCCCTGGAAGTTAATTAAATACCATTTGGAGGCATTTACAGCCTGATTCATGTACGGGCCGTTTTGCGTGTCCCTAATAGCGAATAATAGCGACTCGCTATTGAGAAAACGCAAAACGGCATTCATGTATTTTTCTGGGAAAAAATAGCGACTCGCACGCGGGCGCAAAAGCCGTTAGCGACCTACAAAAAACGCAGAAAAATCGCAATTTCCGCCCACCAGCGATCGGGATTGCGACACGCAATCCCGATCGCACGGGATAGCGACTCGCAATCCCGTGCGATCGGGATTGCGTGTCGCATTATCGCGGGATCCGGAAATACGGGATTACGCATTCCGAGCACCGTGATGACATCACAACCAGGAAGCTGCCAAATCCCACCTGCAAACACCACAGTGACGCAATCATCCGACTCGACACGACGGAAAGCAGCCGCCAAACCGCCGATAGCGACTCCCGACCCGGCAGAAATTGCGCCCGCCATGGCTGAAGAACCACTGCCCGGCCCCAGCAACAGCGCTAGCCGAAAGCGCAAGCTGAAATTCTCCGAGTCGGAGTTGGAGAATCTCATTGAAGGGGTGGTGGCCCACCACGCCCAGCTGTTTGGTGCAAACTCAAGGAGGGTCCCCGAACAAGAGAAGAGGAGGATCTGGGTAGGGATTGCCTCCAGCGTGAACGCAGTTGGCGTTGCGGCAAGGTCGGTGGAAGAGATAAAGAAGCGCTGGTACGACCTCCGAGGGCGTGCCAAGGAGAAGGTGGCGGCGCGTCTCGGAGAGTCATCAGGCACCGGAGGTGGTGGACCGACTGTCCCACCCAACACCCCCCTGGAGGACAGGATTGAGGACACCCTTGAGACGGAGGCGTGTGTTGGTGTGACCACCCTGGACTCCTCCCGCCCAACCCACAACACCCAAGGTAAGTGGCATGCGACTGCGACCCTGTCCCTTATGACCGTCCCTGCCCAAATAGGCTCACTCATTGGCCCTTCATCATGCCTATGTTGTGCATTGTGGGAGACGTAGTATGTCCACAATGTAGTTGTACCACTATGCGGCCTGAAAGGTTCCTAAGCGCACATATCCACAGCCATCCAGGGAATGTCACCCAGCATGCATGTAACATCTGCACGTCTGACAGTCACATGCACCTAATGAGTATCCACTTACCCTCACAGGTGCAGACGATAGCAGTGACAGTGAGAGGCTGGTGATCGTCGAGGAGTCCCAGGAGGAGGTATCCCTACCCGCCACCCTGCCACCATCCCCTGCCGCTGCGGCAACACCAGAAGCCAGGCCCACCACCTTACCTGCAGCAAAATCTGCAGGACCACCGCCAGCCAAGGTCAGGCCCCCCACCAATGTGCCTCCAGTGCCTGCCGCACCTGCGACGCCAGCTGCCACAACACCTGCAGCTCGTCCTCCAAGATCTGGCCCAGCCACATCCACAGCACAGCGGCAAAAGAGCAGGAGGGGCAAAGGGCATCTCCATGCCTGCATGTCCGTGGAGCGGCGAATGCTCCGTCTCCACCAGAGGCAGTCGCAGCAGCAAGGAGCCATCCAGCTCCAGCTGCAGAAGATCGGCCGCAATGTGGCAGGAGTGGGCCAGCGGGTGGACCGCATGACGGCGGCCATTGAGCGCATGGCGGTGGCTATGGAGGCCAACACTGCTGCGCTGGGGAAGCAGCGCAGTGCTGCACGCAGGCGCCACCACCATCTGGTGAGCCAGATGGCAACCTATAGTCGCTCCAATTATGTGGCAGCCAATGCCACCACACAGCTCTCCCGACGCTCAATGACCCAGCAGCACCAGCTGGTCCAGTGCTGCGAAGAGATCACCCGAGTGCTGGAGCACCTGACCACCGCCGTGGTCTCACTGCTCCAACCTGTGGTATCGGCTGTCGTTGGGGGAGACGATGGGAGTGAGGCTGCCTCCAGCGTGAGCAGCAACTCTGCCACGCAGGCCCCCCCACCTAGGCGCAGCACCAGGGCTACGCCTGGTCCATCTGCCCAGGATGAGGATGAGGAGCCACAAAGGCGGCTGGGAAATGTGCGCAGGAAGCAGCATTGACATTGTGTCAGGGACACAGGCACAGGCTGAGGATAAGCCTGCCAAGCAAAATAACATGCAGTATGCTGGAATACTGTACTTTTTTTTGTAAATAGTTATTTCCATGTCCCTTTTCTGTTGTGAATCAAAGAAATACATTTATTTTGAAGCATACATTTGCCTTGTGTTATCATTATATTTAGCATGCAATTGTGATATGTGGGGTGGGGGAAGGGGGTGGGCTAGAAATAGTTATCTGTGATGTGGTTGCGACGTCTGTGGCCTTCAGCTGGGTTCTCCCCGCGTGCATGGTGCGCATTTGCTGGTGGCCGGTCGTCCCCCTCAGATTCACTGCCTGAGATGTCAACTGGTATCCGCCGCTTGGTAGCAATGTTATGAAGCATTGCACAGACAGCCACAATGCGGCAGCACGCTGCAGGACTGTAATACATGGCCCCACCTGTCTTGTGCAGTATACGGAACCTGCTCTTGAGCAGGCCAAATGTCCTTTCAATACAGTTCCTTGTCCGGATGTGCGCAACATTGTAGCGCCGTTGCTGAGGTGTGGCAGGGTTGAGGTAAGGGGTCAGGAGGTATTCCCGTAGGGCGTAGCCACTGTCACCTGAATGAGAGGAGCAGATGTTGATTGCCTGTGCAGCGCAGTTACTTCATAGCAATGTGACATTGTCGGCAAAGTGTACTTACCAAGTAGGTGTCCTTCCCCAAACTCTCCCCTGATCAGTCGTGTGTGGAGTCCGCTGTGCCTGAAGATGAAGGAGTCATGGGTACTCCCTGGGTACTGGGCCACAATGTCAGTGATGATGCTCTTGGCATTGCAGACCATCTGTATGTTGAGGGAGTGGTAGCACTTTCTGTTGCGGTACATATACTCCGTGCCAGCTGGTGGGCAGATGGCGACGTGGGTACAGTCTATGCAGCCGAGGACATGGGGTAAATGGGCAACATTATAAAATTGTAGTTTAGTGAGGTCCAATTCCTGTTGGCTCGTGGGAAATGTGATGTACCGGTGGAGCTGGCTGAGCATGGCGTCAACAAAAGTGTGGAGGCAGCGTGACATGGTGGGCTGGGATATCCCCCCAGCAGCGGCTACTATGCCCTGGAAACTGCCGGAGGCCAGGAGGTGCAGGCTGCACAATACCTGCACATGTGTGGGCACAGAATTGTTTCGCCTTGTTGGGTGCTGCATGATGGGGTCGAGTTCCTGTATCAGCCAGGTGATCATTTCCCCATTCAGCCTGTATTTAGCATAAATCTGTTCTCTGGTTTGGCCCAGCAAGGTGACCCGCAGCCGGTAAATCCTTGCCTGCCTCATGCGTCTCCTCCGTGCTGCTCGCTGTAGCCTTCGCCGCCTCACCACCATGTACATCCCTGGCATTGTGGAAAGCCTAATGCTGCTGCTGAATGTCCTTATGTGTGATTGGTCAGGCCTGGCCCTGTTGGTGATAGGTCAACGGTTTTTTGAAAAAAATTTTCAATGCCTTTCATGGTTACCACCTGCTTTGAGTTGTCCTTATTTTGCGCCGTGCAAATAGCGATTTTTGGGTTTTTCGCACATTGCGATTGTTCTTGAATGCCGATAGCGATTTTCTATTGCGAATTCGCTATTATTTTCGCAGATTCCGTGGTGTGTCGCAATTTCCGATTCGCTAATGCTCAGCAGCAGGGATTCTGCGATTATATTAGCGACTTCGCAAATATGTGTTAGCGAATTCGCTATTTTGTTGTTGAATGCCGATTACGGAAATTGCGCCCGCATTTGCGTTTTCGCAGCGATTGCGGGCGCAATTTCACTTCATGAATCAGGCTGTTAATGTTCGAGCAAAAACGGCTGATTTTCGACAAAAGAGATAACACCCCCCCATTACGTCATGCTTCAGAAATGTGGAAAATGGTCCGTTTTCAAATGTTTTATTTTTGAACGTCAGTTCACATTTGTAGGTGGATCATCAGTGTTAGAGCTAAAATTAGCATGTTTAAAGTGATTTTCATGCTTCCAGGGGCTCGGGAAGTTAATTAAATACCATTTGGAGGCATTTAATGTTCGAGCAAAAACGGCTGATTTTCGACAAAAGAGATAACACCCCCCCATTACGTCATGCTTCAGAAATGTGGAAAATGGTCCGTTTTCAAATGTTTTATTTTTGACCGTCAGTTCACATTTGTAGGTGGATCATCAGTGTTAGAGCTAAAATTAGCATGTTTAAAGTGATTTTCATGCTTCCAGGGGCCCAAAACACAAGATTTATGGAATGGTTAAAAGTGCATGAAAATGGCCAATTTCCTCACTCTGAGTACTCAAAAAGGGTTTCTTCACCCCGGGAAGTTAATTAAATACCATTTGGAGGCATTTAATGTTCGAGCAAAAACGGCTGATTTTCGACAAAAGAAATAACACCCTTCATTACGTCATGCTTCAGAAATGTGGAAAATGGTCCGTTTTCAAATGTTTTATTTTTGAATGTCAGTTCACATTTGTAGGTGGATCATCAGTGTTAGAGCTAAAATTAGCATGTTTAAAGTGATTTTCATGCTTCCAGGGGCTCGGGAAGTTAATTAAATACCATTTGGAGGCATTTAATGTTCGAGAAAAAACGGCTGATTTTCGACAAAAGAGATAACACCCCCCCATTACGTCATGCTTCAGAAATGTGGAAAATGGTCCGTTTTCAAATGTTTTATTTTTGAACGTCAGTTCACATTTGTAGGTGGATCATCAGTGTTAGAGCTAAAATTAGCATGTTTAAAGTGATTTTCATGCTTCCAGGGGCCCAAAACACAAGATTTATGGAATGGTTAAAAGTGCATGAAAATGGCCAATTTACTCACTCTGAGTACTCAAAAAGGGTTTCTTCACCCCGGGAAGTTAATTAAATACCATTTGGAGGCATTTAATGTTCGATCAAAAACGGCTGATTTTCGACAAAAGAGATAACACCCCCCATTACGTCATGCTTCAGAAATGTGAAAAATGGTCCGTTTTCAAATGTTTTATTTTTGAACGTCAGTTCACATATGTAGGTGGATCATCAGTGTTAGAGCTAAAATTAGCATGTTTAAAGTGATTTTCATGCTTCCAGGGGCTCGGGAAGTTAATTAAATACCATTTGGAGGCATTTAATGTTCGAGCAAAAACGGCTGATTTTCGACAAAAGAGATAACACCCCCCCATTACGTCATGCTTCAGAAATGTGGAAAATGGTCTGTTTTCAAATGTTTTATTTTTGACCGTCAGTTCACATTTGTAGGTGGATCATCAGTGTTAGAGCTAAAATTAGCATGTTTAAAGTGATTTTCATGCTTCCAGGGGCCCAAAACACAAGATTTATGGAATGGTTAAAAGTGCATGAAAATGGCCAATTTACTCACTCTGAGTACTCAAAAAGGGTTTCTTCACCCCGGGAAGTTAATTAAATACCATTTGGAGGCATTTAATGTTCGAGCAAAAACGGCTGATTTTCGACAAAAGAGATAACACCCCCCCATTACGTCATGCTTCAGAAATGTGGAAAATGGTCCGTTTTCAAATGTTTTATTTTTGAACGTCAGTTCACATTTGTAGGTGGATCATCAGTGTTAGAGCTAAAATTAGCATGTTTAAAGTGATTTTCATGCTTCCAGGGGCCCAAAACACAAGATTTATGGAATGGTTAAAAGTGCATGAAAATGGCCAATTTACTCACTCTGAGTACTCAAAAAGGGTTTCTTCACCCCGGGAAGTTAATTAAATACCATTTGGAGGCATTTAATGTTCGAGCAAAAACGGCTGATTTTCGACAAAAGAGATAACACCCCCCCATTACGTCATGCTTCAGAAATGTGGAAAATGGTCCGTTTTCAAATGTTTTATTTTTGAACGTCAGTTCACATTTGTAGGTGGATCATCAGTGTTAGAGCTAAAATTAGCATGTTTAAAGTGATTTTCATGCTTCCAGGGGCTCGGGAAGTTAATTAAATACCATTTGGAGGCATTTAATGTTCGAGCAAAAACGGCTGATTTTCGACAAAAGAGATAACACCCCCCATTACGTCATGCTTCAGAAATGTGGAAAATGGTCCGTTTTCAAATGTTTTATTTTTGACCGTCAGTTCACATTTGTAGGTGGATCATCAGTGTTAGAGCTAAAATTAGCATGTTTAAAGTGATTTTCATGCTTCCAGGGGCCCAAAACACAAGATTTATGGAATGGTTAAAAGTGCATGAAAATGGCCAATTTACTCACTCTGAGTACTCAAAAAGGGTTTCTTCACCCCGGGAAGTTAATTAAATACCATTTGGAGGCATTTAATGTTCGAGCAAAACCGGCTGATTTTCGACAAAAGAGATAACACCCTTCATTACGTCATGCTTCAGAAATGTGGAAAATGGTCCGTTTTCAAATGTTTTATTTTTGAACGTCAGTTCACATTTGTAGGTGGATCATCAGTGTTAGAGCTAAAATTAGCATGTTTAAAGTGATTTTCATGCTTCCAGGGGCTCGGGAAGTTAATTAAATACCATTTGGAGGCATTTAATGTTCGAGAAAAAACGGCTCATTTTCGACAAAAGAGATAACACCCCCCCATTACGTCATGCTTCAGAAATGTGGAAAATGGTCCGTTTTCAAATGTTTTATTTTTGAACGTCAGTTCACATTTGTAGGTGGATCATCAGTGTTAGAGCTAAAATTAGCATGTTTAAAGTGATTTTCATGCTTCCAGGGGCCCAAAACACAAGATTTATGGAATGGTTAAAAGTGCATGAAAATGGCCAATTTACTCACTCTGAGTACTCAAAAAGGGTTTCTTCACCCCGGGAAGTTAATTAAATACCATTTGGAGGCATTTAATGTTCGATCAAAAACGGCTGATTTTCGACAAAAGAGATAACACCCCCCATTACGTCATGCTTCAGAAATGTGAAAAATGGTCCGTTTTCAAATGTTTTATTTTTGAACGTCAGTTCACATATGTAGGTGGATCATCAGTGTTAGAGCTAAAATTAGCATGTTTAAAGTGATTTTCATGCTTCCAGGGGCTCGGGAAGTTAATTAAATACCATTTGGAGGCATTTAATGTTCGAGCAAAAACGGCTGATTTTCGACAAAAGAGATAACACCCCCCCATTACGTCATGCTTCAGAAATGTGGAAAATGGTCCGTTTTCAAATGTTTTATTTTTGACCGTCAGTTCACATTTGTAGGTGGATCATCAGTGTTAGAGCTAAAATTAGCATGTTTAAAGTGATTTTCATGCTTCCAGGGGCCCAAAACACAAGATTTATAGAATGGTTAAAAGTGCATGAAAATGGCCAATTTACTCACTCTGAGTACTCAAAAAGGGTTTCTTCACCCCGGGAAGTTAATTAAATACCATTTGGAGGCATTTAATGTTCGAGCAAAAACGGCTGATTTTCGACAAAAGAGATAACACCCCCCCATTACGTCATGCTTCAGAAATGTGGAAAATGGTCCGTTTTCAAATGTTTTATTTTTGAACGTCAGTTCACATTTGTAGGTGGATCATCAGTGTTAGAGCTAAAATTAGCATGTTTAAAGTGATTTTCATGCTTCCAGGGGCCCAAAACACAAGATTTATGGAATGGTTAAAAGTGCATGAAAATGGCCAATTTACTCACTCTGAGTACTCAAAAAGGGTTTCTTCACCCCGGGAAGTTAATTAAATACCATTTGGAGGCATTTAATGTTCGAGCAAAAACGGCTGATTTTCGACAAAAGAGATAACACCCCCCATTACGTCATGCTTCAGAAATGTGGAAAATGGTCCGTTTTCAAATGTTTAATTTTTGAACGTCAGTTCACATTTGTAGGTGGATCATCAGTGTTAGAGCTAAAATTAGCATGTTTAAAGTGATTTTCATGCTTCCAGGGGCCCAAAACACAAGATTTATGGAATGGTTAAAAGTGCATGAAAATGGCCAATTTACTCACTCTGAGTTCTCAAAAAGGGTTTCTTCACCCCGGGAAGTTAATTAAATACCATTTGGAGGCATTTAATGTTCGAGCAAAAACGGCTGATTTTCGACAAAAGAGATAACACCCCCCCATTACGTCATGCTTCAGAAATGTGGAAAATGGTCCGTTTTCAAATGTTTTATTTTTGAACGTCAGTTCACATATGTAGGTGGATCATCAGTGTTAGAGCTAAAATTAGCATGTTTAAAGTGATTTTCATGCTTCCAGGGGCTCGGGAAGTTAATTAAATACCATTTGGAGGCATTTAATGTTCGAGCAAAAACGGCTGATTTTCGACAAAAGAGATAACACCCCCCCATTACGTCATGCTTCAGAAATGTGGATAATGGTCCATTTTCAAATGTTTTATTTTTGAACGTCAGTTCACATTTGTAGGTGGATCATCAGTGTTAGAGCTAAAATTAGCATGTTTAAAGTGATTTTCATGCTTCCAGGGGCCCAAAACACAAGCTTTATGGAATGGTTAAAAGTGCATGAAAATGGCCAATTTACTCACTCTGAGTACTCAAAAAGGGTTTCTTCACCCCGGGAAGTTAATTAAATACCATTTGGAGGCATTTAATGTTCGAGCAAAAACGGCTGATTTTCGACAAAAGAGATAACACCCCCCCATTACGTCATGCTTCAGAAATGTGGAAAATGGTCCGTTTTCAAATGTTTTATTTTTGAACGTCAGTTCACATTTGTAGGTGGATCATCAGTGTTAGAGCTAAAATTAGCATGTTTAAAGTGATTTTCATGCTTCCAGGGGCTCGGGAAGTTAATTAAATACCATTTGGAGGCATTTAATGTTCGAGCAAAAACGGCTGATTTTCGACAAAAGAGATAACACCCCCCCATTACGTCATGCTTCAGAAATGTGGAAAATGGTCCGTTTTCAAATGTTTTATTTTTGAACGTCAGTTCACATTTGTAGGTGGATCATCAGTGTTAGAGCTAAAATTAGCATGTTTAAAGTGATTTTCATGCTTCCAGGGGCCCAAAACACAAGATTTATGGAATGGTTAAAAGTGCATGAAAATGGCCAATTTACTCACTCTGAGTACTCAAAAAGGGTTTCTTCACCCCGGGAAGTTAATTA
The DNA here is from genome assembly GCF_964263255.1 of Lissotriton vulgaris. Lineage (NCBI taxonomy): Eukaryota > Metazoa > Chordata > Amphibia > Caudata > Salamandridae > Lissotriton > Lissotriton vulgaris. The sequence goes on along the minus strand of NW_028246241.1, from coordinate 254,473 downwards.
AATACCATTTGGAGGCATTTAATGTTCGAGCAAAACCGGCTGATTTTCGACAAAAGAGATAACACCCTTCATTACGTCATGCTTCAGAAATGTGGAAAATGGTCCGTTTTCAAATGTTTTATTTTTGAACGTCAGTTCACATTTGTAGGTGGATCATCAGTGTTAGAGCTAAAATTAGCATGTTTAAAGTGATTTTCATGCTTCCAGGGGCTCGGGAAGTTAATTAAATACCATTTGGAGGCATTTAATGTTCGAGAAAAAACGGCTCATTTTCGACAAAAGAGATAACACCCCCCCATTACGTCATGCTTCAGAAATGTGGAAAATGGTCCGTTTTCAAATGTTTTATTTTTGAACGTCAGTTCACATTTGTAGGTGGATCATCAGTGTTAGAGCTAAAATTAGCATGTTTAAAGTGATTTTCATGCTTCCAGGGGCCCAAAACACAAGATTTATGGAATGGTTAAAAGTGCATGAAAATGGCCAATTTACTCACTCTGAGTACTCAAAAAGGGTTTCTTCACCCCGGGAAGTTAATTAAATACCATTTGGAGGCATTTAATGTTCGATCAAAAATGGCTGATTTTCGACAAAAGAGATAACACCCCCCATTACGTCATGCTTCAGAAATGTGGGAAATGGTCCGTTTTCAAATGTTTTATTTTTGAACGTCAGTTCACATTTGTAGGTGGATCATCAGTGTTAGAGCTAAAATTAGCATGTTTAAAGTGATTTTCATGCTTCCAGGGGCTCGGGAAGTTAATTAAATACCATTTGGAGGCATTTAATGTTCGAGCAAAAACGGCTGATTTTCGACAAAAGAGATAACACTCCCCCATTACGTCATGCTTCAGAAATGTGGAAAATGGTCCGTTTTCAAATGTTTTATTTTTGACCGTCAGTTCACATTTGTAGGTGGATCATCAGTGTTAGAGCTAAAATTAGCATGTTTAAAGTGATTTTCATGCTTCCAGGGGCCCAAAACACAAGATTTATGGAATGGTTAAAAGTGCATGAAAATGGCCAATTTACTCACTCTGAGTACTCAAAATGGGTTTCTTCACCCCGGGAAGTTAATTAAATACCATTTGGAGGCATTTAATGTTCGAGCAAAAACGGCTGATTTTCGACAAAAGAGATAACACCCCCCCATTACGTCATGCTTCAGAAATGTGGAAAATGGTCCGTTTTCAAATGTTTTATTTTTGAACGTCAGTTCACATTTGTAGGTGGATCATCAGTGTTAGAGCTAAAATTAGCATGTTTAAAGTGATTTTCATGCTTCCAGGGGCCCAAAACACAAGATTTATGGAATGGTTAAAAGTGCATGAAAATGGCCAATTTACTCACTCTGAGTACTCAAAAAGGGTTTCTTCACCCCGGGAAGTTAATTAAATACCATTTGGAGGCATTTAATGTTCGAGCAAAAACGGCTGATTTTCGACAAAAGAGATAACACCCCCCCATTACGTCATGCTTCAGAAATGTGGAAAATGGTCCGTTTTCAAATGTTTTATTTTTGACCGTCAGTTCACATTTGTAGGTGGATCATCAGTGTTAGAGCTAAAATTAGCATGTTTAAAGTGATTTTCATGCTTCCAGGGGCTCGGGAAGTTAATTAAATACCATTTGGAGGCATTTAATGTTCGAGCAAAAACGGCTGATTTTCGACAAAAGAGATAACACCCCCCGATTACGTCATGCTTCAGAAATGTGGAAAATGGTCCGTTTTCAAATGTTTTATTTTTGAACGTCAGTTCACATTTGTAGGTGGATCATCAGTGTTAGAGCTAAAATTAGCATGTTTAAAGTGATTTTCATGCTTCCAGGGGCTCGGGAAGTTAATTAAATACCATTTGGAGGCATTTAATGTTCGAGCAAAAACGGCTGATTTTCGACAAAAGAGATAACACCCCCATTACGTCATGCTTCAGAAATGTGGAAAATGGTCCGTTTTCAAATGTTTTATTTTTGACCGTCAGTTCACATTTGTAGGTGGATCATCAGTGTTAGAGCTAAAATTAGCATGTTTAAAGTGATTTTCATGCTTCCAGGGGCCCAAAACACAAGATTTAAGGAATGGTTAAAAGTGCATGAAAATGGCCAATTTACTCACTCTGAGTACTCAAAAAGGGTTTCTTCACCCCGGGAAGTTAATTAAATACCATTTGGAGGCATTTAATGTTCGAGCAAAAACGGCTGATTTTCGACAAAAGAGATAACACCCCCCCATTACGTCATGCTTCAGAAATGTGGAAAATGGTCCGTTTTCAAATGTTTTATTTTTGAACGTCAGTTCACATTTGTAGGTGGATCATCAGTGTTAGAGCTAAAATTAGCATGTTTAAAGTGATTTTCATGCTTCCAGGGGCCCAAAACACAAGATTTATGGAATGGTTAAAAGTGCATGAAAATGGCCAATTTCCTCACTCTGAGTACTCAAAAAGGGTTTCTTCACCCCGGGAAGTTAATTAAATACCATTTGGAGGCATTTAATGTTCGATCAAAAACGGCTGATTTTCGACAAAAGAGATAACACCCCCCATTACGTCATGCTTCAGAAATGTGGAAAATGGTCCGTTTTCAAATGTTTTATTTTTGAACGTCAGTTCACATTTGTAGGTGGATCATCAGTGTTAGAGCTAAAATTAGCATGTTTAAAGTGATTTTCATGCTTCCAGGGGCTCGGGAAGTTAATTAAATACCATTTGGAGGCATTTAATGTTCGAGCAAAAACGGCTGATTTTCGACAAAAGAGATAACACCCCCCCATTACGTCATCCTTCAGAAATGTGGAAAATGGTCCGTTTTCAAATGTTTTATTTTTGACCGTCAGTTCACATTTGTAGGTGGATCATCAGTGTTAGAGCTAAAATTAGCATGTTTAAAGTGATTTTCATGCTTCCAGGGGCCCAAAACACAAGATTTATGGAATGGTTAAAAGTGCATGAAAATGGCCAATTTACTCACTCTGAGTACTCAAAAAGGGTTTCTTCACCCCGGGAAGTTAATTAAATACCATTTGGAGGCATTTAATGTTCGAGCAAAAACGGCTGATTTTCGACAAAAGAGATAACACCCCCCCATTACGTCATCCTTCAGAAATGTGGAAAATGGTCCGTTTTCAAATGTTTTATTTTTGAACGTCAGTTCACATTTGTAGGTGGATCATCAGTGTTAGAGCTAAAATTAGCATGTTTAAAGTGATTTTCATGCTTCCAGGGGCCCAAAACACAAGATTTATGGAATGGTTAAAAGTGCATGAAAATGGCCAATTTACTCACTCTGAGTACTCAAAAAGGGTTTCTTCACCCCTGGAAGTTAATTAAATACCATTTGGAGGCATTTAATGTTCGAGCAAAAACGGCTGATTTTCGACAAAAGAGATAACACCCCCCCATTACGTCATGCTTCAGAAATGTGGAAAATGGTCCGTTTTCAAATGTTTTATTTTTGAACGTCAGTTCACATTTGTAGGTGGATCATCAGTGTTAGAGCTAAAATTAGCATGTTTAAAGTGATTTTCATGCTTCCAGGGGCTCGGGAAGTTAATTAAATACCATTTGGAGGCATTTAATGTTCGAGCAAAAACGGCTGATTTTCGACAAAAGAGATAACACTCCCCCATTACGTCATGCTTCAGAAATGTGGAAAATGGTCCGTTTTCAAATGTTTTATTTTTGACCGTCAGTTCACATTTGTAGGTGGATCATCAGTGTTAGAGCTAAAATTAGCATGTTTAAAGTGATTTTCATGCTTCCAGGGGCCCAAAACACAAGATTTATGGAATGGTTAAAAGTGCATGAAAATGGCCAATTTACTCACTCTGAGTACTCAAAATGGGTTTCTTCACCCCGGGAAGTTAATTAAATACCATTTGGAGGCATTTAATGTTCGAGCAAAAACGGCTGATTTTCGACAAAAGAGATAACACCCCCCCATTACGTCATGCTTCAGAAATGTGGAAAATGGTCCGTTTTCAAATGTTTTATTTTTGAACGTCAGTTCACATTTGTAGGTGGATCATCAGTGTTAGAGCTAAAATTAGCATGTTTAAAGTGATTTTCATGCTTCCAGGGGCCCAAAACACAAGATTTATGGAATGGTTAAAAGTGCATGAAAATGGCCAATTTACTCACTCTGAGTACTCAAAAAGGGTTTCTTCACCCCGGGAAGTTAATTAAATACCATTTGGAGGCATTTAATGTTCGAGCAAAAACGGCTGATTTTCGACAAAAGAGATAACACCCCCCCATTACGTCATGCTTCAGAAATGTGGAAAATGGTCCGTTTTCAAATGTTTTATTTTTGACCGTCAGTTCACATTTGTAGGTGGATCATCAGTGTTAGAGCTAAAATTAGCATGTTTAAAGTGATTTTCATGCTTCCAGGGGCTCGGGAAGTTAATTAAATACCATTTGGAGGCATTTAATGTTCGAGCAAAAACGGCTGATTTTCGACAAAAGAGATAACACCCCCCGATTACGTCATGCTTCAGAAATGTGGAAAATGGTCCGTTTTCAAATGTTTTATTTTTGAACGTCAGTTCACATTTGTAGGTGGATCATCAGTGTTAGAGCTAAAATTAGCATGTTTAAAGTGATTTTCATGCTTCCAGGGGCTCGGGAAGTTAATTAAATACCATTTGGAGGCATTTAATGTTCGAGCAAAAACGGCTGATTTTCGACAAAAGAGATAACACCCCCATTACGTCATGCTTCAGAAATGTGGAAAATGGTCCGTTTTCAAATGTTTTATTTTTGACCGTCAGTTCACATTTGTAGGTGGATCATCAGTGTTAGAGCTAAAATTAGCATGTTTAAAGTGATTTTCATGCTTCCAGGGGCCCAAAACACAAGATTTAAGGAATGGTTAAAAGTGCATGAAAATGGCCAATTTACTCACTCTGAGTACTCAAAAAGGGTTTCTTCACCCCGGGAAGTTAATTAAATACCATTTGGAGGCATTTAATGTTCGAGCAAAAACGGCTGATTTTCGACAAAAGAGATAACACCCCCCCATTACGTCATGCTTCAGAAATGTGGAAAATGGTCCGTTTTCAAATGTTTTATTTTTGAACGTCAGTTCACATTTGTAGGTGGATCATCAGTGTTAGAGCTAAAATTAGCATGTTTAAAGTGATTTTCATGCTTCCAGGGGCCCAAAACACAAGATTTATGGAATGGTTAAAAGTGCATGAAAATGGCCAATTTCCTCACTCTGAGTACTCAAAAAGGGTTTCTTCACCCCGGGAAGTTAATTAAATACCATTTGGAGGCATTTAATGTTCGATCAAAAACGGCTGATTTTCGACAAAAGAGATAACACCCCCCATTACGTCATGCTTCAGAAATGTGGAAAATGGTCCGTTTTCAAATGTTTTATTTTTGAACGTCAGTTCACATTTGTAGGTGGATCATCAGTGTTAGAGCTAAAATTAGCATGTTTAAAGTGATTTTCATGCTTCCAGGGGCTCGGGAAGTTAATTAAATACCATTTGGAGGCATTTAATGTTCGAGCAAAAACGGCTGATTTTCGACAAAAGAGATAACACCCCCCCATTACGTCATGCTTCAGAAATGTGGAAAATGGTCCGTTTTCAAATGTTTTATTTTTGACCGTCAGTTCACATTTGTAGGTGGATCATCAGTGTTAGAGCTAAAATTAGCATGTTTAAAGTGATTTTCATGCTTCCAGGGGCCCAAAACACAAGATTTATGGAATGGTTAAAAGTGCATGAAAATGGCCAATTTACTCACTCTGAGTACTCAAAAAGGGTTTCTTCACCCCGGGAAGTTAATTAAATACCATTTGGAGGCATTTAATGTTCGAGCAAAAACGGCTGATTTTCGACAAAAGAGATAACACCCCCCCATTACGTCATGCTTCAGAAATGTGGAAAATGGTCCGTTTTCAAATGTTTTATTTTTGAACGTCAGTTCACATTTGTAGGTGGATCATCAGTGTTAGAGCTAAAATTAGCATGTTTAAAGTGATTTTCATGCTTCCAGGGGCCCAAAACACAAGATTTATGGAATGGTTAAAAGTGCATGAAAATGGCCAATTTACTCACTCTGAGTACTCAAAAAGGGTTTCTTCACCCCTGGAAGTTAATTAAATACCATTTGGAGGCATTTAATGTTCGAGCAAAAACGGCTGATTTTCGACAAAAGAGATAACACCCCCCCATTACGTCATGCTTCAGAAATGTGGAAAATGGTCCGTTTTCAAATGTTTTATTTTTGAACGTCAGTTCACATTTGTAGGTGGATCATCAGTGTTAGAGCTAAAATTAGCATGTTTAAAGTGATTTTCATGCTTCCAGGGGCTCGGGAAGTTAATTAAATACCATTTGGAGGCATTTAATGTTCGAGCAAAAACGGCTGATTTTCGACAAAAGAGATAACACCCCCATTACGTCATGCTTCAGAAATGTGGAAAATGGTCCGTTTTCAAATGTTTTATTTTTGACCGTCAGTTCACATTTGTAGGTGGATCATCAGTGTTAGAGCTAAAATTAGCATGTTTAAAGTGATTTTCATGCTTCCAGGGGCCCAAAACACAAGATTTAAGGAATGGTTAAAAGTGCATGAAAATGGCCAATTTACTCACTCTGAGTACTCAAAAAGGGTTTCTTCACCCCGGGAAGTTAATTAAATACCATTTGGAGGCATTTAATGTTCGAGCAAAAACGGCTGATTTTCGACAAAAGAGATAACACCCCCCCATTACGTCATGCTTCAGAAATGTGGAAAATGGTCCGTTTTCAAATGTTTTATTTTTGAACGTCAGTTCACATTTGTAGGTGGATCATCAGTGTTAGAGCTAAAATTAGCATGTTTAAAGTGATTTTCATGCTTCCAGGGGCCCAAAACACAAGATTTATGGAATGGTTAAAAGTGCATGAAAATGGCCAATTTCCTCACTCTGAGTACTCAAAAAGGGTTTCTTCACCCCGGGAAGTTAATTAAATACCATTTGGAGGCATTTAATGTTCGATCAAAAACGGCTGATTTTCGACAAAAGAGATAACACCCCCCATTACGTCATGCTTCAGAAATGTGGAAAATGGTCCGTTTTCAAATGTTTTATTTTTGAACGTCAGTTCACATTTGTAGGTGGATCATCAGTGTTAGAGCTAAAATTAGCATGTTTAAAGTGATTTTCATGCTTCCAGGGGCTCGGGAAGTTAATTAAATACCATTTGGAGGCATTTAATGTTCGAGCAAAAACGGCTGATTTTCGACAAAAGAGATAACACCCCCCCATTACGTCATGCTTCAGAAATGTGGAAAATGGTCCGTTTTCAAATGTTTTATTTTTGACCGTCAGTTCACATTTGTAGGTGGATCATCAGTGTTAGAGCTAAAATTAGCATGTTTAAAGTGATTTTCATGCTTCCAGGGGCCCAAAACACAAGATTTATGGAATGGTTAAAAGTGCATGAAAATGGCCAATTTACTCACTCTGAGTACTCAAAAAGGGTTTCTTCACCCCGGGAAGTTAATTAAATACCATTTGGAGGCATTTAATGTTCGAGCAAAAACGGCTGATTTTCGACAAAAGAGATAACACCCCCCCATTACGTCATGCTTCAGAAATGTGGAAAATGGTCCGTTTTCAAATGTTTTATTTTTGAACGTCAGTTCACATTTGTAGGTGGATCATCAGTGTTAGAGCTAAAATTAGCATGTTTAAAGTGATTTTCATGCTTCCAGGGGCCCAAAACACAAGATTTATGGAATGGTTAAAAGTGCATGAAAATGGCCAATTTACTCACTCTGAGTACTCAAAAAGGGTTTCTTCACCCCTGGAAGTTAATTAAATACCATTTGGAGGCATTTAATGTTCGAGCAAAAACGGCTGATTTTCGACAAAAGAGATAACACCCCCCCATTACGTCATGCTTCAGAAATGTGGAAAATGGTCCGTTTTCAAATGTTTTATTTTTGAACGTCAGTTCACATTTGTAGGTGGATCATCAGTGTTAGAGCTAAAATTAGCATGTTTAAAGTGATTTTCATGCTTCCAGGGGCTCGGGAAGTTAATTAAATACCATTTGGAGGCATTTAATGTTCGAGCAAAAACGGCTGATTTTCGACAAAAGAGATAACACCCCCCCATTACGTCATGCTTCAGAAATGTGGAAAATGGTCCGTTTTCAAATGTTTTATTTTTGAACGTCAGTTCACATTTGTAGGTGGATCATCAGTGTTAGAGCTAAAATTAGCATGTTTAAAGTGATTTTCATGCTTCCAGGGGCTCTGGAAGTTAATTAAATACCATTTGGAGGCATTTAATGTTCGAGCAAAAACGGCTGATTTTCGACAAAAGAGATAACACCCCCCATTACGTCATGCTTCAGAAATGTGGAAAATGGTCCGTTTTCAAATGTTTTATTTTTGACCGTCAGTTCACATTTGTAGGTGGATCATCAGTGTTAGAGCTAAAATTAGCATGTTTAAAGTGATTTTCATGCTTCCAGGGGCCCAAAACACAAGATTTATGGAATGGTTAAAAGTGCATGAAAATGGCCAATTTACTCATTCTGAGTACTCAAAAAGGGTTTCTTCACCCCGAGAAGTTAATTAAATACCATTTGGAGGCATTTAATGTTCGAGCAAAAACGGCTGATTTTCGACAAAAGAGATAACACCCCCCCATTACGTCATGCTTCAGAAATGTGGAAAATGGTCCGTTTTCAAATGTTTTATTTTTGAACGTCAGTTCACATTTGTAGGTGGATCATCAGTGTTAGAGCTAAAATTAGCATGTTTAAAGTGATTTTCATGCTTCCAGGGGCCCAAAACACAAGATTTATGGAATGGTTAAAAGTGCATGAAAATGGCCAATTTCCTCACTCTGAGTACTCAAAAAGGGTTTCTTCACCCCGGGAAGTTAATTAAATACCATTTGGAGGCATTTAATGTTCGAGCAAAAACGGCTGATTTTCGACAAAAGAAATAACACCCTTCATTACGTCATGCTTCAGAAATGTGGAAAATGGTCCGTTTTCAAATGTTTTATTTTTGAATGTCAGTTCACATTTGTAGGTGGATCATCAGTGTTAGAGCTAAAATTAGCATGTTTAAAGTGATTTTCATGCTTCCAGGGGCTCGGGAAGTTAATTAAATACCATTTGGAGGCATTTAATGTTCGAGAAAAAACGGCTGATTTTCGACAAAAGAGATAACACCCCCCCATTACGTCATGCTTCAGAAATGTGGAAAATGGTCCGTTTTCAAATGTTTTATTTTTGAACGTCAGTTCACATTTGTAGGTGGATCATCAGTGTTAGAGCTAAAATTAGCATGTTTAAAGTGATTTTCATGCTTCCAGGGGCCCAAAACACAAGATTTATGGAATGGTTAAAAGTGCATGAAAATGGCCAATTTACTCACTCTGAGTACTCAAAAAGGGTTTCTTCACCCCGGGAAGTTAATTAAATACCATTTGGAGGCATTTAATGTTCGATCAAAAACGGCTGATTTTCGACAAAAGAGATAACACCCCCCATTACGTCATGCTTCAGAAATGTGAAAAATGGTCCGTTTTCAAATGTTTTATTTTTGAACGTCAGTTCACATATGTAGGTGGATCATCAGTGTTAGAGCTAAAATTAGCATGTTTAAAGTGATTTTCATGCTTCCAGGGGCTCGGGAAGTTAATTAAATACCATTTGGAGGCATTTAATGTTCGAGCAAAAACGGCTGATTTTCGACAAAAGAGATAACACCCCCCCATTACGTCATGCTTCAGAAATGTGGAAAATGGTCCGTTTTCAAATGTTTTATTTTTGACCGTCAGTTCACATTTGTAGGTGGATCATCAGTGTTAGAGCTAAAATTAGCATGTTTAAAGTGATTTTCATGCTTCCAGGGGCCCAAAACACAAGATTTATGGAATGGTTAAAAGTGCATGAAAATGGCCAATTTACTCACTCTGAGTACTCAAAAAGGGTTTCTTCACCCCGGGAAGTTAATTAAATACCATTTGGAGGCATTTAATGTTCGAGCAAAAACGGCTGATTTTCGACAAAAGAGATAACACCCCCCCATTACGTCATGCTTCAGAAATGTGGAAAATGGTCCGTTTTCAAATGTTTTATTTTTGAACGTCAGTTCACATTTGTAGGTGGATCATCAGTGTTAGAGCTAAAATTAGCATGTTTAAAGTGATTTTCATGCTTCCAGGGGCCCAAAACACAAGATTTATGGAATGGTTAAAAGTGCATGAAAATGGCCAATTTACTCACTCTGAGTACTCAAAAAGGGTTTCTTCACCCCGGGAAGTTAATTAAATACCATTTGGAGGCATTTAATGTTCGAGCAAAAACGGCTGATTTTCGACAAAAGAGATAACACCCCCCCATTACGTCATGCTTCAGAAATGTGGAAAATGGTCCGTTTTCAAATGTTTTATTTTTGAACGTCAGTTCACATTTGTAGGTGGATCATCAGTGTTAGAGCTAAAATTAGCATGTTTAAAGTGATTTTCATGCTTCCAGGGGCCCAAAACACAAGATTTATGGAATGGTTAAAAGTGCATGAAAATGGCCAATTTACTCACTCTGAGTACTCAAAAAGGGTTTCTTCACCCCGGGAAGTTAATTAAATACCATTTGGAGGCATTTAATGTTCGAGCAAAAACGGCTGATTTTCGACAAAAGAGATAACACCCCCCCATTACGTCATGCTTCAGAAATGTGGAAAATGGTCCGTTTTCAAATGTTTTATTTTTGACCGTCAGTTCACATTTGTAGGTGGATCATCAGTGTTAGAGCTAAAATTAGCATGTTTAAAGTGATTTTCATGCTTCCAGGGGCTCGGGAAGTTAATTAAATACCATTTGGAGGCATTTAATGTTCGAGCAAAAACGGCTGATTTTCGACAAAAGAGATAACACCCCCCGATTACGTCATGCTTCAGAAATGTGGAAAATGGTCCGTTTTCAAATGTTTTATTTTTGAACGTCAGTTCACATTTGTAGGTGGATCATCAGTGTTAGAGCTAAAATTAGCATGTTTAAAGTGATTTTCATGCTTCCAGGGGCTCGGGAAGTTAATTAAATACCATTTGGAGGCATTTAATGTTCGAGCAAAAACGGCTGATTTTCGACAAAAGAGATAACACCCCCATTACGTCATGCTTCAGAAATGTGGAAAATGGTCCGTTTTCAAATGTTTTATTTTTGACCGTCAGTTCACATTTGTAGGTGGATCATCAGTGTTAGAGCTAAAATTAGCATGTTTAAAGTGATTTTCATGCTTCCAGGGGCCCAAAACACAAGATTTAAGGAATGGTTAAAAGTGCATGAAAATGGCCAATTTACTCACTCTGAGTACTCAAAAAGGGTTTCTTCACCCCGGGAAGTTAATTAAATACCATTTGGAGGCATTTAATGTTCGAGCAAAAACGGCTGATTTTCGACAAAAGAGATAACACCCCCCCATTACGTCATGCTTCAGAAATGTGGAAAATGGTCCGTTTTCAAATGTTTTATTTTTGAACGTCAGTTCACATTTGTAGGTGGATCATCAGTGTTAGAGCTAAAATTAGCATGTTTAAAGTGATTTTCATGCTTCCAGGGGCCCAAAACACAAGATTTATGGAATGGTTAAAAGTGCATGAAAATGGCCAATTTCCTCACTCTGAGTACTCAAAAAGGGTTTCTTCACCCCGGGAAGTTAATTAAATACCATTTGGAGGCATTTAATGTTCGATCAAAAACGGCTGATTTTCGACAAAAGAGATAACACCCCCCATTACGTCATGCTTCAGAAATGTGGAAAATGGTCCGTTTTCAAATGTTTTATTTTTGAACGTCAGTTCACATTTGTAGGTGGATCATCAGTGTTAGAGCTAAAATTAGCATGTTTAAAGTGATTTTCATGCTTCCAGGGGCTCGGGAAGTTAATTAAATACCATTTGGAGGCATTTAATGTTCGAGCAAAAACGGCTGATTTTCGACAAAAGAGATAACACCCCCCCATTACGTCATGCTTCAGAAATGTGGAAAATGGTCCGTTTTCAAATGTTTTATTTTTGACCGTCAGTTCACATTTGTAGGTGGATCATCAGTGTTAGAGCTAAAATTAGCATGTTTAAAGTGATTTTCATGCTTCCAGGGGCCCAAAACACAAGATTTATGGAATGGTTAAAAGTGCATGAAAATGGCCAATTTACTCACTCTGAGTACTCAAAAAGGGTTTCTTCACCCCGGGAAGTTAATTAAATACCATTTGGAGGCATTTAATGTTCGAGCAAAAACGGCTGATTTTCGACAAAAGAGATAACACCCCCCCATTACGTCATGCTTCAGAAATGTGGAAAATGGTCCGTTTTCAAATGTTTTATTTTTGAACGTCAGTTCACATTTGTAGGTGGATCATCAGTGTTAGAGCTAAAATTAGCATGTTTAAAGTGATTTTCATGCTTCCAGGGGCCCAAAACACAAGATTTATGGAATGGTTAAAAGTGCATGAAAATGGCCAATTTACTCACTCTGAGTACTCAAAAAGGGTTTCTTCACCCCTGGAAGTTAATTAAATACCATTTGGAGGCATTTAATGTTCGAGCAAAAACGGCTGATTTTCGACAAAAGAGATAACACCCCCCCATTACGTCATGCTTCAGAAATGTGGAAAATGGTCCGTTTTCAAATGTTTTATTTTTGAACGTCAGTTCACATTTGTAGGTGGATCATCAGTGTTAGAGCTAAAATTAGCATGTTTAAAGTGATTTTCATGCTTCCAGGGGCTCGGGAAGTTAATTAAATACCATTTGGAGGCATTTAATGTTCGAGCAAAAACGGCTGATTTTCGACAAAAGAGATAACACCCCCATTACGTCATGCTTCAGAAATGTGGAAAATGGTCCGTTTTCAAATGTTTTATTTTTGACCGTCAGTTCACATTTGTAGGTGGATCATCAGTGTTAGAGCTAAAATTAGCATGTTTAAAGTGATTTTCATGCTTCCAGGGGCCCAAAACACAAGATTTAAGGAATGGTTAAAAGTGCATGAAAATGGCCAATTTACTCACTCTGAGTACTCAAAAAGGGTTTCTTCACCCCGGGAAGTTAATTAAATACCATTTGGAGGCATTTAATGTTCGAGCAAAAACGGCTGATTTTCGACAAAAGAGATAACACCCCCCCATTACGTCATGCTTCAGAAATGTGGAAAATGGTCCGTTTTCAAATGTTTTATTTTTGAACGTCAGTTCACATTTGTAGGTGGATCATCAGTGTTAGAGCTAAAATTAGCATGTTTAAAGTGATTTTCATGCTTCCAGGGGCCCAAAACACAAGATTTATGGAATGGTTAAAAGTGCATGAAAATGGCCAATTTCCTCACTCTGAGTACTCAAAAAGGGTTTCTTCACCCCGGGAAGTTAATTAAATACCATTTGGAGGCATTTAATGTTCGATCAAAAACGGCTGATTTTCGACAAAAGAGATAACACCCCCCATTACGTCATGCTTCAGAAATGTGGAAAATGGTCCGTTTTCAAATGTTTTATTTTTGAACGTCAGTTCACATTTGTAGGTGGATCATCAGTGTTAGAGCTAAAATTAGCATGTTTAAAGTGATTTTCATGCTTCCAGGGGCTCGGGAAGTTAATTAAATACCATTTGGAGGCATTTAATGTTCAAACAAAAACGGCTGATTTTCGACAAAAGAGATAACACCCCCCCATTACGTCATGCTTCAGAAATGTGGAAAATGGTCCGTTTTCAAATGTTTTATTTTTGACCGTCAGTTCACATTTGTAGGTGGATCATCAGTGTTAGAGCTAAAATTAGCATGTTTAAAGTGATTTTCATGCTTCCAGGGGCCCAAAACACAAGATTTATGGAATGGTTAAAAGTGCATGAAAATGGCCAATTTACTCACTCTGAGTACTCAAAAAGGGTTTCTTCACCCCGGGAAGTTAATTAAATACCATTTGGAGGCATTTAATGTTCGAGCAAAAACGGCTGATTTTCGACAAAAGAGATAACACCCCCCCATTACGTCATGCTTCAGAAATGTGGAAAATGGTCCGTTTTCAAATGTTTTATTTTTGAACGTCAGTTCACATTTGTAGGTGGATCATCAGTGTTAGAGCTAAAATTAGCATGTTTAAAGTGATTTTCATGCTTCCAGGGGCCCAAAACACAAGATTTATGGAATGGTTAAAAGTGCATGAAAATGGCCAATTTACTCACTCTGAGTACTCAAAAAGGGTTTCTTCACCCCTGGAAGTTAATTAAATACCATTTGGAGGCATTTAATGTTCGAGCAAAAACGGCTGATTTTCGACAAAAGAGATAACACCCCCCCATTACGTCATGCTTCAGAAATGTGGAAAATGGTCCGTTTTCAAATGTTTTATTTTTGAACGTCAGTTCACATTTGTAGGTGGATCATCAGTGTTAGAGCTAAAATTAGCATGTTTAAAGTGATTTTCATGCTTCCAGGGGCTCGGGAAGTTAATTAAATACCATTTGGAGGCATTTAATGTTCGAGCAAAAACGGCTGATTTTCGACAAAAGAGATAACACCCCCCCATTACGTCATGCTTCAGAAATGTGGAAAATGGTCCGTTTTCAAATGTTTTATTTTTGAACGTCAGTTCACATTTGTAGGTGGATCATCAGTGTTAGAGCTAAAATTAGCATGTTTAAAGTGATTTTCATGCTTCCAGGGGCTCTGGAAGTTAATTAAATACCATTTGGAGGCATTTAATGTTCGAGCAAAAACGGCTGATTTTCGACAAAAGAGATAACACCCCCCATTACGTCATGCTTCAGAAATGTGGAAAATGGTCCGTTTTCAAATGTTTTATTTTTGACCGTCAGTTCACATTTGTAGGTGGATCATCAGTGTTAGAGCTAAAATTAGCATGTTTAAAGTGATTTTCATGCTTCCAGGGGCCCAAAACACAAGATTTATGGAATGGTTAAAAGTGCATGAAAATGGCCAATTTACTCATTCTGAGTACTCAAAAAGGGTTTCTTCACCCCGAGAAGTTAATTAAATACCATTTGGAGGCATTTAATGTTCGAGCAAAAACGGCTGATTTTCGACAAAAGAGATAACACCCCCCCATTACGTCATGCTTCAGAAATGTGGAAAATGGTCCGTTTTCAAATGTTTTATTTTTGAACGTCAGTTCACATTTGTAGGTGGATCATCAGTGTTAGAGCTAAAATTAGCATGTTTAAAGTGATTTTCATGCTTCCAGGGGCCCAAAACACAAGATTTATGGAATGGTTAAAAGTGCATGAAAATGGCCAATTTCCTCACTCTGAGTACTCAAAAAGGGTTTCTTCACCCCGGGAAGTTAATTAAATACCATTTGGAGGCATTTAATGTTCGAGCAAAAACGGCTGATTTTCGACAAAAGAAATAACACCCTTCATTACGTCATGCTTCAGAAATGTGGAAAATGGTCCGTTTTCAAATGTTTTATTTTTGAATGTCAGTTCACATTTGTAGGTGGATCATCAGTGTTAGAGCTAAAATTAGCATGTTTAAAGTGATTTTCATGCTTCCAGGGGCTCGGGAAGTTAATTAAATACCATTTGGAGGCATTTAATGTTCGAGAAAAAACGGCTGATTTTCGACAAAAGAGATAACACCCCCCCATTACGTCATGCTTCAGAAATGTGGAAAATGGTCCGTTTTCAAATGTTTTATTTTTGAACGTCAGTTCACATTTGTAGGTGGATCATCAGTGTTAGAGCTAAAATTAGCATGTTTAAAGTGATTTTCATGCTTCCAGGGGCCCAAAACACAAGATTTATGGAATGGTTAAAAGTGCATGAAAATGGCCAATTTACTCACTCTGAGTACTCAAAAAGGGTTTCTTCACCCCGGGAAGTTAATTAAATACCATTTGGAGGCATTTAATGTTCGATCAAAAACGGCTGATTTTCGACAAAAGAGATAACACCCCCCATTACGTCATGCTTCAGAAATGTGAAAAATGGTCCGTTTTCAAATGTTTTATTTTTTTAACGTCAGTTCACATATGTAGGTGGATCATCAGTGTTAGAGCTAAAATTAGCATGTTTAAAGTGATTTTCATGCTTCCAGGGGCTCGGGAAGTTAATTAAATACCATTTGGAGGCATTTAATGTTCGAGCAAAAACGGCTGATTTTCGACAAAAGAGATAACACCCCCCCATTACGTCATGCTTCAGAAATGTGGAAAATGGTCCGTTTTCAAATGTTTTATTTTTGACCGTCAGTTCACATTTGTAGGTGGATCATCAGTGTTAGAGCTAAAATTAGCATGTTTAAAGTGATTTTCATGCTTCCAGGGGCCCAAAACACAAGATTTATGGAATGGTTAAAAGTGCATGAAAATGGCCAATTTACTCACTCTGAGTACTCAAAAAGGGTTTCTTCACCCCGGGAAGTTAATTAAATACCATTTGGAGGCATTTAATGTTCGAGCAAAAACGGCTGATTTTCGACAAAAGAGATAACACCCCCCCATTACGTCATGCTTCAGAAATGTGGAAAATGGTCCGTTTTCAAATGTTTTATTTTTGAACGTCAGTTCACATTTGTAGGTGGATCATCAGTGTTAGAGCTAAAATTAGCATGTTTAAAGTGATTTTCATGCTTCCAGGGGCCCAAAACACAAGATTTATGGAATGGTTAAAAGTGCATGAAAATGGCCAATTTACTCACTCTGAGTACTCAAAAAGGGTTTCTTCACCCCGGGAAGTTAATTAAATACCATTTGGAGGCATTTAATGTTCGAGCAAAAACGGCTGATTTTCGACAAAAGAGATAACACCCCCCCATTACGTCATGCTTCAGAAATGTGGAAAATGGTCCGTTTTCAAATGTTTTATTTTTGAACGTCAGTTCACATTTGTAGGTGGATCATCAGTGTTAGAGCTAAAATTAGCATGTTTAAAGTGATTTTCATGCTTCCAGGGGCCCAAAACACAAGATTTATGGAATGGTTAAAAGTGCATGAAAATGGCCAATTTACTCACTCTGAGTTCTCAAAAAGGGTTTCTTCACCCCGGGAAGTTAATTAAATACCATTTGGAGGCATTTAATGTTCGAGCAAAAACGGCTGATTTTCGACAAAAGAGATAACACCCCCCCATTACGTCATGCTTCAGAAATGTGGAAAATGGTCCGTTTTCAAATGTTTTATTTTTGAACGTCAGTTCACATATGTAGGTGGATCATCAGTGTTAGAGCTAAAATTAGCATGTTTAAAGTGATTTTCATGCTTCCAGGGGCTCAGGAAGTTAATTAAATACCATTTGGAGGCATTTAATGTTCGAGCAAAAACGGCTGATTTTCGACAAAAGAGATAACACCCCCCCATTACGTCATGCTTCAGAAATGTGGAAAATGGTCCATTTTCAAATGTTTTATTTTTGAACGTCAGTTCACATTTGTAGGTGGATCATCAGTGTTAGAGCTAAAATTAGCATGTTTAAAGTGATTTTCATGCTTCCAGGGGCCCAAAACACAAGATTTATGGAATGGTTAAAAGTGCATGAAAATGGCCAATTTACTCACTCTGAGTACTCAAAAAGGGTTTCTTCACCCCGGGAAGTTAATTAAATACCATTTGGAGGCATTTAATGTTCGAGCAAAAACGGCTGATTTTCGACAAAAGAGATAACACCCCCCCATTACGTCATGCTTCAGAAATGTGGAAAATGGTCCGTTTTCAAATGTTTTATTTTTGAACGTCAGTTCACATTTGTAGGTGGATCATCAGTGTTAGAGCTAAAATTAGCATGTTTAAAGTGATTTTCATGCTACCAGGGGCTCGGGAAGTTAATTAAATACCATTTGGAGGCATTTAATGTTCGAGCAAAAACGGCTGATTTTCGACAAAAGAGATAACACCCCCCCATTACGTCATGCTTCAGAAATGTGGAAAATGGTCCGTTTTCAAATGTTTTATTTTTGAACGTCAGTTCACATTTGTAGGTGGATCATCAGTGTTAGAGCTAAAATTAGCATGTTTAAAGTGATTTTCATGCTTCCAGGGGCTCGGGAAGTTAATTAAATACCATTTGGAGGCATTTAATGTTCGAGCAAAAACGGCTGATTTTCGACAAAAGAGATAACACCCCCCCATTACGTCATGCTTCAGAAATGTGGAAAATGGTCCGTTTTCAAATGTTTTATTTTTGACCGTCAGTTCACATTTGTAGGTGGATCATCAGTGTTAGAGCTAAAATTAGCATGTTTAAAGTGATTTTCATGCTTCCAGGGGCCCAAAACACAAGATTTATGGAATGGTTAAAAGTGCATGAAAATGGCCAATTTACTCACTCTGAGTACTCAAAAAGGGTTTCTTCACCCCGGGAAGTTAATTAAATACCATTTGGAGGCATTTAATGTTCGAGCAAAACCGGCTGATTTTCGACAAAAGAGATAACACCCTTCATTACGTCATGCTTCAGAAATGTGGAAAATGGTCCGTTTTCAAATGTTTTATTTTTGAACGTCAGTTCACATTTGTAGGTGGATCATCAGTGTTAGAGCTAAAATTAGCATGTTTAAAGTGATTTTCATGCTTCCAGGGGCTCGGGAAGTTAATTAAATACCATTTGGAGGCATTTAATGTTCGAGAAAAAACGGCTGATTTTCGACAAAAGAGATAACACCCCCTCATTACGTCATGCTTCAGAAATGTGGAAAATGGTCCGTTTTCAAATGTTTTATTTTTGAACGTCAGTTCACATTTGTAGGTGGATCATCAGTGTTAGAGCTAAAATTAGCATGTTTAAAGTGATTTTCATGCTTCCAGGGGCTCTGGAAGTTAATTAAATACCATTTGGAGGCATTTAATGTTCGAGCAAAAACGGCTGATTTTCGACAAAAGAGATAACACCCCCCATTACGTCATGCTTCAGAAATGTGGAAAATGGTCCGTTTTCAAATGTTTTATTTTTGACCGTCAGTTCACATTTGTAGGTGGATCATCAGTGTTAGAGCTAAAATTAGCATGTTTAAAGTGATTTTCATGCTTCCAGGGGCCCAAAACACAAGATTTATGGAATGGTTAAAAGTGCATGAAAATGGCCAATTTACTCACTCTGAGTACTCAAAAAGGGTTTCTTCACCCCGGGAAGTTAATTAAATACCATTTGGAGGCATTTAATGTTCGAGCAAAAACGGCTGATTTTCGACAAAAGAGATAACACCCCCCCATTACGTCATGCTTCAGAAATGTGGAAAATGGTCCGTTTTCAAATGTTTTATTTTTGAACGTCAGTTCACATTTGTAGGTGGATCATCAGTGTTAGAGCTAAAATTAGCATGTTTAAAGTGATTTTCATGCTTCCAGGGGCCCAAAACACAAGATTTATGGAATGGTTAAAAGTGCATGAAAATGGCCAATTTACTCACTCTGAGTACTCAAAAAGGGTTTCTTCACCCCGGGAAGTTAATTAAATACCATTTGGAGGCATTTAATGTTCGAGCAAAAACGGCTGATTTTCGACAAAAGAGATAACACCCCCCCATTACGTCATGCTTCAGAAATGTGGAAAATGGTCCGTTTTCAAATGTTTTATTTTTGAACGTCAGTTCACATTTGTAGGTGGATCATCAGTGTTAGAGCTAAAATTAGCATGTTTAAAGTGATTTTCATGCTTCCAGGGGCCCAAAACACAAGATTTATGGAATGGTTAAAAGTGCATGAAAATGGCCAATTTACTCACTCTGAGTTCTCAAAAAGGGTTTCTTCACCCCGGGAAGTTAATTAAATACCATTTGGAGGCATTTAATGTTCGAGCAAAAACGGCTGATTTTCGACAAAAGAGATAACATTACGTCATGCTTCAGAAATGTGGAAAATGGTCCGTTTTCAAATGTTTTATTTTTGAACGTCAGTTCACATATGTAGGTGGATCATCAGTGTTAGAGCTAAAATTAGCACGTTTAAAGTGATTTTCATGCTTCCAGGGGCTCGGGAAGTTAATTAAATACCATTTGGAGGCATTTAATGTTCGAGCAAAAACGGCTGATTTTCGACAAAAGAGATAACACCCCCCCCATTACGTCATGCTTCAGAAATGTGGAAAATGGTCCATTTTCAAATGTTTTATTTTTGAACGTCAGTTCACATTTGTAGGTGGATCATCAGTGTTAGAGCTAAAATTAGCATGTTTAAAGTGATTTTCATGCTTCCAGGGGCCCAAAACACAAGATTTATGGAATGGTTAAAAGTGCATGAAAATGGCCAATTTACTCACTCTGAGTACTCAAAAAGGGTTTCTTCACCCCGGGAAGTTAATTAAATACCATTTGGAGGCATTTAATGTTCGAGCAAAAACAGCTGATTTTCGACAAAAGAGATAACACCCCCCCATTACGTCATGCTTCAGAAATGTGGAAAATGGTCCGTTTTCAAATGTTTTATTTTTGAACGTCAGTTCACATTTGTAGGTGGATCATCAGTGTTAGAGCTAAAATTAGCATGTTTAAAGTGATTTTCATGCTTCCAGGGGCTCGGGAAGTTAATTAAATACCATTTGGAGGCATTTAATGTTCGAGCAAAAACGGCTGATTTTCGACAAAAGAGATAACACCCCCCCATTACGTCATGCTTCAGAAATGTGGAAAATGGTCCGTTTTCAAATGTTTTATTTTTGAACGTCAGTTCACATTTGTAGGTGGATCATCAGTGTTAGAGCTAAAATTAGCATGTTTAAAGTGATTTTCATGCTTCCAGGGGCTCGGGAAGTTAATTAAATACCATTTGGAGGCATTTAATGTTCGAGCAAAAACGGCTGATTTTCGACAAAAGAGATAACACCCCCCCATTACGTCATGCTTCAGAAATGTGGAAATGGTCCGTTTTCAAATGTTTTATTTTTGACCGTCAGTTCACATTTGTAGGTGGATCATCAGTGTTAGAGCTAAAATTAGCATGTTTAAAGTGATTTTCATGCTTCCAGGGGCCCAAAACACAAGATTTATGGAATGGTTAAAAGTGCATGAAAATGGCCAATTTACTCACTCTGAGTACTCAAAAAGGGTTTCTTCACCCCGGGAAGTTAATTAAATACCATTTGGAGGCATTTAATGTTCGAGCAAAACCGGCTGATTTTCGACAAAAGAGATAACACCCTTCATTACGTCATGCTTCAGAAATGTGGAAAATGGTCCGTTTTCAAATGTTTTATTTTTGAACGTCAGTTCACATTTGTAGGTGGATCATCAGTGTTAGAGCTAAAATTAGCATGTTTAAAGTGATTTTCATGCTTCCAGGGGCTCGGGAAGTTAATTAAATACCATTTGGAGGCATTTAATGTTCGAGAAAAAACGGCTGATTTTCGACAAAAGAGATAACACCCCCTCATTACGTCATGCTTCAGAAATGTGGAAAATGGTCCGTTTTCAAATGTTTTATTTTTGAACGTCAGTTCACATTTGTAGGTGGATCATCAGTGTTAGAGCTAAAATTAGCATGTTTAAAGTGATTTTCATGCTTCCAGGGGCCCAAAACACAAGATTTATGGAATGGTTAAAAGTGCATGAAAATGGCCAATTTACTCACTCTGAGTACTCAAAAAGGGTTTCTTCACCCCGGGAAGTTAATTAAATACCATTTGGAGGCATTTAATGTTCGATCAAAAATGGCTGATTTTCGACAAAAGAGATAACACCCCCCATTACGTCATGCTTCAGAAATGTGGGAAATGGTCCGTTTTCAAATGTTTTATTTTTGAACGTCAGTTCACATTTGTAGGTGGATCATCAGTGTTAGAGCTAAAATTAGCATGTTTAAAGTGATTTTCATGCTTCCAGGGGCTCGGGAAGTTAATTAAATACCATTTGGAGGCATTTAATGTTCGAGCAAAAACGGCTGATTTTCGACAAAAGAGATAACACCCCCCCATTACGTCATGCTTCAGAAATGTGGAAAATTGTCCGTTTTCAAATGTTTTATTTTTGACCGTCAGTTCACATTTGTAGGTGGATCATCAGTGTTAGAGCTAAAATTAGCATGTTTAGAGTGATTTTCATGCTTCCAGGGGCCCAAAACACAAGATTTATGGAATGGTTAAAAGTGCATGAAAATGGCCAATTTACTCACTCTGAGTACTCAAAAAGGGTTTCTTCACCCCGGGAAGTTAATTAAATACCATTTGGAGGCATTTAATGTTCAAGCAAAAACGGCTGATTTTCGACAAAAGAGATAACACCGCCCCATTACGTCATGCTTCAGAAATGTGGAAAATGGTCCGTTTTCAAATGTTTTATTTTTGAACGTCAGTTCACATTTGTAGGTGGATCATCAGTGTTAGAGCTAAAATTAGCATGTTTAAAGTGATTTTCATGCTTCCAGGGGCTCGGGAAGTTAATTAAATACCATTTGGAGGCATTTAATGTTCGAGCAAAAACGGCTGATTTTCGACAAAAGAGATAACACCCCCCCATTACGTCATGCTTCAGAAATGTGGAAAATGGTCCGTTTTCAAATGTTTTATTTTTGAACGTCAGTTCACATTTGTAGGTGGATCATCAGTGTTAGAGCTAAAATTAGCATGTTTAAAGTGATTTTCATGCTTCCAGGGGCTCGGGAAGTTAATTAAATACCATTTGGAGGCATTTAATGTTCGAGCAAAAACGGCTGATTTTCGACAAAAGAGATAACACCCCCCGATTACGTCATGCTTCAGAAATGTGGAAAATGGTCCGTTTTCAAATGTTTTATTTTTGAACGTCAGTACACATTTGTAGGTGGATCATCAGTGTTAGAGCTAAAATTAGCATGTTTAAAGTGATTTTCATGCTTCCAGGGGCCCAAAACACAAGATTTATGGAATGGTTAAAAGTGCATGAAAATGGCCAATTTACTCACTCTGAGTACTCAAAAAGGGTTTCTTCACCCCGGGAAGTTAATTAAATACCATTTGGAGGCATTTAATGTTCGAGCAAAAACGGCTGATTTTCGACAAAAGAGATAACACCCCCCCATTACGTCATGCTTCAGAAATGTGGAAAATGGTCCGTTTTCAAATGTTTTATTTTTGAACGTCAGTTCACATTTGTAGGTGGATCATCAGTGTTAGAGCTAAAATTAGCATGTTTAAAGTGATTTTCATGCTTCCAGGGGCTCGGGAAGTTAATTAAATACCATTTGGAGGCATTTAATGTTCGAGAAAAAACGGCTGATTTTCGAGAAAAGAGATAACACCCCCCCATTACGTCATGCTTCAGAAATGTGGAAAATGGTCCGTTTTCAAATGTTTTATTTTTGAACGTCAGTTCACATTTGTAGGTGGATCATCAGTGTTAGAGCTAAAATTAGCATGTTTAAAGTGATTTTCATGCTTCCAGGGGCCCAAAACACAAGATTTATGGAATGGTTAAAAGTGCATGAAAATGGCCAATTTACTCACTCTGAGTACTCAAAAAGGGTTTCTTCACCCCGGGAAGTTAATTAAATACCATTTGGAGGCATTTAATGTTCGATCAAAAACGGCTGATTTTCGACAAAAGAGATAACACCCCCATTACGTCATGCTTCAGAAATGTGGAAAATGGTCCGTTTTCAAATGTTTTATTTTTGAACGTCAGTTCACATTTGTAGGTGGATCATCAGTGTTAGAGCTAAAATTAGCATGTTTAAAGTGATTTTCATGCTTCCAGGGGCCCAAAACACAAGATTTATGGAATGGTTAAAAGTGCATGAAAATGGCCAATTTACTCACTCTGAGTACTCAAAAAGGGTTTCTTCACCCCTGGAAGTTAATTAAATACCATTTGGAGGCATTTAATGTTCGAGCAAAAACGGCTGATTTTCGACAAAAGAGATAACACCCCCCCATTACGTCATGCTTCAGAAATGTGGAAAATGGTCCGTTTTCAAATGTTTTATTTTTGAACGTCAGTTCACATTTGTAGGTGGATCATCAGTGTTAGAGCTAAAATTAGCATGTTTAAAGTGATTTTCATGCTTCCAGGGGCTCGGGAAGTTAATTAAATACCATTTGGAGGCATTTAATGTTCGAGCAAAAACGGCTGATTTTCGACAAAAGAGATAACACTCCCCCATTACGTCATGCTTCAGAAATGTGGAAAATGGTCCGTTTTCAAATGTTTTATTTTTGACCGTCAGTTCACATTTGTAGGTGGATCATCAGTGTTAGAGCTAAAATTAGCATGTTTAAAGTGATTTTCATGCTTCCAGGGGCCCAAAACACAAGATTTATGGAATGGTTAAAAGTGCATGAAAATGGCCAATTTACTCACTCTGAGTACTCAAAATGGGTTTCTTCACCCCGGGAAGTTAATTAAATACCATTTGGAGGCATTTAATGTTCGAGCAAAAACGGCTGATTTTCGACAAAAGAGATAACACCCCCCATTACGTCATGCTTCAGAAATGTGGAAAATGGTCCGTTTTCAAATGTTTTATTTTTGAACGTCAGTTCACATTTGTAGGTGGATCATCAGTGTTAGAGCTAAAATTAGCATGTTTAAAGTGATTTTCATGCTTCCAGGGGCCCAAAACACAAGATTTATGGAATGGTTAAAAGTGCATGAAAATGGCCAATTTACTCACTCTGAGTACTCAAAAAGGGTTTCTTCACCCCGGGAAGTTAATTAAATACCATTTGGAGGCATTTAATGTTCGAGCAAAAACGGCTGATTTTCGACAAAAGAGATAACACCCCCCCATTACGTCATGCTTCAGAAATGTGGAAAATGGTCCGTTTTCAAATGTTTTATTTTTGACCGTCAGTTCACATTTGTAGGTGGATCATCAGTGTTAGAGCTAAAATTAGCATGTTTAAAGTGATTTTCATGCTTCCAGGGGCTCGGGAAGTTAATTAAATACCATTTGGAGGCATTTAATGTTCGAGCAAAAACGGCTGATTTTCGACAAAAGAGATAACACCCCCCGATTACGTCATGCTTCAGAAATGTGGAAAATGGTCCGTTTTCAAATGTTTTATTTTTGAACGTCAGTTCACATTTGTAGGTGGATCATCAGTGTTAGAGCTAAAATTAGCATGTTTAAAGTGATTTTCATGCTTCCAGGGGCTCGGGAAGTTAATTAAATACCATTTGGAGGCATTTAATGTTCGAGCAAAAACGGCTGATTTTCGACAAAAGAGATAACACCCCCCCATTACGTCATGCTTCAGAAATGTGGAAAATGGTCCGTTTTCAAATGTTTTATTTTTGACCGTCAGTTCACATTTGTAGGTGGATCATCAGTGTTAGAGCTAAAATTAGCATGTTTAAAGTGATTTTCATGCTTCCAGGGGCCCAAAACACAAGATTTAAGGAATGGTTAAAAGTGCATGAAAATGGCCAATTTACTCACTCTGAGTACTCAAAAAGGGTTTCTTCACCCCGGGAAGTTAATTAAATACCATTTGGAGGCATTTAATGTTCGAGCAAAAACGGCTGATTTTCGACAAAAGAGATAACACCCCCCCATTACGTCATGCTTCAGAAATGTGGAAAATGGTCCGTTTTCAAATATTTTATTTTTGAACGTCAGTTCACATTTGTAGGTGGATCATCAGTGTTAGAGCTAAAATTAGCATGTTTAAAGTGATTTTCATGCTTCCAGGGGCCCAAAACACAAGATTTATGGAATGGTTAAAAGTGCATGAAAATGGCCAATTTCCTCACTCTGAGTACTCAAAAAGGGTTTCTTCACCCCGGGAAGTTAATTAAATACCATTTGGAGGCATTTAATGTTCGATCAAAAACGGCTGATTTTCGACAAAAGAGATAACACCCCCCATTACGTCATGCTTCAGAAATGTGTAAAATGGTCCGTTTTCAAATGTTTTATTTTTGAACGTCAGTTCACATTTGTAGGTGGATCATCAGTGTTAGAGCTAAAATTAGCATGTTTAAAGTGATTTTCATGCTTCCAGGGGCTCGGGAAGTTAATTAAATACCATTTGGAGGCATTTAATGTTCGAGCAAAAACGGCTGGTTTTCGACAAAAGAGATAACACCCCCCATTACGTCATGCTTCAGAAATGTGGAAAATGGTCCGTTTTCAAATGTTTTATTTTTGACCGTCAGTTCACATTTGTAGGTGGATCATCAGTGTTAGAGCTAAAATTAGCATGTTTAAAGTGATTTTCATGCTTCCAGGGGCCCAAAACACAAGATTTATGGAATGGTTAAAAGTGCATGAAAATGGCCAATTTACTCACTCTGAGTACTCAAAAAGGGTTTCTTCACCCCGGGAAGTTAATTAAATACCATTTGGAGGCATTTAATGTTCGAGCAAAAACGGCTGATTTTCGACAAAAGAGATAACACCCCCCCATTACGTCATGCTTCAGAAATGTGGAAAATGGTCCGTTTTCAAATGTTTTATTTTTGAACGTCAGTTCACATTTGTAGGTGGATCATCAGTGTTAGAGCTAAAATTAGCATGTTTAAAGTGATTTTCATGCTTCCAGGGGCCCAAAACACAAGATTTATGGAATGGTTAAAAGTGCATGAAAATGGCCAATTTACTCACTCTGAGTACTCAAAAAGGGTTTCTTCACCCCTGGAAGTTAATTAAATACCATTTGGAGGCATTTAATGTTCGAGCAAAAACGGCTGATTTTCGACAAAAGAGATAACACCCCCCCATTACGTCATGCTTCAGAAATGTGGAAAATGGTCCGTTTTCAAATGTTTTATTTTTGAACGTCAGTTCACATTTGTAGGTGGATCATCAGTGTTAGAGCTAAAATTAGCATGTTTAAAGTGATTTTCATGCTTCCAGGGGCTCGGGAAGTTAATTAAATACCATTTGGAGGCATTTAATGTTCGAGCAAAAACGGCTGATTTTCGACAAAAGAGATAACACCCCCCCATTACGTCATGCTTCAGAAATGTGGAAAATGGTCCGTTTTCAAATGTTTTATTTTTGAACGTCAGTTCACATTTGTAGGTGGATCATCAGTGTTAGAGCTAAAATTAGCATGTTTAAAGTGATTTTCATGCTTCCAGGGGCTCTGGAAGTTAATTAAATACCATTTGGAGGCATTTAATGTTCGAGCAAAAACGGCTGATTTTCGACAAAAGAGATAACACCCCCCATTACGTCATGCTTCAGAAATGTGGAAAATGGTCCGTTTTCAAATGTTTTATTTTTGACCGTCAGTTCACATTTGTAGGTGGATCATCAGTGTTAGAGCTAAAATTAGCATGTTTAAAGTGATTTTCATGCTTCCAGGGGCCCAAAACACAAGATTTATGGAATGGTTAAAAGTGCATGAAAATGGCCAATTTACTCATTCTGAGTACTCAAAAAGGGTTTCTTCACCCCGAGAAGTTAATTAAATACCATTTGGAGGCATTTAATGTTCGAGCAAAAACGGCTGATTTTCGACAAAAGAGATAACACCCCCCCATTACGTCATGCTTCAGAAATGTGGAAAATGGTCCGTTTTCAAATGTTTTATTTTTGAACGTCAGTTCACATTTGTAGGTGGATCATCAGTGTTAGAGCTAAAATTAGCATGTTTAAAGTGATTTTCATGCTTCCAGGGGCCCAAAACACAAGATTTATGGAATGGTTAAAAGTGCATGAAAATGGCCAATTTCCTCACTCTGAGTACTCAAAAAGGGTTTCTTCACCCCGGGAAGTTAATTAAATACCATTTGGAGGCATTTAATGTTCGAGCAAAAACGGCTGATTTTCGACAAAAGAAATAACACCCTTCATTACGTCATGCTTCAGAAATGTGGAAAATGGTCCGTTTTCAAATGTTTTATTTTTGAATGTCAGTTCACATTTGTAGGTGGATCATCAGTGTTAGAGCTAAAATTAGCATGTTTAAAGTGATTTTCATGCTTCCAGGGGCTCGGGAAGTTAATTAAATACCATTTGGAGGCATTTAATGTTCGAGAAAAAACGGCTGATTTTCGACAAAAGAGATAACACCCCCCCATTACGTCATGCTTCAGAAATGTGGAAAATGGTCCGTTTTCAAATGTTTTATTTTTGAACGTCAGTTCACATTTGTAGGTGGATCATCAGTGTTAGAGCTAAAATTAGCATGTTTAAAGTGATTTTCATGCTTCCAGGGGCCCAAAACACAAGATTTATGGAATGGTTAAAAGTGCATGAAAATGGCCAATTTACTCACTCTGAGTACTCAAAAAGGGTTTCTTCACCCCGGGAAGCTAATTAAATACCATTTGGAGGCATTTAATGTTCGATCAAAAACGGCTGATTTTCGACAAAAGAGATAACACCCCCCATTACGTCATGCTTCAGAAATGTGAAAAATGGTCCGTTTTCAAATGTTTTATTTTTGAACGTCAGTTCACATATGTAGGTGGATCATCAGTGTTAGAGCTAAAATTAGCATGTTTAAAGTGATTTTCATGCTTCCAGGGGCTCGGGAAGTTAATTAAATACCATTTGGAGGCATTTAATGTTCGAGCAAAAACGGCTGATTTTCGACAAAAGAGATAACACCCCCCCATTACGTCATGCTTCAGAAATGTGGAAAATGGTCCGTTTTCAAATGTTTTATTTTTGACCGTCAGTTCACATTTGTAGGTGGATCATCAGTGTTAGAGCTAAAATTAGCATGTTTAAAGTGATTTTCATGCTTCCAGGGGCCCAAAACACAAGATTTATGGAATGGTTAAAAGTGCATGAAAATGGCCAATTTACTCACTCTGAGTACTCAAAAAGGGTTTCTTCACCCCGGGAAGTTAATTAAATACCATTTGGAGGCATTTAATGTTCGAGCAAAAACGGCTGATTTTCGACAAAAGAGATAACACCCCCCCATTACGTCATGCTTCAGAAATGTGGAAAATGGTCCGTTTTCAAATGTTTTATTTTTGAACGTCAGTTCACATTTGTAGGTGGATCATCAGTGTTAGAGCTAAAATTAGCATGTTTAAAGTGATTTTCATGCTTCCAGGGGCCCAAAACACAAGATTTATGGAATGGTTAAAAGTGCATGAAAATGGCCAATTTACTCACTCTGAGTACTCAAAAAGGGTTTCTTCACCCCGGGAAGTTAATTAAATACCATTTGGAGGCATTTAATGTTCGAGCAAAAACGGCTGATTTTCGACAAAAGAGATAACACCCCCCCATTACGTCATGCTTCAGAAATGTGGAAAATGGTCCGTTTTCAAATGTTTTATTTTTGAACGTCAGTTCACATTTGTAGGTGGATCATCAGTGTTAGAGCTAAAATTAGCATGTTTAAAGTGATTTTCATGCTTCCAGGGGCCCAAAACACAAGATTTATGGAATGGTTAAAAGTGCATGAAAATGGCCAATTTACTCACTCTGAGTTCTCAAAAAGGGTTTCTTCACCCCGGGAAGTTAATTAAATACCATTTGGAGGCATTTAATGTTCGAGCAAAAACGGCTGATTTTCGACAAAAGAGATAACACCCCCCCATTACGTCATGCTTCAGAAATGTGGAAAATGGTCCGTTTTCAAATGTTTTATTTTTGAACGTCAGTTCACATATGTAGGTGGATCATCAGTGTTAGAGCTAAAATTAGCATGTTTAAAGTGATTTTCATGCTTCCAGGGGCTCAGGAAGTTAATTAAATACCATTTGGAGGCATTTAATGTTCGAGCAAAAACGGCTGATTTTCGACAAAAGAGATAACACCCCCCCATTACGTCATGCTTCAGAAATGTGGAAAATGGTCCATTTTCAAATGTTTTATTTTTGAACGTCAGTTCACATTTGTAGGTGGATCATCAGTGTTAGAGCTAAAATTAGCATGTTTAAAGTGATTTTCATGCTTCCAGGGGCCCAAAACACAAGATTTATGGAATGGTTAAAAGTGCATGAAAATGGCCAATTTACTCACTCTGAGTACTCAAAAAGGGTTTCTTCACCCCGGGAAGTTAATTAAATACCATTTGGAGGCATTTAATGTTCGAGCAAAAACGGCTGATTTTCGACAAAAGAGATAACACCCCCCCATTACGTCATGCTTCAGAAATGTGGAAAATGGTCCGTTTTCAAATGTTTTATTTTTGAACGTCAGTTCACATTTGTAGGTGGATCATCAGTGTTAGAGCTAAAATTAGCATGTTTAAAGTGATTTTCATGCTTCCAGGGGCCCAAAACACAAGATTTATGGAATGGTTAAAAGTGCATGAAAATGGCCAATTTACTCACTCTGAGTTCTCAAAAAGGGTTTCTTCACCCCGGGAAGTTAATTAAATACCATTTGGAGGCATTTAATGTTCGAGCAAAAACGGCTGATTTTCGACAAAAGAGATAACACCCCCCCATTACGTCATGCTTCAGAAATGTGGAAAATGGTCCGTTTTCAAATGTTTTATTTTTGAACGTCAGTTCACATATGTAGGTGGATCATCAGTGTTAGAGCTAAAATTAGCATGTTTAAAGTGATTTTCATGCTTCCAGGGGCTCAGGAAGTTAATTAAATACCATTTGGAGGCATTTAATGTTCGAGCAAAAACGGCTGATTTTCGACAAAAGAGATAACACCCCCCCATTACGTCATGCTTCAGAAATGTGGAAAATGGTCCATTTTCAAATGTTTTATTTTTGAACGTCAGTTCACATTTGTAGGTGGATCATCAGTGTTAGAGCTAAAATTAGCATGTTTAAAGTGATTTTCATGCTTCCAGGGGCCCAAAACACAAGATTTATGGAATGGTTAAAAGTGCATGAAAATGGCCAATTTACTCACTCTGAGTACTCAAAAAGGGTTTCTTCACCCCGGGAAGTTAATTAAATACCATTTGGAGGCATTTAATGTTCGAGCAAAAACGGCTGATTTTCGACAAAAGAGATAACACCCCCCCATTACGTCATGCTTCAGAAATGTGGAAAATGGTCCGTTTTCAAATGTTTTATTTTTGAACGTCAGTTCACATTTGTAGGTGGATCATCAGTGTTAGAGCTAAAATTAGCATGTTTAAAGTGATTTTCATGCTACCAGGGGCTCGGGAAGTTAATTAAATACCATTTGGAGGCATTTAATGTTCGAGCAAAAACGGCTGATTTTCGACAAAAGAGATAACACCCCCCCATTACGTCATGCTTCAGAAATGTGGAAAATGGTCCGTTTTCAAATGTTTTATTTTTGAACGTCAGTTCACATTTGTAGGTGGATCATCAGTGTTAGAGCTAAAATTAGCATGTTTAAAGTGATTTTCATGCTTCCAGGGGCTCGGGAAGTTAATTAAATACCATTTGGAGGCATTTAATGTTCGAGCAAAAACGGCTGATTTTCGACAAAAGAGATAACACCCCCCCATTACGTCATGCTTCAGAAATGTGGAAAATGGTCCGTTTTCAAATGTTTTATTTTTGACCGTCAGTTCACATTTGTAGGTGGATCATCAGTGTTAGAGCTAAAATTAGCATGTTTAAAGTGATTTTCATGCTTCCAGGGGCCCAAAACACAAGATTTATGGAATGGTTAAAAGTGCATGAAAATGGCCAATTTACTCACTCTGAGTACTCAAAAAGGGTTTCTTCACCCCGGGAAGTTAATTAAATACCATTTGGAGGCATTTAATGTTCGAGCAAAACCGGCTGATTTTCGACAAAAGAGATAACACCCTTCATTACGTCATGCTTCAGAAATGTGGAAAATGGTCCGTTTTCAAATGTTTTATTTTTGAACGTCAGTTCACATTTGTAGGTGGATCATCAGTGTTAGAGCTAAAATTAGCATGTTTAAAGTGATTTTCATGCTTCCAGGGGCTCGGGAAGTTAATTAAATACCATTTGGAGGCATTTAATGTTCGAGAAAAAACGGCTGATTTTCGACAAAAGAGATAACACCCCCTCATTACGTCATGCTTCAGAAATGTGGAAAATGGTCCGTTTTCAAATGTTTTATTTTTGAACGTCAGTTCACATTTGTAGGTGGATCATCAGTGTTAGAGCTAAAATTAGCATGTTTAAAGTGATTTTCATGCTTCCAGGGGCTCTGGAAGTTAATTAAATACCATTTGGAGGCATTTAATGTTCGAGCAAAAACGGCTGATTTTCGACAAAAGAGATAACACCCCCCATTACGTCATGCTTCAGAAATGTGGAAAATGGTCCGTTTTCAAATGTTTTATTTTTGACCGTCAGTTCACATTTGTAGGTGGATCATCAGTGTTAGAGCTAAAATTAGCATGTTTAAAGTGATTTTCATGCTTCCAGGGGCCCAAAACACAAGATTTATGGAATGGTTAAAAGTGCATGAAAATGGCCAATTTACTCACTCTGAGTACTCAAAAAGGGTTTCTTCACCCCGGGAAGTTAATTAAATACCATTTGGAGGCATTTAATGTTCGAGCAAAAACGGCTGATTTTCGACAAAAGAGATAACACCCCCCCATTACGTCATGCTTCAGAAATGTGGAAAATGGTCCGTTTTCAAATGTTTTATTTTTGAACGTCAGTTCACATTTGTAGGTGGATCATCAGTGTTAGAGCTAAAATTAGCATGTTTAAAGTGATTTTCATGCTTCCAGGGGCCCAAAACACAAGATTTATGGAATGGTTAAAAGTGCATGAAAATGGCCAATTTACTCACTCTGAGTACTCAAAAAGGGTTTCTTCACCCCGGGAAGTTAATTAAATACCATTTGGAGGCATTTAATGTTCGAGCAAAAACGGCTGATTTTCGACAAAAGAGATAACACCCCCCCATTACGTCATGCTTCAGAAATGTGGAAAATGGTCCGTTTTCAAATGTTTTATTTTTGAACGTCAGTTCACATTTGTAGGTGGATCATCAGTGTTAGAGCTAAAATTAGCATGTTTAAAGTGATTTTCATGCTTCCAGGGGCCCAAAACACAAGATTTATGGAATGGTTAAAAGTGCATGAAAATGGCCAATTTACTCACTCTGAGTTCTCAAAAAGGGTTTCTTCACCCCGGGAAGTTAATTAAATACCATTTGGAGGCATTTAATGTTCGAGCAAAAACGGCTGATTTTCGACAAAAGAGATAACATTACGTCATGCTTCAGAAATGTGGAAAATGGTCCGTTTTCAAATGTTTTATTTTTGAACGTCAGTTCACATATGTAGGTGGATCATCAGTGTTAGAGCTAAAATTAGCACGTTTAAAGTGATTTTCATGCTTCCAGGGGCTCGGGAAGTTAATTAAATACCATTTGGAGGCATTTAATGTTCGAGCAAAAACGGCTGATTTTCGACAAAAGAGATAACACCCCCCCCATTACGTCATGCTTCAGAAATGTGGGAAATGGTCCATTTTCAAATGTTTTATTTTTGAACGTCAGTTCACATTTGTAGGTGGATCATCAGTGTTAGAGCTAAAATTAGCATGTTTAAAGTGATTTTCATGCTTCCAGGGGCCCAAAACACAAGATTTATGGAATGGTTAAAAGTGCATGAAAATGGCCAATTTACTCACTCTGAGTACTCAAAAAGGGTTTCTTCACCCCGGGAAGTTAATTAAATACCATTTGGAGGCATTTAATGTTCGAGCAAAAACAGCTGATTTTCGACAAAAGAGATAACACCCCCCCATTACGTCATGCTTCAGAAATGTGGAAAATGGTCCGTTTTCAAATGTTTTATTTTTGAACGTCAGTTCACATTTGTAGGTGGATCATCAGTGTTAGAGCTAAAATTAGCATGTTTAAAGTGATTTTCATGCTTCCAGGGGCTCGGGAAGTTAATTAAATACCATTTGGAGGCATTTAATGTTCGAGCAAAAACGGCTGATTTTCGACAAAAGAGATAACACCCCCCCATTACGTCATGCTTCAGAAATGTGGAAAATGGTCCGTTTTCAAATGTTTTATTTTTGAACGTCAGTTCACATTTGTAGGTGGATCATCAGTGTTAGAGCTAAAATTAGCATGTTTAAAGTGATTTTCATGCTTCCAGGGGCTCGGGAAGTTAATTAAATACCATTTGGAGGCATTTAATGTTCGAGCAAAAACGGCTGATTTTCGACAAAAGAGATAACACCCCCCCATTACGTCATGCTTCAGAAATGTGGAAATGGTCCGTTTTCAAATGTTTTATTTTTGACCGTCAGTTCACATTTGTAGGTGGATCATCAGTGTTAGAGCTAAAATTAGCATGTTTAAAGTGATTTTCATGCTTCCAGGGGCCCAAAACACAAGATTTATGGAATGGTTAAAAGTGCATGAAAATGGCCAATTTACTCACTCTGAGTACTCAAAAAGGGTTTCTTCACCCCGGGAAGTTAATTAAATACCATTTGGAGGCATTTAATGTTCGAGCAAAACCGGCTGATTTTCGACAAAAGAGATAACACCCTTCATTACGTCATGCTTCAGAAATGTGGAAAATGGTCCGTTTTCAAATGTTTTATTTTTGAACGTCAGTTCACATTTGTAGGTGGATCATCAGTGTTAGAGCTAAAATTAGCATGTTTAAAGTGATTTTCATGCTTCCAGGGGCTCGGGAAGTTAATTAAATACCATTTGGAGGCATTTAATGTTCGAGAAAAAACGGCTGATTTTCGACAAAAGAGATAACACCCCCTCATTACGTCATGCTTCAGAAATGTGGAAAATGGTCCGTTTTCAAATGTTTTATTTTTGAACGTCAGTTCACATTTGTAGGTGGATCATCAGTGTTAGAGCTAAAATTAGCATGTTTAAAGTGATTTTCATGCTTCCAGGGGCCCAAAACACAAGATTTATGGAATGGTTAAAAGTGCATGAAAATGGCCAATTTACTCACTCTGAGTACTCAAAAAGGGTTTCTTCACCCCGGGAAGTTAATTAAATACCATTTGGAGGCATTTAATGTTCGATCAAAAATGGCTGATTTTCGACAAAAGAGATAACACCCCCCATTACGTCATGCTTCAGAAATGTGGGAAATGGTCCGTTTTCAAATGTTTTATTTTTGAACGTCAGTTCACATTTGTAGGTGGATCATCAGTGTTAGAGCTAAAATTAGCATGTTTAAAGTGATTTTCATGCTTCCAGGGGCTCGGGAAGTTAATTAAATACCATTTGGAGGCATTTAATGTTCGAGCAAAAACGGCTGATTTTCGACAAAAGAGATAACACCCCCCCATTACGTCATGCTTCAGAAATGTGGAAAATTGTCCGTTTTCAAATGTTTTATTTTTGACCGTCAGTTCACATTTGTAGGTGGATCATCAGTGTTAGAGCTAAAATTAGCATGTTTAGAGTGATTTTCATGCTTCCAGGGGCCCAAAACACAAGATTTATGGAATGGTTAAAAGTGCATGAAAATGGCCAATTTACTCACTCTGAGTACTCAAAAAGGGTTTCTTCACCCCGGGAACTTAATTAAATACCATTTGGAGGCATTTAATGTTCAAGCAAAAACGGCTGATTTTCGACAAAAGAGATAACACCGCCCCATTACGTCATGCTTCAGAAATGTGGAAAATGGTCCGTTTTCAAATGTTTTATTTTTGAACGTCAGTTCACATTTGTAGGTGGATCATCAGTGTTAGAGCTAAAATTAGCATGTTTAAAGTGATTTTCATGCTTCCAGGGGCTCGGGAAGTTAATTAAATACCATTTGGAGGCATTTAATGTTCGAGCAAAAACGGCTGATTTTCGACAAAAGAGATAACACCCCCCCATTACGTCATGCTTCAGAAATGTGGAAAATGGTCCGTTTTCAAATGTTTTATTTTTGAACGTCAGTTCACATTTGTAGGTGGATCATCAGTGTTAGAGCTAAAATTAGCATGTTTAAAGTGATTTTCATGCTTCCAGGGGCTCGGGAAGTTAATTAAATACCATTTGGAGGCATTTAATGTTCGAGCAAAAACGGCTGATTTTCGACAAAAGAGATAACACCCCCCGATTACGTCATGCTTCAGAAATGTGGAAAATGGTCCGTTTTCAAATGTTTTATTTTTGAACGTCAGTACACATTTGTAGGTGGATCATCAGTGTTAGAGCTAAAATTAGCATGTTTAAAGTGATTTTCATGCTTCCAGGGGCCCAAAACACAAGATTTATGGAATGGTTAAAAGTGCATGAAAATGGCCAATTTACTCACTCTGAGTACTCAAAAAGGGTTTCTTCACCCCGGGAAGTTAATTAAATACCATTTGGAGGCATTTAATGTTCGAGCAAAAACGGCTGATTTTCGACAAAAGAGATAACACCCCCCTATTACGTCATGCTTCAGAAATGTGGAAAATGGTCCGTTTTCAAATGTTTTATTTTTGAACGTCAGTTCACATTTGTAGGTGGATCATCAGTGTTAGAGCTAAAATTAGCATGTTTAAAGTGATTTTCATGCTTCCAGGGGCTCGGGAAGTTAATTAAATACCATTTGGAGGCATTTAATGTTCGAGAAAAAACGGCTGATTTTCGAGAAAAGAGATAACACCCCCCCATTACGTCATGCTTCAGAAATGTGGAAAATGGTCCGTTTTCAAATGTTTTATTTTTGAACGTCAGTTCACATTTGTAGGTGGATCATCAGTGTTAGAGCTAAAATTAGCATGTTTAAAGTGATTTTCATGCTTCCAGGGGCCCAAAACACAAGATTTATGGAATGGTTAAAAGTGCATGAAAATGGCCAATTTACTCACTCTGAGTACTCAAAAAGGGTTTCTTCACCCCGGGAAGTTAATTAAATACCATTTGGAGGCATTTAATGTTCGATCAAAAACGGCTGATTTTCGACAAAAGAGATAACACCCCCATTACGTCATGCTTCAGAAATGTGGAAAATGGTCCGTTTTCAAATGTTTTATTTTTGAACGTCAGTTCACATTTGTAGGTGGATCATCAGTGTTAGAGCTAAAATTAGCATGTTTAAAGTGATTTTCATGCTTCCAGGGGCTCGGGAAGTTAATTAAATACCATTTGGAGGCATTTAATGTTCGAGCAAAAACGGCTGATTTTCGACAAAAGAGATAACACCCCCCATTACGTCATGCTTCAGAAATGTGGAAAATGGTCCGTTTTCAAATGTTTTATTTTTGAACGTCAGTTCACATTTGTAGGTGGATCATCAGTGTTAGAGCTAAAATTAGCATGTTTAAAGTGATTTTCATGCTTCCAGGGGCTCGGGAAGTTAATTAAATACCATTTGGAGGCATTTAATGTTCGAGCAAAAACGGCTGATTTTCGACAAAAGAGATAACACCCCCCCATTACGTCATGCTTCAGAAATGTGGAAAATGGTCCGTTTTCAAATGTTTTATTTTTGACCGTCAGTTCACATTTGTAGGTGGATCATCAGTGTTAGAGCTAAAATTAGGATGTTTAAAGTGATTTTCATGCTTCCAGGGGCCCAAAACACAAGATTTATGGAATGGTTAAAAGTGCATGAAAATGGCCAATTTACTCACTCTGAGTACTCAAAAAGGGTTTCTTCACCCCGGGAAGTTAATTAAATACCATTTGGAGGCATTTAATGTTCGAGCAAAAACGGCTGATTTTCGACAAAAGAGATAACACCCCCCCATTACGTCATGCTTCAGAAATGTGGAAAATGGTCCGTTTTCAAATGTTTTATTTTTGAACGTCAGTTCACATTTGTAGGTGGATCATCAGTGGTAGAGCTAAAATTAGCATGTTTAAAGTGATTTTCATGCTTCCAGGGGCCCAAAACACAAGATTTATGGAATGGTTAAAAGTGCATGAAAATGGCCAATTTACTCACTCTGAGTACTCAAAAAGGGTTTCTTCACCCCGGGAAGTTAATTAAATACCATTTGGAGGCATTTAATGTTCAAGCAAAAACGGCTGATTTTCGACAAAAGAGATAACACCCCCCCATTACGTCATGCTTCAGAAATGTGGAAAATGGTCCGTTTTCAAATGTTTTATTTTTGAACGTCAGTTCACATTTGTAGGTGGATCATCAGTGTTAGAGCTAAAATTAGCATGTTTAAAGTGATTTTCATGCTTCCAGGGGCTCGGGAAGTTAATTAAATACCATTTGGAGGCATTTAATGTTCGAGCAAAAACGGCTGATTTTCGACAAAAGAGATAACACCCCCCCATTACGTCATGCTTCAGAAATGTGGAAAATGGTCCGTTTTCAAATGTTTTATTTTTGAACGTCAGTTCACATTTGTAGGTGGATCATCAGTGTTAGAGCTAAAATTAGCATGTTTAAAGTGATTTTCATGCTTCCAGGGGCCCAAAACACAAGATTTATGGAATGGTTAAAAGTGCATGAAAATGGCCAATTTACTCACTCTGAGTACTCAAAAAGGGTTTCTTCACCCCGGGAAGTTAATTAAATACCATTTGGAGGCATTTAATGTTCGATCAAAAACGGCTGATTTTCGACAAAAGAGATAACACCCCCCATTACGTCATGCTTCAGAAATGTGGAAAATGGTCCGTTTTCAAATGTTTTATTTTTGAACGTCAGTTCACATTTGTAGGTGGATCATCAGTGTTAGAGCTAAAATTAGCATGTTTAAAGTGATTTTCATGCTTCCAGGGGCTCGGGAAGTTAATTAAATACCATTTGGAGGCATTTAATGTTCGAGCAAAAACGGCTGATTTTCGACAAAAGAGATAACACCCCCCCATTACGTCATGCTTCAGAAATGTGGAAAATGGTCCGTTTTTAAATGTTTTATTTTTGACCGTCAGTTCACATTTGTAGGTGGATCATCAGTGTTAGAGCTAAAATTAGCATGTTTAAAGTGATTTTCATGCTTCCAGGGGCCCAAAACACAAGATTTATGGAATGGTTAAAAGTGCATGAAAATGGCCAATTTACTCACTCTGAGTACTCAAAAAGGGTTTCTTCACCCCGGGAAGTTAATTAAATACCATTTGGAGGCATTTAATGTTCGAGCAAAAACGGCTGATTTTCGACAAAAGAGATAACACCCCCCCATTACGTCATGCTTCAGAAATGTGGAAAATGGTCCGTTTTCAAATGTTTTATTTTTGAACGTCAGTTCACATTTGTAGGTGGATCATCAGTGTTAGAGCTAAAATTAGCATGTTTAAAGTGATTTTCATGCTTCCAGGGGCCCAAAACACAAGATTTATGGAATGGTTAAAAGTGCATGAAAATGGCCAATTTACTCACTCTGAGTACTCAAAAAGGGTTTCTTCACCCCGGGAAGTTAATTAAATACCATTTGGAGGCATTTAATGTTCGAGCAAAAACGGCTGATTTTCGACAAAAGAGATAACACCCCCCCATTACGTCATGCTTCAGAAATGTGGAAAATGGTCCGTTTTCAAATGTTTTATTTTTGAACGTCAGTTCACATTTGTAGGTGGATCATCAGTGTTAGAGCTAAAATTAGCATGTTTAAAGTGATTTTCATGCTTCCAGGGGCTCGGGAAGTTAATTAAATACCATTTGGAGGCATTTAATGTTCGAGCAAAAACGGCTGATTTTCGACAAAAGAGATAACACCCCCCCATTACGTCATGCTTCAGAAATGTGGAAAATGGTCCGTTTTCAAATGTTTTATTTTTGAACGTCAGTTCACATTTGTAGGTGGATCATCAGTGTTAGAGCTAAAATTAGCATGTTTAAAGTGATTTTCATGCTTCCAGGGGCTCTGGAAGTTAATTAAATACCATTTGGAGGCATTTAATGTTCGAGCAAAAACGGCTGATTTTCGACAAAAGAGATAACACCCCCCCATTACGTCATGCTTCAGAAATGTGGAAAATGGTCCGTTTTCAAATGTTTTATTTTTGACCGTCAGTTCACATTTGTAGGTGGATCATCAGTGTTAGAGCTAAAATTAGCATGTTTAAAGTGATTTTCATGCTTCCAGGGGCCCAAAACACAAGATTTATGGAATGGTTAAAAGTGCATGAAAATAGCCAATTTACTCACTCTGAGTACTCAAAAAGGGTTTCTTCACCCCGGGAAGTTAATAAAATACCATTTGGAGGCATTTAATGTTCGAGCAAAAACGGCCGATTTTCGACAAAAGAGATAACACCCCCCCATTACGTCATGCTTCAGAAATGTGGAAAATGGTCCGTTTTCAAATGTTTTATTTTTGAACGTCAGTTCACATTTGTAGGTGGATCATCAGTGTTAGAGCTAAAATTAGAATGTTTAAAGTGATTTTCATGCTTCCAGGGGCCCAAAACACCAGATTTATGGAATGGTTAAAAGTGCATGAAAATGGCCAATTTCCTCACTCTGAGTACTCAAAAAGGGTTTCTTCACCCCGGGAAGTTAATTAAATACCATTTGGAGGCATTTAATGTTCGAGCAAAAACGGCTGATTTTCGACAAAAGAGATAACACCCCCCCATTACGTCATGCTTCAGAAATGTGGAAAATGGTCCGTTTTCAAATGTTTTATTTTTGAACGTCAGTTCACATTTGTAGGTGGATCATCAGTGTTAGAGCTAAAATTAGCATGTTTAAAGTGATTTTCATGCTTCCAGGGGCCCAAAACACCAGATTTATGGAATGGTTAAAAGTGCATGAAAATGGCCAATTTCCTCACTCTGAGTACTCAAAAAGGGTTTCTTCACCCCTGGAAGTTAATTAAATACCATTTGGAGGCATTTAATGTTCGAGCAAAAACGGCTGATTTTCGACAAAAGAGATAAAACCCCCCCATTACGTCATGCTTCAGAAATGTGGAAAATGGTCCGTTTTCAAATGTTTTATTTTTGAACGTCAGTTCACATTTGTAGGTGGATCATCAGTGTTAGAGCTAAAATTAGCATGTTTAAAGTGATTTTCATGCTTCCAGGGGCCCAAAACACAAGATTTATGGAATGGTTAAAAGTGCATGAAAATGGCCAATTTACTCACTCTGAGTACTCAAAAAGGGTTTCTTCACCCCGGGAAGTTAATTAATTAAATACCATTTGGAGGCATTTAATGTTCGAGCAAAAACGGCTGATTTTCGACAAAAGAGATAACACCCCCCCATTACGTCATGCTTCAGAAATGTGGAAAATGGTCCGTTTTCAAATGTTTTATTTTTGAACGTCAGTTCACATTTGTAGGTGGATCATCAGTGTTAGAGCTAAAATTAGCATGTTTAAAGTGATTTTCATGCTTCCAGGGGCCCAAAACACAAGATTTATGGAATGGTTAAAAGTGCATGAAAATTGCCAATTTACTCACTCTGAGTACTCAAAAAGGGTTTCTTCACCCCGGGAAGTTAATTAAATACCATTTGGAGGCATTTAATGTTCGAGCAAAAACGGCTGATTTTCGACAAAAGAGATAACACCCCCCCATTACGTCATGCTTCAGAAATGTGGAAAATGGTCAGTTTTCAAATGTTTTATGTTTGAACGTCAGTTCACATTTGTAGGTGGATCATCAGTGTTAGAGCTAAAATTAGCATGTTTAAAGTGATTTTCATGCTTCCAGGGGCTCGGGAAGTTAATTAAATACCATTTGGAGGCATTTAATGTTCGAGCAAAAACGGCTGATTTTCGACAAAAGAGATAACACCCCCCCATTACGTCATGCTTCAGAAATGTGGAAAATGGTCCGTTTTCAAATGTTTTATTTTTGAACGTCAGTTCACATTTGTAGGTGGATCATCAGTGTTAGAGCTAAAATTAGCATGTTTAAAGTGATTTTCATGCTTCCAGGGGCTCGGGAAGTTAATTAAATACCATTTGGAGGCATTTAATGTTCGAGCAAAAACGGCTGATTTTCGACAAAAGAGATAACACCCCCCCATTACGTCATGCTTCAGAAATGTGGAAAATGGTCCGTTTTCAAATGTTTTATTTTTGACCGTCAGTTCACATTTGTAGGTGGATCATCAGTGTTAGAGCTAAAATTAGCATGTTTAAAGTGATTTTCATGCTTCCAGGGGCCCAAAACACAAGATTTATGGAATGGTTAAAAGTGCATGAAAATGGCCAATTTACTCACTCTGAGTTCTCAAAAAGGGTTTCTTCACCCCGGGAAGTTAATTAAATACCATTTGGAGGCATTTAATGTTCGAGCAAAAACGGCTGATTTTCGACAAAAGAGATAACACCCCCCCATTACGTCATGCTTCAGAAATGTGGAAAATGGTCCGTTTTCAAATGTTTTATTTTTGAACGTCAGTTCACATATGTAGGTGGATCATCAGTGTTAGAGCTAAAATTAGCATGTTTAAAGTGATTTTCATGCTTCCAGGGGCTCGGGAAGTTAATTAAATACCATTTGGAGGCATTTAATGTTCGAGCAAAAACGGCTGATTTTCGACAAAAGAGATAACACCCCCCCATTACGTCATGCTTCAGAAATGTGGAAAATGGTCCGTTTTCAAATGTTTTATTTTTGAACGTCAGTTCACATTTGTAGGTGGATCATCAGTGTTAGAGCTAAAATTAGCATGTTTAAAGTGATTTTCATGCTTCCAGGGGCCCAAAACACAAGATTTATGGAATGGTTAAAAGTGCATGAAAATGGCCAATTTACTCACTCTGAGTACTCAAAAAGGGTTTCTTCACCCCGGGAAGTTAATTAAATACCATTTGGAGGCATTTAATGTTCGATCAAAAACGGCTGATTTTCGACAAAAGAGATAACACCCCCCATTACGTCATGCTTCAGAAATGTGGAAAATGGTCCGTTTTCAAATGTTTTATTTTTGAACGTCAGTTCACATTTGTAGGTGGATCATCAGTGTTAGAGCTAAAATTAGCATGTTTAAAGTGATTTTCATGCTTCCAGGGGCTCGGGAAGTTAATTAAATACCATTTGGAGGCATTTAATGTTCGAGCAAAAACGGCTGATTTTCGACAAAAGAGATAACACCCCCCCATTACGTCATGCTTCAGAAATGTGGAAAATGGTCCGTTTTCAAATGTTTTATTTTTGACCGTCAGTTCACATTTGTAGGTGGATCATCAGTGTTAGAGCTAAAATTAGCATGTTTAAAGTGATTTTCATGCTTCCAGGGGCCCAAAACACAAGATTTATGGAATGGTTAAAAGTGCATGAAAATGGCCAATTTACTCACTCTGAGTACTCAAAAAGGGTTTCTTCACCCCGGGAAGTTAATTAAATACCATTTGGAGGCATTTAATGTTCGAGCAAAAACGGCTGATTTTCGACAAAAGAGATAACACCCCCCCATTACGTCATGCTTCAGAAATGTGGAAAATGGTCCGTTTTCAAATGTTTTATTTTTGAACGTCAGTTCACATTTGTAGGTGGATCATCAGTGTTAGAGCTAAAATTAGCATGTTTAAAGTGATTTTCATGCTTCCAGGGGCCCAAAACACAAGATTTATGGAATGGTTAAAAGTGCATGAAAATGGCCAATTTACTCACTCTGAGTACT
The DNA here is from genome assembly GCF_964263255.1 of Lissotriton vulgaris. Classification (NCBI taxonomy): domain Eukaryota; kingdom Metazoa; phylum Chordata; class Amphibia; order Caudata; family Salamandridae; genus Lissotriton; species Lissotriton vulgaris. The sequence continues at coordinate 211,267 of NW_028246241.1, read as the reverse complement.
CAAAAAGGGTTTCTTCACCCCAGGAAGTTAATTAAATACCATTTGGAGGCATTTAATGTTCGAGCAAAAACGGCTGATTTTCGACAAAAGAGATAACACCCCCCATTACGTCATGCTTCACAAATGTGGAAAATGGTCCGTTTTCAAATGTTTTATTTTTGAACGTCAGTTCACATTTGTAGGTGGATCATCAGTGTTAGAGCTAAAATTAGCATGTTTAAAGTGATTTTCATGCTTCCAGGGGCCCAAAACACAAGATTTATGGAATGGTTAAAAGTGCATGAAAATGGCCAATTTACTCACTCTGAGTTCTCAAAAAGGGTTTCTTCACCCCGGGAAGTTAATTAAATACCATTTGGAGGCATTTAATGTTCGAGCAAAAACGGCTGATTTTCGACAAAAGAGATAACACCCCCCCATTACGTCATGCTTCAGAAATGTGGAAAATGGTCCGTTTTCAAATGTTTTATTTTTGAACGTCAGTTCACATTTGTAGGTGGATCATCAGTGTTAGAGCTAAAATTAGCATGTTTAAAGTGATTTTCATGCTTCCAGGGGCCCAAAACACAAGATTTATGGAATGGTTAAAAGTGCATGAAAATGGCCAATTTCCTCACTCTGAGTACTCAAAAAGGGTTTCTTCACCCCGGGAAGTTAATTAAATACCATTTGGAGGCATTTAATGTTCGAGCAAAAACGGCTGATTTTCGACAAAAGAGATAACACCCTTCATTATGTCATGCTTCAGAAATGTGGAAAATGGTCCGTTTTCAAATGTTTTATTTTTGAACGTCAGTTCACATTTGTAGGTGGATCATCAGTGTTAGAGCTAAAATTAGCATGTTTAAAGTGATTTTCATGCTTCCAGGGGCTCGGGAAGTTAATTAAATACCATTTGGAGGCATTTAATGTTCGAGAAAAAACGGCAGATTTTCGACAAAAGAGATAACACCCCCCCATTACGTCATGCTTCAGAAATGTGGAAAATGGTCTGTTTTCAAATGTTTTATTTTTGAACGTCAGTTCACATTTGTAGGTGGATCATCAGTGTTAGAGCTAAAATTAGCATGTTTAAAGTGATTTTCATGCTTCCAGGGGCCCAAAACACAAGATTTATGGAATGGTTAAAAGTGCATGAAAATGGCCAATTTACTCACTCTGAGTACTCAAAAAGGGTTTCTTCACCCCGGGAAGTTAATTAAATACCATTTGGAGGCATTTAATGTTCGATCAAAAACGGCTGATTTTCGACAAAAGAGATAACACCCCCATTACGTCATGCTTCAGAAATGTGAAAAATGGTCCGTTTTCAAATGTTTTATTTTTGAACGTCAGTTCACATATGTAGGTGGATCATCAGTGTTAGAGCTAAAATTAGCATGTTTAAAGTGATTTTCATGCTTCCAGGGGCTCGGGAAGTTAATTAAATACCATTTGGAGGCATTTAATGTTCGAGCAAAAACGGCTGATTTTCGACAAAAGAGATAACACCCCCCCATTACGTCATGCTTCAAAAATGTGGAAAATGGTCCGTTTTCAAATGTTTTATTTTTGACCGTCAGTTCACATTTGTAGGTGGATCATCAGTGTTAGAGCTAAAATTAGCATGTTTAAAGTGATTTTCATGCTTCCAGGGGCCCAAAACACAAGATTTATGGAATGGTTAAAAGTGCATGAAAATGGCCAATTTACTCACTCTGAGTACTCAAAAAGGGGTTCTTCACCCCGGGAAGTTAATTAAATACCATTTGGAGGCATTTAATGTTCGAGCAAAAACGGCTGATTTTCGACAAAAGAGATAACACCCCCCCATTACGTCATGCTTCAGAAATGTGGAAAATGGTCCGTTTTCAAATGTTTTATTTTTGAACGTCAGTTCACATTTGTAGGTGGATCATCAGTGTTAGAGCTAAAATTAGCATGTTTAAAGTGATTTTCATGCTTCCAGGGGCCCAAATTACAAGATTTATGGAATGGTTAAAAGTGCATGAAAATTGCCAATTTACTCACTCTGAGTACTCAAAAAGGGTTTCTTCACCCCAGGAAGTTAATTAAATACCATTTGGAGGCATTTAATGTTCGAGCAAAAACGGCTGATTTTCGACAAAAGAGATAACACCCCCCCATTACGTCATGCTTCAGAAATGTGAAAATGGTCCGTTTTCAAATGTTTTATTTTTGAACGTCAGTTCACATTTGTAGGTGGATCATCAGTGTTAGAGCTAAAATTAGCATGTTTAAAGTGATTTTCATGCTTCCAGGGGCTCGGGAAGTTAATTAAATACCATTTGGAGGCATTTAATGTTCGAGCAAAAACGGCTGATTTTCGACAAAAGAGATAACACCCCCCCATTACGTCATGCTTCAGAAATGTGGAAAATGGTCCGTTTTCAAATGTTTTATTTTTGAACGTCAGTTCACATTTGTAGGAGGATCATCAGTGTTAGAGCTAAAATTAGCATGTTTAAAGTGATTTTCATGCTTCCAGGGGCTCTGGAAGTTAATTAAATACCATTTGGAGGCATTTAATGTTCGAGCAAAAACGGCTGATTTTCGACAAAAGAGATAACACCCCCCCATTACGTCATGCTTCAGAAATGTGGAAAATGGTCCGTTTTCAAATGTTTTATTTTTGACCGTCAGTTCACATTTGTAGGTGGATCATCAGTGTTAGAGCTAAAATTAGCATGTTTAAAGTGATTTTCATGCTTCCAGGGGCCCAAAACACAAGATTTATGGAATGGTTAAAAGTGCATGAAAATGGCCAATTTACTCACTCTGAGTACTCAAAAAGGGTTTCTTCACCCCGGGAAGTTAATTAAATACCATTTGGAGGCATTTAATGTTCGAGCAAAAACGGCTGATTTTCGACAAAAGAGATAACACCCCCCCATTACGTCATGCTTCAGAAATGTGGAAAATGGTCCGTTTTCAAATGTTTTATTTTTGAACGTCAGTTCACATTTGTAGGTGGATCATCAGTGTTAGAGCTAAAATTAGCATGTTTAAAGTGATTTTCATGCTTCCAGGGGCCCAAAACACAAGATTTATGGAATGGTTAAAAGTGCATGAAAATGGCCAATTTCCTCACTCTGAGTACTCAAAAAGGGTTTCTTCACCCCGGGAAGTTAATTAAATACCATTTGGAGGCATTTAATGTTCGAGCAAAAACGGCTGATTTTCGACAAAAGAGATAACACCCTTCATTACGTCATGCTTCAGAAATGTGGAAAATGGTCCGTTTTCAAATGTTTTATTTTTGAACGTCAGTTCACATTTGTAGGTGGATCATCAGTGTTAGAGCTAAAATTAGCATGTTTAAAGTGATTTTCATGCTTCCAGGGGCTCGGGAAGTTAATTAAATACCATTTGGAGGCATTTAATGTTCGAGCAAAAACGGCTGATTTTCGACAAAAGAGATAACACCCCCCCATTACGTCATGCTTCAGAAATGTGGAAAATGGTCCGTTTTCAAATGTTTTATTTTTGACCGTCAGTTCACATTTGTAGGTGGATCATCAGTGTTAGAGCTAAAATTAGCATGTTTAAAGTGATTTTCATGCTTCCAGGGGCCCAAAACACAAGATTTATAGAATGGTTAAAAGTGCATGAAAATGGCCAATTTACTCACTCTGAGTACTCAAAAAGGGTTTCTTCACCCCGGGAAGTTACTTAAATACCATTTGGAGGCATTTAATGTTCGAGGAAAAACGGCTGATTTTCGACAAAAGAGATAACACCCCCCCATTACGTCATGCTTCAGAAATGTGGAAAATGGTCCGTTTTCAAATGTTTTATCTTTGAACGTCAGTTCACATTTGTAGGTGGATCATCAGTGTTAGAGCTAAAATTAGCATGTTTAAAGTGATTTTCATGCTTCCAGGGGCCCAAAACACAAGATTTATGGAATGGTTAAAAGTGCATGAAAATGGCCAATTTACTCACTCTGAGTACTCAAAAAGGGTTTCTTCACCCTGGGAAGTTAATTAAATACCATTTGGAGGCATTTAATGTTCGAGCAAAAAAGGCTGATTTTCGACAAAAGAGATAACACCCCCCCATTACGTCATGCTTCAGAAATGTGGAAAATGGTCCGTTTTCAAATGTTTTATGTTTGAACGTCAGTTCACATTTGTAGGTGGATCATCAGTGTTAGAGCTAAAATTAGCATGTTTAAAGTGATTTTCATGCTTCCAGGGGTTCGGGAAGTTAATGAAATACCATTTGGAGGCATTTAATGTTCGAGCAAAAACGGCTGATTTTTGACAAAAGAGATAACACCCCCCCATTACGTCATGCTTCAGAAATGTGGAAAATGGTCCGTTTTCAAATGTTTTATTTTTGAACGTCAGTTCACATTTGTAGGTGGATCATCAGTGTTAGAGCTAAAATTAGCATGTTTAAAGGGATTTTCATGCTTCCAGGGGCTCGGGAAGTTAATTAAATACCATTTGGAGGCATTTAATGTTCGAGCAAAAACGGCTGATTTTCGACAAAAGAGATAACACCCCCCCATTACGTCATGCTTCAGAAATGTGGAAAATGGTCCGTTTTCAAATGTTTTATTTTTGACCGTCAGTTCACATTTGTAGGTGGATCATCAGTGTTAGAGCTAAAATTAGCATGTTTAAAGTGATTTTCATGCTTCCAGGGGCCCAAAACACAAGATTTATGGAATGGTTAAAAGTGCATGAAAATGGCCAATTTACTCACTCTGAGTACTCAAAAAGGGTTTCTTCACCCCGGGAAGTTAATTAAATACCATTTGGAGGCATTTAATGTTCGAGCAAAAACGGCTGATTTTCGACAAAAGAGATAACACCCCCCATTACGTCATGCTTCAGAAATGTGGAAAATGGTCCGTTTTCAAATGTTTTATTTTTGAACGTCAGTTCACATTTGTAGGTGGATCATCAGTGTTAGAGCTAAAATTAGCATGTTTAAAGTGATTTTCATGCTTCCAGGGGCCCAAAACACAAGATTTATGGAATGGTTAAAAGTGCATGAAAATGGCCAATTTCCTCACTCTGAGTACTCAAAAAGGGTTTCTTCACCCCGGGAAGTTAATTAAATACCATTTGGAGGCATTTAATGTTCGAGCAAAAACGGCTGATTTTCGACAAAAGAGATAACACCCTTCATTACGTCATGCTTCAGAAATGTGGAAAATGGTCCGTTTTCAAATGTTTTATTTTTGAACGTCAGTTCACATTTGTAGGTGGATCATCAGTGTTAGAGCTAAAATTAGCATGTTTAAAGTGATTTTCATGCTTCCAGGGGCTCGGGAAGTTAATTAAATACCATTTGGAGGCATTTAATGTTCGAGAAAAAACGGCTGATTTTCGACAAAAGAGATAACACCCCCCCATTACGTCATGCTTCAGAAATGTGGAAAATGGTCCGTTTTCAAATGTTTTATTTTTGAACGTCAGTTCACATTTGTAGGTGGATCATCAGTGTTAGAGCTAAAATTAGCATGTTTAAAGTGATTTTCATGCTTCCAGGGGCCCAAAACACAAGATTTATGGAATGGTTAAAAGTGCATGAAAATGGCCAATTTACTCACTCTGAGTACTCAAAAAGGGTTTCTTCACCCCGGGAAGTTAATTAAATACCATTTGGAGGCATTTAATGTTCGATCAAAAACGGCTGATTTTCGACAAAAGAGATAACACCCCCCATTACGTCATGCTTCAGAAATGTGGAAAATGGTCCGTTTTCAAATGTTTTATTTTTGAACGTCAGTTCACATTTGTAGGTGGATCATCAGTGTTAGAGCTAAAATTAGCATGTTTAAAGTGATTTTCATGCTTCCAGGGGCTCGGGAAGTTAATTAAATACCATTTGGAGGCATTTAATGTTCGAGCAAAAACGGCTGATTTTCGACAAAAGAGATAACACCCCCCCATTACGTCATGCTTCAGAAATGTGGAAAATGGTCCGTTTTCAAATGTTTTATTTTTGACCGTCAGTTCACATTTGTAGGTGGATCATCAGTGTTAGAGCTAAAATTAGCATGTTTAAAGTGATTTTCATGCTTCCAGGGGCCCAAAACACAAGATTTATGGAATGGTTAAAAGTGCATGAAAATGGCCAATTTACTCACTCTGAGTACTCAAAAAGGGTTTCTTCACCCCGGGAAGTTAATTAAATACCATTTGGAGGCATTTAATGTTCGAGCAAAAACGGCTGATTTTCGACAAAAGAGATAACACCCCCCCATTACGTCATGCTTCAGAAATGTGGAAAATGGTCCGTTTTCAAATGTTTTATTTTTGAACGTCAGTTCACATTTGTAGGTGGATCATCAGTGTTAGAGCTAAAAGTTAGCATGTTTAAAGTGATTTTCATGCTTCCAGGGGCCCAAAACACAAGATTTATGGAATGGTTAAAAGTGCATGAAAATGGCCAATTTACTCACTCTGAGTACTCAAAAAGGGTTTCTTCACCCCGGGAAGTTAATTAAATACCATTTGGAGGCATTTAATGTTCGAGCAAAAACGGCTGATTTTCGACAAAAGAGATAACACCCCCCCATTACGTCATGCTTCAGAAATGTGGAAAATGGTCCGTTTTCAAATGTTTTATTTTTGAACGTCAGTTCACATTTGTAGGTGGATCATCAGTGTTAGAGCTAAAATTAGCATGTTTAAAGTGATTTTCATGCTTCCAGGGGCTCGGGAAGTTAATTAAATACCATTTGGAGGCATTTAATGTTCGAGCAAAAACGGCTGATTTTCGACAAAAGAGATAACACCCCCCCCATTACGTCATGCTTCAGAAATGTGGAAAATGGTCCATTTTCAAATGTTTTATTTTTGAACGTCAGTTCACATTTGTAGGTGGATCATCAGTGTTAGAGCTAAAATTAGCATGTTTAAAGTGATTTTCATGCTTCCAGGGGCTCGGGAAGTTAATTAAATACCATTTGGAGGCATTTAATGTTCGAGCAAAAACGGCTGATTTTCGACAAAAGAGATAACACCCCCCGATTACGTCATGCTTCAGAAATGTGGAAAATGGTCCGTTTTCAAATGTTTTATTTTTGAACGTCAGTTCACATTTGTAGGTGGATCATCAGTGTTAGAGCTAAAATTAGCATGTTTAAAGTGATTTTCATGCTTCCAGGGGCTCGGGAAGTTAAATAAATACCATTTGGAGGCATTTAATGTTCGAGCAAAAACGGCTGATTTTCGACAAAAGAGATAACACCCCCCATTACGTCATGCTTCAGAAATGTGGAAAATGGTCCGTTTTCAAATGTTTTATTTTTGACCGTCAGTTCACATTTGTAGGTGGATCATCAGTGTTAGAGCTAAAATTAGCATGTTTAAAGTGATTTTCATGCTTCCAGGGGCCCAAAACACAAGATTTATGGAATGGTTAAAAGTGCATGAAAATGGCCAATTTACTCACTCTGAGTACTCAAAAAGGGTTTCTTCACCCCGGGAAGTTAATTAAATACCATTTGGAGGCATTTAATGTTCGAGCAAAAACGGCTGATTTTCGACAAAAGAGATAACACCCCCCCATTACGTCATGCTTCAGAAATGTGGAAAATGGTCCGTTTTCAAATGTTTTATTTTTGAACGTCAGTTCACATTTGTAGGTGGATCATCAGTGTTAGAGCTAAAATTAGCATGTTTAAAGTGATTTTCATGCTTCCAGGGGCCCAAAACACAAGATTTATGGAATGGTTAAAAGTGTATGAAAATTGCCAATTTCCTCACTCTGAGTACTCAAAAAGGGTTTCTTCACCCCGGGAAGTTAATTAAATACCATTTGGAGGCATTTAATGTTCGAGCAAAAACGGCTGATTTTCGACAAAAGAGATAACACCCTTCATTACGTCATGCTTCAGAAATGTGGAAAATGGTCCGTTTTCAAATGTTTTATTTTTGAACGTCAGTTCACATTTGTAGGTGGATCATCAGTGTTAGAGCTAAAATTAGCATGTTTAAAGTGATTTTCATGCTTCCAGGGGCTCGGGAAGTTAATTAAATACCATTTGGAGGCATTTAATGTTCGAGAAAAAACGGCTGATTTTCGACAAAAGAGATAACACCCCCCCATTACGTCATGCTTCAGAAATGTGGAAAATGGTCCGTTTTCAAATGTTTTATTTTTGAACGTCAGTTCACATTTGTAGGTGGATCATCAGTGTTAGAGCTAAAATTAGCATGTTTAAAGTGATTTTCATGCTTCCAGGGGCCCAAAACACAAGATTTATGGAATGGTTAAAAGTGCATGAAAATGGCCAATTTACTCACTCTGAGTACTCAAAAAGGGTTTCTTCACCCCGGGAAGTTAATTAAATACCATTTGGAGGCATTTAATGTTCGATCAAAAACGGCTGATTTTCGACAAAAGAGATAACACCCCCCATTACGTCATGCTTCAGAAATGTGGAAAATGGTCCGTTTTCAAATGTTTTATTTTTGAACGTCAGTTCACATTTGTAGGTGGATCATCAGTGTTAGAGCTAAAATTAGCATGTTTTAAGTGATTTTCATGCTTCCAGGGGCTCGGGAAGTTAATTAAATACCATTTGGAGGCATTTAATGTTCGAGCAAAAACGGCTGATTTTCGACAAAAGAGATAACACCCCCCCCATTACGTCATGCTTCAGAAATGTGGAAAATGGTCCGTTTTCAAATGTTTTATTTTTGACCGTCAGTTCACATTTGTAGGTGGATCATCAGTGTTAGAGCTAAAATTAGCATGTTTAAAGTGATTTTCATGCTTCCAGGGGCCCAAAACACAAGATTTATGGAATGGTTAAAAGTGCATGAAAATGGCCAATTTACTCACTCTGAGTACTCAAAAAGGGTTTCTTCACCCCGGGAAGTTAATTAAATACCATTTGGAGGCATTTAATGTTCAAGCAAAAACGGCTGATTTTCGACAAAAGAGATAACACCCCCCCATTACGTCATGCTTCAGAAATGTGGAAAATGGTCCGTTTTCAAATGTTTTATTTTTGAACGTCAGTTCACATTTGTAGGTGGATCATCAGTGTTAGAGCTAAAATTAGCATGTTTAAAGTGATTTTCATGCTTCCAGGGGCTCGGGAAGTTAATTAAATACCATTTGGAGGCATTTAATGTTCGAGCAAAAACGGCTGATTTTCGACAAAAGAGATAACACCCCCCCATTACGTCATGCTTCAGAAATGTGGAAAATGGTCCGTTTTCAAATGTTTTATTTTTGAACGTCAGTTCACATTTGTAGGTGGATCATCAGTGTTAGAGCTAAAATTAGCATGTTTAAAGTGATTTTCATGCTTCCAGGGGCTCGGGAAGTTAATTAAATACCATTTGGAGGCATTTAATGTTCGAGCAAAAACGGCTGATTTTCGACAAAAGAGATAACACCCCCCGATTACGTCATGCTTCAGAAATGTGGAAAATGGTCCGTTTTCAAATGTTTTATTTTTGAACGTCAGTTCACATTTGTAGGTGGATCATCAGTGTTAGAGCTAAAATTAGCATGTTTAAAGTGATTTTCATGCTTCCAGGGGCTCGGGAAGTTAATTAAATACCATTTGGAGGCATTTAATGTTCGAGCAAAAACGGCTGATTTTCGACAAAAGAGATAACACCCCCCATTACGTCATGCTTCAGAAATGTGGAAAATGGTCCGTTTTCAAATGTTTTATTTTTGACCGTCAGTTCACATTTGTAGGTGGATCATCAGTGTTAGAGCTAAAATTAGCATGTTTAAAGTGATTTTCATGCTTCCAGGGGCCCAAAACACAAGATTTATGGAATGGTTAAAAGTGCATGAAAATGGCCAATTTACTCACTCTGAGTACTCAAAAAGGGTTTCTTCACCCCGGGAAGTTAATTAAATACCATTTGGAGGCATTTAATGTTCGAGCAAAAACGGCTGATTTTCGACAAAAGAGATAACACCCCCCCATTACGTCATGCTTCAGAAATGTGGAAAATGGTCCGTTTTCAAATGTTTTATTTTTGAACGTCAGTTCACATTTGTAGGTGGATCATCAGTGTTAGAGCTAAAATTAGCATGTTTAAAGTGATTTTCATGCTTCCAGGGGCCCAAAACACAAGATTTATGGAATGGTTAAAAGTGCATGAAAATGGCCAATTTCCACACTCTGAGTACTCAAAAAGGGTTTCTTCACCCCGGGAAGTTAATTAAATACCATTTGGAGGCATTTAATGTTCGAGCAAAAACGGCTGATTTTCGACAAAAGAGATAACACCCTTCATTACGTCATGCTTCAGAAATGTGGAAAATGGTCCGTTTTCAAATGTTTTATTTTTGAACGTCAGTTCACATTTGTAGGTGGATCATCAGTGTTAGAGCTAAAATTAGCATGTTTAAAGTGATTTTCATGCTTCCAGGGGCTCGGGAAGTTAATTAAATACCATTTAGAGGCATTTAATGTTCGAGCAAAAACGGCTGATTTTCGACAAAAGAGATAACACCCCCCATTACGTCATGCTTCAGAAATGTGGAAAATGGTCCGTTTTCAAATGTTTTATTTTTGAACGTCAGTTCACATTTGTAGGTGGATCATCAGTGTTAGAGCTAAAATTAGCATGTTTAAAGTGATTTTCATGCTTCCAGGGGCCCAAAACACAAGATTTATGGAATGGTTAAAAGTGCATGAAAATGGCCAATTTCCTCACTCTGAGTACTCAAAAAGGGTTTCTTCACCCCGGGAAGTTAATTAAATACCATTTGGAGGCATTTAATGTTCGAGCAAAAACGGCTGATTTTCGACAAAAGAGATAACACCCTTCATTACGTCATGCTTCAGAAATGTGGAAAATGGTCCGTTTTCAAATGTTTTATTTTTGAACGTCAGTTCACATTTGTAGGTGGATCATCAGTGTTAGAGCTAAAATTAGCATGTTTAAAGTGATTTTCATGCTTCCAGGGGCTCGGGAAGTTAATTAAATACCATTTGGAGGCATTTAATGTTCGAGAAAAAACGGCTGATTTTCGAGAAAAGAGATAACACCCCCCCATTACGTCATGCTTCAGAAATGTGGAAAATGGTCCGTTTTCAAATGTTTTATTTTTGAACGTCAGTTCACATTTGTAGGTGGATCATCAGTGTTAGAGCTAAAATTAGCATGTTTAAAGTGATTTTCATGCTTCCAGGGGCCCAAAACACAAGATTTATGGAATGGTTAAAAGTGCATGAAAATGGCCAATTTACTCACTCTGAGTACTCAAAAAGGGTTTCTTCACCCCGGGAAGTTAATTAAATACCATTTGGAGGCATTTAATGTTCGAGCAAAAACGGCTGATTTTCGACAAAAGAGATAACACCCCCCCATTACGTCATGCTTCAGAAATGTGGAAAATGGTCCGTTTTCAAATGTTTTATTTTTGAACGTCAGTTCACATTTGTAGGTGGATCATCAGTGTTAGAGCTAAAATTAGCATGTTTAAAGTGATTTTCATGCTTCCAGGGGCCCAAAACACAAGATTTATGGAATGGTTAAAAGTGCATGAAAATGGCCAATTTACTCACTCTGAGTACTCAAAAAGGGTTTCTTCACCCCGGGAAGTTAATTAAATACCATTTGGAGGCATTTAATGTTCAAGCAAAAACGGCTGATTTTCGACAAAAGAGATAACACCCCCCCATTACGTCATGCTTCAGAAATGTGGAAAATGGTCCGTTTTCAAATGTTTTATTTTTGAACGTCAGTTCACATTTGTAGGTGGATCATCAGTGTTAGAGCTAAAATTAGCATGTTTAAAGTGATTTTCATGCTTCCAGGGGCTCGGGAAGTTAATTAAATACCATTTGGAGGCATTTAATGTTCGAGCAAAAACGGCTGATTTTCGACAAAAGAGATAACACCCCCCCATTACGTCATGCTTCAGAAATGTGGAAAATGGTCCGTTTTCAAATGTTTTATTTTTGAACGTCAGTTCACATTTGTAGGTGGATCATCAGTGTTAGAGCTAAAATTAGCATGTTTAAAGTGATTTTCATGCTTCCAGGGGCCCAAAACACAAGATTTATGGAATGGTTAAAAGTGCATGAAAATGGCCAATTTACTCACTCTGAGTACTCAAAAAGGGTTTCTTCACCCCGGGAAGTTAATTAAATACCATTTGGAGGCATTTAATGTTCGAGCAAAAACGGCTGATTTTCGCCAAAAGAGATAACACCCCCCATTACGTCATGCTTCAGAAATGCGGAAAATGGTCCGTTTTCAAATGTTTTATTTTTGAACGTCAGTTCACATTTGTAGGTGGATCATCAGTGTTAGAGCTATAATTAGCATGTTTAAAGTGATTTTCATGCTTCCAGGGGCTCGGGAAGTTAATTAAATACCATTTGGAGGCATTTAATGTTCGAGAAAAAACGGCTGATTTTCGACAAAAGAGATAACACCCCCCCATTACGTCATGCTTCAGAAATGTGGAAAATGGTCCGTTTTCAAATGTTTTATTTTTGAACGTCAGTTCACATTTGTAGGTGGATCATCAGTGTTAGAGCTAAAATTAGCATGTTTAAAGTGATTTTCATGCTTCCAGGGGCCCAAAACACAAGATTTATGGAATGGTTAAAAGTGCATGAAAATGGCCAATTTACTCACTCTGAGTACTCAAAAAGGGTTTCTTCACCCCAGGAAGTTAATTAAATACCATTTGGAGGCATTTAATGTTCGATCAAAAATTCGCTGATTTTCGACAAAAGAGATAACACCCCCCCATTACGTCATGCTTCAGAAATGTGGAAAATGGTCCGTTTTCAAATGTTTTATTTTTGAACGTCAGTTCACATTTGTAGGTGGATCATCAGTGTTAGAGCTAAAATTAGCATGTTTAAAGTGATTTTCATGCTTCCAGGGGCTCGGGAAGTTAATTAAATACCATTTGGAGGCATTTAATGTTCGAGAAAAAACGGCTGATTTTCGACAAAAGAGATAACACCCCCCCATTACGTCATGCTTCAGAAATGTGGAAAATGGTCCGTTTTCAAATGTTTTATTTTTGAACGTCAGTTCACATTTGTAGGTGGATCATCAGTGTTAGAGCTAAAATTAGCATGTTTAAAGTGATTTTCATGCTTCCAGGGGCCCAAAACACAAGATTTATGGAATGGTTAAAAGTGCATGAAAATGGCCAATTTACTCACTCTGAGTACTCAAAAAGGGTTTCTTCACCCCGGGAAGTTAATTAAATACCATTTGGAGGCATTTAATGTTCGATCAAAAACGGCTGATTTTCGACAAAAGAGATAACACCCCCCATTACGTCATGCTTCAGAAATGTGGAAAATGGTCCGTTTTCAAATGTTTTATTTTTGAACGTCAGTTCACATTTGTAGGTGGATCATCAGTGTTAGAGCTAAAATGAGCATGTTTAAAGTGATTTTCATGCTTCCAGGGGCTCGGGAAGTTAATTAAATACCATTTGGAGGCATTTAATGTTCGCGCAAAAACGGCTGATTTTCGACAAAAGAGATAACACCCCCCCATTACGTCATGCTTCAGAAATGTGGAAAATGGTCCGTTTTCAAATGTTTTATTTTTGAACGTCAGTTCACATTTGTAGGTGGATCATCAGTGTTAGAGCTAAAATTAGCATGTTTAAAGTGATTTTCATGCTTCCAGGGGCCCAAAACACAAGATTTATGGAATGGTTAAAAGTGCATGAAAATGGCCAATTTACTCACTCTGAGTACTCAAAAAGGGTTTCTTCACCCCGGGAAGTTAATTAAATACCATTTGGAGGCATTTAATGTTCGATCAAAAACGGCTGATTTTCGACAAAAGAGATAACACCCCCCATTACGTCATGCTTCAGAAATGTGGAAAATGGTCCGTTTTCAAATGTTTTATTTTTGACCGTCAGTTCACATTTGTAGGTGGATCATCAGTGTTAGAGCTAAAATTAGCATGTTTAAAGTGATTTTCATGCTTCCAGGGGCCCAAAACACAAGATTTATGGAATGGTTAAAAGTGCATGAAAATGGCCAATTTACTCACTCTGAGTACTCAAAAAGGGTTTCTTCACCCCGGGAAGTTAATTAAATACCATTTGGAGGCATTTAATGTTCGAGCAAAAACGGCTGATTTTCGACAAAAGAGATAACACCCCCCCATTACGTCATGCTTCAGAAATGTGGAAAATGGTCCGTTTTCAAATGTTTTATTTTTGAACGTCAGTTCACATTTGTAGGTGGATCATCAGTGTTAGAGCTAAAAGTTAGCATGTTTAAAGTGATTTTCATGCTTCCAGGGGCCCAAAACACAAGATTTATGGAATGGTTAAAAGTGCATGAAAATGGCCAATTTACTCACTCTGAGTACTCAAAAAGGGTTTCTTCACCCCGGGAAGTTAATTAAATACCATTTGGAGGCATTTAATGTTCGAGCAAAAACGGCAGATTTTCGACAAAAGAGATAACACCCCCCATTACGTCATGCTTCAGAAATGTGGAAAATGGTCCGTTTTCAAATGTTTTATTTTTGAACGTCAGTTCACATTTGTAGGTGGATCATCAGTGTTAGAGCTAAAATTAGCATGTTTAAAGTGATTTTCATGCTTCCAGGGGCTCGGGAAGTTAATTAAATACCATTTGGAGGCATTTAATGTTCGAGCAAAAACGGCTGATTTTCGACAAAAGAGATAACACCCCCCCATTACGTCATGCTTCAGAAATGTGGAAAATGGTCCGTTTTCAAATGTTTTATTTTTGAACGTCAGTTCACATTTGTAGGTGGATCATCAGTGTTAGAGCTAAAATTAGCATGTTTAAAGTGATTTTCATGCTTCCAGGGGCCCAAAACACAAGATTTATGGAATGGTTAAAAGTGCATGAAAATGGCCAATTTACTCACTCTGAGTACTCAAAAAGGGTTTCTTCACCCCGGGAAGTTAATTAAATACCATTTGGAGGCATTTAATGTTCGATCAAAAACGGCTGATTTTCGACAAAAGAGATAACACCCCCCATTACGTCATGCTTCAGAAATGTGGAAAAATGGTCCGTTTTCAAATGTTTTATTTTTGACCGTCAGTTCACATTTGTAGGTGGATCATCAGTGTTAGAGCTAAAATTAGCATGTTTAAAGTGATTTTCATGCTTCCAGGGGCCCAAAACACAAGATTTATGGAATGGTTAAAAGTGCATGAAAATGGCCAATTTACTCACTCTGAGTACTCAAAAAGGGTTTCTTCACCCCGGGAAGTTAATTAAATACCATTTGGAGGCATTTAATGTTCGAGCAAAAACGGCTGATTTTCGACAAAAGAGATAACACCCCCCCATTACGTCATGCTTCAGAAATGTGGAAAATGGTCCGTTTTCAAATGTTTTATTTTTGAACGTCAGTTCACATTTGTAGGTGGATCATCAGTGTTAGAGCTAAAAGTTAGCATGTTTAAAGTGATTTTCATGCTTCCAGGGGCCCAAAACACAAGATTTATGGAATGGTTAAAAGTGCATGAAAATGGCCAATTTACTCACTCTGAGTACTCAAAAAGGGTTTCTTCACCCCGGGAAGTTAATTAAATACCATTTGGAGGCATTTAATGTTCGAGCAAAAACGGCAGATTTTCGACAAAAGAGATAACACCCCCCCATTACGTCATGCTTCAGAAATGTGGAAAATGGTCCGTTTTCAAATGTTTTATTTTTGAACGTCAGTTCACATTTGTAGGTGGATCATCAGTGTTAGAGCTAAAATTAGCATGTTTAAAGTGATTTTCATGCTTCCAGGGGCTCGGGAAGTTAATTAAATACCATTTGGAGGCATTTAATGTTCGAGCAAAAACGGCTGATTTTCGACAAAAGAGATAACACCCCCCCATTACGTCATGCTTCAGAAATGTGGAAAATGGTCCGTTTTCAAATGTTTTATCTTTGAACGTCAGTTCACATTTGTAGGTGGATCATCAGTGTTAGAGCTAAAATTAGCATGTTTAAAGTGATTTTCATGCTTCCAGGGGCTCGGGAAGTTAATTAAATACCATTTGGAGGCATTTAATGTTCGAGCAAAAACGGCTGATTTTCGACAAAAGAGATAACACCCCCCGATTACGTCATGCTTCAGAAATGTGGAAAATGGTCCGTTTTCAAATGTTTTATTTTTGAACGTCAGTTCACATTTGTAGGTGGATCATCAGTGTTAGAGCTAAAATTAGCATGTTTAAAGTGATTTTCATGCTTCCAGGGGCCCAAAACACAAGATTTATGGAATGGTTAAAAGTGCATGAAAATGGCCAATTTCCTCACTCTGAGTACTCAAAAAGGGTTTCTTCACCCCGGGAAGTTAATTAAATACCATTTGGAGGGATTTAATGTTCGAGCAAAAACGGCTGATTTTCGACAAAAGAGATAACACCCTTCATTACGTCATGCTTCAGAAATGTGGAAAATGGTCCGTTTTCAAATGTTTTATTTTTGAACGTCAGTTCACATTTGTAGGTGGATCATCAGTGTTAGAGCTAAAATTAGCATGTTTAAAGTGATTTTCATGCTTCCAGGGGCTCGGGAAGTTAATTAAATACCATTTGGAGGCATTTAATGTTCGAGCAAAAACGGCTGATTTTCGACAAAAGAGATAACACCCCCCCATTACGTCATGCTTCAGAAATGTGGAAAATGGTCCGTTTTCAAATGTTTTATTTTTGAACGTCAGTTCACATTTGTAGGTGGATCATCAGTGTTAGAGCTAAAATTAGCATGTTTAAAGTGATTTTCATGCTTCCAGGGGCTCGGGAAGTTAATTAAATACCATTTGGAGGCATTTAATGTTCGAGCAAAAACGGCTGATTTTCGACAAAAGAGATAACACCCCCCATTACGTCATGCTTCAGAAATGTGGAAAATGGTCCGTTTTCAAATGTTTTATTTTTGACCGTCAGTTCACATTTGTAGGTGGATCATCAGTGTTAGAGCTAAAATTAGCATGTTTAAAGTGATTTTCATGCTTCCAGGGGCCCAAAACACAAGATTTATGGAATGGTTAAAAGTGCATGAAAATGGCCAATTTACTCACTCTGAGTACTCAAAAAGGGTTTCTTCACCCCGGGAAGTTAATTAAATACCATTTGGAGGCATTTAATGTTCGAGCAAAAACGGCTGATTTTCGACAAAAGAGATAACACCCCCCCATTACGTCATGCTTCAGAAATGTGGAAAATGGTCCGTTTTCAAATGTTTTATTTTTGAACGTCAGTTCACATTTGTAGGTGGATCATCAGTGTTAGAGCTAAAATTAGCATGTTTAAAGTGATTTTCATGCTTCCAGGGGCCCAAAACACAAGATTTATGGAATGGTTAAAAGTGCATGAAAATGGCCAATTTCCTCACTCTGAGTACTCAAAAAGGGTTTCTTCACCCCGGGAAGTTAATTAAATACCATTTGGAGGCATTTAATGTTCGAGCAAAAACGGCTGATTTTCGACAAAAGAGATAACACCCTTCATTACGTCATGCTTCAGAAATGTGGAAAATGGTCCGTTTTCAAATGTTTTATTTTTGAACGTCAGTTCACATTTGTAGGTGGATCATCAGTGTTAGAGCTAAAATTAGCATGTTTAAAGTGATTTTCATGCTTCCAGGGGCTCGGGAAGTTAATTAAATACCATTTGGAGGCATTTAATGTTCGAGAAAAAACGGCTGATTTTCGAGAAAAGAGATAACACCCCCCCATTACGTCATGCTTCAGAAATGTGGAAAATGGTCCGTTTTCAAATGTTTTATTTTTGAACGTCAGTTCACATTTGTAGGTGGATCATCAGTGTTAGAGCTAAAATTAGCATGTTTAAAGTGATTTTCATGCTTCCAGGGGCCCAAAACACAAGATTTATGGAATGGTTAAAAGTGCATGAAAATGGCCAATTTACTCACTCTGAGTTCTCAAAAAGGGTTTCTTCACCCCGGGAAGTTAATTAAATACCATTTGGAGGCATTTAATGTTCGAGCAAAAACGGCTGATTTTCGACAAAAGAGATAACACCCCCCCATTACGTCATGCTTCAGAAATGTGGAAAATGGTCCGTTTTCAAATGTTTTATTTTTGAACGTCAGTTCACATTTGTAGGTGGATCATCAGTGTTAGAGCTAAAATTAGCATGTTTAAAGTGATTTTCATGCTTCCAGGGGCCCAAAACACAAGATTTATGGAATGGTTAAAAGTGCATGAAAATGGCCAATTTACTGACTCTGAGTACTCAAAAAGGGTTTCTTCACCCCGGGAAGTTAATTAAATACCATTTGGAGGCATTTAATGTTCGAGCAAAAACGGCTGATTTTCGACAAAAGAGATAACACCCCCCCATTACGTCATGCTTCAGAAATGTGGAAAATGGTCCGTTTTCAAATGTTTATTTTTGAACGTCAGTTCACATTTGTAGGTGGATCATCAGTGTTAGAGCTAAAATTAGCATGTTTAAAGTGATTTTCATGCTTCCAGGGGCCCAAAACACAAGATTTATGGAATGGTTAAAAGTGCATGAAAATGGCCAATTTCCTCACTCTGAGTACTCAAAAAGGGTTTCTTCACCCCGGGAAGTTAATTAAATACCATTTGGAGGCATTTAATGTTCGAGCAAAAACGGCTGATTTTCGACAAAAGAGATAACACCCTTCATTACGTCATGCTTCAGAAATGTGGAAAATGGTCCGTTTTCAAATGTTTTATTTTTGAACGTCAGTTCACATTTGTAGGTGGATCATCAGTGTTAGAGCTAAAATTAGCATGTTTAAAGTGATTTTCATGCTTCCAGGGGCTCGGGAAGTTAATTAAATACCATTTGGAGGCATTTAATGTTCGAGAAAAAACGGCTGATTTTCGAGAAAAGAGATAACACCCCCCCATTACGTCATGCTTCAGAAATGTGGAAAATGGTCCGTTTTCAAATGTTTTATTTTTGAACGTCAGTTCACATTTGTAGGTGGATCATCAGTGTTAGAGCTAAAATTAGCATGTTTAAAGTGATTTTCATGCTTCCAGGGGCCCAAAACACAAGATTTATGGAATGGTTAAAAGTGCATGAAAATGGCCAATTTACTCACTCTGAGTTCTCAAAAAGGGTTTCTTCACCCCGGGAAGTTAATTAAATACCATTTGGAGGCATTTAATGTTCGAGCAAAAACGGCTGATTTTCGACAAAAGAGATAACACCCCCCCATTACGTCATGCTTCAGAAATGTGGAAAATGGTCAGTTTTCAAATGTTTTATTTTTGAACGTCAGTTCACATTTGTAGGTGGATCATCAGTGTTAGAGCTAAAATTAGCATGTTTAAAGTGATTTTCATGCTTCCAGGGGCCCAAAACACAAGATTTATGGAATGGTTAAAAGTGCATGAAAATGGCCAATTTACTCACTCTGAGTACTCAAAAAGGGTTTCTTCACCCCGGGAAGTTAATTAAATACCATTTGGAGGCATTTAATGTTCGAGCAAAAACGCACCCCCCCATTACGTCATGCTTCAGAAATGTGGAAAATGGTCCGTTTTCAAATGTTTATTTTTGAACGTCAGTTCACATTTGTAGGTGGATCATCAGTGTTAGAGCTAAAATTAGCATGTTTAAAGTGATTTTCATGCTTCCAGGGGCCCAAAACACAAGATTTATGGAATGGTTAAAAGTGCATGAAAATGGCCAATTTACTCACTCTTAGTTCTCAAAAAGGGTTTCTTCACCCCGGGAAGTTAATTAAATACCATTTGGAGGCATTTAATGTTCGAGCAAAAACGGCTGATTTTCGACAAAAGAGATAACACCCCCAATTACGTCATGCTTCAGAAATGTGGAAAATGGTCCGTTTTCAAATGTTTTATTTTTGAACGTCAGTTCACATTTGTAGGTGGATCATCAGTGTTAGAGCTAAAATTAGCATGTTTAAAGTGATTTTCATGCTTCCAGGGGCTCGGGAAGTTAATTAAATACCATTTGGAGGCATTTAATGTTCGAGCAAAAACGGCTGATTTTCGACAAAAGAGATAACACCCCCCCATTACGTCATGCTTCAGAAATGTGGAAAATGGTCCGTTTTCAAATGTTTTATTTTTGAACGTCAGTTCACATTTGTAGGTGGATCATCAGTGTTAGAGCTAAAATTAGCATGTTTAAAGTGATTTTCATGCTTCCAGGGGCCCAAAACACAAGATTTATGGAATGGTTAAAAGTGCATGAAAATGGCCAATTTACTCACTCTGAGTTCTCAAAAAGGGTTTCTTCACCCCGGGAAGTTAATTAAATACCATTTGGTGGCATTTAATGTTCGAGCAAAAACGGCTGATTTTCGACAAAAGAGATAACACCCCCCCATTACGTCATGCTTCAGAAATGTGGAAAATGGTCCGTTTTCAAATGTTTTATTTTTGAACGTCAGTTCACATTTGTAGGTGGATCATCAGTGTTAGAGCTAAAATTAGCATGTTTAAAGTGATTTTCATGCTTCCAGGGGCTCGGGAAGTTAATTAAATACCATTTGGAGGCATTTAATGTTCGAGCAAAAACGGCTGATTTTCGACAAAAGAGATAACACCCCCCCATTACGTCATGCTTCAGAAATGTGGAAAATTGTCAGTTTTCAAATGTTTTATTTTTGAACGTCAGTTCACATTTTTAGGTGGATCATCAGTGTTAGAGCTAAAATTAGCATGTTTAAAGTGATTTTCATGCTTCCAGGGGCCCAAAACACAAGATTTATGGAATGGTTAAAAGTGCATGAAAATGGCCAATTTACTCACTCTGAGTACTCAAAAAGGGGTTCTTCACCCCGGGAAGTTAATTAAATACCATTTGGAGGCATTTAATGTTCGAGCAAAAACGGCTGATTTTCGACAAAAGAGATAACACCCCCCCATTACGTCATGCTTCAGAAATGTGGAAAATGGTCTGTTTTCAAATGTTTTATTTTTGAACGTCAGTTCACATTTGTAGGTGGATCATCAGTGTTAGAGCTAAAATTAGCATGTTTAAAGTGATTTTCATGCTTCCAGGGGCCCAAAACACAAGATTTATGGAATGGTTAAAAGTGCATGAAAATGGCCAATTTACTCACTCTGAGTTCTCAAAAAGGGTTTCTTCACCCCGGGAAGTTACTTAAATACCATTTGGAGGCATTTAATGTTCGAGCAAAAACGACTGATTTTCGACAAAAGAGATAACACCCCCCCAATACGTCATGCTTCAGAAATGTGGAAAATGGTCCGTTTTCAAATGTTTTATTTTTGAACGTCAGTTCACATTTGTAGGTGGATCATCAGTGTTAGAGCTAAAATTAGCATGTTTAAAGTGATTTTCATGCTTCCAGGGGCTCGGGAAGTTAATTAAATACCATTTGGAGGCATTTAATGTTCGAGCAAAAACGGCTGATTTTCGACAAAAGAGATAACACCCCCCCATTACGTCATGCTTCAGAAATGTGGAAAATGGTCCGTTTTCAAATGTTTTATTTTTGAACGTCAGTTCACATTTGTAGGTGGATCATCAGTGTTAGAGCTAAAATTAGCATGTTTACAGTGATTTTCATGCTTCCAGGGGCCCAAAACACAAGATTTATGGAATGGTTAAAAGTGCATGAAAATGGCCAATTTACTCACTCTGAGTTCTCAAAAAGGGTTTCTTCACCCCGGGAAGTTAATTAAATACCATTTGGAGGCATTTAATGTTCGAGCAAAAACGGCTGATTTTCGACAAAAGAGATAACACCCCCCCATTACGTCATGCTTCAGAAATGTGGAAAATGGTCCGTTTTCAAATGTTTTATTTTTGAACGTCAGTTCACATTTGTAGGTGGATCATCAGTGTTAGAGCCAAAATTAGCATGTTTAAAGTGATTTTCATGCTTCCAGGGGCTCGGGAAGTTAATTAAATACCATTTGGAGGCATTTAATGTTCGAGCAAAAATGGCTGATTTTCGACAAAAGAGATAACACCCCCCCATTACGTCATGCTTCAGAAATGTGGAAAATTGTCAGTTTTCAAATGTTTTATTTTTGAACGTCAGTTCACATTTTTAGGTGGATCATCAGTGTTAGAGCTAAAATTAGCATGTTTAAAGTGATTTTCATGCTTCCAGGGGCCCAAAACACAAGATTTATGGAATGGTTAAAAGTGCATGAAAATGGCCAATTTACTCACTCTGAGTACTCAAAAAGGGTTTCTTCACCCCGGGAAGTTACTTAAATACCATTTGGAGGCATTTAATGTTCGAGCAAAAACGGCTGATTTTCGACAAAAGAGATAACACCCCCCCAATACGTCATGCTTCAGAAATGTGGAAAATGGTCCGTTTTCAAATGTTTTATTTTTGAATGTCAGTTCACATTTGTAGGTGGATCATCAGTGTTAGAGCTAAAATTAGCATGTTTAAAGTGATTTTCATGCTTCCAGGGGCTCGGGAAGTTAATTAAATAACATTTGGAGGCATTTAATGTTCGAGCAAAAACGGCTGATTTTCGACAAAAGAGATAACACCCCCCCATTACGTCATGCCTCAGAAATGTGGAAAATGGTCCGTTTTCAAATGTTTTATTTTTGAACGTCAGTTCACATTTGTAGGTGGATCATCAGTGTTAGAGCTAAAATTAGCATGTTTAAAGTGATTTTCATGCTTCCAGGGGCTCGGGAAGTTAATTAAATACCATTTGGAGGCATTTAATGTTCGAGCAAAAACGGCTGATTTTCGACAAAAGAGATAACACCCCCCATTACGTCATGCTTCAGAAATGTGGAAAATGGTCCGTTTTCAAATGTTTTATTTTTGAACGTCAGTTCACATTTGTAGGTGGATCATCAGTGTTAGAGCTAAAATTTGCATGTTTAAAGTGATTTTCATGCTTCCAGGGGCTCGGGAAGTTAATTAAATACCATTTGGAGGCATTTAATGTTCGAGCAAAAACGGCTGATTTTCGACAAAAGAGATAACACCCCCCCATTACGTCATGCTTCAGAAATGTGGAAAATGGTCCGTTTTCAAATGTTTTATTTTTGATAGTCAGTTCACATTTGTAGGTGGATCATCAGTGTTAGAGCTAAAATTAGCATGTTTAAAGTGATTTTCATGCTTCCAGGGGCTCGGGAAGTTAATTAAATACCATTTGGAGGCATTTAATGTTCGAGCAAAAACGGCTGATTTTCGACAAAAGAGATAACACCCCCCCATTACGTCATGCTTCAGAAATGTGGAAAATGGTCCGTTTTCAAATGTTTTATTTTTGAACGTCAGTTCACATTTGTAGGTGGATCATCAGTGTTAGAGCTAAAATTAGCATGTTTAAAGTGATTTTCATGCTTCCAGGGGCTCGGGAAGTTAATTAAATACCATTTGGAGGCATTTAATGTTCGAGCAAAAACGGCTGATTTTCGACAAAAGAGATAACACCCCCCCATTACGTCATGCTTCAGAAATGTGGAAAATGGTCCGTTTTCAAATATTTTATTTTTGAACGTCAGTTCACATTTGTAGGTGGATCATCAGTGTTAGAGCTAAAATTAGCATGTTTAAAGTGATTTTCATGCTTCCAGGGGCCCAAAACACAAGATTTATGGAATGGTTAAAAGTGCATGAAAATGGCCAATTTACTCACTCTGAGTTCTCAAAAAGGGTTTCTTCACCCCGGGAAGTTAATTAAATACCATTTGGAGGCATTTAATGTTCGAGCAAAAACGGCTGATTTTCGACAAAAGAGATAACACCCCCCCATTACGTCATGCTTCAGAAATGTGGAAAATGGTCCGTTTTCAAATGTTTTATTTTTGAACGTCAGTTCACGTTTGTAGGTGGATCATCAGTGTTAGAGCTAAAATTAGCATGTTTAAAGTGATTTTCATGCTTCCAGGGGCTCGGGAAGTTAATTAAATACCATTTGGAGGCATTTAATGTTCGAGCAAAAACGGTCGATTTTCGACAAAAGAGATAACACCCCCCCATTACGTCATGCTTCAGAAATGTGGAAAATGGTCCGTTTTCAAATGTTTTATTTTTGAATGTCAGTTCACATTTGCAGGTGGATCATCAGTGTTAGAACTAAAATTAGCATGTTTAAAGTGATTTTCATGCTTCCAGGGGCTCAGGAAGTTAATTAAATACTATTTGGAGGCATTTAATGTTCGAGCAAAAACGGCTGATTTTCGACAAAAGAGATAACACCCCCCCATTACGTCATGCTTCAGAAATGTGGAAAATGGTCCGTTTTCAAATGTTTTATTTTTGAACGTCAGTTCACTTTTGTAGGTGGATCATCAGTGTTAGAGCTAAAATTAGCATGTTTAAAGTGATTTTCATGCTTCCAGGGGCTCGGGAAGTTAATTAAATACCATTTGGAGGCATTTAATGTTCGAGCAAAAATGGCTGATTTTCGACAAAAGAGATAACACCCCCCCATTACGTCATGCTTCAGAAATGTGGAAAATGGTCCGTTTTCAAATGTTTTATTTTTGAACGTCAGTTCACATTTGTAGGTGGATCATCAGTGTTAGAGCTAAAATTAGCATGTTTAAAGTGATTTTCATGCTTCCAGGGGCTCGGGTAGTGAAATAAATACCATTTGGAGGCATTTAATGTTCGAGCAAAAACGGCTGATTTTCGACAAAAGAGATAACACCCCCCCCATTACGTCATGCTTCAGAAATGTGGAAAATGGTCCGTTTTCAAATGTTTTATTTTTGAACGTCAGTTCACATTTGTAGGTGGATCATCAGTGTTAGAGCGAAAATTAGCATGTTTAAAGTGATTTTCATGCTTCCAGGGGCTCGGGAAGTGAAATAAATACCATTTGGAGGCATTTAATGTTCCAGCAAAAACGGCTGATTTTCGACAAAAGAGATAACACCCCCCCCCCCATTACGTCATGCTTCAGAAATGTGGAAAATTGTCCGTTTTCAAATGTTTTATTTTTGAACGTCAGTTCACATTTGTAGGTGGATCATCAGTTGTAGAGCTAAAATTAGCATGTTTAAAGTGATTTTCATGCTTCCAGGGGCTCGGAAAGTTAATTAAATACCATTTGGAGGCATTTAATGTTCGAGCAAAAACGGCTGATTTTCGACAAAAGAGATAACACCCCCCCATTACGTCATGCTTCAGAAATGTGGAAAATGGTCCGTTTTCAAATGTTTTATTTTTGAACGTCAGTTCACATTTGTAGGTGGATCATCAGTGTTAGAGCTAAAATTAGCATGTTTAAAGTGATTTTCATGCTTCCAGGGGCCCTAAACACAAGATTTATGGAATGGTTAAAAGTGCATGAAAATGGCCAATTTACTCACTCTGAGTTCTCAAAAAGGGTTTCTTCACCCCGGGAAGTTAATTAAATACCATTTGGAGGCATTTAATGTTCGAGCAAAAACGGCTGATTTTCGACAAAAGAGATAACACCCCCCCATTACGTCATGCTTCAGAAATGTGGAAAATGGTCCGTTTTCAAATGTTTTATTTTTGAACGTCAGTTCACATTTATAGGTGGATCATCAGTGTTAGAGCTAAATTTAGCATGTTTAAAGTGATTTTCATGCTTCCAGGGGCTCGGGAAGTTAATTAAATACCATTTGGAGGCATTTAATGTTCGAGCAAAAACGGCTGATTTTCGACAAAAGAGATAACACCCCCCCATTACGTCATGCTTCAGAAATGTGGAAAATGGTCCGTTTTCAAATGTTTTATTTTTGATAGTCAGTTCACATTTGTAGGTGGATCATCAGTGTTAGAGCTAAAATTAGCATGTTTAAAGTGATTTTCATGCTTCCAGGGGCTCGGGAAGTTAATTAAATACCATTTGGAGGCATTTAATGTTCGAGCAAAAACGGCTGATTTTCGACAAAAGAGATAACACCCCCCCATTACGTCATGCTTCAGAAATGTGGAAAATGGTCCGTTTTCAAATATTTTATTTTTGAACGTCAGTTCACATTTGTAGGTGGATCATCAGTGTTAGAGCTAAAATTAGCATGTTTAAAGTGATTTTCATGCTTCCAGGGGCCCAAAACACAAGATTTATGGAATGGTTAAAAGTGCATGAAAATGGCCAATTTACTCACTCTGAGTTCTCAAAAAGGGTTTCTTCACCCCGGGAAGTTAATTAAATACCATTTGGAGGCATTTAATGTTCGAGCAAAAACGGCTGATTTTCGACAAAAGAGATAACACCCCCCCATTACGTCATGCTTCAGAAATGTGGAAAATGGTCCGTTTTCAAATGTTTTATTTTTGAACGTCAGTTCACATTTGTAGGTGGATCATCAGTGTTAGAGCGAAAATTAGCATGTTTAAAGTGATTTTCATGCTTCCAGGGGCTCGGGAAGTGAAATAAATACCATTTGGAGGCATTTAATGTTCCAGCAAAAACGGCTGATTTTCGACAAAAGAGATAACACCCCCCCCCATTACGTCATGCTTCAGAAATGTGGAAAATTGTCCGTTTTCAAATGTTTTATTTTTGAACGTCAGTTCACATTTGTAGGTGGATCATCAGTTGTAGAGCTAAAATTAGCATGTTTAAAGTGATTTTCATGCTTCCAGGGGCTCGGAAAGTTAATTAAATACCATTTGGAGGCATTTAATGTTCGAGCAAAAACGGCTGATTTTCGACAAAAGAGATAACACCCCCCCATTACGTCATGCTTCAGAAATGTGGAAAATGGTCCGTTTTCAAATGTTTTATTTTTGAACGTCAGTTCACATTTGTAGGTGGATCATCAGTGTTAGAGCTAAAATTAGCATGTTTAAAGTGATTTTCATGCTTCCAGGGGCCCTAAACACAAGATTTATGGAATGGTTAAAAGTGCATGAAAATGGCCAATTTACTCACTCTGAGTTCTCAAAAAGGGTTTCTTCACCCCGGGAAGTTAATTAAATACCATTTGGAGGCATTTAATGTTCGAGCAAAAACGGCTGATTTTCGACAAAAGAGATAACACCCCCCCATTACGTCATGCTTCAGAAATGTGGAAAATGGTCCGTTTTCAAATGTTTTATTTTTGAACGTCAGTTCACATTTGTAGGTGGATCATCAGTGTTAGAGCTAAAATTAGCATGTTTAAAGTGATTTTCATGCTTCCAGGGGCTCAGGAAGTTAATTAAATACCATTTGGAGGCATTTAATGTTCGAGCAAAAACGGCTGATTTTCGACAAAAGAGATAACACCCCCCCATTACGTCATGCTTCAGAAATGTGGAAAATGGTCCGTTTTCAAATGTTTTATTTTTGAATGTCAGTTCACATTTGTAGGTGGATCATCAGTGTTAGAACTAAAATTAGCATGTTTAAAGTGATTTTCATGCTTCCAGGGGCTCGGGAAGTTAATTAAATACCATTTGGAGGCATTTAATGTTCGAGCAAAAACGGCTGATTTTCGACAAAAGAGATAACACCCCCCCATTACGTCATGCTTCAGAAATGTGGAAAATGGTCCGTTTTCAAATGTTTTATTTTTGAACGTCAGTTCACATTTGTAGGTGGATCATCAGTGTTAAAGCTAAAATTAGCATGTTTAAAGTGATTTTCATGCTTCCAGGGGCTCGGGAAGTTAATTAAATACCATTTGGAGGCATTTAATGTTCGAGCAAAAATGGCTGATTTTCGACAAAAGAGATAACACCCCCCCATTATGTCATGCTTCAGAAATGTGGAAAATGGTCCGTTTTCAAATGTTTTATTTTTGAACGTCAGTTCACATTTGTAGGTGGATCATCAGTGTTAGAGCTAAAATTAGCATGTTTAAAGTGATTTTCATGCTTCCAGGGGCTCGGGAAGTGAAATAAATACCATTTGGAGGCATTTAATGTTCGAGCAAAAACGGCTGATTTTCGACAAAAGAGATAACACCCCCCCCCATTACGTCATGCTTCAGAAATGTGGAAAATGGTCCGTTTTCAAATGTTTTATTTTTGAACGTCAGTTCACATTTGTAGGTGGATCATCAGTGTTAGAGCGAAAATTAGCATGTTTAAAGTGATTTTCATGCTTCCACGGGCTCGGGAAGTGAAATAAATACCATTTGGAGGCATTTAATGTTCCAGCAAAAACGGCTGATTTTCGACAAAAGAGATAACACCCCCCCATTACGTCATGCTTCAGAAATGTGGAAAATTGTCCGTTTTCAAATGTTTTATTTTTGAACGTCAGTTCACATTTGTAGGTGGATCATCAGTTGTAGAGCTAAAATTAGCATGTTTAAAGTGATTTTCATGCTTCCAGGGGCTCGGAAAGTTAATTAAATACCATTTGGAGGCATTTAATGTTCGAGCAAAAACGGCTGATTTTCGACAAAAGAGATAACACCCCCCCATTACGTCATGCTTCAGAAATGTGGAAAATGGTCCGTTTTCAAATGTTTTATTTTTGAACGTCAGTTCACATTTGTAGGTGGATCATCAGTGTTAGAGCTAAAATTAGCATGTTTAAAGTGATTTTCATGCTTCCAGGGGCTCGGGAAGTTAATTAAATACCATTTGGAGGCATTTAATGTTCGAGCAAAAACGGCTGATTTTCGACAAAAGAGATAACACCCCCCCATTACGTCATGCTTCAGAAATGTGGAAAATGGTCCGTTTTCAAATGTTTTATTTTTGAATGTCAGTTCACATTTGTAGGTGGATCATCAGTGTTAGAACTAAAATTAGCATGTTTAAAGTGATTTTCATGCTTCCAGGGGCTCGGGAAGTTAATTAAATACCATTTGGAGGCATTTAATGTTCGAGCAAAAACGGCTGATTTTCGACAAAAGAGATAACACCCCCCCATTACGTCATGCTTCAGAAATGTGGAAAATGGTCCGTTTTCAAATGTTTTATTTTTGAACGTCAGTTCACATTTGTAGGTGGATCATCAGTGTTAGAGCTAAAATTAGCATGTTTAAAGTGATTTTCATGCTTCCAGGGGCTCGGGAAGTTAATTAAATACCATTTGGAGGCATTTAATGTTCGAGCAAAAATGGCTGATTTTCGACAAAAGAGATAACACCCCCCCATTACGTCATGCTTCAGAAATGTGGAAAATGGTCCGTTTTCAAATGTTTTATTTTTGAACGTCAGTTCACATTTGTAGGTGGATCATCAGTGTTAGAGCTAAAATTAGCATGTTTAAAGTGATTTTCATGCTTCCAGGGGCTCGGGAAGTGAAATAAATACCATTTGGAGGCATTTAATGTTCGAGCAAAAACGGCTGATTTTCGACAAAAGAGATAACACCCCCCCCATTACGTCATGCTTCAGAAATGTGGAAAATGGTCCGTTTTCAAATGTTTTATTTTTGAACGTCAGTTCACATTTGTAGGTGGATCATCAGTGTTAGAGCGAAAATTAGCATGTTTAAAGTGATTTTCATGCTTCCACGGGCTCGGGAAGTGAAATAAATACCATTTGGAGGCATTTAATGTTCCAGCAAAAACGGCTGATTTTCGACAAAAGAGATAACACCCCCCCATTACGTCATGCTTCAGAAATGTGGAAAATTGTCCGTTTTCAAATGTTTTATTTTTGAACGTCAGTTCACATTTGTAGGTGGATCATCAGTTGTAGAGCTAAAATTAGCATGTTTAAAGTGATTTTCATGCTTCCAGGGGTTCGGAAAGTTAATTAAATACCATTTGGAGGCATTTAATGTTCGAGCAAAAACGGCTGATTTTCGACAAAAGAGATAACACCCCCCCATTACGTCATGCTTCAGAAATGTGGAAAATGGTCCGTTTTCAAATGTTTTATTTTTGAACGTCAGTTCACATTTGTAGGTGGATCATCAGTGTTAGAGCTAAAATTAGCATGTTTAAAGTGATTTTCATGCTTCCAGGGGCCCTAAACACAAGATTTATGGAATGGTTAAAAGTGCATGAAAATGGCCAATTTACTCACTCTGAGTTCTCAAAAAGGGTTTCTTCACCCCGGGAAGTTAATTAAATACCATTTGGAGGCATTTAATGTTCGAGCAAAAACGGCTGATTTTCGACAAAAGAGATAACACCCCCCCATTACGTCATGCTTCAGAAATGTGGAAAATGGTCCGTTTTCAAATGTTTTATTTTTGAACGTCAGTTCACATTTATAGGTGGATCATCAGTGTTAGAGCTAAATTTAGCATGTTTAAAGTGATTTTCATGCTTCCAGGGGCTCGGGAAGTTAATTAAATACCATTTGGAGGCATTTAATGTTCGAGCAAAAACGGCTGATTTTCGACAAAAGAGATAACACCCCCCCATTACGTCATGCTTCAGAAATGTGGAAAATGGTCCGTTTTCAAATGTTTTATTTTTGAACGTCAGTTCACATTTGTAGGTGGATCATCAGTGTTAGAGCTAAAATTAGCATGTTTAAAGTGATTTTCATGCTTCCAGGGGCTCGGGAAGTTAATTAAATACCATTTGGAGGCATTTAATGTTCGAGCAAAAACGGCTGATTTTCGACAAAAGAGATAACACCCCCCCATTACGTCATGCTTCAGAAATGTGGAAAATGGTCCATTTTCAAATGTTTTATTTTTGAACGTCAGTTCACATTTGTAGGTGGATCATCAGTGTTAGAGCTAAAATTAGCATGTTTAAAGTGATTTTCATGCTTCCAGGGGCTCGGGAAGTTAATTAAATACCATTTGGAGGCATTTAATGTTCGAGCAAAAACGGCTGATTTTCGACAAAAGAGATAACACCCCCCCCATTACGTCATGCTTCAGAAATGTGGAAAATGGTCCGTTTTCAAATGTTTTATTTTTGAACGTCAGTTCACATTTGTAGGTGGATCATCAGTGTTAGAGCTAAAATTAGCATGTTTAAAGTGATTTTCATGCTTCCAGGGGCTCGGGAAGGTAATTAAATACCATTTGGAGGCATTTAATGTTCGAGTAAAAACGGCTGATTTTCGACAAAAGAGATAACACCCCCCCATTACGTCATGCTTCAGAAATGTGGAAAATGGTCCGTTTTCAAATGTTTTATTTTTGAACGTCAGTTCACATTTGTAGGTGGATCATCAGTGTTAGAGCTAAAATTAGCATGTTTAAAGTGATTTTCATGCTTCCAGGGGCCCAAAACACAAGATTTATGGAATGGTTAAAAGTGCATGAAAATGGCCAATTTACTCACTCTGAGTTCTCAAAAAGGGTTTCTTCACCCCGGGAAGTTAATTAAATACCATTTGGAGGCATTTAATGTTCGAGCAAAAACGGCTGATTTTCGACAAAAGAGATAACACCCCCCCATTACGTCATGCTTCAGAAATGTGGAAAATGGTCCGTTTTCAAATGTTTTATTTTTGAACGTCAGTTCACATTTGTAGGTGGATCATCAGTGTTAGAGCTAAAATTAGCATGTTTAAAGTGATTTTCATGCTTCCAGGGGCCCAAAACACAAGATTTATGGAATGGTTAAAAGTGCATGAAAATGGCCAATTTACTCACTCTGAGTTCTCAAAAAGGGTTTCTTCACCCCGGGAAGTTAATTAAATACCATTTGGAGGCATTTAATGTTCGAGCAAAAACGGCTGATTTTCGACAAAAGAGATAACACCCCCCCATTACGTCATGCTTCAGAAATGTGGAAAATGGTCCGTTTTCAAATGTTTTATTTTTGAACGTCAGTTCACATTTGTAGGTGGATCATCAGTGTTAGAGCTGAAATTAGCATGTTTAAAGTGATTTTCATGCTTCCAGGGGCTCGGGAAGTGAAATAAATACCATTTGGAGGCATTTAATGTTCGAGCAAAAACGGCTGATTTTCGACAAAAGAGATAACACCCCCCCATTACGTCATGCTTCAGAAATGTGGAAAATGGTCCGTTTTCAAATGTTTTATTTTTGAACGTCAGTTCACATTTGTAGGTGGATCATCAGTGTTAGAGCTAAAATTAGCATGTTTAAAGTGATTTTCATGCTTCCAAGGGCTCGGGAAGTTAATTAAATACCATTTGGAGGCATTTAATGTTCGAGCAAAAACGGCTGATTTTCGACAAAAGAGATAACACCCCCATTACGTCATGCTTCAGAAATGTGGAAAATGGTCCGTTTTCAAATGTTTTATTTTTGAACGTCAGTTCACATTTGTAGGTGGATCATCAGTGTTAGAGCTAAAATTAGCATGTTTAAAGTGATTTTCATGCTTCCAGGGGCTCGGGAAGTGAAATAAATACCATTTGGAGGCATTTAATGTTCGAGCAAAAACGGCTGATTTTCGACAAAAGAGTTAACACCCCCCCATTACGTCATGCTTCAGAAATGTGGAAAATGGTCCGTTTTCAAATGTTTTATTTTTGAACGTCAGTTCACATTTGTAGGTGGATCATCAGTGTTAGAGCTAAAATTAGCATGTTTAAAGTGATTTTCATGCTTCCAGGGGCTCGGGAAGTGAAATAAATACCATTTGGAGGCATTTAATGTTCCAGCAAAAACGGCTGATTTTCGACAAAAGAGATAACACCCCCCCATTACGTCATGCTTCAGAAATGTGGAAAATGGTCCGTTTTCAAATGTTTTATTTTTGAACGTCAGTTCACATTTGTAGGTGGATCATCAGTGTTAGAGCTAAAATTAGCATGTTTAAAGTGATTTTCATGCTTCCAGGGGCTTGGAAAGTTAATTAAATACCATTTGGAGGCATTTAATGTTCGAGCAAAAACGGCTGATTTTCGACAAAAGAGATAACACTCCCCCATTACGTCATGCTTCAGAAATGTGGAAAATGGTCCGTTTTCAAATGTTTTATTTTTGAACGTCAGTTCACATTTGTAGGTGGATCATCAGTGTTAGAGCTAAAATTAGCATGTTAAAAGTGATTTTCATGGTTCCAGGGGCCCAAAACACAAGATTTATGGAATGGTTAAAAGTGCATGAAAATGGCCAATTTACTCACTCTGAGTTCTCAAAAAGGGTTTCTTCACCCCGGGAAGTTAATTAAATACCATTTGGAGGCATTTAATGTTCGAGCAAAAACGGCTGATTTTCGACAAAAGAGATAACACCCCCCCATTACGTCATGCTTCAGAAATGTGGAAAATGGTCCGTTTTCAAATGTTTTATTTTTGAACGTCAGTTCACATTTGTAGGTGGATCATCAGTGTTAGAGCTAAAATTAGCATGTTTAAAGTGATTTTCATGCTTCCAGGGGCTCGGGAAGTGAAATAAATACCATTTGGAGGCATTTAATGTTCGAGCAAAAACGGCTGATTTTCGACAAAAGAGATAACACCCCCCCATTACGTCATGCTTCAGAAATGTGGAAAATGGTCCGTTTTCAAATGTTTTATTTTTGAACGTCAGTTCACATTTTTAGGTGGATCATCAGTGTTAGAGCTAAAATTAGCATGTTTAAAGTGATTTTCATGCTTCCAGGGGCTCGGGAAGTGAAATAAATACCATTTGGAGGCATTTAATGTTCGAGCAAAAACGGCTGATTTTCGACAAAAGAGATAACACCCCCCCATTACGTCATGCTTCAGAAATGTGGAAAATGGTCCGTTTTCAAATGTTTTATTTTTGAACGTCAGTTCACATTTGTAGGTGGATCATCAGTGT
Organism: Lissotriton vulgaris; assembly: GCF_964263255.1. Lineage (NCBI taxonomy): Eukaryota > Metazoa > Chordata > Amphibia > Caudata > Salamandridae > Lissotriton > Lissotriton vulgaris. The sequence goes on along the minus strand of NW_028246241.1, from coordinate 177,806 downwards.
TAGAGCTAAAATTAGCATGTTTAAAGTGATTTTCATGCTTCCAGGGGCTCGGGAAGTTAATTAAATACCATTTGGAGGCATTTAATGTTCGAGCAAAAACGGCTGATTTTCGACAAAAGAGATAACACCCCCCATTACGTCATGCTTCAGAAATGTGGAAAATGGTCCGTTTTCAAATGTTTTATTTTTGAACGTCAGTTCACATTTGTAGGTGGATCATCAGTGTTAGAGCTAAAATTAGCATGTTTAAAGTGATTTTCATGCTTCCAGGGGCTCGGGAAGTGAAATAAATACCATTTGGAGGCATTTAATGTTCGAGCAAAAACGGCTGATTTTCGACAAAAGAGATAACACCCCCCCATTACGTCATGCTTCAGAAATGTGGAAAATGGTCCGTTTTCAAATGTTTTATTTTTGAACGTCAGTTCACATTTGTAGGTGGATCATCAGTGTTAGAGCTAAAATTAGCATGTTTAAAGTGATTTTCATGCTTCCAGGGGCTCGGGAAGTGAAATAAATACCATTTGGAGGCATTTAATGTTCCAGCAAAAACGGCTGATTTTCGACAAAAGAGATAACACCCCCCCATTACGTCATGCTTCAGAAATGTGGAAAATGGTCCGTTTTCAAATGTTTTATTTTTGAACGTCAGTTCACATTTGTAGGTGGATCATCAGTGTTAGAGCTAAAATTAGCATGTTTAAAGTGATTTTCATGCTTCCAGGGGCTCGGAAAGTTAATTAAATACCATTTGGAGGCATTTAATGTTCGAGCAAAAACGGCTGATTTTCGACAAAAGAGATAACACTCCCCCATTACGTCATGCTTCAGAAATGTGGAAAATGGTCCGTTTTCAAATGTTTTATTTTTGAACGTCAGTTCACATTTGTAGGTGGATCATCAGTGTTAGAGCTAAAATTAGCATGTTAAAAGTGATTTTCATGGTTCCAGGGGCCCAAAACACAAGATTTATGGAATGGTTAAAAGTGCATGAAAATGGCCAATTTACTCACTCTGAGTTCTCAAAAAGGGTTTCTTCACCCCGGGAAGTTAATTAAATACCATTTGGAGGCATTTAATGTTCGAGCAAAAACGGCTGATTTTCGACAAAAGAGATAACACCCCCCCATTACGTCATGCTTCAGAAATGTGGAAAATGGTCCGTTTTCAAATGTTTTATTTTTGAACGTCAGTTCACATTTGTAGGTGGATCATCAGTGTTAGAGCTAAAATTAGCATGTTTAAAGTGATTTTCATGCTTCCAGGGGCTCGGGAAGTGAAATAAATACCATTTGGAGGCATTTAATGTTCGAGCAAAAACGGCTGATTTTCGACAAAAGAGATAACACCCCCCCATTACGTCATGCTTCAGAAATGTGGAAAATGGTCCGTTTTCAAATGTTTTATTTTTGAACGTCAGTTCACATTTGTAGGTGGATCATCAGTGTTAGAGCTAAAATTAGCATGTTTAAAGTGATTTTCATGCTTCCAGGGGCCCAAAACACAAGATTTATGGAATGGTTAAAAGTGCATGAAAATGGCCAATTTACTCACTCTGAGTTCTCAAAAAGGGTTTCTTCACCCCGGGAAGTTAATTAAATACCATTTGGAGGCATTTAATGTTCAAGCAAAAACGGCTGATTTTCGACAAAAGAGATAACACCCCCCATTACGTCATGCTTCAGAAATGTGGAAAATGGTCCGTTTTCAAATGTTTTATTTTTGAACGTCAGTTCACATTTGTAGGTGGATCATCAGTGTTAGAGCTAAAATTAGCATGTTTAAAGTGATTTTCATGCTTCCAGGGGCTCGGGAAGTTAATTAAATACCATTTGGAGGCATTTAATGTTCGAGCAAAAACGGCTGATTTTCGACAAAAGAGATAACACCCCCCCATTACGTCATGCTTCAGAAATGTGGAAAATGGTCCGTTTTCAAATGGTTTATTTTTGAACGTCAGTTCACATTTGTAGGTGGATCATCAGTGTTAAAGCTAAAATTAGCATGTTTAAAGTGATTTTCATGCTTCCAGGGGCTCGGGAAGTTAATTAAATACCATTTGGAGGCATTTAATGTTCGAGCAAAAACGGCTGATTTTCGACAAAAGAGATAACACCCCCCCATTACGTCATGCTTCAGAAATGTGGAAAATGGTCCGTTTTCAAATGTTTTATTTTTGAACGTCAGTTCACATTTGTAGGTGGATCATCAGTGTTAGAGCTAAAATTAGCATGTTTAAAGTGATTTTCATGCTTCCAGGGGCTCGGGAAGTTAATTAAATACCATTTGGAGGCATTTAATGTTCGAGCAAAAACGGCTGATTTTCGACAAAAGAGATAACACCCCCCCCATTACGTCATGCTTCAGAAATGTGGAAAATGGTCCGTTTTCAAATGTTTTATTTTTGAACGTCAGTTCACATTTGTAGGTGGATCATCAGTGTTAGAGCTAAAATTAGCATGTTTAAAGTGATTTTCATGCTTCCAGGGGCTCGGGAAGTTAATTAAATAACATTTGGAGGCATTTAATGTTCGAGCAAAAACGGCTGATTTTCGACAAAAGAGATAACACCCCCCCATTACGTCATGCTTCAGAAATGTGGAAAATGGTCCGTTTTCAAATGTTTTATTTTTAAACGTCAGTTCACATTTGTAGGTGGATCATCAGTGTTAGAGCTAAAATTAGCATGTTTAAAGTGATTTTCATGCTTCCAGGGGCTCGGGAAGTTAATTAAATACCATTTGGAGGCATTTAATGTTCGAGCAAAAACGGCTGATTTTCGACAAAAGAGATAACACCCCCCCATTACGTCATGCTTCAGAAATGTGGAAAATGGTCCGTTTTCAAATGTTTTATTTTTGAATGTCAGTTTACATTTGTAGGTGGATCATCAGTGTTAGAGCTAAAATTAGCATGTTTAAAGTGATTTTCATGCTTCCAGGGGCTCGGGAAGTTAATTAAATACCATTTGGAGGCATTTAATGTTCGAGCAAAAACGGCTGATTTTCGACAAAAGAGATAACACCCCCCCATTACGTCATGCTTCAGAAATGTGGAAAATGGTCCGTTTTCAAATGTTTTATTTTTGAACGTCAGTTCACATTTGTAGGTGGATCATCAGTGTTAGAGCTAAAATTAGCATGTTTAAAGTGATTTTCATGCTTCCAGGGGCTCGGGAAGTTAATTAAATACCATTTGGAGGCATTTAATGTTCGAGCAAAAACGGCTGATTTTCGACAAAAGAGATAACACCCCCCCCATTACGTCATGCTTCAGAAATGTGGAAAATGGTCCGTTTTCAAATGTTTTATTTTTGAACGTCAGTTCACATTTGTAGGTGGATCATCAGTGTTAGAGCTAAAATTAGCATGTTTAAAGTGATTTTCATGCTTCCAGGGGCTCGGGAAGTTAATTAAATACCATTTGGAGGCATTTAATGTTCGAGCAAAAACGGCTGATTTTCGACAAAAGAGATAACACCCCCCCATTACGTCATGCTTCAGAAATGTGGAAAATGGTCCGTTTTCAAATATTTTATTTTTGAACGTCAGTTCACATTTGTAGGTGGATCATCAGTGTTAGAGCTAAAATTAGCATGTTTAAAGTGATTTTCATGCTTCCAGGGGCCCAAAACACAAGATTTATGGAATGGTTAAAAGTGCATGAAAATGGCCAATTTACTCACTCTGAGTTCTCAAAAAGGGTTTCTTCACCCCGGGAAGTTAATTAAATACCATTTGGAGGCATTTAATGTTCGAGCAAAAACGGCTGATTTTCGACAAAAGAGATAACACCCCCCCATTACGTCATGCTTCAGAAATGTGGAAAATGGTCCGTTTTCAAATATTTTATTTTTGAACGTCAGTTCACATTTGTAGGTGGATCATCAGTGTTAGAGCTAAAATTAGCATGTTTAAAGTGATTTTCATGCTTCCAGGGGCCCAAAACACAAGATTTATGGAATGGTTAAAAGTGCATGAAAATGGCCAATTTACTCACTCTGAGTTCTCAAAAAGGGTTTCTTCACCCCGGGAAGTTAATTAAATACCATTTGGAGGCATTTAATGTTCGAGCAAAAACGGCTGATTTTCGACAAAAGAGATAACACCCCCCCATTACGTCATGCTTCAGAAATGTGGAAAATGGTCCGTTTTCAAATGTTTTATTTTTGAACGTCAGTTCACATTTGTAGGTGGATCATCAGTGTTAGAGCTAAAATTAGCATGTTTAAAGTGATTTTCATGCTTCCAGGGGCTCGGGAAGTTAATTAAATACCATTTGGAGGCATTTAATGTTCGAGCAAAAACGGCTGATTTTCGACAAAAGAGATAACACCCCCCCATTACGTCATGCTTCAGAAATGTGGAAAATGGTCCGTTTTCAAATGTTTTATTTTTGAACGTCAGTTCACATTTGTAGGTGGATCATCAGTGTTAGAGCTAAAATTAGCATGTTTAAAGTGATTTTCATGCTTCCAGGGGCCCAAAACACAAGATTTATGGAATGGTTAAAAGTGCATGAAAATGGCCAATTTACTCACTCTGAGTACTCAAAAAGGGTTTCTTCACCCCGGGAAGTTAATTAAATACCATTTGGAGGCATTTAATGTTCGAGCAAAAACGGCTGATTTTCGACAAAAGAGATAACACCCCCCCATTACGTCATGCTTCAGAAATGTGGAAAATGGTCCGTTTTCAAATGTTTTATTTTTGAACGTCAGTTCACATTTGTAGGTGGATCATCAGTGTTAGAGCTGAAATTAGCATGTTTAAAGTGATTTTCATGCTTCCAGGGGCTCGGGAAGTGAAATAAATACCATTTGGAGGCATTTAATGTTCGAGCAAAAACGGCTGATTTTCGACAAAAGAGATAACACCCCCCCATTACGTCATGCTTCAGAAATGTGGAAAATGGTCCGTTTTCAAATGTTTTATTTTTGAACGTCAGTTCACATTTGTAGGTGGATCATAAGTGTTAGAGCTAAAATTAGCATGTTTAAAGTGATTTTCATGCTTCCAGGGGCTCGGGAAGTTAATTAAATACCATTTGGAGGCATTTAATGTTCGAGCAAAAACGGCTGATTTTCGACAAAAGAGATAACACCCCCCATTACGTCATGCTTCAGAAATGTGGAAAATGGTCCGTTTTCAAATGTTTTATTTTTGAACGTCAGTTCACATTTGTAGGTGGATCATCAGTGTTAGAGCTAAAATTAGCATGTTTAAAGTGATTTTCATGCTTCCAGGGGCTCGGGAAGTGAAATAAATACCATTTGGAGGCATTTAATGTTCGAGCAAAAACGGCTGATTTTCGACAAAAGAGATAACACCCCCCCATTACGTCATGCTTCAGAAATGTGGAAAATGGTCCGTTTTCAAATGTTTTATTTTTGAACGTCAGTTCACATTTGTAGGTGGATCATCAGTGTTAGAGTTAAAATTAGCATGTTTAAAGTGATTTTCATGCTTCCAGGGGCTCGGGAAGTGAAATAAATACCATTTGGAGGCATTTAATGTTCCAGCAAAAACGGCTGATTTTCGACAAAAGAGATAACACCCCCCCATTACGTCATGCTTCAGAAATGTGGAAAATGGTCCGTTTTCAAATGTTTTATTTTTGAACGTCAGTTCACATTTGTAGGTGGATCATCAGTGTAAGAGCTAAAATTAGCATGTTTAAAGTGATTTTCATGCTTCCAGGGGCTCGGAAAGTTAATTAAATACCATTTGGAGGCATTTAATGTTCGAGCAAAAACGGCTGATTTTCGACAAAAGAGATAACACTCCCCCATTACGTCATGCTTCAGAAATGTGGAAAATGGTCCGTTTTCAAATGTTTTATTTTTGAACGTCAGTTCACATTTGTAGGTGGATCATCAGTGTTAGAGCTAAAATTAGCATGTTAAAAGTGATTTTCATGGTTCCAGGGGCCCAAAACACAAGATTTATGGCATGGTTAAAAGTGCATGAAAATGGCCAATTTACTCACTCTGAGTTCTCAAAAAGGGTTTCTTCACCCCGGGAAGTTAATTAAATACCATTTGGAGGCATTTAATGTTCGAGCAAAAACGGCTGATTTTCGACAAAAGAGATAACACCCCCCCATTACGTCATGCTTCAGAAATGTGGAAAATGGTCCGTTTTCAAATGTTTTATTTTTGAACGTCAGTTCACATTTGTAGGTGGATCATCAGTGTTAGAGCTAAAATTAGCATGTTTAAAGTGATTTTCATGCTTCCAGGGGCTCGGGAAGTTAATTAAATACCATTTGGAGGCATTTAATGTTCGAGCAAAAACGGCTGATTTTCGACAAAAGAGATAACACCCCCCCATTACGTCATGCTTCAGAAATGTGGAAAATGGTCCGTTTTCAAATGTTTTATTTTTAAACGTCAGTTCACATTTGTAGGTGGATCATCAGTGTTAGAGCTAAAATTAGCATGTTTAAAGTGATTTTCATGCTTCCAGGGGCTCGGGAAGTTAATTAAATACCATTTGGAGGCATTTAATGTTCGAGCAAAAACGGCTGATTTTCGACAAAAGAGATAACACCCCCCCATTACGTCATGCTTCAGAAATGTGGAAAATGGTCCGTTTTCAAATGTTTTATTTTTGAATGTCAGTTTACATTTGTAGGTGGATCATCAGTGTTAGAGCTAAAATTAGCATGTTTAAAGTGATTTTCATGCTTCCAGGGGCTCGGGAAGTTAATTAAATACCATTTGGAGGCATTTAATGTTCGAGCAAAAACGGCTGATTTTCGACAAAAGAGATAACACCCCCCCATTACGTCATGCTTCAGAAATGTGGAAAATGGTCCGTTTTCAAATGTTTTATTTTTGAACGTCAGTTCACATTTGTAGGTGGATCATCAGTGTTAGAGCTAAAATTAGCATGTTTAAAGTGATTTTCATGCTTCCAGGGGCTCGGGAAGTGAAATAAATACCATTTGGAGGCATTTAATGTTCGAGCAAAAACGGCTGATTTTCGACAAAAGAGATAACACCCCCCCATTACGTCATGCTTCAGAAATGTGGAAAATGGTCCGTTTTCAAATGTTTTATTTTTGAACGTCAGTTCACATTTGTAGGTGGATCATCAGTGTTAGAGCTAAAATTAGCATGTTTAAAGTGATTTTCATGCTTCCAGGGGCCCAAAACACAAGATTTATGGAATGGTTAAAAGTGCATGAAAATGGCCAATTTACTCACTCTGAGTTCTCAAAAAGGGTTTCTTCACCCCGGGAAGTTAATTAAATACCATTTGGAGGCATTTAATGTTCAAGCAAAAACGGCTGATTTTCGACAAAAGAGATAACACCCCCCATTACGTCATGCTTCAGAAATGTGGAAAATGGTCCGTTTTCAAATGTTTTATTTTTGAACGTCAGTTCACATTTGTAGGTGGATCATCAGTGTTAGAGCTAAAATTAGCATGTTTAAAGTGATTTTCATGCTTCCAGGGGCTCGGGAAGTTAATTAAATACCATTTGGAGGCATTTAATGTTCGAGCAAAAACGGCTGATTTTCGACAAAAGAGATAACACCCCCCCATTACGTCATGCTTCAGAAATGTGGAAAATGGTCCGTTTTCAAATGGTTTATTTTTGAACGTCAGTTCACATTTGTAGGTGGATCATCAGTGTTAAAGCTAAAATTAGCATGTTTAAAGTGATTTTCATGCTTCCAGGGGCTCGGGAAGTTAATTAAATACCATTTGGAGGCATTTAATGTTCGAGCAAAAACGGCTGATTTTCGACAAAAGAGATAACACCCCCCCATTACGTCATGCTTCAGAAATGTGGAAAATGGTCCGTTTTCAAATGTTTTATTTTTGAACGTCAGTTCACATTTGTAGGTGGATCATCAGTGTTAGAGCTAAAATTAGCATGTTTAAAGTGATTTTCATGCTTCCAGGGGCTCGGGAAGTTAATTAAATACCATTTGGAGGCATTTAATGTTCGAGCAAAAACGGCTGATTTTCGACAAAAGAGATAACACCCCCCCCATTACGTCATGCTTCAGAAATGTGGAAAATGGTCCGTTTTCAAATGTTTTATTTTTGAACGTCAGTTCACATTTGTAGGTGGATCATCAGTGTTAGAGCTAAAATTAGCATGTTTAAAGTGATTTTCATGCTTCCAGGGGCTCGGGAAGTTAATTAAATAACATTTGGAGGCATTTAATGTTCGAGCAAAAACGGCTGATTTTCGACAAAAGAGATAACACCCCCCCATTACGTCATGCTTCAGAAATGTGGAAAATGGTCCGTTTTCAAATGTTTTATTTTTAAACGTCAGTTCACATTTGTAGGTGGATCATCAGTGTTAGAGCTAAAATTAGCATGTTTAAAGTGATTTTCATGCTTCCAGGGGCTCGGGAAGTTAATTAAATACCATTTGGAGGCATTTAATGTTCGAGCAAAAACGGCTGATTTTCGACAAAAGAGATAACACCCCCCCATTACGTCATGCTTCAGAAATGTGGAAAATGGTCCGTTTTCAAATGTTTTATTTTTGAACGTCAGTTCACATTTGTAGGTGGATCATCAGTGTTAGAGCTAAAATTAGCATGTTTAAAGTGATTTTCATGCTTCCAGGGGCTCGGGAAGTTAATTAAATACCATTTGGAGGCATTTAATGTTCGAGCAAAAACGGCTGATTTTCGACAAAAGAGATAACACCCCCCCCATTACGTCATGCTTCAGAAATGTGGAAAATGGTCCGTTTTCAAATGTTTTATTTTTGAACGTCAGTTCACATTTGTAGGTGGATCATCAGTGTTAGAGCTAAAATTAGCATGTTTAAAGTGATTTTCATGCTTCCAGGGGCTCGGGAAGTTAATTAAATACCATTTGGAGGCATTTAATGTTCGAGCAAAAACGGCTGATTTTCGACAAAAGAGATAACACCCCCCCATTACGTCATGCTTCAGAAATGTGGAAAATGGTCCGTTTTCAAATATTTTATTTTTGAACGTCAGTTCACATTTGTAGGTGGATCATCAGTGTTAGAGCTAAAATTAGCATGTTTAAAGTGATTTTCATGCTTCCAGGGGCCCAAAACACAAGATTTATGGAATGGTTAAAAGTGCATGAAAATGGCCAATTTACTCACTCTGAGTTCTCAAAAAGGGTTTCTTCACCCCGGGAAGTTAATTAAATACCATTTGGAGGCATTTAATGTTCGAGCAAAAACGGCTGATTTTCGACAAAAGAGATAACACCCCCCCATTACGTCATGCTTCAGAAAGGTGGAAAATGGTCCGTTTTCAAATGTTTTATTTTTGAACGTCAGTTCACATTTGTAGGTGGATCATCAGTGTTAGAGCTAAAATTAGCATGTTTAAAGTGATTTTCATGCTTCCAGGGGCTCGGGAAGTTAATTAAATACCATTTGGAGGCATTTAATGTTCGAGCAAAAACGGCTGATTTTCGACAAAAGAGATAACACCCCCCCATTACGTCATGCTTCAGAAATGTGGAAAATGGTCCGTTTTCAAATGTTTTATTTTTGAACGTCAGTTCACATTTGTAGGTGGATCATCAGTGTTAGAGCTAAAATTAGCATGTTTAAAGTGATTTTCATGCTTCCAGGGCCCAAAACACAAGATTTATGGAATGGTTAAAAGTGCATGAAAATGGCCAATTTACTCACTCTGAGTACTCAAAAAGGGTTTCTTCACCCCGGGAAGTTAATTAAATACCATTTGGAGGCATTTAATGTTCGAGCAAAAACGGCTGATTTTCGACAAAAGAGATAACACCCCCCCATTACGTCATGCTTCAGAAATGTGGAAAATGGTCCGTTTTCAAATGTTTTATTTTTGAACGTCAGTTCACATTTGTAGGTGGATCATCAGTGTTAGAGCTGAAATTAGCATGTTTAAAGTGATTTTCATGCTTCCAGGGGCTCGGGAAGTGAAATAAATACCATTTGGAGGCATTTAATGTTCGAGCAAAAACGGCTGATTTTCGACAAAAGAGATAACACCCCCCCATTACGTCATGCTTCAGAAATGTGGAAAATGGTCCGTTTTCAAATGTTTTATTTTTGAACGTCAGTTCACATTTGTAGGTGGATCATAAGTGTTAGAGCTAAAATTAGCATGTTTAAAGTGATTTTCATGCTTCCAGGGGCTCGGGAAGTTAATTAAATACCATTTGGAGGCATTTAAATGTTCGAGCAAAAACGGCTGATTTTCGACAAAAGAGATAACACCCCCCATTACGTCATGCTTCAGAAATGTGGAAAATGGTCCGTTTTCAAATGTTTTATTTTGAACGTCAGTTCACATTTGTAGTGGATCATCAGTGTTTTAGAGCTAAAATTAGCATGTTTAAAGTGATTTTCATGCTTCCAGGGGCTCGGGAAGTGAAATAAATACCATTTGGAGGCATTTAATGTTCGAGCAAAAACGGCTGATTTTCGACAAAAGAGATAACACCCCCCCATTACGTCATGCTTCAGAAATGTGGAAAATGGTCCGTTTTCAAATGTTTTATTTTTGAACGTCAGTTCACATTTGTAGGTGGATCATCAGTGTTAGAGTTAAAATTAGCATGTTTAAAGTGATTTTCATGCTTCCAGGGGCTCGGGAAGTGAAATAAATACCATTTGGCGGCATTTAATGTTCCAGCAAAAACGGCTGATTTTCGACAAAAGAGATAACACCCCCCCATTACGTCATGCTTCAGAAATGTGGAAAATGGTCCGTTTTCAAATGTTTTATTTTTGAACGTCAGTTCACATTTGTAGGTGGATCATCAGTGTAAGAGCTAAAATTAGCATGTTTAAAGTGATTTTCATGCTTCCAGGGGCTCGGAAAGTTAATTAAATACCATTTGGAGGCATTTAATGTTCGAGCAAAAACGGCTGATTTTCGACAAAAGAGATAACACTCCCCCATTACGTCATGCTTCAGAAATGTGGAAAATGGTCCGTTTTCAAATGTTTTATTTTTGAACGTCAGTTCACATTTGTAGGTGGATCATCAGTGTTAGAGCTAAAATTAGCATGTTAAAAGTGATTTTCATGGTTCCAGGGGCCCAAAACACAAGATTTATGGCATGGTTAAAAGTGCATGAAAATGGCCAATTTACTCACTCTGAGTTCTCAAAAAGGGTTTCTTCACCCCGGGAAGTTAATTAAATACCATTTGGAGGCATTTAATGTTCGAGCAAAAACGGCTGATTTTCGACAAAAGAGATAACACCCCCCCATTACGTCATGCTTCAGAAATGTGGAAAATGGTCCGTTTTCAAATGTTTTATTTTTGAACGTCAGTTCACATTTGTAGGTGGATCATCAGTGTTAGAGCTAAAATTAGCATGTTTAAAGTGATTTTCATGCTTCCAGGGGCTCGGGAAGTTAATTAAATACCATTTGGAGGCATTTAATGTTCGAGCAAAAACGGCTGATTTTCGACAAAAGAGATAACACCCCCCCCATTACGTCATGCTTCAGAAATGTGGAAAATGGTCCGTTTTCAAATGTTTTATTTTTGAACGTCAGTTCACATTTGTAGGTGGATCATCAGTGTTAGAGCTAAAATTAGCATGTTTAAAGTGATTTTCATGCTTCCAGGGGCTCGGGAAGTTAATTAAATAACATTTGGAGGCATTTAATGTTCGAGCAAAAACGGCTGATTTTCGACAAAAGAGATAACACCCCCCCATTACGTCATGCTTCAGAAATGTGGAAAATGGTCCGTTTTCAAATGTTTTATTTTTAAACGTCAGTTCACATTTGTAGGTGGATCATCAGTGTTAGAGCTAAAATTAGCATGTTTAAAGTGATTTTCATGCTTCCAGGGGCTCGGGAAGTTAATTAAATACCATTTGGAGGCATTTAATGTTCGAGCAAAAACGGCTGATTTTCGACAAAAGAGATAACACCCCCCCATTACGTCATGCTTCAGAAAGGTGGAAAATGGTCCGTTTTCAAATGTTTTATTTTTGAATGTCAGTTTACATTTGTAGGTGGATCATCAGTGTTAGAGCTAAAATTAGCATGTTTAAAGTGATTTTCATGCTTCCAGGGGCTCGGGAAGTTAATTAAATACCATTTGGAGGCATTTAATGTTCGAGCAAAAACGGCTGATTTTCGACAAAAGAGATAACACCCCCCCATTACGTCATGCTTCAGAAATGTGGAAAATGGTCCGTTTTCAAATGTTTTATTTTTGAACGTCAGTTCACATTTGTAGGTGGATCATCAGTGTTAGAGCTAAAATTAGCATGTTTAAAGTGATTTTCATGCTTCCAGGGGCTCGGGAAGTTAATTAAATACCATTTGGAGGCATTTAATGTTCGAGCAAAAACGGCTGATTTTCGACAAAAGAGATAACACCCCCCCCATTACGTCATGCTTCAGAAATGTGGAAAATGGTCCGTTTTCAAATGTTTTATTTTTGAACGTCAGTTCACATTTGTAGGTGGATCATCAGTGTTAGAGCTAAAATTAGCATGTTTAAAGTGATTTTCATGCTTCCAGGGGCTCGGGAAGTTAATTAAATACCATTTGGAGGCATTTAATGTTCGAGCAAAAACGGCTGATTTTCGACAAAAGAGATAACACCCCCCCATTACGTCATGCTTCAGAAATGTGGAAAATGGTCCGTTTTCAAATATTTTATTTTTGAACGTCAGTTCACATTTGTAGGTGGATCATCAGTGTTAGAGCTAAAATTAGCATGTTTAAAGTGATTTTCATGCTTCCAGGGGCCCAAAACACAAGATTTATGGAATGGTTAAAAGTGCATGAAAATGGCCAATTTACTCACTCTGAGTTCTCAAAAAGGGTTTCTTCACCCCGGGAAGTTAATTAAATACCATTTGGAGGCATTTAATGTTCGAGCAAAAACGGCTGATTTTCGACAAAAGAGATAACACCCCCCCATTACGTCATGCTTCAGAAATGTGGAAAATGGTCCGTTTTCAAATGTTTTATTTTTGAACGTCAGTTCACATTTGTAGGTGGATCATCAGTGTTAGAGCTAAAATTAGCATGTTTAAAGTGATTTTCATGCTTCCAGGGGCTCGGGAAGTTAATTAAATACCATTTGGAGGCATTTAATGTTCGAGCAAAAACGGCTGATTTTCGACAAAAGAGATAACACCCCCCCATTACGTCATGCTTCAGAAATGTGGAAAATGGTCCGTTTTCAAATGTTTTATTTTTGAACGTCAGTTCACATTTGTAGGTGGATCATCAGTGTTAGAGCTAAAATTAGCATGTTTAAAGTGATTTTCATGCTTCCAGGGGCCCAAAACACAAGATTTATGGAATGGTTAAAAGTGCATGAAAATGGCCAATTTACTCACTCTGAGTACTCAAAAAGGGTTTCTTCACCCCGGGAAGTTAATGAAATACCATTTGGAGGCATTTAATGTTCGAGCAAAAACGGCTGATTTTCGACAAAAGAGATAACACCCCCCCATTACGTCATGCTTCAGAAATGTGGAAAATGGTCCGTTTTCAAATGTTTTATTTTTGAACGTCAGTTCACATTTGTAGGTGGATCATAAGTGTTAGAGCTAAAATTAGCATGTTTAAAGTGATTTTCATGCTTCCAGGGGCTCGGGAAGTTAATTAAATACCATTTGGAGGCATTTAATGTTCGAGCAAAAACGGCTGATTTTCGACAAAAGAGATAACACCCCCCATTACGTCATGCTTCAGAAATGTGGAAAATGGTCCGTTTTCAAATGTTTTATTTTTGAACGTCAGTTCACATTTGTAGGTGGATCATCAGTGTTAGAGCTAAAATTAGCATGTTTAAAGTGATTTTCATGCTTCCAGGGGCTCGGGAAGTGAAATAAATACCATTTGGAGGCATTTAATGTTCGAGCAAAAACGGCTGATTTTCGACAAAAGAGATAACACCCCCCCATTACGTCATGCTTCAGAAATGTGGAAAATGGTCCGTTTTCAAATGTTTTATTTTTGAACGTCAGTTCACATTTGTAGGTGGATCATCAGTGTTAGAGTTAAAATTAGCATGTTTAAAGTGATTTTCATGCTTCCAGGGGCTTGGGAAGTGAAATAAATACCATTTGGAGGCATTTAATGTTCCAGCAAAAACGGCTGATTTTCGACAAAAGAGATAACACCCCCCTATTACGTCATGCTTCAGAAATGTGGAAAATGGTCCGTTTTCAAATGTTTTATTTTTGAACGTCAGTTCACATTTGTAGGTGGATCATCAGTGTAAGAGCTAAAATTAGCATGTTTAAAGTGATTTTCATGCTTCCAAGGGCTCGGAAAGTTAATTAAATACCATTTGGAGGCATTTAATGTTCGAGCAAAAACGGCTGATTTTCGACAAAAGAGATAACACTCCCCCATTACGTCATGCTTCAGAAATGTGGAAAATGGTCCGTTTTCAAATGTTTTATTTTTGAACGTCAGTTCACATTTGTAGGTGGATCATCAGTGTTAGAGCTAAAATTGGCATGTTAAAAGTGATTTTCATGGTTCCAGGGGCCCAAAACACAAGATTTATGGCATGGTTAAAAGTGCATGAAAATGGCCAATTTACTCACTCTGAGTTCTCAAAAAGGGTTTCTTCACCCCGGGAAGTTAATTAAATACCATTTGGAGGCATTTAATGTTCGAGCAAAAACGGCTGATTTTCGACAAAAGAGATAACACCCCCCCATTACGTCATGCTTCAGAAATGTGGAAAATGGTCCGTTTTCAAATGTTTTATTTTTGAACGTCAGTTCACATTTGTAGGTGGATCATCAGTGTTAGAGCTAAAATTAGCATGTTTAAAGTGATTTTCATGCTTCCAGGGGCTCAGGAAGTGAAATAAATACCATTTGGAGGCATTTAATGTTCCAGCAAAAACGGCTGATTTTCGACAAAAGAGATAACACTCCCCCATTACGTCATGCTTCAGAAATGTGGAAAATGGTCCGTTTTCAAATGTTTTATTTTTGAACGTCAGTTCACATTTGTAGGTGGATCATCAGTGTTAGAGCTAAAATTAGCATGTTAAAAGTGATTTTCATGGTTCCAGGGGCCCAAAACACAAGATTTATGGCATGGTTAAAAGTGCATGAAAATGGCCAATTTACTCACTCTGAGTTCTCAAAAAGGGTTTCTTCACCCCGGGAAGTTAATTAAATACCATTTGGAGGCATTTAATGTTCGAGCAAAAACGGCTGATTTTCGACAAAAGAGATAACACCCCCCCATTACGTCATGCTTCAGAAATGTGGAAAATGGTCCGTTTTCAAATGTTTTATTTTTGAACGTCAGTTCACATTTGTAGGTGGATCATCAGCGTTAGAGCTAAAATTAGCATGTTTAAAGTGATTTTCATGCTTCCAGGGGCTCGGGAAGTTAATTAAATACCATTTGGAGGCATTTAATGTTCGAGCAAAAACGGCTGATTTTCGACAAAAGAGATAACACCCCCCCCATTACGTCATGCTTCAGAAATGTGGAAAATGGTCCGTTTTCAAATGTTTTATTTTTGAACGTCAGTTCACATTTGTAGGTGGATCATCAGTGTTAGAGCTAAAATTAGCATGTTTAAAGTGATTTTCATGCTTCCAGGGGCTCGGGAAGTTAATTAAATAACATTTGGAGGCATTTAATGTTCGAGCAAAAACGGCTGATTTTCGACAAAAGAGATAACACCCCCCCATTACGTCATGCTTCAGAAATGTGGAAAATGGTCCGTTTTCAAATGTTTTATTTTTAAACGTCAGTTCACATTTGTAGGTGGATCATCAGTGTTAGAGCTAAAATTAGCATGTTTAAAGTGATTTTCATGCTTCCAGGGGCTCGGGAAGTTAATTAAATACCATTTGGAGGCATTTAATGTTCGAGCAAAAACGGCTGATTTTCGACAAAAGAGATAACACCCCCCCATTACGTCATGCTTCAGAAATGTGGAAAATGGTCCGTTTTCAAATGTTTTATTTTTGAATGTCAGTTTACATTTGTAGGTGGATCATCAGTGTTAGAGCTAAAATTAGCATGTTTAAAGTGATTTTCATGCTTCCAGGGGCTCGGGAAGTTAATTAAATACCATTTGGAGGCATTTAATGTTCGAGCAAAAACGGCTGATTTTCGACAAAAGAGATAACACCCCCCCATTACGTCATGCTTCAGAAATGTGGAAAATGGTCCGTTTTCAAATGTTTTATTTTTGAACGTCAGTTCACATTTGTAGGTGGATCATCAGTGTTAGAGCTAAAATTAGCATGTTTAAAGTGATTTTCATGCTTCCAGGGGCTCGGGAAGTGAAATAAATACCATTTGGAGGCATTTAATGTTCGAGCAAAAACGGCTGATTTTCGACAAAAGAGATAACACCCCCCCATTACGTCATGCTTCAGAAATGTGGAAAATGGTCCGTTTTCAAATGTTTTATTTTTGAACGTCAGTTCACATTTGTAGGTGGATCATCAGTGTTAGAGCTAAAATTAGCATGTTTAAAGTGATTTTCATGCTTCCAGGGGCCCAAAACACAAGATTTATGGAATGGTTAAAAGTGCATGAAAATGGCCAATTTACTCACTCTGAGTTCTCAAAAAGGGTTTCTTCACCCCGGGAAGTTAATTAAATACCATTTGGAGGCATTTAATGTTCAAGCAAAAACGGCTGATTTTCGACAAAAGAGATAACACCCCCCATTACGTCATGCTTCAGAAATGTGGAAAATGGTCCGTTTTCAAATGTTTTATTTTTGAACGTCAGTTCACATTTGTAGGTGGATCATCAGTGTTAGAGCTAAAATTAGCATGTTTAAAGTGATTTTCATGCTTCCAGGGGCTCGGGAAGTTAATTAAATACCATTTGGAGGCATTTAATGTTCGAGCAAAAACGGCTGATTTTCGACAAAAGAGATAACACCCCCCCATTACGTCATGCTTCAGAAATGTGGAAAATGGTCCGTTTTCAAATGGTTTATTTTTGAACGTCAGTTCACATTTGTAGGTGGATCATCAGTGTTAAAGCTAAAAT
Source organism: Lissotriton vulgaris (assembly GCF_964263255.1). Taxonomy (NCBI): domain Eukaryota; kingdom Metazoa; phylum Chordata; class Amphibia; order Caudata; family Salamandridae; genus Lissotriton; species Lissotriton vulgaris. The sequence continues at coordinate 160,826 of NW_028246241.1, read as the reverse complement.
TAGCATGTTTAAAGTGATTTTCATGCTTCCAGGGGCTCGGGAAGTTAATTAAATACCATTTGGAGGCATTTAATGTTCGAGCAAAAACGGCTGATTTTCGACAAAAGAGATAACACCCCCCCATTACGTCATGCTTCAGAAATGTGGAAAATGGTCCGTTTTCAAATGTTTTATTTTTGAACGTCAGTTCACATTTGTAGGTGGATCATCAGTGTTAGAGCTAAAATTAGCATGTTTAAAGTGATTTTCATGCTTCCAGGGGCCCAAAACACAAGATTTATGGAATGGTTAAAAGTGCATGAAAATGGCCAATTTACTCACTCTGAGTACTCAAAAAGGGTTTCTTCACCCCGGGAAGTTAATTAAATACCATTTGGAGGCATTTAATGTTCGATCAAAAACGGCTGATTTTCGACAAAAGAGATAATACCCCCCATTACGTCATGCTTCAGAAATGTGGAAAATGGTCCGTTTTCAAATGTTTTATTTTTGAATGTCAGTTCACATTTGTAGGTGGATCATCAGTGTTAGAGCTAAAATTAGCATGTTTAAAGTGATTTTCATACTTCCAGGGGCTCGGGAAGTTAATTAAATACCATTTGGAGGCATTTAATGTTCAAGCAAAAACGGCTGATTTTCGACAAAAGAGATAACACCCCCCCATTACGTCATGCTTCAGAAATGTGGAAAATGGTCCGTTTTCAAATGTTTTATTTTTGACCGTCAGTTCACATTTGTAGGTGGATCATCAGTGTTAGAGCTAAAATTAGCATGTTTAAAGTGATTTTCATGCTTCCAGGGGCCCAAAACACAAGATTTATGGAATTGTTAAAAGTGCATGAAAATGGCCAATTTACTCACTCTGAGTACTCAAAAAGGGTTTCTTCACCCCGGGAAGTTAATTAAATACCATTTGGAGGCATTTAATGTTCGAGCAAAAACGGCTGATTTTCGACAAAAGAGATAACACCCCCCCATTACGTCATGCTTCAGAAATGTGGAAAATGGTCCGTTTTCAAATGTTTTATTTTTGAACGTCAGTTCACATTTGTAGGTGGATCATCAGTGTTAGAGCTAAAATTAGCATGTTTAAAGTGATTTTCATGCTTCCAGGGGCCCAAAACACAAGATTTATGGAATGGTTAAAAGTGCATGAAAATGGCCAATTTACTCACTCTGAGTACTCAAAAAGGGTTTCTTCACCCCGGGAAGTTAATTAAATACCATTTGGAGGCATTTAATGTTCGAGCAAAAACGGCTGATTTTAGACAAAAGAGATAACACCCCCCCATTACGTCATGCTTCAGAAATGTGGAAAATGGTCCGTTTTCAAATGTTTTATTTTTGAACGTCAGTTCACATTTGTAGGTGGATCATCAGTGTTAGAGCTAAAATTAGCATGTTTAAAGTGATTTTCATGCTTCCAGGGGCTCGGGAAGTTAATTAAATACCATTTGGAGGCATTTAATGTTCGAGCAAAAACGGCTGATTTTCGACAAAAGAGATAACACCCCCCCATTACGTCATGCTTCAGAAATGTGGAAAATGGTCCGTTTTCAAATGTTTTATTTTTGAACGTCAGTTCACAATTGTAGGTGGATCATCAGTGTTAGAGCTAAAATTAGCATGTTTAAAGTGATTTTCATGCTTCCAGGGGCTCGGGAAGTTAATTAAATACCATTTGGAGGCATTTAATGTTCGAGCAAAAACGGCTGATTTTCGACAAAAGAGATAACACCCCCCCATTACGTCATGCTTCAGAAATGTGGAAAATGGTCCGTTTTCAAATGTTTTATTTTTGACCGTCAGTTCACATTTGTAGGTGGATCATCAGTGTTAGAGCTAAAATTAGCATGTTTAAAGTGATTTTCATGCTTTCAGGGGCCCAAAACACAAGATTTATGGAATGGTTAAAAGTGCATGAAAATGGCCAATTTACTCACTCTGAGTACTCAAAAAGTGTTTCTTCACCCCGGGAAGTTAATTAAATACCATTTGGAGGCATTTAATGTTCGAGCAAAAACGGCTGATTTTCGACAAAAGAGATAACACCCCCCCCATTACGTCATGCTTCAGAAATGTGGAAAATGGTCCGTTTTCAAATGTTTTATTTTTGAACGTCAGTTCACATTTGTAGGTGGATCATCAGTGTTAGAGCTAAAATGAGCATGTTTAAAGTGATTTTCATGCTTCCAGTGGCCCAAAACACAAGATTTATGGAATGGTTAAAAGTGCATGAAAATGGCCAATGTACTCACTCTGAGTACTCAAAAAGGGTTTCTTCACCCCGGGAAGTTAATTAAATACCATTTGGAGGCATTTAATGTTCGAGCAAAAACGGCTGATTTTCGACAAAAGAGATAACACCCCCCCATTACGTCATGCTTCAGAAATGTGGAAAATGGTCCGTTTTCAAATGTTTTATTTTTGAACGTCAGTTCACATTTGTAGGTGGATCATCAGTGTTAGAGCTAAAATTAGCATGTTTAAAGTGATTTTCATGCTTCCAGGGGCTCGGGAAGTTAATTAAATACCATTTGGAGGCATTTAATGTTCGAGCAAAAACGGCTGATTTTCGACAAAAGAGATAACACCCCCCGATTACGTCATGCTTCAGAAATGTGGAAAATGGTCCGTTTTCAAATGTTTTATTTTTGAACGTCAGTTCACATTTGTAGGTGGATCATCAGTGTTAGAGCTAAAATTAGCATGTTTAAAGTGATTTTCATGCTTCCAGGGGCTCGGGAAGTTAATTAAATACCATTTGGAGGCATTTAATGTTCGAGCAAAAACGGCTGATTTTCGACAAAAGAGATAACACCCCCCATTACGTCATGCTTCAGAAATGTGGAAAATGGTCCGTTTTCAAATGTTTTATTTTTGACCGTCAGTTCACATTTGTAGGTGGATCATCAGTGTTAGAGCTAAAATTAGCATGTTTAAAGTGATTTTCATGCTTCCAGGGGCCCAAAACACAAGATTTAAGGAATGGTTAAAAGTGCATGAAAATGGCCAATTTACTCACTCTGAGTACTCAAAAAGGGTTTCTTCACCCCGGGAAGTTAATTAAATACCATTTGGAGGAATTTAATGTTCGAGCAAAAACGGCTGATTTTCGACAAAAGAGATAACACCCCCCCATTACGTCATGCTTCAGAAATGTGGAAAATGGTCCGTTTTCAAATGTTTTATTTTTGAACGTCAGTTCACATTTGTAGGTGGATCATCAGTGTTAGAGCTAAAATTAGCATGTTTAAAGTGATTTTCATGCTTCCAGGGGCCCAAAACACAAGATTTATGGAATGGTTAAAAGTGCATGAAAATGGCCAATTTCCTCACTCTGAGTACTCAAAAAGGGTTTCTTCACCCCGGGAAGTTAATTAAATACCATTTGGAGGCATTTAATGTTCGAGCAAAAACTGCTGATTTTCGACAAAAGAGATAACACCCTTCATTACGTCATGCTTCAGAAATGTGGAAAATGGTCCGTTTTCAAATGGTTTATTTTTGAACGTCAGTTCACATTTGTAGGTGGATCATCAGTGTTAAAGCTAAAATTAGCATGTTTAAAGTGATTTTCATGCTTCCAGGGGCTCGGGAAGTTAATTAAATACCATTTGGAGGCATTTAATGTTCGAGCAAAAACGGCTGATTTTCGACAAAAGAGATAACACCCCCCCATTACGTCATGCTTCAGAAATGTGGAAAATGGTCCGTTTTCAAATGTTTTATTTTTGAACGTCAGTTCACATTTGTAGGTGGATCATCAGTGTTAGAGCTAAAATTAGCATGTTTAAAGTGATTTTCATGCTTCCAGGGGCCCAAAACACAAGATTTATGGAATGGTTAAAAGTGCATGAAAATGGCCAATTTACTCACTCTGAGTACTCAAAAAGGGTTTCTTCACCCCGGGAAGTTAATTAAATACCATTTGGAGGCATTTAATGTTCGATCAAAAACGGCTGATTTTCGACAAAAGAGATAATACCCCCCATTACGTCATGCTTCAGAAATGTGGAAAATGGTCCGTTTTCAAATGTTTTATTTTTGAATGTCAGTTCACATTTGTAGGTGGATCATCAGTGTTAGAGCTAAAATTAGCATGTTTAAAGTGATTTTCATACTTCCAGGGGCTCGGGAAGTTAATTAAATACCATTTGGAGGCATTTAATGTTCAAGCAAAAACGGCTGATTTTCGACAAAAGAGATAACACCCCCCCATTACGTCATGCTTCAGAAATGTGGAAAATGGTCCATTTTCAAATGTTTTATTTTTGACCGTCAGTTCACATTTGTAGGTGGATCATCAGTGTTAGAGCTAAAATTAGCATGTTTAAAGTGATTTTCATGCTTCCAGGGGCCCAAAACACAAGATTTATGGAATTGTTAAAAGTGCATGAAAATGGCCAATTTACTCACTCTGAGTACTCAAAAAGGGTTTCTTCACCCCGGGAAGTTAATTAAATACCATTTGGAGGCATTTAATGTTCGAGCAAAAACGGCTGATTTTCGACAAAAGAGATAACACCCCCCCATTACGTCATGCTTCAGAAATGTGGAAAATGGTCCGTTTTCAAATGTTTTATTTTTGAACGTCAGTTCACATTTGTAGGTGGATCATCAGTGTTAGAGCTAAAATTAGCATGTTTAAAGTGATTTTCATGCTTCCAGGGGCCCAAAACACAAGATTTATGGAATGGTTAAAAGTGCATGAAAATGGCCAATTTACTCACTCTGAGTACTCAAAAAGGGTTTCTTCACCCCGGGAAGTTAATTAAATACCATTTGGAGGCATTTAATGTTCGAGCAAAAACGGCTGATTTTAGACAAAAGAGATAACACCCCCCCATTACGTCATGCTTCAGAAATGTGGAAAATGGTCCGTTTTCAAATGTTTTATTTTTGAACGTCAGTTCACATTTGTAGGTGGATCATCAGTGTTAGAGCTAAAATTAGCATGTTTAAAGTGATTTTCATGCTTCCAGGGGCTCGGGAAGTTAATTAAATACCATTTGGAGGCATTTAATGTTCGAGCAAAAACGGCTGATTTTCGACAAAAGAGATAACACCCCCCCATTACGTCATGCTTCAGAAATGTGGAAAATGGTCCGTTTTCAAATGTTTTATTTTTGAACGTCAGTTCACAATTGTAGGTGGATCATCAGTGTTAGAGCTAAAATTAGCATGTTTAAAGTGATTTTCATGCTTCCAGGGGCTCGGGAAGTTAATTAAATACCATTTGGAGGCATTTAATGTTCGAGCAAAAACGGCTGATTTTCGACAAAAGAGATAACACCCCCCCATTACGTCATGCTTCAGAAATGTGGAAAATGGTCCGTTTTCAAATGTTTTATTTTTGACCGTCAGTTCACATTTGTAGGTGGATCATCAGTGTTAGAGCTAAAATTAGCATGTTTAAAGTGATTTTCATGCTTTCAGGGGCCCAAAACACAAGATTTATGGAATGGTTAAAAGTGCATGAAAATGGCCAATTTACTCACTCTGAGTACTCAAAAAGTGTTTCTTCACCCCGGGAAGTTAATTAAATACCATTTGGAGGCATTTAATGTTCGAGCAAAAACGGCTGATTTTCGACAAAAGAGATAACACCCCCCCCATTACGTCATGCTTCAGAAATGTGGAAAATGGTCCGTTTTCAAATGTTTTATTTTTGAACGTCAGTTCACATTTGTAGGTGGATCATCAGTGTTAGAGCTAAAATGAGCATGTTTAAAGTGATTTTCATGCTTCCAGTGGCCCAAAACACAAGATTTATGGAATGGTTAAAAGTGCATGAAAATGGCCAATGTACTCACTCTGAGTACTCAAAAAGGGTTTCTTCACCCCGGGAAGTTAATTAAATACCATTTGGAGGCATTTAATGTTCGAGCAAAAACGGCTGATTTTCGACAAAAGAGATAACACCCCCCCATTACGTCATGCTTCAGAAATGTGGAAAATGGTCCGTTTTCAAATGTTTTATTTTTGAACGTCAGTTCACATTTGTAGGTGGATCATCAGTGTTAGAGCTAAAATTAGCATGTTTAAAGTGATTTTCATGCTTCCAGGGGCTCGGGAAGTTAATTAAATACCATTTGGAGGCATTTAATGTTCGAGCAAAAACGGCTGATTTTCGACAAAAGAGATAACACCCCCCGATTACGTCATGCTTCAGAAATGTGGAAAATGGTCCGTTTTCAAATGTTTTATTTTTGAACGTCAGTTCACATTTGTAGGTGGATCATCAGTGTTAGAGCTAAAATTAGCATGTTTAAAGTGATTTTCATGCTTCCAGGGGCTCGGGAAGTTAATTAAATACCATTTGGAGGCATTTAATGTTCGAGCAAAAACGGCTGATTTTCGACAAAAGAGATAACACCCCCCATTACGTCATGCTTCAGAAATGTGGAAAATGGTCCGTTTTCAAATGTTTTATTTTTGACCGTCAGTTCACATTTGTAGGTGGATCATCAGTGTTAGAGCTAAAATTAGCATGTTTAAAGTGATTTTCATGCTTCCAGGGGCCCAAAACACAAGATTTAAGGAATGGTTAAAAGTGCATGAAAATGGCCAATTTACTCACTCTGAGTACTCAAAAAGGGTTTCTTCACCCCGGGAAGTTAATTAAATACCATTTGGAGGAATTTAATGTTCGAGCAAAAACGGCTGATTTTCGACAAAAGAGATAACACCCCCCCATTACGTCATGCTTCAGAAATGTGGAAAATGGTCCGTTTTCAAATGTTTTATTTTTGAACGTCAGTTCACATTTGTAGGTGGATCATCAGTGTTAGAGCTAAAATTAGCATGTTTAAAGTGATTTTCATGCTTCCAGGGGCCCAAAACACAAGATTTATGGAATGGTTAAAAGTGCATGAAAATGGCCAATTTCCTCACTCTGAGTACTCAAAAAGGGTTTCTTCACCCCGGGAAGTTAATTAAATACCATTTGGAGGCATTTAATGTTCGAGCAAAAACTGCTGATTTTCGACAAAAGAGATAACACCCTTCATTACGTCATGCTTCAGAAATGTGGAAAATGGTCCGTTTTCAAATGTTTTATTTTTGAACGTCAGTTCACATTTGTAGGTGGATCATCAGTGTTAGAGCTAAAATTAGCATGTTTAAAGTGATTTTCATGCTTCCAGGGGCTCGGGAAGTTAATTAAATACCATTTGGAGGCATTTAATGTTCGAGAAAAAACGGCTGATTTTCGACAAAAGAGATAACACCCCCCCATTACGTCATGCTTCAGAAATGTGGAAAATGGTCCGTTTTCAAATGTTTTATTTTTGAACGTCAGTTCACATTTGTAGGTGGATCATCAGTGTTAGAGCTAAAATTAGCATGTTTAAGTGATTTTCATGCTTACAGGGGCCCAAAACACAAGATTTATGGAATGGTTAAAAGTGCATGAAAATGGCCAATTTACTCACTCTGAGTACTCAAAAAGGGTGTCTTCACCCCGGGAAGCTAATTTAATACCATTTGGAGGCATTTAATGTTCGATCAAAAACGGCTGATTTTCTACAAAAGAGATAACACCCCCCCATTACGTCATGCTTCAGAAATGTGGAAAATGGTCCGTTTTCAAATGTTTTATTTTTGAACGTCAGTTCACATATGTAGGTGGATCATCAGTGTTAGAGCTAAAATTAGCATGTTTAAAGTGATTTTCATGCTTCCAGGGGCTCAGGAAGGTAATTAAATACCATTTGGAGGCATTTAATGTTCGAGCAAAAACGGCTGATTTTCGACAAAAGAGATAACACCCCCCCATTACGTCATGCTTCAGAAATGTGGAAAATGGTCCATTTTCAAATGTTTTATTTTTGAACGTCAGTTCACATTTGTAGGTGGATCATCAGTGTTAGAGCTAAAATTAGCATGTTTAAAGTGATTTTCATGCTTCCAGGGGCCCAAAACACAAGATTTATGGAATGGTTAAAAGTGCATGAAAATGGCCAATTTACTCACTCTGAGTACTCAAAAAGGGTTTCTTCACCCCGGGAAGTTAATTAAATACCATTTGGAGGCATTTAATGTTCGAGCAAAAACGGCTGATTTTCGACAAAAGAGATAACACCCCCCCATTACGTCATGCTTCAGAAATGTGGAAAATGGTCCGTTTTCAAATGTTTTATTTTTGAACGTCAGTTCACATTTGTAGGTGGATCATCAGTGTTAGAGCTAAAATTAGCATGTTTAAAGTGATTTTCATGCTTCCAGGGGCTCGGGAAGTTAATTAAATACCATTTGGAGGCATTTAATGTTCGAGCAAAAACGGCTGATTTTCGACAAAAGAGATAACACCCCCCCATTACTTCATGCTTCAGAAATGTGGAAAATGGTCCGTTTTCAAATGTTTTATTTTTGAACGTCAGTTCACATTTGTAGGTGGATCATCAGTGTTAGAGCTAAAATTAGCATGTTTAAAGTGATTTTCATGCTTCCAGGGGCTCGGGAAGTTAATTAAATACCATTTGGAGGCATTTAATGTTCGAGCAAAAACGGCTGATTTTCGACAAAAGAGATAACACCCCCCCATTACGTCATGCTTCAGAAATGTGGAAAATGGTCCGTTTTCAAATGTTTTATTTTTGACCGTCAGTTCACATTTGTAGGTGGATCATCAGTGTTAGAGCTAAAATTAGCATGTTTAAAGTGATTTTCATGCTTCCAGGGGCCCAAAACACAAGATTTATGGAATGGTTAAAAGTGCATGAAAATGGCCAATTTACTCACTCTGAGTACTCAAAAAGGGTTTCTTCACCCCGGGAAGTTAATTAAATACCATTTGGAGGCATTTAATGTTCGAGCAAAACCGGCTGATTTTCGACAAAAGAGATAACACCCTTCATTACGTCATGCTTCAGAAATGTGGAAAATGGTCCGTTTTCAAATTTTTTATTTTTGAACGTCAGTTCACATTTGTAGGTGGATCATCAGTGTTAGAGCTAAAATTAGCATGTTTAAAGTGATTTTCATGCTTCCAGGGGCCCAAAACACAAGATTTATGGAATGGTTAAAAGTGCATGAAAATGGCCAATTTCCTCACTCTGAGTACTCAAAAAGGGTTTCTTCACCCCGGGAAGTTAATTAAATACCATTTGGAGGCATTTAATGTTCGAGCAAAAACTGCTGATTTTCGACAAAAGAGATAACACCCTTCATTACGTCATGCTTCAGAAATGTGGAAAATGGTCCGTTTTCAAATGTTTTATTTTTGAACGTCAGTTCACATTTGTAGGTGGATCATCAGTGTTAGAGCTAAAATTAGCATGTTTAAAGTGATTTTCATGCTTCCAGGGGCTCGGGAAGTTAATTAAATACCATTTGGAGGCATTTAATGTTCGAGAAAAAACGGCTGATTTTCGACAAAAGAGATAACACCCCCCCATTACGTCATGCTTCAGAAATGTGGAAAATGGTCCGTTTTCAAATGTTTTATTTTTGAACGTCAGTTCACATTTGTAGGTGGATCATCAGTGTTAGAGCTAAAATTGGCATGTTAAAAGTGATTTTCATGGTTCCAGGGGCCCAAAACACAAGATTTATGGCATGGTTAAAAGTGCATGAAAATGGCCAATTTACTCACTCTGAGTTCTCAAAAAGGGTTTCTTCACCCCGGGAAGTTAATTAAATACCATTTGGAGGCATTTAATGTTCGAGCAAAAACGGCTGATTTTCGACAAAAGAGATAACACCCCCCCATTACGTCATGCTTCAGAAATGTGGAAAATGGTCCGTTTTCAAATGTTTTATTTTTGAACGTCAGTTCACATTTGTAGGTGGATCATCAGTGTTAGAGCTAAAATTAGCATGTTTAAAGTGATTTTCATGCTTCCAGGGGCTCAGGAAGTGAAATAAATACCATTTGGAGGCATTTAATGTTCCAGCAAAAACGGCTGATTTTCGACAAAAGAGATAACACTCCCCCATTACGTCATGCTTCAGAAATGTGGAAAATGGTCCGTTTTCAAATGTTTTATTTTTGAACGTCAGTTCACATTTGTAGGTGGATCATCAGTGTTAGAGCTAAAATTAGCATGTTAAAAGTGATTTTCATGGTTCCAGGGGCCCAAAACACAAGATTTATGGCATGGTTAAAAGTGCATGAAAATGGCCAATTTACTCACTCTGAGTTCTCAAAAAGGGTTTCTTCACCCCGGGAAGTTAATTAAATACCATTTGGAGGCATTTAATGTTCGAGCAAAAACGGCTGATTTTCGACAAAAGAGATAACACCCCCCCATTACGTCATGCTTCAGAAATGTGGAAAATGGTCCGTTTTCAAATGTTTTATTTTTGAACGTCAGTTCACATTTGTAGGTGGATCATCAGCGTTAGAGCTAAAATTAGCATGTTTAAAGTGATTTTCATGCTTCCAGGGGCTCGGGAAGTTAATTAAATACCATTTGGAGGCATTTAATGTTCGAGCAAAAACGGCTGATTTTCGACAAAAGAGATAACACCCCCCCCATTACGTCATGCTTCAGAAATGTGGAAAATGGTCCGTTTTCAAATGTTTTATTTTTGAACGTCAGTTCACATTTGTAGGTGGATCATCAGTGTTAGAGCTAAAATTAGCATGTTTAAAGTGATTTTCATGCTTCCAGGGGCTCGGGAAGTTAATTAAATAACATTTGGAGGCATTTAATGTTCGAGCAAAAACGGCTGATTTTCGACAAAAGAGATAACACCCCCCCATTACGTCATGCTTCAGAAATGTGGAAAATGGTCCGTTTTCAAATGTTTTATTTTTAAACGTCAGTTCACATTTGTAGGTGGATCATCAGTGTTAGAGCTAAAATTAGCATGTTTAAAGTGATTTTCATGCTTCCAGGGGCTCGGGAAGTTAATTAAATACCATTTGGAGGCATTTAATGTTCGAGCAAAAACGGCTGATTTTCGACAAAAGAGATAACACCCCCCCATTACGTCATGCTTCAGAAATGTGGAAAATGGTCCGTTTTCAAATGTTTTATTTTTGAATGTCAGTTTACATTTGTAGGTGGATCATCAGTGTTAGAGCTAAAATTAGCATGTTTAAAGTGATTTTCATGCTTCCAGGGGCTCGGGAAGTTAATTAAATACCATTTGGAGGCATTTAATGTTCGAGCAAAAACGGCTGATTTTCGACAAAAGAGATAACACCCCCCCATTACGTCATGCTTCAGAAATGTGGAAAATGGTCCGTTTTCAAATGTTTTATTTTTGAACGTCAGTTCACATTTGTAGGTGGATCATCAGTGTTAGAGCTAAAATTAGCATGTTTAAAGTGATTTTCATGCTTCCAGGGGCTCGGGAAGTGAAATAAATACCATTTGGAGGCATTTAATGTTCGAGCAAAAACGGCTGATTTTCGACAAAAGAGATAACACCCCCCCATTACGTCATGCTTCAGAAATGTGGAAAATGGTCCGTTTTCAAATGTTTTATTTTTGAACGTCAGTTCACATTTGTAGGTGGATCATCAGTGTTAGAGCTAAAATTAGCATGTTTAAAGTGATTTTCATGCTTCCAGGGGCCCAAAACACAAGATTTATGGAATGGTTAAAAGTGCATGAAAATGGCCAATTTACTCACTCTGAGTTCTCAAAAAGGGTTTCTTCACCCCGGGAAGTTAATTAAATACCATTTGGAGGCATTTAATGTTCAAGCAAAAACGGCTGATTTTCGACAAAAGAGATAACACCCCCCATTACGTCATGCTTCAGAAATGTGGAAAATGGTCCGTTTTCAAATGTTTTATTTTTGAACGTCAGTTCACATTTGTAGGTGGATCATCAGTGTTAGAGCTAAAATTAGCATGTTTAAAGTGATTTTCATGCTTCCAGGGGCTCGGGAAGTTAATTAAATACCATTTGGAGGCATTTAATGTTCGAGCAAAAACGGCTGATTTTCGACAAAAGAGATAACACCCCCCCATTACGTCATGCTTCAGAAATGTGGAAAATGGTCCGTTTTCAAATGGTTTATTTTTGAACGTCAGTTCACATTTGTAGGTGGATCATCAGTGTTAAAGCTAAAATTAGCATGTTTAAAGTGATTTTCATGCTTCCAGGGGCTCGGGAAGTTAATTAAATACCATTTGGAGGCATTTAATGTTCGAGCAAAAACGGCTGATTTTCGACAAAAGAGATAACACCCCCCCATTACGTCATGCTTCAGAAATGTGGAAAATGGTCCGTTTTCAAATGTTTTATTTTTGAACGTCAGTTCACATTTGTAGGTGGATCATCAGTGTTAGAGCTAAAATTAGCATGTTTAAAGTGATTTTCATGCTTCCAGGGGCCCAAAACACAAGATTTATGGAATGGTTAAAAGTGCATGAAAATGGCCAATTTACTCACTCTGAGTACTCAAAAAGGGTTTCTTCACCCCGGGAAGTTAATTAAATACCATTTGGAGGCATTTAATGTTCGATCAAAAACGGCTGATTTTCGACAAAAGAGATAATACCCCCCATTACGTCATGCTTCAGAAATGTGGAAAATGGTCCGTTTTCAAATGTTTTATTTTTGAATGTCAGTTCACATTTGTAGGTGGATCATCAGTGTTAGAGCTAAAATTAGCATGTTTAAAGTGATTTTCATACTTCCAGGGGCTCGGGAAGTTAATTAAATACCATTTGGAGGCATTTAATGTTCAAGCAAAAACGGCTGATTTTCGACAAAAGAGATAACACCCCCCCATTACGTCATGCTTCAGAAATGTGGAAAATGGTCCGTTTTCAAATGTTTTATTTTTGACCGTCAGTTCACATTTGTAGGTGGATCATCAGTGTTAGAGCTAAAATTAGCATGTTTAAAGTGATTTTCATGCTTCCAGGGGCCCAAAACACAAGATTTATGGAATTGTTAAAAGTGCATGAAAATGGCCAATTTACTCACTCTGAGTACTCAAAAAGGGTTTCTTCACCCCGGGAAGTTAATTAAATACCATTTGGAGGCATTTAATGTTCGAGCAAAAACGGCTGATTTTCGACAAAAGAGATAACACCCCCCCATTACGTCATGCTTCAGAAATGTGGAAAATGGTCCGTTTTCAAATGTTTTATTTTTGAACGTCAGTTCACATTTGTAGGTGGATCATCAGTGTTAGAGCTAAAATTAGCATGTTTAAAGTGATTTTCATGCTTCCAGGGGCCCAAAACACAAGATTTATGGAATGGTTAAAAGTGCATGAAAATGGCCAATTTACTCACTCTGAGTACTCAAAAAGGGTTTCTTCACCCCGGGAAGTTAATTAAATACCATTTGGAGGCATTTAATGTTCGAGCAAAAACGGCTGATTTTAGACAAAAGAGATAACACCCCCCCATTACGTCATGCTTCAGAAATGTGGAAAATGGTCCGTTTTCAAATGTTTTATTTTTGAACGTCAGTTCACATTTGTAGGTGGATCATCAGTGTTAGAGCTAAAATTAGCATGTTTAAAGTGATTTTCATGCTTCCAGGGGCTCGGGAAGTTAATTAAATACCATTTGGAGGCATTTAATGTTCGAGCAAAAACGGCTGATTTTCGACAAAAGAGATAACACCCCCCCATTACGTCATGCTTCAGAAATGTGGAAAATGGTCCGTTTTCAAATGTTTTATTTTTGAACGTCAGTTCACAATTGTAGGTGGATCATCAGTGTTAGAGCTAAAATTAGCATGTTTAAAGTGATTTTCATGCTTCCAGGGGCTCGGGAAGTTAATTAAATACCATTTGGAGGCATTTAATGTTCGAGCAAAAACGGCTGATTTTCGACAAAAGAGATAACACCCCCCCATTACGTCATGCTTCAGAAATGTGGAAAATGGTCCGTTTTCAAATGTTTTATTTTTGACCGTCAGTTCACATTTGTAGGTGGATCATCAGTGTTAGAGCTAAAATTAGCATGTTTAAAGTGATTTTCATGCTTTCAGGGGCCCAAAACACAAGATTTATGGAATGGTTAAAAGTGCATGAAAATGGCCAATTTACTCACTCTGAGTACTCAAAAAGTGTTTCTTCACCCCGGGAAGTTAATTAAATACCATTTGGAGGCATTTAATGTTCGAGCAAAAACGGCTGATTTTCGACAAAAGAGATAACACCCCCCCCATTACGTCATGCTTCAGAAATGTGGAAAATGGTCCGTTTTCAAATGTTTTATTTTTGAACGTCAGTTCACATTTGTAGGTGGATCATCAGTGTTAGAGCTAAAATGAGCATGTTTAAAGTGATTTTCATGCTTCCAGTGGCCCAAAACACAAGATTTATGGAATGGTTAAAAGTGCATGAAAATGGCCAATGTACTCACTCTGAGTACTCAAAAAGGGTTTCTTCACCCCGGGAAGTTAATTAAATACCATTTGGAGGCATTTAATGTTCGAGCAAAAACGGCTGATTTTCGACAAAAGAGATAACACCCCCCCATTACGTCATGCTTCAGAAATGTGGAAAATGGTCCGTTTTCAAATGTTTTATTTTTGAACGTCAGTTCACATTTGTAGGTGGATCATCAGTGTTAGAGCTAAAATTAGCATGTTTAAAGTGATTTTCATGCTTCCAGGGGCTCGGGAAGTTAATTAAATACCATTTGGAGGCATTTAATGTTCGAGCAAAAACGGCTGATTTTCGACAAAAGAGATAACACCCCCCGATTACGTCATGCTTCAGAAATGTGGAAAATGGTCCGTTTTCAAATGTTTTATTTTTGAACGTCAGTTCACATTTGTAGGTGGATCATCAGTGTTAGAGCTAAAATTAGCATGTTTAAAGTGATTTTCATGCTTCCAGGGGCTCGGGAAGTTAATTAAATACCATTTGGAGGCATTTAATGTTCGAGCAAAAACGGCTGATTTTCGACAAAAGAGATAACACCCCCCATTACGTCATGCTTCAGAAATGTGGAAAATGGTCCGTTTTCAAATGTTTTATTTTTGACCGTCAGTTCACATTTGTAGGTGGATCATCAGTGTTAGAGCTAAAATTAGCATGTTTAAAGTGATTTTCATGCTTCCAGGGGCCCAAAACACAAGATTTAAGGAATGGTTAAAAGTGCATGAAAATGGCCAATTTACTCACTCTGAGTACTCAAAAAGGGTTTCTTCACCCCGGGAAGTTAATTAAATACCATTTGGAGGAATTTAATGTTCGAGCAAAAACGGCTGATTTTCGACAAAAGAGATAACACCCCCCCATTACGTCATGCTTCAGAAATGTGGAAAATGGTCCGTTTTCAAATGTTTTATTTTTGAACGTCAGTTCACATTTGTAGGTGGATCATCAGTGTTAGAGCTAAAATTAGCATGTTTAAAGTGATTTTCATGCTTCCAGGGGCCCAAAACACAAGATTTATGGAATGGTTAAAAGTGCATGAAAATGGCCAATTTCCTCACTCTGAGTACTCAAAAAGGGTTTCTTCACCCCGGGAAGTTAATTAAATACCATTTGGAGGCATTTAATGTTCGAGCAAAAACTGCTGATTTTCGACAAAAGAGATAACACCCTTCATTACGTCATGCTTCAGAAATGTGGAAAATGGTCCGTTTTCAAATGGTTTATTTTTGAACGTCAGTTCACATTTGTAGGTGGATCATCAGTGTTAAAGCTAAAATTAGCATGTTTAAAGTGATTTTCATGCTTCCAGGGGCTCGGGAAGTTAATTAAATACCATTTGGAGGCATTTAATGTTCGAGCAAAAACGGCTGATTTTCGACAAAAGAGATAACACCCCCCCATTACGTCATGCTTCAGAAATGTGGAAAATGGTCCGTTTTCAAATGTTTTATTTTTGAACGTCAGTTCACATTTGTAGGTGGATCATCAGTGTTAGAGCTAAAATTAGCATGTTTAAAGTGATTTTCATGCTTCCAGGGGCCCAAAACACAAGATTTATGGAATGGTTAAAAGTGCATGAAAATGGCCAATTTACTCACTCTGAGTACTCAAAAAGGGTTTCTTCACCCCGGGAAGTTAATTAAATACCATTTGGAGGCATTTAATGTTCGATCAAAAACGGCTGATTTTCGACAAAAGAGATAATACCCCCCATTACGTCATGCTTCAGAAATGTGGAAAATGGTCCGTTTTCAAATGTTTTATTTTTGAATGTCAGTTCACATTTGTAGGTGGATCATCAGTGTTAGAGCTAAAATTAGCATGTTTAAAGTGATTTTCATACTTCCAGGGGCTCGGGAAGTTAATTAAATACCATTTGGAGGCATTTAATGTTCAAGCAAAAACGGCTGATTTTCGACAAAAGAGATAACACCCCCCCATTACGTCATGCTTCAGAAATGTGGAAAATGGTCCGTTTTCAAATGTTTTATTTTTGACCGTCAGTTCACATTTGTAGGTGGATCATCAGTGTTAGAGCTAAAATTAGCATGTTTAAAGTGATTTTCATGCTTCCAGGGGCCCAAAACACAAGATTTATGGAATTGTTAAAAGTGCATGAAAATGGCCAATTTACTCACTCTGAGTACTCAAAAAGGGTTTCTTCACCCCGGGAAGTTAATTAAATACCATTTGGAGGCATTTAATGTTCGAGCAAAAACGGCTGATTTTCGACAAAAGAGATAACACCCCCCCATTACGTCATGCTTCAGAAATGTGGAAAATGGTCCGTTTTCAAATGTTTTATTTTTGAACGTCAGTTCACATTTGTAGGTGGATCATCAGTGTTAGAGCTAAAATTAGCATGTTTAAAGTGATTTTCATGCTTCCAGGGGCCCAAAACACAAGATTTATGGAATGGTTAAAAGTGCATGAAAATGGCCAATTTACTCACTCTGAGTACTCAAAAAGGGTTTCTTCACCCCGGGAAGTTAATTAAATACCATTTGGAGGCATTTAATGTTCGAGCAAAAACGGCTGATTTTAGACAAAAGAGATAACACCCCCCCATTACGTCATGCTTCAGAAATGTGGAAAATGGTCCGTTTTCAAATGTTTTATTTTTGAACGTCAGTTCACATTTGTAGGTGGATCATCAGTGTTAGAGCTAAAATTAGCATGTTTAAAGTGATTTTCATGCTTCCAGGGGCTCGGGAAGTTAATTAAATACCATTTGGAGGCATTTAATGTTCGAGCAAAAACGGCTGATTTTCGACAAAAGAGATAACACCCCCCCATTACGTCATGCTTCAGAAATGTGGAAAATGGTCCGTTTTCAAATGTTTTATTTTTGAACGTCAGTTCACAATTGTAGGTGGATCATCAGTGTTAGAGCTAAAATTAGCATGTTTAAAGTGATTTTCATGCTTCCAGGGGCTCGGGAAGTTAATTAAATACCATTTGGAGGCATTTAATGTTCGAGCAAAAACGGCTGATTTTCGACAAAAGAGATAACACCCCCCCATTACGTCATGCTTCAGAAATGTGGAAAATGGTCCGTTTTCAAATGTTTTATTTTTGACCGTCAGTTCACATTTGTAGGTGGATCATCAGTGTTAGAGCTAAAATTAGCATGTTTAAAGTGATTTTCATGCTTTCAGGGGCCCAAAACACAAGATTTATGGAATGGTTAAAAGTGCATGAAAATGGCCAATTTACTCACTCTGAGTACTCAAAAAGTGTTTCTTCACCCCGGGAAGTTAATTAAATACCATTTGGAGGCATTTAATGTTCGAGCAAAAACGGCTGATTTTCGACAAAAGAGATAACACCCCCCCCATTACGTCATGCTTCAGAAATGTGGAAAATGGTCCGTTTTCAAATGTTTTATTTTTGAACGTCAGTTCACATTTGTAGGTGGATCATCAGTGTTAGAGCTAAAATGAGCATGTTTAAAGTGATTTTCATGCTTCCAGTGGCCCAAAACACAAGATTTATGGAATGGTTAAAAGTGCATGAAAATGGCCAATGTACTCACTCTGAGTACTCAAAAAGGGTTTCTTCACCCCGGGAAGTTAATTAAATACCATTTGGAGGCATTTAATGTTCGAGCAAAAACGGCTGATTTTCGACAAAAGAGATAACACCCCCCCATTACGTCATGCTTCAGAAATGTGGAAAATGGTCCGTTTTCAAATGTTTTATTTTTGAACGTCAGTTCACATTTGTAGGTGGATCATCAGTGTTAGAGCTAAAATTAGCATGTTTAAAGTGATTTTCATGCTTCCAGGGGCTCGGGAAGTTAATTAAATACCATTTGGAGGCATTTAATGTTCGAGCAAAAACGGCTGATTTTCGACAAAAGAGATAACACCCCCCGATTACGTCATGCTTCAGAAATGTGGAAAATGGTCCGTTTTCAAATGTTTTATTTTTGAACGTCAGTTCACATTTGTAGGTGGATCATCAGTGTTAGAGCTAAAATTAGCATGTTTAAAGTGATTTTCATGCTTCCAGGGGCTCGGGAAGTTAATTAAATACCATTTGGAGGCATTTGATGTTCGAGCAAAAACGGCTGATTTTCGACAAAAGAGATAACACCCCCCATTACGTCATGCTTCAGAAATGTGGAAAATGGTCCGTTTTCAAATGTTTTATTTTTGACCGTCAGTTCACATTTGTAGGTGGATCATCAGTGTTAGAGCTAAAATTAGCATGTTTAAAGTGATTTTCATGCTTCCAGGGGCCCAAAACACAAGATTTAAGGAATGGTTAAAAGTGCATGAAAATGGCCAATTTACTCACTCTGAGTACTCAAAAAGGGTTTCTTCACCCCGGGAAGTTAATTAAATACCATTTGGAGGAATTTAATGTTCGAGCAAAAACGGCTGATTTTCGACAAAAGAGATAACACCCCCCCATTACGTCATGCTTCAGAAATGTGGAAAATGGTCCGTTTTCAAATGTTTTATTTTTGAACGTCAGTTCACATTTGTAGGTGGATCATCAGTGTTAGAGCTAAAATTAGCATGTTTAAAGTGATTTTCATGCTTCCAGGGGCCCAAAACACAAGATTTATGGAATGGTTAAAAGTGCATGAAAATGGCCAATTTCCTCACTCTGAGTACTCAAAAAGGGTTTCTTCACCCCGGGAAGTTAATTAAATACCATTTGGAGGCATTTAATGTTCGAGCAAAAACTGCTGATTTTCGACAAAAGAGATAACACCCTTCATTACGTCATGCTTCAGAAATGTGGAAAATGGTCCGTTTTCAAATGTTTTATTTTTGAACGTCAGTTCACATTTGTAGGTGGATCATCAGTGTTAGAGCTAAAATTAGCATGTTTAAAGTGATTTTCATGCTTCCAGGGGCTCGGGAAGTTAATTAAATACCATTTGGAGGCATTTAATGTTCGAGAAAAAACGGCTGATTTTCGACAAAAGAGATAACACCCCCCCATTACGTCATGCTTCAGAAATGTGGAAAATGGTCCGTTTTCAAATGTTTTATTTTTGAACGTCAGTTCACATTTGTAGGTGGATCATCAGTGTTAGAGCTAAAATTAGCATGTTTAAGTGATTTTCATGCTTACAGGGGCCCAAAACACAAGATTTATGGAATGGTTAAAAGTGCATGAAAATGGCCAATTTACTCACTCTGAGTACTCAAAAAGGGTGTCTTCACCCCGGGAAGCTAATTTAATACCATTTGGAGGCATTTAATGTTCGATCAAAAACGGCTGATTTTCTACAAAAGAGATAACACCCCCCCATTACGTCATGCTTCAGAAATGTGGAAAATGGTCCGTTTTCAAATGTTTTATTTTTGAACGTCAGTTCACATATGTAGGTGGATCATCAGTGTTAGAGCTAAAATTAGCATGTTTAAAGTGATTTTCATGCTTCCAGGGGCTCAGGAAGGTAATTAAATACCATTTGGAGGCATTTAATGTTCGAGCAAAAACGGCTGATTTTCGACAAAAGAGATAACACCCCCCCATTACGTCATGCTTCAGAAATGTGGAAAATGGTCCATTTTCAAATGTTTTATTTTTGAACGTCAGTTCACATTTGTAGGTGGATCATCAGTGTTAGAGCTAAAATTAGCATGTTTAAAGTGATTTTCATGCTTCCAGGGGCCCAAAACACAAGATTTATGGAATGGTTAAAAGTGCATGAAAATGGCCAATTTACTCACTCTGAGTACTCAAAAAGGGTTTCTTCACCCCGGGAAGTTAATTAAATACCATTTGGAGGCATTTAATGTTCGAGCAAAAACGGCTGATTTTCGACAAAAGAGATAACACCCCCCCATTACGTCATGCTTCAGAAATGTGGAAAATGGTCCGTTTTCAAATGTTTTATTTTTGAACGTCAGTTCACATTTGTAGGTGGATCATCAGTGTTAGAGCTAAAATTAGCATGTTTAAAGTGATTTTCATGCTTCCAGGGGCTCGGGAAGTTAATTAAATACCATTTGGAGGCATTTAATGTTCGAGCAAAAACGGCTGATTTTCGACAAAAGAGATAACACCCCCCCATTACTTCATGCTTCAGAAATGTGGAAAATGGTCCGTTTTCAAATGTTTTATTTTTGAACGTCAGTTCACATTTGTAGGTGGATCATCAGTGTTAGAGCTAAAATTAGCATGTTTAAAGTGATTTTCATGCTTCCAGGGGCTCGGGAAGTTAATTAAATACCATTTGGAGGCATTTAATGTTCGAGCAAAAACGGCTGATTTTCGACAAAAGAGATAACACCCCCCCATTACGTCATGCTTCAGAAATGTGGAAAATGGTCCGTTTTCAAATGTTTTATTTTTGACCGTCAGTTCACATTTGTAGGTGGATCATCAGTGTTAGAGCTAAAATTAGCATGTTTAAAGTGATTTTCATGCTTCCAGGGGCCCAAAACACAAGATTTATGGAATGGTTAAAAGTGCATGAAAATGGCCAATTTACTCACTCTGAGTACTCAAAAAGGGTTTCTTCACCCCGGGAAGTTAATTAAATACCATTTGGAGGCATTTAATGTTCGAGCAAAACCGGCTGATTTTCGACAAAAGAGATAACACCCTTCATTACGTCATGCTTCAGAAATGTGGAAAATGGTCCGTTTTCAAATTTTTTATTTTTGAACGTCAGTTCACATTTGTAGGTGGATCATCAGTGTTAGAGCTAAAATTAGCATGTTTAAAGTGATTTTCATGCTTCCAGGGGCCCAAAACACAAGATTTATGGAATGGTTAAAAGTGCATGAAAATGGCCAATTTCCTCACTCTGAGTACTCAAAAAGGGTTTCTTCACCCCGGGAAGTTAATTAAATACCATTTGGAGGCATTTAATGTTCGAGCAAAAACTGCTGATTTTCGACAAAAGAGATAACACCCTTCATTACGTCATGCTTCAGAAATGTGGAAAATGGTCCGTTTTCAAATGTTTTATTTTTGAACGTCAGTTCACATTTGTAGGTGGATCATCAGTGTTAGAGCTAAAA
Source organism: Lissotriton vulgaris (assembly GCF_964263255.1). NCBI lineage: Eukaryota > Metazoa > Chordata > Amphibia > Caudata > Salamandridae > Lissotriton > Lissotriton vulgaris. The sequence continues at coordinate 139,515 of NW_028246241.1, read as the reverse complement.
TTAGCATGTTTAAAGTGATTTTCATGCTTCCAGGGGCTCGGGAAGTTAATTAAATACCATTTGGAGGCATTTAATGTTCGAGAAAAAACGGCTGATTTTCGACAAAAGAGATAACACCCCCCCATTACGTCATGCTTCAGAAATGTGGAAAATGGTCCGTTTTCAAATGTTTTATTTTTGAACGTCAGTTCACATTTGTAGGTGGATCATCAGTGTTAGAGCTAAAATTAGCATGTTTAAGTGATTTTCATGCTTACAGGGGCCCAAAACACAAGATTTATGGAATGGTTAAAAGTGCATGAAAATGGCCAATTTACTCACTCTGAGTACTCAAAAAGGGTGTCTTCACCCCGGGAAGCTAATTTAATACCATTTGGAGGCATTTAATGTTCGATCAAAAACGGCTGATTTTCTACAAAAGAGATAACACCCCCCCATTACGTCATGCTTCAGAAATGTGGAAAATGGTCCGTTTTCAAATGTTTTATTTTTGAACGTCAGTTCACATATGTAGGTGGATCATCAGTGTTAGAGCTAAAATTAGCATGTTTAAAGTGATTTTCATGCTTCCAGGGGCTCAGGAAGGTAATTAAATACCATTTGGAGGCATTTAATGTTCGAGCAAAAACGGCTGATTTTCGACAAAAGAGATAACACCCCCCCATTACGTCATGCTTCAGAAATGTGGAAAATGGTCCATTTTCAAATGTTTTATTTTTGAACGTCAGTTCACATTTGTAGGTGGATCATCAGTGTTAGAGCTAAAATTAGCATGTTTAAAGTGATTTTCATGCTTCCAGGGGCCCAAAACACAAGATTTATGGAATGGTTAAAAGTGCATGAAAATGGCCAATTTACTCACTCTGAGTACTCAAAAAGGGTTTCTTCACCCCGGGAAGTTAATTAAATACCATTTGGAGGCATTTAATGTTCGAGCAAAAACGGCTGATTTTCGACAAAAGAGATAACACCCCCCCATTACGTCATGCTTCAGAAATGTGGAAAATGGTCCGTTTTCAAATGTTTTATTTTTGAACGTCAGTTCACATTTGTAGGTGGATCATCAGTGTTAGAGCTAAAATTAGCATGTTTAAAGTGATTTTCATGCTTCCAGGGGCTCGGGAAGTTAATTAAATACCATTTGGAGGCATTTAATGTTCGAGCAAAAACGGCTGATTTTCGACAAAAGAGATAACACCCCCCCATTACTTCATGCTTCAGAAATGTGGAAAATGGTCCGTTTTCAAATGTTTTATTTTTGAACGTCAGTTCACATTTGTAGGTGGATCATCAGTGTTAGAGCTAAAATTAGCATGTTTAAAGTGATTTTCATGCTTCCAGGGGCTCGGGAAGTTAATTAAATACCATTTGGAGGCATTTAATGTTCGAGCAAAAACGGCTGATTTTCGACAAAAGAGATAACACCCCCCCATTACGTCATGCTTCAGAAATGTGGAAAATGGTCCGTTTTCAAATGTTTTATTTTTGACCGTCAGTTCACATTTGTAGGTGGATCATCAGTGTTAGAGCTAAAATTAGCATGTTTAAAGTGATTTTCATGCTTCCAGGGGCCCAAAACACAAGATTTATGGAATGGTTAAAAGTGCATGAAAATGGCCAATTTACTCACTCTGAGTACTCAAAAAGGGTTTCTTCACCCCGGGAAGTTAATTAAATACCATTTGGAGGCATTTAATGTTTGAGCAAAACCGGCTGATTTTCGACAAAAGAGATAACACCCTTCATTACGTCATGCTTCAGAAATGTGGAAAATGGTCCGTTTTCAAATTTTTTATTTTTGAACGTCAGTTCACATTTGTAGGTGGATCATCAGTGTTAGAGCTAAAATTAGCATGTTTAAAGTGATTTTCATGCTTCCAGGGGCTCGGGAAGTTAATTAAATACCATTTGGAGGCATTTAATGTTCGAGAAAAAACGGCTGATTTTCGACAAAAGAGATAACACCCCCCCATTACGTCATGCTTCAGAAATGTGGAAAATGGTCCGTTTTCAAATGTTTTATTTTTGAACGTCAGTTCACATTTGTAGGTGGATCATCAGTGTTAGAGCTAAAATTAGCATGTTTAAAGTGATTTTCATGCTTCCAGGGGCCCAAAACACAAGATTTATGGAATGGTTAAAAGTGCATGAAAATGGCCAATTTACTCACTCTGAGTACTCAAAAAGGGTTTCTTCACCCGGGGAAGTTAATTAAATACCATTTGGAGGCATTTAATGTTCGATCAAAAACGGCTGATTTTCGACAAAAGAGATAACACCCCCCATTACGTCATGCTTCAGAAATGTGGGAAATGGTCCGTTTTCAAATGTTTTATTTTTGAACGTCAGTTCACATTTGTAGGTGGATCATCAGTGTTAGAGCTAAAATTAGCATGTTTAAAGTGATTTTCATGCTTCCAGGGGCTCGGGAAGTTAATTAAATACCATTTGGAGGCATTTAATGTTCGAGCAAAAACGGCTGATTTTCGACAAAAGAGATAACACCCCCCCATTACGTCATGCTTCAGAAATGTGGAAAATGGTCCGTTTTCAAATGTTTTATTTTTGACCGTCAGTTCACATTTGTAGGTGGATCATCAGTGTTAGAGCTAAAATTAGCATGTTTAAAGTGATTTTCATGCTTCCAGGGGCCCAAAACACAAGATTTATGGAATGGTTAAAAGTGCATGAAAATGGCCAATTTACTCACTCTGAGTACTCAAAAAGGGTTTCTTCACCCCGGGAAGTTAATTAAATACCATTTGGAGGCATTTAATGTTCGAGCAAAAACGGCTGATTTTCGACAAAAGAGATAACACCCCCCCCATTACGTCATGCTTCAGAAATGTGGAAAATGGTCCGTTTTCAAATGTTTTATTTTTGAACGTCAGTTCACATTTGTAGGTGGATCATCAGTGTTAGAGCTAAAATGAGCATGTTTAAAGTGATTTTCATGCTTCCAGGGGCCCAAAACACAAGATTTATGGAATGGTTAAAAGTGCATGAAAATGGCCAATTTCCTCACTCTGAGTACTCAAAAAGGGTTTCTTCACCCCGGGAAGTTAATTAAATACCATTTGGAGGCATTTAATGTTCGAGCAAAAACTGCTGATTTTCGACAAAAGAGATAACACCCTTCATTACGTCATGCTTCAGAAATGTGGAAAATGGTCCGTTTTCAAATGTTTTATTTTTGAACGTCAGTTCACATTTGTAGGTGGATCATCAGTGTTAGAGCTAAAATTAGCATGTTTAAAGTGATTTTCATGCTTCCAGGGGCTCGGGAAGTTAATTAAATACCATTTGGAGGCATTTAATGTTCGAGAAAAAACGGCTGATTTTCGACAAAAGAGATAACACCCCCCCATTACGTCATGCTTCAGAAATGTGGAAAATGGTCCGTTTTCAAATGTTTTATTTTTGAACGTCAGTTCACATTTGTAGGTGGATCATCAGTGTTAGAGCTAAAATTAGCATGTTTAAGTGATTTTCATGCTTACAGGGGCCCAAAACACAAGATTTATGGAATGGTTAAAAGTGCATGAAAATGGCCAATTTACTCACTCTGAGTACTCAAAAAGGGTTTCTTCACCCCGGGAAGTTAATTAAATACCATTTGGAGGCATTTAATGTTCGATCAAAAACGGCTGATTTTCGACAAAAGAGATAACACCCCCCATTACGTCATGCTTCAGAAATGTGGAAAATGGTCCGTTTTCAAATGTTTTATTTCTGAACGTCAGTTCACATTTGTAGGTGGATCATCAGTGTTAGAGCTAAAATTAGCATGTTTAAAGTGATTTTCATGCTTCCAGGGGCTCGGGAAGTTAATTAAATACCATTTGGAGGCATTTAATGTTCGAGCAAAAACGGCTGATTTTCGACAAAAGAGATAACACCCCCCCATTACGTCATGCTTCAGAAATGTGGAAAATGGTCCGTTTTCAAATGTTTTATTTTTGACCGTCAGTTCACATTTGTAGGTGGATCATCAGTGTTAGAGCTAAAATTAGCATGTTTAAAGTGATTTTCATGCTTCCAGGGGCCCAAAACACAAGATTTATGGAATGGTTAAAAGTGCATGAAAATGGCCAATTTACTCACTCTGAGTACTCAAAAAGGGTTTCTTCACCCCGGGAAGTTAATTAAATACCATTTGGAGGCATTTAATGTTCGAGCAAAAACGGCTGATTTTCGACAAAAGAGATAACACCCCCCCATTACGTCATGCTTCAGAAATGTGGAAAATGGTCCGTTTTCAAATGTTTTATTTTTGAACGTCAGTTCACATTTGTAGGTGGATCATCAGTGTTAGAGCTAAAATTAGCATGTTTAAAGTGATTTTCATGCTTCCAGGGGCTCGGGAAGTTAATTAAATACCATTTGGAGGCATTTAATGTTCGAGCAAAAACGGCTGATTTTCGACAAAAGAGATAACACCCCCCCATTACTTCATGCTTCAGAAATGTGGAAAATGGTCCGTTTTCAAATGTTTTATTTTTGAACGTCAGTTCACATTTGTAGGTGGATCATCAGTGTTAGAGCTAAAATTAGCATGTTTAAAGTGATTTTCATGCTTCCAGGGGCTCGGGAAGTTAATTAAATACCATTTGGAGGCATTTAATGTTCGAGCAAAAACAGCTGATTTTCGACAAAAGAGATAACACCCCCCCATTACGTCATGCTTCAGAAATGTGGAAAATGGTCCGTTTTCAAATGTTTTATTTTTGACCGTCAGTTCACATTTGTAGGTGGATCATCAGTGTTAGAGCTAAAATTAGCATGTTTAAAGTGATTTTCATGCTTCCAGGGGCCCAAAACACAAGATTTATGGAATGGTTAAAAGTGCATGAAAATGGCCAATTTACTCACTCTGAGTACTCAAAAAGGGTTTCTTCACCCCGGGAAGTTAATTAAATACCATTTGGAGGCATTTAATGTTCGAGCAAAACCGGCTGATTTTCGACAAAAGAGATAACACCCTTCATTACGTCATGCTTCAGAAATGTGGAAAATGGTCCGTTTTCAAATTTTTTATTTTTGAACGTCAGTTCACATTTGTAGGTGGATCATCAGTGTTAGAGCTAAAATTAGCATGTTTAAAGTGATTTTCATGCTTCCAGGGGCTCGGGAAGTTAATTAAATACCATTTGGAGGCATTTAATGTTCGAGAAAAAACGGCTGATTTTCGACAAAAGAGATAACACCCCCCCATTACGTCATGCTTCAGAAATGTGGAAAATGGTCCGTTTTCAAATGTTTTATTTTTGAACGTCAGTTCACATTTGTAGGTGGATCATCAGTGTTAGAGCTAAAATTAGCATGTTTAAAGTGATTTTCATGCTTCCAGGGGCCCAAAACACAAGATTTATGGAATGGTTAAAAGTGCATGAAAATGGCCAATTTACTCACTCTGAGTACTCAAAAAGGGTTTCTTCACCCGGGGAAGTTAATTAAATACCATTTGGAGGCATTTAATGTTCGATCAAAAACGGCTGATTTTCGACAAAAGAGATAACACCCCCCATTACGTCATGCTTCAGAAATGTGGGAAATGGTCCGTTTTCAAATGTTTTATTTTTGAACGTCAGTTCACATTTGTAGGTGGATCATCAGTGTTAGAGCTAAAATTAGCATGTTTAAAGTGATTTTCATGCTTCCAGGGGCTCGGGAAGTTAATTAAATACCATTTGGAGGCATTTAATGTTCGAGAAAAAACGGCTGATTTTCGACAAAAGAGATAACACCCCCCCATTACGTCATGCTTCAGAAATGTGGAAAATGGTCCGTTTTCAAATGTTTTATTTTTGAACGTCAGTTCACATTTGTAGGTGGATCATCAGTGTTAGAGCTAAAATTAGCATGTTTAAGTGATTTTCATGCTTACAGGGGCCCAAAACACAAGATTTATGGAATGGTTAAAAGTGCATGAAAATGGCCAATTTACTCACTCTGAGTACTCAAAAAGGGTTTCTTCACCCCGGGAAGTTAATTAAATACCATTTGGAGGCATTTAATGTTCGATCAAAAACGGCTGATTTTCGACAAAAGAGATAACACCCCCCATTACGTCATGCTTCAGAAATGTGGAAAATGGTCCGTTTTCAAATGTTTTATTTTTGAACGTCAGTTCACATTTGTAGGTGGATCATCAGTGTTAGAGCTAAAATTAGCATGTTTAAAGTGATTTTCATGCTTCCAGGGGCTCGGGAAGTTAATTAAATACCATTTGGAGGCATTTAATGTTCGAGCAAAAACGGCTGATTTTCAACAAAAGAGATAACACCCCCCCATTACGTCATGCTTCAGAAATGTGGAAAATGGTCCGTTTTCAAATGTTTTATTTTTGACCGTCAGTTCACATTTGTAGGTGGATCATCAGTGTTAGAGCTAAAATTAGCATGTTTAAAGTGATTTTCATGCTTCCAGGGGCTCGGGAAGTTAATTAAATACCATTTGGAGGCATTTAATGTTCGAGCAAAAACGGCTGATTTTCGACAAAAGAGATAACACCCCCCCATTATGTCATGCTTCAGAAATGTGGAAAATGGTCCGTTTTCAAATGTTTTATTTTTGAACGTCAGTTCACATTTGTAGGTGGATCATCAGTGTTAGAGCTAAAATTAGCATGTTTAAAGTGATTTTCATGCTTCCAGGGGCTCTGGAAGTTAATTAAATACCATTTGGAGGCATTTAATGTTCGAGCAAAAACGGCTGATTTTCGACAAAAGAGATAACACCCCCCCATTACGTCATGCTTCAGAAATGTGGAAAATGGTCCGTTTTCAAATGTTTTATTTTTGACCGTCAGTTCACATTTGTAGGTGGATCATCAGTGTTAGAGCTAAAATTAGCATGTTTAAAGTGATTTTCATGCTTCCAGGGGCCCAAAACACAAGATTTATGGAATGGTTAAAAGTGCATGAAAATGGCCAATTTACTCACTCTGAGTACTCAAAAAGGGTTTCTTCACCCCGGGAAGTTAATTAAATACCATTTGGAGGAATTTAATGTTCGAGCAAAAACGGCTGATTTTCGACAAAAGAGATAACACCCCCCCATTACGTCATGCTTCAGAAATGTGGAAAATGGTCCGTTTTCAAATGTTTTATTTTTGAACGTCAGTTCACATTTGTAGGTGGATCATCAGTGTTAGAGCTAAAATTAGCATGTTTAAAGTGATTTTCATGCTTCCAGGGGCCCAAAACACAAGATTTATGGAATGGTTAAAAGTGCATGAAAATGGCCAATTTACTCACTCTGAGTACTCAAAAAGGGTTTCTTCACCCCGGGAAGTTAATTAAATACCATTTGGAGGCATTTAATGTTCGATCAAAAACGGCTGATTTTCGACAAAAGAGATAACACCCCCCATTACGTCATGCTTCAGATATGTGGAAAATGGTCCGTTTTCAAATGTTTTATTTTTGAACGTCAGTTCACATTTGTAGGTGGATCATCAGTGTTAGAGCTAAAATTAGCATGTTTAAAGTGATTTTCATGCTTCCAGGGGCTCGGGAAGTTAATTAAATACCATTTGGAGGCATTTAATGTTCGAGCAAAAACGGCTGATTTTCGACAAAAGAGATAACACCCCCCCATTACGTCATGCTTCAGAAATGTGGAAAATGGTCCGTTTTCAAATGTTTTATTTTTGACCGTCAGTTCACATTTGTAGGTGGATCATCAGTGTTAGAGCTAAAATTAGCATGTTTAAAGTGATTTTCATGCTTCCAGGGGCCCAAAACACAAGATTTATGGAATGGTTAAAAGTGCATGAAAATGGCCAATTTACTCACTCTGAGTACTCAAAAAGGGTTTCTTCACCCCGGGAAGTTAATTAAATACCATTTGGAGGCATTTAATGTTCGAGCAAAAACGGCTGATTTTCGACAAAAGAGATAACACCCCCCCATTACGTCATGCTTCAGAAATGTGGAAAATGGTCCGTTTTCAAATGTTTTATTTTTGAACGTCAGTTCACATTTGTAGGTGGATCATCAGTGTTAGAGCTAAAATTAGCATGTTTAAAGTGATTTTCATGCTTCCAGGGGCCCAAAACACAAGATTTATGGAATGGTTAAAAGTGCATGAAAATGGCCAATTTACTCACTCTGAGTACTCAAAAAGGGTTTCTTCACCCCTGGAAGTTAATTAAATACCATTTGGAGGCATTTAATGTTCGAGCAAAAACGGCTGATTTTCGACAAAAGAGATAACACCCCCCCATTACGTCATGCTTCAGAAATGTGGAAAATGGTCCGTTTTCAAATGTTTTATTTTTGAACGTCAGTTCACATTTGTAGGTGGATCATCAGTGTTAGAGCTAAAATTAGCATGTTTAAAGTGATTTTCATGCTTCCAGGGGCTCGGGAAGTTAATTAAATACCATTTGGAGGCATTTAATGTTCGAGCAAAAACGGCTGATTTTCGACAAAAGAGATAACACCCCCCCATTACGTCATGCTTCAGAAATGTGGAAAATGGTCCGTTTTCAAATGTTTTATTTTTGAACGTCAGTTCACATTTGTAGGTGGATCATCAGTGTTAGAGCTAAAATTAGCATGTTTAAAGTGATTTTCATGCTTCCAGGGGCTCTGGAAGTTAATTAAATACCATTTGGAGGCATTTAATGTTCGAGCAAAAACGGCTGATTTTCGACAAAAGAGATAACACCCCCCCATTACGTCATGCTTCAGAAATGTGGAAAATGGTCCGTTTTCAAATGTTTTATTTTTGACCGTCAGTTCACATTTGTAGGTGGATCATCAGTGTTAGAGCTAAAATTAGCATGTTTAAAGTGATTTTCATGCTTCCAGGGGCCCAAAACACAAGATTTATGGAATGGTTAAAAGTGCATGAAAATGGCCAATTTACTCACTCTGAGTACTCAAAAAGGGTTTCTTCACCCCGGGAAGTTAATTAAATACCATTTGGAGGCATTTAATGTTCGAGCAAAAACGGCTGATTTTCGACAAAAGAGATAACACCCCCCCATTACGTCATGCTTCAGAAATGTGGAAAATGGTCCGTTTTCAAATGTTTTATTTTTGAACGTCAGTTCACATTTGTAGGTGGATCATCAGTGTTAGAGCTAAAATTAGCATGTTTAAAGTGATTTTCATGCTTCCAGGGGCCCAAAACACAAGATTTATGGAATGGTTAAAAGTGCATGAAAATGGCCAATTTCCTCACTCTGAGTACTCAAAAAGGGTTTCTTCACCCCGGGAAGTTAATTAAATACCATTTGGAGGCATTTAATGTTCGATCAAAAACGGCTGATTTTCGACAAAAGAGATAACACCCCCCATTACGTCATGCTTCAGAAATGTGAAAAATGGTCCGTTTTCAAATGTTTTATTTTTGAACGTCAGTTCACATTTGTAGGTGGATCATCAGTGTTAGAGCTAAAATTAGCATGTTTAAAGTGATTTTCATGCTTCCAGGGGCTCGGGAAGTTAATTAAATACCATTTGGAGGCATTTAATGTTCGAGAAAAAACGGCTGATTTTCGACAAAAGAGATAACACCCCCCCATTACGTCATGCTTCAGAAATGTGGAAAATGGTCCGTTTTCAAATGTTTTATTTTTGAACGTCAGTTCACATTTGTAGGTGGATCATCAGTGTTAGAGCTAAAATTAGCATGTTTAAAGTGATTTTCATGCTTCCAGGGGCCCAAAACACAAGATTTATGGAATGGTTAAAAGTGCATGAAAATGGCCAATTTACTCACTCTGAGTACTCAAAAAGGGTTTCTTCACCCCGGGAAGTTAATTAAATACCATTTGGAGGCATTTAATGTTCGATCAAAAACGGCTGATTTTCGACAAAAGAGATAACACCCCCCATTACGTCATGCTTCAGAAATGTGAAAAATGGTCCGTTTTCAAATGTTTTATTTTTGAACGTCAGTTCACATATGTAGGTGGATCATCAGTGTTAGAGCTAAAATTAGCATGTTTAAAGTGATTTTCATGCTTCCAGGGGCTCGGGAAGTTAATTAAATACCATTTGGAGGCATTCAATGTTCGAGCAAAAACGGCTGATTTTCGACAAAAGAGATAACACCCCCCCATTACGTCATGCTTCAGAAATGTGGAAAATGGTCCGTTTTCAAATGTTTTATTTTTGACCGTCAGTTCACATTTGTAGGTGGATCATCAGTGTTAGAGCTAAAATTAGCATGTTTAAAGTGATTTTCATGCTTCCAGGGGCCCAAAACACAAGATTTATGGAATGGTTAAAAGTGCATGAAAATGGCCAATTTACTCACTCTGAGTACTCAAAAAGGGTTTCTTCACCCCGGGAAGTTAATTAAATACCATTTGGAGGCATTTAATGTTCGAGCAAAAACGGCTGATTTTCCACAAAAGAGATAACACCCCCCCATTACGTCATGCTTCAGAAATGTGGAAAATGGTCCGTTTTCAAATGTTTTATTTTTGAACGTCAGTTCACATTTGTAGGTGGATCATCAGTGTTAGAGCTAAAATTAGCATTTTTAAAGTGATTTTCATGCTTCCAGGGGCTCGGGAAGTTAATTAAATACCATTTGGAGGCATTTAATGTTCGAGCAAAAACGGCTGATTTTCGACAAAAGAGATAACACCCCCCCATTACGTCATGCTTCAGAAATGTGGAAAATGGTCCGTTTTCAAATGTTTTATTTTTGAACGTCAGTTCACATTTGTAGGTGGATCATCAGTGTTAGAGCTAAAATTAGCATGTTTAAAGTGATTTTCATGCTTCCAGGGGCCCAAAACACAAGATTTATGGAATGGTTAAAAGTGCATGAAAATGGCCAATTCACTCACTCTGAGTACTCATAAAGGGTTTCTTCACCCCGGGAAGTTAATTAAATACCATTTGGAGGCATTTAATGTTCGAGCAAAAACGGCTGATTTTCGACAAAAGAGATAACACCCCCCCATTACGTCATGCTTCAGAAATGTGGAAAATGGTCCGTTTTCAAATGTTTTATTTTTGAACGTCAGTTCACATTTGTAGGTGGATCATCAGTGTTAGAGCTAAAATTAGCATGTTTAAAGTGATTTTCATGCTTCCAGGGGCCCAAAACACAAGATTTATGGAATGGTTAAAAGTGCATGAAAATGGCCAATTTACTCACTCTGAGTTCTCAAAAAGGGTTTCTTCACCCCGGGAAGTTAATTAAATACCATTTGGAGGCATTTAATGTTCGAGCAAAAACGGCAGATTTTCGACAAAAGAGATAACACCCCCCCATTACGTCATGCTTCAGAAATGTGGAAAATGGTCCGTTTTCAAATGTTTTATTTTTGATCGTCAGTTCACATATGTAGGTGGATCATCAGTGTTAGAGCTAAAATTAGCATGTTTAAAGTGATTTTCATGCTTCCAGGGGCTCGGGAAGTTAATTAAATACCATTTGGAGGCATTTAATGTTCGAGCAAAAACGGCTGATTTTCGACAAAAGAGATAACACCCCCCCATTACGTCATGCTTCAGAAATGTGGAAAATGGTCCATTTTCAAATGTTTTATTTTTGAACGTCAGTTCACATTTGTAGGTGGATCATCAGTGTTAGAGCTAAAATTAGCATGTTTAAAGTGATTTTCATGCTTCCAGGGGCCCAAAACACAAGATTTATGGAATGGTTAAAAGTGCATGAAAATGGCCAATTTACTCACTCTGAGTACTCAAAAAGGGTTTCTTCACCCCGGGAAGTTAATTAAATACCATTTGGAGGCATTTAATGTTCGAGCAAAAACGGCTGATTTTCGACAAAAGAGATAACACCCCTTCATTACGTCATGCTTCAGAAATGTGGAAAATGGTCCATTTTCAAATGTTTTATTTTTGAACGTCAGTTCACATTTGTAGGTGGATCATCAGTGTTAGAGCTAAAATTAGCATGTTTAAAGTGATTTTCATGCTTCCAGGGGCTCGGGAAGTTAATTAAATACCATTTGGAGGCATTTAATGTTCGAGCAAAAACGGCTGATTTTCGACAAAAGAGATAACACCCCCCGATTACGTCATGCTTCAGAAATGTGGAAAATGGTCCGTTTTCAAATGTTTTATTTTTGAACGTCAGTTCACATTTGTAGGTGGATCATCAGTGTTAGAGCTAAAATTAGCATGTTTAAAGTGATTTTCATGCTTCCAGGGGCCCAAAACACAAGATTTAAGGAATGGTTAAAAGTGCATGAAAATGGCCAATTTACTCACTCTGAGTACTCAAAAAGGGTTTCTTCACCCCGGGAAGTTAATTAAATACCATTTGGAGGCATTTAATGTTCGAGCAAAAACGGCTGATTTTCGACAAAAGAGATAACACCCCCCCATTACGTCATGCTTCAGAAATGTGGAAAATGGTCCGTTTTCAAATGTTTTATTTTTGAACGTCAGTTCACATTTGTAGGTGGATCATTAGTGTTAGAGCTAAAATTAGCATGTTTAAAGTGATTTTCATGCTTCCAGGGGCCCAAAACACAAGATTTATGGAATGGTTAAAAGTGCATGAAAATGGCCAATTTCCTCACTCTGAGTACTCAAAAAGGGTTTCTTCACCCCGGGAAGTTAATTAAATACCATTTGGAGGCATTTAATGTTCGAGCAAAAACTGCTGATTTTCAACAAAAGAGATAACACCCTTCATTACGTCATGCTTCAGAAATGTGGAAAATGGTCCATTTTCAAATGTTTTATTTTTGAACGTCAGTTCACATTTGTAGGTGGATCATCAGTGTTAGAGCTAAAATTAGCATGTTTAAAGTGATTTTCATGCTTCCAGGGGCTCGGGAAGTTAATTAAATACCATTTGGAGGCATTTAATGTTCGAGAAAAAACGGCTGATTTTCGACAAAAGAGATAACACCCCCCGATTACGTCATGCTTCAGAAATGTGGAAAATGGTCCGTTTTCAAATGTTTTATTTTTGAACGTCAGTTCACATTTGTAGGTGGATCATCAGTGTTAGAGCTAAAATTAGCATGTTTAAAGTGATTTTCATGCTTCCAGGGGCCCAAAACACAAGATTCATGGAATGGTTAAAAGTGCATGAAAATGGCCAATTTACTCACTCTGAGTACTCAAAAAGGGTTTCTTCACCCCGGGAAGTTAATTAAATACCATTTGGAGGCATTTAATGTTCGATCAAAAACGGCTGATTTTCGACAAAAGAGATAACACCCCCCATTACGTCATGCTTCAGAAATGTGGAAAATGGTCCGTTTTCAAATGTTTTATTTTTGAACGTCAGTTCACATTTGTAGGTGGATCATCAGTGTTAGAGCTAAAATTAGCATGTTTAAAGTGATTTTCATGCTTCCAGGGGCTCGGGAAGTTAATTAAATACCATTTGGAGGCATTTAATGTTCGAGCAAAAACGGCTGATTTTCGACAAAAGAGATAACACCCCCCCATTACGTCATGCTTCAGAAATGTGGAAAATGGTCCGTTTTCAAATGTTTTATTTTTGACCGTCAGTTCACATTTGTAGGTGGATCATCAGTGTTAGAGCTAAAATTTGCATGTTTAAAGTGATTTTCATGCTTCCAGGGGCCCAAAACACAAGATTTATGGAATGGTTAAAAGTGCATGAAAATGGCCAATTTACTCACTCTGAGTACTCAAAAAGGGTTTCTTCACCCCGGGAAGTTAATTAAATACCATTTGGAGGCATTTAATGTTCGAGCAAAAACGGCTGATTTTCGACAAAAGAGATAACACCCCCCCATTACGTCATGCTTCAGAAATGTGGAAAATGGTCCGTTTTCAAATGTTTTATTTTTGAACGTCAGTTCACATTTGTAGGTGGATCATCAGTGTTAGAGCTAAAATTAGCATGTTTAAAGTGATTTTCATGCTTCCAGGGGCCCAAAACACAAGATTTATGGAATGGTTAAAAGTGCATGAAAATGGCCAATTTACTCACTCTGAGTACTCAAAAAGGGTTTCTTCACCCCTGGAAGTTAATTAAATACCATTTGGAGGCATTTACAGCCTGATTCATGTACGGGCCGTTTTGCGTGTCCCTAATAGCGAATAATAGCGACTCGCTATTGAGAAAACGCAAAACGGCATTCATGTATTTTTCTGGGAAAAAATAGCGACTCGCACGCGGGCGCAAAAGCCGTTAGCGACCTACAAAAAACGCAGAAAAATCGCAATTTCCGCCCACCAGCGATCGGGATTGCGACACGCAATCCCGATCGCACGGGATAGCGACTCGCAATCCCGTGCGATCGGGATTGCGTGTCGCATTATCGCGGGATCCGGAAATACGGGATTACGCATTCCGAGCACCGTGATGACATCACAACCAGGAAGCTGCCAAATCCCACCTGCAAACACCACAGTGACGCAATCATCCGACTCGACACGACGGAAAGCAGCCGCCAAACCGCCGATAGCGACTCCCGACCCGGCAGAAATTGCGCCCGCCATGGCTGAAGAACCACTGCCCGGCCCCAGCAACAGCGCTAGCCGAAAGCGCAAGCTGAAATTCTCCGAGTCGGAGTTGGAGAATCTCATTGAAGGGGTGGTGGCCCACCACGCCCAGCTGTTTGGTGCAAACTCAAGGAGGGTCCCCGAACAAGAGAAGAGGAGGATCTGGGTAGGGATTGCCTCCAGCGTGAACGCAGTTGGCGTTGCGGCAAGGTCGGTGGAAGAGATAAAGAAGCGCTGGTACGACCTCCGAGGGCGTGCCAAGGAGAAGGTGGCGGCGCGTCTCGGAGAGTCATCAGGCACCGGAGGTGGTGGACCGACTGTCCCACCCAACACCCCCCTGGAGGACAGGATTGAGGACACCCTTGAGACGGAGGCGTGTGTTGGTGTGACCACCCTGGACTCCTCCCGCCCAACCCACAACACCCAAGGTAAGTGGCATGCGACTGCGACCCTGTCCCTTATGACCGTCCCTGCCCAAATAGGCTCACTCATTGGCCCTTCATCATGCCTATGTTGTGCATTGTGGGAGACGTAGTATGTCCACAATGTAGTTGTACCACTATGCGGCCTGAAAGGTTCCTAAGCGCACATATCCACAGCCATCCAGGGAATGTCACCCAGCATGCATGTAACATCTGCACGTCTGACAGTCACATGCACCTAATGAGTATCCACTTACCCTCACAGGTGCAGACGATAGCAGTGACAGTGAGAGGCTGGTGATCGTCGAGGAGTCCCAGGAGGAGGTATCCCTACCCGCCACCCTGCCACCATCCCCTGCCGCTGCGGCAACACCAGAAGCCAGGCCCACCACCTTACCTGCAGCAAAATCTGCAGGACCACCGCCAGCCAAGGTCAGGCCCCCCACCAATGTGCCTCCAGTGCCTGCCGCACCTGCGACGCCAGCTGCCACAACACCTGCAGCTCGTCCTCCAAGATCTGGCCCAGCCACATCCACAGCACAGCGGCAAAAGAGCAGGAGGGGCAAAGGGCATCTCCATGCCTGCATGTCCGTGGAGCGGCGAATGCTCCGTCTCCACCAGAGGCAGTCGCAGCAGCAAGGAGCCATCCAGCTCCAGCTGCAGAAGATCGGCCGCAATGTGGCAGGAGTGGGCCAGCGGGTGGACCGCATGACGGCGGCCATTGAGCGCATGGCGGTGGCTATGGAGGCCAACACTGCTGCGCTGGGGAAGCAGCGCAGTGCTGCACGCAGGCGCCACCACCATCTGGTGAGCCAGATGGCAACCTATAGTCGCTCCAATTATGTGGCAGCCAATGCCACCACACAGCTCTCCCGACGCTCAATGACCCAGCAGCACCAGCTGGTCCAGTGCTGCGAAGAGATCACCCGAGTGCTGGAGCACCTGACCACCGCCGTGGTCTCACTGCTCCAACCTGTGGTACCGGCTGTCGTTGGGGGAGACGATGGGAGTGAGGCTGCCTCCAGCGTGAGCAGCAACTCTGCCACGCAGGCCCCCCCACCTAGGCGCAGCACCAGGGCTACGCCTGGTCCATCTGCCCAGGATGAGGATGAGGAGCCACAAAGGCGGCTGGGAAATGTGCGCAGGAAGCAGCATTGACATTGTGTCAGGGACACAGGCACAGGCTGAGGATAAGCCTGCCAAGCAAAATAACATGCAGTATGCTGGAATACTGTACTTTTTTTTGTAAATAGTTATTTCCATGTCCCTTTTCTGTTGTGAATCAAAGAAATACATTTATTTTGAAGCATACATTTGCCTTGTGTTATCATTATATTTAGCATGCAATTGTGATATGTGGGGTGGGGGAAGGGGGTGGGCTAGAAATAGTTATCTGTGATGTGGTTGCGACGTCTGTGGCCTTCAGCTGGGTTCTCCCCGCGTGCATGGTGCGCATTTGCTGGTGGCCGGTCGTCCCCCTCAGATTCACTGCCTGAGATGTCAACTGGTATCCGCCGCTTGGTAGCAATGTTATGAAGCATTGCACAGACAGCCACAATGCGGCAGCACGCTGCA
Source organism: Lissotriton vulgaris (assembly GCF_964263255.1). NCBI lineage: Eukaryota > Metazoa > Chordata > Amphibia > Caudata > Salamandridae > Lissotriton > Lissotriton vulgaris. The sequence continues at coordinate 123,083 of NW_028246241.1, read as the reverse complement.
GGACTGTAATACATGGCCCCACCTGTCTTGTGCAGTATACGGAACCTGCTCTTGAGCAGGCCAAATGTCCTTTCAATACAGTTCCTTGTCCGGATGTGCGCAACATTGTAGCGCCGTTGCTGAGGTGTGGCAGGGTTGAGGTAAGGGGTCAGGAGGTATTCCCGTAGGGCGTAGCCACTGTCACCTGAATGAGAGGAGCAGATGTTGATTGCCTGTGCAGCGCAGTTACTTCATAGCAATGTGACATTGTCGGCAAAGTGTACTTACCAAGTAGGTGTCCTTCCCCAAACTCTCCCCTGATCAGTCGTGTGTGGAGTCCGCTGTGCCTGAAGATGAAGGAGTCATGGGTACTCCCTGGGTACTGGGCCACAATGTCAGTGATGATGCTCTTGGCATTGCAGACCATCTGTATGTTGAGGGAGTGGTAGCACTTTCTGTTGCGGTACATATACTCCGTGCCAGCTGGTGGGCAGATGGCGACGTGGGTACAGTCTATGCAGCCGAGGACATGGGGTAAATGGGCAACATTATAAAATTGTAGTTTAGTGAGGTCCAATTCCTGTTGGCTCGTGGGAAATGTGATGTACCGGTGGAGCTGGCTGAGCATGGCGTCAACAAAAGTGTGGAGGCAGCGTGACATGGTGGGCTGGGATATCCCCCCAGCAGCGGCTACTATGCCCTGGAAACTGCCGGAGGCCAGGAGGTGCAGGCTGCACAATACCTGCACATGTGTGGGCACAGAATTGTTTCGCCTTGTTGGGTGCTGCATGATGGGGTCGAGTTCTTGTATCAGCCAGGTGATCATTTCCCCATTCAGCCTGTATTTAGCATAAATCTGTTCTCTGGTTTGGCCCAGCAAGGTGACCCGCAGCCGGTAAATCCTTGCCTGCCTCATGCGTCTCCTCCGTGCTGCTCGCTGTAGCCTTCGCCGCCTCACCACCATGTACATCCCTGGCATTGTGGAAAGCCTAATGCTGCTGCTGAATGTCCTTATGTGTGATTGGTCAGGCCTGGCCCTGTTGGTGATAGGTCAACGGTTTTTTGAAAAAAATTTTCAATGCCTTTCATGGTTACCACCTGCTTTGAGTTGTCCTTATTTTGCGCCGTGCAAATAGCGATTTTTGGGTTTTTCGCACATTGCGATTGTTCTTGAATGCCGATAGCGATTTTCTATTGCGAATTCGCTATTATTTTCGCAGATTCCGTGGTGTGTCGCAATTTCCGATTCGCTAATGCTCAGCAGCAGGGATTCTGCGATTATATTAGCGACTTCGCAAATATGTGTTAGCGAATTCGCTATTTTGTTGTTGAATGCCGATTACGGAAATTGCGCCCGCATTTGCGTTTTCGCAGCGATTGCGGGCGCAATTTCACTTCATGAATCAGGCTGTTAATGTTCGAGCAAAAACGGCTGATTTTCGACAAAAGAGATAACACCCCCCCATTACGTCATGCTTCAGAAATGTGGAAAATGGTCCGTTTTCAAATGTTTTATTTTTGAACGTCAGTTCACATTTGTAGGTGGATCATCAGTGTTAGAGCTAAAATTAGCATGTTTAAAGTGATTTTCATGCTTCCAGGGGCTCGGGAAGTTAATTAAATACCATTTGGAGGCATTTAATGTTCGAGCAAAAACGGCTGATTTTCGACAAAAGAGATAACACCCCCCCATTACGTCATGCTTCAGAAATGTGGAAAATGGTCCGTTTTCAAATGTTTTATTTTTGAACGTCAGTTCACATTTGTAGGTGGATCATCAGTGTTAGAGCTAAAATTAGCATGTTTAAAGTTATTTTCATGCTTCCAGGGGCTCTGGAAGTTAATTAAATACCATTTGGAGGCATTTAATGTTCGAGCAAAAACGGCTGATTTTCGACAAAAGAGATAACACCCCCCCATTACGTCATGCTTCAGAAATGTGGAAAATGGTCCGTTTTCAAATGTTTTATTTTTGACCGTCAGTTCACATTTGTAGGTGGATCATCAGTGTTAGAGCTAAAATTAGCATGTTTAAAGTGATTTTCATGCTTCCAGGGGCCCAAAACACAAGATTTATGGAATGGTTAAAAGTGCATGAAAATGGCCAATTTCCTCACTCTGAGTACTCAAAAAGGGTTTCTTCACCCCGGGAAGTTAATTAAATACCATTTGGAGGCATTTAATGTTCGAGCAAAAACGGCTGATTTTCGACAAAAGAAATAACACCCTTCATTACGTCATGCTTCAGAAATGTGGAAAATGGTCCGTTTTCAAATGTTTTATTTTTGAATGTCAGTTCACATTTGTAGGTGGATCATCAGTGTTAGAGCTAAAATTAGCATGTTTAAAGTGATTTTCATGCTTCCAGGGGCTCGGGAAGTTAATTAAATACCATTTGGAGGCATTTAATGTTCGAGAAAAAACGGCTGATTTTCGACAAAAGAGATAACACCCCCCCATTACGTCATGCTTCAGAAATGTGGAAAATGGTCCGTTTTCAAATGTTTTATTTTTGAACGTCAGTTCACATTTGTAGGTGGATCATCAGTGTTAGAGCTAAAATTAGCATGTTTAAAGTGATTTTCATGCTTCCAGGGGCCCAAAACACAAGATTTATGGAATGGTTAAAAGTGCATGAAAATGGCCAATTTACTCACTCTGAGTACTCAAAAAGGGTTTCTTCACCCCGGGAAGTTAATTAAATACCATTTGGAGGCATTTAATGTTCGATCAAAAACGGCTGATTTTCGACAAAAGAGATAACACCCCCCATTACGTCATGCTTCAGAAATGTGAAAAATGGTCCGTTTTCAAATGTTTTATTTTTGAACGTCAGTTCACATATGTAGGTGGATCATCAGTGTTAGAGCTAAAATTAGCATGTTTAAAGTGATTTTCATGCTTCCAGGGGCTCGGGAAGTTAATTAAATACCATTTGGAGGCATTTAATGTTCGAGCAAAAACGGCTGATTTTCGACAAAAGAGATAACACCCCCCCATTACGTCATGCTTCAGAAATGTGGAAAATGGTCTGTTTTCAAATGTTTTATTTTTGACCGTCAGTTCACATTTGTAGGTGGATCATCAGTGTTAGAGCTAAAATTAGCATGTTTAAAGTGATTTTCATGCTTCCAGGGGCCCAAAACACAAGATTTATGGAATGGTTAAAAGTGCATGAAAATGGCCAATTTACTCACTCTGAGTACTCAAAAAGGGTTTCTTCACCCCGGGAAGTTAATTAAATACCATTTGGAGGCATTTAATGTTCGAGCAAAAACGGCTGATTTTCGACAAAAGAGATAACACCCCCCCATTACGTCATGCTTCAGAAATGTGGAAAATGGTCCGTTTTCAAATGTTTTATTTTTGAACGTCAGTTCACATTTGTAGGTGGATCATCAGTGTTAGAGCTAAAATTAGCATGTTTAAAGTGATTTTCATGCTTCCAGGGGCCCAAAACACAAGATTTATGGAATGGTTAAAAGTGCATGAAAATGGCCAATTTACTCACTCTGAGTACTCAAAAAGGGTTTCTTCACCCCGGGAAGTTAATTAAATACCATTTGGAGGCATTTAATGTTCGAGCAAAAACGGCTGATTTTCGACAAAAGAGATAACACCCCCCCATTACGTCATGCTTCAGAAATGTGGAAAATGGTCCGTTTTCAAATGTTTTATTTTTGAACGTCAGTTCACATTTGTAGGTGGATCATCAGTGTTAGAGCTAAAATTAGCATGTTTAAAGTGATTTTCATGCTTCCAGGGGCTCGGGAAGTTAATTAAATACCATTTGGAGGCATTTAATGTTCGAGCAAAAACGGCTGATTTTCGACAAAAGAGATAACACCCCCCATTACGTCATGCTTCAGAAATGTGGAAAATGGTCCGTTTTCAAATGTTTTATTTTTGACCGTCAGTTCACATTTGTAGGTGGATCATCAGTGTTAGAGCTAAAATTAGCATGTTTAAAGTGATTTTCATGCTTCCAGGGGCCCAAAACACAAGATTTATGGAATGGTTAAAAGTGCATGAAAATGGCCAATTTACTCACTCTGAGTACTCAAAAAGGGTTTCTTCACCCCGGGAAGTTAATTAAATACCATTTGGAGGCATTTAATGTTCGAGCAAAACCGGCTGATTTTCGACAAAAGAGATAACACCCTTCATTACGTCATGCTTCAGAAATGTGGAAAATGGTCCGTTTTCAAATGTTTTATTTTTGAACGTCAGTTCACATTTGTAGGTGGATCATCAGTGTTAGAGCTAAAATTAGCATGTTTAAAGTGATTTTCATGCTTCCAGGGGCTCGGGAAGTTAATTAAATACCATTTGGAGGCATTTAATGTTCGAGAAAAAACGGCTCATTTTCGACAAAAGAGATAACACCCCCCCATTACGTCATGCTTCAGAAATGTGGAAAATGGTCCGTTTTCAAATGTTTTATTTTTGAACGTCAGTTCACATTTGTAGGTGGATCATCAGTGTTAGAGCTAAAATTAGCATGTTTAAAGTGATTTTCATGCTTCCAGGGGCCCAAAACACAAGATTTATGGAATGGTTAAAAGTGCATGAAAATGGCCAATTTACTCACTCTGAGTACTCAAAAAGGGTTTCTTCACCCCGGGAAGTTAATTAAATACCATTTGGAGGCATTTAATGTTCGATCAAAAACGGCTGATTTTCGACAAAAGAGATAACACCCCCCATTACGTCATGCTTCAGAAATGTGAAAAATGGTCCGTTTTCAAATGTTTTATTTTTGAACGTCAGTTCACATATGTAGGTGGATCATCAGTGTTAGAGCTAAAATTAGCATGTTTAAAGTGATTTTCATGCTTCCAGGGGCTCGGGAAGTTAATTAAATACCATTTGGAGGCATTTAATGTTCGAGCAAAAACGGCTGATTTTCGACAAAAGAGATAACACCCCCCCATTACGTCATGCTTCAGAAATGTGGAAAATGGTCCGTTTTCAAATGTTTTATTTTTGACCGTCAGTTCACATTTGTAGGTGGATCATCAGTGTTAGAGCTAAAATTAGCATGTTTAAAGTGATTTTCATGCTTCCAGGGGCCCAAAACACAAGATTTATGGAATGGTTAAAAGTGCATGAAAATGGCCAATTTACTCACTCTGAGTACTCAAAAAGGGTTTCTTCACCCCGGGAAGTTAATTAAATACCATTTGGAGGCATTTAATGTTCGAGCAAAAACGGCTGATTTTCGACAAAAGAGATAACACCCCCCCATTACGTCATGCTTCAGAAATGTGGAAAATGGTCCGTTTTCAAATGTTTTATTTTTGAACGTCAGTTCACATTTGTAGGTGGATCATCAGTGTTAGAGCTAAAATTAGCATGTTTAAAGTGATTTTCATGCTTCCAGGGGCCCAAAACACAAGATTTATGGAATGGTTAAAAGTGCATGAAAATGGCCAATTTACTCACTCTGAGTACTCAAAAAGGGTTTCTTCACCCCGGGAAGTTAATTAAATACCATTTGGAGGCATTTAATGTTCGAGCAAAAACGGCTGATTTTCGACAAAAGAGATAACACCCCCCATTACGTCATGCTTCAGAAATGTGGAAAATGGTCCGTTTTCAAATGTTTTATTTTTGAACGTCAGTTCACATTTGTAGGTGGATCATCAGTGTTAGAGCTAAAATTAGCATGTTTAAAGTGATTTTCATGCTTCCAGGGGCCCAAAACACAAGATTTATGGAATGGTTAAAAGTGCATGAAAATGGCCAATTTACTCACTCTGAGTTCTCAAAAAGGGTTTCTTCACCCCGGGAAGTTAATTAAATACCATTTGGAGGCATTTAATGTTCGAGCAAAAACGGCTGATTTTCGACAAAAGAGATAACACCCCCCCATTACGTCATGCTTCAGAAATGTGGAAAATGGTCCGTTTTCAAATGTTTTATTTTTGAACGTCAGTTCACATATGTAGGTGGATCATCAGTGTTAGAGCTAAAATTAGCATGTTTAAAGTGATTTTCATGCTTCCAGGGGCTCGGGAAGTTAATTAAATACCATTTGGAGGCATTTAATGTTCGAGCAAAAACGGCTGATTTTCGACAAAAGAGATAACACCCCCCCATTACGTCATGCTTCAGAAATGTGGATAATGGTCCATTTTCAAATGTTTTATTTTTGAACGTCAGTTCACATTTGTAGGTGGATCATCAGTGTTAGAGCTAAAATTAGCATGTTTAAAGTGATTTTCATGCTTCCAGGGGCCCAAAACACAAGCTTTATGGAATGGTTAAAAGTGCATGAAAATGGCCAATTTACTCACTCTGAGTACTCAAAAAGGGTTTCTTCACCCCGGGAAGTTAATTAAATACCATTTGGAGGCATTTAATGTTCGAGCAAAAACGGCTGATTTTCGACAAAAGAGATAACACCCCCCCATTACGTCATGCTTCAGAAATGTGGAAAATGGTCCGTTTTCAAATGTTTTATTTTTGAACGTCAGTTCACATTTGTAGGTGGATCATCAGTGTTAGAGCTAAAATTAGCATGTTTAAAGTGATTTTCATGCTTCCAGGGGCTCGGGAAGTTAATTAAATACCATTTGGAGGCATTTAATGTTCGAGCAAAAACGGCTGATTTTCGACAAAAGAGATAACACCCCCCCATTACGTCATGCTTCAGAAATGTGGAAAATGGTCCGTTTTCAAATGTTTTATTTTTGAACGTCAGTTCACATTTGTAGGTGGATCATCAGTGTTAGAGCTAAAATTAGCATGTTTAAAGTGATTTTCATGCTTCCAGGGGCCCAAAACACAAGATTTATGGAATGGTTAAAAGTGCATGAAAATGGCCAATTTACTCACTCTGAGTACTCAAAAAGGGTTTCTTCACCCCGGGAAGTTAATTAAATACCATTTGGAGGCATTTAATGTTCGAGCAAAACCGGCTGATTTTCGACAAAAGAGATAACACCCTTCATTACGTCATGCTTCAGAAATGTGGAAAATGGTCCGTTTTCAAATGTTTTATTTTTGAACGTCAGTTCACATTTGTAGGTGGATCATCAGTGTTAGAGCTAAAATTAGCATGTTTAAAGTGATTTTCATGCTTCCAGGGGCTCGGGAAGTTAATTAAATACCATTTGGAGGCATTTAATGTTCGAGAAAAAACGGCTCATTTTCGACAAAAGAGATAACACCCCCCCATTACGTCATGCTTCAGAAATGTGGAAAATGGTCCGTTTTCAAATGTTTTATTTTTGAACGTCAGTTCACATTTGTAGGTGGATCATCAGTGTTAGAGCTAAAATTAGCATGTTTAAAGTGATTTTCATGCTTCCAGGGGCCCAAAACACAAGATTTATGGAATGGTTAAAAGTGCATGAAAATGGCCAATTTACTCACTCTGAGTACTCAAAAAGGGTTTCTTCACCCCGGGAAGTTAATTAAATACCATTTGGAGGCATTTAATGTTCGATCAAAAATGGCTGATTTTCGACAAAAGAGATAACACCCCCCATTACGTCATGCTTCAGAAATGTGGGAAATGGTCCGTTTTCAAATGTTTTATTTTTGAACGTCAGTTCACATTTGTAGGTGGATCATCAGTGTTAGAGCTAAAATTAGCATGTTTAAAGTGATTTTCATGCTTCCAGGGGCTCGGGAAGTTAATTAAATACCATTTGGAGGCATTTAATGTTCGAGCAAAAACGGCTGATTTTCGACAAAAGAGATAACACTCCCCCATTACGTCATGCTTCAGAAATGTGGAAAATGGTCCGTTTTCAAATGTTTTATTTTTGACCGTCAGTTCACATTTGTAGGTGGATCATCAGTGTTAGAGCTAAAATTAGCATGTTTAAAGTGATTTTCATGCTTCCAGGGGCCCAAAACACAAGATTTATGGAATGGTTAAAAGTGCATGAAAATGGCCAATTTACTCACTCTGAGTACTCAAAATGGGTTTCTTCACCCCGGGAAGTTAATTAAATACCATTTGGAGGCATTTAATGTTCGAGCAAAAACGGCTGATTTTCGACAAAAGAGATAACACCCCCCCATTACGTCATGCTTCAGAAATGTGGAAAATGGTCCGTTTTCAAATGTTTTATTTTTGAACGTCAGTTCACATTTGTAGGTGGATCATCAGTGTTAGAGCTAAAATTAGCATGTTTAAAGTGATTTTCATGCTTCCAGGGGCCCAAAACACAAGATTTATGGAATGGTTAAAAGTGCATGAAAATGGCCAATTTACTCACTCTGAGTACTCAAAAAGGGTTTCTTCACCCCGGGAAGTTAATTAAATACCATTTGGAGGCATTTAATGTTCGAGCAAAAACGGCTGATTTTCGACAAAAGAGATAACACCCCCCCATTACGTCATGCTTCAGAAATGTGGAAAATGGTCCGTTTTCAAATGTTTTATTTTTGACCGTCAGTTCACATTTGTAGGTGGATCATCAGTGTTAGAGCTAAAATTAGCATGTTTAAAGTGATTTTCATGCTTCCAGGGGCTCGGGAAGTTAATTAAATACCATTTGGAGGCATTTAATGTTCGAGCAAAAACGGCTGATTTTCGACAAAAGAGATAACACCCCCCGATTACGTCATGCTTCAGAAATGTGGAAAATGGTCCGTTTTCAAATGTTTTATTTTTGAACGTCAGTTCACATTTGTAGGTGGATCATCAGTGTTAGAGCTAAAATTAGCATGTTTAAAGTGATTTTCATGCTTCCAGGGGCTCGGGAAGTTAATTAAATACCATTTGGAGGCATTTAATGTTCGAGCAAAAACGGCTGATTTTCGACAAAAGAGATAACACCCCCATTACGTCATGCTTCAGAAATGTGGAAAATGGTCCGTTTTCAAATGTTTTATTTTTGACCGTCAGTTCACATTTGTAGGTGGATCATCAGTGTTAGAGCTAAAATTAGCATGTTTAAAGTGATTTTCATGCTTCCAGGGGCCCAAAACACAAGATTTAAGGAATGGTTAAAAGTGCATGAAAATGGCCAATTTACTCACTCTGAGTACTCAAAAAGGGTTTCTTCACCCCGGGAAGTTAATTAAATACCATTTGGAGGCATTTAATGTTCGAGCAAAAACGGCTGATTTTCGACAAAAGAGATAACACCCCCCCATTACGTCATGCTTCAGAAATGTGGAAAATGGTCCGTTTTCAAATGTTTTATTTTTGAACGTCAGTTCACATTTGTAGGTGGATCATCAGTGTTAGAGCTAAAATTAGCATGTTTAAAGTGATTTTCATGCTTCCAGGGGCCCAAAACACAAGATTTATGGAATGGTTAAAAGTGCATGAAAATGGCCAATTTCCTCACTCTGAGTACTCAAAAAGGGTTTCTTCACCCCGGGAAGTTAATTAAATACCATTTGGAGGCATTTAATGTTCGATCAAAAACGGCTGATTTTCGACAAAAGAGATAACACCCCCCATTACGTCATGCTTCAGAAATGTGGAAAATGGTCCGTTTTCAAATGTTTTATTTTTGAACGTCAGTTCACATTTGTAGGTGGATCATCAGTGTTAGAGCTAAAATTAGCATGTTTAAAGTGATTTTCATGCTTCCAGGGGCTCTGGAAGTTAATTAAATACCATTTGGAGGCATTTAATGTTCGAGCAAAAACGGCTGATTTTCGACAAAAGAGATAACACCCCCCCATTACGTCATGCTTCAGAAATGTGGAAAATGGTCCGTTTTCAAATGTTTTATTTTTGACCGTCAGTTCACATTTGTAGGTGGATCATCAGTGTTAGAGCTAAAATTAGCATGTTTAAAGTGATTTTCATGCTTCCAGGGGCCCAAAACACAAGATTTATGGAATGGTTAAAAGTGCATGAAAATGGCCAATTTACTCACTCTGAGTACTCAAAAAGGGTTTCTTCACCCCGGGAAGTTAATTAAATACCATTTGGAGGCATTTAATGTTCGAGCAAAAACGGCTGATTTTCGACAAAAGAGATAACACCCCCCCATTACGTCATCCTTCAGAAATGTGGAAAATGGTCCGTTTTCAAATGTTTTATTTTTGAACGTCAGTTCACATTTGTAGGTGGATCATCAGTGTTAGAGCTAAAATTAGCATGTTTAAAGTGATTTTCATGCTTCCAGGGGCCCAAAACACAAGATTTATGGAATGGTTAAAAGTGCATGAAAATGGCCAATTTACTCACTCTGAGTACTCAAAAAGGGTTTCTTCACCCCTGGAAGTTAATTAAATACCATTTGGAGGCATTTAATGTTCGAGCAAAAACGGCTGATTTTCGACAAAAGAGATAACACCCCCCCATTACGTCATGCTTCAGAAATGTGGAAAATGGTCCGTTTTCAAATGTTTTATTTTTGAACGTCAGTTCACATTTGTAGGTGGATCATCAGTGTTAGAGCTAAAATTAGCATGTTTAAAGTGATTTTCATGCTTCCAGGGGCTCGGGAAGTTAATTAAATACCATTTGGAGGCATTTAATGTTCGAGCAAAAACGGCTGATTTTCGACAAAAGAGATAACACTCCCCCATTACGTCATGCTTCAGAAATGTGGAAAATGGTCCGTTTTCAAATGTTTTATTTTTGACCGTCAGTTCACATTTGTAGGTGGATCATCAGTGTTAGAGCTAAAATTAGCATGTTTAAAGTGATTTTCATGCTTCCAGGGGCCCAAAACACAAGATTTATGGAATGGTTAAAAGTGCATGAAAATGGCCAATTTACTCACTCTGAGTACTCAAAATGGGTTTCTTCACCCCGGGAAGTTAATTAAATACCATTTGGAGGCATTTAATGTTCGAGCAAAAACGGCTGATTTTCGACAAAAGAGATAACACCCCCCCATTACGTCATGCTTCAGAAATGTGGAAAATGGTCCGTTTTCAAATGTTTTATTTTTGAACGTCAGTTCACATTTGTAGGTGGATCATCAGTGTTAGAGCTAAAATTAGCATGTTTAAAGTGATTTTCATGCTTCCAGGGGCCCAAAACACAAGATTTATGGAATGGTTAAAAGTGCATGAAAATGGCCAATTTACTCACTCTGAGTACTCAAAAAGGGTTTCTTCACCCCGGGAAGTTAATTAAATACCATTTGGAGGCATTTAATGTTCGAGCAAAAACGGCTGATTTTCGACAAAAGAGATAACACCCCCCCATTACGTCATGCTTCAGAAATGTGGAAAATGGTCCGTTTTCAAATGTTTTATTTTTGACCGTCAGTTCACATTTGTAGGTGGATCATCAGTGTTAGAGCTAAAATTAGCATGTTTAAAGTGATTTTCATGCTTCCAGGGGCTCGGGAAGTTAATTAAATACCATTTGGAGGCATTTAATGTTCGAGCAAAAACGGCTGATTTTCGACAAAAGAGATAACACCCCCTGATTACGTCATGCTTCAGAAATGTGGAAAATGGTCCGTTTTCAAATGTTTTATTTTTGAACGTCAGTTCACATTTGTAGGTGGATCATCAGTGTTAGAGCTAAAATTAGCATGTTTAAAGTGATTTTCATGCTTCCAGGGGCTCGGGAAGTTAATTAAATACCATTTGGAGGCATTTAATGTTCGAGCAAAAACGGCTGATTTTCGACAAAAGAGATAACACCCCCATTACGTCATGCTTCAGAAATGTGGAAAATGGTCCGTTTTCAAATGTTTTATTTTTGACCGTCAGTTCACATTTGTAGGTGGATCATCAGTGTTAGAGCTAAAATTAGCATGTTTAAAGTGATTTTCATGCTTCCAGGGGCCCAAAACACAAGATTTAAGGAATGGTTAAAAGTGCATGAAAATGGCCAATTTACTCACTCTGAGTACTCAAAAAGGGTTTCTTCACCCCGGGAAGTTAATTAAATACCATTTGGAGGCATTTAATGTTCGAGCAAAAACGGCTGATTTTCGACAAAAGAGATAACACCCCCCCATTACGTCATGCTTCAGAAATGTGGAAAATGGTCCGTTTTCAAATGTTTTATTTTTGAACGTCAGTTCACATTTGTAGGTGGATCATCAGTGTTAGAGCTAAAATTAGCATGTTTAAAGTGATTTTCATGCTTCCAGGGGCCCAAAACACAAGATTTATGGAATGGTTAAAAGTGCATGAAAATGGCCAATTTCCTCACTCTGAGTACTCAAAAAGGGTTTCTTCACCCCGGGAAGTTAATTAAATACCATTTGGAGGCATTTAATGTTCGATCAAAAACGGCTGATTTTCGACAAAAGAGATAACACCCCCCATTACGTCATGCTTCAGAAATGTGGAAAATGGTCCGTTTTCAAATGTTTTATTTTTGAACGTCAGTTCACATTTGTAGGTGGATCATCAGTGTTAGAGCTAAAATTAGCATGTTTAAAGTGATTTTCATGCTTCCAGGGGCTCGGGAAGTTAATTAAATACCATTTGGAGGCATTTAATGTTCGAGCAAAAACGGCTGATTTTCGACAAAAGAGATAACACCCCCCCATTACGTCATGCTTCAGAAATGTGGAAAATGGTCCGTTTTCAAATGTTTTATTTTTGACCGTCAGTTCACATTTGTAGGTGGATCATCAGTGTTAGAGCTAAAATTAGCATGTTTAAAGTGATTTTCATGCTTCCAGGGGCCCAAAACACAAGATTTATGGAATGGTTAAAAGTGCATGAAAATGGCCAATTTACTCACTCTGAGTACTCAAAAAGGGTTTCTTCACCCCGGGAAGTTAATTAAATACCATTTGGAGGCATTTAATGTTCGAGCAAAAACGGCTGATTTTCGACAAAAGAGATAACACCCCCCCATTACGTCATGCTTCAGAAATGTGGAAAATGGTCCGTTTTCAAATGTTTTATTTTTGAACGTCAGTTCACATTTGTAGGTGGATCATCAGTGTTAGAGCTAAAATTAGCATGTTTAAAGTGATTTTCATGCTTCCAGGGGCCCAAAACACAAGATTTATGGAATGGTTAAAAGTGCATGAAAATGGCCAATTTACTCACTCTGAGTACTCAAAAAGGGTTTCTTCACCCCTGGAAGTTAATTAAATACCATTTGGAGGCATTTAATGTTCGAGCAAAAACGGCTGATTTTCGACAAAAGAGATAACACCCCCCCATTACGTCATGCTTCAGAAATGTGGAAAATGGTCCGTTTTCAAATGTTTTATTTTTGAACGTCAGTTCACATTTGTAGGTGGATCATCAGTGTTAGAGCTAAAATTAGCATGTTTAAAGTGATTTTCATGCTTCCAGGGGCTCGGGAAGTTAATTAAATACCATTTGGAGGCATTTAATGTTCGAGCAAAAACGGCTGATTTTCGACAAAAGAGATAACACCCCCCCATTACGTCATGCTTCAGAAATGTGGAAAATGGTCCGTTTTCAAATGTTTTATTTTTGAACGTCAGTTCACATTTGTAGGTGGATCATCAGTGTTAGAGCTAAAATGAGCATGTTTAAAGTGATTTTCATGCTTCCAGGGGCTCTGGAAGTTAATTAAATACCATTTGGAGGCATTTAATGTTCGAGCAAAAACGGCTGATTTTCGACAAAAGAGATAACACCCCCCATTACGTCATGCTTCAGAAATGTGGAAAATGGTCCGTTTTCAAATGTTTTATTTTTGACCGTCAGTTCACATTTGTAGGTGGATCATCAGTGTTAGAGCTAAAATTAGCATGTTTAAAGTGATTTTCATGCTTCCAGGGGCCCAAAACACAAGATTTATGGAATGGTTAAAAGTGCATGAAAATGGCCAATTTACTCATTCTGAGTACTCAAAAAGGGTTTCTTCACCCCGAGAAGTTAATTAAATACCATTTGGAGGCATTTAATGTTCGAGCAAAAACGGCTGATTTTCGACAAAAGAGATAACACCCCCCCATTACGTCATGCTTCAGAAATGTGGAAAATGGTCCGTTTTCAAATGTTTTATTTTTGAACGTCAGTTCACATTTGTAGGTGGATCATCAGTGTTAGAGCTAAAATTAGCATGTTTAAAGTGATTTTCATGCTTCCAGGGGCCCAAAACACAAGATTTATGGAATGGTTAAAAGTGCATGAAAATGGCCAATTTCCTCACTCTGAGTACTCAAAAAGGGTTTCTTCACCCCGGGAAGTTAATTAAATACCATTTGGAGGCATTTAATGTTCGAGCAAAAACGGCTGATTTTCGACAAAAGAAATAACACCCTTCATTACGTCATGCTTCAGAAATGTGGAAAATGGTCCGTTTTCAAATGTTTTATTTTTGAATGTCAGTTCACATTTGTAGGTGGATCATCAGTGTTAGAGCTAAAATTAGCATGTTTAAAGTGATTTTCATGCTTCCAGGGGCTCGGGAAGTTAATTAAATACCATTTGGAGGCATTTAATGTTCGAGAAAAAACGGCTGATTTTCGACAAAAGAGATAACACCCCCCCATTACGTCATGCTTCAGAAATGTGGAAAATGGTCCGTTTTCAAATGTTTTATTTTTGAACGTCAGTTCACATTTGTAGGTGGATCATCAGTGTTAGAGCTAAAATTAGCATGTTTAAAGTGATTTTCATGCTTCCAGGGGCCCAAAACACAAGATTTATGGAATGGTTAAAAGTGCATGAAAATGGCCAATTTACTCACTCTGAGTACTCAAAAAGGGTTTCTTCACCCCGGGAAGTTAATTAAATACCATTTGGAGGCATTTAATGTTCGATCAAAAACGGCTGATTTTCGACAAAAGAGATAACACCCCCCATTACGTCATGCTTCAGAAATGTGAAAAATGGTCCGTTTTCAAATGTTTTATTTTTGAACGTCAGTTCACATATGTAGGTGGATCATCAGTGTTAGAGCTAAAATTAGCATGTTTAAAGTGATTTTCATGCTTCCAGGGGCTCGGGAAGTTAATTAAATACCATTTGGAGGCATTTAATGTTCGAGCAAAAACGGCTGATTTTCGACAAAAGAGATAACACCCCCCCATTACGTCATGCTTCAGAAATGTGGAAAATGGTCCGTTTTCAAATGTTTTATTTTTGACCGTCAGTTCACATTTGTAGGTGGATCATCAGTGTTAGAGCTAAAATTAGCATGTTTAAAGTGATTTTCATGCTTCCAGGGGCCCAAAACACAAGATTTATGGAATGGTTAAAAGTGCATGAAAATGGCCAATTTACTCACTCTGAGTACTCAAAAAGGGTTTCTTCACCCCGGGAAGTTAATTAAATACCATTTGGAGGCATTTAATGTTCGAGCAAAAACGGCTGATTTTCGACAAAAGAGATAACACCCCCCCATTACGTCATGCTTCAGAAATGTGGAAAATGGTCCGTTTTCAAATGTTTTATTTTTGAACGTCAGTTCACATTTGTAGGTGGATCATCAGTGTTAGAGCTAAAATTAGCATGTTTAAAGTGATTTTCATGCTTCCAGGGGCCCAAAACACAAGATTTATGGAATGGTTAAAAGTGCATGAAAATGGCCAATTTACTCACTCTGAGTACTCAAAAAGGGTTTCTTCACCCCGGGAAGTTAATTAAATACCATTTGGAGGCATTTAATGTTCGAGCAAAAACGGCTGATTTTCGACAAAAGAGATAACACCCCCCCATTACGTCATGCTTCAGAAATGTGGAAAATGGTCCGTTTTCAAATGTTTTATTTTTGAACGTCAGTTCACATTTGTAGGTGGATCATCAGTGTTAGAGCTAAAATTAGCATGTTTAAAGTGATTTTCATGCTTCCAGGGGCCCAAAACACAAGATTTATGGAATGGTTAAAAGTGCATGAAAATGGCCAATTTACTCACTCTGAGTTCTCAAAAAGGGTTTCTTCACCCCGGGAAGTTAATTAAATACCATTTGGAGGCATTTAATGTTCGAGCAAAAACGGCTGATTTTCGACAAAAGAGATAACACCCCCCCATTACGTCATGCTTCAGAAATGTGGAAAATGGTCCGTTTTCAAATGTTTTATTTTTGAACGTCAGTTCACATATGTAGGTGGATCATCAGTGTTAGAGCTAAAATTAGCATGTTTAAAGTGATTTTCATGCTTCCAGGGGCTCAGGAAGTTAATTAAATACCATTTGGAGGCATTTAATGTTCGAGCAAAAACGGCTGATTTTCGACAAAAGAGATAACACCCCCCCATTACGTCATGCTTCAGAAATGTGGAAAATGGTCCATTTTCAAATGTTTTATTTTTGAACGTCAGTTCACATTTGTAGGTGGATCATCAGTGTTAGAGCTAAAATTAGCATGTTTAAAGTGATTTTCATGCTTCCAGGGGCCCAAAACACAAGATTTATGGAATGGTTAAAAGTGCATGAAAATGGCCAATTTACTCACTCTGAGTACTCAAAAAGGGTTTCTTCACCCCGGGAAGTTAATTAAATACCATTTGGAGGCATTTAATGTTCGAGCAAAAACGGCTGATTTTCGACAAAAGAGATAACACCCCCCCATTACGTCATGCTTCAGAAATGTGGAAAATGGTCCGTTTTCAAATGTTTTATTTTTGAACGTCAGTTCACATTTGTAGGTGGATCATCAGTGTTAGAGCTAAAATTAGCATGTTTAAAGTGATTTTCATGCTACCAGGGGCTCGGGAAGTTAATTAAATACCATTTGGAGGCATTTAATGTTCGAGCAAAAACGGCTGATTTTCGACAAAAGAGATAACACCCCCCCATTACGTCATGCTTCAGAAATGTGGAAAATGGTCCGTTTTCAAATGTTTTATTTTTGAACGTCAGTTCACATTTGTAGGTGGATCATCAGTGTTAGAGCTAAAATTAGCATGTTTAAAGTGATTTTCATGTTTCCAGGGGCTCGGGAAGTTAATTAAATACCATTTGGAGGCATTTAATGTTCGAGCAAAAACGGCTGATTTTCGACAAAAGAGATAACACCCCCCCATTACGTCATGCTTCAGAAATGTGGAAAATGGTCCGTTTTCAAATGTTTTATTTTTGACCGTCAGTTCACATTTGTAGGTGGATCATCAGTGTTAGAGCTAAAATTAGCATGTTTAAAGTGATTTTCATGCTTCCAGGGGCCCAAAACACAAGATTTATGGAATGGTTAAAAGTGCATGAAAATGGCCAATTTACTCACTCTGAGTACTCAAAAAGGGTTTCTTCACCCCGGGAAGTTAATTAAATACCATTTGGAGGCATTTAATGTTCGAGCAAAACCGGCTGATTTTCGACAAAAGAGATAACACCCTTCATTACGTCATGCTTCAGAAATGTGGAAAATGGTCCGTTTTCAAATGTTTTATTTTTGAACGTCAGTTCACATTTGTAGGTGGATCATCAGTGTTAGAGCTAAAATTAGCATGTTTAAAGTGATTTTCATGCTTCCAGGGGCTCGGGAAGTTAATTAAATACCATTTGGAGGCATTTAATGTTCGAGAAAAAACGGCTGATTTTCGACAAAAGAGATAACACCCCCTCATTACGTCATGCTTCAGAAATGTGGAAAATGGTCCGTTTTCAAATGTTTTATTTTTGAACGTCAGTTCACATTTGTAGGTGGATCATCAGTGTTAGAGCTAAAATTAGCATGTTTAAAGTGATTTTCATGCTTCCAGGGGCTCTGGAAGTTAATTAAATACCATTTGGAGGCATTTAATGTTCGAGCAAAAACGGCTGATTTTCGACAAAAGAGATAACACCCCCCATTACGTCATGCTTCAGAAATGTGGAAAATGGTCCGTTTTCAAATGTTTTATTTTTGACCGTCAGTTCACATTTGTAGGTGGATCATCAGTGTTAGAGCTAAAATTAGCATGTTTAAAGTGATTTTCATGCTTCCAGGGGCCCAAAACACAAGATTTATGGAATGGTTAAAAGTGCATGAAAATGGCCAATTTACTCACTCTGAGTACTCAAAAAGGGTTTCTTCACCCCGGGAAGTTAATTAAATACCATTTGGAGGCATTTAATGTTCGAGCAAAAACGGCTGATTTTCGACAAAAGAGATAACACCCCCCCATTACGTCATGCTTCAGAAATGTGGAAAATGGTCCGTTTTCAAATGTTTTATTTTTGAACGTCAGTTCACATTTGTAGGTGGATCATCAGTGTTAGAGCTAAAATTAGCATGTTTAAAGTGATTTTCATGCTTCCAGGGGCCCAAAACACAAGATTTATGGAATGGTTAAAAGTGCATGAAAATGGCCAATTTACTCACTCTGAGTACTCAAAAAGGGTTTCTTCACCCCGGGAAGTTAATTAAATACCATTTGGAGGCATTTAATGTTCGAGCAAAAACGGCTGATTTTCGACAAAAGAGATAACACCCCCCCATTACGTCATGCTTCAGAAATGTGGAAAATGGTCCGTTTTCAAATGTTTTATTTTTGAACGTCAGTTCACATTTGTAGGTGGATCATCAGTGTTAGAGCTAAAATTAGCATGTTTAAAGTGATTTTCATGCTTCCAGGGGCCCAAAACACAAGATTTATGGAATGGTTAAAAGTGCATGAAAATGGCCAATTTACTCACTCTGAGTTCTCAAAAAGGGTTTCTTCACCCCGGGAAGTTAATTAAATACCATTTGGAGGCATTTAATGTTCGAGCAAAAACGGCTGATTTTCGACAAAAGAGATAACATTACGTCATGCTTCAGAAATGTGGAAAATGGTCCATTTTCAAATGTTTTATTTTTGAACGTCAGTTCACATTTGTAGGTGGATCATCAGTGTTAGAGCTAAAATTAGCATGTTTAAAGTGATTTTCATGCTTCCAGGGGCCCAAAACACAAGATTTATGGAATGGTTAAAAGTGCATGAAAATGGCCAATTTACTCACTCTGAGTACTCAAAAAGGGTTTCTTCACCCCGGGAAGTTAATTAAATACCATTTGGAGGCATTTAATGTTCGAGCAAAAACAGCTGATTTTCGACAAAAGAGATAACACCCCCCCATTACGTCATGCTTCAGAAATGTGGAAAATGGTCCGTTTTCAAATGTTTTATTTTTGAACGTCAGTTCACATTTGTAGGTGGATCATCAGTGTTAGAGCTAAAATTAGCATGTTTAAAGTGATTTTCATGCTTCCAGGGGCTCGGGAAGTTAATTAAATACCATTTGGAGGCATTTAATGTTCGAGCAAAAACGGCTGATTTTCGACAAAAGAGATAACACCCCCCCATTACGTCATGCTTCAGAAATGTGGAAAATGGTCCGTTTTCAAATGTTTTATTTTTGAACGTCAGTTCACATTTGTAGGTGGATCATCAGTGTTAGAGCTAAAATTAGCATGTTTAAAGTGATTTTCATGCTTCCAGGGGCTCGGGAAGTTAATTAAATACCATTTGGAGGCATTTAATGTTCGAGCAAAAACGGCTGATTTTCGACAAAAGAGATAACACCCCCCCATTACGTCATGCTTCAGAAATGTGGAAATGGTCCGTTTTCAAATGTTTTATTTTTGACCGTCAGTTCACATTTGTAGGTGGATCATCAGTGTTAGAGCTAAAATTAGCATGTTTAAAGTGATTTTCATGCTTCCAGGGGCCCAAAACACAAGATTTATGGAATGGTTAAAAGTGCATGAAAATGGCCAATTTACTCACTCTGAGTACTCAAAAAGGGTTTCTTCACCCCGGGAAGTTAATTAAATACCATTTGGAGGCATTTAATGTTCGAGCAAAACCGGCTGATTTTCGACAAAAGAGATAACACCCTTCATTACGTCATGCTTCAGAAATTTGGAAAATGGTCCGTTTTCAAATGTTTTATTTTTGAACGTCAGTTCACATTTGTAGGTGGATCATCAGTGTTAGAGCTAAAATTAGCATGTTTAAAGTGATTTTCATGCTTCCAGGGGCTCGGGAAGTTAATTAAATACCATTTGGAGGCATTTAATGTTCGAGAAAAAACGGCTGATTTTCGACAAAAGAGATAACACCCCCTCATTACGTCATGCTTCAGAAATGTGGAAAATGGTCCGTTTTCAAATGTTTTATTTTTGAACGTCAGTTCACATTTGTAGGTGGATCATCAGTGTTAGAGCTAAAATTAGCATGTTTAAAGTGATTTTCATGCTTCCAGGGGCCCAAAACACAAGATTTATGGAATGGTTAAAAGTGCATGAAAATGGCCAATTTACTCACTCTGAGTACTCAAAAAGGGTTTCTTCACCCCGGGAAGTTAATTAAATACCATTTGGAGGCATTTAATGTTCGATCAAAAATGGCTGATTTTCGACAAAAGAGATAACACCCCCCATTACGTCATGCTTCAGAAATGTGGGAAATGGTCCGTTTTCAAATGTTTTATTTTTGAACGTCAGTTCACATTTGTAGGTGGATCATCAGTGTTAGAGCTAAAATTAGCATGTTTAAAGTGATTTTCATGCTTCCAGGGGCTCGGGAAGTTAATTAAATACCATTTGGAGGCATTTAATGTTCGAGCAAAAACGGCTGATTTTCGACAAAAGAGATAACACCCCCCCATTACGTCATGCTTCAGAAATGTGGAAAATTGTCCGTTTTCAAATGTTTTATTTTTGACCGTCAGTTCACATTTGTAGGTGGATCATCAGTGTTAGAGCTAAAATTAGCATGTTTAGAGTGATTTTCATGCTTCCAGGGGCCCAAAACACAAGATTTATGGAATGGTTAAAAGTGCATGAAAATGGCCAATTTACTCACTCTGAGTACTCAAAAAGGGTTTCTTCACCCCGGGAAGTTAATTAAATACCATTTGGAGGCATTTAATGTTCAAGCAAAAACGGCTGATTTTCGACAAAAGAGATAACACCGCCCCATTACGTCATGCTTCAGAAATGTGGAAAATGGTCCGTTTTCAAATGTTTTATTTTTGAACGTCAGTTCACATTTGTAGGTGGATCATCAGTGTTAGAGCTAAAATTAGCATGTTTAAAGTGATTTTCATGCTTCCAGGGGCTCGGGAAGTTAATTAAATACCATTTGGAGGCATTTAATGTTCGAGCAAAAACGGCTGATTTTCGACAAAAGAGATAACACCCCCCCATTACGTCATGCTTCAGAAATGTGGAAAATGGTCCGTTTTCAAATGTTTTATTTTTGAACGTCAGTTCACATTTGTAGGTGGATCATCAGTGTTAGAGCTAAAATTAGCATGTTTAAAGTGATTTTCATGCTTCCAGGGGCTCGGGAAGTTAATTAAATACCATTTGGAGGCATTTAATGTTCGAGCAAAAACAGCTGATTTTCGACAAAAGAGATAACACCCCCCGATTACGTCATGCTTCAGAAATGTGGAAAATGGTCCGTTTTCAAATGTTTTATTTTTGAACGTCAGTACACATTTGTAGGTGGATCATCAGTGTTAGAGCTAAAATTAGCATGTTTAAAGTGATTTTCATGCTTCCAGGGGCCCAAAACACAAGATTTATGGAATGGTTAAAAGTGCATGAAAATGGCCAATTTACTCACTCTGAGTACTCAAAAAGGGTTTCTTCACCCCGGGAAGTTAATTAAATACCATTTGGAGGCATTTAATGTTCGAGCAAAAACGGCTGATTTTCGACAAAAGAGATAACACCCCCCCATTACGTCATGCTTCAGAAATGTGGAAAATGGTCCGTTTTCAAATGTTTTATTTTTGAACGTCAGTTCACATTTGTAGGTGGATCATCAGTGTTAGAGCTAAAATTAGCATGTTTAAAGTGATTTTCATGCTTCCAGGGGCTCGGGAAGTTAATTAAATACCATTTGGAGGCATTTAATGTTCGAGAAAAAACGGCTGATTTTCGAGAAAAGAGATAACACCCCCCCATTACGTCATGCTTCAGAAATGTGGAAAATGGTCCGTTTTCAAATGTTTTATTTTTGAACGTCAGTTCACATTTGTAGGTGGATCATCAGTGTTAGAGCTAAAATTAGCATGTTTAAAGTGATTTTCATGCTTCCAGGGGCCCAAAACACAAGATTTATGGAATGGTTAAAAGTGCATGAAAATGGCCAATTTACTCACTCTGAGTACTCAAAAAGGGTTTCTTCACCCCGGGAAGTTAATTAAATACCATTTGGAGGCATTTAATGTTCGATCAAAAACGGCTGATTTTCGACAAAAGAGATAACACCCCCATTACGTCATGCTTCAGAAATGTGGAAAATGGTCCGTTTTCAAATGTTTTATTTTTGAACGTCAGTTCACATTTGTAGGTGGATCATCAGTGTTAGAGCTAAAATTAGCATGTTTAAAGTGATTTTCATGCTTCCAGGGGCCCAAAACACAAGATTTATGGAATGGTTAAAAGTGCATGAAAATGGCCAATTTACTCACTCTGAGTACTCAAAAAGGGTTTCTTCACCCCTGGAAGTTAATTAAATACCATTTGGAGGCATTTAATGTTCGAGCAAAAACGGCTGATTTTCGACAAAAGAGATAACACCCCCCCATTACGTCATGCTTCAGAAATGTGGAAAATGGTCCGTTTTCAAATGTTTTATTTTTGAACGTCAGTTCACATTTGTAGGTGGATCATCAGTGTTAGAGCTAAAATTAGCATGTTTAAAGTGATTTTCATGCTTCCAGGGGCTCGGGAAGTTAATTAAATACCATTTGGAGGCATTTAATGTTCGAGCAAAAACGGCTGATTTTCGACAAAAGAGATAACACTCCCCCATTACGTCATGCTTCAGAAATGTGGAAAATGGTCCGTTTTCAAATGTTTTATTTTTGACCGTCAGTTCACATTTGTAGGTGGATCATCAGTGTTAGAGCTAAAATTAGCATGTTTAAAGTGATTTTCATGCTTCCAGGGGCCCAAAACACAAGATTTATGGAATGGTTAAAAGTGCATGAAAATGGCCAATTTACTCACTCTGAGTACTCAAAATGGGTTTCTTCACCCCGGGAAGTTAATTAAATACCATTTGGAGGCATTTAATGTTCGAGCAAAAACGGCTGATTTTCGACAAAAGAGATAACACCCCCCCATTACGTCATGCTTCAGAAATGTGGAAAATGGTCCGTTTTCAAATGTTTTATTTTTGAACGTCAGTTCACATTTGTAGGTGGATCATCAGTGTTAGAGCTAAAATTAGCATGTTTAAAGTGATTTTCATGCTTCCAGGGGCCCAAAACACAAGATTTATGGAATGGTTAAAAGTGCATGAAAATGGCCAATTTACTCACTCTGAGTACTCAAAAAGGGTTTCTTCACCCCGGGAAGTTAATTAAATACCATTTGGAGGCATTTAATGTTCGAGCAAAAACGGCTGATTTTCGACAAAAGAGATAACACCCCCCCATTACGTCATGCTTCAGAAATGTGGAAAATGGTCCGTTTTCAAATGTTTTATTTTTGACCGTCAGTTCACATTTGTAGGTGGATCATCAGTGTTAGAGCTAAAATTAGCATGTTTAAAGTGATTTTCATGCTTCCAGGGGCTCGGGAAGTTAATTAAATACCATTTGGAGGCATTTAATGTTCGAGCAAAAACGGCTGATTTTCGACAAAAGAGATAACACCCCCTGATTACGTCATGCTTCAGAAATGTGGAAAATGGTCCGTTTTCAAATGTTTTATTTTTGAACGTCAGTTCACATTTGTAGGTGGATCATCAGTGTTAGAGCTAAAATTAGCATGTTTAAAGTGATTTTCATGCTTCCAGGGGCTCGGGAAGTTAATTAAATACCATTTGGAGGCATTTAATGTTCGAGCAAAAACGGCTGATTTTCGACAAAAGAGATAACACCCCCATTACGTCATGCTTCAGAAATGTGGAAAATGGTCCGTTTTCAAATGTTTTATTTTTGACCGTCAGTTCACATTTGTAGGTGGATCATCAGTGTTAGAGCTAAAATTAGCATGTTTAAAGTGATTTTCATGCTTCCAGGGGCCCAAAACACAAGATTTAAGGAATGGTTAAAAGTGCATGAAAATGGCCAATTTACTCACTCTGAGTACTCAAAAAGGGTTTCTTCACCCCGGGAAGTTAATTAAATACCATTTGGAGGCATTTAATGTTCGAGCAAAAACGGCTGATTTTCGACAAAAGAGATAACACCCCCCCATTACGTCATGCTTCAGAAATGTGGAAAATGGTCCGTTTTCAAATGTTTTATTTTTGAACGTCAGTTCACATTTGTAGGTGGATCATCAGTGTTAGAGCTAAAATTAGCATGTTTAAAGTGATTTTCATGCTTCCAGGGGCCCAAAACACAAGATTTATGGAATGGTTAAAAGTGCATGAAAATGGCCAATTTCCTCACTCTGAGTACTCAAAAAGGGTTTCTTCACCCCGGGAAGTTAATTAAATACCATTTGGAGGCATTTAATGTTCGATCAAAAACGGCTGATTTTCGACAAAAGAGATAACACCCCCCATTACGTCATGCTTCAGAAATGTGGAAAATGGTCCGTTTTCAAATGTTTTATTTTTGAACGTCAGTTCACATTTGTAGGTGGATCATCAGTGTTAGAGCTAAAATTAGCATGTTTAAAGTGATTTTCATGCTTCCAGGGGCTCGGGAAGTTAATTAAATACCATTTGGAGGCATTTAATGTTCGAGCAAAAACGGCTGATTTTCGACAAAAGAGATAACACCCCCCATTACGTCATGCTTCAGAAATGTGGAAAATGGTCCGTTTTCAAATGTTTTAT
Source organism: Lissotriton vulgaris (assembly GCF_964263255.1). NCBI lineage: Eukaryota > Metazoa > Chordata > Amphibia > Caudata > Salamandridae > Lissotriton > Lissotriton vulgaris. The sequence goes on along the minus strand of NW_028246241.1, from coordinate 98,554 downwards.
TTTTGACCGTCAGTTCACATTTGTAGGTGGATCATCAGTGTTAGAGCTAAAATTAGCATGTTTAAAGTGATTTTCATGCTTCCAGGGGCCCAAAACACAAGATTTATGGAATGGTTAAAAGTGCATGAAAATGGCCAATTTACTCACTCTGAGTACTCAAAAAGGGTTTCTTCACCCCGGGAAGTTAATTAAATACCATTTGGAGGCATTTAATGTTCGAGCAAAAACGGCTGATTTTCGACAAAAGAGATAACACCCCCCCATTACGTCATGCTTCAGAAATGTGGAAAATGGTCCGTTTTCAAATGTTTTATTTTTGAACGTCAGTTCACATTTGTAGGTGGATCATCAGTGTTAGAGCTAAAATTAGCATGTTTAAAGTGATTTTCATGCTTCCAGGGGCTCTGGAAGTTAATTAAATACCATTTGGAGGCATTTAATGTTCGAGCAAAAACGGCTGATTTTCGACAAAAGAGATAACACCCCCCATTACGTCATGCTTCAGAAATGTGGAAAATGGTCCGTTTTCAAATGTTTTATTTTTGACCGTCAGTTCACATTTGTAGGTGGATCATCAGTGTTAGAGCTAAAATTAGCATGTTTAAAGTGATTTTCATGCTTCCAGGGGCCCAAAACACAAGATTTATGGAATGGTTAAAAGTGCATGAAAATGGCCAATTTACTCATTCTGAGTACTCAAAAAGGGTTTCTTCACCCCGAGAAGTTAATTAAATACCATTTGGAGGCATTTAATGTTCGAGCAAAAACGGCTGATTTTCGACAAAAGAGATAACACCCCCCCATTACGTCATGCTTCAGAAATGTGGAAAATGGTCCGTTTTCAAATGTTTTATTTTTGAACGTCAGTTCACATTTGTAGGTGGATCATCAGTGTTAGAGCTAAAATTAGCATGTTTAAAGTGATTTTCATGCTTCCAGGGGCCCAAAACACAAGATTTATGGAATGGTTAAAAGTGCATGAAAATGGCCAATTTCCTCACTCTGAGTACTCAAAAAGGGTTTCTTCACCCCGGGAAGTTAATTAAATACCATTTGGAGGCATTTAATGTTCGAGCAAAAACGGCTGATTTTCGACAAAAGAAATAACACCCTTCATTACGTCATGCTTCAGAAATGTGGAAAATGGTCCGTTTTCAAATGTTTTATTTTTGAATGTCAGTTCACATTTGTAGGTGGATCATCAGTGTTAGAGCTAAAATTAGCATGTTTAAAGTGATTTTCATGCTTCCAGGGGCTCGGGAAGTTAATTAAATACCATTTGGAGGCATTTAATGTTCGAGAAAAAACGGCTGATTTTCGACAAAAGAGATAACACCCCCCCATTACGTCATGCTTCAGAAATGTGGAAAATGGTCCGTTTTCAAATGTTTTATTTTTGAACGTCAGTTCACATTTGTAGGTGGATCATCAGTGTTAGAGCTAAAATTAGCATGTTTAAAGTGATTTTCATGCTTCCAGGGGCCCAAAACACAAGATTTATGGAATGGTTAAAAGTGCATGAAAATGGCCAATTTACTCACTCTGAGTACTCAAAAAGGGTTTCTTCACCCCGGGAAGCTAATTAAATACCATTTGGAGGCATTTAATGTTCGATCAAAAACGGCTGATTTTCGACAAAAGAGATAACACCCCCCATTACGTCATGCTTCAGAAATGTGAAAAATGGTCCGTTTTCAAATGTTTTATTTTTGAACGTCAGTTCACATATGTAGGTGGATCATCAGTGTTAGAGCTAAAATTAGCATGTTTAAAGTGATTTTCATGCTTCCAGGGGCTCGGGAAGTTAATTAAATACCATTTGGAGGCATTTAATGTTCGAGCAAAAACGGCTGATTTTCGACAAAAGAGATAACACCCCCCATTACGTCATGCTTCAGAAATGTGGAAAATGGTCCGTTTTCAAATGTTTTATTTTTGACCGTCAGTTCACATTTGTAGGTGGATCATCAGTGTTAGAGCTAAAATTAGCATGTTTAAAGTGATTTTCATGCTTCCAGGGGCCCAAAACACAAGATTTATGGAATGGTTAAAAGTGCATGAAAATGGCCAATTTACTCACTCTGAGTACTCAAAAAGGGTTTCTTCACCCCGGGAAGTTAATTAAATACCATTTGGAGGCATTTAATGTTCGAGCAAAAACGGCTGATTTTCGACAAAAGAGATAACACCCCCCCATTACGTCATGCTTCAGAAATGTGGAAAATGGTCCGTTTTCAAATGTTTTATTTTTGAACGTCAGTTCACATTTGTAGGTGGATCATCAGTGTTAGAGCTAAAATTAGCATGTTTAAAGTGATTTTCATGCTTCCAGGGGCCCAAAACACAAGATTTATGGAATGGTTAAAAGTGCATGAAAATGGCCAATTTACTCACTCTGAGTACTCAAAAAGGGTTTCTTCACCCCGGGAAGTTAATTAAATACCATTTGGAGGCATTTAATGTTCGAGCAAAAACGGCTGATTTTCGACAAAAGAGATAACACCCCCCCATTACGTCATGCTTCAGAAATGTGGAAAATGGTCCGTTTTCAAATGTTTTATTTTTGAACGTCAGTTCACATTTGTAGGTGGATCATCAGTGTTAGAGCTAAAATTAGCATGTTTAAAGTGATTTTCATGCTTCCAGGGGCCCAAAACACAAGATTTATGGAATGGTTAAAAGTGCATGAAAATGGCCAATTTACTCACTCTGAGTTCTCAAAAAGGGTTTCTTCACCCCGGGAAGTTAATTAAATACCATTTGGAGGCATTTAATGTTCGAGCAAAAACGGCTGATTTTCGACAAAAGAGATAACACCCCCCCATTACGTCATGCTTCAGAAATGTGGAAAATGGTCCGTTTTCAAATGTTTTATTTTTGAACGTCAGTTCACATATGTAGGTGGATCATCAGTGTTAGAGCTAAAATTAGCATGTTTAAAGTGATTTTCATGCTTCCAGGGGCTCAGGAAGTTAATTAAATACCATTTGGAGGCATTTAATGTTCGAGCAAAAACGGCTGATTTTCGACAAAAGAGATAACACCCCCCCATTACGTCATGCTTCAGAAATGTGGAAAATGGTCCATTTTCAAATGTTTTATTTTTGAACGTCAGTTCACATTTGTAGGTGGATCATCAGTGTTAGAGCTAAAATTAGCATGTTTAAAGTGATTTTCATGCTTCCAGGGGCCCAAAACACAAGATTTATGGAATGGTTAAAAGTGCATGAAAATGGCCAATTTACTCACTCTGAGTACTCAAAAAGGGTTTCTTCACCCCGGGAAGTTAATTAAATACCATTTGGAGGCATTTAATGTTCGAGCAAAAACGGCTGATTTTCGACAAAAGAGATAACACCCCCCCATTACGTCATGCTTCAGAAATGTGGAAAATGGTCCGTTTTCAAATGTTTTATTTTTGAACGTCAGTTCACATTTGTAGGTGGATCATCAGTGTTAGAGCTAAAATTAGCATGTTTAAAGTGATTTTCATGCTTCCAGGGGCCCAAAACACAAGATTTATGGAATGGTTAAAAGTGCATGAAAATGGCCAATTTACTCACTCTGAGTACTCAAAAAGGGTTTCTTCACCCCGGGAAGTTAATTAAATACCATTTGGAGGCATTTAATGTTCGAGCAAAAACGGCTGATTTTCGACAAAAGAGATAACACCCCCCCATTACGTCATGCTTCAGAAATGTGGAAAATGGTCCGTTTTCAAATGTTTTATTTTTGAACGTCAGTTCACATTTGTAGGTGGATCATCAGTGTTAGAGCTAAAATTAGCATGTTTAAAGTGATTTTCATGCTACCAGGGGCTCGGGAAGTTAATTAAATACCATTTGGAGGCATTTAATGTTCGAGCAAAAACGGCTGATTTTCGACAAAAGAGATAACACCCCCCCATTACGTCATGCTTCAGAAATGTGGAAAATGGTCCGTTTTCAAATGTTTTATTTTTGAACGTCAGTTCACATTTGTAGGTGGATCATCAGTGTTAGAGCTAAAATTAGCATGTTTAAAGTGATTTTCATGCTTCCAGGGGCTCGGGAAGTTAATTAAATACCATTTGGAGGCATTTAATGTTTGAGCAAAAACGGCTGATTTTCGACAAAAGAGATAACACCCCCCCATTACGTCATGCTTCAGAAATGTGGAAAATGGTCCGTTTTCAAATGTTTTATTTTTGACCGTCAGTTCACATTTGTAGGTGGATCATCAGTGTTAGAGCTAAAATTAGCATGTTTAAAGTGATTTTCATGCTTCCAGGGGCCCAAAACACAAGATTTATGGAATGGTTAAAAGTGCATGAAAATGGCCAATTTACTCACTCTGAGTACTCAAAAAGGGTTTCTTCACCCCGGGAAGTTAATTAAATACCATTTGGAGGCATTTAATGTTCGAGCAAAACCGGCTGATTTTCGACAAAAGAGATAACACCCTTCATTACGTCATGCTTCAGAAATGTGGAAAATGGTCCGTTTTCAAATGTTTTATTTTTGAACGTCAGTTCACATTTGTAGGTGGATCATCAGTGTTAGAGCTAAAATTAGCATGTTTAAAGTGATTTTCATGCTTCCAGGGGCTCGGGAAGTTAATTAAATACCATTTGGAGGCATTTAATGTTCGAGAAAAAACGGCTGATTTTCGACAAAAGAGATAACACCCCCTCATTACGTCATGCTTCAGAAATGTGGAAAATGGTCCGTTTTCAAATGTTTTATTTTTGAACGTCAGTTCACATTTGTAGGTGGATCATCAGTGTTAGAGCTAAAATTAGCATGTTTAAAGTGATTTTCATGCTTCCAGGGGCTCTGGAAGTTAATTAAATACCATTTGGAGGCATTTAATGTTCGAGCAAAAACGGCTGATTTTCGACAAAAGAGATAACACCCCCCATTACGTCATGCTTCAGAAATGTGGAAAATGGTCCGTTTTCAAATGTTTTATTTTTGACCGTCAGTTCACATTTGTAGGTGGATCATCAGTGTTAGAGCTAAAATTAGCATGTTTAAAGTGATTTTCATGCTTCCAGGGGCCCAAAACACAAGATTTATGGAATGGTTAAAAGTGCATGAAAATGGCCAATTTACTCACTCTGAGTACTCAAAAAGGGTTTCTTCACCCCGGGAAGTTAATTAAATACCATTTGGAGGCATTTAATGTTCGAGCAAAAACGGCTGATTTTCGACAAAAGAGATAACACCCCCCCATTACGTCATGCTTCAGAAATGTGGAAAATGGTCCGTTTTCAAATGTTTTATTTTTGAACGTCAGTTCACATTTGTAGGTGGATCATCAGTGTTAGAGCTAAAATTAGCATGTTTAAAGTGATTTTCATGCTTCCAGGGGCCCAAAACACAAGATTTATGGAATGGTTAAAAGTGCATGAAAATGGCCAATTTACTCACTCTGAGTACTCAAAAAGGGTTTCTTCACCCCGGGAAGTTAATTAAATACCATTTGGAGGCATTTAATGTTCGAGCAAAAACGGCTGATTTTCGACAAAAGAGATAACACCCCCCCATTACGTCATGCTTCAGAAATGTGGAAAATGGTCCGTTTTCAAATGTTTTATTTTTGAACGTCAGTTCACATTTGTAGGTGGATCATCAGTGTTAGAGCTAAAATTAGCATGTTTAAAGTGATTTTCATGCTTCCAGGGGCCCAAAACACAAGATTTATGGAATGGTTAAAAGTGCATGAAAATGGCCAATTTACTCACTCTGAGTTCTCAAAAAGGGTTTCTTCACCCCGGGAAGTTAATTAAATACCATTTGGAGGCATTTAATGTTCGAGCAAAAACGGCTGATTTTCGACAAAAGAGATAACATTACGTCATGCTTCAGAAATGTGGAAAATGGTCCGTTTTCAAATGTTTTATTTTTGAACGTCAGTTCACATATGTAGGTGGATCATCAGTGTTAGAGCTAAAATTAGCACGTTTAAAGTGATTTTCATGCTTCCAGGGGCTCGGGAAGTTAATTAAATACCATTTGGAGGCATTTAATGTTCGAGCAAAAACGGCTGATTTTCGACAAAAGAGATAACACCCCCCCCATTACGTCATGCTTCAGAAATGTGGGAAATGGTCCATTTTCAAATGTTTTATTTTTGAACGTCAGTTCACATTTGTAGGTGGATCATCAGTGTTAGAGCTAAAATTAGCATGTTTAAAGTGATTTTCATGCTTCCAGGGGCCCAAAACACAAGATTTATGGAATGGTTAAAAGTGCATGAAAATGGCCAATTTACTCACTCTGAGTACTCAAAAAGGGTTTCTTCACCCCGGGAAGTTAATTAAATACCATTTGGAGGCATTTAATGTTCGAGCAAAAACAGCTGATTTTCGACAAAAGAGATAACACCCCCCCATTACGTCATGCTTCAGAAATGTGGAAAATGGTCCGTTTTCAAATGTTTTATTTTTGAACGTCAGTTCACATTTGTAGGTGGATCATCAGTGTTAGAGCTAAAATTAGCATGTTTAAAGTGATTTTCATGCTTCCAGGGGCTCGGGAAGTTAATTAAATACCATTTGGAGGCATTTAATGTTCGAGCAAAAACGGCTGATTTTCGACAAAAGAGATAACACCCCCCCATTACGTCATGCTTCAGAAATGTGGAAAATGGTCCGTTTTCAAATGTTTTATTTTTGAACGTCAGTTCACATTTGTAGGTGGATCATCAGTGTTAGAGCTAAAATTAGCATGTTTAAAGTGATTTTCATGCTTCCAGGGGCTCGGGAAGTTAATTAAATACCATTTGGAGGCATTTAATGTTCGAGCAAAAACGGCTGATTTTCGACAAAAGAGATAACACCCCCCCATTACGTCATGCTTCAGAAATGTGGAAATGGTCCGTTTTCAAATGTTTTATTTTTGACCGTCAGTTCACATTTGTAGGTGGATCATCAGTGTTAGAGCTAAAATTAGCATGTTTAAAGTGATTTTCATGCTTCCAGGGGCCCAAAACACAAGATTTATGGAATGGTTAAAAGTGCATGAAAATGGCCAATTTACTCACTCTGAGTACTCAAAAAGGGTTTCTTCACCCCGGGAAGTTAATTAAATACCATTTGGAGGCATTTAATGTTCGAGCAAAACCGGCTGATTTTCGACAAAAGAGATAACACCCTTCATTACGTCATGCTTCAGAAATGTGGAAAATGGTCCGTTTTCAAATGTTTTATTTTTGAACGTCAGTTCACATTTGTAGGTGGATCATCAGTGTTAGAGCTAAAATTAGCATGTTTAAAGTGATTTTCATGCTTCCAGGGGCTCGGGAAGTTAATTAAATACCATTTGGAGGCATTTAATGTTCGAGAAAAAACGGCTGATTTTCGACAAAAGAGATAACACCCCCTCATTACGTCATGCTTCAGAAATGTGGAAAATGGTCCGTTTTCAAATGTTTTATTTTTGAACGTCAGTTCACATTTGTAGGTGGATCATCAGTGTTAGAGCTAAAATTAGCATGTTTAAAGTGATTTTCATGCTTCCAGGGGCCCAAAACACAAGATTTATGGAATGGTTAAAAGTGCATGAAAATGGCCAATTTACTCACTCTGAGTACTCAAAAAGGGTTTCTTCACCCCGGGAAGTTAATTAAATACCATTTGGAGGCATTTAATGTTCGATCAAAAATGGCTGATTTTCGACAAAAGAGATAACACCCCCCATTACGTCATGCTTCAGAAATGTGGGAAATGGTCCGTTTTCAAATGTTTTATTTTTGAACGTCAGTTCACATTTGTAGGTGGATCATCAGTGTTAGAGCTAAAATTAGCATGTTTAAAGTGATTTTCATGCTTCCAGGGGCTCGGGAAGTTAATTAAATACCATTTGGAGGCATTTAATGTTCGAGCAAAAACGGCTGATTTTCGACAAAAGAGATAACACCCCCCCATTACGTCATGCTTCAGAAATGTGGAAAATTGTCCGTTTTCAAATGTTTTATTTTTGACCGTCAGTTCACATTTGTAGGTGGATCATCAGTGTTAGAGCTAAAATTAGCATGTTTAGAGTGATTTTCATGCTTCCAGGGGCCCAAAACACAAGATTTATGGAATGGTTAAAAGTGCATGAAAATGGCCAATTTACTCACTCTGAGTACTCAAAAAGGGTTTCTTCACCCCGGGAACTTAATTAAATACCATTTGGAGGCATTTAATGTTCAAGCAAAAACGGCTGATTTTCGACAAAAGAGATAACACCGCCCCATTACGTCATGCTTCAGAAATGTGGAAAATGGTCCGTTTTCAAATGTTTTATTTTTGAACGTCAGTTCACATTTGTAGGTGGATCATCAGTGTTAGAGCTAAAATTAGCATGTTTAAAGTGATTTTCATGCTTCCAGGGGCTCGGGAAGTTAATTAAATACCATTTGGAGGCATTTAATGTTCGAGCAAAAACGGCTGATTTTCGACAAAAGAGATAACACCCCCCCATTACGTCATGCTTCAGAAATGTGGAAAATGGTCCGTTTTCAAATGTTTTATTTTTGAACGTCAGTTCACATTTGTAGGTGGATCATCAGTGTTAGAGCTAAAATTAGCATGTTTAAAGTGATTTTCATGCTTCCAGGGGCTCGGGAAGTTAATTAAATACCATTTGGAGGCATTTAATGTTCGAGCAAAAACGGCTGATTTTCGACAAAAGAGATAACACCCCCGATTACGTCATGCTTCAGAAATGTGGAAAATGGTCCGTTTTCAAATGTTTTATTTTTGAACGTCAGTACACATTTGTAGGTGGATCATCAGTGTTAGAGCTAAAATTAGCATGTTTAAAGTGATTTTCATGCTTCCAGGGGCCCAAAACACAAGATTTATGGAATGGTTAAAAGTGCATGAAAATGGCCAATTTACTCACTCTGAGTACTCAAAAAGGGTTTCTTCACCCCGGGAAGTTAATTAAATACCATTTGGAGGCATTTAATGTTCGAGCAAAAACGGCTGATTTTCGACAAAAGAGATAACACCCCCCTATTACGTCATGCTTCAGAAATGTGGAAAATGGTCCGTTTTCAAATGTTTTATTTTTGAACGTCAGTTCACATTTGTAGGTGGATCATCAGTGTTAGAGCTAAAATTAGCATGTTTAAAGTGATTTTCATGCTTCCAGGGGCTCGGGAAGTTAATTAAATACCATTTGGAGGCATTTAATGTTCGAGAAAAAACGGCTGATTTTCGAGAAAAGAGATAACACCCCCCCATTACGTCCTGCTTCAGAAATGTGGAAAATGGTCCGTTTTCAAATGTTTTATTTTTGAACGTCAGTTCACATTTGTAGGTGGATCATCAGTGTTAGAGCTAAAATTAGCATGTTTAAAGTGATTTTCATGCTTCCAGGGGCCCAAAACACAAGATTTATGGAATGGTTAAAAGTGCATGAAAATGGCCAATTTACTCACTCTGAGTACTCAAAAAGGGTTTCTTCACCCCGGGAAGTTAATTAAATACCATTTGGAGGCATTTAATGTTCGATCAAAAACGGCTGATTTTCGACAAAAGAGATAACACCCCCATTACGTCATGCTTCAGAAATGTGGAAAATGGTCCGTTTTCAAATGTTTTATTTTTGAACGTCAGTTCACATTTGTAGGTGGATCATCAGTGTTAGAGCTAAAATTAGCATGTTTAAAGTGATTTTCATGCTTCCAGGGGCTCGGGAAGTTAATTAAATACCATTTGGAGGCATTTAATGTTCGAGCAAAAACGGCTGATTTTCGACAAAAGAGATAACACCCCCCATTACGTCATGCTTCAGAAATGTGGAAAATGGTCCGTTTTCAAATGTTTTATTTTTGAACGTCAGTTCACATTTGTAGGTGGATCATCAGTGTTAGAGCTAAAATTAGCATGTTTAAAGTGATTTTCATGCTTCCAGGGGCTCGGGAAGTTAATTAAATACCATTTGGAGGCATTTAATGTTCGAGCAAAAACGGCTGATTTTCGACAAAAGAGATAACACCCCCCCATTACGTCATGCTTCAGAAATGTGGAAAATGGTCCGTTTTCAAATGTTTTATTTTTGACCGTCAGTTCACATTTGTAGGTGGATCATCAGTGTTAGAGCTAAAATTAGCATGTTTAAAGTGATTTTCATGCTTCCAGGGGCCCAAAACACAAGATTTATGGAATGGTTAAAAGTGCATGAAAATGGCCAATTTACTCACTCTGAGTACTCAAAAAGGGTTTCTTCACCCCGGGAAGTTAATTAAATACCATTTGGAGGCATTTAATGTTCGAGCAAAAATGGCTGATTTTCGACAAAAGAGATAACACCCCCCCATTACGTCATGCTTCAGAAATGTGGAAAATGGTCCGTTTTCAAATGTTTTATTTTTGAACGTCAGTTCACATTTGTAGGTGGATCATCAGTGGTAGAGCTAAAATTAGCATGTTTAAAGTGATTTTCATGCTTCCAGGGGCCCAAAACACAAGATTTATGGAATGGTTAAAAGTGCATGAAAATGGCCAATTTACTCACTCTGAGTACTCAAAAAGGGTTTCTTCACCCCGGGAAGTTAATTAAATACCATTTGGAGGCATTTAATGTTCAAGCAAAAACGGCTGATTTTCGACAAAAGAGATAACACCCCCCCATTACGTCATGCTTCAGAAATGTGGAAAATGGTCCGTTTTCAAATGTTTTATTTTTGAACGTCAGTTCACATTTGTAGGTGGATCATCAGTGTTAGAGCTAAAATTAGCATGTTTAAAGTGATTTTCATGCTTCCAGGGGCTCGGGAAGTTAATTAAATACCATTTGGAGGCATTTAATGTTCGAGCAAAAACGGCTGATTTTCGACAAAAGAGATAACACCCCCCCATTACGTCATGCTTCAGAAATGTGGAAAATGGTCCGTTTTCAAATGTTTTATTTTTGAACGTCAGTTCACATTTGTAGGTGGATCATCAGTGTTAGAGCTAAAATTAGCATGTTTAAAGTGATTTTCATGCTTCCAGGGGCCCAAAACACAAGATTTATGGAATGGTTAAAAGTGCATGAAAATGGCCAATTTACTCACTCTGAGTACTCAAAAAGGGTTTCTTCACCCCGGGAAGTTAATTAAATACCATTTGGAGGCATTTAATGTTCGATCAAAAACGGCTGATTTTCGACAAAAGAGATAACACCCCCCATTACGTCATGCTTCAGAAATGTGGAAAATGGTCCGTTTTCAAATGTTTTATTTTTGAACGTCAGTTCACATTTGTAGGTGGATCATCAGTGTTAGAGCTAAAATTAGCATGTTTAAAGTGATTTTCATGCTTCCAGGGGCTCGGGAAGTTAATTAAATACCATTTGGAGGCATTTAATGTTCGAGCAAAAACGGCTGATTTTCGACAAAAGAGATAACACCCCCCCATTACGTCATGCTTCAGAAATGTGGAAAATGGTCCGTTTTTAAATGTTTTATTTTTGACCGTGCGTTTACATTTGTAGGTGGATCATCAGTGTTAGAGCTAAAATTAGCATGTTTAAAGTGATTTTCATGCTTCCAGGGGCCCAAAACACAAGATTTATGGAATGGTTAAAAGTGCATGAAAATGGCCAATTTACTCACTCTGAGTACTCAAAAAGGGTTTCTTCACCCCGGGAAGTTAATTAAATACCATTTGGAGGCATTTAATGTTCGAGCAAAAACGGCTGATTTTCGACAAAAGAGATAACACCCCCCCATTACGTCATGCTTCAGAAATGTGGAAAATGGTCCGTTTTCAAATGTTTTATTTTTGAACGTCAGTTCACATTTGTAGGTGGATCATCAGTGTTAGAGCTAAAATTAGCATGTTTAAAGTGATTTTCATGCTTCCAGGGGCCCAAAACACAAGATTTATGGAATGGTTAAAAGTGCATGAAAATGGCCAATTTACTCACTCTGAGTACTCAAAAAGGGTTTCTTCACCCCGGGAAGTTAATTAAATACCATTTGGAGGCATTTAATGTTCGAGCAAAAACGGCTGATTTTCGACAAAAGAGATAACACCCCCCCATTACGTCATGCTTCAGAAATGTGGAAAATGGTCCGTTTTCAAATGTTTTATTTTTGAACGTCAGTTCACATTTGTAGGTGGATCATCAGTGTTAGAGCTAAAATTAGCATGTTTAAAGTGATTTTCATGCTTCCAGGGGCTCGGGAAGTTAATTAAATACCATTTGGAGGCATTTAATGTTCGAGCAAAAACGGCTGATTTTCGACAAAAGAGATAACACCCCCCCATTACGTCATGCTTCAGAAATGTGGAAAATGGTCCGTTTTCAAATGTTTTATTTTTGAACGTCAGTTCACATTTGTAGGTGGATCATCAGTGTTAGAGCTAAAATTAGCATGTTTAAAGTGATTTTCATGCTTCCAGGGGCTCTGGAAGTTAATTAAATACCATTTGGAGGCATTTAATGTTCGAGCAAAAACGGCTGATTTTCGACAAAAGAGATAACACCCCCCCATTACGTCATGCTTCAGAAATGTGGAAAATGGTCCGTTTTCAAATGTTTTATTTTTGACCGTCAGTTCACATTTGTAGGTGGATCATCAGTGTTAGAGCTAAAATTAGCATGTTTAAAGTGATTTTCATGCTTCCAGGGGCCCAAAACACAAGATTTATGGAATGGTTAAAAGTGCATGAAAATAGCCAATTTACTCACTCTGAGTACTCAAAAAGGGTTTCTTCACCCCGGGAAGTTAATTAAATACCATTTGGAGGCATTTAATGTTCGAGCAAAAACGGCCGATTTTCGACAAAAGAGATAACACCCCCCCATTACGTCATGCTTCAGAAATGTGGAAAATGGTCCGTTTTCAAATGTTTTATTTTTGAACGTCAGTTCACATTTGTAGGTGGATCATCAGTGTTAGAGCTAAAATTAGAATGTTTAAAGTGATTTTCATGCTTCCAGGGGCCCAAAACACCAGATTTATGGAATGGTTAAAAGTGCATGAAAATGGCCAATTTCCTCACTCTGAGTACTCAAAAAGGGTTTCTTCACCCCGGGAAGTTAATTAAATACCATTTGGAGGCATTTAATGTTCGAGCAAAAACGGCTGATTTTCGACAAAAGAGATAACACCCCCCCATTACGTCATGCTTCAGAAATGTGGAAAATGGTCCGTTTTCAAATGTTTTATTTTTGAACGTCAGTTCACATTTGTAGGTGGATCATCAGTGTTAGAGCTAAAATTAGCATGTTTAAAGTGATTTTCATGCTTCCAGGGGCCCAAAACATCAGATTTATGGAATGGTTAAAAGTGCATGAAAATGGCCAATTTCCTCACTCTGAGTACTCAAAAAGGGTTTCTTCACCCCTGGAAGTTAATTAAATACCATTTGGAGGCATTTAATGTTCGAGCAAAAACGGCTGATTTTCGACAAAAGAGATAAAACCCCCCCATTACGTCATGCTTCAGAAATGTGGAAAATGGTCCGTTTTCAAATGTTTTATTTTTGAACGTCAGTTCACATTTGTAGGTGGATCATCAGTGTTAGAGCTAAAATTAGCATGTTTAAAGTGATTTTCATGCTTCCAGGGGCCCAAAACACAAGATTTATGGAATGGTTAAAAGTGCATGAAAATGGCCAATTTACTCACTCTGAGTACTCAAAAAGGGTTTCTTCACCCCGGGAAGTTAATTAATTAAATACCATTTGGAGGCATTTAATGTTCGAGCAAAAACGGCTGATTTTCGACAAAAGAGATAACACCCCCCCATTACGTCATGCTTCAGAAATGTGGAAAATGGTCCGTTTTCAAATGTTTTATTTTTGAACGTCAGTTCACATTTGTAGGTGGATCATCAGTGTTAGAGCTAAAATTAGCATGTTTAAAGTGATTTTCATGCTTCCAGGGGCCCAAAACACAAGATTTATGGAATGGTTAAAAGTGCATGAAAATTGCCAATTTACTCACTCTGAGTACTCAAAAAGGGTTTCTTCACCCCGGGAAGTTAATTAAATACCATTTGGAGGCATTTAATGTTCGAGCAAAAACGGCTGATTTTCGACAAAAGAGATAACACCCCCCCATTACGTCATGCTTCAGAAATGTGGAAAATGGTCAGTTTTCAAATGTTTTATGTTTGAACGTCAGTTCACATTTGTAGGTGGATCATCAGTGTTAGAGCTAAAATTAGCATGTTTAAAGTGATTTTCATGCTTCCAGGGGCTCGGGAAGTTAATTAAATACCATTTGGAGGCATTTAATGTTCGAGCAAAAACGGCTGATTTTCGACAAAAGAGATAACACCCCCCCATTACGTCATGCTTCAGAAATGTGGAAAATGGTCCGTTTTCAAATGTTTTATTTTTGAACGTCAGTTCACATTTGTAGGTGGATCATCAGTGTTAGAGCTAAAATTAGCATGTTTAAAGTGATTTTCATGCTTCCAGGGGCTCGGGAAGTTAATTAAATACCATTTGGAGGCATTTAATGTTCGAGCAAAAACGGCTGATTTTCGACAAAAGAGATAACACCCCCCCATTACGTCATGCTTCAGAAATGTGGAAAATGGTCCGTTTTCAAATGTTTTATTTTTGACCGTCAGTTCACATTTGTAGGTGGATCATCAGTGTTAGAGCTAAAATTAGCATGTTTAAAGTGATTTTCATGCTTCCAGGGGCCCAAAACACAAGATTTATGGAATGGTTAAAAGTGCATGAAAATGGCCAATTTACTCACTCTGAGTTCTCAAAAAGGGTTTCTTCACCCCGGGAAGTTAATTAAATACCATTTGGAGGCATTTAATGTTCGAGCAAAAACGGCTGATTTTCGACAAAAGAGATAACACCCCCCCATTACGTCATGCTTCAGAAATGTGGAAAATGGTCCGTTTTCAAATGTTTTATTTTTGAACGTCAGTTCACATATGTAGGTGGATCATCAGTGTTAGAGCTAAAATTAGCATGTTTAAAGTGATTTTCATGCTTCCAGGGGCTCGGGAAGTTAATTAAATACCATTTGGAGGCATTTAATGTTCGAGCAAAAACGGCTGATTTTCGACAAAAGAGATAACACCCCCCCATTACGTCATGCTTCAGAAATGTGGAAAATGGTCCGTTTTCAAATGTTTTATTTTTGAACGTCAGTTCACATTTGTAGGTGGATCATCAGTGTTAGAGCTAAAATTAGCATGTTTAAAGTGATTTTCATGCTTCCAGGGGCCCAAAACACAAGATTTATGGAATGGTTAAAAGTGCATGAAAATGGCCAATTTACTCACTCTGAGTACTCAAAAAGGGTTTCTTCACCCCGGGAAGTTAATTAAATACCATTT
Source organism: Lissotriton vulgaris (assembly GCF_964263255.1). Classification (NCBI taxonomy): domain Eukaryota; kingdom Metazoa; phylum Chordata; class Amphibia; order Caudata; family Salamandridae; genus Lissotriton; species Lissotriton vulgaris. The sequence goes on along the minus strand of NW_028246241.1, from coordinate 83,275 downwards.
GGAGGCATTTAATGTTCGATCAAAAACGGCTGATTTTCGACAAAAGAGATAACACCCCCCATTACGTCATGCTTCAGAAATGTGGAAAATGGTCCGTTTTCAAATGTTTTATTTTTGAACGTCAGTTCACATTTGTAGGTGGATCATCAGTGTTAGAGCTAAAATTAGCATGTTTAAAGTGATTTTCATGCTTCCAGGGGCTCGGGAAGTTAATTAAATACCATTTGGAGGCATTTAATGTTCGAGCAAAAACGGCTGATTTTCGACAAAAGAGATAACACCCCCCCATTACGTCATGCTTCAGAAATGTGGAAAATGGTCCGTTTTCAAATGTTTTATTTTTGACCGTCAGTTCACATTTGTAGGTGGATCATCAGTGTTAGAGCTAAAATTAGCATGTTTAAAGTGATTTTCATGCTTCCAGGGGCCCAAAACACAAGATTTATGGAATGGTTAAAAGTGCATGAAAATGGCCAATTTACTCACTCTGAGTACTCAAAAAGGGTTTCTTCACCCCGGGAAGTTAATTAAATACCATTTGGAGGCATTTAATGTTCGAGCAAAAACGGCTGATTTTCGACAAAAGAGATAACACCCCCCCATTACGTCATGCTTCAGAAATGTGGAAAATGGTCCGTTTTCAAATGTTTTATTTTTGAACGTCAGTTCACATTTGTAGGTTGATCATCAGTGTTAGAGCTAAAATTAGCATGTTTAAAGTGATTTTCATGCTTCCAGGGGCCCAAAACACAAGATTTATGGAATGGTTAAAAGTGCATGAAAATGGCCAATTTACTCACTCTGAGTACTCAAAAAGGGTTTCTTCACCCCAGGAAGTTAATTAAATACCATTTGGAGGCATTTAATGTTCGAGCAAAAACGGCTGATTTTCGACAAAAGAGATAACACCCCCCATTACGTCATGCTTCACAAATGTGGAAAATGGTCCGTTTTCAAATGTTTTATTTTTGAACGTCAGTTCACATTTGTAGGTGGATCATCAGTGTTAGAGCTAAAATTAGCATGTTTAAAGTGATTTTCATGCTTCCAGGGGCTCGGGAAGTTAATTAAATACCATTTGGAGGCATTTAATGTTCGAGCAAAAACGGCTGATTTTCGACAAAAGAGATAACACCCCCCGATTACGTCATGCTTCAGAAATGTGGAAAATGGTCCGTTTTCAAATGTTTTATTTTTGAACGTCAGTACACATTTGTAGGTGGATCATCAGTGTTAGAGCTAAAATTAGCATGTTTAAAGTGATTTTCATGCTTCCAGGGGCCCAAAACACAAGATTTATGGAATGGTTAAAAGTGCATGAAAATGGCCAATTTACTCACTCTGAGTACTCAAAAAGGGTTTCTTCACCCCGGGAAGTTAATTAAATACCATTTGGAGGCATTTAATGTTCGAGCAAAAACGGCTGATTTTCGACAAAAGAGATAACACCCCCCTATTACGTCATGCTTCAGAAATGTGGAAAATGGTCCGTTTTCAAATGTTTTATTTTTGAACGTCAGTTCACATTTGTAGGTGGATCATCAGTGTTAGAGCTAAAATTAGCATGTTTAAAGTGATTTTCATGCTTCCAGGGGCTCGGGAAGTTAATTAAATACCATTTGGAGGCATTTAATGTTCGAGAAAAAACGGCTGATTTTCGAGAAAAGAGATAACACCCCCCCATTACGTCATGCTTCAGAAATGTGGAAAATGGTCCGTTTTCAAATGTTTTATTTTTGAACGTCAGTTCACATTTGTAGGTGGATCATCAGTGTTAGAGCTAAAATTAGCATGTTTAAAGTGATTTTCATGCTTCCAGGGGCCCAAAACACAAGATTTATGGAATGGTTAAAAGTGCATGAAAATGGCCAATTTACTCACTCTGAGTACTCAAAAAGGGTTTCTTCACCCCGGGAAGTTAATTAAATACCATTTGGAGGCATTTAATGTTCGATCAAAAACGGCTGATTTTCGACAAAAGAGATAACACCCCCATTACGTCATGCTTCAGAAATGTGGAAAATGGTCCGTTTTCAAATGTTTTATTTTTGAACGTCAGTTCACATTTGTAGGTGGATCATCAGTGTTAGAGCTAAAATTAGCATGTTTAAAGTGATTTTCATGCTTCCAGGGGCTCGGGAAGTTAATTAAATACCATTTGGAGGCATTTAATGTTCGAGCAAAAACGGCTGATTTTCGACAAAAGAGATAACACCCCCCATTACGTCATGCTTCAGAAATGTGGAAAATGGTCCGTTTTCAAATGTTTTATTTTTGAACGTCAGTTCACATTTGTAGGTGGATCATCAGTGTTAGAGCTAAAATTAGCATGTTTAAAGTGATTTTCATGCTTCCAGGGGCTCGGGAAGTTAATTAAATACCATTTGGAGGCATTTAATGTTCGAGCAAAAACGGCTGATTTTCGACAAAAGAGATAACACCCCCCCATTACGTCATGCTTCAGAAATGTGGAAAATGGTCCGTTTTCAAATGTTTTATTTTTGACCGTCAGTTCACATTTGTAGGTGGATCATCAGTGTTAGAGCTAAAATTAGCATGTTTAAAGTGATTTTCATGCTTCCAGGGGCCCAAAACACAAGATTTATGGAATGGTTAAAAGTGCATGAAAATGGCCAATTTACTCACTCTGAGTACTCAAAAAGGGTTTCTTCACCCCGGGAAGTTAATTAAATACCATTTGGAGGCATTTAATGTTCGAGCAAAAACGGCTGATTTTCGACAAAAGAGATAACACCCCCCCATTACGTCATGCTTCAGAAATGTGGAAAATGGTCCGTTTTCAAATGTTTTATTTTTGAACGTCAGTTCACATTTGTAGGTGGATCATCAGTGGTAGAGCTAAAATTAGCATGTTTAAAGTGATTTTCATGCTTCCAGGGGCCCAAAACACAAGATTTATGGAATGGTTAAAAGTGCATGAAAATGGCCAATTTACTCACTCTGAGTACTCAAAAAGGGTTTCTTCACCCCGGGAAGTTAATTAAATACCATTTGGAGGCATTTAATGTTCAAGCAAAAACGGCTGATTTTCGACAAAAGAGATAACACCCCCCCATTACGTCATGCTTCAGAAATGTGGAAAATGGTCCGTTTTCAAATGTTTTATTTTTGAACGTCAGTTCACATTTGTAGGTGGATCATCAGTGTTAGAGCTAAAATTAGCATGTTTAAAGTGATTTTCATGCTTCCAGGGGCTCGGGAAGTTAATTAAATACCATTTGGAGGCATTTAATGTTCGAGCAAAAACGGCTGATTTTCGACAAAAGAGATAACACCCCCCCATTACGTCATGCTTCAGAAATGTGGAAAATGGTCCGTTTTCAAATGTTTTATTTTTGAACGTCAGTTCACATTTGTAGGTGGATCATCAGTGTTAGAGCTAAAATTAGCATGTTTAAAGTGATTTTCATGCTTCCAGGGGCCCAAAACACAAGATTTATGGAATGGTTAAAAGTGCATGAAAATGGCCAATTTACTCACTCTGAGTACTCAAAAAGGGTTTCTTCACCCCGGGAAGTTAATTAAATACCATTTGGAGGCATTTAATGTTCGATCAAAAACGGCTGATTTTCGACAAAAGAGATAACACCCCCCATTACGTCATGCTTCAGAAATGTGGAAAATGGTCCGTTTTCAAATGTTTTATTTTTGAACGTCAGTTCACATTTGTAGGTGGATCATCAGTGTTAGAGCTAAAATTAGCATGTTTAAAGTGATTTTCATGCTTCCAGGGGCTCGGGAAGTTAATTAAATACCATTTGGAGGCATTTAATGTTCGAGCAAAAACGGCTGATTTTCGACAAAAGAGATAACACCCCCCCATTACGTCATGCTTCAGAAATGTGGAAAATGGTCCGTTTTTAAATGTTTTATTTTTGACCGTCAGTTCACATTTGTAGGTGGATCATCAGTGTTAGAGCTAAAATTAGCATGTTTAAAGTGATTTTCATGCTTCCAGGGGCCCAAAACACAAGATTTATGGAATGGTTAAAAGTGCATGAAAATGGCCAATTTACTCACTCTGAGTACTCAAAAAGGGTTTCTTCACCCCGGGAAGTTAATTAAATACCATTTGGAGGCATTTAATGTTCGAGCAAAAACGGCTGATTTTCGACAAAAGAGATAACACCCCCCCATTACGTCATGCTTCAGAAATGTGGAAAATGGTCCGTTTTCAAATGTTTTATTTTTGAACGTCAGTTCACATTTGTAGGTGGATCATCAGTGTTAGAGCTAAAATTAGCATGTTTAAAGTGATTTTCATGCTTCCAGGGGCCCAAAACACAAGATTTATGGAATGGTTAAAAGTGCATGAAAATGGCCAATTTACTCACTCTGAGTACTCAAAAAGGGTTTCTTCACCCCGGGAAGTTAATTAAATACCATTTGGAGGCATTTAATGTTCGAGCAAAAACGGCTGATTTTCGACAAAAGAGATAACACCCCCCCATTACGTCATGCTTCAGAAATGTGGAAAATGGTCCGTTTTCAAATGTTTTATTTTTGAACGTCAGTTCACATTTGTAGGTGGATCATCAGTGTTAGAGCTAAAATTAGCATGTTTAAAGTGATTTTCATGCTTCCAGGGGCTCGGGAAGTTAATTAAATACCATTTGGAGGCATTTAATGTTCGAGCAAAAACGGCTGATTTTCGACAAAAGAGATAACACCCCCCCATTACGTCATGCTTCAGAAATGTGGAAAATGGTCCGTTTTCAAATGTTTTATTTTTGAACGTCAGTTCACATTTGTAGGTGGATCATCAGTGTTAGAGCTAAAATTAGCATGTTTAAAGTGATTTTCATGCTTCCAGGGGCTCTGGAAGTTAATTAAATACCATTTGGAGGCATTTAATGTTCGAGCAAAAACGGCTGATTTTCGACAAAAGAGATAACACCCCCCCATTACGTCATGCTTCAGAAATGTGGAAAATGGTCCGTTTTCAAATGTTTTATTTTTGACCGTCAGTTCACATTTGTAGGTGGATCATCAGTGTTAGAGCTAAAATTAGCATGTTTAAAGTGATTTTCATGCTTCCAGGGGCCCAAAACACAAGATTTATGGAATGGTTAAAAGTGCATGAAAATAGCCAATTTACTCACTCTGAGTACTCAAAAAGGGTTTCTTCACCCCGGGAAGTTAATTAAATACCATTTGGAGGCATTTAATGTTCGAGCAAAAACGGCCGATTTTCGACAAAAGAGATAACACCCCCCCATTACGTCATGCTTCAGAAATGTGGAAAATGGTCCGTTTTCAAATGTTTTATTTTTGAACGTCAGTTCACATTTGTAGGTGGATCATCAGTGTTAGAGCTAAAATTAGAATGTTTAAAGTGATTTTCATGCTTCCAGGGGCCCAAAACACCAGATTTATGGAATGGTTAAAAGTGCATGAAAATGGCCAATTTCCTCACTCTGAGTACTCAAAAAGGGTTTCTTCACCCCGGGAAGTTAATTAAATACCATTTGGAGGCATTTAATGTTCGAGCAAAAACGGCTGATTTTCGACAAAAGAGATAACACCCCCCCATTACGTCATGCTTCAGAAATGTGGAAAATGGTCCGTTTTCAAATGTTTTATTTTTGAACGTCAGTTCACATTTGTAGGTGGATCATCAGTGTTAGAGCTAAAATTAGCATGTTTAAAGTGATTTTCATGCTTCCAGGGGCCCAAAACACCAGATTTATGGAATGGTTAAAAGTGCATGAAAATGGCCAATTTCCTCACTCTGAGTACTCAAAAAGGGTTTCTTCACCCCTGGAAGTTAATTAAATACCATTTGGAGGCATTTAATGTTCGAGCAAAAACGGCTGATTTTCGACAAAAGAGATAAAACCCCCCCATTACGTCATGCTTCAGAAATGTGGAAAATGGTCCGTTTTCAAATGTTTTATTTTTGAACGTCAGTTCACATTTGTAGGTGGATCATCAGTGTTAGAGCTAAAATTAGCATGTTTAAAGTGATTTTCATGCTTCCAGGGGCCCAAAACACAAGATTTATGGAATGGTTAAAAGTGCATGAAAATGGCCAATTTACTCACTCTGAGTACTCAAAAAGGGTTTCTTCACCCCGGGAAGTTAATTAATTAAATACCATTTGGAGGCATTTAATGTTCGAGCAAAAACGGCTGATTTTCGACAAAAGAGATAACACCCCCCCATTACGTCATGCTTCAGAAATGTGGAAAATGGTCCGTTTTCAAATGTTTTATTTTTGAACGTCAGTTCACATTTGTAGGTGGATCATCAGTGTTAGAGCTAAAATTAGCATGTTTAAAGTGATTTTCATGCTTCCAGGGGCCCAAAACACAAGATTTATGGAATGGTTAAAAGTGCATGAAAATTGCCAATTTACTCACTCTGAGTACTCAAAAAGGGTTTCTTCACCCCGGGAAGTTAATTAAATACCATTTGGAGGCATTTAATGTTCGAGCAAAAACGGCTGATTTTCGACAAAAGAGATAACACCCCCCCATTACGTCATGCTTCAGAAATGTGGAAAATGGTCAGTTTTCAAATGTTTTATGTTTGAACGTCAGTTCACATTTGTAGGTGGATCATCAGTGTTAGAGCTAAAATTAGCATGTTTAAAGTGATTTTCATGCTTCCAGGGGCTCGGGAAGTTAATTAAATACCATTTGGAGGCATTTAATGTTCGAGCAAAAACGGCTGATTTTCGACAAAAGAGATAACACCCCCCCATTACGTCATGCTTCAGAAATGTGGAAAATGGTCCGTTTTCAAATGTTTTATTTTTGAACGTCAGTTCACATTTGTAGGTGGATCATCAGTGTTAGAGCTAAAATTAGCATGTTTAAAGTGATTTTCATGCTTCCAGGGGCTCGGGAAGTTAATTAAATACCATTTGGAGGCATTTAATGTTCGAGCAAAAACGGCTGATTTTCGACAAAAGAGATAACACCCCCCCATTACGTCATGCTTCAGAAATGTGGAAAATGGTCCGTTTTCAAATGTTTTATTTTTGACCGTCAGTTCACATTTGTAGGTGGATCATCAGTGTTAGAGCTAAAATTAGCATGTTTAAAGTGATTTTCATGCTTCCAGGGGCCCAAAACACAAGATTTATGGAATGGTTAAAAGTGCATGAAAATGGCCAATTTACTCACTCTGAGTTCTCAAAAAGGGTTTCTTCACCCCGGGAAGTTAATTAAATACCATTTGGAGGCATTTAATGTTCGAGCAAAAACGGCTGATTTTCGACAAAAGAGATAACACCCCCCCATTACGTCATGCTTCAGAAATGTGGAAAATGGTCCGTTTTCAAATGTTTTATTTTTGAACGTCAGTTCACATATGTAGGTGGATCATCAGTGTTAGAGCTAAAATTAGCATGTTTAAAGTGATTTTCATGCTTCCAGGGGCTCGGGAAGTTAATTAAATACCATTTGGAGGCATTTAATGTTCGAGCAAAAACGGCTGATTTTCGACAAAAGAGATAACACCCCCCCATTACGTCATGCTTCAGAAATGTGGAAAATGGTCCGTTTTCAAATGTTTTATTTTTGAACGTCAGTTCACATTTGTAGGTGGATCATCAGTGTTAGAGCTAAAATTAGCATGTTTAAAGTGATTTTCATGCTTCCAGGGGCCCAAAACACAAGATTTATGGAATGGTTAAAAGTGCATGAAAATGGCCAATTTACTCACTCTGAGTACTCAAAAAGGGTTTCTTCACCCCGGGAAGTTAATTAAATACCATTTGGAGGCATTTAATGTTCGATCAAAAACGGCTGATTTTCGACAAAAGAGATAACACCCCCCATTACGTCATGCTTCAGAAATGTGGAAAATGGTCCGTTTTCAAATGTTTTATTTTTGAACGTCAGTTCACATTTGTAGGTGGATCATCAGTGTTAGAGCTAAAATTAGCATGTTTAAAGTGATTTTCATGCTTCCAGGGGCTCGGGAAGTTAATTAAATACCATTTGGAGGCATTTAATGTTCGAGCAAAAACGGCTGATTTTCGACAAAAGAGATAACACCCCCCCATTACGTCATGCTTCAGAAATGTGGAAAATGGTCCGTTTTCAAATGTTTTATTTTTGACCGTCAGTTCACATTTGTAGGTGGATCATCAGTGTTAGAGCTAAAATTAGCATGTTTAAAGTGATTTTCATGCTTCCAGGGGCCCAAAACACAAGATTTATGGAATGGTTAAAAGTGCATGAAAATGGCCAATTTACTCACTCTGAGTACTCAAAAAGGGTTTCTTCACCCCGGGAAGTTAATTAAATACCATTTGGAGGCATTTAATGTTCGAGCAAAAACGGCTGATTTTCGACAAAAGAGATAACACCCCCCCATTACGTCATGCTTCAGAAATGTGGAAAATGGTCCGTTTTCAAATGTTTTATTTTTGAACGTCAGTTCACATTTGTAGGTTGATCATCAGTGTTAGAGCTAAAATTAGCATGTTTAAAGTGATTTTCATGCTTCCAGGGGCCCAAAACACAAGATTTATGGAATGGTTAAAAGTGCATGAAAATGGCCAATTTACTCACTCTGAGTACTCAAAAAGGGTTTCTTCACCCCAGGAAGTTAATTAAATACCATTTGGAGGCATTTAATGTTCGAGCAAAAACGGCTGATTTTCGACAAAAGAGATAACACCCCCCATTACGTCATGCTTCACAAATGTGGAAAATGGTCCGTTTTCAAATGTTTTATTTTTGAACGTCAGTTCACATTTGTAGGTGGATCATCAGTGTTAGAGCTAAAATTAGCATGTTTAAAGTGATTTTCATGCTTCCAGGGGCCCAAAACACAAGATTTATGGAATGGTTAAAAGTGCATGAAAATGGCCAATTTACTCACTCTGAGTTCTCAAAAAGGGTTTCTTCACCCCGGGAAGTTAATTAAATACCATTTGGAGGCATTTAATGTTCGAGCAAAAACGGCTGATTTTCGACAAAAGAGATAACACCCCCCCATTACGTCATGCTTCAGAAATGTGGAAAATGGTCCGTTTTCAAATGTTTTATTTTTGAACGTCAGTTCACATTTGTAGGTGGATCATCAGTGTTAGAGCTAAAATTAGCATGTTTAAAGTGATTTTCATGCTTCCAGGGGCCCAAAACACAAGATTTATGGAATGGTTAAAAGTGCATGAAAATGGCCAATTTCCTCACTCTGAGTACTCAAAAAGGGTTTCTTCACCCCGGGAAGTTAATTAAATACCATTTGGAGGCATTTAATGTTCGAGCAAAAACGGCTGATTTTCGACAAAAGAGATAACACCCTTCATTATGTCATGCTTCAGAAATGTGGAAAATGGTCCGTTTTCAAATGTTTTATTTTTGAACGTCAGTTCACATTTGTAGGTGGATCATCAGTGTTAGAGCTAAAATTAGCATGTTTAAAGTGATTTTCATGCTTCCAGGGGCTCGGGAAGTTAATTAAATACCATTTGGAGGCATTTAATGTTCGAGAAAAAACGGCAGATTTTCGACAAAAGAGATAACACCCCCCCATTACGTCATGCTTCAGAAATGTGGAAAATGGTCTGTTTTCAAATGTTTTATTTTTGAACGTCAGTTCACATTTGTAGGTGGATCATCAGTGTTAGAGCTAAAATTAGCATGTTTAAAGTGATTTTCATGCTTCCAGGGGCCCAAAACACAAGATTTATGGAATGGTTAAAAGTGCATGAAAATGGCCAATTTACTCACTCTGAGTACTCAAAAAGGGTTTCTTCACCCCGGGAAGTTAATTAAATACCATTTGGAGGCATTTAATGTTCGATCAAAAACGGCTGATTTTCGACAAAAGAGATAACACCCCCATTACGTCATGCTTCAGAAATGTGAAAAATGGTCCGTTTTCAAATGTTTTATTTTTGAACGTCAGTTCACATATGTAGGTGGATCATCAGTGTTAGAGCTAAAATTAGCATGTTTAAAGTGATTTTCATGCTTCCAGGGGCTCGGGAAGTTAATTAAATACCATTTGGAGGCATTTAATGTTCGAGCAAAAACGGCTGATTTTCGACAAAAGAGATAACACCCCCCCATTACGTCATGCTTCAAAAATGTGGAAAATGGTCCGTTTTCAAATGTTTTATTTTTGACCGTCAGTTCACATTTGTAGGTGGATCATCAGTGTTAGAGCTAAAATTAGCATGTTTAAAGTGATTTTCATGCTTCCAGGGGCCCAAAACACAAGATTTATGGAATGGTTAAAAGTGCATGAAAATGGCCAATTTACTCACTCTGAGTACTCAAAAAGGGGTTCTTCACCCCGGGAAGTTAATTAAATACCATTTGGAGGCATTTAATGTTCGAGCAAAAACGGCTGATTTTCGACAAAAGAGATAACACCCCCCCATTACGTCATGCTTCAGAAATGTGGAAAATGGTCCGTTTTCAAATGTTTTATTTTTGAACGTCAGTTCACATTTGTAGGTGGATCATCAGTGTTAGAGCTAAAATTAGCATGTTTAAAGTGATTTTCATGCTTCCAGGGGCCCAAATTACAAGATTTATGGAATGGTTAAAAGTGCATGAAAATTGCCAATTTACTCACTCTGAGTACTCAAAAAGGGTTTCTTCACCCCAGGAAGTTAATTAAATACCATTTGGAGGCATTTAATGTTCGAGCAAAAACGGCTGATTTTCGACAAAAGAGATAACACCCCCCCATTACGTCATGCTTCAGAAATGTGAAAATGGTCCGTTTTCAAATGTTTTATTTTTGAACGTCAGTTCACATTTGTAGGTGGATCATCAGTGTTAGAGCTAAAATTAGCATGTTTAAAGTGATTTTCATGCTTCCAGGGGCTCGGGAAGTTAATTAAATACCATTTGGAGGCATTTAATGTTCGAGCAAAAACGGCTGATTTTCGACAAAAGAGATAACACCCCCCCATTACGTCATGCTTCAGAAATGTGGAAAATGGTCCGTTTTCAAATGTTTTATTTTTGAACGTCAGTTCACATTTGTAGGAGGATCATCAGTGTTAGAGCTAAAATTAGCATGTTTAAAGTGATTTTCATGCTTCCAGGGGCTCTGGAAGTTAATTAAATACCATTTGGAGGCATTTAATGTTCGAGCAAAAACGGCTGATTTTCGACAAAAGAGATAACACCCCCCCATTACGTCATGCTTCAGAAATGTGGAAAATGGTCCGTTTTCAAATGTTTTATTTTTGACCGTCAGTTCACATTTGTAGGTGGATCATCAGTGTTAGAGCTAAAATTAGCATGTTTAAAGTGATTTTCATGCTTCCAGGGGCCCAAAACACAAGATTTATGGAATGGTTAAAAGTGCATGAAAATGGCCAATTTACTCACTCTGAGTACTCAAAAAGGGTTTCTTCACCCCGGGAAGTTAATTAAATACCATTTGGAGGCATTTAATGTTCGAGCAAAAACGGCTGATTTTCGACAAAAGAGATAACACCCCCCCATTACGTCATGCTTCAGAAATGTGGAAAATGGTCCGTTTTCAAATGTTTTATTTTTGAACGTCAGTTCACATTTGTAGGTGGATCATCAGTGTTAGAGCTAAAATTAGCATGTTTAAAGTGATTTTCATGCTTCCAGGGGCCCAAAACACAAGATTTATGGAATGGTTAAAAGTGCATGAAAATGGCCAATTTCCTCACTCTGAGTACTCAAAAAGGGTTTCTTCACCCCGGGAAGTTAATTAAATACCATTTGGAGGCATTTAATGTTCGAGCAAAAACGGCTGATTTTCGACAAAAGAGATAACACCCTTCATTACGTCATGCTTCAGAAATGTGGAAAATGGTCCGTTTTCAAATGTTTTATTTTTGAACGTCAGTTCACATTTGTAGGTGGATCATCAGTGTTAGAGCTAAAATTAGCATGTTTAAAGTGATTTTCATGCTTCCAGGGGCTCGGGAAGTTAATTAAATACCATTTGGAGGCATTTAATGTTCGAGCAAAAACGGCTGATTTTCGACAAAAGAGATAACACCCCCCCATTACGTCATGCTTCAGAAATGTGGAAAATGGTCCGTTTTCAAATGTTTTATTTTTGACCGTCAGTTCACATTTGTAGGTGGATCATCAGTGTTAGAGCTAAAATTAGCATGTTTAAAGTGATTTTCATGCTTCCAGGGGCCCAAAACACAAGATTTATAGAATGGTTAAAAGTGCATGAAAATGGCCAATTTACTCACTCTGAGTACTCAAAAAGGGTTTCTTCACCCCGGGAAGTTACTTAAATACCATTTGGAGGCATTTAATGTTCGAGGAAAAACGGCTGATTTTCGACAAAAGAGATAACACCCCCCCATTACGTCATGCTTCAGAAATGTGGAAAATGGTCCGTTTTCAAATGTTTTATCTTTGAACGTCAGTTCACATTTGTAGGTGGATCATCAGTGTTAGAGCTAAAATTAGCATGTTTAAAGTGATTTTCATGCTTCCAGGGGCCCAAAACACAAGATTTATGGAATGGTTAAAAGTGCATGAAAATGGCCAATTTACTCACTCTGAGTACTCAAAAAGGGTTTCTTCACCCTGGGAAGTTAATTAAATACCATTTGGAGGCATTTAATGTTCGAGCAAAAAAGGCTGATTTTCGACAAAAGAGATAACACCCCCCCATTACGTCATGCTTCAGAAATGTGGAAAATGGTCCGTTTTCAAATGTTTTATGTTTGAACGTCAGTTCACATTTGTAGGTGGATCATCAGTGTTAGAGCTAAAATTAGCATGTTTAAAGTGATTTTCATGCTTCCAGGGGTTCGGGAAGTTAATGAAATACCATTTGGAGGCATTTAATGTTCGAGCAAAAACGGCTGATTTTTGACAAAAGAGATAACACCCCCCCATTACGTCATGCTTCAGAAATGTGGAAAATGGTCCGTTTTCAAATGTTTTATTTTTGAACGTCAGTTCACATTTGTAGGTGGATCATCAGTGTTAGAGCTAAAATTAGCATGTTTAAAGTGATTTTCATGCTTCCAGGGGCTCGGGAAGTTAATTAAATACCATTTGGAGGCATTTAATGTTCGAGCAAAAACGGCTGATTTTCGACAAAAGAGATAACACCCCCCCATTACGTCATGCTTCAGAAATGTGGAAAATGGTCCGTTTTCAAATGTTTTATTTTTGACCGTCAGTTCACATTTGTAGGTGGATCATCAGTGTTAGAGCTAAAATTAGCATGTTTAAAGTGATTTTCATGCTTCCAGGGGCCCAAAACACAAGATTTATGGAATGGTTAAAAGTGCATGAAAATGGCCAATTTACTCACTCTGAGTTCTCAAAAAGGGTTTCTTCACCCCGGGAAGTTAATTAAATACCATTTGGAGGCATTTAATGTTCGAGCAAAAACGGCTGATTTTCGACAAAAGAGATAACACCCCCCATTACGTCATGCTTCAGAAATGTGGAAAATGGTCCGTTTTCAAATGTTTTATTTTTGAACGTCAGTTCACATATGTAGGTGGATCATCAGTGTTAGAGCTAAAATTAGCATGTTTAAAGTGATTTTCATGCTTCCAGGGGCTCGGGAAGTTAATTAAATACCATTTGGAGGCATTTAATGTTCGAGCAAAAACGGCTGATTTTCGACAAAAGAGATAACACCCCCCCATTACGTCATGCTTCAGAAATGTGGAAAATGGTCCGTTTTCAAATGTTTTATTTTTGACCGTCAGTTCACATTTGTAGGTGGATCATCAGTGTTAGAGCTAAAATTAGCATGTTTAAAGTGATTTTCATGCTTCCAGGGGCCCAAAACACAAGATTTATGGAATGGTTAAAAGTGCATGAAAATGGCCAATTTACTCACTCTGAGTACTCAAAAAGGGTTTCTTCACCCCGGGAAGTTAATTAAATACCATTTGGAGGCATTTAATGTTCGAGCAAAAACGGCTGATTTTCGACAAAAGAGATAACACCCCCCATTACGTCATGCTTCAGAAATGTGGAAAATGGTCCGTTTTCAAATGTTTTATTTTTGAACGTCAGTTCACATTTGTAGGTGGATCATCAGTGTTAGAGCTAAAATTAGCATGTTTAAAGTGATTTTCATGCTTCCAGGGGCCCAAAACACAAGATTTATGGAATGGTTAAAAGTGCATGAAAATGGCCAATTTCCTCACTCTGAGTACTCAAAAAGGGTTTCTTCACCCCGGGAAGTTAATTAAATACCATTTGGAGGCATTTAATGTTCGAGCAAAAACGGCTGATTTTCGACAAAAGAGATAACACCCTTCATTACGTCATGCTTCAGAAATGTGGAAAATGGTCCGTTTTCAAATGTTTTATTTTTGAACGTCAGTTCACATTTGTAGGTGGATCATCAGTGTTAGAGCTAAAATTAGCATGTTTAAAGTGATTTTCATGCTTCCAGGGGCTCGGGAAGTTAATTAAATACCATTTGGAGGCATTTAATGTTCGAGAAAAAACGGCTGATTTTCGACAAAAGAGATAACACCCCCCCATTACGTCATGCTTCAGAAATGTGGAAAATGGTCCGTTTTCAAATGTTTTATTTTTGAACGTCAGTTCACATTTGTAGGTGGATCATCAGTGTTAGAGCTAAAATTAGCATGTTTAAAGTGATTTTCATGCTTCCAGGGGCCCAAAACACAAGATTTATGGAATGGTTAAAAGTGCATGAAAATGGCCAATTTACTCACTCTGAGTACTCAAAAAGGGTTTCTTCACCCCGGGAAGTTAATTAAATACCATTTGGAGGCATTTAATGTTCGATCAAAAACGGCTGATTTTCGACAAAAGAGATAACACCCCCCATTACGTCATGCTTCAGAAATGTGGAAAATGGTCCGTTTTCAAATGTTTTATTTTTGAACGTCAGTTCACATTTGTAGGTGGATCATCAGTGTTAGAGCTAAAATTAGCATGTTTAAAGTGATTTTCATGCTTCCAGGGGCTCGGGAAGTTAATTAAATACCATTTGGAGGCATTTAATGTTCGAGCAAAAACGGCTGATTTTCGACAAAAGAGATAACACCCCCCCATTACGTCATGCTTCAGAAATGTGGAAAATGGTCCGTTTTCAAATGTTTTATTTTTGACCGTCAGTTCACATTTGTAGGTGGATCATCAGTGTTAGAGCTAAAATTAGCATGTTTAAAGTGATTTTCATGCTTCCAGGGGCCCAAAACACAAGATTTATGGAATGGTTAAAAGTGCATGAAAATGGCCAATTTACTCACTCTGAGTACTCAAAAAGGGTTTCTTCACCCCGGGAAGTTAATTAAATACCATTTGGAGGCATTTAATGTTCGAGCAAAAACGGCTGATTTTCGACAAAAGAGATAACACCCCCCCATTACGTCATGCTTCAGAAATGTGGAAAATGGTCCGTTTTCAAATGTTTTATTTTTGAACGTCAGTTCACATTTGTAGGTGGATCATCAGTGTTAGAGCTAAAAGTTAGCATGTTTAAAGTGATTTTCATGCTTCCAGGGGCCCAAAACACAAGATTTATGGAATGGTTAAAAGTGCATGAAAATGGCCAATTTACTCACTCTGAGTACTCAAAAAGGGTTTCTTCACCCCGGGAAGTTAATTAAATACCATTTGGAGGCATTTAATGTTCGAGCAAAAACGGCTGATTTTCGACAAAAGAGATAACACCCCCCCATTACGTCATGCTTCAGAAATGTGGAAAATGGTCCGTTTTCAAATGTTTTATTTTTGAACGTCAGTTCACATTTGTAGGTGGATCATCAGTGTTAGAGCTAAAATTAGCATGTTTAAAGTGATTTTCATGCTTCCAGGGGCTCGGGAAGTTAATTAAATACCATTTGGAGGCATTTAATGTTCGAGCAAAAACGGCTGATTTTCGACAAAAGAGATAACACCCCCCCCTTAACGTCATGCTTCAGAAATGTGGAAAATGGTCCATTTTCAAATGTTTTATTTTTGAACGTCAGTTCACATTTGTAGGTGGATCATCAGTGTTAGAGCTAAAATTAGCATGTTTAAAGTGATTTTCATGCTTCCAGGGGCTCGGGAAGTTAATTAAATACCATTTGGAGGCATTTAATGTTCGAGCAAAAACGGCTGATTTTCGACAAAAGAGATAACACCCCCCGATTACGTCATGCTTCAGAAATGTGGAAAATGGTCCGTTTTCAAATGTTTTATTTTTGAACGTCAGTTCACATTTGTAGGTGGATCATCAGTGTTAGAGCTAAAATTAGCATGTTTAAAGTGATTTTCATGCTTCCAGGGGCTCGGGAAGTTAAATAAATACCATTTGGAGGCATTTAATGTTCGAGCAAAAACGGCTGATTTTCGACAAAAGAGATAACACCCCCCATTACGTCATGCTTCAGAAATGTGGAAAATGGTCCGTTTTCAAATGTTTTATTTTTGACCGTCAGTTCACATTTGTAGGTGGATCATCAGTGTTAGAGCTAAAATTAGCATGTTTAAAGTGATTTTCATGCTTCCAGGGGCCCAAAACACAAGATTTATGGAATGGTTAAAAGTGCATGAAAATGGCCAATTTACTCACTCTGAGTACTCAAAAAGGGTTTCTTCACCCCGGGAAGTTAATTAAATACCATTTGGAGGCATTTAATGTTCGAGCAAAAACGGCTGATTTTCGACAAAAGAGATAACACCCCCCCATTACGTCATGCTTCAGAAATGTGGAAAATGGTCCGTTTTCAAATGTTTTATTTTTGAACGTCAGTTCACATTTGTAGGTGGATCATCAGTGTTAGAGCTAAAATTAGCATGTTTAAAGTGATTTTCATGCTTCCAGGGGCCCAAAACACAAGATTTATGGAATGGTTAAAAGTGTATGAAAATTGCCAATTTCCTCACTCTGAGTACTCAAAAAGGGTTTCTTCACCCCGGGAAGTTAATTAAATACCATTTGGAGGCATTTAATGTTCGAGCAAAAACGGCTGATTTTCGACAAAAGAGATAACACCCTTCATTACGTCATGCTTCAGAAATGTGGAAAATGGTCCGTTTTCAAATGTTTTATTTTTGAACGTCAGTTCACATTTGTAGGTGGATCATCAGTGTTAGAGCTAAAATTAGCATGTTTAAAGTGATTTTCATGCTTCCAGGGGCTCGGGAAGTTAATTAAATACCATTTGGAGGCATTTAATGTTCGAGAAAAAACGGCTGATTTTCGACAAAAGAGATAACACCCCCCCATTACGTCATGCTTCAGAAATGTGGAAAATGGTCCGTTTTCAAATGTTTTATTTTTGAACGTCAGTTCACATTTGTAGGTGGATCATCAGTGTTAGAGCTAAAATTAGCATGTTTAAAGTGATTTTCATGCTTCCAGGGGCCCAAAACACAAGATTTATGGAATGGTTAAAAGTGCATGAAAATGGCCAATTTACTCACTCTGAGTACTCAAAAAGGGTTTCTTCACCCCGGGAAGTTAATTAAATACCATTTGGAGGCATTTAATGTTCGATCAAAAACGGCTGATTTTCGACAAAAGAGATAACACCCCCCATTACGTCATGCTTCAGAAATGTGGAAAATGGTCCGTTTTCAAATGTTTTATTTTTGAACGTCAGTTCACATTTGTAGGTGGATCATCAGTGTTAGAGCTAAAATTAGCATGTTTAAAGTGATTTTCATGCTTCCAGGGGCCCAAAACACAAGATTTATGGAATGGTTAAAAGTGCATGAAAATGGCCAATTTACTCACTCTGAGTACTCAAAAAGGGTTTCTTCACCCTGGGAAGTTAATTAAATACCATTTGGAGGCATTTAATGTTCGAGCAAAAAAGGCTGATTTTCGACAAAAGAGATAACACCCCCCCATTACGTCATGCTTCAGAAATGTGGAAAATGGTCCGTTTTCAAATGTTTTATGTTTGAACGTCAGTTCACATTTGTAGGTGGATCATCAGTGTTAGAGCTAAAATTAGCATGTTTAAAGTGATTTTCATGCTTCCAGGGGTTCGGGAAGTTAATGAAATACCATTTGGAGGCATTTAATGTTCGAGCAAAAACGGCTGATTTTTGACAAAAGAGATAACACCCCCCCATTACGTCATGCTTCAGAAATGTGGAAAATGGTCCGTTTTCAAATGTTTTATTTTTGAACGTCAGTTCACATTTGTAGGTGGATCATCAGTGTTAGAGCTAAAATTAGCATGTTTAAAGTGATTTTCATGCTTCCAGGGGCTCGGGAAGTTAATTAAATACCATTTGGAGGCATTTAATGTTCGAGCAAAAACGGCTGATTTTCGACAAAAGAGATAACACCCCCCCATTACGTCATGCTTCAGAAATGTGGAAAATGGTCCGTTTTCAAATGTTTTATTTTTGACCGTCAGTTCACATTTGTAGGTGGATCATCAGTGTTAGAGCTAAAATTAGCATGTTTAAAGTGATTTTCATGCTTCCAGGGGCCCAAAACACAAGATTTATGGAATGGTTAAAAGTGCATGAAAATGGCCAATTTACTCACTCTGAGTTCTCAAAAAGGGTTTCTTCACCCCGGGAAGTTAATTAAATACCATTTGGAGGCATTTAATGTTCGAGCAAAAACGGCTGATTTTCGACAAAAGAGATAACACCCCCCATTACGTCATGCTTCAGAAATGTGGAAAATGGTCCGTTTTCAAATGTTTTATTTTTGAACGTCAGTTCACATATGTAGGTGGATCATCAGTGTTAGAGCTAAAATTAGCATGTTTAAAGTGATTTTCATGCTTCCAGGGGCTCGGGAAGTTAATTAAATACCATTTGGAGGCATTTAATGTTCGAGCAAAAACGGCTGATTTTCGACAAAAGAGATAACACCCCCCCATTACGTCATGCTTCAGAAATGTGGAAAATGGTCCGTTTTCAAATGTTTTATTTTTGACCGTCAGTTCACATTTGTAGGTGGATCATCAGTGTTAGAGCTAAAATTAGCATGTTTAAAGTGATTTTCATGCTTCCAGGGGCCCAAAACACAAGATTTATGGAATGGTTAAAAGTGCATGAAAATGGCCAATTTACTCACTCTGAGTACTCAAAAAGGGTTTCTTCACCCCGGGAAGTTAATTAAATACCATTTGGAGGCATTTAATGTTCGAGCAAAAACGGCTGATTTTCGACAAAAGAGATAACACCCCCCATTACGTCATGCTTCAGAAATGTGGAAAATGGTCCGTTTTCAAATGTTTTATTTTTGAACGTCAGTTCACATTTGTAGGTGGATCATCAGTGTTAGAGCTAAAATTAGCATGTTTAAAGTGATTTTCATGCTTCCAGGGGCCCAAAACACAAGATTTATGGAATGGTTAAAAGTGCATGAAAATGGCCAATTTCCTCACTCTGAGTACTCAAAAAGGGTTTCTTCACCCCGGGAAGTTAATTAAATACCATTTGGAGGCATTTAATGTTCGAGCAAAAACGGCTGATTTTCGACAAAAGAGATAACACCCTTCATTACGTCATGCTTCAGAAATGTGGAAAATGGTCCGTTTTCAAATGTTTTATTTTTGAACGTCAGTTCACATTTGTAGGTGGATCATCAGTGTTAGAGCTAAAATTAGCATGTTTAAAGTGATTTTCATGCTTCCAGGGGCTCGGGAAGTTAATTAAATACCATTTGGAGGCATTTAATGTTCGAGAAAAAACGGCTGATTTTCGACAAAAGAGATAACACCCCCCCATTACGTCATGCTTCAGAAATGTGGAAAATGGTCCGTTTTCAAATGTTTTATTTTTGAACGTCAGTTCACATTTGTAGGTGGATCATCAGTGTTAGAGCTAAAATTAGCATGTTTAAAGTGATTTTCATGCTTCCAGGGGCCCAAAACACAAGATTTATGGAATGGTTAAAAGTGCATGAAAATGGCCAATTTACTCACTCTGAGTACTCAAAAAGGGTTTCTTCACCCCGGGAAGTTAATTAAATACCATTTGGAGGCATTTAATGTTCGATCAAAAACGGCTGATTTTCGACAAAAGAGATAACACCCCCCATTACGTCATGCTTCAGAAATGTGGAAAATGGTCCGTTTTCAAATGTTTTATTTTTGAACGTCAGTTCACATTTGTAGGTGGATCATCAGTGTTAGAGCTAAAATTAGCATGTTTAAAGTGATTTTCATGCTTCCAGGGGCTCGGGAAGTTAATTAAATACCATTTGGAGGCATTTAATGTTCGAGCAAAAACGGCTGATTTTCGACAAAAGAGATAACACCCCCCCATTACGTCATGCTTCAGAAATGTGGAAAATGGTCCGTTTTCAAATGTTTTATTTTTGACCGTCAGTTCACATTTGTAGGTGGATCATCAGTGTTAGAGCTAAAATTAGCATGTTTAAAGTGATTTTCATGCTTCCAGGGGCCCAAAACACAAGATTTATGGAATGGTTAAAAGTGCATGAAAATGGCCAATTTACTCACTCTGAGTACTCAAAAAGGGTTTCTTCACCCCGGGAAGTTAATTAAATACCATTTGGAGGCATTTAATGTTCGAGCAAAAACGGCTGATTTTCGACAAAAGAGATAACACCCCCCCATTACGTCATGCTTCAGAAATGTGGAAAATGGTCCGTTTTCAAATGTTTTATTTTTGAACGTCAGTTCACATTTGTAGGTGGATCATCAGTGTTAGAGCTAAAAGTTAGCATGTTTAAAGTGATTTTCATGCTTCCAGGGGCCCAAAACACAAGATTTATGGAATGGTTAAAAGTGCATGAAAATGGCCAATTTACTCACTCTGAGTACTCAAAAAGGGTTTCTTCACCCCGGGAAGTTAATTAAATACCATTTGGAGGCATTTAATGTTCGAGCAAAAACGGCTGATTTTCGACAAAAGAGATAACACCCCCCCATTACGTCATGCTTCAGAAATGTGGAAAATGGTCCGTTTTCAAATGTTTTATTTTTGAACGTCAGTTCACATTTGTAGGTGGATCATCAGTGTTAGAGCTAAAATTAGCATGTTTAAAGTGATTTTCATGCTTCCAGGGGCTCGGGAAGTTAATTAAATACCATTTGGAGGCATTTAATGTTCGAGCAAAAACGGCTGATTTTCGACAAAAGAGATAACACCCCCCCCTTAACGTCATGCTTCAGAAATGTGGAAAATGGTCCATTTTCAAATGTTTTATTTTTGAACGTCAGTTCACATTTGTAGGTGGATCATCAGTGTTAGAGCTAAAATTAGCATGTTTAAAGTGATTTTCATGCTTCCAGGGGCTCGGGAAGTTAATTAAATACCATTTGGAGGCATTTAATGTTCGAGCAAAAACGGCTGATTTTCGACAAAAGAGATAACACCCCCCGATTACGTCATGCTTCAGAAATGTGGAAAATGGTCCGTTTTCAAATGTTTTATTTTTGAACGTCAGTTCACATTTGTAGGTGGATCATCAGTGTTAGAGCTAAAATTAGCATGTTTAAAGTGATTTTCATGCTTCCAGGGGCTCGGGAAGTTAAATAAATACCATTTGGAGGCATTTAATGTTCGAGCAAAAACGGCTGATTTTCGACAAAAGAGATAACACCCCCCATTACGTCATGCTTCAGAAATGTGGAAAATGGTCCGTTTTCAAATGTTTTATTTTTGACCGTCAGTTCACATTTGTAGGTGGATCATCAGTGTTAGAGCTAAAATTAGCATGTTTAAAGTGATTTTCATGCTTCCAGGGGCCCAAAACACAAGATTTATGGAATGGTTAAAAGTGCATGAAAATGGCCAATTTACTCACTCTGAGTACTCAAAAAGGGTTTCTTCACCCCGGGAAGTTAATTAAATACCATTTGGAGGCATTTAATGTTCGAGCAAAAACGGCTGATTTTCGACAAAAGAGATAACACCCCCCCATTACGTCATGCTTCAGAAATGTGGAAAATGG
Source organism: Lissotriton vulgaris (assembly GCF_964263255.1). NCBI lineage: Eukaryota > Metazoa > Chordata > Amphibia > Caudata > Salamandridae > Lissotriton > Lissotriton vulgaris. The sequence goes on along the minus strand of NW_028246241.1, from coordinate 61,438 downwards.
TCCGTTTTCAAATGTTTTATTTTTGAACGTCAGTTCACATTTGTAGGTGGATCATCAGTGTTAGAGCTAAAATTAGCATGTTTAAAGTGATTTTCATGCTTCCAGGGGCCCAAAACACAAGATTTATGGAATGGTTAAAAGTGTATGAAAATTGCCAATTTCCTCACTCTGAGTACTCAAAAAGGGTTTCTTCACCCCGGGAAGTTAATTAAATACCATTTGGAGGCATTTAATGTTCGAGCAAAAACGGCTGATTTTCGACAAAAGAGATAACACCCTTCATTACGTCATGCTTCAGAAATGTGGAAAATGGTCCGTTTTCAAATGTTTTATTTTTGAACGTCAGTTCACATTTGTAGGTGGATCATCAGTGTTAGAGCTAAAATTAGCATGTTTAAAGTGATTTTCATGCTTCCAGGGGCTCGGGAAGTTAATTAAATACCATTTGGAGGCATTTAATGTTCGAGAAAAAACGGCTGATTTTCGACAAAAGAGATAACACCCCCCCATTACGTCATGCTTCAGAAATGTGGAAAATGGTCCGTTTTCAAATGTTTTATTTTTGAACGTCAGTTCACATTTGTAGGTGGATCATCAGTGTTAGAGCTAAAATTAGCATGTTTAAAGTGATTTTCATGCTTCCAGGGGCCCAAAACACAAGATTTATGGAATGGTTAAAAGTGCATGAAAATGGCCAATTTACTCACTCTGAGTACTCAAAAAGGGTTTCTTCACCCCGGGAAGTTAATTAAATACCATTTGGAGGCATTTAATGTTCGATCAAAAACGGCTGATTTTCGACAAAAGAGATAACACCCCCCATTACGTCATGCTTCAGAAATGTGGAAAATGGTCCGTTTTCAAATGTTTTATTTTTGAACGTCAGTTCACATTTGTAGGTGGATCATCAGTGTTAGAGCTAAAATTAGCATGTTTTAAGTGATTTTCATGCTTCCAGGGGCTCGGGAAGTTAATTAAATACCATTTGGAGGCATTTAATGTTCGAGCAAAAACGGCTGATTTTCGACAAAAGAGATAACACCCCCCCATTACGTCATGCTTCAGAAATGTGGAAAATGGTCCGTTTTCAAATGTTTTATTTTTGACCGTCAGTTCACATTTGTAGGTGGATCATCAGTGTTAGAGCTAAAATTAGCATGTTTAAAGTGATTTTCATGCTTCCAGGGGCCCAAAACACAAGATTTATGGAATGGTTAAAAGTGCATGAAAATGGCCAATTTACTCACTCTGAGTACTCAAAAAGGGTTTCTTCACCCCGGGAAGTTAATTAAATACCATTTGGAGGCATTTAATGTTCAAGCAAAAACGGCTGATTTTCGACAAAAGAGATAACACCCCCCCATTACGTCATGCTTCAGAAATGTGGAAAATGGTCCGTTTTCAAATGTTTTATTTTTGAACGTCAGTTCACATTTGTAGGTGGATCATCAGTGTTAGAGCTAAAATTAGCATGTTTAAAGTGATTTTCATGCTTCCAGGGGCTCGGGAAGTTAATTAAATACCATTTGGAGGCATTTAATGTTCGAGCAAAAACGGCTGATTTTCGACAAAAGAGATAACACCCCCCCATTACGTCATGCTTCAGAAATGTGGAAAATGGTCCGTTTTCAAATGTTTTATTTTTGAACGTCAGTTCACATTTGTAGGTGGATCATCAGTGTTAGAGCTAAAATTAGCATGTTTAAAGTGATTTTCATGCTTCCAGGGGCTCGGGAAGTTAATTAAATACCATTTGGAGGCATTTAATGTTCGAGCAAAAACGGCTGATTTTCGACAAAAGAGATAACACCCCCCGATTACGTCATGCTTCAGAAATGTGGAAAATGGTCCGTTTTCAAATGTTTTATTTTTGAACGTCAGTTCACATTTGTAGGTGGATCATCAGTGTTAGAGCTAAAATTAGCATGTTTAAAGTGATTTTCATGCTTCCAGGGGCTCGGGAAGTTAATTAAATACCATTTGGAGGCATTTAATGTTCGAGCAAAAACGGCTGATTTTCGACAAAAGAGATAACACCCCCCATTACGTCATGCTTCAGAAATGTGGAAAATGGTCCGTTTTCAAATGTTTTATTTTTGACCGTCAGTTCACATTTGTAGGTGGATCATCAGTGTTAGAGCTAAAATTAGCATGTTTAAAGTGATTTTCATGCTTCCAGGGGCCCAAAACACAAGATTTATGGAATGGTTAAAAGTGCATGAAAATGGCCAATTTACTCACTCTGAGTACTCAAAAAGGGTTTCTTCACCCCGGGAAGTTAATTAAATACCATTTGGAGGCATTTAATGTTCGAGCAAAAACGGCTGATTTTCGACAAAAGAGATAACACCCCCCCATTACGTCATGCTTCAGAAATGTGGAAAATGGTCCGTTTTCAAATGTTTTATTTTTGAACGTCAGTTCACATTTGTAGGTGGATCATCAGTGTTAGAGCTAAAATTAGCATGTTTAAAGTGATTTTCATGCTTCCAGGGGCCCAAAACACAAGATTTATGGAATGGTTAAAAGTGCATGAAAATGGCCAATTTCCACACTCTGAGTACTCAAAAAGGGTTTCTTCACCCCGGGAAGTTAATTAAATACCATTTGGAGGCATTTAATGTTCGAGCAAAAACGGCTGATTTTCGACAAAAGAGATAACACCCTTCATTACGTCATGCTTCAGAAATGTGGAAAATGGTCCGTTTTCAAATGTTTTATTTTTGAACGTCAGTTCACATTTGTAGGTGGATCATCAGTGTTAGAGCTAAAATTAGCATGTTTAAAGTGATTTTCATGCTTCCAGGGGCTCGGGAAGTTAATTAAATACCATTTGGAGGCATTTAATGTTCGAGCAAAAACGGCTGATTTTCGACAAAAGAGATAACACCCCCCCATTACGTCATGCTTCAGAAATGTGGAAAATGGTCCGTTTTCAAATGTTTTATTTTTGAACGTCAGTTCACATTTGTAGGTGGATCATCAGTGTTAGAGCTAAAATTAGCATGTTTAAAGTGATTTTCATGCTTCCAGGGGCCCAAAACACAAGATTTATGGAATGGTTAAAAGTGCATGAAAATGGCCAATTTCCTCACTCTGAGTACTCAAAAAGGGTTTCTTCACCCCGGGAAGTTAATTAAATACCATTTGGAGGCATTTAATGTTCGAGCAAAAACGGCTGATTTTCGACAAAAGAGATAACACCCTTCATTACGTCATGCTTCAGAAATGTGGAAAATGGTCCGTTTTCAAATGTTTTATTTTTGAACGTCAGTTCACATTTGTAGGTGGATCATCAGTGTTAGAGCTAAAATTAGCATGTTTAAAGTGATTTTCATGCTTCCAGGGGCTCGGGAAGTTAATTAAATACCATTTGGAGGCATTTAATGTTCGAGAAAAAACGGCTGATTTTCGAGAAAAGAGATAACACCCCCCCATTACGTCATGCTTCAGAAATGTGGAAAATGGTCCGTTTTCAAATGTTTTATTTTTGAACGTCAGTTCACATTTGTAGGTGGATCATCAGTGTTAGAGCTAAAATTAGCATGTTTAAAGTGATTTTCATGCTTCCAGGGGCCCAAAACACAAGATTTATGGAATGGTTAAAAGTGCATGAAAATGGCCAATTTACTCACTCTGAGTACTCAAAAAGGGTTTCTTCACCCCGGGAAGTTAATTAAATACCATTTGGAGGCATTTAATGTTCGAGCAAAAACGGCTGATTTTCGACAAAAGAGATAACACCCCCCCATTACGTCATGCTTCAGAAATGTGGAAAATGGTCCGTTTTCAAATGTTTTATTTTTGAACGTCAGTTCACATTTGTAGGTGGATCATCAGTGTTAGAGCTAAAATTAGCATGTTTAAAGTGATTTTCATGCTTCCAGGGGCCCAAAACACAAGATTTATGGAATGGTTAAAAGTGCATGAAAATGGCCAATTTACTCACTCTGAGTACTCAAAAAGGGTTTCTTCACCCCGGGAAGTTAATTAAATACCATTTGGAGGCATTTAATGTTCAAGCAAAAACGGCTGATTTTCGACAAAAGAGATAACACCCCCCCATTACGTCATGCTTCAGAAATGTGGAAAATGGTCCGTTTTCAAATGTTTTATTTTTGAACGTCAGTTCACATTTGTAGGTGGATCATCAGTGTTAGAGCTAAAATTAGCATGTTTAAAGTGATTTTCATGCTTCCAGGGGCTCGGGAAGTTAATTAAATACCATTTGGAGGCATTTAATGTTCGAGCAAAAACGGCTGATTTTCGACAAAAGAGATAACACCCCCCCATTACGTCATGCTTCAGAAATGTGGAAAATGGTCCGTTTTCAAATGTTTTATTTTTGAACGTCAGTTCACATTTGTAGGTGGATCATCAGTGTTAGAGCTAAAATTAGCATGTTTAAAGTGATTTTCATGCTTCCAGGGGCCCAAAACACAAGATTTATGGAATGGTTAAAAGTGCATGAAAATGGCCAATTTACTCACTCTGAGTACTCAAAAAGGGTTTCTTCACCCCGGGAAGTTAATTAAATACCATTTGGAGGCATTTAATGTTCGAGCAAAAACGGCTGATTTTCGCCAAAAGAGATAACACCCCCCATTACGTCATGCTTCAGAAATGCGGAAAATGGTCCGTTTTCAAATGTTTTATTTTTGAACGTCAGTTCACATTTGTAGGTGGATCATCAGTGTTAGAGCTATAATTAGCATGTTTAAAGTGATTTTCATGCTTCCAGGGGCTCGGGAAGTTAATTAAATACCATTTGGAGGCATTTAATGTTCGAGAAAAAACGGCTGATTTTCGACAAAAGAGATAACACCCCCCCATTACGTCATGCTTCAGAAATGTGGAAAATGGTCCGTTTTCAAATGTTTTATTTTTGAACGTCAGTTCACATTTGTAGGTGGATCATCAGTGTTAGAGCTAAAATTAGCATGTTTAAAGTGATTTTCATGCTTCCAGGGGCCCAAAACACAAGATTTATGGAATGGTTAAAAGTGCATGAAAATGGCCAATTTACTCACTCTGAGTACTCAAAAAGGGTTTCTTCACCCCAGGAAGTTAATTAAATACCATTTGGAGGCATTTAATGTTCGATCAAAAATTCGCTGATTTTCGACAAAAGAGATAACACCCCCCCATTACGTCATGCTTCAGAAATGTGGAAAATGGTCCGTTTTCAAATGTTTTATTTTTGAACGTCAGTTCACATTTGTAGGTGGATCATCAGTGTTAGAGCTAAAATTAGCATGTTTAAAGTGATTTTCATGCTTCCAGGGGCTCGGGAAGTTAATTAAATACCATTTGGAGGCATTTAATGTTCGAGAAAAAACGGCTGATTTTCGACAAAAGAGATAACACCCCCCCATTACGTCATGCTTCAGAAATGTGGAAAATGGTCCGTTTTCAAATGTTTTATTTTTGAACGTCAGTTCACATTTGTAGGTGGATCATCAGTGTTAGAGCTAAAATTAGCATGTTTAAAGTGATTTTCATGCTTCCAGGGGCCCAAAACACAAGATTTATGGAATGGTTAAAAGTGCATGAAAATGGCCAATTTACTCACTCTGAGTACTCAAAAAGGGTTTCTTCACCCCGGGAAGTTAATTAAATACCATTTGGAGGCATTTAATGTTCGATCAAAAACGGCTGATTTTCGACAAAAGAGATAACACCCCCCATTACGTCATGCTTCAGAAATGTGGAAAATGGTCCGTTTTCAAATGTTTTATTTTTGAACGTCAGTTCACATTTGTAGGTGGATCATCAGTGTTAGAGCTAAAATGAGCATGTTTAAAGTGATTTTCATGCTTCCAGGGGCTCGGGAAGTTAATTAAATACCATTTGGAGGCATTTAATGTTCGCGCAAAAACGGCTGATTTTCGACAAAAGAGATAACACCCCCCCATTACGTCATGCTTCAGAAATGTGGAAAATGGTCCGTTTTCAAATGTTTTATTTTTGAACGTCAGTTCACATTTGTAGGTGGATCATCAGTGTTAGAGCTAAAATTAGCATGTTTAAAGTGATTTTCATGCTTCCAGGGGCCCAAAACACAAGATTTATGGAATGGTTAAAAGTGCATGAAAATGGCCAATTTACTCACTCTGAGTACTCAAAAAGGGTTTCTTCACCCCGGGAAGTTAATTAAATACCATTTGGAGGCATTTAATGTTCGATCAAAAACGGCTGATTTTCGACAAAAGAGATAACACCCCCCATTACGTCATGCTTCAGAAATGTGGAAAATGGTCCGTTTTCAAATGTTTTATTTTTGACCGTCAGTTCACATTTGTAGGTGGATCATCAGTGTTAGAGCTAAAATTAGCATGTTTAAAGTGATTTTCATGCTTCCAGGGGCCCAAAACACAAGATTTATGGAATGGTTAAAAGTGCATGAAAATGGCCAATTTACTCACTCTGAGTACTCAAAAAGGGTTTCTTCACCCCGGGAAGTTAATTAAATACCATTTGGAGGCATTTAATGTTCGAGCAAAAACGGCTGATTTTCGACAAAAGAGATAACACCCCCCCATTACGGCATGCTTCAGAAATGTGGAAAATGGTCCGTTTTCAAATGTTTTATTTTTGAACGTCAGTTCACATTTGTAGGTGGATCATCAGTGTTAGAGCTAAAAGTTAGCATGTTTAAAGTGATTTTCATGCTTCCAGGGGCCCAAAACACAAGATTTATGGAATGGTTAAAAGTGCATGAAAATGGCCAATTTACTCACTCTGAGTACTCAAAAAGGGTTTCTTCACCCCGGGAAGTTAATTAAATACCATTTGGAGGCATTTAATGTTCGAGCAAAAACGGCAGATTTTCGACAAAAGAGATAACACCCCCCATTACGTCATGCTTCAGAAATGTGGAAAATGGTCCGTTTTCAAATGTTTTATTTTTGAACGTCAGTTCACATTTGTAGGTGGATCATCAGTGTTAGAGCTAAAATTAGCATGTTTAAAGTGATTTTCATGCTTCCAGGGGCTCGGGAAGTTAATTAAATACCATTTGGAGGCATTTAATGTTCGAGCAAAAACGGCTGATTTTCGACAAAAGAGATAACACCCCCCCATTACGTCATGCTTCAGAAATGTGGAAAATGGTCCGTTTTCAAATGTTTTATTTTTGAACGTCAGTTCACATTTGTAGGTGGATCATCAGTGTTAGAGCTAAAATTAGCATGTTTAAAGTGATTTTCATGCTTCCAGGGGCCCAAAACACAAGATTTATGGAATGGTTAAAAGTGCATGAAAATGGCCAATTTACTCACTCTGAGTACTCAAAAAGGGTTTCTTCACCCCGGGAAGTTAATTAAATACCATTTGGAGGCATTTAATGTTCGATCAAAAACGGCTGATTTTCGACAAAAGAGATAACACCCCCCATTACGTCATGCTTCAGAAATGTGGAAAAATGGTCCGTTTTCAAATGTTTTATTTTTGACCGTCAGTTCACATTTGTAGGTGGATCATCAGTGTTAGAGCTAAAATTAGCATGTTTAAAGTGATTTTCATGCTTCCAGGGGCCCAAAACACAAGATTTATGGAATGGTTAAAAGTGCATGAAAATGGCCAATTTACTCACTCTGAGTACTCAAAAAGGGTTTCTTCACCCCGGGAAGTTAATTAAATACCATTTGGAGGCATTTAATGTTCGAGCAAAAACGGCTGATTTTCGACAAAAGAGATAACACCCCCCCATTACGTCATGCTTCAGAAATGTGGAAAATGGTCCGTTTTCAAATGTTTTATTTTTGAACGTCAGTTCACATTTGTAGGTGGATCATCAGTGTTAGAGCTAAAAGTTAGCATGTTTAAAGTGATTTTCATGCTTCCAGGGGCCCAAAACACAAGATTTATGGAATGGTTAAAAGTGCATGAAAATGGCCAATTTACTCACTCTGAGTACTCAAAAAGGGTTTCTTCACCCCGGGAAGTTAATTAAATACCATTTGGAGGCATTTAATGTTCGAGCAAAAACGGCAGATTTTCGACAAAAGAGATAACACCCCCCCATTACGTCATGCTTCAGAAATGTGGAAAATGGTCCGTTTTCAAATGTTTTATTTTTGAACGTCAGTTCACATTTGTAGGTGGATCATCAGTGTTAGAGCTAAAATTAGCATGTTTAAAGTGATTTTCATGCTTCCAGGGGCTCGGGAAGTTAATTAAATACCATTTGGAGGCATTTAATGTTCGAGCAAAAACGGCTGATTTTCGACAAAAGAGATAACACCCCCCCATTACGTCATGCTTCAGAAATGTGGAAAATGGTCCGTTTTCAAATGTTTTATCTTTGAACGTCAGTTCACATTTGTAGGTGGATCATCAGTGTTAGAGCTAAAATTAGCATGTTTAAAGTAATTTTCATGCTTCCAGGGGCTCGGGAAGTTAATTAAATACCATTTGGAGGCATTTAATGTTCGAGCAAAAACGGCTGATTTTCGACAAAAGAGATAACACCCCCCGATTACGTCATGCTTCAGAAATGTGGAAAATGGTCCGTTTTCAAATGTTTTATTTTTGAACGTCAGTTCACATTTGTAGGTGGATCATCAGTGTTAGAGCTAAAATTAGCATGTTTAAAGTGATTTTCATGCTTCCAGGGGCCCAAAACACAAGATTTATGGAATGGTTAAAAGTGCATGAAAATGGCCAATTTCCTCACTCTGAGTACTCAAAAAGGGTTTCTTCACCCCGGGAAGTTAATTAAATACCATTTGGAGGGATTTAATGTTCGAGCAAAAACGGCTGATTTTCGACAAAAGAGATAACACCCTTCATTACGTCATGCTTCAGAAATGTGGAAAATGGTCCGTTTTCAAATGTTTTATTTTTGAACGTCAGTTCACATTTGTAGGTGGATCATCAGTGTTAGAGCTAAAATTAGCATGTTTAAAGTGATTTTCATGCTTCCAGGGGCTCGGGAAGTTAATTAAATACCATTTGGAGGCATTTAATGTTCGAGCAAAAACGGCTGATTTTCGACAAAAGAGATAACACCCCCCCATTACGTCATGCTTCAGAAATGTGGAAAATGGTCCGTTTTCAAATGTTTTATTTTTGAACGTCAGTTCACATTTGTAGGTGGATCATCAGTGTTAGAGCTAAAATTAGCATGTTTAAAGTGATTTTCATGCTTCCAGGGGCTCGGGAAGTTAATTAAATACCATTTGGAGGCATTTAATGTTCGAGCAAAAACGGCTGATTTTCGACAAAAGAGATAACACCCCCCATTACGTCATGCTTCAGAAATGTGGAAAATGGTCCGTTTTCAAATGTTTTATTTTTGACCGTCAGTTCACATTTGTAGGTGGATCATCAGTGTTAGAGCTAAAATTAGCATGTTTAAAGTGATTTTCATGCTTCCAGGGGCCCAAAACACAAGATTTATGGAATGGTTAAAAGTGCATGAAAATGGCCAATTTACTCACTCTGAGTACTCAAAAAGGGTTTCTTCACCCCGGGAAGTTAATTAAATACCATTTGGAGGCATTTAATGTTCGAGCAAAAACGGCTGATTTTCGACAAAAGAGATAACACCCCCCCATTACGTCATGCTTCAGAAATGTGGAAAATGGTCCGTTTTCAAATGTTTTATTTTTGAACGTCAGTTCACATTTGTAGGTGGATCATCAGTGTTAGAGCTAAAATTAGCATGTTTAAAGTGATTTTCATGCTTCCAGGGGCCCAAAACACAAGATTTATGGAATGGTTAAAAGTGCATGAAAATGGCCAATTTCCTCACTCTGAGTACTCAAAAAGGGTTTCTTCACCCCGGGAAGTTAATTAAATACCATTTGGAGGCATTTAATGTTCGAGCAAAAACGGCTGATTTTCGACAAAAGAGATAACACCCTTCATTACGTCATGCTTCAGAAATGTGGAAAATGGTCCGTTTTCAAATGTTTTATTTTTGAACGTCAGTTCACATTTGTAGGTGGATCATCAGTGTTAGAGCTAAAATTAGCATGTTTAAAGTGATTTTCATGCTTCCAGGGGCTCGGGAAGTTAATTAAATACCATTTGGAGGCATTTAATGTTCGAGAAAAAACGGCTGATTTTCGAGAAAAGAGATAACACCCCCCCATTACGTCATGCTTCAGAAATGTGGAAAATGGTCCGTTTTCAAATGTTTTATTTTTGAACGTCAGTTCACATTTGTAGGTGGATCATCAGTGTTAGAGCTAAAATTAGCATGTTTAAAGTGATTTTCATGCTTCCAGGGGCCCAAAACACAAGATTTATGGAATGGTTAAAAGTGCATGAAAATGGCCAATTTACTCACTCTGAGTTCTCAAAAAGGGTTTCTTCACCCCGGGAAGTTAATTAAATACCATTTGGAGGCATTTAATGTTCGAGCAAAAACGGCTGATTTTCGACAAAAGAGATAACACCCCCCCATTACGTCATGCTTCAGAAATGTGGAAAATGGTCCGTTTTCAAATGTTTTATTTTTGAACGTCAGTTCACATTTGTAGGTGGATCATCAGTGTTAGAGCTAAAATTAGCATGTTTAAAGTGATTTTCATGCTTCCAGGGGCCCAAAACACAAGATTTATGGAATGGTTAAAAGTGCATGAAAATGGCCAATTTACTGACTCTGAGTACTCAAAAAGGGTTTCTTCACCCCGGGAAGTTAATTAAATACCATTTGGAGGCATTTAATGTTCGAGCAAAAACGGCTGATTTTCGACAAAAGAGATAACACCCCCCCATTACGTCATGCTTCAGAAATGTGGAAAATGGTCCGTTTTCAAATGTTTATTTTTGAACGTCAGTTCACATTTGTAGGTGGATCATCAGTGTTAGAGCTAAAATTAGCATGTTTAAAGTGATTTTCATGCTTCCAGGGGCCCAAAACACAAGATTTATGGAATGGTTAAAAGTGCATGAAAATGGCCAATTTCCTCACTCTGAGTACTCAAAAAGGGTTTCTTCACCCCGGGAAGTTAATTAAATACCATTTGGAGGCATTTAATGTTCGAGCAAAAACGGCTGATTTTCGACAAAAGAGATAACACCCTTCATTACGTCATGCTTCAGAAATGTGGAAAATGGTCCGTTTTCAAATGTTTTATTTTTGAACGTCAGTTCACATTTGTAGGTGGATCATCAGTGTTAGAGCTAAAATTAGCATGTTTAAAGTGATTTTCATGCTTCCAGGGGCTCGGGAAGTTAATTAAATACCATTTGGAGGCATTTAATGTTCGAGAAAAAACGGCTGATTTTCGAGAAAAGAGATAACACCCCCCCATTACGTCATGCTTCAGAAATGTGGAAAATGGTCCGTTTTCAAATGTTTTATTTTTGAACGTCAGTTCACATTTGTAGGTGGATCATCAGTGTTAGAGCTAAAATTAGCATGTTTAAAGTGATTTTCATGCTTCCAGGGGCCCAAAACACAAGATTTATGGAATGGTTAAAAGTGCATGAAAATGGCCAATTTACTCACTCTGAGTTCTCAAAAAGGGTTTCTTCACCCCGGGAAGTTAATTAAATACCATTTGGAGGCATTTAATGTTCGAGCAAAAACGGCTGATTTTCGACAAAAGAGATAACACCCCCCCATTACGTCATGCTTCAGAAATGTGGAAAATGGTCAGTTTTCAAATGTTTTATTTTTGAACGTCAGTTCACATTTGTAGGTGGATCATCAGTGTTAGAGCTAAAATTAGCATGTTTAAAGTGATTTTCATGCTTCCAGGGGCCCAAAACACAAGATTTATGGAATGGTTAAAAGTGCATGAAAATGGCCAATTTACTCACTCTGAGTACTCAAAAAGGGTTTCTTCACCCCGGGAAGTTAATTAAATACCATTTGGAGGCATTTAATGTTCGAGCAAAAACGGCTGATTTTCGACAAAAGAGATAACACCCCCCCATTACGTCATGCTTCAGAAATGTGGAAAATGGTCCGTTTTCAAATGTTTATTTTTGAACGTCAGTTCACATTTGTAGGTGGATCATCAGTGTTAGAGCTAAAATTAGCATGTTTAAAGTGATTTTCATGCTTCCAGGGGCCCAAAACACAAGATTTATGGAATGGTTAAAAGTGCATGAAAATGGCCAATTTACTCACTCTTAGTTCTCAAAAAGGGTTTCTTCACCCCGGGAAGTTAATTAAATACCATTTGGAGGCATTTAATGTTCGAGCAAAAACGGCTGATTTTCGACAAAAGAGATAACACCCCCAATTACGTCATGCTTCAGAAATGTGGAAAATGGTCCGTTTTCAAATGTTTTATTTTTGAACGTCAGTTCACATTTGTAGGTGGATCATCAGTGTTAGAGCTAAAATTAGCATGTTTAAAGTGATTTTCATGCTTCCAGGGGCTCGGGAAGTTAATTAAATACCATTTGGAGGCATTTAATGTTCGAGCAAAAACGGCTGATTTTCGACAAAAGAGATAACACCCCCCCATTACGTCATGCTTCAGAAATGTGGAAAATGGTCCGTTTTCAAATGTTTTATTTTTGAACGTCAGTTCACATTTGTAGGTGGATCATCAGTGTTAGAGCTAAAATTAGCATGTTTAAAGTGATTTTCATGCTTCCAGGGGCCCAAAACACAAGATTTATGGAATGGTTAAAAGTGCATGAAAATGGCCAATTTACTCACTCTGAGTTCTCAAAAAGGGTTTCTTCACCCCGGGAAGTTAATTAAATACCATTTGGAGGCATTTAATGTTCGAGCAAAAACGGCTGATTTTCGACAAAAGAGATAACACCCCCCCATTACGTCATGCTTCAGAAATGTGGAAAATGGTCCGTTTTCAAATGTTTTATTTTTGAACGTCAGTTCACATTTGTAGGTGGATCATCAGTGTTAGAGCTAAAATTAGCATGTTTAAAGTGATTTTCATGCTTCCAGGGGCTCGGGAAGTTAATTAAATACCATTTGGAGGCATTTAATGTTCGAGCAAAAACGGCTGATTTTCGACAAAAGAGATAACACCCCCCCATTACGTCATGCTTCAGAAATGTGGAAAATTGTCAGTTTTCAAATGTTTTATTTTTGAACGTCAGTTCACATTTTTAGGTGGATCATCAGTGTTAGAGCTAAAATTAGCATGTTTAAAGTGATTTTCATGCTTCCAGGGGCCCAAAACACAAGATTTATGGAATGGTTAAAAGTGCATGAAAATGGCCAATTTACTCACTCTGAGTACTCAAAAAGGGGTTCTTCACCCCGGGAAGTTAATTAAATACCATTTGGAGGCATTTAATGTTCGAGCAAAAACGGCTGATTTTCGACAAAAGAGATAACACCCCCCCATTACGTCATGCTTCAGAAATGTGGAAAATGGTCTGTTTTCAAATGTTTTATTTTTGAACGTCAGTTCACATTTGTAGGTGGATCATCAGTGTTAGAGCTAAAATTAGCATGTTTAAAGTGATTTTCATGCTTCCAGGGGCCCAAAACACAAGATTTATGGAATGGTTAAAAGTGCATGAAAATGGCCAATTTACTCACTCTGAGTTCTCAAAAAGGGTTTCTTCACCCCGGGAAGTTACTTAAATACCATTTGGAGGCATTTAATGTTCGAGCAAAAACGACTGATTTTCGACAAAAGAGATAACACCCCCCCAATACGTCATGCTTCAGAAATGTGGAAAATGGTCCGTTTTCAAATGTTTTATTTTTGAACGTCAGTTCACATTTGTAGGTGGATCATCAGTGTTAGAGCTAAAATTAGCATGTTTAAAGTGATTTTCATGCTTCCAGGGGCTCGGGAAGTTAATTAAATACCATTTGGAGGCATTTAATGTTCGAGCAAAAACGGCTGATTTTCGACAAAAGAGATAACACCCCCCCATTACGTCATGCTTCAGAAATGTGGAAAATGGTCCGTTTTCAAATGTTTTATTTTTGAACGTCAGTTCACATTTGTAGGTGGATCATCAGTGTTAGAGCTAAAATTAGCATGTTTACAGTGATTTTCATGCTTCCAGGGGCCCAAAACACAAGATTTATGGAATGGTTAAAAGTGCATGAAAATGGCCAATTTACTCACTCTGAGTTCTCAAAAAGGGTTTCTTCACCCCGGGAAGTTAATTAAATACCATTTGGAGGCATTTAATGTTCGAGCAAAAACGGCTGATTTTCGACAAAAGAGATAACACCCCCCCATTACGTCATGCTTCAGAAATGTGGAAAATGGTCCGTTTTCAAATGTTTTATTTTTGAACGTCAGTTCACATTTGTAGGTGGATCATCAGTGTTAGAGCCAAAATTAGCATGTTTAAAGTGATTTTCATGCTTCCAGGGGCTCGGGAAGTTAATTAAATACCATTTGGAGGCATTTAATGTTCGAGCAAAAATGGCTGATTTTCGACAAAAGAGATAACACCCCCCCATTACGTCATGCTTCAGAAATGTGGAAAATTGTCAGTTTTCAAATGTTTTATTTTTGAACGTCAGTTCACATTTTTAGGTGGATCATCAGTGTTAGAGCTAAAATTAGCATGTTTAAAGTGATTTTCATGCTTCCAGGGGCCCAAAACACAAGATTTATGGAATGGTTAAAAGTGCATGAAAATGGCCAATTTACTCACTCTGAGTACTCAAAAAGGGTTTCTTCACCCCGGGAAGTTACTTAAATACCATTTGGAGGCATTTAATGTTCGAGCAAAAACGGCTGATTTTCGACAAAAGAGATAACACCCCCCCAATACGTCATGCTTCAGAAATGTGGAAAATGGTCCGTTTTCAAATGTTTTATTTTTGAATGTCAGTTCACATTTGTAGGTGGATCATCAGTGTTAGAGCTAAAATTAGCATGTTTAAAGTGATTTTCATGCTTCCAGGGGCTCGGGAAGTTAATTAAATAACATTTGGAGGCATTTAATGTTCGAGCAAAAACGGCTGATTTTCGACAAAAGAGATAACACCCCCCCATTACGTCATGCCTCAGAAATGTGGAAAATGGTCCGTTTTCAAATGTTTTATTTTTGAACGTCAGTTCACATTTGTAGGTGGATCATCAGTGTTAGAGCTAAAATTAGCATGTTTAAAGTGATTTTCATGCTTCCAGGGGCTCGGGAAGTTAATTAAATACCATTTGGAGGCATTTAATGTTCGAGCAAAAACGGCTGATTTTCGACAAAAGAGATAACACCCCCCATTACGTCATGCTTCAGAAATGTGGAAAATGGTCCGTTTTCAAATGTTTTATTTTTGAACGTCAGTTCACATTTGTAGGTGGATCATCAGTGTTAGAGCTAAAATTAGCATGTTTAAAGTGATTTTCATGCTTCCAGGGGCTCGGGAAGTTAATTAAATACCATTTGGAGGCATTTAATGTTCGAGCAAAAACGGCTGATTTTCGACAAAAGAGATAACACCCCCCCATTACGTCATGCTTCAGAAATGTGGAAAATGGTCCGTTTTCAAATGTTTTATTTTTGATAGTCAGTTCACATTTGTAGGTGGATCATCAGTGTTAGAGCTAAAATTAGCATGTTTAAAGTGATTTTCATGCTTCCAGGGGCTCGGGAAGTTAATTAAATACCATTTGGAGGCATTTAATGTTCGAGCAAAAACGGCTGATTTTCGACAAAAGAGATAACACCCCCCCATTACGTCATGCTTCAGAAATGTGGAAAATGGTCCGTTTTCAAATGTTTTATTTTTGAACGTCAGTTCACATTTGTAGGTGGATCATCAGTGTTAGAGCTAAAATTAGCATGTTTAAAGTGATTTTCATGCTTCCAGGGGCTCGGGAAGTTAATTAAATACCATTTGGAGGCATTTAATGTTCGAGCAAAAACGGCTGATTTTCGACAAAAGAGATAACACCCCCCCATTACGTCATGCTTCAGAAATGTGGAAAATGGTCCGTTTTCAAATATTTTATTTTTGAACGTCAGTTCACATTTGTAGGTGGATCATCAGTGTTAGAGCTAAAATTAGCATGTTTAAAGTGATTTTCATGCTTCCAGGGGCCCAAAACACAAGATTTATGGAATGGTTAAAAGTGCATGAAAATGGCCAATTTACTCACTCTGAGTTCTCAAAAAGGGTTTCTTCACCCCGTGAAGTTAATTAAATACCATTTGGAGGCATTTAATGTTTGAGCAAAAACGGCTGATTTTCGACAAAAGAGATAACACCCCCCCATTACGTCATGCTTCAGAAATGTGGAAAATGGTCCGTTTTCAAATGTTTTATTTTTGAACGTCAGTTCACGTTTGTAGGTGGATCATCAGTGTTAGAGCTAAAATTAGCATGTTTAAAGTGATTTTCATGCTTCCAGGGGCTCGGGAAGTTAATTAAATACCATTTGGAGGCATTTAATGTTCGAGCAAAAACGGTCGATTTTCGACAAAAGAGATAACACCCCCCCATTACGTCATGCTTCAGAAATGTGGAAAATGGTCCGTTTTCAAATGTTTTATTTTTGAATGTCAGTTCACATTTGCAGGTGGATCATCAGTGTTAGAACTAAAATTAGCATGTTTAAAGTGATTTTCATGCTTCCAGGGGCTCAGGAAGTTAATTAAATACTATTTGGAGGCATTTAATGTTCGAGCAAAAACGGCTGATTTTCGACAAAAGAGATAACACCCCCCCATTACGTCATGCTTCAGAAATGTGGAAAATGGTCCGTTTTCAAATGTTTTATTTTTGAACGTCAGTTCACTTTTGTAGGTGGATCATCAGTGTTAGAGCTAAAATTAGCATGTTTAAAGTGATTTTCATGCTTCCAGGGGCTCGGGAAGTTAATTAAATACCATTTGGAGGCATTTAATGTTCGAGCAAAAATGGCTGATTTTCGACAAAAGAGATAACACCCCCCCATTACGTCATGCTTCAGAAATGTGGAAAATGGTCCGTTTTCAAATCTTTTATTTTTGAACGTCAGTTCACATTTGTAGGTGGATCATCAGTGTTAGAGCTAAAATTAGCATGTTTAAAGTGATTTTCATGCTTCCAGGGGCTCGGGTAGTGAAATAAATACCATTTGGAGGCATTTAATGTTCGAGCAAAAACGGCTGATTTTCGACAAAAGAGATAACACCCCCCCCATTACGTCATGCTTCAGAAATGTGGAAAATGGTCCGTTTTCAAATGTTTTATTTTTGAACGTCAGTTCACATTTGTAGGTGGATCATCAGTGTTAGAGCGAAAATTAGCATGTTTAAAGTGATTTTCATGCTTCCAGGGGCTCGGGAAGTGAAATAAATACCATTTGGAGGCATTTAATGTTCCAGCAAAAACGGCTGATTTTCGACAAAAGAGATAACACCCCCCCCCCCATTACGTCATGCTTCAGAAATGTGGAAAATTGTCCGTTTTCAAATGTTTTATTTTTGAACGTCAGTTCACATTTGTAGGTGGATCATCAGTTGTAGAGCTAAAATTAGCATGTTTAAAGTGATTTTCATGCTTCCAGGGGCTCGGAAAGTTAATTAAATACCATTTGGAGGCATTTAATGTTCGAGCAAAAACGGCTGATTTTCGACAAAAGAGATAACACCCCCCCATTACGTCATGCTTCAGAAATGTGGAAAATGGTCCGTTTTCAAATGTTTTATTTTTGAACGTCAGTTCACATTTGTAGGTGGATCATCAGTGTTAGAGCTAAAATTAGCATGTTTAAAGTGATTTTCATGCTTCCAGGGGCCCTAAACACAAGATTTATGGAATGGTTAAAAGTGCATGAAAATGGCCAATTTACTCACTCTGAGTTCTCAAAAAGGGTTTCTTCACCCCGGGAAGTTAATTAAATACCATTTGGAGGCATTTAATGTTCGAGCAAAAACGGCTGATTTTCGACAAAAGAGATAACACCCCCCCATTACGTCATGCTTCAGAAATGTGGAAAATGGTCCGTTTTCAAATGTTTTATTTTTGAACGTCAGTTCACATTTATAGGTGGATCATCAGTGTTAGAGCTAAATTTAGCATGTTTAAAGTGATTTTCATGCTTCCAGGGGCTCGGGAAGTTAATTAAATACCATTTGGAGGCATTTAATGTTCGAGCAAAAACGGCTGATTTTCGACAAAAGAGATAACACCCCCCCATTACGTCATGCTTCAGAAATGTGGAAAATGGTCCGTTTTCAAATGTTTTATTTTTGATAGTCAGTTCACATTTGTAGGTGGATCATCAGTGTTAGAGCTAAAATTAGCATGTTTAAAGTGATTTTCATGCTTCCAGGGGCTCGGGAAGTTAATTAAATACCATTTGGAGGCATTTAATGTTCGAGCAAAAACGGCTGATTTTCGACAAAAGAGATAACACCCCCCCATTACGTCATGCTTCAGAAATGTGGAAAATGGTCCGTTTTCAAATATTTTATTTTTGAACGTCAGTTCACATTTGTAGGTGGATCATCAGTGTTAGAGCTAAAATTAGCATGTTTAAAGTGATTTTCATGCTTCCAGGGGCCCAAAACACAAGATTTATGGAATGGTTAAAAGTGCATGAAAATGGCCAATTTACTCACTCTGAGTTCTCAAAAAGTGTTTCTTCACCCCGGGAAGTTAATTAAATACCATTTGGAGGCATTTAATGTTCGAGCAAAAACGGCTGATTTTCGACAAAAGAGATAACACCCCCCCATTACGTCATGCTTCAGAAATGTGGAAAATGGTCCGTTTTCAAATGTTTTATTTTTGAACGTCAGTTCACATTTGTAGGTGGATCATCAGTGTTAGAGCGAAAATTAGCATGTTTAAAGTGATTTTCATGCTTCCAGGGGCTCGGGAAGTGAAATAAATACCATTTGGAGGCATTTAATGTTCCAGCAAAAACGGCTGATTTTCGACAAAAGAGATAACACCCCCCCCCATTACGTCATGCTTCAGAAATGTGGAAAATTGTCCGTTTTCAAATGTTTTATTTTTGAACGTCAGTTCACATTTGTAGGTGGATCATCAGTTGTAGAGCTAAAATTAGCATGTTTAAAGTGATTTTCATGCTTCCAGGGGCTCGGAAAGTTAATTAAATACCATTTGGAGGCATTTAATGTTCGAGCAAAAACGGCTGATTTTCGACAAAAGAGATAACACCCCCCCATTACGTCATGCTTCAGAAATGTGGAAAATGGTCCGTTTTCAAATGTTTTATTTTTGAACGTCAGTTCACATTTGTAGGTGGATCATCAGTGTTAGAGCTAAAATTAGCATGTTTAAAGTGATTTTCATGCTTCCAGGGGCCCTAAACACAAGATTTATGGAATGGTTAAAAGTGCATGAAAATGGCCAATTTACTCACTCTGAGTTCTCAAAAAGGGTTTCTTCACCCCGGGAAGTTAATTAAATACCATTTGGAGGCATTTAATGTTCGAGCAAAAACGGCTGATTTTCGACAAAAGAGATAACACCCCCCCATTACGTCATGCTTCAGAAATGTGGAAAATGGTCCGTTTTCAAATGTTTTATTTTTGAACGTCAGTTCACATTTGTAGGTGGATCATCAGTGTTAGAGCTAAAATTAGCATGTTTAAAGTGATTTTCATGCTTCCAGGGGCTCAGGAAGTTAATTAAATACCATTTGGAGGCATTTAATGTTCGAGCAAAAACGGCTGATTTTCGACAAAAGAGATAACACCCCCCCATTACGTCATGCTTCAGAAATGTGGAAAATGGTCCGTTTTCAAATGTTTTATTTTTGAATGTCAGTTCACATTTGTAGGTGGATCATCAGTGTTAGAACTAAAATTAGCATGTTTAAAGTGATTTTCATGCTTCCAGGGGCTCGGGAAGTTAATTAAAT
Source organism: Lissotriton vulgaris (assembly GCF_964263255.1). Lineage (NCBI taxonomy): Eukaryota > Metazoa > Chordata > Amphibia > Caudata > Salamandridae > Lissotriton > Lissotriton vulgaris. The sequence continues at coordinate 41,702 of NW_028246241.1, read as the reverse complement.
ACCATTTGGAGGCATTTAATGTTCGAGCAAAAACGGCTGATTTTCGACAAAAGAGATAACACCCCCCCATTACGTCATGCTTCAGAAATGTGGAAAATGGTCCGTTTTCAAATGTTTTATTTTTGAACGTCAGTTCACATTTGTAGGTGGATCATCAGTGTTAAAGCTAAAATTAGCATGTTTAAAGTGATTTTCATGCTTCCAGGGGCTCGGGAAGTTAATTAAATACCATTTGGAGGCATTTAATGTTCGAGCAAAAATGGCTGATTTTCGACAAAAGAGATAACACCCCCCCATTACGTCATGCTTCAGAAATGTGGAAAATGGTCCGTTTTCAAATGTTTTATTTTTGAACGTCAGTTCACATTTGTAGGTGGATCATCAGTGTTAGAGCTAAAATTAGCATGTTTAAAGTGATTTTCATGCTTCCAGGGGCTCGGGAAGTGAAATAAATACCATTTGGAGGCATTTAATGTTCGAGCAAAAACGGCTGATTTTCGACAAAAGAGATAACACCCCCCCCATTACGTCATGCTTCAGAAATGTGGAAAATGGTCCGTTTTCAAATGTTTTATTTTTGAACGTCAGTTCACATTTGTAGGTGGATCATCAGTGTTAGAGCGAAAATTAGCATGTTTAAAGTGATTTTCATGCTTCCACGGGCTCGGGAAGTGAAATAAATACCATTTGGAGGCATTTAATGTTCCAGCAAAAACGGCTGATTTTCGACAAAAGAGATAACACCCCCCCATTACGTCATGCTTCAGAAATGTGGAAAATTGTCCGTTTTCAAATGTTTTATTTTTGAACGTCAGTTCACATTTGTAGGTGGATCATCAGTTGTAGAGCTAAAATTAGCATGTTTAAAGTGATTTTCATGCTTCCAGGGGCTCGGAAAGTTAATTAAATACCATTTGGAGGCATTTAATGTTCGAGCAAAAACGGCTGATTTTCGACAAAAGAGATAACACCCCCCCATTACGTCATGCTTCAGAAATGTGGAAAATGGTCCGTTTTCAAATGTTTTATTTTTGAACGTCAGTTCACATTTGTAGGTGGATCATCAGTGTTAGAGCTAAAATTAGCATGTTTAAAGTGATTTTCATGCTTCCAGGGGCTCGGGAAGTTAATTAAATACCATTTGGAGGCATTTAATGTTCGAGCAAAAACGGCTGATTTTCGACAAAAGAGATAACACCCCCCCATTACGTCATGCTTCAGAAATGTGGAAAATGGTCCGTTTTCAAATGTTTTATTTTTGAATGTCAGTTCACATTTGTAGGTGGATCATCAGTGTTAGAACTAAAATTAGCATGTTTAAAGTGATTTTCATGCTTCCAGGGGCTCGGGAAGTTAATTAAATACCATTTGGAGGCATTTAATGTTCGAGCAAAAACGGCTGATTTTCGACAAAAGAGATAACACCCCCCCATTACGTCATGCTTCAGAAATGTGGAAAATGGTCCGTTTTCAAATGTTTTATTTTTGAACGTCAGTTCACATTTGTAGGTGGATCATCAGTGTTAGAGCTAAAATTAGCATGTTTAAAGTGATTTTCATGCTTCCAGGGGCTCGGGAAGTTAATTAAATACCATTTGGAGGCATTTAATGTTCGAGCAAAAATGGCTGATTTTCGACAAAAGAGATAACACCCCCCCATTACGTCATGCTTCAGAAATGTGGAAAATGGTCCGTTTTCAAATGTTTTATTTTTGAACGTCAGTTCACATTTGTAGGTGGATCATCAGTGTTAGAGCTAAAATTAGCATGTTTAAAGTGATTTTCATGCTTCCAGGGGCTCGGGAAGTGAAATAAATACCATTTGGAGGCATTTAATGTTCGAGCAAAAACGGCTGATTTTCGACAAAAGAGATAACACCCCCCCCATTACGTCATGCTTCAGAAATGTGGAAAATGGTCCGTTTTCAAATGTTTTATTTTTGAACGTCAGTTCACATTTGTAGGTGGATCATCAGTGTTAGAGCGAAAATTAGCATGTTTAAAGTGATTTTCATGCTTCCACGGGCTCGGGAAGTGAAATAAATACCATTTGGAGGCATTTAATGTTCCAGCAAAAACGGCTGATTTTCGACAAAAGAGATAACACCCCCCCATTACGTCATGCTTCAGAAATGTGGAAAATTGTCCGTTTTCAAATGTTTTATTTTTGAACGTCAGTTCACATTTGTAGGTGGATCATCAGTTGTAGAGCTAAAATTAGCATGTTTAAAGTGATTTTCATGCTTCCAGGGGTTCGGAAAGTTAATTAAATACCATTTGGAGGCATTTAATGTTCGAGCAAAAACGGCTGATTTTCGACAAAAGAGATAACACCCCCCCATTACGTCATGCTTCAGAAATGTGGAAAATGGTCCGTTTTCAAATGTTTTATTTTTGAACGTCAGTTCACATTTGTAGGTGGATCATCAGTGTTAGAGCTAAAATTAGCATGTTTAAAGTGATTTTCATGCTTCCAGGGGCCCTAAACACAAGATTTATGGAATGGTTAAAAGTGCATGAAAATGGCCAATTTACTCACTCTGAGTTCTCAAAAAGGGTTTCTTCACCCCGGGAAGTTAATTAAATACCATTTGGAGGCATTTAATGTTCGAGCAAAAACGGCTGATTTTCGACAAAAGAGATAACACCCCCCCATTACGTCATGCTTCAGAAATGTGGAAAATGGTCCGTTTTCAAATGTTTTATTTTTGAACGTCAGTTCACATTTATAGGTGGATCATCAGTGTTAGAGCTAAATTTAGCATGTTTAAAGTGATTTTCATGCTTCCAGGGGCTCGGGAAGTTAATTAAATACCATTTGGAGGCATTTAATGTTCGAGCAAAAACGGCTGATTTTCGACAAAAGAGATAACACCCCCCCATTACGTCATGCTTCAGAAATGTGGAAAATGGTCCGTTTTCAAATGTTTTATTTTTGAACGTCAGTTCACATTTGTAGGTGGATCATCAGTGTTAGAGCTAAAATTAGCATGTTTAAAGTGATTTTCATGCTTCCAGGGGCTCGGGAAGTTAATTAAATACCATTTGGAGGCATTTAATGTTCGAGCAAAAACGGCTGATTTTCGACAAAAGAGATAACACCCCCCCATTACGTCATGCTTCAGAAATGTGGAAAATGGTCCATTTTCAAATGTTTTATTTTTGAACGTCAGTTCACATTTGTAGGTGGATCATCAGTGTTAGAGCTAAAATTAGCATGTTTAAAGTGATTTTCATGCTTCCAGGGGCTCGGGAAGTTAATTAAATACCATTTGGAGGCATTTAATGTTCGAGCAAAAACGGCTGATTTTCGACAAAAGAGATAACACCCCCCCCATTACGTCATGCTTCAGAAATGTGGAAAATGGTCCGTTTTCAAATGTTTTATTTTTGAACGTCAGTTCACATTTGTAGGTGGATCATCAGTGTTAGAGCTAAAATTAGCATGTTTAAAGTGATTTTCATGCTTCCAGGGGCTCGGGAAGGTAATTAAATACCATTTGGAGGCATTTAATGTTCGAGTAAAAACGGCTGATTTTCGACAAAAGAGATAACACCCCCCCATTACGTCATGCTTCAGAAATGTGGAAAATGGTCCGTTTTCAAATGTTTTATTTTTGAACGTCAGTTCACATTTGTAGGTGGATCATCAGTGTTAGAGCTAAAATTAGCATGTTTAAAGTGATTTTCATGCTTCCAGGGGCCCAAAACACAAGATTTATGGAATGGTTAAAAGTGCATGAAAATGGCCAATTTACTCACTCTGAGTTCTCAAAAAGGGTTTCTTCACCCCGGGAAGTTAATTAAATACCATTTGGAGGCATTTAATGTTCGAGCAAAAACGGCTGATTTTCGACAAAAGAGATAACACCCCCCCATTACGTCATGCTTCAGAAATGTGGAAAATGGTCCGTTTTCAAATGTTTTATTTTTGAACGTCAGTTCACATTTGTAGGTGGATCATCAGTGTTAGAGCTAAAATTAGCATGTTTAAAGTGATTTTCATGCTTCCAGGGGCCCAAAACACAAGATTTATGGAATGGTTAAAAGTGCATGAAAATGGCCAATTTACTCACTCTGAGTTCTCAAAAAGGGTTTCTTCACCCCGGGAAGTTAATTAAATACCATTTGGAGGCATTTAATGTTCGAGCAAAAACGGCTGATTTTCGACAAAAGAGATAACACCCCCCCATTACGTCATGCTTCAGAAATGTGGAAAATGGTCCGTTTTCAAATGTTTTATTTTTGAACGTCAGTTCACATTTGTAGGTGGATCATCAGTGTTAGAGCTGAAATTAGCATGTTTAAAGTGATTTTCATGCTTCCAGGGGCTCGGGAAGTGAAATAAATACCATTTGGAGGCATTTAATGTTCGAGCAAAAACGGCTGATTTTCGACAAAAGAGATAACACCCCCCCATTACGTCATGCTTCAGAAATGTGGAAAATGGTCCGTTTTCAAATGTTTTATTTTTGAACGTCAGTTCACATTTGTAGGTGGATCATCAGTGTTAGAGCTAAAATTAGCATGTTTAAAGTGATTTTCATGCTTCCAAGGGCTCGGGAAGTTAATTAAATACCATTTGGAGGCATTTAATGTTCGAGCAAAAACGGCTGATTTTCGACAAAAGAGATAACACCCCCATTACGTCATGCTTCAGAAATGTGGAAAATGGTCCGTTTTCAAATGTTTTATTTTTGAACGTCAGTTCACATTTGTAGGTGGATCATCAGTGTTAGAGCTAAAATTAGCATGTTTAAAGTGATTTTCATGCTTCCAGGGGCTCGGGAAGTGAAATAAATACCATTTGGAGGCATTTAATGTTCGAGCAAAAACGGCTGATTTTCGACAAAAGAGTTAACACCCCCCCATTACGTCATGCTTCAGAAATGTGGAAAATGGTCCGTTTTCAAATGTTTTATTTTTGAACGTCAGTTCACATTTGTAGGTGGATCATCAGTGTTAGAGCTAAAATTAGCATGTTTAAAGTGATTTTCATGCTTCCAGGGGCTCGGGAAGTGAAATAAATACCATTTGGAGGCATTTAATGTTCCAGCAAAAACGGCTGATTTTCGACAAAAGAGATAACACCCCCCCATTACGTCATGCTTCAGAAATGTGGAAAATGGTCCGTTTTCAAATGTTTTATTTTTGAACGTCAGTTCACATTTGTAGGTGGATCATCAGTGTTAGAGCTAAAATTAGCATGTTTAAAGTGATTTTCATGCTTCCAGGGGCTTGGAAAGTTAATTAAATACCATTTGGAGGCATTTAATGTTCGAGCAAAAACGGCTGATTTTCGACAAAAGAGATAACACTCCCCCATTACGTCATGCTTCAGAAATGTGGAAAATGGTCCGTTTTCAAATGTTTTATTTTTGAACGTCAGTTCACATTTGTAGGTGGATCATCAGTGTTAGAGCTAAAATTAGCATGTTAAAAGTGATTTTCATGGTTCCAGGGGCCCAAAACACAAGATTTATGGAATGGTTAAAAGTGCATGAAAATGGCCAATTTACTCACTCTGAGTTCTCAAAAAGGGTTTCTTCACCCCGGGAAGTTAATTAAATACCATTTGGAGGCATTTAATGTTCGAGCAAAAACGGCTGATTTTCGACAAAAGAGATAACACCCCCCCATTACGTCATGCTTCAGAAATGTGGAAAATGGTCCGTTTTCAAATGTTTTATTTTTGAACGTCAGTTCACATTTGTAGGTGGATCATCAGTGTTAGAGCTAAAATTAGCATGTTTAAAGTGATTTTCATGCTTCCAGGGGCTCGGGAAGTGAAATAAATACCATTTGGAGGCATTTAATGTTCGAGCAAAAACGGCTGATTTTCGACAAAAGAGATAACACCCCCCCATTACGTCATGCTTCAGAAATGTGGAAAATGGTCCGTTTTCAAATGTTTTATTTTTGAACGTCAGTTCACATTTTTAGGTGGATCATCAGTGTTAGAGCTAAAATTAGCATGTTTAAAGTGATTTTCATGCTTCCAGGGGCTCGGGAAGTGAAATAAATACCATTTGGAGGCATTTAATGTTCGAGCAAAAACGGCTGATTTTCGACAAAAGAGATAACACCCCCCCATTACGTCATGCTTCAGAAATGTGGAAAATGGTCCGTTTTCAAATGTTTTATTTTTGAACGTCAGTTCACATTTGTAGGTGGATCATCAGTGTTAGAGCTAAAATTAGCATGTTTAAAGTGATTTTCATGCTTCCAGGGGCTCGGGAAGTTAATTAAATACCATTTGGAGGCATTTAATGTTCGAGCAAAAACGGCTGATTTTCGACAAAAGAGATAACACCCCCCATTACGTCATGCTTCAGAAATGTGGAAAATGGTCCGTTTTCAAATGTTTTATTTTTGAACGTCAGTTCACATTTGTAGGTGGATCATCAGTGTTAGAGCTAAAATTAGCATGTTTAAAGTGATTTTCATGCTTCCAGGGGCTCGGGAAGTGAAATAAATACCATTTGGAGGCATTTAATGTTCGAGCAAAAACGGCTGATTTTCGACAAAAGAGATAACACCCCCCCATTACGTCATGCTTCAGAAATGTGGAAAATGGTCCGTTTTCAAATGTTTTATTTTTGAACGTCAGTTCACATTTGTAGGTGGATCATCAGTGTTAGAGCTAAAATTAGCATGTTTAAAGTGATTTTCATGCTTCCAGGGGCTCGGGAAGTGAAATAAATACCATTTGGAGGCATTTAATGTTCCAGCAAAAACGGCTGATTTTCGACAAAAGAGATAACACCCCCCCATTACGTCATGCTTCAGAAATGTGGAAAATGGTCCGTTTTCAAATGTTTTATTTTTGAACGTCAGTTCACATTTGTAGGTGGATCATCAGTGTTAGAGCTAAAATTAGCATGTTTAAAGTGATTTTCATGCTTCCAGGGGCTCGGAAAGTTAATTAAATACCATTTGGAGGCATTTAATGTTCGAGCAAAAACGGCTGATTTTCGACAAAAGAGATAACACTCCCCCATTACGTCATGCTTCAGAAATGTGGAAAATGGTCCGTTTTCAAATGTTTTATTTTTGAACGTCAGTTCACATTTGTAGGTGGATCATCAGTGTTAGAGCTAAAATTAGCATGTTAAAAGTGATTTTCATGGTTCCAGGGGCCCAAAACACAAGATTTATGGAATGGTTAAAAGTGCATGAAAATGGCCAATTTACTCACTCTGAGTTCTCAAAAAGGGTTTCTTCACCCCGGGAAGTTAATTAAATACCATTTGGAGGCATTTAATGTTCGAGCAAAAACGGCTGATTTTCGACAAAAGAGATAACACCCCCCCATTACGTCATGCTTCAGAAATGTGGAAAATGGTCCGTTTTCAAATGTTTTATTTTTGAACGTCAGTTCACATTTGTAGGTGGATCATCAGTGTTAGAGCTAAAATTAGCATGTTTAAAGTGATTTTCATGCTTCCAGGGGCTCGGGAAGTGAAATAAATACCATTTGGAGGCATTTAATGTTCGAGCAAAAACGGCTGATTTTCGACAAAAGAGATAACACCCCCCCATTACGTCATGCTTCAGAAATGTGGAAAATGGTCCGTTTTCAAATGTTTTATTTTTGAACGTCAGTTCACATTTGTAGGTGGATCATCAGTGTTAGAGCTAAAATTAGCATGTTTAAAGTGATTTTCATGCTTCCAGGGGCCCAAAACACAAGATTTATGGAATGGTTAAAAGTGCATGAAAATGGCCAATTTACTCACTCTGAGTTCTCAAAAAGGGTTTCTTCACCCCGGGAAGTTAATTAAATACCATTTGGAGGCATTTAATGTTCAAGCAAAAACGGCTGATTTTCGACAAAAGAGATAACACCCCCCATTACGTCATGCTTCAGAAATGTGGAAAATGGTCCGTTTTCAAATGTTTTATTTTTGAACGTCAGTTCACATTTGTAGGTGGATCATCAGTGTTAGAGCTAAAATTAGCATGTTTAAAGTGATTTTCATGCTTCCAGGGGCTCGGGAAGTTAATTAAATACCATTTGGAGGCATTTAATGTTCGAGCAAAAACGGCTGATTTTCGACAAAAGAGATAACACCCCCCCATTACGTCATGCTTCAGAAATGTGGAAAATGGTCCGTTTTCAAATGGTTTATTTTTGAACGTCAGTTCACATTTGTAGGTGGATCATCAGTGTTAAAGCTAAAATTAGCATGTTTAAAGTGATTTTCATGCTTCCAGGGGCTCGGGAAGTTAATTAAATACCATTTGGAGGCATTTAATGTTCGAGCAAAAACGGCTGATTTTCGACAAAAGAGATAACACCCCCCCATTACGTCATGCTTCAGAAATGTGGAAAATGGTCCGTTTTCAAATGTTTTATTTTTGAACGTCAGTTCACATTTGTAGGTGGATCATCAGTGTTAGAGCTAAAATTAGCATGTTTAAAGTGATTTTCATGCTTCCAGGGGCTCGGGAAGTTAATTAAATACCATTTGGAGGCATTTAATGTTCGAGCAAAAACGGCTGATTTTCGACAAAAGAGATAACACCCCCCCCATTACGTCATGCTTCAGAAATGTGGAAAATGGTCCGTTTTCAAATGTTTTATTTTTGAACGTCAGTTCACATTTGTAGGTGGATCATCAGTGTTAGAGCTAAAATTAGCATGTTTAAAGTGATTTTCATGCTTCCAGGGGCTCGGGAAGTTAATTAAATAACATTTGGAGGCATTTAATGTTCGAGCAAAAACGGCTGATTTTCGACAAAAGAGATAACACCCCCCCATTACGTCATGCTTCAGAAATGTGGAAAATGGTCCGTTTTCAAATGTTTTATTTTTAAACGTCAGTTCACATTTGTAGGTGGATCATCAGTGTTAGAGCTAAAATTAGCATGTTTAAAGTGATTTTCATGCTTCCAGGGGCTCGGGAAGTTAATTAAATACCATTTGGAGGCATTTAATGTTCGAGCAAAAACGGCTGATTTTCGACAAAAGAGATAACACCCCCCCATTACGTCATGCTTCAGAAATGTGGAAAATGGTCCGTTTTCAAATGTTTTATTTTTGAATGTCAGTTTACATTTGTAGGTGGATCATCAGTGTTAGAGCTAAAATTAGCATGTTTAAAGTGATTTTCATGCTTCCAGGGGCTCGGGAAGTTAATTAAATACCATTTGGAGGCATTTAATGTTCGAGCAAAAACGGCTGATTTTCGACAAAAGAGATAACACCCCCCCATTACGTCATGCTTCAGAAATGTGGAAAATGGTCCGTTTTCAAATGTTTTATTTTTGAACGTCAGTTCACATTTGTAGGTGGATCATCAGTGTTAGAGCTAAAATTAGCATGTTTAAAGTGATTTTCATGCTTCCAGGGGCTCGGGAAGTTAATTAAATACCATTTGGAGGCATTTAATGTTCGAGCAAAAACGGCTGATTTTCGACAAAAGAGATAACACCCCCCCCATTACGTCATGCTTCAGAAATGTGGAAAATGGTCCGTTTTCAAATGTTTTATTTTTGAACGTCAGTTCACATTTGTAGGTGGATCATCAGTGTTAGAGCTAAAATTAGCATGTTTAAAGTGATTTTCATGCTTCCAGGGGCTCGGGAAGTTAATTAAATACCATTTGGAGGCATTTAATGTTCGAGCAAAAACGGCTGATTTTCGACAAAAGAGATAACACCCCCCCATTACGTCATGCTTCAGAAATGTGGAAAATGGTCCGTTTTCAAATATTTTATTTTTGAACGTCAGTTCACATTTGTAGGTGGATCATCAGTGTTAGAGCTAAAATTAGCATGTTTAAAGTGATTTTCATGCTTCCAGGGGCCCAAAACACAAGATTTATGGAATGGTTAAAAGTGCATGAAAATGGCCAATTTACTCACTCTGAGTTCTCAAAAAGGGTTTCTTCACCCCGGGAAGTTAATTAAATACCATTTGGAGGCATTTAATGTTCGAGCAAAAACGGCTGATTTTCGACAAAAGAGATAACACCCCCCCATTACGTCATGCTTCAGAAATGTGGAAAATGGTCCGTTTTCAAATGTTTTATTTTTGAACGTCAGTTCACATTTGTAGGTGGATCATCAGTGTTAGAGCTAAAATTAGCATGTTTAAAGTGATTTTCATGCTTCCAGGGGCTCGGGAAGTTAATTAAATACCATTTGGAGGCATTTAATGTTCGAGCAAAAACGGCTGATTTTCGACAAAAGAGATAACACCCCCCCATTACGTCATGCTTCAGAAATGTGGAAAATGGTCCGTTTTCAAATGTTTTATTTTTGAACGTCAGTTCACATTTGTAGGTGGATCATCAGTGTTAGAGCTAAAATTAGCATGTTTAAAGTGATTTTCATGCTTCCAGGGGCCCAAAACACAAGATTTATGGAATGGTTAAAAGTGCATGAAAATGGCCAATTTACTCACTCTGAGTACTCAAAAAGGGTTTCTTCACCCCGGGAAGTTAATTAAATACCATTTGGAGGCATTTAATGTTCGAGCAAAAACGGCTGATTTTCGACAAAAGAGATAACACCCCCCCATTACGTCATGCTTCAGAAATGTGGAAAATGGTCCGTTTTCAAATGTTTTATTTTTGAACGTCAGTTCACATTTGTAGGTGGATCATCAGTGTTAGAGCTGAAATTAGCATGTTTAAAGTGATTTTCATGCTTCCAGGGGCTCGGGAAGTGAAATAAATACCATTTGGAGGCATTTAATGTTCGAGCAAAAACGGCTGATTTTCGACAAAAGAGATAACACCCCCCCATTACGTCATGCTTCAGAAATGTGGAAAATGGTCCGTTTTCAAATGTTTTATTTTTGAACGTCAGTTCACATTTGTAGGTGGATCATAAGTGTTAGAGCTAAAATTAGCATGTTTAAAGTGATTTTCATGCTTCCAGGGGCTCGGGAAGTTAATTAAATACCATTTGGAGGCATTTAATGTTCGAGCAAAAACGGCTGATTTTCGACAAAAGAGATAACACCCCCCATTACGTCATGCTTCAGAAATGTGGAAAATGGTCCGTTTTCAAATGTTTTATTTTTGAACGTCAGTTCACATTTGTAGGTGGATCATCAGTGTTAGAGCTAAAATTAGCATGTTTAAAGTGATTTTCATGCTTCCAGGGGCTCGGGAAGTGAAATAAATACCATTTGGAGGCATTTAATGTTCGAGCAAAAACGGCTGATTTTCGACAAAAGAGATAACACCCCCCCATTACGTCATGCTTCAGAAATGTGGAAAATGGTCCGTTTTCAAATGTTTTATTTTTGAACGTCAGTTCACATTTGTAGGTGGATCATCAGTGTTAGAGTTAAAATTAGCATGTTTAAAGTGATTTTCATGCTTCCAGGGGCTCGGGAAGTGAAATAAATACCATTTGGAGGCATTTAATGTTCCAGCAAAAACGGCTGATTTTCGACAAAAGAGATAACACCCCCCCATTACGTCATGCTTCAGAAATGTGGAAAATGGTCCGTTTTCAAATGTTTTATTTTTGAACGTCAGTTCACATTTGTAGGTGGATCATCAGTGTAAGAGCTAAAATTAGCATGTTTAAAGTGATTTTCATGCTTCCAGGGGCTCGGAAAGTTAATTAAATACCATTTGGAGGCATTTAATGTTCGAGCAAAAACGGCTGATTTTCGACAAAAGAGATAACACTCCCCCATTACGTCATGCTTCAGAAATGTGGAAAATGGTCCGTTTTCAAATGTTTTATTTTTGAACGTCAGTTCACATTTGTAGGTGGATCATCAGTGTTAGAGCTAAAATTAGCATGTTAAAAGTGATTTTCATGGTTCCAGGGGCCCAAAACACAAGATTTATGGCATGGTTAAAAGTGCATGAAAATGGCCAATTTACTCACTCTGAGTTCTCAAAAAGGGTTTCTTCACCCCGGGAAGTTAATTAAATACCATTTGGAGGCATTTAATGTTCGAGCAAAAACGGCTGATTTTCGACAAAAGAGATAACACCCCCCCATTACGTCATGCTTCAGAAATGTGGAAAATGGTCCGTTTTCAAATGTTTTATTTTTGAACGTCAGTTCACATTTGTAGGTGGATCATCAGTGTTAGAGCTAAAATTAGCATGTTTAAAGTGATTTTCATGCTTCCAGGGGCTCGGGAAGTTAATTAAATACCATTTGGAGGCATTTAATGTTCGAGCAAAAACGGCTGATTTTCGACAAAAGAGATAACACCCCCCCCATTACGTCATGCTTCAGAAATGTGGAAAATGGTCCGTTTTCAAATGTTTTATTTTTGAACGTCAGTTCACATTTGTAGGTGGATCATCAGTGTTAGAGCTAAAATTAGCATGTTTAAAGTGATTTTCATGCTTCCAGGGGCTCGGGAAGTTAATTAAATAACATTTGGAGGCATTTAATGTTCGAGCAAAAACGGCTGATTTTCGACAAAAGAGATAACACCCCCCCATTACGTCATGCTTCAGAAATGTGGAAAATGGTCCGTTTTCAAATGTTTTATTTTTAAACGTCAGTTCACATTTGTAGGTGGATCATCAGTGTTAGAGCTAAAATTAGCATGTTTAAAGTGATTTTCATGCTTCCAGGGGCTCGGGAAGTTAATTAAATACCATTTGGAGGCATTTAATGTTCGAGCAAAAACGGCTGATTTTCGACAAAAGAGATAACACCCCCCCATTACGTCATGCTTCAGAAATGTGGAAAATGGTCCGTTTTCAAATGTTTTATTTTTGAATGTCAGTTTACATTTGTAGGTGGATCATCAGTGTTAGAGCTAAAATTAGCATGTTTAAAGTGATTTTCATGCTTCCAGGGGCTCGGGAAGTTAATTAAATACCATTTGGAGGCATTTAATGTTCGAGCAAAAACGGCTGATTTTCGACAAAAGAGATAACACCCCCCCATTACGTCATGCTTCAGAAATGTGGAAAATGGTCCGTTTTCAAATGTTTTATTTTTGAACGTCAGTTCACATTTGTAGGTGGATCATCAGTGTTAGAGCTAAAATTAGCATGTTTAAAGTGATTTTCATGCTTCCAGGGGCCCAAAACACAAGATTTATGGAATGGTTAAAAGTGCATGAAAATGGCCAATTTACTCACTCTGAGTTCTCAAAAAGGGTTTCTTCACCCCGGGAAGTTAATTAAATACCATTTGGAGGCATTTAATGTTCAAGCAAAAACGGCTGATTTTCGACAAAAGAGATAACACCCCCCATTACGTCATGCTTCAGAAATGTGGAAAATGGTCCGTTTTCAAATGTTTTATTTTTGAACGTCAGTTCACATTTGTAGGTGGATCATCAGTGTTAGAGCTAAAATTAGCATGTTTAAAGTGATTTTCATGCTTCCAGGGGCTCGGGAAGTTAATTAAATACCATTTGGAGGCATTTAATGTTCGAGCAAAAACGGCTGATTTTCGACAAAAGAGATAACACCCCCCCATTACGTCATGCTTCAGAAATGTGGAAAATGGTCCGTTTTCAAATGGTTTATTTTTGAACGTCAGTTCACATTTGTAGGTGGATCATCAGTGTTAAAGCTAAAATTAGCATGTTTAAAGTGATTTTCATGCTTCCAGGGGCTCGGGAAGTTAATTAAATACCATTTGGAGGCATTTAATGTTCGAGCAAAAACGGCTGATTTTCGACAAAAGAGATAACACCCCCCCATTACGTCATGCTTCAGAAATGTGGAAAATGGTCCGTTTTCAAATGTTTTATTTTTGAACGTCAGTTCACATTTGTAGGTGGATCATCAGTGTTAGAGCTAAAATTAGCATGTTTAAAGTGATTTTCATGCTTCCAGGGGCTCGGGAAGTTAATTAAATACCATTTGGAGGCATTTAATGTTCGAGCAAAAACGGCTGATTTTCGACAAAAGAGATAACACCCCCCCCATTACGTCATGCTTCAGAAATGTGGAAAATGGTCCGTTTTCAAATGTTTTATTTTTGAACGTCAGTTCACATTTGTAGGTGGATCATCAGTGTTAGAGCTAAAATTAGCATGTTTAAAGTGATTTTCATGCTTCCAGGGGCTCGGGAAGTTAATTAAATAACATTTGGAGGCATTTAATGTTCGAGCAAAAACGGCTGATTTTCGACAAAAGAGATAACACCCCCCCATTACGTCATGCTTCAGAAATGTGGAAAATGGTCCGTTTTCAAATGTTTTATTTTTAAACGTCAGTTCACATTTGTAGGTGGATCATCAGTGTTAGAGCTAAAATTAGCATGTTTAAAGTGATTTTCATGCTTCCAGGGGCTCGGGAAGTTAATTAAATACCATTTGGAGGCATTTAATGTTCGAGCAAAAACGGCTGATTTTCGACAAAAGAGATAACACCCCCCCATTACGTCATGCTTCAGAAATGTGGAAAATGGTCCGTTTTCAAATGTTTTATTTTTGAACGTCAGTTCACATTTGTAGGTGGATCATCAGTGTTAGAGCTAAAATTAGCATGTTTAAAGTGATTTTCATGCTTCCAGGGGCTCGGGAAGTTAATTAAATACCATTTGGAGGCATTTAATGTTCGAGCAAAAACGGCTGATTTTCGACAAAAGAGATAACACCCCCCCCATTACGTCATGCTTCAGAAATGTGGAAAATGGTCCGTTTTCAAATGTTTTATTTTTGAACGTCAGTTCACATTTGTAGGTGGATCATCAGTGTTAGAGCTAAAATTAGCATGTTTAAAGTGATTTTCATGCTTCCAGGGGCTCGGGAAGTTAATTAAATACCATTTGGAGGCATTTAATGTTCGAGCAAAAACGGCTGATTTTCGACAAAAGAGATAACACCCCCCCATTACGTCATGCTTCAGAAATGTGGAAAATGGTCCGTTTTCAAATATTTTATTTTTGAACGTCAGTTCACATTTGTAGGTGGATCATCAGTGTTAGAGCTAAAATTAGCATGTTTAAAGTGATTTTCATGCTTCCAGGGGCCCAAAACACAAGATTTATGGAATGGTTAAAAGTGCATGAAAATGGCCAATTTACTCACTCTGAGTTCTCAAAAAGGGTTTCTTCACCCCGGGAAGTTAATTAAATACCATTTGGAGGCATTTAATGTTCGAGCAAAAACGGCTGATTTTCGACAAAAGAGATAACACCCCCCCATTACGTCATGCTTCAGAAATGTGGAAAATGGTCCGTTTTCAAATGTTTTATTTTTGAACGTCAGTTCACATTTGTAGGTGGATCATCAGTGTTAGAGCTAAAATTAGCATGTTTAAAGTGATTTTCATGCTTCCAGGGGCTCGGGAAGTTAATTAAATACCATTTGGAGGCATTTAATGTTCGAGCAAAAACGGCTGATTTTCGACAAAAGAGATAACACCCCCCCATTACGTCATGCTTCAGAAATGTGGAAAATGGTCCGTTTTCAAATGTTTTATTTTTGAACGTCAGTTCACATTTGTAGGTGGATCATCAGTGTTAGAGCTAAAATTAGCATGTTTAAAGTGATTTTCATGCTTCCAGGGGCCCAAAACACAAGATTTATGGAATGGTTAAAAGTGCATGAAAATGGCCAATTTACTCACTCTGAGTACTCAAAAAGGGTTTCTTCACCCCGGGAAGTTAATTAAATACCATTTGGAGGCATTTAATGTTCGAGCAAAAACGGCTGATTTTCGACAAAAGAGATAACACCCCCCCATTACGTCATGCTTCAGAAATGTGGAAAATGGTCCGTTTTCAAATGTTTTATTTTTGAACGTCAGTTCACATTTGTAGGTGGATCATCAGTGTTAGAGCTGAAATTAGCATGTTTAAAGTGATTTTCATGCTTCCAGGGGCTCGGGAAGTGAAATAAATACCATTTGGAGGCATTTAATGTTCGAGCAAAAACGGCTGATTTTCGACAAAAGAGATAACACCCCCCCATTACGTCATGCTTCAGAAATGTGGAAAATGGTCCGTTTTCAAATGTTTTATTTTTGAACGTCAGTTCACATTTGTAGGTGGATCATAAGTGTTAGAGCTAAAATTAGCATGTTTAAAGTGATTTTCATGCTTCCAGGGGCTCGGGAAGTTAATTAAATACCATTTGGAGGCATTTAATGTTCGAGCAAAAACGGCTGATTTTCGACAAAAGAGATAACACCCCCCATTACGTCATGCTTCAGAAATGTGGAAAATGGTCCGTTTTCAAATGTTTTATTTTTGAACGTCAGTTCACATTTGTAGGTGGATCATCAGTGTTAGAGCTAAAATTAGCATGTTTAAAGTGATTTTCATGCTTCCAGGGGCTCGGGAAGTGAAATAAATACCATTTGGAGGCATTTAATGTTCGAGCAAAAACGGCTGATTTTCGACAAAAGAGATAACACCCCCCCATTACGTCATGCTTCAGAAATGTGGAAAATGGTCCGTTTTCAAATGTTTTATTTTTGAACGTCAGTTCACATTTGTAGGTGGATCATCAGTGTTAGAGTTAAAATTAGCATGTTTAAAGTGATTTTCATGCTTCCAGGGGCTCGGGAAGTGAAATAAATACCATTTGGAGGCATTTAATGTTCCAGCAAAAACGGCTGATTTTCGACAAAAGAGATAACACCCCCCCATTACGTCATGCTTCAGAAATGTGGAAAATGGTCCGTTTTCAAATGTTTTATTTTTGAACGTCAGTTCACATTTGTAGGTGGATCATCAGTGTAAGAGCTAAAATTAGCATGTTTAAAGTGATTTTCATGCTTCCAGGGGCTCGGAAAGTTAATTAAATACCATTTGGAGGCATTTAATGTTCGAGCAAAAACGGCTGATTTTCGACAAAAGAGATAACACTCCCCCATTACGTCATGCTTCAGAAATGTGGAAAATGGTCCGTTTTCAAATGTTTTATTTTTGAACGTCAGTTCACATTTGTAGGTGGATCATCAGTGTTAGAGCTAAAATTAGCATGTTAAAAGTGATTTTCATGGTTCCAGGGGCCCAAAACACAAGATTTATGGCATGGTTAAAAGTGCATGAAAATGGCCAATTTACTCACTCTGAGTTCTCAAAAAGGGTTTCTTCACCCCGGGAAGTTAATTAAATACCATTTGGAGGCATTTAATGTTCGAGCAAAAACGGCTGATTTTCGACAAAAGAGATAACACCCCCCCATTACGTCATGCTTCAGAAATGTGGAAAATGGTCCGTTTTCAAATGTTTTATTTTTGAACGTCAGTTCACATTTGTAGGTGGATCATCAGTGTTAGAGCTAAAATTAGCATGTTTAAAGTGATTTTCATGCTTCCAGGGGCTCGGGAAGTTAATTAAATACCATTTGGAGGCATTTAATGTTCGAGCAAAAACGGCTGATTTTCGACAAAAGAGATAACACCCCCCCCATTACGTCATGCTTCAGAAATGTGGAAAATGGTCCGTTTTCAAATGTTTTATTTTTGAACGTCAGTTCACATTTGTAGGTGGATCATCAGTGTTAGAGCTAAAATTAGCATGTTTAAAGTGATTTTCATGCTTCCAGGGGCTCGGGAAGTTAATTAAATAACATTTGGAGGCATTTAATGTTCGAGCAAAAACGGCTGATTTTCGACAAAAGAGATAACACCCCCCCATTACGTCATGCTTCAGAAATGTGGAAAATGGTCCGTTTTCAAATGTTTTATTTTTAAACGTCAGTTCACATTTGTAGGTGGATCATCAGTGTTAGAGCTAAAATTAGCATGTTTAAAGTGATTTTCATGCTTCCAGGGGCTCGGGAAGTTAATTAAATACCATTTGGAGGCATTTAATGTTCGAGCAAAAACGGCTGATTTTCGACAAAAGAGATAACACCCCCCCATTACGTCATGCTTCAGAAATGTGGAAAATGGTCCGTTTTCAAATGTTTTATTTTTGAATGTCAGTTTACATTTGTAGGTGGATCATCAGTGTTAGAGCTAAAATTAGCATGTTTAAAGTGATTTTCATGCTTCCAGGGGCTCGGGAAGTTAATTAAATACCATTTGGAGGCATTTAATGTTCGAGCAAAAACGGCTGATTTTCGACAAAAGAGATAACACCCCCCCATTACGTCATGCTTCAGAAATGTGGAAAATGGTCCGTTTTCAAATGTTTTATTTTTGAACGTCAGTTCACATTTGTAGGTGGATCATCAGTGTTAGAGCTAAAATTAGCATGTTTAAAGTGATTTTCATGCTTCCAGGGGCTCGGGAAGTTAATTAAATACCATTTGGAGGCATTTAATGTTCGAGCAAAAACGGCTGATTTTCGACAAAAGAGATAACACCCCCCCCATTACGTCATGCTTCAGAAATGTGGAAAATGGTCCGTTTTCAAATGTTTTATTTTTGAACGTCAGTTCACATTTGTAGGTGGATCATCAGTGTTAGAGCTAAAATTAGCATGTTTAAAGTGATTTTCATGCTTCCAGGGGCTCGGGAAGTTAATTAAATACCATTTGGAGGCATTTAATGTTCGAGCAAAAACGGCTGATTTTCGACAAAAGAGATAACACCCCCCCATTACGTCATGCTTCAGAAATGTGGAAAATGGTCCGTTTTCAAATATTTTATTTTTGAACGTCAGTTCACATTTGTAGGTGGATCATCAGTGTTAGAGCTAAAATTAGCATGTTTAAAGTGATTTTCATGCTTCCAGGGGCCCAAAACACAAGATTTATGGAATGGTTAAAAGTGCATGAAAATGGCCAATTTACTCACTCTGAGTTCTCAAAAAGGGTTTCTTCACCCCGGGAAGTTAATTAAATACCATTTGGAGGCATTTAATGTTCGAGCAAAAACGGCTGATTTTCGACAAAAGAGATAACACCCCCCCATTACGTCATGCTTCAGAAATGTGGAAAATGGTCCGTTTTCAAATGTTTTATTTTTGAACGTCAGTTCACATTTGTAGGTGGATCATCAGTGTTAGAGCTAAAATTAGCATGTTTAAAGTGATTTTCATGCTTCCAGGGGCTCGGGAAGTTAATTAAATACCATTTGGAGGCATTTAATGTTCGAGCAAAAACGGCTGATTTTCGACAAAAGAGATAACACCCCCCCATTACGTCATGCTTCAGAAATGTGGAAAATGGTCCGTTTTCAAATGTTTTATTTTTGAACGTCAGTTCACATTTGTAGGTGGATCATCAGTGTTAGAGCTAAAATTAGCATGTTTAAAGTGATTTTCATGCTTCCAGGGGCCCAAAACACAAGATTTATGGAATGGTTAAAAGTGCATGAAAATGGCCAATTTACTCACTCTGAGTACTCAAAAAGGGTTTCTTCACCCCGGGAAGTTAATTAAATACCATTTGGAGGCATTTAATGTTCGAGCAAAAACGGCTGATTTTCGACAAAAGAGATAACACCCCCCCATTACGTCATGCTTCAGAAATGTGGAAAATGGTCCGTTTTCAAATGTTTTATTTTTGAACGTCAGTTCACATTTGTAGGTGGATCATAAGTGTTAGAGCTAAAATTAGCATGTTTAAAGTGATTTTCATGCTTCCAGGGGCTCGGGAAGTTAATTAAATACCATTTGGAGGCATTTAATGTTCGAGCAAAAACGGCTGATTTTCGACAAAAGAGATAACACCCCCCATTACGTCATGCTTCAGAAATGTGGAAAATGGTCCGTTTTCAAATGTTTTATTTTTGAACGTCAGTTCACATTTGTAGGTGGATCATCAGTGTTAGAGCTAAAATTAGCATGTTTAAAGTGATTTTCATGCTTCCAGGGGCTCGGGAAGTGAAATAAATACCATTTGGAGGCATTTAATGTTCGAGCAAAAACGGCTGATTTTCGACAAAAGAGATAACACCCCCCCATTACGTCATGCTTCAGAAATGTGGAAAATGGTCCGTTTTCAAATGTTTTATTTTTGAACGTCAGTTCACATTTGTAGGTGGATCATCAGTGTTAGAGTTAAAATTAGCATGTTTAAAGTGATTTTCATGCTTCCAGGGGCTCGGGAAGTGAAATAAATACCATTTGGAGGCATTTAATGTTCCAGCAAAAACGGCTGATTTTCGACAAAAGAGATAACACCCCCCTATTACGTCATGCTTCAGAAATGTGGAAAATGGTCCGTTTTCAAATGTTTTATTTTTGAACGTCAGTTCACATTTGTAGGTGGATCATCAGTGTAAGAGCTAAAATTAGCATGTTTAAAGTGATTTTCATGCTTCCAGGGGCTCGGAAAGTTAATTAAATACCATTTGGAGGCATTTAATGTTCGAGCAAAAACGGCTGATTTTCGACAAAAGAGATAACACTCCCCCATTACGTCATGCTTCAGAAATGTGGAAAATGGTCCGTTTTCAAATGTTTTATTTTTGAACGTCAGTTCACATTTGTAGGTGGATCATCAGTGTTAGAGCTAAAATTGGCATGTTAAAAGTGATTTTCATGGTTCCAGGGGCCCAAAACACAAGATTTATGGCATGGTTAAAAGTGCATGAAAATGGCCAATTTACTCACTCTGAGTTCTCAAAAAGGGTTTCTTCACCCCGGGAAGTTAATTAAATACCATTTGGAGGCATTTAATGTTCGAGCAAAAACGGCTGATTTTCGACAAAAGAGATAACACCCCCCCATTACGTCATGCTTCAGAAATGTGGAAAATGGTCCGTTTTCAAATGTTTTATTTTTGAACGTCAGTTCACATTTGTAGGTGGATCATCAGTGTTAGAGCTAAAATTAGCATGTTTAAAGTGATTTTCATGCTTCCAGGGGCTCAGGAAGTGAAATAAATACCATTTGGAGGCATTTAATGTTCCAGCAAAAACGGCTGATTTTCGACAAAAGAGATAACACTCCCCCATTACGTCATGCTTCAGAAATGTGGAAAATGGTCCGTTTTCAAATGTTTTATTTTTGAACGTCAGTTCACATTTGTAGGTGGATCATCAGTGTTAGAGCTAAAATTAGCATGTTAAAAGTGATTTTCATGGTTCCAGGGGCCCAAAACACAAGATTTATGGCATGGTTAAAAGTGCATGAAAATGGCCAATTTACTCACTCTGAGTTCTCAAAAAGGGTTTCTTCACCCCGGGAAGTTAATTAAATACCATTTGGAGGCATTTAATGTTCGAGCAAAAACGGCTGATTTTCGACAAAAGAGATAACACCCCCCCATTACGTCATGCTTCAGAAATGTGGAAAATGGTCCGTTTTCAAATGTTTTATTTTTGAACGTCAGTTCACATTTGTAGGTGGATCATCAGTGTTAGAGCTAAAATTAGCATGTTTAAAGTGATTTTCATGCTTCCAGGGGCTCGGGAAGTTAATTAAATACCATTTGGAGGCATTTAATGTTCGAGCAAAAACGGCTGATTTTCGACAAAAGAGATAACACCCCCCCCATTACGTCATGCTTCAGAAATGTGGAAAATGGTCCGTTTTCAAATGTTTTATTTTTGAACGTCAGTTCACATTTGTAGGTGGATCATCAGTGTTAGAGCTAAAATTAGCATGTTTAAAGTGATTTTCATGCTTCCAGGGGCTCGGGAAGTTAATTAAATAACATTTGGAGGCATTTAATGTTCGAGCAAAAACGGCTGATTTTCGACAAAAGAGATAACACCCCCCCATTACGTCATGCTTCAGAAATGTGGAAAATGGTCCGTTTTCAAATGTTTTATTTTTAAACGTCAGTTCACATTTGTAGGTGGATCATCAGTGTTAGAGCTAAAATTAGCATGTTTAAAGTGATTTTCATGCTTCCAGGGGCTCGGGAAGTTAATTAAATACCATTTGGAGGCATTTAATGTTCGAGCAAAAACGGCTGATTTTCGACAAAAGAGATAACACCCCCCCATTACGTCATGCTTCAGAAATGTGGAAAATGGTCCGTTTTCAAATGTTTTATTTTTGAATGTCAGTTTACATTTGTAGGTGGATCATCAGTGTTAGAGCTAAAATTAGCATGTTTAAAGTGATTTTCATGCTTCCAGGGGCTCGGGAAGTTAATTAAATACCATTTGGAGGCATTTAATGTTCGAGCAAAAACGGCTGATTTTCGACAAAAGAGATAACACCCCCCCATTACGTCATGCTTCAGAAATGTGGAAAATGGTCCGTTTTCAAATGTTTTATTTTTGAACGTCAGTTCACATTTGTAGGTGGATCATCAGTGTTAGAGCTAAAATTAGCATGTTTAAAGTGATTTTCATGCTTCCAGGGGCTCGGGAAGTGAAATAAATACCATTTGGAGGCATTTAATGTTCGAGCAAAAACGGCTGATTTTCGACAAAAGAGATAACACCCCCCCATTACGTCATGCTTCAGAAATGTGGAAAATGGTCCGTTTTCAAATGTTTTATTTTTGAACGTCAGTTCACATTTGTAGGTGGATCATCAGTGTTAGAGCTAAAATTAGCATGTTTAAAGTGATTTTCATGCTTCCAGGGGCCCAAAACACAAGATTTATGGAATGGTTAAAAGTGCATGAAAATGGCCAATTTACTCACTCTGAGTTCTCAAAAAGGGTTTCTTCACCCCGGGAAGTTAATTAAATACCATTTGGAGGCATTTAATGTTCAAGCAAAAACGGCTGATTTTCGACAAAAGAGATAACACCCCCCATTACGTCATGCTTCAGAAATGTGGAAAATGGTCCGTTTTCAAATGTTTTATTTTTGAACGTCAGTTCACATTTGTAGGTGGATCATCAGTGTTAGAGCTAAAATTAGCATGTTTAAAGTGATTTTCATGCTTCCAGGGGCTCGGGAAGTTAATTAAATACCATTTGGAGGCATTTAATGTTCGAGCAAAAACGGCTGATTTTCGACAAAAGAGATAACACCCCCCCATTACGTCATGCTTCAGAAATGTGGAAAATGGTCCGTTTTCAAATGGTTTATTTTTGAACGTCAGTTCACATTTGTAGGTGGATCATCAGTGTTAAAGCTAAAATTAGCATGTTTAAAGTGATTTTCATGCTTCCAGGGGCTCGGGAAGTTAATTAAATACCATTTGGAGGCATTTAATGTTCGAGCAAAAACGGCTGATTTTCGACAAAAGAGATAACACCCCCCCATTACGTCATGCTTCAGAAATGTGGAAAATGGTCCGTTTTCAAATGTTTTATTTTTGAACGTCAGTTCACATTTGTAGGTGGATCATCAGTGTTAGAGCTAAAATTAGCATGTTTAAAGTGATTTTCATGCTTCCAGGGGCTCGGGAAGTTAATTAAATACCATTTGGAGGCATTTAATGTTCGAGCAAAAACGGCTGATTTTCGACAAAAGAGATAACACCCCCCCCATTACGTCATGCTTCAGAAATGTGGAAAATGGTCCGTTTTCAAATGTTTTATTTTTGAACGTCAGTTCACATTTGTAGGTGGATCATCAGTGTTAGAGCTAAAATTAGCATGTTTAAAGTGATTTTCATGCTTCCAGGGGCTCGGGAAGTTAATTAAATAACATTTGGAGGCATTTAATGTTCGAGCAAAAACGGCTGATTTTCGACAAAAGAGATAACACCCCCCCATTACGTCATGCTTCAGAAATGTGGAAAATGGTCCGTTTTCAAATGTTTTATTTTTAAACGTCAGTTCACATTTGTAGGTGGATCATCAGTGTTAGAGCTAAAATTAGCATGTTTAAAGTGATTTTCATGCTTCCAGGGGCTCGGGAAGTTAATTAAATACCATTTGGAGGCATTTAATGTTCGAGCAAAAACGGCTGATTTTCGACAAAAGAGATAACACCCCCCCATTACGTCATGCTTCAGAAATGTGGAAAATGGTCCGTTTTCAAATGTTTTATTTTTGAACGTCAGTTCACATTTGTAGGTGGATCATCAGTGTTAGAGCTAAAATTAGCATGTTTAAAGTGATTTTCATGCTTCCAGGGGCTCGGGAAGTTAATTAAATACCATTTGGAGGCATTTAATGTTCGAGCAAAAACGGCTGATTTTCGACAAAAGAGATAACACCCCCCCCATTACGTCATGCTTCAGAAATGTGGAAAATGGTCCGTTTTCAAATGTTTTATTTTTGAACGTCAGTTCACATTTGTAGGTGGATCATCAGTGTTAGAGCTAAAATTAGCATGTTTAAAGTGATTTTCATGCTTCCAGGGGCTCGGGAAGTTAATTAAATACCATTTGGAGGCATTTAATGTTCGAGCAAAAACGGCTGATTTTCGACAAAAGAGATAACACCCCCCCATTACGTCATGCTTCAGAAATGTGGAAAATGGTCCGTTTTCAAATATTTTATTTTTGAACGTCAGTTCACATTTGTAGGTGGATCATCAGTGTTAGAGCTAAAATTAGCATGTTTAAAGTGATTTTCATGCTTCCAGGGGCCCAAAACACAAGATTTATGGAATGGTTAAAAGTGCATGAAAATGGCCAATTTACTCACTCTGAGTTCTCAAAAAGGGTTTCTTCACCCCGGGAAGTTAATTAAATACCATTTGGAGGCATTTAATGTTCGAGCAAAAACGGCTGATTTTCGACAAAAGAGATAACACCCCCCCATTACGTCATGCTTCAGAAATGTGGAAAATGGTCCGTTTTCAAATGTTTTATTTTTGAACGTCAGTTCACATTTGTAGGTGGATCATCAGTGTTAGAGCTAAAATTAGCATGTTTAAAGTGATTTTCATGCTTCCAGGGGCTCGGGAAGTTAATTAAATACCATTTGGAGGCATTTAATGTTCGAGCAAAAACGGCTGATTTTCGACAAAAGAGATAACACCCCCCCATTACGTCATGCTTCAGAAATGTGGAAAATGGTCCGTTTTCAAATGTTTTATTTTTGAACGTCAGTTCACATTTGTAGGTGGATCATCAGTGTTAGAGCTAAAATTAGCATGTTTAAAGTGATTTTCATGCTTCCAGGGGCCCAAAACACAAGATTTATGGAATGGTTAAAAGTGCATGAAAATGGCCAATTTACTCACTCTGAGTACTCAAAAAGGGTTTCTTCACCCCGGGAAGTTAATTAAATACCATTTGGAGGCATTTAATGTTCGAGCAAAAACGGCTGATTTTCGACAAAAGAGATAACACCCCCCCATTACGTCATGCTTCAGAAATGTGGAAAATGGTCCGTTTTCAAATGTTTTATTTTTGAACGTCAGTTCACATTTGTAGGTGGATCATCAGTGTTAGAGCTGAAATTAGCATGTTTAAAGTGATTTTCATGCTTCCAGGGGCTCGGGAAGTGAAATAAATACCATTTGGAGGCATTTAATGTTCGAGCAAAAACGGCTGATTTTCGACAAAAGAGATAACACCCCCCCATTACGTCATGCTTCAGAAATGTGGAAAATGGTCCGTTTTCAAATGTTTTATTTTTGAACGTCAGTTCACATTTGTAGGTGGATCATAAGTGTTAGAGCTAAAATTAGCATGTTTAAAGTGATTTTCATGCTTCCAGGGGCTCGGGAAGTTAATTAAATACCATTTGGAGGCATTTAATGTTCGAGCAAAAACGGCTGATTTTCGACAAAAGAGATAACACCCCCCATTACGTCATGCTTCAGAAATGTGGAAAATGGTCCGTTTTCAAATGTTTTATTTTTGAACGTCAGTTCACATTTGTAGGTGGATCATCAGTGTTAGAGCTAAAATTAGCATGTTTAAAGTGATTTTCATGCTTCCAGGGGCTCGGGAAGTGAAATAAATACCATTTGGAGGCATTTAATGTTCGAGCAAAAACGGCTGATTTTCGACAAAAGAGATAACACCCCCCCATTACGTCATGCTTCAGAAATGTGGAAAATGGTCCGTTTTCAAATGTTTTATTTTTGAACGTCAGTTCACATTTGTAGGTGGATCATCAGTGTTAGAGTTAAAATTAGCATGTTTAAAGTGATTTTCATGCTTCCAGGGGCTCGGGAAGTGAAATAAATACCATTTGGAGGCATTTAATGTTCCAGCAAAAACGGCTGATTTTCGACAAAAGAGATAACACCCCCCCATTACGTCATGCTTCAGAAATGTGGAAAATGGTCCGTTTTCAAATGTTTTATTTTTGAACGTCAGTTCACATTTGTAGGTGGATCATCAGTGTAAGAGCTAAAATTAGCATGTTTAAAGTGATTTTCATGCTTCCAGGGGCTCGGAAAGTTAATTAAATACCATTTGGAGGCATTTAATGTTCGAGCAAAAACGGCTGATTTTCGACAAAAGAGATAACACTCCCCCATTACGTCATGCTTCAGAAATGTGGAAAATGGTCCGTTTTCAAATGTTTTATTTTTGAACGTCAGTTCACATTTGTAGGTGGATCATCAGTGTTAGAGCTAAAATTAGCATGTTAAAAGTGATTTTCATGGTTCCAGGGGCCCAAAACACAAGATTTATGGCATGGTTAAAAGTGCATGAAAATGGCCAATTTACTCACTCTGAGTTCTCAAAAAGGGTTTCTTCACCCCGGGAAGTTAATTAAATACCATTTGGAGGCATTTAATGTTCGAGCAAAAACGGCTGATTTTCGACAAAAGAGATAACACCCCCCCATTACGTCATGCTTCAGAAATGTGGAAAATGGTCCGTTTTCAAATGTTTTATTTTTGAACGTCAGTTCACATTTGTAGGTGGATCATCAGTGTTAGAGCTAAAATTAGCATGTTTAAAGTGATTTTCATGCTTCCAGGGGCTCGGGAAGTTAATTAAATACCATTTGGAGGCATTTAATGTTCGAGCAAAAACGGCTGATTTTCGACAAAAGAGATAACACCCCCCCCATTACGTCATGCTTCAGAAATGTGGAAAATGGTCCGTTTTCAAATGTTTTATTTTTGAACGTCAGTTCACATTTGTAGGTGGATCATCAGTGTTAGAGCTAAAATTAGCATGTTTAAAGTGATTTTCATGCTTCCAGGGGCTCGGGAAGTTAATTAAATAACATTTGGAGGCATTTAATGTTCGAGCAAAAACGGCTGATTTTCGACAAAAGAGATAACACCCCCCCATTACGTCATGCTTCAGAAATGTGGAAAATGGTCCGTTTTCAAATGTTTTATTTTTAAACGTCAGTTCACATTTGTAGGTGGATCATCAGTGTTAGAGCTAAAATTAGCATGTTTAAAGTGATTTTCATGCTTCCAGGGGCTCGGGAAGTTAATTAAATACCATTTGGAGGCATTTAATGTTCGAGCAAAAACGGCTGATTTTCGACAAAAGAGATAACACCCCCCCATTACGTCATGCTTCAGAAATGTGGAAAATGGTCCGTTTTCAAATGTTTTATTTTTGAATGTCAGTTTACATTTGTAGGTGGATCATCAGTGTTAGAGCTAAAATTAGCATGTTTAAAGTGATTTTCATGCTTCCAGGGGCTCGGGAAGTTAATTAAATACCATTTGGAGGCATTTAATGTTCGAGCAAAAACGGCTGATTTTCGACAAAAGAGATAACACCCCCCCATTACGTCATGCTTCAGAAATGTGGAAAATGGTCCGTTTTCAAATGTTTTATTTTTGAACGTCAGTTCACATTTGTAGGTGGATCATCAGTGTTAGAGCTAAAATTAGCATGTTTAAAGTGATTTTCATGCTTCCAGGGGCTCGGGAAGTTAATTAAATACCATTTGGAGGCATTTAATGTTCGAGCAAAAACGGCTGATTTTCGACAAAAGAGATAACACCCCCCCCATTACGTCATGCTTCAGAAATGTGGAAAATGGTCCGTTTTCAAATGTTTTATTTTTGAACGTCAGTTCACATTTGTAGGTGGATCATCAGTGTTAGAGCTAAAATTAGCATGTTTAAAGTGATTTTCATGCTTCCAGGGGCTCGGGAAGTTAATTAAATACCATTTGGAGGCATTTAATGTTCGAGCAAAAACGGCTGATTTTCGACAAAAGAGATAACACCCCCCCATTACGTCATGCTTCAGAAATGTGGAAAATGGTCCGTTTTCAAATATTTTATTTTTGAACGTCAGTTCACATTTGTAGGTGGATCATCAGTGTTAGAGCTAAAATTAGCATGTTTAAAGTGATTTTCATGCTTCCAGGGGCCCAAAACACAAGATTTATGGAATGGTTAAAAGTGCATGAAAATGGCCAATTTACTCACTCTGAGTTCTCAAAAAGGGTTTCTTCACCCCGGGAAGTTAATTAAATACCATTTGGAGGCATTTAATGTTCGAGCAAAAACGGCTGATTTTCGACAAAAGAGATAACACCCCCCCATTACGTCATGCTTCAGAAATGTGGAAAATGGTCCGTTTTCAAATGTTTTATTTTTGAACGTCAGTTCACATTTGTAGGTGGATCATCAGTGTTAGAGCTAAAATTAGCATGTTTAAAGTGATTTTCATGCTTCCAGGGGCTCGGGAAGTTAATTAAATACCATTTGGAGGCATTTAATGTTCGAGCAAAAACGGCTGATTTTCGACAAAAGAGATAACACCCCCCCATTACGTCATGCTTCAGAAATGTGGAAAATGGTCCGTTTTCAAATGTTTTATTTTTGAACGTCAGTTCACATTTGTAGGTGGATCATCAGTGTTAGAGCTAAAATTAGCATGTTTAAAGTGATTTTCATGCTTCCAGGGGCCCAAAACACAAGATTTATGGAATGGTTAAAAGTGCATGAAAATGGCCAATTTACTCACTCTGAGTACTCAAAAAGGGTTTCTTCACCCCGGGAAGTTAATTAAATACCATTTGGAGGCATTTAATGTTCGAGCAAAAACGGCTGATTTTCGACAAAAGAGATAACACCCCCCCATTACGTCATGCTTCAGAAATGTGGAAAATGGTCCGTTTTCAAATGTTTTATTTTTGAACGTCAGTTCACATTTGTAGGTGGATCATAAGTGTTAGAGCTAAAATTAGCATGTTTAAAGTGATTTTCATGCTTCCAGGGGCTCGGGAAGTTAATTAAATACCATTTGGAGGCATTTAATGTTCGAGCAAAAACGGCTGATTTTCGACAAAAGAGATAACACCCCCCATTACGTCATGCTTCAGAAATGTGGAAAATGGTCCGTTTTCAAATGTTTTATTTTTGAACGTCAGTTCACATTTGTAGGTGGATCATCAGTGTTAGAGCTAAAATTAGCATGTTTAAAGTGATTTTCATGCTTCCAGGGGCTCGGGAAGTGAAATAAATACCATTTGGAGGCATTTAATGTTCGAGCAAAAACGGCTGATTTTCGACAAAAGAGATAACACCCCCCCATTACGTCATGCTTCAGAAATGTGGAAAATGGTCCGTTTTCAAATGTTTTATTTTTGAACGTCAGTTCACATTTGTAGGTGGATCATCAGTGTTAGAGTTAAAATTAGCATGTTTAAAGTGATTTTCATGCTTCCAGGGGCTCGGGAAGTGAAATAAATACCATTTGGAGGCATTTAATGTTCCAGCAAAAACGGCTGATTTTCGACAAAAGAGATAACACCCCCCTATTACGTCATGCTTCAGAAATGTGGAAAATGGTCCGTTTTCAAATGTTTTATTTTTGAACGTCAGTTCACATTTGTAGGTGGATCATCAGTGTAAGAGCTAAAATTAGCATGTTTAAAGTGATTTTCATGCTTCCAGGGGCTCGGAAAGTTAATTAAATACCATTTGGAGGCATTTAATGTTCGAGCAAAAACGGCTGATTTTCGACAAAAGAGATAACACTCCCCCATTACGTCATGCTTCAGAAATGTGGAAAATGGTCCGTTTTCAAATGTTTTATTTTTGAACGTCAGTTCACATTTGTAGGTGGATCATCAGTGTTAGAGCTAAAATTGGCATGTTAAAAGTGATTTTCATGGTTCCAGGGGCCCAAAACACAAGATTTATGGCATGGTTAAAAGTGCATGAAAATGGCCAATTTACTCACTCTGAGTTCTCAAAAAGGGTTTCTTCACCCCGGGAAGTTAATTAAATACCATTTGGAGGCATTTAATGTTCGAGCAAAAACGGCTGATTTTCGACAAAAGAGATAACACCCCCCCATTACGTCATGCTTCAGAAATGTGGAAAATGGTCCGTTTTCAAATGTTTTATTTTTGAACGTCAGTTCACATTTGTAGGTGGATCATCAGTGTTAGAGCTAAAATTAGCATGTTTAAAGTGATTTTCATGCTTCCAGGGGCTCAGGAAGTGAAATAAATACCATTTGGAGGCATTTAATGTTCCAGCAAAAACGGCTGATTTTCGACAAAAGAGATAACACCCCCCCATTACGTCATGCTTCAGAAATGTGGAAAATGGTCCGTTTTCAAATGTTTTATTTTTGAACGTCAGTTCACATTTGTAGGTGGATCATCAGTGTTAGAGCTAAAATTAGCATGTTTAAAGTGATTTTCATGCTTCCAGGGGCCCAAAACACAAGATTTATGGAATGGTTAAAAGTGCATGAAAATGGCCAATTTACTCACTCTGAGTACTCAAAAAGGGTTTCTTCACCCCGGGAAGTTAATTAAATACCATTTGGAGGCATTTAATGTTCGAGCAAAAACGGCTGATTTTCGACAAAAGAGATAACACCCCCCCATTACGTCATGCTTCAGAAATGTGGAAAATGGTCCGTTTTCAAATGTTTTATTTTTGAACGTCAGTTCACATTTGTAGGTGGATCATCAGTGTTAGAGCTGAAATTAGCATGTTTAAAGTGATTTTCATGCTTCCAGGGGCTCGGGAAGTGAAATAAATACCATTTGGAGGCATTTAATGTTCGAGCAAAAACGGCTGATTTTCGACAAAAGAGATAACACCCCCCCATTACGTCATGCTTCAGAAATGTGGAAAATGGTCCGTTTTCAAATGTTTTATTTTTGAACGTCAGTTCACATTTGTAGGTGGATCATAAGTGTTAGAGCTAAAATTAGCATGTTTAAAGTGATTTTCATGCTTCCAGGGGCTCGGGAAGTTAATTAAATACCATTTGGAGGCATTTAATGTTCGAGCAAAAACGGCTGATTTTCGACAAAAGAGATAACACCCCCCATTACGTCATGCTTCAGAAATGTGGAAAATGGTCCGTTTTCAAATGTTTTATTTTTGAACGTCAGTTCACATTTGTAGGTGGATCATCAGTGTTAGAGCTAAAATTAGCATGTTTAAAGTGATTTTCATGCTTCCAGGGGCTCGGGAAGTGAAATAAATACCATTTGGAGGCATTTAATGTTCGAGCAAAAACGGCTGATTTTCGACAAAAGAGATAACACCCCCCCATTACGTCATGCTTCAGAAATGTGGAAAATGGTCCGTTTTCAAATGTTTTATTTTTGAACGTCAGTTCACATTTGTAGGTGGATCATCAGTGTTAGAGTTAAAATTAGCATGTTTAAAGTGATTTTCATGCTTCCAGGGGCTCGGGAAGTGAAATAAATACCATTTGGAGGCATTTAATGTTCCAGCAAAAACGGCTGATTTTCGACAAAAGAGATAACACCCCCCCATTACGTCATGCTTCAGAAATGTGGAAAATGGTCCGTTTTCAAATGTTTTATTTTTGAACGTCAGTTCACATTTGTAGGTGGATCATCAGTGTAAGAGCTAAAATTAGCATGTTTAAAGTGATTTTCATGCTTCCAGGGGCTCGGAAAGTTAATTAAATACCATTTGGAGGCATTTAATGTTCGAGCAAAAACGGCTGATTTTCGACAAAAGAGATAACACTCCCCCATTACGTCATGCTTCAGAAATGTGGAAAATGGTCCGTTTTCAAATGTTTTATTTTTGAACGTCAGTTCACATTTGTAGGTGGATCATCAGTGTTAGAGCTAAAATTAGCATGTTAAAAGTGATTTTCATGGTTCCAGGGGCCCAAAACACAAGATTTATGGCATGGTTAAAAGTGCATGAAAATGGCCAATTTACTCACTCTGAGTTCTCAAAAAGGGTTTCTTCACCCCGGGAAGTTAATTAAATACCATTTGGAGGCATTTAATGTTCGAGCAAAAACGGCTGATTTTCGACAAAAGAGATAACACCCCCCCATTACGTCATGCTTCAGAAATGTGGAAAATGGTCCGTTTTCAAATGTTTTATTTTTGAACGTCAGTTCACATTTGTAGGTGGATCATCAGTGTTAGAGCTAAAATTAGCATGTTTAAAGTGATTTTCATGCTTCCAGGGGCTCGGGAAGTTAATTAAATACCATTTGGAGGCATTTAATGTTCGAGCAAAAACGGCTGATTTTCGACAAAAGAGATAACACCCCCCCCATTACGTCATGCTTCAGAAATGTGGAAAATGGTCCGTTTTCAAATGTTTTATTTTTGAACGTCAGTTCACATTTGTAGGTGGATCATCAGTGTTAGAGCTAAAATTAGCATGTTTAAAGTGATTTTCATGCTTCCAGGGGCTCGGGAAGTTAATTAAATACCATTTGGAGGCATTTAATGTTCGAGCAAAAACGGCTGATTTTCGACAAAAGAGATAACACCCCCCCATTACGTCATGCTTCAGAAATGTGGAAAATGGTCCGTTTTCAAATGTTTTATTTTTGAATGTCAGTTTACATTTGTAGGTGGATCATCAGTGTTAGAGCTAAAATTAGCATGTTTAAAGTGATTTTCATGCTTCCAGGGGCTCGGGAAGTTAATTAAATACCATTTGGAGGCATTTAATGTTCGAGCAAAAACGGCTGATTTTCGACAAAAGAGATAACACCCCCCCATTACGTCATGCTTCAGAAATGTGGAAAATGGTCCGTTTTCAAATGTTTTATTTTTGAACGTCAGTTCACATTTGTAGGTGGATCATCAGTGTTAGAGCTAAAATTAGCATGTTTAAAGTGATTTTCATGCTTCCAGGGGCTCGGGAAGTTAATTAAATACCATTTGGAGGCATTTAATGTTCGAGCAAAAACGGCTGATTTTCGACAAAAGAGATAACACCCCCCCCATTACGTCATGCTTCAGAAATGTGGAAAATGGTCCGTTTTCAAATGTTTTATTTTTGAACGTCAGTTCACATTTGTAGGTGGATCATCAGTGTTAGAGCTAAAATTAGCATGTTTAAAGTGATTTTCATGCTTCCAGGGGCTCGGGAAGTTAATTAAATACCATTTGGAGGCATTTAATGTTCGAGCAAAAACGGCTGATTTTCGACAAAAGAGATAACACCCCCCCATTACGTCATGCTTCAGAAATGTGGAAAATGGTCCGTTTTCAAATATTTTATTTTTGAACGTCAGTTCACATTTGTAGGTGGATCATCAGTGTTAGAGCTAAAATTAGCATGTTTAAAGTGATTTTCATGCTTCCAGGGGCCCAAAACACAAGATTTATGGAATGGTTAAAAGTGCATGAAAATGGCCAATTTACTCACTCTGAGTTCTCAAAAAGGGTTTCTTCACCCCGGGAAGTTAATTAAATACCATTTGGAGGCATTTAATGTTCGAGCAAAAACGGCTGATTTTCGACAAAAGAGATAACACCCCCCCATTACGTCATGCTTCAGAAATGTGGAAAATGGTCCGTTTTCAAATGTTTTATTTTTGAACGTCAGTTCACATTTGTAGGTGGATCATCAGTGTTAGAGCTAAAATTAGCATGTTTAAAGTGATTTTCATGCTTCCAGGGGCTCGGGAAGTTAATTAAATACCATTTGGAGGCATTTAATGTTCGAGCAAAAACGGCTGATTTTCGACAAAAGAGATAACACCCCCCCATTACGTCATGCTTCAGAAATGTGGAAAATGGTCCGTTTTCAAATGTTTTATTTTTGAACGTCAGTTCACATTTGTAGGTGGATCATCAGTGTTAGAGCTAAAATTAGCATGTTTAAAGTGATTTTCATGCTTCCAGGGGCCCAAAACACAAGATTTATGGAATGGTTAAAAGTGCATGAAAATGGCCAATTTACTCACTCTGAGTACTCAAAAAGGGTTTCTTCACCCCGGGAAGTTAATTAAATACCATTTGGAGGCATTTAATGTTCGAGCAAAAACGGCTGATTTTCGACAAAAGAGATAACACCCCCCCATTACGTCATGCTTCAGAAATGTGGAAAATGGTCCGTTTTCAAATGTTTTATTTTTGAACGTCAGTTCACATTTGTAGGTGGATCATAAGTGTTAGAGCTAAAATTAGCATGTTTAAAGTGATTTTCATGCTTCCAGGGGCTCGGGAAGTTAATTAAATACCATTTGGAGGCATTTAATGTTCGAGCAAAAACGGCTGATTTTCGACAAAAGAGATAACACCCCCCATTACGTCATGCTTCAGAAATGTGGAAAATGGTCCGTTTTCAAATGTTTTATTTTTGAACGTCAGTTCACATTTGTAGGTGGATCATCAGTGTTAGAGCTAAAATTAGCATGTTTAAAGTGATTTTCATGCTTCCAGGGGCTCGGGAAGTGAAATAAATACCATTTGGAGGCATTTAATGTTCGAGCAAAAACGGCTGATTTTCGACAAAAGAGATAACACCCCCCCATTACGTCATGCTTCAGAAATGTGGAAAATGGTCCGTTTTCAAATGTTTTATTTTTGAACGTCAGTTCACATTTGTAGGTGGATCATCAGTGTTAGAGTTAAAATTAGCATGTTTAAAGTGATTTTCATGCTTCCAGGGGCTCGGGAAGTGAAATAAATACCATTTGGAGGCATTTAATGTTCCAGCAAAAACGGCTGATTTTCGACAAAAGAGATAACACCCCCCTATTACGTCATGCTTCAGAAATGTGGAAAATGGTCCGTTTTCAAATGTTTTATTTTTGAACGTCAGTTCACATTTGTAGGTGGATCATCAGTGTAAGAGCTAAAATTAGCATGTTTAAAGTGATTTTCATGCTTCCAGGGGCTCGGAAAGTTAATTAAATACCATTTGGAGGCATTTAATGTTCGAGCAAAAACGGCTGATTTTCGACAAAAGAGATAACACTCCCCCATTACGTCATGCTTCAGAAATGTGGAAAATGGTCCGTTTTCAAATGTTTTATTTTTGAACGTCAGTTCACATTTGTAGGTGGATCATCAGTGTTAGAGCTAAAATTGGCATGTTAAAAGTGATTTTCATGGTTCCAGGGGCCCAAAACACAAGATTTATGGCATGGTTAAAAGTGCATGAAAATGGCCAATTTACTCACTCTGAGTTCTCAAAAAGGGTTTCTTCACCCCGGTAAGTTAATTAAATACCATTTGGAGGCATTTAATGTTCGAGCAAAAACGGCTGATTTTCGACAAAAGAGATAACACCCCCCCATTACGTCATGCTTCAGAAATGTGGAAAATGGTCCGTTTTCAAATGTTTTATTTTTGAACGTCAGTTCACATTTGTAGGTGGATCATCAGTGTTAGAGCTAAAATTAGCATGTTTAAAGTGATTTTCATGCTTCCAGGGGCTCAGGAAGTGAAATAAATACCATTTGGAGGCATTTAATGTTCCAGCAAAAACGGCTGATTTTCGACAAAAGAGATAACACCCCCCCATTACGTCATGCTTCAGAAATGTGGAAAATGGTCCGTTTTCAAATGTTTTATTTTTGAACGTCAGTTCACATTTGTAGGTGGATCATCAGTGTTAGAGCTAAAATTAGCATGTTTAAAGTGATTTTCATGCTTCCAGGGGCTCGGAAAGTTAATTAAATACCATTTGGAGGCATTTAATGTTCGAGCAAAAACGGCTGATTTTCGACAAAAGAGATAACACTCCCCCATTACGTCATGCTTCAGAAATGTGGAAAATGGTCCGTTTTCAAATGTTTTATTTTTGAACGTCAGTTCACATTTGTAGGTGGATCATCAGTGTTAGAGCTAAAATTAGCATGTTTAAAGTGATTTTCATGCTTCCAGGGGCTCGGGAAGTTAATTAAATACCATTTGGAGGCATTTAATGTTCGAGCAAAAACGGCTGATTTTCGACAAAAGAGATAACACCCCCCATTACGTCATGCTTCAGAAATGTGGAAAATGGTCCGTTTTCAAATGTTTTATTTTTGAACGTCAGTTCACATTTGTAGGTGGATCATCAGTGTTAGAGCTAAAATTAGCATGTTTAAAGTGATTTTCATGCTTCCAGGGGCTCGGGAAGTTAATTAAATACCATTTGGAGGCATTTAATGTTCGAGCAAAAACGGCTGATTTTCGACAAAAGAGATAACACCCCCCCCATTACGTCATGCTTCAGAAATGTGGAAAATGGTCCGTTTTCAAATGTTTTATTTTTGAACGTCAGTTCACATTTGTAGGTGGATCATCAGTGTTAGAGCTAAAATTAGCATGTTTAAAGTGATTTTCATGCTTCCAGGGGCTCGGGAAGTTAATTAAATACCATTTGGAGGCATTTAATGTTCGAGCAAAAACGGCTGATTTTCGACAAAAGAGATAACACCCCCCCATTACGTCATGCTTCAGAAATGTGGAAAATGGTCCGTTTTCAAATATTTTATTTTTGAACGTCAGTTCACATTTGTAGGTGGATCATCAGTGTTAGAGCTAAAATTAGCATGTTTAAAGTGATTTTCATGCTTCCAGGGGCCCAAAACACAAGATTTATGGAATGGTTAAAAGTGCATGAAAATGGCCAATTTACTCACTCTGAGTTCTCAAAAAGGGTTTCTTCACCCCGGGAAGTTAATTAAATACCATTTGGAGGCATTTAATGTTCGAGCAAAAACGGCTGATTTTCGACAAAAGAGATAACACCCCCCCATTACGTCATGCTTCAGAAATGTGGAAAATGGTCCGTTTTCAAATGTTTTATTTTTGAACGTCAGTTCACATTTGTAGGTGGATCATCAGTGTTAGAGCTAAAATTAGCATGTTTAAAGTGATTTTCATGCTTCCAGGGGCTCGGGAAGTTAATTAAATACCATTTGGAGGCATTTAATGTTCGAGCAAAAACGGCTGATTTTCGACAAAAGAGATAACACCCCCCCATTACGTCATGCTTCAGAAATGTGGAAAATGGTCCGTTTTCAAATGTTTTATTTTTGAACGTCAGTTCACATTTGTAGGTGGATCATCAGTGTTAGAGCTAAAATTAGCATGTTTAAAGTGATTTTCATGCTTCCAGGGGCCCAAAACACAAGATTTATGGAATGGTTAAAAGTGCATGAAAATGGCCAATTTACTCACTCTGAGTACTCAAAAAGGGTTTCTTCACCCCGGGAAGTTAATTAAATACCATTTGGAGGCATTTAATGTTCGAGCAAAAACGGCTGATTTTCGACAAAAGAGATAACACCCCCCCATTACGTCATGCTTCAGAAATGTGGAAAATGGTCCGTTTTCAAATGTTTTATTTTTGAACGTCAGTTCACATTTGTAGGTGGATCATAAGTGTTAGAGCTAAAATTAGCATGTTTAAAGTGATTTTCATGCTTCCAGGGGCTCGGGAAGTTAATTAAATACCATTTGGAGGCATTTAATGTTCGAGCAAAAACGGCTGATTTTCGACAAAAGAGATAACACCCCCCATTACGTCATGCTTCAGAAATGTGGAAAATGGTCCGTTTTCAAATGTTTTATTTTTGAACGTCAGTTCACATTTGTAGGTGGATCATCAGTGTTAGAGCTAAAATTAGCATGTTTAAAGTGATTTTCATGCTTCCAGGGGCTCGGGAAGTGAAATAAATACCATTTGGAGGCATTTAATGTTCGAGCAAAAACGGCTGATTTTCGACAAAAGAGATAACACCCCCCCATTACGTCATGCTTCAGAAATGTGGAAAATGGTCCGTTTTCAAATGTTTTATTTTTGAACGTCAGTTCACATTTGTAGGTGGATCATCAGTGTTAGAGTTAAAATTAGCATGTTTAAAGTGATTTTCATGCTTCCAGGGGCTCGGGAAGTGAAATAAATACCATTTGGAGGCATTTAATGTTCCAGCAAAAACGGCTGATTTTCGACAAAAGAGATAACACCCCCCTATTACGTCATGCTTCAGAAATGTGGAAAATGGTCCGTTTTCAAATGTTTTATTTTTGAACGTCAGTTCACATTTGTAGGTGGATCATCAGTGTAAGAGCTAAAATTAGCATGTTTAAAGTGATTTTCATGCTTCCAGGGGCTCGGAAAGTTAATTAAATACCATTTGGAGGCATTTAATGTTCGAGCAAAAACGGCTGATTTTCGACAAAAGAGATAACACTCCCCCATTACGTCATGCTTCAGAAATGTGGAAAATGGTCCGTTTTCAAATGTTTTATTTTTGAACGTCAGTTCACATTTGTAGGTGGATCATCAGTGTTAGAGCTAAAATTGGCATGTTAAAAGTGATTTTCATGGTTCCAGGGGCCCAAAACACAAGATTTATGGCATGGTTAAAAGTGCATGAAAATGGCCAATTTACTCACTCTGAGTTCTCAAAAAGGGTTTCTTCACCCCGGGAAGTTAATTAAATACCATTTGGAGGCATTTAATGTTCGAGCAAAAACGGCTGATTTTCGACAAAAGAGATAACACCCCCCCATTACGTCATGCTTCAGAAATGTGGAAAATGGTCCGTTTTCAAATGTTTTATTTTTGAACGTCAGTTCACATTTGTAGGTGGATCATCAGTGTTAGAGCTAAAATTAGCATGTTTAAAGTGATTTTCATGCTTCCAGGGGCTCAGGAAGTGAAATAAATACCATTTGGAGGCATTTAATGTTCCAGCAAAAACGGCTGATTTTCGACAAAAGAGATAACACCCCCCCATTACGTCATGCTTCAGAAATGTGGAAAATGGTCCGTTTTCAAATGTTTTATTTTTGAACGTCAGTTCACATTTGTAGGTGTATCATCAGTGTTAGAGCTAAAATTAGCATGTTTAAAGTGATTTTCATGCTTCCAGGGGCTCGGAAAGTTAATTAAATACCATTTGGAGGCATTTAATGTTCGAGCAAAAACGGCTGATTTTCGACAAAAGAGATAACACTCCCCCATTACGTCATGCTTCAGAAATGTGGAAAATGGTCCGTTTTCAAATGTTTTATTTTTGAACGTCAGTTCACATTTGTAGGTGGATCATCAGTGTTAGAGCTAAAATTAGCATGTTTAAAGTGATTTTCATGCTTCCAGGGGCTCGGGAAGTTAATTAAATACCATTTGGAGGCATTTAATGTTCGAGCAAAAACGGCTGATTTTCGACAAAAGAGATAACACCCCCCATTACGTCATGCTTCAGAAATGTGGAAAATGGTCCGTTTTCAAATGTTTTATTTTTGAACGTCAGTTCACATTTGTAGGTGGATCATCAGTGTTAGAGCTAAAATTAGCATGTTTAAAGTGATTTTCATGCTTCCAGGGGCTCGGGAAGTGAAATAAATACCATTTGGAGGCATTTAATGTTCGAGCAAAAACGGCTGATTTTCGACATAAGAGATAACACCCCCCCATTACGTCATGCTTCAGAAATGTGGAAAATGGTCCGTTTTCAAATGTTTTATTTTTGAACGTCAGTTCACATTTGTAGGTGGATCATCAGTGTTAGAGCTAAAATTAGCATGTTTAAAGTGATTTTCATGCTTCCAGGGGCTCGGGAAGTGAAATAAATACCATTTGGAGGCATTTAATGTTCCAGCAAAAACGGCTGATTTTCGACAAAAGAGATAACACCCCCCCATTACGTCATGCTTCAGAAATGTGGAAAATGGTCCGTTTTCAAATGTTTTATTTTTGAACGTCAGTTCACATTTGTAGGTGGATCATCAGTGTTAGAGCTAAAATTAGCATGTTTAAAGTGATTTTCATGCTTCCAGGGGCTCGGAAAGTTAATTAAATACCATTTGGAGGCATTTAATGTTCGAGCAAAAACGGCTGATTTTCGACAAAAGAGATAACACTCCCCCATTACGTCATGCTTCAGAAATGTGGAAAATGGTCCGTTTTCAAATGTTTTATTTTTGAACGTCAGTTCACATTTGTAGTTGGATCATCAGTGTTAGAGCTAAAATTAGCATGTTAAAAGTGATTTTCATGGTTCCAGGGGCCCAAA
Organism: Lissotriton vulgaris; assembly: GCF_964263255.1. Lineage (NCBI taxonomy): Eukaryota > Metazoa > Chordata > Amphibia > Caudata > Salamandridae > Lissotriton > Lissotriton vulgaris. The sequence continues at coordinate 1,928 of NW_028246241.1, read as the reverse complement.
ACACAAGATTTATGGAATGGTTAACAGTGCATGAAAATGGCCAATTTACTCACTCTGAGTTCTCAAAAAGGGTTTCTTCACCCCGGGAAGTTAATTAAATACCATTTGGAGGCATTTAATGTTCGAGCAAAAACGGCTGATTTTCGACAAAAGAGATAACACCCCCCCATTACGTCATGCTTCAGAAATGTGGAAAATGGTCCGTTTTCAAATGTTTTATTTTTGAACGTCAGTTCACATTTGTAGGTGGATCATCAGTGTTAGAGCTAAAATTAGCATGTTTAAAGTGATTTTCATGCTTCCAGGGGCTCGGGAAGTGAAATAAATACCATTTGGAGGCATTTAATGTTCGAGCAAAAACGGCTGATTTTCGACAAAAGAGATAACACCCCCCCATTACGTCATGCTTCAGAAATGTGGAAAATGGTCCGTTTTCAAATGTTTTATTTTTGAACGTCAGTTCACATTTGTAGGTGGATCATCAGTGTTAGAGCTAAAATTAGCATGTTTAAAGTGATTTTCATGCTTCCAGGGGCCCAAAACACAAGATTTATGGAATGGTTAAAAGTGCATGAAAATGGCCAATTTACTCACTCTGAGTTCTCAAAAAGGGTTTCTTCACCCCGGGAAGTTAATTAAATACCATTTGGAGGCATTTAATGTTCGAGCAAAAACGGCTGATTTTCGACAAAAGAGATAACACCCCCCATTACGTCATGCTTCAGAAATGTGGAAAATGGTCCGTTTTCAAATGTTTTATTTTTGAACGTCAGTTCACATTTGTAGGTGGATCATCAGTGTTAGAGCTAAAATTAGCATGTTTAAAGTGATTTTCATGCTTCCAGGGGCTCGGGAAGTTAATTAAATACCATTTGGAGGCATTTAATGTTCGAGCAAAAACGGCTGATTTTCGACAAAAGAGATAACACCCCCCCATTACGTCATGCTTCAGAAATGTGGAAAATGGTCCGTTTTCAAATGGTTTATTTTTGAACGTCAGTTCACATTTGTAGGTGGATCATCAGTGTTAAAGCTAAAATTAGCATGTTTAAAGTGATTTTCATGCTTCCAGGGGCTCGGGAAGTTAATTAAATACCATTTGGAGGCATTTAATGTTCGAGCAAAAACGGCTGATTTTCGACAAAAGAGATAACACCCCCCCATTACGTCATGCTTCAGAAATGTGGAAAATGGTCCGTTTTCAAATGTTTTATTTTTGAACGTCAGTTCACATTTGTAGGTGGATCATCAGTGTTAGAGCTAAAATTAGCATGTTTAAAGTGATTTTCATGCTTCCAGGGGCTCGGGAAGTTAATTAAATACCATTTGGAGGCATTTAATGTTCGAGCAAAAACGGCTGATTTTCGACAAAAGAGATAACACCCCCCCCATTACGTCATGCTTCAGAAATGTGGAAAATGGTCCGTTTTCAAATGTTTTATTTTTGAACGTCAGTTCACATTTGTAGGTGGATCATCAGTGTTAGAGCTAAAATTAGCATGTTTAAAGTGATTTTCATGCTTCCAGGGGCTCGGGAAGTTAATTAAATAACATTTGGAGGCATTTAATGTTCGAGCAAAAACGGCTGATTTTCGACAAAAGAGATAACACCCCCCCATTACGTCATGCTTCAGAAATGTGGAAAATGGTCCGTTTTCAAATGTTTTATTTTTAAACGTCAGTTCACATTTGTAGGTGGATCATCAGTGTTAGAGCTAAAATTAGCATGTTTAAAGTGATTTTCATGCTTCCAGGGGCTCAGGTTAACAGTTGGAGGCATTTAATGTTCGAGCTAAACGGCTGATTTCGACAAAAGAGAATGTTCATTTCAAATGTTTTATTTTTGAACGTTCAGTTCACATTTGTAGGTGGTATCCAGTGTTAGAGCTAAAATTAGCATGTTTAAAGTGATTTTCATGCTTTCCCAG